>NC_044037.1:138862988-140345266 GCF_901765095.1 Microcaecilia unicolor
AAGCAAACTACGCCCATGATAAAGCAAAGATACTTACCTGTAGCAGGAGTGGAGGAGTGGTCTAGTGATTAGGGTGGTGGACTTTGGTCCTGGGGAACTGAAGAACTGAGTTCAATTCCCACTTCAGGCACAGGTAGCTCCTTGTGGCTCTGGGCAAGTCACTTAATCCTCCATTGCCCCAGGTACAAATAAGTACCTGTATACAATATGTAAGCCGCACTGAGCCTGCCATGAGTGGGAAAGCGCGGGGTACAAATGTAACAAAAATAAAAATCTCCAAGGACAGCAGGTTTTATATTCTCACGTGGTTAAACACCTATCCGCATCATCCGGTCCGGTATTTATGCCAATGTAAAAAGCAGAGCTTTAGTGAAGGGCAAGCTGCGTTCCACTGAGCATGTGCGAGTGCCTTCCCGCCCGCCGCATGAATGTGGTTATCTCAGTTTCATTTCAAAGCAATGGAATAAAAATAAAAGAATGGAGGAGACAACTCCAAGGGGAGGTGGGTGGGACTGTGAGAATATGAAGCCTGCTGTCCTCGGAGAATACCTGCTACAGGTAAGTATCTTCGATTTCTCCGAGGACAAGCAGGCTCATCTAAAACAACAAGCAGTGGTCAATTGGGCCTCGCAATGGCGAGGACATTACGTAGATTAACCTAAAACTATATACAATCTGAATGAGAGTGCAGCCTTTAACAAAAGGCAACGGGCCTAGGAGGGTGGAGTTGGATTCTAGACCCCAACAGATTCTGCAACACTGACTGCCCAAATCGATTATCGTGTCGGGTATCCTGCTCAAGGCAGTAGTGTGATGTGAATGAGTGAACTGAAGATCACATTGCAGACTTGCAAATTTCCTCAATGGAGGCTGACCTTAAGTGGGCTACCGACACAGCCATGGCTCTGACATTATTTATAGCCATGACATGACCCGCCAAGGTCAGCCCAGCCTGGGCATAAGTGAAGGAAATGCAATCTGCCAATCAAATTGAGATGGTGTGATTCCCAATAGCGACCCCCATCCTGTTGGGATCAAAAGAAACAAAAAGCTGGGCAGACTGTCTGTGGAGCCTTGTCTGCTCCATGTAGTAGGCCAATGCTCTCTTGTAGTCCAAGGTGTGCACGCTGCTTTTGCCAGGATGGGCATGAGATTGAGAAAAGAATGTTGGCAAGACAATCGACTGGTTCAGATGGAATTCTGACACCACCTTCGGCAGGAACTTAGGATGCGTGCAGAGGACTACTCTGTGGTGATGAAACTTAGTATAAGGTACATCCATTACTAAGGCCTGAAGCTCACTGTGCCTATGAGCTGAAGTAACAGCCATCAAGAAAACGACCTTCCAGGTCAAGTACTTCAGATGGCAGGAATTCAGTAGCTCAAAAGGAGCTTTCATCAGCTGGGTGAGAATAACATTGAGATCCCATGACACTGGTGGAGGTTTGACAGGGGGCTTTGACAAAAGCAAACCTCTCATGAATCAAAGAACTAAAGGCTGTCCAGAGATGGGCTTACCTTCTACACATCGATGATAAGCACTAACTGCACTGAGGTGAACCCTTACTGAGTTAGTCTTGAGACCAGACTCTGACAAGTGTAGAAGGTAATCAAGCAGAGTCTGTGTAGGACAAGGGGATCTAAGGCCCTGCCCTCACACCAGATGGCAAACCTCCTCCATTTAAATGAGTAACATCTCTTAGTTGGATTCTTTCCTGGAAGCCAGCAAGCAGCAGCACACTGCTTGCTGGCTTCCAGGAATGACGACACCTAGATCCCTTTCTTGGTCCGTGACTCCCAACTTGTAACCTTGCATGATGTAGCTATAATTCGGGTTCCTCTTTCCCACATGCATCACTTTGCACTTGCTCACATTAAACGTCATCTGCCATTTAGACGCCCAGTCTCCAAGTCTCATGAGGTCCTCTTGTAATTTTTCACAATCCTCTTGTGATTTAACAAATTTGAATAGCTTTGTGTCGTCAGGAAATTTAATTACCTCACTAGTTACTCCCATCACTAGGTCATTTATAAATATGTTAAAAAGCAGAGGTCCCAGCACAGACCGCTGGGGAATCCCACCAATTACCCTTCTCCATTGAGCTATGCCCATGTGGAGAGACTACCATGCGGTTGCATTATCCTGCTCAGTCTGTTGGCCAGGGTATTGCTTGTGCCTGCCAGATAAGTGGCTTGGAGAAACAGGTCATGAAGGCGAGCCGAATGCCACATCTGGACAGCTTCTTGGCAGAAAGGGTGAGATCCGGTGCCCCCCCCCCCCTGTTTGTTGATGTAATACAATGCAACCTGATTGTCCGTTTAAATGAGAATGATTTGATGGGACAGCCGATTTCTGAAAGCCTTTAGCGCGTTCCAGACCACTCAAAGCTCTAGGAGGTTGATCTGAAGATTCATTTCCTGGAGGGACCAAGTTCCCTGAGTGTGGAGCCCATCTACATGAGCTCCCCATCCCAGGAGAGATGCATCTGTCGTCAGCAACTTTTGCGGCTGAGGAATTTGAAATGGAAGTCCCAGAGTCAAATTGGATCAAATTGTCCACCATTGAAGAGAGCAAACAAGCTCTGGGGACACTTGGATGACATCTTCCAGACTTCCTGTGGCTTGATACCACTGAGAAGCCAAAGTCCATTGAGCTGATCTCATATGGAGAAGAGTCATGTGGCCCAGCAATCTCAACATCTGCCAAGCTGTGACCTGCCAAGAGCCTCGAACCTTGGAGGCCAGTGAAACAAGGCTGTCTGCTCTGGCCTCCAGGAAGAAGGCCCGAACCTTCTGCTTGTCGAGCAGGGCTCCTATGAATTCCAATCTCTGTACAGGGTGGAGATGGGACTTGCTGTAATTTAAAATTAACCCTAGTAGCTCGAGCACTTGAATAATCATCCGCATGGACTCCCGAGCACCATTCTCTGAGGTGCTCTTCACCAGTCAGTTGTTGAGATAAGGGAACACATGAACTCTGCGTAGCAATGTTGCAACTATCGCTAGATACTTGGTGAAGACCCTGGGAGCTGACGCAAGACCAAAAGGCAACAAGCAGTACTGAAAGTGATGTGTTCCCAGCTGAAATCGAAGATACTTCCGGTGAGCAGGAAGTATCGGGATATGAGAGTATGCATCCTTTAAGTTCAGAGAGCATAGCCAATCATTTTCCTGAATCATTGGAAGAAGGGTACCCAGGGAAACCATCCTGAACATTTCCTGAAATTTGTTCATGGCCCTTAGATCTAGGATGGAACACATCCCCCCTGTTTTGTTCTGCACAAGGAAGTACCTGGAATAGAATCCCTGCCTTTCTTCTCCTGGTGGAATGGGTTCGATCGCATGGGCCTTCAGAAGGGCGGAGAGGTCCTCTGCAAATACCTGCTTGTGCTGAGAGCTGAACGAATGAGCTCTCGATGGGCAATTTGGAGGTTCAGAATACCAATTGGGGGTGTATCCGAGACGGACTAGTTGACAAACTCACCGGTTGAAGGTTATGAGAGGCCACCTTTGGTGAAACAATTTTAACCTCCCTCGACTGGCAAGTCGTCCAGGATGTACACTTATCTCGGCTATGCTCTGCTGGAGCCAGTCAAAAACCCTTGCTTTGCTTTGACTGGGGAGCAGCAGGGGCCTTAGGCGCACACTGTTGATGAGAACGAGTACACTGGGGCTGAGCCTGGGCAGGCTGGTGAACTGAGGGAGTGTACCTACACCTGATGTAGTAGTAGGGGGGCAACCCTCGACTTGCCAAAATACCTCCTAGATGAGGAGGTGGATGCAGAAGGCATCCGGCAGGAGAGAGAAGAGATAGTATCTGTGTGTTTCTTAATCTGGTCAGCAACATCTTCAACCTTCTCTCCTAAAAGATTATCAACCCTGGCAAGGGGCATCCACCAACCTCTGCTGAATAGAATGTTCTAATTCAGAAACACGCAGCCATGAGAGTCTGTGCATTGCTATACTCTGGGGGGCAGAGATCCTGGATGCCACATCAAAAGTGTCATAAGTGTCCCTGGCTAAGAACTTTCGACACACCTTCTGCTGCTTGACAAACTGGTGAAAAGGCTCAGCTTGCTCCGGAGGGAGCATATCGACCAAGTCAGACAGCTGTCTCACCGAGTTCCACAAGTAAACACTTGTGAAGAGCTGGTATGACTGACTAGAGGCCTGGTACAAAAGAATTCAGGGTTCTAGCTTTTCTGCCTGGGGGAGCCGAGGCATAGTCCTTAGTACTCCTGGCTCTTTTGAGAGCCAATTCCACCACCATGGAGTTATGAGGCAACTGAGGCCGCACAAAACCAGGCTCACCGTGGAACCGGTACTTGGTGTCAATCTTCTTGGGGACAACAGGGACCGACAGAGGGAACTCCCAGGTTTTCACGAGAATTACTTTGAGTACTCCATGGAAAGGAGCCATCACAGCCTCCTTAGGAGAGAAGGTATAGTCCAGGACCTCGAACATCTTGGACCTGGGCTCATCCTCCACTTATACAAGGAATGAAATAGCCTCAGCCATTTCCCTCACAAAAGATGGAAGAGACTCTCAGGTAGAGACTGTCTCCTCTCAGGTGGTGGGAAGGGCTCAGAAGGGATCCCATAGGACTCATCAGAGGAAAAGTACCTGAGATCTTCCTCTGATTCCCATGAGCGCTCCTCCTTTGTGTCAGATAAAATCTCACTATGAGATGACTGAGACTGAGCCTGGCTCGATGCCGAGGAACCATGTCCTCGATGATGGCGTCGAGAAATCGGCTTCCACCGAGACTTCCTCCTCCGACACCAAGGGGGTGCTTCCCTGGGTGGGAGCTGACACCAGAGGCTGCACCGCAGGCTGAAGGCCAGGCGGTGCCGCAGCAAGAGGCCCAAATACTGATGCACATTGCTGAATAAGGCCATCCAGCAGCTCAGGGAGGAAAGCACGGAAGCGCTCATTGAGGGCCAACATCAGGAAAAGCTGGGCGCAGGCTGCAGAACCACTGGGGTTGATATAGGAGCAGGATCTCGGCTACTTGGAGATGAGCGCATCGGCACCTCTTGGATGGAGGGAGAGCGGTCCTCCTGATGCCAACGCTTCTCGGGTGCCATATCCCTCGATGCACCAGAGCTCTCGACACTATGTAACGAAGGAGATCTATGATGATGCTTTTTTGCCTTCACCCGAAGCACATCACCCATACTCCTTGGTGCTGACGAGGACGATGTCGAATCCTCACGTCACCTTGGGGTCGAGTCTGACGAAGGACGGTCCTGGTGGGCCTGCACAACAGGAGGCCTCGAGGAGACAGGTGGAGACCCACTCAATGCCTCACTGCTCCCAGTGTCCTGAGGTCTTGAAGCAGCCATGCTTACCGATGCTCCTGATGCGAGTGCAATATTCAACGTTGATGCCAACATCTCAGACCTCGATGCCGACGTCAAGGAATCGGACCTGGCTCCAAAATCTTCTTGTGTTAAGCCTCTTGGGAAACCTGGGCCTCTTTTTTTCATACAAAGACAGAGCACGCAGTTAGCAGACACTTCAGACACCAAGAATGGGTGTCTTTTCCCGAGATGCTCCAGTTGCTCCAGTTACAATGCTTGAAGCCACTGGGAGTCTTGGTGGACGTGGAAGGGAAGACTTTGCCGACAAAATCACATGGTGCCTGAAAAGGGGCAAAGGCACAAAAAGGAGTACCCAATGGGAGTCAGGGCCTAAAAGCAACCCACGTCGAAAAGAAAGGAAACAAACGTGGAGGGGCATAATCGAACACGAACGCCCATCTCCATGGGCGTCTATATCCGAGAACGGGTACGTGAAGGGGTGGGACAGACCGTATTTTCGAAAAAAATGGGTGTCCATCTTCCGCTTCGAAAATACGGTTTGTATGGACCAAAATGCCATGGATTTAGTCATTTCCAAGCTGGGCGTTTGTTTTTTTTTAGCGATAATGGAAACTAAAAAACACCCAGCCTCGGAAACATCCCAGTCCAAGCCATTTGGTCATGGGAGGGGCCAGGATTCGTAGTACACTCGCCCCCCCTGACATGCCAGGACACCAACTGGACACCCTAGAGGTCAGTGTGGTGGATTTCAGACAACGCTCCCACATGCATAGGTCCCTTACCACGGGTCCTGAGCCCCCAACCCCCCCTCCCCAAAACCCACTACACACAAATGTACAACACTACCATAGCTCTTAGGGTTGAAGGGGGCACCTACATGTGGGTACAGTGGGTTTTGGAGGCCTCCCATTTACCAGCACAAGTGTTACAGGTAGGGGGGATAGGCCTGGGTCCGCCTGCCTGAAGTGCACTGCGGTACCCACTAAAAGTGCACCAGGGACCTGCATACACGCAGGCCTCTAGGACTTGTTGCTGCTATATAATCTTGGCACACCAGTTGACACCCGAAGACTAATGTCTTCGAAAACGTCCTTTATTAGAATAAGCACGCTTACTCACAGTTAACTGCAGATCAGAGGTTGTGCCCCACTGGCAAAGAGTCTCCCTGGCACTGAGATGAGCAGTAGGTCAGAGCTGGCAGAATGCTGTACAATGCCCTCTTTCAGCAACATTCAAGGTAAGAACTAAGTTCTATAATGTGGCTAACACATGAAAGGGATCTAAAAGTGTCTTACACAAATGGCCACTACCTCATGGACTACCGGAAACAAAACAGGGCACACTCTGACCCAGTAAGCAGACAGAAAAGCACCATGGGAGGAGAGCCTACCAACTACCAACATCGTGAGCATGTAACACAAGCTAGTGGAATCACGGAGCCCAACACCCTACACCCACCACAATGCATTGCTGATGTGACTCTGCAGTGCCCTTAACAGAAAAGGTGTCACACTCACCCGAGACCCACATAAGAACCAGGGAAAGGCTGTCAGAGGATAGAACACATTCTGCTGTCATGGAGGTGGGTACGGCATTTGAGGCTGGCATACAGGCTGGGAAAAAAGTTTGTAAAGTGGGTTTTTTTTTGTGGGAGGGGGTTAGTGACCACTGAGGGAGTCAGGGGAGGTGATCCCCGATTCCCTCCGGTGGTCATTTGGTCAGTTGGGGCACTTTTTTGGGACTTGGACCTGAAAAAAAAGGGTCTAAATAAAGCGGACCAAATTCTCGTTAAAAACACCCTTCTCGTTTCGATTATCAGCTAAAGACGCCCATCTCTCCTCAGCTGATAACCACGCCCCAGTCCCGTCTTCGCCACGCCTCCGACACGCCCCCATCAACTTTGTTCGTTCCTGCGACGGAGTGCAGTTGAAGACGACCAAAATCGGCTTTCGATTATACTGATTTGTTCGCCCACGGGGAGAAAGACACCCATCTCCCGATTTGGGTCGAAATATGGGCGTCTTTCTCTTTTGAAAATAATCTGGATAGTAACATAGTAGATGACGGCAGAAAAGACCTGCACGGTCCTCCAGTCTGCCGAACAAGATAAAGTCATATGTGATCATTTTTGTGTAACCTTACCTTGATTGTAAACTGTCATTTTCAGCCTGCCCAGTCTGCCCGCCTCCCAACCACCAGCCCCGCCTCCCACCACCGGCTCTGCGGGCAGAAAGAAAACTAAGAAATAAAGGAACCTTTAAAAAAAAAAAACGGCAAAAATCGAAAGAAAAATATGAAAAAAAACCAGCCGAAGGCATTCAAAGCTCCAAAGACTGAATGTGTGAACAACACTGGTAGAACGCAGCCTCTCTTCACACGGAGGAAGAAACTAAACTAAGATGACCATGTTCGTGTGGCGAGTGGGACGGCACTCGCAGCTGCGCAGTGGAACATGGCTTGCGCTTCACTAAAGCTCTGTTTCTTTCTTTGGCATAAATGCCGGTCCGGATGACACGGATTGGTGTCTACCCATACATGAGAATATGCAAGCCTGCTTCTACTCGGAGAATCTCTTGATCCTAAACACAAATAAGAGTACTTCAGCAATATGAGGCAGCCTGGGCAGAGAAATCATATTTGTTAATTCTGTTTAAATTTGGTTCGTCCTGTAAAGTGGAGGAATGCCATCTGGTTTTAATTGCTCAGAAGTCTAGCTTTTTGCTAGACTAGAGGTTAGAAAGGTCAGAGAGAAATGAAACTTTCTTTGTCCCTTTTGAGTGATGGATTGTAATGCTAGTTCAAAGGCAGGCATACTGGATAATCTCCAGGGGATCAGCAAGCAAGGCATACTGGACAGTTTTGCAGGCAGTTTAAGGATTAGGCTAATGCTGGTTAGAAGAGATAGTTTAGATCTAGATATTTAGATTTTGTCTTATAAGGAATTCTGATTTCTGCTTATTTTAGAATATGTTTTATTCTGTGTAATTAATAAGTTCTATTTCTATGTAGAATATCTTTGTCTGATTTTCAAGTGAAGCTTTGTCTGCAGTTTAAGAGGTCATCATCTGGTTTGAATTATCCACAGTCCTAGCTAGGTGAAAGAGGTCAGGGAAAGTCAAGTTTTCTCCTTGATGAATAGCTAAATGTAGGACTGGTCTACTGAAAGTAATAATAAACCATGTCTGTGTGCCATTAAGCAAGACTTAGCCCCTCAATGAACTTAAGTTATGAAGTTGATTGGGAATATGTGAATAATAATAAAATGCAAGAGATAGGTGCCACATTGTCTAGTTTGAGAGGCCCCAGGTCATAGGTCAGTTTAGGAAATATCTCAAACCTATGTAACTGATATTTTTAAGTAATGTGTAAGTAATAATTAGTTCAAGACAGGGTAATCAATCTATTCTTTACCATCTGGTGAGAAAGGGGGGTTAGAGAGGTGTAGGACCCTATATAACTGGGAGCAGAGAAGCTTACGTTAGAAGAAGAGAAGGAGCTGAGACGAGAGAGACAAGACACAGAGAGCTGAAGAGAAGGAGAGACCTAGAGCTGATGTCCTACTTTGTTTGCTGGCAAATAAAGAAGATTTCTCTCTCATTCTGGTGTGTGGTGTTTGACTCCTGAAGTACCACAGATTCTGCTAACAATAGTGGTAATTCCTGCAACAATATCACTTACAAAAATGTTAAAACAACCAGCCCAAGAACTGAACCTTGTGGGCATTTACCATTACCCTTTGTTGCCTTTTCACTCAACCACTTCCAAACCTAGTCAGTCACTTTGGGCCCATACAGAGGACACTCAGTTTAGTTGTCTGTGCAGAAACGTGTCAACAGTTCTGCTAATTCTAAATACACCACATCTAGTGCTCTCCCTAAATCCAACTCAATGGTCACCCAAAGAAATTAATCAGATTTGCCTCTAGTGAAACCATGTTGCTACGGGTCCTATAATCCATTGGATTCCAAAAGCTTTACTATCTCTGTTTTAAAAGCGTTTTCTTTAATTTAATTTACTCAGGTGTGGCCTGTAGTTTTTAACCTCTTCCTTACTTCTGTTTTTGTGGAAAGGGACAATATCTACTCTTCTTCAGTCCTTCAGGCCCACTCCCAACTCTAGAGAAGTACAGAAAAGATCAGCCAGTGGTGCCACTAGAACTTACCTAAGTTCCTTCAGTACCCTCGGATGTATGCCATCCGGCCGTATCACTTTGTCCATCTCCTCACAAACCCAGTCCTCTGATAATCATTCAGGGACTTCTGTGGTCCTGCTCCCGGCCCTTCAGTTGTAAGAACACAGAACAGAAATTCTTATTAAGCAATTCCACGTTATCATTATAAGCTTCTACATATTCTTCTCATTCCTTGCCGGGGGGATAATCTCTTTGGAGAGAAAGTAGAGGATATGGTTGATCAGATGAAAAGCATCATGATGCCATGGATTCTCTCTCCCGCTGGACGTCTTCTGCTACTGCCTCCTCATCCAGGAGGTTTTTTGGGAGGGAGGAGGAGTGCTCCCTATTCCTATAATAGGCGTAGGTACACTCTACCTCTTGGCAGCTGGTTCAGGCTCAGCCCCATCATGCATGTTCTCGTCAACGCCGTGTGCCTAAGGCCCCTAGGGCTCCCCAGCAAAAGCAAGGGACAGGCTTTTGACTGGCTCAAGTGCAGCATAGCCGCAGTACAAAGTGTCCGTACCAGGTGACTTGCCTGTCGGGGGGAGGTTGATATTTTTTCACCAAAGGTGGCCTCTTATAACTTCTGACAAGTGGGTTCGTCAAATAATCCGGTTAGGATACCACTCAATCTGGCATCTAAGCCCACGGGAGCTCAGTCTTTCAGCTTCCAGCACAAGCAGGTACTTGCAGAGGAACTCTCCGCCCTTCTAAAGGCCAATGCGGTCGAACCCCTTCCACCAGGGGAAGAAGGGCTGGATTCTATTCCAGGTACTTCCTTGTGCAAAAGAAAACAGGGGGGATGCGTCCCATCCTAGACCTAAGGGCCCTGAACAAATTCCTAGTCTGAGAAAAGTTCAGGATGGTTTCCCTAGGCACCCTTCTTCCCATGATTCAGGAAAATGATTGGCTATGCTCTCTGGACTTAAAGGATGCCTATACTCACATCTTGGTGCTCCCAACTCACAGGAAGTACCTTCAATTTCAGCTGGGAACTCAGCACTTTCAGTACTGTGTACTGCCCTTTGGCCTAGCATCTGCGCCCAGGGTCTTCACAAAGTGCTTGGCGGTTGTCGCAGCATCGCTACACAGACTGGGAGTGCATGTGTTCCCTCATCTCAACGATTGGCTGGTGAAGAACACTTCGGAAGCAGGGGCTCTACGGTCCATGCAGATGACTATTCAACTGCTGGAGCTACTGGGTTTGTAATAAATTATCCCAAGTCCCATCATTCCAGTGCAGAAATGGAAGTTCATTGGAGCTCTGTTGGATACACGGACGTCTCAAATTTATCTTCCCCAGGCAAGGGCAGACAATCTTCTGGCACTAGTGTCCTTGGCTTGAGCGTCTCAACAGATCACAGCTCGGCAGATGTTGAGACTTTTAGGGCACATGGCCTCCACAGTTCATATGACTCCCATGGCATGCCTACATATGAGATCAGCTCAATGGACCCTAGCTTCCAGTGGTGCCAGGCCACAGGGGAACTAGAGGATGTCATCCATCTCTCCACCGACTTTTGCAGTTCCCTTCAGTGGTGGACCATTTGATCCAATCTGACCTTGGGACGTCCATTCCAAATTCCTCAGCCACAAAAAGTGCTGATGACGGATACATCCCTCCTGGGGTGGGGAGCTCATGTAGATGGACTTCACACTCAGGGAGCTTGGTCCTTTCAGGAAAGGATTTTCAGATCAACTTCCTGGAATTACGAGCGATCTGGAATGCTCTCAAGGCTTTCAGAGATCTGCTGTCCAATCAAGTTATTCTAATTCAGACAGACAATCAGGTTGCTATGTATTACACCAACAAGCGGGGGGAGGGGGGGGGGCATCGGATCTCGCCATCTGTGTCAGGAGGCCGTCTGGATGTGACTTTGGGCTCACCATTACAGTATGTTTCTTCAGGCCATATACCTGGCAGGCGTAAACAACAGTCTGGCTGACAGACTGAGCAGGATAATGCAACCTCACGAGTGGTCTCTGAACATGGACATTGTCCGCAAGATCTTCCGAGAGTGGGGCACCCCCTCGGTGGATCTTTTTGCCACTCAGGTCACTGAGCAGGATAATGTAACCTCATGAGTGGTCTCTGAACATGGACATTGTCTGCAAGATCTTCCGAGAGTGGGGCACCCCCTCGGTGGATCTTTTTGCCACTCAGATCAATCACAAAGTCCCTCAATTCTGTTCCAGATTTCAGGCCCACGACAGACTAGTGTCGGATGCCTTTCTCCTTCATTGGGGGACAGGCCTTCTGTATGCGTATCCTCCCATACCTCTAGTAGGGAAGACTTTGCTGAAACTCAAGCAAGACCGTGGAACCATGATTCTGATAGTGCCTTTTTGGCCCCATCAGATATGGTTCCCTCTTCTTCTAGAGTTGTCCTCCGAAGAACCGTGGAGATTGGAGTGTTTTCTGACCCTCATCACCCAGAATGAGGGGTCGCTTCTGCATCCCAACCTCCAGTCTCTAGCTCTCACGGCCTGGATGTTGAGAGCTTAGAAGTTGCCTCCTTGGGTCTTTCAGAGGGGTGTCTCCCGAGTCTTGCTTGCTTCCAGGAAAGATTCCATGAAGAAGTGTTACTCTTTCAAATGGAAGAGGTTTGCCGTCTGGTGTGACAGCGGGCCCTAGATCCCTTTTCTTGTCCTTCACGCCCCCTGCTGAATACCTTCTACACTTGTCACGAGTCTGGTCTCAAGACCAACTCTGTAAGGGTTCACCTTAGTGCAATCAGTGCTTACCATCAAGTGTAGAAGGTCAAGCCTATCTCTGGACTAGCCTTTAGTTGTTTGCTTCATGAGAGGCTTTGCTTTTGTCAACGCCCATGTCCAAACCTTCACCAGTGTCATGAGATCTCAACATCGTTCTCACCCAGCTGATGAAAGCTCCTTTTGAGCCACTGAATTCCTGCCATCTGAAGTATTTGACCTGGGAGGTCATTTTTCTTGGTGGCTGTTACTTCAGATCGTAGAGTCAGTGAGCTCCAAGCCCTGGTAGTCCTATGCACCTTATATTAAATTTCACCATAACAGAGTAGTCCTCCGCACTCACCCTAAGTTCTTGCCGAAGGTGGTGTTGGAGTTCCATCTGAACCAGTCAATTGTCTGGCCAATATTTTTTCCCCGTCTACATACCCGCCCTGGTTGAGGACAAGTTGCACACCTTGCACTGTAAGATAGCATTGGCCTTTTACATGGAGGGACACAAGCCCTATCGACAGTTGCCCAGTTGTTTATTTCTTTTAATCGCAACAGGAGGGGAGTTGCCATTGGAAAACGCACCATCTCTAATTGGCTAGCAGATTGCATTTCTTTCACTTATGCCCAAGCTGGGCTGACTCTGGAGGGCATGTCACGGCTCATAATGTTAGAGCCATGGCTGCGTCAGTGGCTCCACTTAAGTCAGTCTCATTGAAGAGATTTGCAAGGCTGCAACGTGGTCATGACCACACATTCACATCTCACTACTGCCTTCAGCCAGGCTACCCGACGTGACAGTCGGTTTGGGCAGTCGATGCTGCAGAATCTGTTCGGGGTTTAGAATCCAACTCTACCGTCTAGGCCCCATTTCTGTTCTGTTCCAGGCTGCACTCTCACTTAGTTCTGTTTCTTTTTAGGTCAATCCATGTTATGTCCTCACCATTGCGAGGCCCAATTGACCAATGTTTCATATTTTTGCGCCTGGGGGCTAGGGATACTCCATACGTGATAATCTTCAGCCTGCTTGTCCTTGGAGAAAATGAGATACATACTGTAGCAGGTATTCTCGAGGACAGCAGGCCTGAACATTATCAACCCTCCTTCCTCCCCTTTGGAGTTGTTCTCTATCTCTCTTTTTTGCTCTTTATTAACTAACGTCACATGCTCACGCGCGGGTGGGAAGCTGCTCGCGCATGCATGGTGCACTTTGTCCGCGCGACGCAGCGTTCTCAGTTTCTTGTTTTTGAAGAGTTCCGGTCTCCTGGGCCGTCGCGGACGACAACCCATACATGATAATGTTCAGCCTGCTGTCCTCCGAGAATACCTGCTACAGGTATGTATTTTCATTTTTCCTCTCAGCTGAGCTGAGGTTCTGTCCATCTCCTTGCCTCTAAGGTGGCTAAATACAGACTCTAGAACAGTACACACACCATGTGGTTTCCTATGACAGGCACAATACACATAAGTGCATTGTCACAGTGTAAACGCTCCCCTTTACCCCAGCAGAAAGTGTGTGCCCCAGGATACCTGTTGTTTGTAGTCGTGCCAAATATCCAGAGTCACACCGCTGAGAGCAGGAGGGTATACATTAAACTAACCTTGTCTCTCACTCTCAAAGTGCGAGAGAGGAAATAAAACTAATTTTAGGATTTTTCCCTATTTGAAGGAACCAGACTCAAGTGTTCACAAATTATCCCTTTTATTTTTTTTCAAAAAACGTGGTAAGTATTCAACCGTTTCAATTAAATTTAACAATATTTCTTCTCTTTAAAAATTTGAATATAAGTATTCTAAATGTGAAGTTATAACCATTTACTTTTATTTATTTTTGTTCTCTCAAAAGAGTTACTTCAAATGCCAGAGAGAAACAACAACAATCAGATAAGTATAATCTATTCAACACTAAATTGTGTAAATTTTCCCTTTAAACCTTCTTAAGTAGAGGAGTGTGGTAGCCGTGTTAGTCCACTCCTTTAAATTTCTTGCAATTAGCAAGAATTTGATTCTTTGTGTGAATGTTACACTCAGCGTGTACTCAGGTAGGTTGTACCAGTTAGTTAGTCTTTTCCTTGTGCAGTTTAACTTTATCAAAGTTCTTGCGCAATGTTACTTAGCTGTCACTGGTATATTATCTCTCTTGAAGTCTGGAATACTGATTTCTTTTTGTGTGGGGGCCTGAGGAATCTTCAGGAATTTGTTATTCACTATTCTTTTCTTCTCTCCCCAATCTTCTTCCTAAATCTAACATACTTAAAATAAATTGGGAAGCAAAACCCTAACTTCCTATCACTTTTAGTTAGCTTCTATTAATTGACATTAAATAATACACAAAATAAAGTGGCCAAGTAATCTAATAAAAATAAATTAATTAAATATATTCCTTATTTCCAGGCCTGCCACTACACTTTTATTTCTCTATCCTAAGAAGAGCAATTAAAGAACACATTCTCCGTCTCTCTGGAAGCTCTCTCAGCATACCATCCAATTACTCTATCACACAGAACACCAATTAAATTCATACCTTAGCATTTCCCTTTTATGTTATAAGAAGTAGACCTATTATTCTCAGGAAACTGACTTAAAATCAGGTTTACTCACTTCTTTCACTTACACAAGGGCCTTTCCCCTTTAGAAATTAGTTCAGCACTACTAACATACAACTGTGCTGCTTCTATTTTATTTATTTACCTGTGACAATCCTGAATCATTCAGCACACAGTATCACACTCAGTACAGTGACACAGTTTCACTTCCAATATTAAGCTGCTTTTAAAACTATTTTAAACAAACTTTTCCTCTCACTGTGGTACACATAGCATACAATACTGCACAACCTTTCACAAGAGTTGTATATACTCTCCTGTGCACATGATCTCACTTAGCACATTGACACAGCTTCACTCCTGACACTAAAACTTATTTTAAAACACTTTTAATATTCCCTTTTCTTTCTCTGGCACACAGCAAAGCACATCCTCACACATCAGCTGTTTCTGCCCTTCTCAGCAACTGCCAGGTGAGTTGTTGCCAAGGCAACAGAGACTCTGCTTGGACACCTGACGTCTCTCGGCCAATAAAAATGTCTATTTAGAACCCTCATTTTTTTCACTGACACTTAGAATCTTATCTAACCAAACTGAATCTCCATAGGGAATAATGGAAAAAGTACAATTTACCAAATTTTAAAGTGAAATATATATCAAATTTTACCAAAATCCCTAAAACAACCATGCACTACTAGAGGGGTTGTAAGGTCCTGCTTCTGAACAAACTGCAGGACTGCCCAGAACACAGCAGCCAGATTGATATGATAATACTACGCCTCTTCGCCTGAAACTGCATTGGCTCCCTATGATGTCCCACATTACCTTCAAACTTTGTACTCTAGTTCACAAGATACTCTACGGTGATGCCCCTGGTTATATGATTGGCCTCATTGATCTACCAGCCAGGAATAGTAGCAGCTCATCTCGTACCTATATGAATCTTCACTATCCTAAATGCATTGGCCTTAAATATAAGACGACCTACGTGTCCAATTTCACCTATTTAAGTACGTAAATGTGGAATGCATTACCAAAAACAGTGAAAACAATACATGACCATCTACAATTCAGGCGAACTTTGAAGACCTATCTGTTTTGTAAGGCCTATCCTGCTGTTTCTGATTAGCAACCTCCACATTGCACTGATTTAAAAGACAATGTTATTTCTTATATCTTTGCCATTTATTGTTCCCATTTACCCCTACCTTCCTTACCCTGATTCTATTTGTATTTATTTAACATTGACCATATTGGAGCTCCCAAATACGGTGACTTGTAAGCCACATTGAGCCTGCTAATGTGTGGGAAAATGGGGGATACAAATGCTGCAAATAAATAAATAATACCCACAGAATTATGGTTTCACTTTTCAAAAATAACTATTTTTATAGACGCCCCACATTTTCCACCAATTAAAACCCCTTTAAAATCCAAAAATTAATTAAAATACTTTTCAAAAATGTATTTAACCCCTCACACACCTGCTCCGTCGAAGGTTTGTCTCCAAACCCCAGCGGAGTCCACTTTTAAGCCACCCTGTGGAAATCACTACTTAAACCCTTTTTTACAAAATTTTACTCCCCTAGTAAATGTAAAGAAGTTCGCCAGAACCCATAATTTAAAAAAAAAAAAAAAATTAAAATCCAATTAACCCCTTAATTTCCAGGAACCTATGTGCCAAAACCCACAAATTAAAAAAAAACGAAACCACATTTTGGGCCACCAGAACTCTTACCTGAATCCTAGGAGTCCCCTAACCTGGCGATCACCGTCAGTGTCAGGCCCACTGAGAAGGAATGTGAGCCCTTGTGCTCGATGGAGGAGAGTTCCTCCCCGAGCTGTCGGCCAACCCCGAGTTCCCCCTGTGTCACCCTCCGCTCCCCAGGGGTTGAGCCCCCAGGTGCAGGAAGCCAACAGCAGGAAGAACTGAGTCCAAAACAAGTCCACGGGGCCCGGCCTAGCCACGGAAAAATGAGGACCAGAAGCAGACAGCAGAGGAGACAGGAACGGGCAGAGGTAGCAAACCAGGCAGCAAACAGTAGCAAGTCTAGGATTAGGCAGAAGTCAATACCAGGCAACAAACAGTAGCAAGTCCAGGATCAGGCAGACGTCAATACCAGGCAGCAAACAGTAGCAAGTCCAGGATCAGGCAGACGTCAATACCAGGCAGCAAACAGTAGCAAGTCCAGGATCAGGCAGACGTCAATACCAGGCAGCAAACAGTAGCAAGTCCAGAATCAAGCAGAGCTCAAAACCAGGCAGCAAACAGTAGCAAAACCAGAAGCACTGCAACTACCCAGGAAACTGAATAGAAGCCGAAGCGTGGAAGGACTGGAGGCAGGTCTTTAAATAGGACAGGAATTAAGCCCAAACATGCACAGTTGTCTTCAAGATGGCTGCCCCCCACCGGAGACGCCCTCAAGCCCAAATATGGGCTTCCTTCCTGAGGCTCCAAGATGGCCGCCCCAACCTAAGGCACCCACCTCTGAGATGGCCGCCCTATCCTGGAGATGCCCAAATCCAAGATGACCGCCATATCCTCAGATGCCCATACCTTGTGTAAACAGGGAACATGACAGTATCCTCCCTAATGCCTCCCCCTCCGCCCTGGGCCTGGTTTAAAGGGGTATCGATCATGGAAGTCCTGTAGCAATTTGGGAGCATGAATCATTTTCGCTGGTTCCCATGAGTTATCCTCAGGCCATAGTGTTTCCATGCCAATAGATAGTACAGTTGTTCCCGTTTTAAACTTTGAATCCAGTATGTCCTGTACCTCGAACTCAGGTTCTGAGGAGACCTCCGGGACTGGACCCACCTTGGGTTTGGGGTGCCACTTGGAAGATATCAACGGTTTGCGTAAAGAAACATGGAACGCATTATGTATCTTGAAGTGTGGAGGCTACCGCAAGTCTGTAGGTAACGGCCCTATCCGCTCGGTAATTGCAAATGGTCTAATGAATTGGGGAGCGAATTTATAAGAAGGCAGTCTGAGTTTGAGATATTTGGTATTGAGCCATACCCGTTGTCCCGGCAGGAGTGGTGGTGCTGAGCGTCTTTTCCGATCTGCAAATTGTCGATATGTCTCCGTGACTTGTTGGAGGTGCGACAGTACCTCATCCCAAACTCTCCGGAGGTCCGTCAAAGTCCTGTGGAGCTGAGGTGGAGCAGTGGTTGGAACATCTCCAAGCACCTGGGGCATGGGGAGAGGCAATCGTGGGTGCCATCCATAGGCCGCGAAGAACGGAGAGGCGTGAGAGCCAAGTGAAGGCTGTTATTATAGGTGAATTCTGGCCATTGTAACAACAAGACCCAGTCATCCTGGCGACTATTAACATGCATTCGCAAATACAGTTTCAAAGTCTGATTAACCCGCTCCACCATACCATTGGTTGCGGGATGGTATGCTGATGAGAAGTGGTTCGTGATTCCAAAGCTTGAGCATAAGGCCCTCCAAAATCTGGACGTGAATTGAGGTCCTCGATCACAGATAATACTGTTAATATGTGGCCTAGCTTCAGATCTACCACTGGAATAGTGGTAGGCTAAGCTACACAGCCTAAAGCAACTGAAAGAGTATTGACTAGGCCAAGTAACAAGCTAATAATGTCATATTTGAGGATCTGCAAAAAGCAGGTCTGAACAATGAGTCTTAACACAACCAGGTACAACTTTTTAATTGAATATAGCACCTATAATGAAAGAGTAATGAGTAAAAGGAATAAAATGAGGTTCATAAAATGGGACTTATTTTCCATAAGATGGCACACAGATCATGAGATGTTATGAAATTTATTACAAAAGAAAGATGTGAAACTGATGAAGATATTTTGGTAAATGATAAAAACAAAATGTTTCAAAACATGTTGACTTTAACGGATATGGGGTAATCTCTTGAAATAGCTAGAACGGAAAGACAGATGGTACAGATGCGCATGTGGCCGGATACGAAAGTATGATCTCAGAAATTGAGAAATATTAGGAAAAAAAATGTACCTCACAATAGATTGGTATTGGAACTTTGGGCTATAAAAGAGATAAGATTTTGAGAGAGAGTTGGAGTTCTCCCCAACGCTTGCTCAGACGGCAGGGCCCTGTGCGACTGAAACCAGAGACTGTCTGATGTCTGTACTTAATTGAACAACTTGGTAAGATTAAAGTCTTCTTTCTGTGAAATCTATCTCTGTCTTTATTTCCAATAATTCTTTATCTGTCATTCTAACTGAAATCTAAGCCACATACAAATCACACACACTCTTTACACTAAGTTTTGTAGATTTCTAATACTATATATATGGGAACTTAAATGGACAAAGATCTATTTAGATCCTGTATAGATCCTGACAGATAGAAGACCATGATCATAGCCATTATACTAGAATTACGCCTTCTGGTATATACACAACAGAAATACTACCGAGATGGAATATTTGAAGGACTTAGGCAGGCAGGTGAACACATACTGGAAGTAAAGACCCTTTGTCCCTGGAGAAGCTTATTCCTAGGGCGCAAAGAGGGCCTTTAAAATTTACATTTGGTGACTCCCGATCGCTGACTGGTTCCCGCCTGTTATTTGAACGCAAGAGGGAATACTTTATTCTGTGCGTTCAATGCTTTCTTTCTGTCACTCAATATTCCTTTCTCTTTTTCTCTCATATCCCCCCCCCCCCCTCTTATGATGTCCTTTCTCTGTCTTTCCTTATTTTTCATTTCCTTCTCACGGACATTGCCCATTTCAGGGGTACTGGGCACTGATATTCTGTCCGTCCTTTTTCACACCCCTCCCTCAAATACTCTTCTATCTTTCTGCCTTCTTTGTCTGTTTCCTTTCTATCTCCCTGGCTTCTTCCTCTGTTCCCTGCACGCCTTATCCTCCCGCGCTGAACTGGAACACTTGTTTCTCTGACCCGGATTGCTGATGTAACACAATAGCCCCCCAATACTGTCCCTAATTTTGAACGCAGAGGGGATAAATATTTGCGTTCAAACCTTCGTTTCTGTCTTTCAATATTCTCTTCTGTTCTTTCTCACCCTCTTTTCTTTCTTCTATCCTGTCCATCTTTTTGATTTGTGAGATGCGTGTAAGTGTGTGATTGTTGCGTGATTGGTGCATTATTACGAGACGAGGAGACTCCGATCTCGTGTTTGCTGCCTGTCTATTTCCCGCTCAATTCTTTGGATTGGTCTTGATGCGAGCATTCTGGCTCAACGATCCTTAGAGGTTGCGCGTTCTCTTTTTCTCTTTCCTGTTCTCTTCTCTCCTCTTTTATACCCCTACGTTTTCTGTATGCTTTCTGGCTCACTACAGATGTTCTGCCTGCTTCAGATGCGTTTCTGTTCCCTCCCCATTCTATTCTCGGTTTTCCTTTACTCTCACATCTATTGTCTCTACCTATGAGCTCCCCTACTTGTCCTTCTGACTTCCTCTGTTCTTTTTCCTTGTGCGGTTCCTTTGCCGCCTCCTTTTTGTTCTTAACTTTTTTGTCTTTCCCTCAATACACCTGTATTCGTGGGATGCAGTGCTTTCTCTCTGTTATGTCTTCTCTGTACTTATATGTCTGAAGATCTTGGGTTGAGTCTGATCCAGACACAGTTCTGTTCCGTCTTACCCAGAATATACTTTCTGTTCCTTCATGTCCATTATATAAGTTTTTTGCTCCCACTCTCTATGATTTCACTTTTTTCTGTGGTTATCCCCTCGCCACTTGCTCTTCCGTTATACTTTTCTATTACTGTCAGTGAACTCTATAACCTTCGCATATCCTGCAGTGCACTCTATGCTTTCTCTGCTCCTTTCTCCGTACTTGGTTTTGTCATCTTGAACGGAGAGTGCTATCAATATTGACTTCTCCCCACCCTTGTTAGAATTTTTCCTGATGTGTCTTTGTGAATGATTTATAGTTTAAACCTAACAATTCTTTGTCAGCTTCTTAGCTGCACTTCACCATTTTCTGCTTCCTTATTTCGCTGTTATTGCCAGGCTCTATGGGCAGCATTAGAATTATGCTTCAACACTGACAGGCTTGCCCCCACCTCTGTTCCTGCTCCCCCAGATGCTCGCTCTCGCCTATACGCTTTTGTTACCTCTGTCTGACCTTCAACTGCTTAATTCTGACTCAATCGGGTGTTAGATTGAGTTACCTTTTACTGTCACTATGTTATCTACAAGCTTCGGTTAACGGCGCTCAGTATCCTAGCCACCTTAGTTGTACTTCCAAGTTTAATTTTCGCTGCATAGCATAATTTTTTTGGCCGAATTTATAAACTGCTGTTTTATTTTTGCTTCCTAAAAGCTGTTTCTGAGACTTTCAGAATTAAGATGTTTTATTCGGCAATCTATTCTGTTGCCCGGTTTCGTTTAAACTCAGAGACAGGTTTTTGTTCTGTGATATTCTGTTGATCGTGGGCTAACTGCGATCCAGAAGTTTTTCTCTGGTGTCTCATGTCCCTAATTGACCTGTCACTTTTCTCTATCTTTAAAGCATTCTGCTTTCTCTTTCTATGTCTCACTCTTTCCTGTAGTTTGCTCTTCTACCCGCAGCTTCTAAGTTGCGTCCCAGAACGGATGCCCACTCTCTCTTCTGTCATATTTTTCTGTTGCTCTGTCCCTTTTGTGATATGGTCTATTAATTATTACTGGTCCCTATACTGTTCTTCTATTTGCTATCCCTTTTTGATTTGCATGATGTGTGTAACTGCACGATTGCTGAGTGATTGACTCATACGGCTGCTGTTTGTTTAAATCGGGTGTTGAAGCCCCCTTCTGGGTCAACATTAAATAAGACACCTTTTCTAATTCCACACTTTTAATATACTTTTCTCCTTGTATATTCCTGTGTTTGTGACTTGTGTCTGTGTCACCTGAATTTACACAATTTGTGATCTGTTTTGTGTGCTTGGCTGCTATCCCATATTTCTGTGGCCCCCCCCCCCCCCCTTGCTGTACTATTTGCGCTATCCTATTGGCTTGTCCTTTTTAATTGCTCCTGTATAAGTTGCAACGGTGTAATGAATCCCTTTTTAGATTTTGGTGGTGGCCAGACCTCTCTTAAGAGAAATGCAGCTGTCTCAAATGCCTCTCTTTCTCTCCACTTCCTCACTTCTATCTTTTGGATTATGTCATAGTTTCCGTTCATCCCTAGACCTTTGCTTTTTAACCCTTCGGATAAGGTACCTAATTCTATAATGTTATAGTGTCTGTCCTTTTAATGCTTCCTTCTAAAAGTGGGGCTTACATTGTGTTACGTTTGATTGTTCTGCTTCTATAACAGAAGGAGGCTCAAGAGAGTGCCAAAACAAAATACTTCTTAGCACATAAATTCAGTTGTATTCGTTTAGGAAGCCTTAGTCCGGAAACTTAAAATTAACCCTTACTTAACAGAATCAAGCGATATGCTGGTAGTAATGAAATTTAGATTGCCGTTATTTTAAAGACATAATAGAAGACATTAACATTTTTGCTTTGAAGGAGCTGCCGTATCAAGTGTAGAATTAACAGTTTCAGCTTTCATATTAACACATAATGATTACGGCTGTCTATCTGAGTAAGTAAAGTAATAACGCAGTTAGAATTGTCATACTTTCTCAAACATTAACTCCCTGGTTCCTTACACAATAGTTCCTAAGAACTGCAATACGTTTGATCTGATAAAATCCTATCCTGATTAATTATAACAGCAGAAAGTTTTAATATGAAAAATTAAACTTACAGTTTTTATGTGCTGTATAGTCCTATTTTCGGTAGCCGTAATGTCCAATGTTTGCAGTGAGCAGTCAACTCAAATTAAACACAGGATTCCTTTTCCTATAACACCTACATCAACATTTAATCATTATAACAATCTTCTGTAAACCCTTATATATCCTTGATTTTTGAAAAATGTTCTGGTTCTTCTCAAACTCTCTACAGTATTATTGCTGCATCATATTAAAAGCTGTACTTTCCAGAAACAGTCTTTTAACCACAATGTTTCCTCAGACTGTGCTGACTTCCTGTACTAGCCATGCTGAAACGGAATTTTATTCACAGAAAAGAACTTTGTTTTCTGCCTATGGATAAAACGGTAACTTTTCGACCCCCCTCCCTTCCCTCAAATGCTGAGCCTGTTCTGTTCGTAATCATTAGCCTTGAGACAGCAGCCTAACTAGGGAACTAGATCTTACATAGTTAATTGTGTTACATCTGATTCAATTTCATTCACATTTTTTTGCTTTTATTTCCTTCATTTTAGGGGTTCTTTCTAGGAATAGGTCATACTTTTAATCTTTCTTTTTCCTTCCTTTTATTATTATTTCTTTTACCATTGTCCTCGTATTTAAGTTTTATTTTGACTATATTATAACGTTATCTACAGGAAATACTGCACTTCCTCGCTTGCATTGTGGTTTTCGTCCTCCGAGTACATACAACTTGGACCGGCTTATTTTAAACACTTGCAGTAATGAGTTATGTTATAATTTTTCTTAATGAATATTTCCACGTCCTGAGAATGGCAATCACTTTTAAATGATATGGTTCCATAAAGAATTAAATTGTGTAAGTCTTTATAACAAGTTTTCTGTTTTTACTCGACAGCATTGTGAAATTACAATGGTTTATTGTTACATTAAGAGCTAGATAACCCCTTATATAACTTATATGATAGTGGAAGTATTCTGTACTATATAGAAACATTTCTTTGCTTTTACCTTAATAGATATGTATATAAAATGAGTTTTACCTTTCCGGTTGAGAAGATGATGGCTGTATGCCATGAGAATACAGCGTTGCTTCACTTCTTCAGTTATTTCCTGTTGGTTCTTTATAACCCAACCCACCTTCTCTTTCCTCCTAATGCTGCAGCTGTTCTGTTTGTCATCATTTAGACAAGTCATTTCAGTCACTGATTAGTATGTATGTTTCATGCCGTATCATTAGAAGTTCTTGGTGTAAAAATCACATGTTTTAATTTGTTTTTTTCCCTTTCACCAGTTTGGGCACAAAAGCTTCCTGCCATCGCATTCGGGTTTATTTTATTTACTATGTTCCTTTTCTGAGTGTATGGGTATTAATTTATCATATTTATGGGTAATTAACCTGTCATATTTGCACCACGATTCTGGCATCCTGTTTGAGAATTTATTATAATATATGCTTCTCTTATATTTTCCTGTTTAGATGCTACTTCCAACTTATCCAGTACCCGCCCCAAACGCATTTAATATGTTACTCTTATTATAGTACTTCTCATGTTTTCTGACCTTGCAGTCCCCGTATTTCTGCATCCCAAAATTTTGAAACACCCCCCCCCTGCCCTCATCTCTGATGCTCTCCTCTTACATATTTTATTTATTTCCCCCACCCCCTCCCTAAACAATAGACCGTCTGATACTTTAATGCTTTCTCACTCTGTTTCTGAGGCAAGATTTAAACCCCGACACAGGTTTTTCTTTCTTTTTACGCTGCACTGACAGCTTGATTGTATTCCCCAACGTGCTTACTAAGTTTTAAAAGTGTCTTTTCCCTTTAAACAGAACTTAGCGTTCTTTCCCTTCAAAACCGGCTTTCTCCTTCTTTCCTCTGTCTTGGTCAATTACATCTGTATCTCTCTCTCACATGCCCGATGATACTCTTTAATTTATTTTTAGTATAATGGGTAATTGATGGCACATGCACTTTATTATGTGTATTTGCATAGCCCCCCCATTTCTCATCATTTTAATATTTTGATTTAATATTTCGTGATTTCAGTCTTTTGAACTGTAATGGTGTGAGTTACTTTTTGGATTTGTTACGTTTCTTTTGCCCTATACAGATACATGTCTTACTAATCCCCAGAATGCTTTATACGCATTTATTTCCGGTTAAACGATTAAACGATAGCATTTCAGGATGCCCGCTGCCTATTTAACCACATGCTTTGTTTTGCCGTTCAGAAGCTGGTGTTTTTCTCCTTTTTAATTGCTATCATATTGTGCTGCTGTTCTATGAAAAAGGGTGTATAGCATTGTTTCCAAGCCATGCATTATGTTCTTTATTTTTAATAGACACCTGCTCTTTCTTGCAAAAACATTTGTGCTCTAATACTCTTAAGTTTCACTTTCATGATGGCAGCGCTGGTTCGCTGCACACCTATAATCTTTACATTTTCATAGCACTCATCTACAACTCGTTTTACTTTAATAAAATCAGTCTATATATTTATCTTTAATTTTTTTCCCGATACAAGGATGTCAGCCATACAAGAAGATACTATGCTGCTTGCTTTATGATCTATGCCTGTCTTTCCATCTCTAAGTCCCGCTTCAGTGACTGTCACATGTCTCTCTGACTTTTTCTGCTCTCCTCGTTTTGCATGATTGATTTTGTACTGCTTGACCAAATTCCCTTACTGTCAGGTGTTTCGCTCTAGTGCTTTACAGTCTTTCTTTCATTGTCTGATGTGTGGCAAGTGTATTATCTAGTGTATAGTGAATGTACCTTACCCGAAGAGCGTACATGTGTTTCTTTTTATTTTTATTTTTTTTTTTACTTGCTATCTCTGGAATAGGTTTCAGGGATTCTTTCTAGGAACATACCATATATCTTTTTATTTTATTTCTCTCTTTTTCCTTTTCTAATTTTTTATTATTATTTCTTTTACCAGTGTCACCCTATAACCATTGACTACGATACTGATGCATGGGGCTTACACCTATTGGAGGGTCACAAATCCTTCAATGGATGACAGTATCTTAATTAGTAGATTTAAAGCAGAATTCCATTCCATTTTCGGAGTGGCCTGCGGATTCGGCGTTATTGCCCACATTGGGGTTACTTGTATACATGATCGCCGTGACTATAAAGGGACGCCTAAGACATTGGTTGAGATTGTGTACAGGTTGACTCGGGCATTCAATATTCTTGGAGGGTTAGTTTTATACGGGAAGTTTTCCTAACTTTTCAACGTTCTAGACTGGTTAGTCATATACGAGATGTTTCCTAACCACAAAATTTTGAGTGGGTTGTTGTATACGAGAAGTTCTCAAACTACAGGTCCTTTGGGGTGATTAGTCGTACACGAGAAGTTCAATCGTACACGAGAAGTTCAATAATCAGCGGAAACCCATTGGACCGCTGCTCTTCGACTCTTGAGACCTTATTCGCTGGTTTTTTCAGTTCTTTTTGGGAGTGTTTGCAATGTCCCTTTTTAGGGGCTCTATCATGGGCTGGAGCTCATGGCTAAGTATTTGAACCAGTTCTTGGCAGGCAGGGAAACCGGGTTTCTTTATGCCTTTAGAAGCACACTCTGGAGAGTAGTTTTTATTAATTGGGGGTAGAGTAGTATATATATATCCAAATATATAAAAGCTGACACCTTTAACATTAGCACTATTTTCTGAAACACTGCTTTTATCTTGTTACTTCCATTTCTCTGTTCATGTAACCTGCGGCAAAAGCATTGAGCTTTCCGCCAATTAGTAATCTCTGTTCTAGGTTCCGCCACCGGGACGCTCTTGAAGACGCGTGAGTATAAAAGTGTTTTGTATACGCATGATGCATGTTTTTGTTTAGATAATTTTTCCTTGCACGTTATTGTTTATATACTTTAGTTGGCCCTATTATATATCTCAGAAATTTGACTTGAACCATCTCACTTATAGATATTGCATTATATTGAATACACTCTTCTATGAGTTCCTATGTGGATTGTCTTCCCCCTATTTCAGATCCCACTATGTCCCCCTCCTCATCCCCTAGCCCCCTGGAAAGAGTCCTTAATTTCTTTCCCGCTGATAGAAAAGAACTTACCCGTTTATGTCAAACTTGGCATACCGCTTGGTCTGCTAAAGATCAAGGACTGGAATGGCCATCAAAGGGCTCATTTGATCAGGGCAAACTCCAAGCCTTGGTCTGCTACAATGAGTCCAACAAAACAGGAAAATCTAGGGATAAACATTTAGCTGCCATTAATAAGTTCATACTTATTGCACGAAACCAGAACGATAGGAGTTTAGGTAAGTCCGATACTGATCAAGCCCCTTACCAAGATCCTGTGACACCTACTGCCCCACCACCTTATGACACAGCTGCTGCCGCAAGCACCACTAAGCTGCTACCATGTGCAGTGGGATATACACCAATACCCCCAAGACTTCCCTCTGTCCAGCACTTGGATCAGGATTGACCTCACACATGACAACCCAAACGACTACCTACCCACATATAGGACATACAACTCAGACTTCCCCTTTGCCACCATGTTGGGACTCTGCCACCCAAACTGGTCCCCTGCCCCCGCCATCATTACCATGCCCTACCCTGTCTCAGTTACGACAGATGGGTTTTGTTCCATGCAGTCCTGCCACACAGGCACGCGCAATTTGTCAGGAATTATACGATCAGGGTTATGTAAAATTACCCCCTGACTCGGATAATCCATCCATGCCCATTCTTGCACCTGAATGTTCTACTCCCCCTAGATGGGACACGTTAGGTGCACGGCCAAAGGTTCAGATACCGGCTAAAGAGGGGCAACCAAAGGTAAGACCCTCCCCATTAGAAGAAGCATGGGAAGTTTTAAAACAACAACTCCCAACAAAATCTGACATGGAGGATATTCGAAACGAGCCTCCTCCGATGCTCGATTTTTCCTCTCTTCAAGATAGTGAAGCGATCCCTTCATTTGCAGACGATTCACCTCGTCTCACCTTACCTAAGGCTCTTCCCCTTACTACCCCAGTCCCTTCGGGAGAACAACCTATGCAATATGGTCATGCATTGGCCAGTATGGGAGATGGCCTCGCGTTTGTTTCAGAGGGACTTCGTTCCTTACGCAAGTCCCTGTCAACACACCCGCGCCCTGATATCCCGGACACTGTTGCATCTGTTGCACCAAAATCCGAATTACCCCAACAACATGATGTTATTTCTCATCATACCAGACAGCGCCACCCTCGAAGTTATCTTACTAATGAGGGATCCAGCCGCTGCCTTGCAGTCATTGGCAGCCCCCGTCACCCTACAGGTCTGAATATTAGTGCAGAACCTATCTTATCTAGTCCGCCTGATACACCCGCCCAATATGTGGCATTACATGAGAACTCATGGCATTATGTTCAGCCATGGATTGATAATCTTGCAGGATGGTCTGAGGCTCTCCAGCCCCAGTCTGCCCTCTTCCCACGTGAAGGATCCTTGCGGTCTGATAAGCTCTCGCTGGTGCGAGATCTTATTTATGACCACCCTGACCCCCATTGGGATCAGCAAACAACCCTTTATCTAATCCAGGGTCTTCAGGTTTGGAAAAAGTATGAGAATCAATTTCCTCCAACTGTCACTACCGGACCTGTCACTCAGCCTAATGTTAAACTTTTTCCCTTGTTAAATAAAATGTCAGGTGGTGTCCCTCATACGGAGTACACCCCACTTTCGGCTGTTGAACTAAATAGCCTTATACTACAACTCCCAGATATTGCAATGGGAGGCAACCGATGGTTAAAGAAATTGCAGGACATTACACTAGGTTCCACCTTGTCAGTCGGTGATATGAAAGCGCTTTTGGGCAGAACCCCACACGCCAGTGTCACTGACATATTCACTCAATCAGGTTATGCCAAATTTGTAACCGATACCCAGTATGATGGCAACCCTTTAACAGAGATTCAGACTAAAGTATTTCAGGAAATCCGGACCATGTATCCGGCTCTTAAAGATTTTTCAGTTATCACTTCCCAAAGATGGGAAATGGATTCAGAGCCTATTGAGGCTTACTTGCTCAGACTCCAAGATCTCTTTAAAGAAGAGACGGAGGAAAAATTTGACTCCGATAATGCCCTTCCAGTGTTCTACCATTTACTTAAGGGAACCTTACCCTCAGAGATCAAAAATAAACTGGAGAACACAGTTGGTCTCCAATTAGAAAAATGGCCAAAAATCCGTGAGCACATTCTACATCATTGTAGAAGACTCATTAAAAGCAAACAAGATGAAGCTCAACATCGTAAGACTGTACGCACTAACTTAGAAGTGCTACAAACTGAAGATCTCAAAGAGAAAAGAGCCTCCAAGAGCTCTGACACAGACCCCAATACCCCTGAGACTTCCCCCCCTGTTATTGTTATGTATGCTGACCAACGCTATGACAATAACACCCGAAATCAGGGCCCACGGCCCTACCGCCCAGACCGGAGAAATGACTACCCCGAAGAACGTGGTCGCCGCTCTCAACCTCAGAGAGGCCCCCCGAGGGGTCCTCCTGATGTCAATAGACGACCCAGAGACTACCGTTCCCGGCCTAGTCCTGATCGCTTTCCAGATGTCCAGTGCTACCGCTGTCAGCAATACGGTCATTATGCACGGGAATGCTCACTACCACCACAAAATGAACTTATGAATCAAATCCGCCGTCAAAACCGTCAAAATCCCCCAGCACGGCAGTCATTCCCATTATGGAACCCAGATCAACGCCGTCCACAGTGACTAGGCGTGGTCCACACTACAGCAGGATTGGACGATCCTATGATCACCTTGCTAATCTGTGATGTTCCCGTTCCCTTTTTAATTGACACAGGCGCTTCTCGCTCTGTGCTTGCCCATGTTCCGCACAAACTACAGAAGTTTCTCAAAGTTTCTCCAGACAACATTACCACCACTGGATTTGATGGTATCCCAACGGACACACCACTGCTTGAACCCCTGCCCACTAAATATGCCGATCTACAACTTTCGGCTCCTTTTTTGTATGCTCCACTATGTCCTGTTAATTTACTTGGACGAGATCTGTTGACATTGTTTCATTTTGAAATTCATTTTGATCCTTCCCCTAATGAAAGCACTTCACTCATGATGGCTGTCACCTCTATGGTTGAGAAACAAATAGAGATTGCACTGAATGACTTACCAGGTTTCCTTTGGGCCACACCTGATAAGCCCTATGGTCAAGTAACAGGTCCTCCCCATCGTATCCAGCTCTTACCTGGCTGTAAAGGCCCCAAAATTGCCCAATATCCACTGAAGCCTGAAGTTATTGCTGGAGCTCAGGAACAAATTGATTCCTTGTTGCAGCAGGGTATTATAGAAAAATGTAATTCACCATACAACACTCCATTGTTCCCTGTCCCAAAGAAGGATCCTGGAACCTTCCGTATAGTGCAGGACTTACGAGCGCTAAATGACCTCACTTACGCTACATTCCCAAATGTGGTAAACCCGACTACACTCCTCAATAGCATCTCCTTGCAGACATACCATTCCACTATTGATTTATCCAACGCCTTCTTTTCCATCACTCTAGACCCTGTAAGCCGTCCACTAACGGCCTTCCAATTCAATAACACAACATATCAGTGGACTCGCCTTCCCCAGGGATTCACTGACAGTCCTACCATCTTTTCTCAAACTCTAGCAGAACACATACATGAATTTAAACGTGACAGGTATGTTCTCCCACCACATACTTCTATTGTTCAGTATGTGGATGACATGCTTATTACATGCCCTGACTTTGACACTTGTGTTCAAGTCACCTGTGACTTTCTAGGCTTTCTTGCTACGAAAGGCTACAAAGTTAACAGAAAGAAATTAAAAGTTGCTCAGACACATGTTACCTTCCTTGGCCATCACATTGGCCCCCGTCAGAAGGGCCTAGGTCCCGATACCCTACAACACGTTTCCTCTTTGCGTATGCCCACAACAGTTTCAGATCTCAGAGGTGTCCTTGGCATGCTAAACTTCTGTCGCCTTTGGATACCCAATTATTCCGCCCGGACTCAGCCATTTTACATGAAACTGCAAGGTAAACAGAAAGTGAAACATGAACCCTTACACTTTACAGCTCAGGAAACAGCTGATCTTATGGCCCTTGTAAAGGATGTTATGCTTTCCTCACCATTGGCAACCATTGATGTTTCTCAGGATGTGCACCTTTGGGTTGTGCATACTGAGGATACTTGGTCTTGCCTAATCACACAAGAACATGATGATCTTGCATGTGGTTACCTTTCAGGAACTTTTTCACCCGTTGAAAGAGCCTTTGCAACTTGTGAGAAAGGTCTTGTTGCCGCCAGTACTGCTGTTACCAAACTGTACAGCTACATTCCTCACCTTCCGGTGATTCTCCACACATCCCATGATGTTAAATATCTATTGGACAAACAGATCAGTCACATGACTGTCTGCCGTTTGCAAAAGTATCAAGTACTTTTGTTTAGTGTAGTGCACTCCATTCACCCATTAACTTTAACTGACCTTCAACGTTTGGATCCATTGCTCACCGTAACAGAGACAGCACAGAATGCTATCTTTCCCCATGAGTGCACTACCCAATTATCTGTACCCGAATCTCTCCACGTACATTCTGAAATCTTGCAGAGTGGCGAGGTTTGGTTTACAGATGGTTCTCATCAAAACGGGGTTGCTGGTTTTGCCGCCCTACGCTACACACCCGAAGAACATATACTCGACCCTGTACAATTTAGACTGCCAGAGGCATTCACAGCCCAAACTGCAGAACTTGCTGCTGTTTTGTACGTTCTGCTATTCAAAGCACTACACTCAGATTTGAGCATTGTCACTGACTCAGACTATGTTTTTGCTTCCTTGCACTCCCATGTTCGCAAATGGAACCAGAGGGGTATGATTTCCTCAACTGGACAACCCCTAAGTCACTTACCGTTGTGGACTGCTCTTTTTGACGCGCTGGAGCTGCGTCATCAAAAGGGCCTCCGCACTAGTATCTCCTGGATAAAGGCACATCAGGAGACAGTCTTTTCTTTCGCCATCAACGGCAACCATGCTGCTGATGAACTAGCCCGTGAGGTCACTTCCCTTTCCAGTCCTCCTTCCGGAACCGCTGCCGATGCGGCACTACCGGTCATTGTGTCCGAAGCACCACTTCTTGACACGCCTCCTTCAACTCCTTCCGATTCCACACAATCTGATTCCTCCTCTCCAAGTACCCCACCCCTTTTTCCTACTCCTCCCATCATTACCCCTCCCTTATCTCCAGCACCACAGTTTCCTCAGAACGAGCCTACTCCTCCTGTCACCTCTGAATCCCTAACTTCCGACTTCTCTTCTACCCTCACGTCCTCACTTACACAAGCAGAAATCACCTTGTGGAAACAAGCAGGCTGTTTTCTTAATCCTAATGGTATTTGGACCCACCCCAACGGTCAATTATGTGTTTCACAGCATGTTTTCTCACTCCTCCTGCATGCCCTCCATTACCCTTTGCATTTGAATGCTAATACATTGTATGATCAACTGTCTCCCAAATTATGGGCTCCCCAAATGATGCCCATGTGTCACACTGTGGTTCATAATTGTTACAAATGTTTTCTGTATACACCTAAACGAGGACCTGTCATTCCTTCAGGTCATTTACCTGTTGTCCAGGGACCTGGCCAACATTGGTATATTGATTTCACAGATATGCTGACACCTGTTCGTGGTAAACGGTATCTGCTTGTCTGCGTGGACGCTTTCTCTAGGTGGGTGGAAGCTTTCCCTTGCTCTAGAGAAACCGCACAAACTATGGCACAATCACTGTGCAATGAAATTATTCCTCGATTTGGTATTCCTGGCAAAATAACCACAGATAATGGTACACACTTTGTAAATGAATTGCTGCAGAATCTCCTTCCAGCACTTGGCATTACTCACAGAACTGTCTGTGTCTACAAACCCACCAGTAATGGTTTGGTAGAAAGATACAATGGATTGCTCAAAACCAAAATGCGTCAGCTTATGGCAAATGGGATAAAGAATTGGCTTGATGCCCTCCCACTGGCACTCTTATCACTTCATGCCACTCCATCCTCTTCCCTTAAACTGACGCCTTTCCAATTATGTACAGGTCGCCCAATGCGACTTCTACCTGGCAATCCAGACACTCAAGTGCCCGATCAATACTCAGTATATTGGGATATCTTGCAGACTATTGTAAGTTCTCTGTCCTCAATTCCACAGGCCATTTCGGACAGAAGAGGGGATTGTGATGCCAATAGATCCCCCCCTTACCAAGTGGGCGATCTAGTGCATCGGCGTTATTACACGCACAAAACCTGGCGAGATCCCATCTACGTTGGCCCCTTCAAGATAGAAGCTCTGTCAGCAACAGCTGCTAAGCTTGAGGACCACACATCCTGGGTCCATCTGAAAGATATATGAGCCTACCCGAATACCGAATCCGGCCTCCTGGATGTTTCCATTGATGTTTCCAGTACAGCAGCCACTGGAGAGACCTGTCCCACCACGAACTCCATCTCCACCGCCACTGAGCCCAAGACCACCGACCCCACATCCAACACTCTTAAACCATCTTGATCAACTCGACCAAAGACTTAGCCACTTAATCAACTTAGACCATCCATCTCCTGAATCGCACCTCCTTGATCTGGCTGACATCGTCATCCAAACCATCGCAGAATCTCCAGAGTCACCATCTGAACAACCTCCTGTCTTTGAACCAGCTTTTGAGTTGCCATCCTCCCCTCCACCTCCCACTGTTGCAGCCTTCCCACTTCCCTACGTTGATCTTCACATCCGTCTCATCCGAATCCGTAACCTTGCAGAAGATCTCACCCAAGTCCGCAACTTAGCAGGACAGTTGAATCTGGAAGAACAAGAGTCTGTTGCGTTTTCAACAGTACAGAATTTGCACAGCAACATCTGTGAGCTGCTCGACATTCTACATTTGTACTTCCCGAATCAAGCCAGATAAATGCCACAGCAAGTTCCGCCGCTGTTCACTCCAGAAGAACTCATTCCCTTACAGACTATTTCTCTACATAAAGTTCCTATTCCAATACCACCTTTCCCAACCACTCCTGTGAAAGTTTTAATACCACCATCCTCCCCCGCTGGCAAAGTTCTCCGCAGGGAACCAACTGCTGAGAACCTTGCTGCCCTTGACGATATCAAGGAACCAGACCCACAGAACACTGGACTTTACCCTGTTGATAAGTGTGACTCTGAGCAGTTATCCGAAATCAATACCCATTGGTCCAACGACTTTGACGAACCTTATCTGGAAGACGACACCATTCCTGACGACACAGACGGAACCAGCACCCGCCCAAGTGTTGTCTCAGCAGCAGTAACGGTGTTACATCAGTACACCCTCTTCTTCTGCTTTCCATCTGCTCGACTGTTTGCTGTTGGACTTGTGTGCATGATCCTACTTTGTATAGGTTTGGTTTTGTTTCTCACTACCTTGTTTACCTATACTGCTGACAGTAACCTCTTTGATCTTTGGACCACGCTCACTGCCTTTCCCCCTGGCAACGTTACTTTGCCCGTTGGAAACGCCACGGTACTTGCAACTACTTCTGTGCTTGCAACTACCCCAGCTGTGCTTGCAACTACCCCAGCAGTACTTGCCACTGCCTCGGTATTTGCAACTACTCCGGTTCCAATCAGTACTGCAGACTACACAGCGCCCCAACAGAACACCACATTCACACGCCTGTTTGGACACAGATCCCTCCAAACGATCAAAAAGATCAGTCCCCTTGCCACCAGTATTCCCATCCCCGGGGCAGACACATCTGCCGCAACAGACTTTTCAACTGGCAACCCTACAGTGCCTATTGAAAACTCTGCGTCTACTCCTGTCCTCACTAATTCTCCTGTTTTGCATTCTACAAGTGTTCCCAATAATATCAGTAGCTCGGTCCATATTGTCCCCAATCTTACAACTGCTTTTGGGGATAATATTACCTTGCCTGGATTACGACCCACCCCTCCTCCTTATCATCTGGTTCCTACTAGTGACGTTCCTCCTCCCACGAATACTACCTTAGCCACTCCAAATATCACCGTCCCAGCTACTCGTCCTCCCAGATAGCTCAACATCCCAAAGGAGCTATCAATATATGTCCCACCACAGACCAGATAACCAGCCTTCTCCACCTGATTCTCCCCCACCGTCGCCTCTAAATTTAAGCGAACAGTTAATCCCCGAACCCCCAGAGTACCTTTTTGATCTAAGAGAATTAATACATCCCCATTGGGACCCAGCTCCAGAAGACGATCCCAATTGGGACCCCTTCACACGATTTCAAACATTGTGTGAACCCTTATTTGAGAGTTGGACACTAGGTCCTAGTCGAACGGTCACACAAACTCTGGTACTGTTTGGAGGAACCTTAGGTTTACAAGTTGAACAAACCGACGACCTCCTAATAAGACCAGAAACTGGTGACGTTGTAGATTTTTGGTTAATCACATACGCAGTACTGGGCACTGACTGGATACCCTTCCTGTTCATTAGAGAGGTTGGATTGAGACCTTTGGAAGTATATAGCCTTTTCGAAATCCCCGACCCTACTGAAAGAGGAGCTATTAGAATTTACCCACCCTACCCAAATTCTTCCTAATGATATATCAAGCATTGGTATACGTAGGAATATTAATTATAGCAATCGCAGTTCTGGTTAAGACCCTAGCATTAATTTTGTTACTCATTTTCATTAACCGCCAATTGCCTTTGGTATTGTCCAGATCTTACATTTAACCATGAAAACTACCAACATGCAGTGCCTAGCCCTTCTGTTGTGTGTGCTCACCATGCCTATGGTACAAGGAACACAGCATTTAGAAAGTTTTCTGCAACAGTTTATCACCACCCCTGAAATAACATTACCGACAACTGAGGACACGACCACAATCACCCTTGATGTGTGTGCTTACACAATGTGTGGGGAACATCCTGTACAGCAATATTTGTCAGCTTTTGAGGTATACCTGTGTCCCTTCTCCAATTGCGGAAGTTGGGCACAAGTATGGTGGTACACAGGTTCGTGGATTCCCTACTCAGGTAGTGAGATTCCAGATCTCAAAAAGAGCATTTCTATCATGAAATTGCGAGTGAATGGCCTTTGTCCAATGACAAAATGTAATCAAGTGGCTATCACTTTCAGAGGAGTAACGGCTGTTACATACAGAACTTATTCCTTAGGAATTGATGCCTCAGGTAGAGACCCCATTGGAAAATTTAAGATTGTTCCACCCCCAGCCCAACCAGAAAAGAATCCTTTGATGCCAACTAAAATCCCAGAAGTAAAGATTCCTTACCAGATTGTGCCGATTAATAATTCCAAAGATTTAGTGGCACTAGAAACTGGATTTGGAGAGACAAACCTGTGGCTTGAATGGGCGCATTATACTACAAAGAGTTTGAATGTCTCTAATTGTTATTTTTGTTCCCATGCAAGAGCAGAACCAACTGTAGTTCCCTTTCCTTTAGATCTGAACAATGATCCAGATGGGTTTTGGTGTATGCTAGAGTTACTTCAGGTAACAACTGAAGTGAATCAGTCTTGTCAACATCTTGACGAGCATCACCCCTACTTACCCCCTCGGCTGAGGGTTCCACCTGCATTCAGGATTCCAGATCCTGTTACCAGATATCATACATGTCTGGAACGATATGGGGTGAAAAATACACGGTTTCTAGGAAATTTGACCAATTGTAATACAACCCTAGAAAAAGGGACTCTACGAAATCTAAATCTCACAGACTTTTCACAAGCTAGAGCAGACATATGGTGGTATTGTGGAACCCGTACTATCCACCATACACTTCACAGAAGTTGGACAGGCAGATGTGCCTTAGTCAAATTGGTAATTCCAATTGTAATAGCATCTTTGCTCCCTCCTCATAGCAGCTCTTCCTCACGAGTGAAGAGAAATGCAATGCCTGGATCTTTTGATGATCGGGTCTATATAGATGCAATTGGAGTTCCAAGAGGGGTTCCTGATGAGTTCAAAGCCAGAAACCAAATAGCTGCAGGATTCGAATCAGCTTTCTTTTGGTGGGCTACTATAAATAAGAATTTAGATTGGATTAACTATATATATTATAACCAGCAGAGATTTGTGAACTACACTAGAGATGCAGTTCAAGGAATTGCAACACAATTAGACGCCACCAGCAGGATGACGTTGGAAAATAGATTAGTTCTTGACCAGATTTTGGCATCAGAGGGCGGAGTGTGCCGGAAGATAGGTACACAGTGTTGCACCTTTATCCCCAACAATACTGCTCCAGATGGATCAATCACCAGAGCTTTGGAAGGCTTAACCTCACTGTCACAAGAATTGGCAGAGAACTCTGGTGTTGACACATCCTGGACTGGTTGGATGGATAGAGCTTTTGGTAAATGGAAGACCTTTATCATTTCAGCAGCCACTACTATAATTATAGTGGTAGCAATTTTTGTATTAGTAGGATGTTGCATAATCCCTTGTGCTAGAGGCTTAGTAGAACGCTTAATTGAAACTGCAATAACGAAAAGGACAACAGCGGGACAATATGTCCTGTACGAAAATCTCCTTCCCAACACCACTGGAGATGACACATTGGACTATCTCCCTCTGAGAAGGACCAATCGCTATGCAAATGCTAGAGACACTAGAGAGATGTCTGCAACTGTATAATCAGGTAATAGCACACAGGGATACAATATAACCATATAAAGCTTTATAAGATGATGTGAGACATGAGCAAAATGTCTACATGACCTATGCAAATCTATGCAAATGTATACTCAAGATATAATCAGTATATAACCAAAGAATGTATGATTGATAACCATATATACTCACATAGGTAAGAATAAGTTAGAACCTGCATATTAAAGGGTTGAATCAAAAATATTATTAGAGTAATTATAAGTTTCTGTATAACCACAGACATAGATAAGAAGAATTGAAATAATAGAAGTGGTGCCAAGATGGTAATCTCAAACCAAAAACAAATCTGACTGTACCAGTTAACTGTAAGACTCAGAAAATCTGATGGCCTTATAGGATACCTTCTGGAATGGATGGTACCATGGTGTATTAACCCTGGTGTCACCCTATGGGATAGGGTGAAGAGGGGAATGTTAATATGTGGCCTAGCTTCAGATCTACCACTGGAATAGTGGTAGGCTAAGCTACACAGCCTAAAGCAACTGAAAGAGTATTGACTAGGCCAAGTAACAAGCTAATAATGTCATATTTGAGGATCTGCAAAAAGCAGGTCTGAACAATGAGTCTTAACACAACCAGGTACAACTTTTTAATTGAATATAGCACCTATAATGAAAGAGTAATGAGTAAAAGGAATAAAATGAGGTTCATAAAATGGGACTTATTTTCCATAAGATGGCACACAGATCATGAGATGTTATGAAATTTATTACAAAAGAAAGATGTGAAACTGATGAAGATATTTTGGTAAATGATAAAAACAAAATGTTTCAAAAACATGTTGACTTTAACGGATATGGGGTAATCTCTTGAAATAGCTAGAACGGAAAGACAGATGGTACAGATGCGCATGTGGCCGGATACGAAAGTATGATCTCAGAAATTGAGAAATATTAGGAAAAAAAATGTACCTCACAATAGATTGGTATTGGAACTTTGGGCTATAAAAGAGATAAGATTTTGAGAGAGAGTTGGAGTTCTCCCCAACGCTTGCTCAGACGGCAGGGCCCTGTGCGACTGAAACCAGAGACTGTCTGATGTCTGTACTTAATTGAACAACTTGGTAAGATTAAAGTCTTCTTTCTGTGAAATCTATCTCTGTCTTTATTTCCAATAATTCTTTATCTGTCATTCTAACTGAAATCTAAGCCACATACAAATCACACACACTCTTTACACTAAGTTTTGTAGATTTCTAATACTATATATATGGGAACTTAAATGGACAAAGATCTATTTAGATCCTGTATAGATCCTGACAGATAGAAGACCATGATCATAGCCATTATACTAGAATTACGCCTTCTGGTATATACACAACAGAAATACTACCGAGATGGAATATTTGAAGGACTTAGGCAGGCAGGTGAACACATACTGGAAGTAAAGACCCTTTGTCCCTGGAGAAGCTTATTCCTAGGGCGCAAAGAGGGCCTTTAAAATTTACAATACGTATTGGCAACCCGTGGAGGCGGAAGATATGAAGGATAAACTGCTGGGCTAGAACCGCCGCTCACGGAAGTCCTTTTAGAGGACCGAAGTGTGCCATACGGGAGAACCGGTCAATCACTACCCAAATGACTGTACAACCCTGGGAGGGAGGTAGTTCAGTGACAAAGTCCAGGCAATGAGGTGTAGCGTCTTGTGAAAGCCTTGGTGTCCCGCAATCCTGGAAGCATGTCCCCATCTAAGTATCTTCCTCCTGAACCGTGGGGACACAAGAATCCTGGCCAGGTAGTACGGAAGCAGCGATGCAGGCCGGGTCAAACATAGGACTCCGTTCTCAATCTCCTCCAGCGGATCAAAGGCTCTGGACAGGGCGTACGCCTGTACATTTTTAACTGCAGGGTGAAAACTGAGATGAAAATTGAAGCGGGCGAAAAACAAGGACCACCTGGCCTGACGGGGATTAAGTCTCTTCGCTTCCTGCAGATACAATAAGTTTTTGTGGTCTGTGATAACGGAAATTGGATGTAGTGCCCATTCCAAGAGATACCTCCATTCCTCGAAGGCCAGTTTAAGGGCCAGCAGCTCTCGATCTCCAACTGTATAATTTCGTTCTGCTGCTGTAAATGTTTTAGAAAAAAAGAAACAAGGGTGCCTCTTCCCTGTATCAGAAGTCTGGGATAGGATAGCTCCAGCCCCTAAAGCCAAGGCGTCCACCTCCAGAATAAATGGCCGCTGGATATCCGGACTGTGGAGGACCGGAGTAGATAAGAAAGCCTTTTTTAAGCTTTCAAAGGCTTCAATAGCTTGTGGGGACCAATTCCGCACATTGGCTCTCTTCTTCGTCAAGGCGGTAAGAGGGGCTGCCACTACCGAATATTGGTGAATTGCCTGTAGTAATTGGCAAAGCCCAGGAACATTTGCACCGCCCGTAGTCCCTGTGGACGTGGCCAATCTTGAGTAGCCCGGACTTTTCCGGGGTCCATCCGCAACCCAGTGGCAGAGATAATGTATCCCAAGAAAAGGATGCTTTGTTGATGGAACTCACACTTCTCAAGTTTGGCAAATAGGCGATTTTCTCGTAAACTTTGTAGTACCTCCCGCACATGCTGTACATGTTCTTGGGGTGACTTGGAAAAAACAAGGACATCGTCCAAATAGACAATTACGGAGGAGTATAACAAATCTTGAAAGATGGAATTCACGAAATCCTGGAAGACAGCTGGGGGGTTACACAAACCAAAAGGCATGACCAAATATTCAAAGTGCCCCTCAGGGATATTAAAGGCCGTCTTCCATTCATCCCCTGGCCTGATATGCACTAAGTTATAAGCACCTCTTAGATCCAACTTTGAAAAAACGGTGGCCCCTTGGAGACGGTCAAAGAGCTCCGGGATAACGGGTAGAGGATATCTGTTCTTAATCGTGATGGCATGTAATCCTCGATAGTCAATACATGGACGTAAAGAGCCGTCCTTTTTGGACACAAAAAAAAATCCCGCGCCAGCGGGCGAGGAGGAGGGGCGGAAAAATCCTTTCTTCAAATTCTCCTGAACATACTGGCGCATGGCATCTGATTCCCCACGGGACAGGGTATACAATCGTCCCCGGGGAGGGATCCGTCCAGGCATGAGGTTAATCACACAATCAAAAGGACGGTGAGGAGGCAGCATGTCCACTTCCTGGGTGTCAAAAACGTCCTGGAACATCTGATACTCAGTGGGAAGCTGGGATCTGCAAGCCTTCATGCCTCCCGTGGCCACCCTCACACTACCTCCAGATGAGATCCTGAGGTCAAGGCATGTCTCCTGACACCGAGGGCTCCAACTAGCCACATCGCCAGTCTCCCAGTTTATCTGAGGCATGTGCTGACGTAGCCAGGGCATGCCCAGGATTACTGGGTGAATAGCCTGAGGAAGAACGTACATGGCTCACACCCAGCCTCATCCGTAAAGGTCTGGTGACTTGCGTGATAGCATGAGCCAAGGCTACCCCCTGTACCAAAGTTACCTGCAGGGGCGATCCACAGGGTACACAAGGGTTACCTAACTTCGTCAGGAGTTTGGCGGCGATGAAATTACCTCCAGCTCCTGAATCAATCACAATACTGTGATGATGTAACAATATACATCCCTTTCAAACACGACATTAAAAAAATCTTCAATGAAATCAACCAAAGTCTACACATCATGAACACCTGGGCAGATACCTTTCGATTGAAACTAAACGCAGAAAAAACTCAATGCCTGATATTCACCTCCCAATACAACACGAATGAATTCACCGCTATAAACACACCAAACCTAAACCTTCCAATCTCAGGAACTTTAAAAATCCTTGGAGTCACTATTGACCGCCACCTAACACTTGAAACTCATGCAAACAACACAACTAAAAAGATGTTCTACTGCATGTGGAAACTGAAAAGAATAAAACCATTCTTCCCAAGATCCGTCTTTCGCAGCCTAGTGCAATCCCTTGTACTCAGTCATCTGGACTACTGCAACTCACTATACGCAGGATGCAAAGAGCAAATACTGAGAAAACTTCAAACAGCCCAGAATACAGCAGCCAGACTCATCTTCGGAAAACCAAAATATGAGAGTGCAAAACCCTTACGAGAGAAGCTACACTGGCTCCCACTCAAGGAACGCATTACTTTTAAAGTATGCACATTAGTCCACAAAATCATTCATTGTGAAGCCCCAGCATACATGTCTGATTTAATAGACCTACCACCCAGAAACGCTAAAAGATCATCCCGAACTTTCCTCAACCTCCACTTCCCGAATTGCAAAGGCATAAAATACAAAACGCTGCACGCATCAACCTTTTCTTACATGAGCACACAATTCTGGAATTCACTACCACGCAACCTGAAAATGATCTACGAACTAACCGACTTCCGCAAATTATTGAAGACTCATCTCTTTGATAAAATCTATAGGAAGGATCAAAGCATACGAAGTCCACACACACAGTTAGTAATTTTACACACATTATCAATAATTTCACCACATGTATACCTTTACTCACATAAAAATTTCATACAGAATGTTCTCCTATAACTGTTCTGCTGCCTTATTAATCTTCCCGCTGTCTCTACCCAGGAAACTGAATAGAAGCCAAAGCATGAAAGGACTGGAGGCAGGGTTTTAAATAGGACAGGAATTAAGCCCAAACATGCACAGCTGTCTTCAAGATGGCTGCCCCCACCGGAGACGCCCTCAAGCCCAAATATGGGCTTCCTTCCTGAGGCTGCCCAGCTCCAAGATGGCCGCCCCAACCTAAGGTGCCCACCTCTGAGATGGCTGCCCTTGCCTGGAGATGCCCAAATCCAAGATGGCCGCCATATCCTCAGATGCCCATACCTTGCGTAAACAGGGAACATGACAGTCCGATCCGGTCCCGAAGGTCCTCCTTTAAAATCGTGTCCAAAACAAAAACCCCTGGGAAAATCTCTGGAACTCTGGCTGGACAGCTCAAAAATCGAGCCCCCAGCTTGAGTGAGGCCTAAACAAATTTAAGCTCTTAGGTGGAAAGCTCAAATCCAGAACCTCCAGGGCAGCATTTTCTGAAGTGCTACCCATTCCATTCGCAGGGCCCAAGAGACAGACAGAGCTCCGGAGTCTCAATGCGTGGATGAGGCGATGGTGCAGGGAGGGGGATTTTAGATTTGTAAGGAACTGGGCAACATTCTGGGGAAGGGGGAGCCTATTCTGGAATGTTGGGCTCCACCTTAATCAGGGTGAGACCAGGCTGCTGGCATCGGTATTTAAAAAGGAGATAGAGCAGCTTTTAAACTAGAACCTGGGGGAAGGCCGACAGTCATTCAAAAACACATGGATAGGAACAAGGTATCTTAAAAGGTATTGCCAAACAGGGAAAATAGGGTATCCCGATAGTGAGGTTGCAAAACAGAACATCGTAGATCAAGTGTCCTTAAATAAAAATTAGACAAAAGATTGCAAATTAACACTGTCAACTACTGAGCAAGATGTAAATAGGAACAAACATAGTTTGAAATGTCTATATATATTTCCAAATATTTTATTAATTTCCAAGAATACAAATAACAGGAAAACAATGATGGAAAAACATAGGAAGCAAGAAACACAACAGGTGGGAAATGTTTGAAATGTCTTTATGCGAATGCCAGGAGCCTAAGAAATAAGATGGGAGAGTTAGAATATATTGTACTAAATTTAAAATTAGATATTATAGGCATCTCTCAGACCTGGTGCAAGGAGGATAACCAGTGGGACATTGTCTTAACAGGGTACAAACTATATTGTAGTGATAGGGTGGATCAAATTGGGGAGGGGTAGAATTGTATGTTAAGGAGGTCATTGAATCAAATAGATTGAACATTCTGCAGGAAACAAAATACATCTTGGAATCCCTATGGATTGAAACTCCATGTGTAAAGGGGAAAAGGATAGCGACAGGAGTGTACTACCGTCCACCTGGCCAGAATGAACAGATGGATGTAGAAATGTTAACAGAAATTAGGGAGGCTAACAAACTGGGCAACGCAATAATAATTGAGTTCAATTACCTCAATATTGACTGGGTAAATGTAACATCAGGGCATGCTAGGGAGGTAAAATTCCTTGATGAAATCAAGGACTACTTTATGGAGCAGCTGGTACAGGAGCTAACAAGAGAAGGAAAAATTCTAGATCTAGTCCTTAGTTTAGCGCATGATCTAGTGGAGGAGGTAATGGTGCTGGGGCCGCTTGACAACAGTGATCATAATATGATCAGATTTGATATCGGCTTTGGATACACACAGGAAATCCAATAAGTTAGCATTTAACTTTCAAAAAGGAGACTATGGTAAAATGAGAATAATATGATGAAAAAAACCTTAGAGGGGCAGCTACGAAGGTCAAAAACTTACATCAGGTGTGGATGCTGTTCAAAAATACCATCCTGGAAGCCCAGGCCAAATATATTCCGTGTATTAAAAAAGGAGGAAGGAAGGAAGGGAGGAAGTGACGTCACGAGGCTGAATGGCCGCCTGATTTACTAGCTCCGCACCTTCCCACCTTAAATCAGCGTAAATTGCAGTCTTCAGCCTTTCCCTTTTGAGCAAAAAGCAGCTGAAGGGAAGATTTCGAAGTCTCTCGCAGAAATGAGTAAAAAAAAGTAGCAGAACACTACGGGACAATGAGCGCCAATCCACGCGCCAGCTGACGAAGGGCCTAGCACAGCCTGCAACCCCCAAGTTGCGGAACATCCCGGGTGAAGATTCGGCGACCCTTAGAGAAGAGCGAGAGGATCCCGCCTCTACAACTGCTACCCCGTCGGAGATGCAGAAATGCTTCGAAGCGCTACGAGCGGAGATCTTGGCATCAAAGAAGGAGATCTTAGAACATGTGGACGCACTGAGTGGCGATCTTCATGAGCTTGGGGGTAGGGTTGAGGCCTTAGAAGAGAGAGCAGATGAGCAGACGGAGAAGAACGAGGCAGTGGACAGGAGACTGGCTAAAATGGCAGAGCAGGCGGAGGAACTACAATACCATTTGGATGATATTGAAAATAGAGGGCGCAGACAGAATCTCCGTTTTCGGGGGGTCCCAGAGAGCGGAGGCCTGGAAGACGTCCCAGAGGTGGTGCGTGCCATATGCACACAGCTTATGGGGGACAGCTTTGAAGCTGGAGCAATGGGTCTTGATAGAGCCCATAGAACGCTGGGGAAAACAAGAGACAATAGACCGCGTGATATAGTGGTCAGGTTCACAGCTTATGGGATTAAGGAGCAGATATGGCAGCAAGCGCGCCAGAATCCAGTGCTGGAATACAATGGAGCACGTGTCTTGATTTATCAAGACCTCTCCCAGTTTACATTAAATCAGAGGAGGGATATGAAACCTGTCATTGAGGTCCTGGCCAAAGAAAAGATACCCTACAGATGGGCCTTCTCGTTTGCTATCTGTTTCGTGATCCAAGGTGAGAGGGTTCGTTGCAGAAAGGTGGAGTCGGCGTGGAAACATTTGTTTGCAGCGGGGTTAGCACCGACAGAGGCCCTTCCGACAGCGATGGCTCCCTCCATGAGAGCACGAATGCAGAGGTGGAAAAGAGTGGAGAAAACAACAAAGAAGAATGCGCCACAGACCTGAGGAGAAAATGCATTGTTTGGCAATGTCGATGCTGGGCCTCGTAGCATGCAGTATACTGCAATGAGGGACTTAAGCCTGGAAAGAGCTGAAGGAACATTTCACTAGGGCTGGACTTTGTGGTGAGCAGTGGGGGGGGGGGGGGGGGGGGGGGGGGGTTGAAGGTAAAAGAAGGTGGGAGGTTGGGTGTGGGGTGAATTGGGGGTACACCACTTGTTAGTATATTGATAAGACTGCATAATATTTGCCTGTTTGGCTGGTGGGGTTTCTTCTTCTATATTCCCAAGTAGTGTGGTACCACACTGGTTGGTGGGTTGTTCACAGAGGGAGGGGGGGAGGTCTTGGGAGGGGGAGGACGGGGAGGAATGGGGCAGTCGGGAGGGGGGTGGGGTTGAGGGAGATTTAGGGACTGGACCATGTAGCTTAGCTAAACTGTATTGCGGAAAGAATAGTCAGGATGACAGATCTTAAATTTCTAACCTATAACATAAAAGGATTGAACTCGCCCTATAAAAGACACGCCTTGGGGCGAGAATTAAGCCTGATGCACCCGCAGGTGGGTTTTCTGCAAGAAACTCACCTGCGTAGACGGCATGAAAGGCTCCTGACCACTAGGCAATACCCTCTGGTATGTAGTGCATCTGATACAAAGGGGGCTAAAAAAAAGGGGTGTAGCAATCATGTTTCACAAAGATGTTAAGGTACAGGTACTGCATGAGAAGCGGGAAGCAGAGGGTCGCTATCTTTTAGTCCATGTAATGCTGGAACAGGAGGAATGCACACTGGCATGTGTCTATGCCCCTAATGAGAGGCAAGAACACTTCTACCAGCGCCTTCGGAGGGCATTTGCAAGAGGTGCTGGTGGCAGGAGATTTCAACGCGACTATGCAGCCCAGTCGAGATAGGTCCTCTCCTCCTACTACAAGTGATAATAGAGTCTCCCAGGCCTTGAAACACTTGGTAGAAGGGTTGGGACTATGCGATGTGTGGAGACAGGAACACCCGAGAGGTAGGAACTATACATATTACTCCCAGGTGCATTCCTCCTACTCAAGGCTGGACTATGTGTTTGTGGACAAATCTTTGTTGGGAGGGGGGAGTGACTCCTCTATAGGTCACATCACTATATCAGATCAATATATCAGATCATGCACCGGTTTGGGCAAGTATCTCATCCCTAAGGGAAGAGGTGAGAGAAAGAAGATGGTCCCTTAACAACTGTTTGTTACAAGACCCAGACATAGTGGCTAGGTTCGTACCAATTTTGAAGGTATATTTTGACATTAACGTAGATTCAGGCCCCACCTTAGGTACAGTCTGGGATGCCTTCAAGGCAGTAGCAAGGGGCCACTTCAACAAGTGGGCAAGTCAAAGGGCTAGGGTACAAAAGGAGCATCTGTTTAATTGCTTGGAGAGACTGGGGCGTTGGAGTCTAGGTATAGGGCCACCGGCGCTGTCGCCGATTACCGTAGGCTCCAAAAGGCGAGGTTGGAGATGGCTGCGATGCATGAGGAGAGCTTGAAGTTTGTGCATGCACGTCTGAAGCAGGCATACTATGAAAGCACTAATAAGCTGGGAAGGTTGTTGGCCAACAAGTTGCGGAAAATGAGGGCGGATAGGCAAATCCTGAGAATAAAAGATGATACAGGAAGCATGCTGAATGCCTCGAAGCAGATTCGGGAGCGATTTGCACAATACTATGAATTGCTATACAGGGAGGATGCTGCTGTACAGACTGGGGAGATAGACAAATATCTGAAAGACAGAGGCCTGTCGGTGCTGTCCGAGCAGCAGAAGAGGGACTTGGAAGCACCGGTGGGAGTGGATGAAGTGCTTCAGGTCATTAAAACTCTGCCAAATGGCAAGTCCCCGGGTCTAGACGGATACACAAACGAGTTTTTTAAGACGTTTGGGGGGGGGGGGGAGCTGGCGCCGTACCTGGCGATAGTAATAAATGCTGTGAGGGATGGGGCCAAGCTCCCCCAATCCATGATGGAGGCGTGGGTGGCGATCGTCCCAAAACCGGGTAAGGACAAGATTGACTGTGCATCCTATCGCCCTATCTCGATACTCAATGCTGATGTCAAGATACTGGCGAAGGTGCTTGCCAATCGTTTGGGACGGGTGCTTCCAGACCTGATTCACCCGGACCAGGTAGGATTTGTAGCCAAGAGGCAAGCAGCGGATAACATACGTAGAATGTTGAACTTGCTGTACAGTGCAAAGGTGAAGGCCAAGCCTGTAGTATTGTTAGGATTAGACGCTGAAAAGGCCTTTGACAGGGTCCATTGGGGTTATCTGGATAAGGTATTACATCGAGTTGGGATTGGCCAGTTTTATAGGTCCTGGATCCAAGCCTTATATTCGTCTCCCCAAGCCTGTGTGAGAATTAACGGTGGGAACTCGGGGACCTTCACGTTGGGAAGAGGAACTAGACAGGGTTGTCCACTGTCTCCTTTGTTATTTGCACTGGTGATGGAGCCCTTGGCCGAGGCTATTCGTGAAAATGTGGACATTACTGGAGTTCAGATAGGAGATAGGGAGCACAAAATTGCATTATTTGCAGACGATGTTCTCTTGTACATGACGAAGCCATTGGTCTCCCTCCCCAATTTGATGAGGGAGATAGAGGGATACGCTAGGATATCTGGTTACAAGTTGAATGCTAGCAAATCGGTTGGCATGGTGGTAGGTGTCCCGGCTGGGTTGATGGATACGCTGAAGACATCTTTTGCTTTTAAATGGGCTGAGCAAGATATAAGATACCTGGGGGTCCAGATTCCAAAAAAATTGTCTGAATTGTTTGATGTTAATTACCCGGTCCTTAAGAGAGAGATAACAAGAGACTTAGATAGTTGGACGTCTTTGGGGCTATCCTGGATGGGAAGGATTGCCACCATTAAGATGAATGTGTTGCCATGCCTTCTCTACCTGTTTCAAGTGATTCCAATGCGAATGTCCCGGGCTTATTTGTCGGGGTTGCAGGACAATATCATTAAGTTCATTTGGAACCAGAGGAGACCAAGGCTCTCCAGAGCATTTTTGTATAGGAGTAGAAGGGAGGGAGGGCTGGGAGTTCCCAATCTCTTTTGGTATTATTGTGTAGCACAGTCGCGGGCCGCTGTGGAATGGTTTCATAGAGAGGAACATAAGCTATGGGTTCATATGGAGCAAAACATGGTGGGTTCCCGCAGATTGGGGCATTTAATGTGGGTGAATGCACGTCATAGAGGTCAGATAGACAAGTTCCCACCCACCGTTCAGACCACATTTTATTATTGGGACCTAATGTTTGGGGAGCGTCGGCCACCTGTCTCTGCTTTAGCACCGATAGCGGATAACCGGATGCCGGGGGTGGGAGATACTATATTTAGTAGATGAGCAAAAAATGGCTTGGACATGTGGGGGCAGTTGCTTGTGGGAACAAATGTGACACCTTTTGAGACCCTAATGGAAGACTACAGTCTCCGGCGGGAAGATCATTACTCTTATGTGCAGACCCTGCATTACATGAGGGGTCCGGACTATGTTGAATGTATGAAGAGGGACGTACATCCCTTGGAGCACATATGTGTAGACTTTACAACGGTGTGTGGTATGATATCCTTCCTGTATGCCCACTTAACTGTCCGTCACAGACCCTCTCCGGTACATAGGACGCAATGGGAGCGAGAACTGAATTTTACACTCACAGAAGCTGGGTGGCAGCAGCTTGAGAAAACTTTATTGAAGTCTGCAAGATCAGTGGCCTTGCAGGAAAATGCGATAAAAGTTTTCTATAGATAGTATCTGCCAGGTTACATCATATGTTCCCATCAGTGTCAAGACTGTGCTGGAGGGAGTGAGGGGAGATGGGAACTATGGGACACATATGGTGGTCCTGCCGAAAGGCACAGGCGTACTGGAGGGGTGCTCAATCTCGGCTCCAGCATTGGGTGGGACGGTCTGTGCAGTGGCATCCTCTGATCTTTGTACTGGGAAGGAGGCCTGGAGGCTTGCAGATGAGCCAGTGACTGCTGGTGAGGGGATCACTGCATGCAGCCCGAATTAACCTGGCTAAGCATTGGAAGGTAGCACGGGTTCCCTCGCTGACAGACTGGATTACGAAAGTGAGATACATATGTGAGATGGAAAGACTGATGTCGGTGAAAAGGAGAACACTGTATAAGTGGGGAAAAGTGTGGTTGCCATTCCTGACTAAATGTCCGTGATAGCAGATGCACGGTCGAAGGGGGATAGAAGAGGGGAGGGGGGTTGTTAGGGTAGGAGGGGGTTCTTTGGGGTAGAGGGCGGGACTGGTACATTGGGGGGGGGGGGAAGGTAAATAATAAAATGGATAAAAAAAAGGAAGTACAAAATGTGCTAGCATTGGAATTGCTGACTCCATATGGTGTACTTTGTTGAATTTTTGATGATATGGTTGGCTTAGTCGAAACAAGATGTAACGAGTTGTTTTGAGTATGTTTGGTGCAATGTCAACAATGTTTAATAAATACTTCTATAAATAAAAAAAAAAAGGAGGAAGGAAGACCAAACGAAAGTCAGCATGATTGAAAAGTGAGGTGAAGGAAACTATTAGAGCTAAAAGAAAATTCTTCAGAAAATGGAAGAAGGATCTTACTGAAAATAATAATAAAACAGCATAAGGCAAGTCAAATGCAAAGTGCTGATAAGGAAGGTAAAGAGGGACTTTGAAAAAAAAAAGTTTGCGTTTTAGGCAAAAACACACAGTAAAAATTTTTTTGGGTATATTAAAAGCAAGAAGCTGGCAAAAGAATCGGTTTAACCGCTAGATGACCAAGGGGTAAAAGGAGAACTCAGGAAAGACAAAGCCATAGGGGAGAGATTAAATGAATTCTTTGTTTTGGTCTTCACTGAGGAATACCTTCATGGCCGCAGAGTAACGATCACGTAGCTGATGCTGCTCCTTGGACCCGATCGCAGCACATCCTGAAGTGGAGCCATTTCGATGTTTGCCCCCAGCCCAGAGAGCATCGCTGGGATAGGGCTGCCTATGGTGTAGTTTGTCGATAATTTGCGGACCTCCAGGTTGGTTTGCTGACCCCTTGTTGTGGTTGTGGGCCTGCTCCTCGGACGTGCCTCCATCGCTGACAGGCCTACTTCGCAAACGGACCTCCTCCGCAGTGCAGAGGCACAGTAGCAACCGTGGCTCAGGTGCCGATCCCACCCGCACGATCGGATACCAGTCCCACCCGGACGGTTGACCACACTAGGAACTGATCTCACGTTACCTTAATTTTGCGGAGTTGCTCCAGCGCCTCATCGCCCTTCTCCGCTGCTTAAAGGAACCTGCAGTGCTGGCGCAGAGCACCGCGAAAGTGTGGTCGGAGTCAGTTGAACGGTTGAGGTGGACGTTCCTCGCCACAAGTGCCCAAGCCACGAGGCCAGACAACGCCGTAAGGTGCTGTGTTCGCGTTGGTGGAGTCGCTGGGGCAGACGAGTGGGGAGGATCGCCTCAAGATTGTGGGATCCGCAAACAGTGGAACACCTGTGCGGCACGTTGAGAGGAGCCATCTGATCAGCTGAGCACAGCGGGGGATGTGCGGCCTAGTCTAACGGTCTCCTCTCTTCCATGCAGCGCTTGCAAACCACTAAAGATCACAGCAGCATAGAGAAGGGGCTGTTATATCTAAACTATTTAGCCTCTGAGGAGCTATTGAACGATTGAATGGCTGTGGTCTCTGCTACCCGTCAGAAGCTCCCTCCTTTGCTGCAGAGTGGACACTACAAGAAACTTATCTATCCTTTGAGAAAATACCTAACCATCTGCGACTTGCAAAGACGATGGAATCGAGAAGCGTGGACCGTTACAGCTAACCAAAAGTCAGCCTCCGATGTGCTATCGACTATTACCTGCTTGCTGAGGCGATAAGTGAACAGCCTACATCATCTGTTCCTGCCTGTGCTGAGGCGATAAGTGAACAGCCTACATTATCTGTTCCTGCCTGTGCCCTCTGATCCAGCCTTCATCATCTGTTCCTGCCTGCGCCCTCTGATCCAGCCTACATCATCTGTTCCTACCTGCACCCTCTGACCTAGCCTTCATCATCTGTTCCTGCCTGCACCCTCCGATCCAACCTATATCATCTGTTCCTGCCTGCGCCCCCCGATCCAACCTACATCAGCAAACTGAAGAGTAGCAAATCTCCTGGACTGGATGGTATTCATCCTAGAGTACTGATAGAACTGAAAAATGAGCTTGCGGAGCTACTGCTAGTGATATGCAACTTATCCTTAAAATCGAGCGTGGTACCGGAAGATTGGAGGGTGGCCAATGTAACACCGATTTTTTAAAAAGGCTCCAGGGGAGATCCGGGAAATTATAGACTGGTGAGTCTGACGTCAGTGCCGGGGAAAATGGTAGAGGCTATTATTAAAAACAAAATTACAGAGCACATCCGAGGACATGGATTACTGAGACCGAGTCAGCACGGCTTTTGTGTGGGGAAATCTTGCCTGACCAATTTACTTCAATTCTTTGAAGGAGTAAACAAACATGTGGACAAAGGGAAACCGGTTGATATTATGTATCTGGATTTCCAAAAGGCGTTTGACAAGGTACCTCATGAACGGCTACAGAGGAAATTGGAGGGTCATGGGATAGGAGGAAATGTCCTATTGTGGATTAAAAACTGGTTGAAGGATAGAAAACAGAGAGCGGGATTAAATGGGCAGTATTCACAATGGAGAAGGGTAGTTAGTGGGGTTCCTCAGGGGTCTGTGCTAGGACCGCTGCTTTCTAATATATTTACAAATGATTTAGAGATGGGAGTAACTAGCGAGGTAATTAAATTTGCTGATGACACAAAGTTATTCAAAGTTGTTAAATCGCGACAGGATTGTGAAAAATTACAAGAGGACCTTACGAGACTGGGAGACTGGGCGGCTAAATGGCAGATGACGTTTAATGTGAGCAAGTGCAAGGTGATGCATGTGGGAAAAAAGAACCCGAATTATAGATACGTCATGCAAGGTTCCACGTTAGGAGTTACGGACCAAGAAAGGGATCTGAATGTCGTCGTCGATAATACGCTGAAACCTTCTGCTCAGTGTGCTGCTGCGGCTAGGAAAGCGAATAGAATGTTGGGTATTATTAGGAAAGGTATGGAAAACAGGTGTAAGGATGTTATAATGCCGTTGTATCGCTCCATGGTGCGACCGCACCTTGAGTATTGTGTTCAATTCTGGTCGCCGCATCTCAAGAAAGATATAGTAGAATTGGAAAAGGTGCAGAGAAGGGCGACTAAAATGATAGCGGGGATGGGACGACTTCCCTATGAAGAAAGATTAAGGAGGCTAGGGCTATTCAGCTTGGAGAAGAGACGGCTGAGGGGAGACATGATAGAGGCATATAAAATAATGAGTGGAGTGGAACAGGTGGATGTGAAGCGTCTGTTCACGCTTTCCAAAAATACTAGGACTAGGGGGCATGCGATGAAACTACAGTGTAGTAAATTTAAAACAAATCAGAGAAAATTTTTCTTCACCCAACGTGTAATTAAACTCTGGAATTCGTTGCCGGAGAAAGTGGTGAAGGCGGTTAGCTTAGCAGAGTTTAAAAAGGGGTTGGACGGTTTCCTAAAGGACAAGTCCATAAACCGCTACTAAATAGGCTTGGGAAAAATCCACAATTCCAGGAATAACATGTATAGAATGTTTGTACGTTTGGGAAGCTTGCCAGGTGCCCTTGGCCTGGATTGGCCGCTGTCGTGGACAGGATGCTGGGCTCGATGGACCCTTGGTCTTTTCCCAGTATGGCATTACTTATGTACTTATGATCCTCTGGTGGCACTCTCAACACCTTCAGAGCTGATTTCGTCATTTTGATCCACTCTTCTACAGTGGGTTCACCAGTCTTCATATTCTGTCCAGAAAAATCCAAGATACGTTTATCCCTGAGTATATAAAGTGCAGGATATCTAGGAGCCTCCTCCAATTTTTCCAACAGCACTCTGGTCAAAGCACTGGATTCCTTATGTTCATCCTGGAATGTTCTGATTACTTCCGCTTGTTCCCTGTTAAACTTCTCCTGTTCTCTCAACTGGTTCCTTAACTCTTCCATCTCCCACTTCCAGTCTTCCATATTTGAAACAAAACCTGGCAGTTTCCAAGAGAAAACAGTCCTCTCCCCAAAATACCAAAAACTTTAAACAACAAATATTTTCAAACCTCAGAGATACAAGTTTGACTTGTTCCTTCAAGGAATGGAGTTTACAAAAAAAAAAAAAAAAATTTTAGGAACTCTGCTTAGAATGTTGCATCTGTTTAATTGCTTGGAGAGACTGGGGTTGATGGAGTCTAGGCAGGGGTGTGCTGGTAAATTGTTAACAGGGGGCTCTCTCTCGCCAGCAAAGTAAAAGAGAATTCAGGAGGGGCCCAAGCCCACATTTTGGGATCCATTTGTTAAAGCAGCCATGGAGAACCGGCTCCCAAAATTCTTAAAAACTTAACAAACGGCTCTCGAGAGCCTGTGAGAGCCTGCTCCAGCACACCACTGAGTCTAGGTATAGGGCCACCGGCGCTGTCGCCGATTACCGTAGGCTCCAAAAGGCGAGGTTGGAGATGGCTGCGATGCATGAGGAGAGCTTGAAGTTTGTGCATGCACGTCTGAAGCAGGTATTTTTTTTTTTTTTACATTTGTACCCCACACTTTCCCACTCATGGCAGGCTCAACGCGGCTTACATGGGGCAATGGAGGGTTAAGTGACTTGCCCAGAGTCACAAGGAGCTGCCTGTGCCTGAAGTGGGAATCAAACTCAGTTCCTCAGGACCAAAGTCCACCACCCTAACCACTAGGCCACTCCTCCATGAAAGCACTAATAAGCCGGGAAGGTTGTTGGCTAATAGGTTGCGGATAGGCAAATCCTGAGAATAAAAGGAAGCATGCTGAACGCCTCGAAGCAGATTCGGGAGCGATTTGCACAATACTATGAATCGCTATACAGGGAGGATGCTGCTGTACAGACTGGGGAGATAGACAAATATCGGAAAGACAGAGGCCTGTCGGTGCTGTCCGAGCAGCAGAAGAGGGACTTGGAAGCACTGGTGGGAGTGGATGAAGTGCTTCAGGTCATTAAAACTCTGCCAAATGGCAAGTCCCCGGGTCTAGACGGATACACAAACGAGTTTTTTAAGACGTTTGGGGGGGAGCTGGCGCCGAAACGGGACCCAAGACCATCGGAACAAGCCTGGGGCAGCTCGAAAAACACTGCCCACCAATGAAAAAGCCCTGGATGAGCCCAAAATTGCCCAACAAACAGCATAAAATGTATTGAACCTTTTTGGGATCTTGCCAGGTATTTGTGACCTGGATTGGCCACTGTTGGAAACAGGATGCTGGGCTTGATGGACCTTTGGTCTGTCCCAGTGTGGCAATACTTATGTACTTAATTCCAATAATAATACCTTACAAATGCAACAGTATACAAAACAGCACTGTGCATCCCATTGGAAAAAACAGACAATTCAGACTCATAGATCCCCACACAAACCACATGCCAGCATAATCTCTCACCTAGTTGGTCACATACAGAACAAAGACCAACCCTTATCAATTACAGAATAAAAGACCAAAAATTAGAAGTTGTCCTGTAACCCATCATCAGCCCTTCCCTTCCCTATCCCCCTTCCGTATCCCAGCATCAGTTTCACCCTTCCCTACCCCCCATCCATCTCCGTAGCAGGGGCGTATCTGGAATCCGGCGGTAGGGGGGGCCACAGCCAGAGAGGGGGGGCACATTTTTGCCTCCCTCCCCCCCCCCGCCGCCGCCTCTCTCCACCCCCTCCCCGCCGTCAACCCTCCCCCGCTACTTACTTTTGCTGGCGCCGAGGTCCGACCCGCAATCTCCGTTTTTCGTCTTCCTCCGTGGCCATGCTTCCAGGAAGTAACGCTGCAGTGCTGATTCGTTGAATCCAGTTCGACGTCTGACGTCAGACGCCGAACTGGATTCAACGAATCAGCACTGCAGCATTACTTCCTGGAAGCATGGCCACGGAGGAAGACGAAAAACGGAGATTGCGGGTCGGACCTCGGCGCCAGCAAAAGTAAGCAGCGGGGGAGGGTTGACGGCGGGGAGGGGGGCCAGGGCGAAATCTGCGGGGGCCCAGGCCCCTGTGGCCCCACGCAGATACGCCCCTGCTCCGTAGCCTGGCATCTGTCCTTCCTTTCCTTCCCTAGCGCCCCCCATCAATCCCCGTAGCCCAGCATCAGCCCTTCCCTTTCCCACCATCCATCCTATAGCTAAGGGTCTTCACTGCCTAGGGAACAGAAGGTATATTAAATGAATAAATATGCCTTTTTTGCCATAGACAGTGAAGAACCCACCCCCACCCAGAAGCTCATTGGCACCAGTAGCCAGCATTACACTGACTGTACACGTTGAAATAAAAAAATATATATTTTACCTAGGCAGCTGGGCTTCGGTGGTGGCAGGTGGTGCAGACTCAGAGAGCTCAGCACTCACTCACTGTGCTCCGCTCCATGTGTGTTGCTGTTGTGGGGCCATGGGGAAGCGCTGAAGCCTAGGAGGGGGAGGTTGATCTTGATCTAGCACTGAAGGGCACAGAGTGGAGGAACTACGCAACACTGATGATGGTAGCCGGCAGATTTCCCCATACAGCACTGCAGCGCCTTCATGCACAATGGGGGTGGGGGGGAGGCGAGCAAGACAAAGCAGCAGAGTCCACTGAATGTGCGGCAGTGAGCAACGGAGTAACAGTGCCAGTGTGCAGCTGCACAGCACTAGAATGGTCTACAACTTCCAGATCACGACCCAGCCCGCCCAACACACACAAAAAAAAAATTAGGCACAATAGGCAGGTAGAAGGAGGATGACAGGACAGCTGCCAGCTGCCTGGGTGGGCTTGAGACAAGATTAGGAGGGCCTTAAATCACCAATCTGTAAACTATCAGAGCAGGGATCTGAACAGACATTGGTAACCAAACAGAATAATTTAAATGTGACTATCAGAGAGGATTTAATATTTCAAAGACAGAACATAGTGAAACTTCTGTCATAGAAAAAGGACTGTCTTTTGTACCGACACCCCGCTACAATTCCATGAACACTTATATTGATCTCTTTAAATTAACACTTAAATTGATGATCACTGATTATTTCTCAAATCATACTGCCCCCTCTATTGATACCTCTGTTGTGAACCTCCCTCTATTGATACCTCTGTTGTGAACCTCCTGAGTTCTGTAACCCCATGATACATACATTTGAAAAAGTGGTACTCAAAGAGATTGAGAAACTGGAGAATGAGCCTAAAATGCCTTTTTATAACCTAACTAAGGAAGAAAAAAAAAGTTATTGACACCTTGAAAAATGATGATACTATAGTGATCAAAGAAGTGGATAAAGGTGGAGCAGTTGTAATCATGGATAAACATGAATATGTGAATGAAATTAACAGATTCGTGATAGAGACTTTTATGCATGTTTGAAAAATGATTCCACAGCCTTGATGAAGGAGGTTGGTTCCTTGTTAGAAACGGGTAGACAAGCAGGTTTCCTCACTTCAAAAGAATACTCATTCTTGCTTACACCTTTTCCAAAAATTCCCATAATTTATATCTTACCAAAGATACACAAAGCACTACAAAAACCTCCAGGCAGACCAATCATTTCTGCTATTGGGTCACTGCCCTATCTGTCTTTACTGATGTATTTTTGAGACCCATGGTACCATTAATCCAGTCTTATACCAGAGATAGCACTCATATAATTAATACACTTCAGGATATTGAACTACCAAATAAAGAGGATATTTTGGTCACATTGGATATAGAATGTTTATATACTAATATTCCCCAAAATGAAGCCTTAGAAGTGATAAGAGCTGCTTTAAGTAAAAGAATTGAAAAACGGAGAGTCCCCACAGAATACATTATTGAACCAGAATCTTTAGCCCTTAAAGAGAACTACTTTTATTTTGAAGGTAACTTTTACAAACAAATCAAAGGCACCTCCATGGGGTCAACCATGGCCCCTTCAATCACTAATCTTTACATAGTTAATTCTGAAGAAAAAGTTTTAAAAGATTGCAGTTTTAAGGACATTTTATTATGGTGCAGATAAACTGATGATATTTTTATGGTTTGGACAGGTACAGAGGATATCCTTTTAGAATTTTATACATGGCTGAATTCTCAGGACAATAATCTTAAATTTCAGATCAAATATGACCATGAGATTTCATTTTTAGATATTCCTGAATGATGGCAGTTTTGATATTAGTATCAAACCTATAAATGGCAAGTGACCGACTCACCTGCAAATGCGCAGTAGAGACTTCCCTCTCTGTCCCGCCCCCGCGTCAAGACGTGATGACGGGAGGAGGGGGGCGGGACAGAGAGGGAAACTGCGCTGAAGGGAACCGCTAACGTCGCTACCGCTCCCCCCCCCCCAAGGTAGCCACTATCGCCCCCCCCCCCCCCGGAGTCGCCACCACCCCCCCTTCACCCGGCCCGGGCCCTCTCTTCGTTATTCAACTTACAGCAGCGCCGAAACAGCAGCAAGCAGCAGCTCCCATTGGCCTTCCTTCACTGCCTGTGCCCCGCCCTCGCCGACGTGACGTCACACGAGGGCGAGGCACAGGCAGTGAAGGAAGGCCAACGGGAGCTGCTGCTTGCTGCTGTTTCGGCGCTGCTGTAAGTTGAATAACGAAGAGAGGGCCCGGGCCGGGTGAAGGGGGGGGCGGTGGCGACTCCGGCGGGGGGGGGGGGCGGGAGCGGCTACCTTGGGGGAGGGGAGGGGACATGGGAGGTCTCAGAAGGAGGGGGGCCTTGGAACTGGGAGGGCTGGACTGAAGGGGGCCTTCCAGCTGGCTGGGAAGAAGGGGGGCCTTGGAACTGGGAGGGAGGGAGGGAGGGAAGGAAGGGGGCCTTGGGAGCTGGGGGGGCCTGGGGCCTTGGAACTGGGAGGGAGGGAGGGCCGGGGGCCTTGGGAGCTGGGGGAGGGCCTGGGGCCTTGGAACTGGGAGGGAGGGCGGGCAGGCAGGGGGCCTTGCAGCTGGGAAGGGGGGAGGACTGGAGCTGGGAGGGAGGGCAGGGGGCCCCTTACAGTTGTGAGGGAATGGGGCCCCTTACGGTTGTGAGGGAGAGCAGGGGGCCGGAACTGGGAGGGAGGGAAGGGGGCCTTGGGAGCTGGGGGGGAGGGAGGGCAGGGGGCCTTGCAGCTGGGAAGGGGGGAGGACTGGAGCCTTGGAGCTGGGAGGGAGGGACAGAGGGGGCCTTGGAGCTGGCAGGGAAGGAGGATGGCAGGGGGCTTTGCAGCTGCAACGGGAGGGGGGCCTTGGGGAAAAAAACATTCCAATACCCGCCCGTTTTTACGGGCTTAACGGCTAGTCTATTATAAGACAGCAGATGTCAATAAACTTCTACATTACAGTAATTGCCACAATAAATCCCTCAAAAGCAATTTACCTTATAGCCAATTCTTACAATTGAGAAGAATTTGCTCATAGAAGACAGATATGAATCACCAAGCTAAATGTATGGCTGCCAGATTATATGATAGAGGGTACCCTAAGTGGTGTATTATGCTATCCAACAAGACAGATGGACTCTCTTACAGACCAAACAGAAAAAGCTTCTGAAAAAGTAGTAAACACACTTTATTTCGATCATTTATCTCCTGATATTATTAACATATTGAAGAGAAATTGATTTATTATCCAATGCATTCCTGGTTTGGAAAAAAAGGACATTATGGTTGCTTTCAAAAGAAATAAAAATTTGAAGGATATATTAGTGCCCTCTCTTTTTCAGTTTACTACTACTACTACTACTTAACATTTCTAGAGCGCTACTAGGGTTACGCAGCGCTGTACAATTTAACAAAGAGAGATAGTCCCTGCTCAAAGAGCTTACATGTCAATTTAAAAACAAAGGTTTTTACACACCCTAATTCTGGTGAAAATTTTGAATTGAGACATTATTCCAATTGCAAAACAACTCATGTAGTGTATGCTGTTGTACGTGCATTTAATAAATGCATTATAGAACATCACAGTGCTATAAAAACAAATGTCTCTGATAAACCTTTAGTAGAACATATGAGAAAGGGTACATTTTGACCAATTGAGATACATGTATTACACATGGAAGGGCATTTTTGAAAGAAAAGTCCAAGTTGCGATTTGGACATCCTTGCAAAACAGCGAAATCCAGGGGTGGGGAAACCTGTATTTTCAAAAAAAGATGGACACCCATCTTTCGTTTCAAAAATACCGTCAGAGACGTCCAAATCCTTAAATTTGGACGTCCCTAGACACGGACGTTTCTGACTTTCGGCGATTTTCGAAACCAAAAATGTCCTAATGCAAGCCATTTGGGCATGGGAGGAGCCAGCATTTGTAGTGCACTGGTCCCCCTGACATGCCTGGACACCAACCGGGCATCCTAGGGGGCACTGCTGTGGACTTCATAAAATGCTCCCTGGAACATAGCTCCCTTACCTTGTGTGCTGAGCCCCTAAAATCCACTACCCACAACTGTACACCACTACCATAGCCTTTATGGGTGAAGGGTATAGTGGGTTTGTGGTGGGTTTTGGAGAGTTCGCTGTTTCCTCCACAAATGTAACAGGTAGGGGGGGTATGGGCCTGGGTCTGCCTGTCTGAAGTGCACTGCAGTACCCACTAAAACTGCTCCAGGGATCTGCATGCGCTGACATGGACCGAAGTATGACATCTGAGGCTGGCATAGAGGCTGGCATGACATATTTTTAAACATGTTTTTTGAGGGTGGAAGGGGGTTAGTGACCACTGGGGGAGTAACAGGAAGTCATCCCCAGTTCTCTCTGGTGGTCATCTGGTCATTTTGGGCACTTTTTGTGCCTTAGTCGTAAGAAAAACATGTTTGGGTGAAAACATCCAAGTGTTCGTCAGGGACGTCTTTGCTTTTTTTGATTATGGGTCAAAGATGTCCAAGTGTTAGGCACACCCAAATCCCGCATTCGCTACGCCTCCGACACGCCCCCTTGAAATCTGGCCGTCCTTGCGACGGACTGCAGTTGGAGACATCCAAAATCGGGTTTTGATTATACCGATTTGGATTTCTCTGTGAGAAGGACGTCCATCTTCCGTTTTATGTGGAAAGATGGACGTCCTTCTCTTTCGAAAATGAGCCCAAAAGTCATCTGTCACTGGAAGGGTGGAGATGTGGAGAAGATTTTACTGCAGGAAGAACACAGATTCATTTTTAGATTTAAAACTGTGATCCCTCTCTGATTAAACCAAGAATTAGACCTGATCTTATCAGGAGTAGCCTAGTGGTTAGTGCAGCGGACTCTAATCCTGGAGAACTGGGTTCAATTCCCACTGCAGCTCCTTGTGACTCTCTTAACCCTCCACTGTCCCAGGTACAAATAAGTACCTGTATATAATATGTAAACCACTTTGAATGTAATTGGAAAAACCACAGGCAGTATATAAGTCCCATTCCCTTTCCCCTCCTTTTATGATTACCTTTATTATTTAACTGGTTTTCATTTATTTTCACACATGGCAAGGTTTTTTATATGGGCCAGCAACCCTCTGAAAAAACTACAGAGTGAGATACTCAAAACAATCTGTAGTAAAAAAACAGTACTTAGCTTCAACCACCGAAAGAAAAACAGATGGGAGGCGCCTCCACCTGCGATGATGTACAAACAATCAGTCTATTGGTCTCTTGGATTTTCTCTCAATCTCTCTCGACAGCCTTTTGTGCCATATTGACAGATAGAATATCAATTATCAAAAAATTAACAAATCTGCATAGAGCTAACCAATAATTAGAAACTGAACAAAAAGCTCTAAATAGCTCTATAGAGTGACCATGTCAATTGTCCATATATCTGAGAATTATAAATACTTTTTAAATAAAGAGGCCTCAATAGCCGAAGGTACCAACTCAGTGGACACACCTGATAAGGCTTTTATCATGGGCCAGCAACCCTCTGAAAAAATCTACAGAGTGAGATACTCACCTTATGCCTGGAACAGACTTCCTGAGCCCATACGACGTGCGCCCTCCCTGCCCATTTTCAAGTCCTTAATCAAGGCCCATCTCTTCTCTCTTGCTTTTGGCGCCTAACCCCATTCCAGATACTTACACTGACTACATAGCTTATTACCTTTAGATTGTAAGCTCTCTTGAGCAGGGACTGTCCTTCCCCTTGTCTAAACTTGTACAGCGCTGCGTAACCCTGGCAGCGCTATAGAAATGCTAAGTAGTAGTAGTAGTAGTAGTCAAAACAATCTGTAGTAAAAAACAGAGAGGTTATGATATTGATACTAATAATTCAAATAATGGACTGTTTTTCTTTCGGTGGTTGAAGCTAAGTACTCCAATAGCTATTGATGTATTTTTCAGTCTTATGTCTCGTTATTTTGTGGATTTTTTTCCCCTTCTGACTTGTACTTAGTCATGTTTATGCTTCTATATTGTTGACTTTGTTAACAATATAGTCCATTATTTGAATTATTAGTATCAATATCACAACCTCTCTGATGGAATTGCAGTAATCAAACAGAGTTAAAACCAAGGATTGAACTAGTCTAAAGATGTCTGGCGAGAAATATGACCTGATTCTCCTCAGCTTCCAAAAAGACCTGAAGGATTTTTTCACTAGTGAGGAAACCTGAGGCATGAATGTGAGGCAACTGTCAATTAATAACCCAGTACCCTAAGTGTAGAGTCCAAGGGGTACGACATGTCAATAGTAGAATTATTATATGTGGTATGGTCAAAGGGGATGGTTACCACAAGAATTTAGTCTCATCTCTATTTAACAAACTTATATTCAGAAGCCCAGGATTCCAACAAATCCAGACCAAGCCTAATTTTAGGGACAATTTCTGGAAGACCAATCTTGAAAGGGATATAGAGTGTGACACTGCGTAAATAAAAGTAAAGAACTCCATTGCCTCTAGCCTTTCACCTAATGGAGCCATCATAACATTAAATAGGATTGAAAAAAGCAGCGAGCCCTGTGGCACCCCACAGTCAGGAAACCAGGAAGGTGAGAGAGAACCTGACAACTTCACCTGATATGATCTAGATTTTAGGAAGCCGTGGAACCATTGGTAGACCTTCCCACACAATCCAAACTGATCCAACAGGCCTAAAAGCAACTCATGATCAACAAGGTCAAAGGCACTTGACATATTTATTTATTTATTTTATTTATTTATCAAAATTACATCACTGAAAACTAGAAGCCTAGACTGATTGCTTTCCTAAAATCAGATATTAGGGTGGTCAAGACCGTCTCGGTACTATAACAAGGCCTAAAGCCTGACTGGAATATAGGCCAAGAGGGAGAAAGAGGAACGGTGATTCATAAGCTGAGTACCAACTATTCCCTCCATTACCTTAGCGAACAATGGGATAGAAGCGACAGGCATGTAATTAGTAACATTTCCCAATGAAGCCGATGTACTCTTAGGGATTGGGGTAAGTATTATGGAACGTTTCCACTGAGGAAAAGCCCCTTGAGTCAGCATAAATGAGATATGAGTTATTTATTAAAAACTGCACCAGCAGGATTCATTGACCTTCTTGAAGAAGGTCAATGAATCCTGCTGGTGCAGTTTTTAATAAATAACTCAGACAAGCATCCAGAAAGTAATGTGAGGAAGAATACTTTGACAGAAAGGATTTGACAGTCTCATGAGTGGATAAAAGAAAGGAGGACCACAATCGGTCAGTCGCACTACCAGCATTCGGACAAGGCTGCTTGAAGCAAGAGTGAATGTCAGTGGCCTTAGGCTGCAACACAGCCCCCCTAATGTTATTTACGTTTTGTTTGAAATACATAGATAATTGATTAGCAGATGGAATGGCTACAGTTACTGATGTTAAATTTCACTGGTCTACAAAAAAAAACCTTTTTTTTCTGTAACAAGAACAAAACATACATTTTCTGGAAGATAATTCTTCCCTGAATCCAGATCTCATTTCAGAATTTCTGTATCAGCCTCAGTTTTCATGTGATAATGGTTTTTGTAAATGCTTGTGACGGCATATGTAGCTATTATATGTATCTGGCAAAATGACATGCTTCTGCTACAAGAGTTCCAAAAAAAACTGTGTCAGTTCACAAAGAAATAAAAGATATAAGCAACATAAGAGTAAAAGACCAGTAAAAGATCATTACAAAAGACCATGTCACCTTCCTTGGAGAAATACTCAGAAAAAATAGCATGTCGGTCACGAAAAACACTCACTTTCGTATCGCAAGAAAGAAGATTCCATCCTTTTAATCTCGAACCTAAAAGCTCAGCCTGTTGCTTCGACAAATTTAAATCACAAACAAGATCGTTGAGATCCCCTTGTGTCAAAAAGTGGGGCACATTTGATTCACAGAGATCCTGAAATGATGGGTCGGTATGCATATCCCCTTCTCTGTCTTCTGCATGTTTGTCACTGTATTCATCTTCACTCACTATCAAATTCTCAGGAGGCACTGGTACTGGCAATTCTTCACTGTGACATACAGGTCTTACAGCAGATGGTAAGTTAGGATATTGCACAGTTTTGCTTGTTTTTGAGGTGATTCCTGCTATTTTTGTCAGACAGAAATAACAGTCTGTTGTGTGATCCGTTGGTTCCCTCCAAATCATGGGAACAGCAAAGGGCATGCAACGTCTTCCTTTTAACCAGCCTGTCAGGAGTTTAACAGCAAATGTGGGGAGCCCATTTGCGGTCCTGTTCACCAACCTTACACCCGAAATATAGTTCGTAGCACTTTTTTACAAGAGGATTAAGTTTTCGTTTTTGCGATTTCAGAGTAAACTCTCCACAGATATAACAAAAAGAATTTGGGCTATTTGCACAGGTACGAGGCATTTCTTCTGAAATGACACAAAACACAAACCTTCACAAACGTAGAACTACAAGCAGTCACTTCCAACAGCAATTGTTGACTGAACTCTCAATGCTGAGATACAGGTGGCAACTGACGCAACAGAACATGTTTGAACATGTTCGAGCATGACTCATGGGCAATGTTGCCAAACCTCCCTTATTTCCTGGTGGTGGCTTTCTAAACTAAGGGTTTTGTATTGTAATTCCTAGTATATTTCAATTGTTTTTCCAACAATTACAACTGCTGAATTAAATTAATCCACAGCAGCAGGGCCGCCGAGAAACTTAGCCGGGCCCGGGACAAGGCCGCCTCGCCCCCGCCGCAGCCCCCTCCCCCCTCCGAGGTCGCCGCTGCTGCTGCTGCTCCCCCGAGGGCGGGATACAGGGAGGGAAGGAGACCCGAAGGGAGGAGTTCTGCCTCACAGGGAGGTGAGGAGAGTCGCACTGCGCGGTGATTTAAATACAGGGGGCCGGCCCGGTGGCAGACAGTCAGATGGCGGGTGGGACTGGCACCGGGCCCCCCTTGAAGGCCCGGGCCCTGGGGATTTTGTCCCCCCGCCCCCCCCCCCCTCTCGGCGGCCCTGCACAGCAGGGTACCAAAATGCAGCGTTTTCAAGGATTTTTATAAAAAGGGTAGTGTGTCACAAGAAAACTGAGCCCGATAGGCAAAAACTGATTTCATTTTCGAATTCAGCACCCATGACTTAGCTAAGAACACCATTCACATTCTTTGTAACAAAAATGCCGTTTACCAGTGTTTTCAGTTTATATAAGCTTATTAATAAGGTTAAAGCTTATGGGTGTTTAAGTGGTTGTGACCAATTTATTCTTTATAGAAGTGGGTTTTAGCTTCTACAATCTTTCTTATAATCCCTGATAGCTTTCCTCCAAAGCATTTTATTATCATCAGATTTATGTCTGGACCACTTCCTCTCTAATTTTCTACACTGCCTCTTCAGGAGGAGAATATCCTGATTGTACCAGGGAGCCACCCTATGTGTGAGTTTGTGCAAAACCTTGATGGGGGCTATAATAGAATTACATAACTCATCCCACTTACACAAGAAATCCTTGCTGTCTATGTCTGGAAGTGTGGACTAGCAAAGATTCCAGACCAGAATTTTACAGGATCAATTCTGCCTCTTGATTTAAGAGGTATTTAAGGTTGCTCCTGAATGGGAGGAGGGATAGGAATGAAGAGGGATCAGTATGAGGAGGATTGTTCCTGAGTGGGAGAGGATCAGCACTGGGGAAGGGGTTTTGTAACTAGAATGTGAAAATGGAATGGACTTGGGATCCAGTGGCCGCAACCCAGAAGTTTGCATATAGATGGTAAGTGTTTGCACTCACACTATTTGTCAATGAATGTAATGCTTTACCAGCTCAAACAAGAAAATTATCTGCCACAGTGGCGTACCTTCATCCTCAAACACACACACCCTCTCCATGAACAGCAGTAGCCCCATGATCACTGGTACTGGCTTTGAATATCGCTGGTCCCTGCATACTTCCAGGCTCCTCTCCAACTCTGTCCCCAAAATACCCCTCTACTGCTCGGCTTAAGTTTATGCCTGGTACAATGCTGTTAATAACGGCAGCCAGCTTGCTGAGCACGATTTAATCAGGAAGAACCTCTCCAGTCCTTTTAAATTGCTTCCAGTATTGACCTGATTTACTAAACATGTATAAAATATGTTAATGCAACTATGCATTGGTAAATAGACCCTACTGACAATAAATTACATTAATGTATGTTAACACACATTTGTAAATCTAGACCATTAGATTATAAACATTCTTTGGTAAGGAAAAATTTACTGTATCTATTATAATTCACCACTACCATGATGTCTCAGTGGCGGGTGCTTCCTCTGTCTTTGTCCATTTACCTGAACTCCAGGCTGAGCAATAAATTGTTGATCTTTCGCTTCCACTGCAAGTTCCAGGCAATTGCTCCCACCCCAGGCTTCACAGGAGTAGACTAGCAGCTGTTCTGCCAGTTCTTCATCATTGCTATAACACTCTGTAAAAAGCTCTGTGAAAAAGAAATCAGACACTGACAAAAGGGAAGAACAAATGAGACAGTATAGCTTTGCAAAAGTATACACCTCGATACTAATCTTTAAACTTGATACAAAAATATAAGCAGGTTAACTCATTGTGTGATATTCCTAAAACATAAAAACATGAAGGGCAATTCTATAACTGAGTACCAGCATTTATGTACAACTTGTGCATATAAATGTACAGATTAACAGTGCTTCCGCAGATAAGAGTACACTTATGAATGCACTAGCTATCCCCGCTGGTGTTGCTCAGTGATAGGTTACAGTAGTACTTTGTAACTGAGAAAAGCAAAGTTTATTTGTGTTTAATAACACTGTATAAGTATGTATTTTTATTTCATTTATGATGGTCATTACATTTTGTGAGCCATAAACATTGCTGAGGGGTGTGTGACAATAGCTGAGGGTGGGGGTGTACTGCTAAGAGTGAGTTTGAATGGGTATGTTAGAATGGGTGAGTATGAGTGAGAGTGTGCTACTGAGTTGTACTGTTGAGGGGAGGTGTGAGGGGAGGGGAGGTGTATGAATGGAGGTGTGGTACTGAGGGGGGTGAGAATGTGTGAGTGGAGGTGTACTGCTAAGGGGTGAGTGTGAGAACGAATGAGTGTGAAGAGGATTTGAGTGGGGGTTTTCTGTTGAGAGATGTGTGAGAATGGGCAAGTGTGGGTGTTTTACTGAGGGGTGTGTGAGAACAGATGAATGTGAGTGGGGGGGTGTAATTCTGTGGTGTGTGAGTGGAGGTGCACTGCTGAGGGGTGAGTGTGCGTGGAGGTGTGCTACTCTGGGGTGTGTGGGAATGGGTGAGTGTGAGTGGGGGTGTGCTATTCTGGGGTGTGTATTGTGGTTGTTTTGCTGAGGGGTGTGGAGAATGGGTGAGTGGGGTATTTTGCTGAGTGCTGTATTAGATCGGGTGAGTGTGAGTGGGGGTGCATGAGAATGGCTGAGTGTGACTGGGGTGTTTTGCTGAGGGGTGTGTGAGAAAGGGTGACATTGACACTGAGTTTAATACTCCCTTAAAACAGAAAATGAAGAGACTGGATCCCTACCTAGCACTTTCTTTTCTGATCAATTTGTTTAGGTTGATTTTCTTGATTAGTTGTTTATTTCAATCTAGCAAGTGTCTGCCATTTGGCTTTCACCATTTCCCTGTCAAAGCACAGCCTTCTTTTCAACGGCATATTGAAATTCAGTTTCCTGACCTTTTCAAGGAGCATTCCCCTGGTGGGATAGTGAATTCATGCACACACACACACACTTCCCAGTCTGACCCCAATACTTTCTCTCTAACCCTGTTCCCACCAGTCTCTGTACCTCCCTTGTACTGAAATTGTTAGGGAACAGTGTATTAGAGAATTAGAATAGAGAGGGACAACTTAACAGCTGCTATCTGTGTTTCTCCTGACCAGTCTCTGAGCCCTCACACTGAGTGCCCCCCCCCCGTGAACCAAATCGCTTTAAACAGTAACCTTGGCAACGGCGGGTAGAGTCTGCATGACGCGTTTGGTGGCTGTAGCTCTGCGGGGGCTGGAGGAGTTCAGACACTGACAAACAAACACACGCATCTGCTTTATATATATAGATGTAGCAGCAAAGTGAATAAGGGGTGTAGTTATCAACATGGGCTATGTATTATTTTACTGTTAACCCCATCTTTTAGTAACTAGCTCATTGCATAAAATGGGACCTATGCTAAAATAGAATTAGATAGTGGTAAAATAACTGTATCCCACTGTAGCAGCGTGAATGAGGGTAAGGCCTGGAGCCTTGAAAACCACAGCCACACAGAGGGTTAAATGTAAAATAACACTATTTATGTGCAAATTAGGTGACCTGTTTCTTTCACAGGTCAGTAGAAAATTAACACACCAAAAGTCAGTTCTTATGTTCAAAAGTTCTCTCCCATGGCCTGCTTTTAATTTGTTCAAAAGTCTAGCTTTTGCTAGACTAGAGTTTAAAAGGTCAGAGAGAAGTAATTATTTACCACATATGGATACCATTATGAGCAAGGCATATTGCAGGCAGTTTAAAGGATTAGATTGAATGCTGGTTAGAAGAAAATAGATTTAAATAATTCTAGATGAGTTAGATTTTGTCTTATAAGGAATTCTGATTTCTGCTTATTTTAGAATATGTTTTATTCTGTGTAATTAATAAGTTCTATTTCTATGTAGAATATCTTTTCAATTCAACTTTGTCTGACCTTTCAAGTGATATTTCTGCAAGTTTAAAGAGATCATCTGGTTTGAATTATCCACAGTCCTAGCTAGGTGAAAGAGGTCAGGAAAAGTCAACTTTGTTCCTTGATGGATGAATAGCTAAGTGTAGGACTGGTCCTGAAAGTAATAACAAACTATATTTGTGTGCTATAAAGTGTCTAGAATTGAGGGGTCCCGAGCCCCCCCAAGAAGGCTAGAGTGACCTTAATCTGACTCCATCTCCAAATAGCATTAGTACTGGGGTAATCAGAGAGTTGTGAAGTTCTAAGAGGAATTGCCACTGAGAGAGACGTTAGGTCTAAGAGACCCGCATTAGTCCGCCTCTCAGCACTGGCAAGGAATAGATACCAGCCTTATGACAAACTGGATTTAGGTTACAAGTTATACAATGCCGCGAAAGATAGCCTGATATAGCAAAAGCATTTATACTTACAGCCTTTCATCATTAAGTGAAGCCCACAAATCATCATTTGGAATGAGGAGTTTATTTGCAAATCAGACTTTAATCAGGTACATTCAGCAGACAGATTCTGGGTTCAACTGGCCAGAGCCCTGCCCTCTAGGACGCGTTGGGGAAATCGTTCCAACGAGGGCTTGCATGCACCCTGCTTTTATACAATTTGGTCACTATACAAGTCTATGGAGAGGGATTTTTTTCTAATCTTGCTCAATCTCTCTGAATCATACCCGGTCAGGTGCCCTTCTTTCCGTTTTAGCTACTGCAAGTTATTGTGCAATTTCCATTTTTGTAAACACTTCCCTAGATACGGACATCCAAACATCCAAACATGGTATCTCCCTAGATACGGACATCCAAACATCCAAACATGGACAAATCTGTCTTATATCATCTTGTGATCTGGCTTAGGATTTTAGCCATCAATTCCTTGATCTTGGCTTTTGCATGTCACACTAAATTCTAATGAGGCTTATCATGCAGCCCTGCTTCTGCAGGTGCTTAGCAACAAGGCCATCATCAGATTTTTAGGCCTAGTCAGTGCCTTTTAGCAGTTTAAGCTGTTTAAGGTATGTAATTTGACCCACCACTATTCCAGTGGATGGATCCCAAGCGGGGACACATATTAACTTACAGGAAAAGCACGTCCTTGCTCAGCCAGTCATAGATTTTAAACCTAGCTGGTATTTTTACAGCCTGAGTCCTAAAATCTGGCCTTCCACCCTTCCGGTGGACATCCAGTGAGGGCCTCTTGCTGTACTATAATTATACATTCCCCACTTGTCACCCCCTCTGAGGAGGGGTGACACAAAACTAGTTTGTCACTATCTATTCCAGAAGGTGCCAAACTATCAAACGAGAGGACGAGTTTTGCTCTTATGGATTGTTAGCAGATATTATGCAAGACAGGAAACTTCATTCTTAGGTGGTATATTTTTGGGCATATGGAATTCTCTTTATATTACCCAACCCCTTGGGCTTAATCCTGATGTCATCTCTCTTGAGACTTACTCAAACCTGTAGTGAGAAAGGTTTTATGAATGGAACAAATCCATGAGTTCATCTACAAAATCCCATGAAATATAGGTATGCGGGTAATAGCAATTTCAGGTGGATCATACTAATAAATACTTTCAGGTCTTGCTATGACTTCTATTGTATCTGTTGCATAGTACATGGGGAGATAATCTAATGTATCTATCTCAGTGGTCCTCGGAAGGAATAGTGGTTTCGATTAAAGCATTGTTATGGTGGCTCAACAAATATATGGTTAGTACTCAGATTGCAGGCTGTTTTAGGTTGTAGGTATTCAGAATCCTTAAACAGGTCGGAATGCCTGGACCTTACTATTACTCATCATTAGCATCCATTCATGAGCACTAAAAAGTGGATAGAAAGTATGAGGTTGCCTCATACAGAAAAAAGGGTCAATCCTAGGAAAATTTATATTAACAAAGGTCATGCATGGATTTTGACATATGCATAATGACCTGGAAGTATGGGAAGCATTTTATATATCCGTTACCCCACTTGGAGCTTAGTCAAACCTACAGAAAGACATGCAGCTTAAGTAAGCTTAAGTAAGCCTACACCAAAGTTAAACAATTGCATAACTGGTTGATACTAACAGGGTTTACACCTACATTATGATATCTTAGCCAGTATTAGGGTTTGATGTTACCCTTGTATCTGAGCAATATCAACTTCAATTTAAATTACATAAACAGAAATAACGGGGAAACTCTTAGAAAAACATTTAGAACAATAAAGGAAATAATAGGAAAATAAAAATAAAACCTTTTCATTATATAGACAGGATTACTGCTAAACTGAAAATAAAACAAAATATGAATCTATAATGTCCATAAACAGCAACAGTAAATCTCAAGTTGATTCTGAATTCTCTTTCATTGGTCGTGGTTGAGGCGATGGAAGCGCAGAAGAATCTGGACAGAGATCTGAAAGATCTAACAGGGCTGGATTTTCAGGCTGGCCTGCTGAAGGAAGTGACCGGTCTTGAGATGGTTAGGCTGGTAACATCTGGTTCTGCGGCTGAGTAAACCCGTATATCTTTCACATGGACCCAATACTTGTGGTCCAGTAGTTTGCAAGGTGTAAAGATTATTGCCACAACCTTGGGGAATGTAACATCATTTGGGCCTGGATAGATCTTGAAGACGTACTTGTGGTGTACAAACTTGGATCTTTCCATGTCTTTATTCTAGGCATGCACCATCATAATCAGTCCATCAAGAGTCAGAGGCTGGCAAAGGAATAAGCAAAATAACTGTATGCCTGAATGATACATTGCTATATCTTGGTGGGTATAATCAGTGTGAACTGAATAAGCAAAAATAATATATAGATGTCAAGAGACGTGAAAGACAATGTAAACATGGAGAAAACAGTGCTAATAAAAGGGAAACCATAAGGGTACAATAACGAAAAGCCAATTTACATAAATAGCAATAGTATATATGACCTGATTGATAGGGGTCAGAGCTTCAACTTCAACCCTCTTAATACTAGGAATTGGGATTTGCATAATATATCCCCACTTCTGGCTTGCATAATGTGCAAGACAGATTGGTAATTATTACGAAGAGATGATCAAATAACAATGGTTAAGTATATGGAACAAAAGAAAAGAGTACAAAAACTAACAATAAAAATTGATAGTTCGAGTTATTGATGTATGGAGGGTCAAAAATATGGTGAACAAAAATAGGCAAAAGGCACGGATAATGCGTTGCAATCTATGGCCAGTAGGTATGGAATCTTCACCTGCGATGACTAACATTCACTAAGGGTTGGGTCCTCAGCTGCAGGAGGCCAGCAGGACTTACGAGTTAGATGATTCAGAAAGAAGGGTAGCTTAGGAAATAGTCATAATCAAAGCAGAAGACCAATGTGCAGAAATTTAAAACTCATAACTAGTCCAGGTGATGGAAGTATCTTCTGGAATCACGGTCGCTGTCTGTTGTAATAGAGAGCTCATACGTAAAGTGTCATGTAAGTTCTGGAAAAGATGAGCCTGCAAAAATATTTAATACAGCAGAATATTTAAGAGCATAACCAAGAAGGTCTAAGTTAATGACATCATCTGGACAAAAGAAATTTCTCATTGGAGGAGGTGGCGCTTCTTTTTCATGCCAGAGGTCAGTTGTAGCAGAAGTACCAAACTGGAATAGAGGCGGTAGATCAGGAATTGGATTAGCAGTCTTCACTCAACCTACAGGACTTAATAAATAGAGATGAGATACGACTAATGCCTAGTAGTTAAATCTTAGCACAGAATCATTAGAAAGAAAAGTCAAAGAATGCATCGCTAGTTCCTTGGGGCACCAATAGGTGGAGCATAGTTTCAATATATAAAATCATAAGTTACAAGTAGAAAACAATTTTTCTCTGTAGATTAGATGTTACTGGCACAGGAAGTCAGCAGAGTCTGAGGAAACACTGCGGTCAGAGTCTGCTCCAGGAAAATACAGCCCTTAATATGATATTTAGAGAGATAGAGAAAAGCCAATATCAGAATTGTAAAAACTATATATGTCTATGAGGCCTCCTTACGTGACCTTTACAAGGTTTAAATAGGCCAAATGAGAAGGACAACAACCTATAGTCCTCTGTAATAGCTCAGAACCAATTTGGAAAATGAAAATTATATTAAATTCTAAACTGATCATTTCTATGCTTTCACAATTTGGGCCCTAAATTATGACAGCATATCAAGATTCACATTCAGAGGGATAGCTAAAAATAAGCTTATATATTCCCAGGAATCAATTTACAATTTAAAGTATATTTTAAATACAGAGGAGGAGCCAATTTATAAGCAGGAGACACGTAGGAGCATTTCTTAAAACATTTTAGTAAAATTAAAAAAAATCAAAGATATAACAATTTTTATTAATGCATATGTTCATATGATAAATGGAACAGCTTGTAGGCTTACATTGTAAATTGAATTCTAAACAAAGTAGCAAGGATAACACAGAATCACAGAAAAACCCATCTAGTCATTAAAAATCTGAAACACGTAATGAATTCCTTTATCATATACTGAGTTCAAAGCTTTTAGAGAAAATAAGAACTACAAGGGTTAATCTCTGTCATTCGGTCCTAAGGAAACACGAAATAACGGTGTTTCCTGTGTCTAATTTGAGTTTACTGCTCACTGCAAGCATTGGATATTATGATGACTGAAAATAGGACTATACATCAAAATAAAAACTGTAAGTTCAAGTTTTCGTATTAAAACTTCATGCTGGTGTAATTAGTCTTCATAGAATTAATACTTCAGGAGAGGAAAAGAGGAGAAGGTTATTACTTTATCTGCTACCAGAGGTACGGTTTTCAATAAAAAGGAAGTTGGCAATTGTAGCTAGTCTTATCTGAACATAGCTCTGAAATAATAGCAACCTAAATTTCTTTAGTTCGGATTTACCAGTTAGTTATGTTATGCAAGGGTTAATCTCTAAACCCTATTGAGAACCAAAAATGCTGGAACTCTATACAATAATATATCTTAAAACTATAAATCTTTAAGAGGCAGGGAAGGAAGTTTGAAAGTAGTAGATAAGACGTGAAAAGAAAAATTAAAACAGTTAATTCATTCTTACGGAACACATCCCCAATAAAGAGCCAGGAAGTGAACATCAGCACTAGTTATTTTATGTTTAAATCATTTTTATTGATGAGCGTCTTCAAGAAATACAAACTGTGGTATTAAACAACACAACATAATGCCATCAAACATTTTATAATATCTTACCCCCCCCCCCCCCCCCGGGGTTCTTCTCCCTTGGGACTCATCCTCTCTCAAACTAGTCTTGTTCATACACATGTCTCTACACTTATATATTCAACAGATGGCTTCGTGCTCTAGGTGTTAGCGTCATCCAAAAAGGACCCCAGCATTGTTGAAACTCCCTCCCTTCTTTCGATTCCAAGTCAAACAGTCCAGCACGTTCTAGTCGCATCAACAGTAACATACGGGTCCGCCATTGTTGCAGCTCAGGTGCCTTATGCGAAATCCATTCTGTCAATATAACTTGTTTGGAGATGATGGTTGCCCTGGCCACAAACTTCGTAAAACCTTTAGGACTAGGCCTCAACAATCTGGGGCTTCCAAACAATAGCCCAGCGTCAAAGAACCATTTTGTATTCCAAATCTTGGACACAGCAGACAACATAGATTTCCAAAAGTTCCCCACAGCCGTGCATGTCCAAAACATGTGGCCCAATGTTGCTCCAGTTTCTCCACATTTGGGGCATTCGCCCCAAGAGGACATACCCATGTGAAAAGCTCTTCTGGGGGCCACATAAATTCGCATTGCAAACTTGTACTGCACTTCCCAATGTCTCGCTGCCGCACTGACACGTCTGATAGTTAAGATATGAGATTTGAATTGTGCGGTTGAAATATTAATATGGAGCTCACTGTTCCATTGTGCTGTTAGTCTGTTAAAGTCAGGCTCCTCTCTCGTGTCTCTTATATGTCTATGGTGGTACGTGAGTGGAACCTCTTGCTGGGCTGTTAGGGAAAATGCTGATGACAATTCCTCTTGCACATCCTCTGCCAACGGTTCCCATCCCAAGGATGTAATGTAGTGCTTAAGTTGCATATAATGAAAGTTATCTGTATCGGGAAGGTCAAACTCAGTTTGTAATTCCACAAATGATTTGATCTTGCCTTCTCGGCCCAGTACATGTTGCAGATATATTATTCCTTTACGCCTCCATTTCTGAAATGCTGGGTACAATATCCCAGGTGCAAACTGTGCATTCCCGCAGATGGTCTGCAAAGGTGTTATTTTTGCTGAAAATTTGTGGAGACGACATATCCAGGACCAAGTCGCTCTTGCCACTGGCATTATCTTTGAATATTTCAAAATGTCTGGAGTCTGTCCCCCCCCTGCATGTAGATAATTTGTAAAGTGCAATTCTGGCATCAGCTGGAGTTCTAATTTGGTGTTAGAAAAATCCTCGGTCCCCCGAAACCAGTCATTGATGTGGCGCATTCCACATGCCACTGTCAAGTATCTCACACTTAAGAGGCCCAACCCACCATATTCCACTGGGGTTGTCAGAGTTGTCATCGAGAGCCTCGCCTTCTTGCCTTGCCATAAGAATAACTGCAAAAGTCTATTTAGCTTCCTCTCATCCTTCCTTGTCAAATATAAAGGTGCTGTTTGGAATACGTACAACCACTTTGGTACAATGCACATATTGTATAAGGCTATTCGTCCTAATAGCGCCACAGGTAATGCCTTCCACATATTTAATCTCTCAGCAGTTTCCTTCAACAATCGTGTGATATTTTCTTTATACATGGTGGTTAGGTCTGCTGGGAGCCAAATTCCCAAGTATTTAATCGGTCCTGTAGTCCAAGTCAGTTTTTGGGGGCCCCTGTGCTGTTCCAGGTCTGATTCTGTCATTGGGAGAATATAGGACTTGGTGTAATTTAACTTAAACCCTGAAAATCCTCCAAATCTCTCCACCCTGTCCAGTACCCCCACTAGAGAGTTGTTGGGGTCTGTTATGGTCAGTAACAGGTCATCCGCATATGCGAACACCTTCAGATGGCAATCTTCCACCCTCACCCCCTTCACCTCTTGCGCCCGCCTTAAATTTTCTAGCAGGGGTTCCACTGCCAACACAAATAATAGGGGTGACAGCGGGCAGCCCTGCCTGGTGCCTTTTTGTATTGAAAACTCTCTTCCTCGTCTTCCATTAACAATTACACTGGCTTTAGGTTCTTTATACAGTGTATTCACTGCCCTTAAAAACCATCCAGATATTCCTACTGCCTTCAACACCTGGAAGAGGTAATCCCAGTGTACTAAATCGAACGCCTTTTCTGCATCTAGGCTTAATACCCACATAGGTATGTTTTTTTGTCTGCACATCGCTATAGCAAGCATTAATTTCCGAACGTTATGGACTGCTCTCCTTTTCTTTATGAATCCGACCTGTTCTGCCCCTATCAAATCAGGCAGACATTGTGCCAATCTCTCTGCCAGTATCTTAGATAATAATTTTATTTCCACATTCAGGAGAGATATTGGTCTATATGATCCTGGTCTTTCTGGGGACTTGCCTGCTTTCGGGATTAACGTTATGAGGGCTGAATTAGCATATAATGGCAATCTACCCTCTTCCACCACCTCCTCAAAGTAGTTAAGTAGGTTTACTAGGGCCCCGGGGGGTAACAACCTATAATATTCCCCAGAGAACCCATCTGGGCCGGGGGCTGACCGCAATTTCAGTGCTTTCACTACTTTTTGCAGTTCTCCCATTGTCACTGGCGCATTTAACCGGTCTAAGTGGTTATTATGCAGTTGCGGTAACTGCGTCTCTTGGAGATATGCAGTTAGTGCTTCCCCCGAGGCCCCCCCCTGATTTTTGTATAGCGTGGCAAAATATGTGGTAAAAATTTGACCTATTTGGTGGTGATCATTAGTCAACCCGCCATTTCCGTCTCTAAGCGTGGCCACTGTTCTGGGCCCTCCCCAGTTTTTTATTACTCTTGCAAGCAGGCGTCCCGCCCGGTTCCCATATCTATGTAATTTATGTTTATAAAATAATGCTGATCTCAATTCTAGTTCATGTAATAAGGTATTAAGGGCTATCTGCACTGCTTTTAAATTCTCTTGATTAATTTTCGTCGGTCTGTGCGCACACATCTTTTGCGCTCTTTTTAATCTTGATTCTAACAGCAATATCCCAGCCGCTCTACATTTGTTACGCTTACTGCAAAACGCAATTATGTCCCCTCTCAGGACTGCTTTAGAGGCCGACCAGAACAAAACAGGTTGTTCCCGGGCATGCCCATCGTTATATTTGCTATATTCTGCCCATTTATGGGTAAGATATTTTGAAAATTTGGGGTCTGAGAATAAATACGCTGGGAATCTCCAACCTCTTCCTTTCTCTATGTCCCCCTGCAGTTCCAGGTCCATCCACACCGGCGAATGGTCTGACACTGCCTCTGGGCCTATATCAGTTGCTATGACCTGTGGAAACATTGCTCTGTCGATTAGTATGTAGTCCAACCTGGACTGTGTTCCATGGGCCCTTGATCTGTGTGTATATTCACGTTCTGTCGGGTGCAATGCTCTCCAGGTGTCTATTAGATTTAATTCTCTAGCAAATAGTGTCATTTCTCTGGCCCTTTTCCCTTGGTAGTGGGGCGAGCAATTATTCGAACAGTCCAGTTTGGAATCATGCACCAGATTGAAATCCCCTACTACCACCAACCTTTGTTTACCATTAACATTGCATTTACCCACTAGGGATCTGAAGAACTCTGGAGTGTAGACATTAGGGCCATATAGGACTACTAGAATGATCTCTAACCCTGGCATCCATACCTTCACTATAATATATCTTCCCTCTTCCCCGGTGGCTACTTTCGTCGTTTTATAAGCTAGCCCTTTACGGAAGAGGACTGCTATCCCTCCTTTCTTCCCTCTTGCTGGAACAGAATAGACTTCTCCCACCCACTGCTTTTTCAGCTTATCATGTTCTGTGTCTGATAAATGTGTCTCTTGTAAGCACGCTATATCTGATTTGTACCTCTTCAGGGCTTTCAATATTTTTGCTCTTTTTATTGGGGAGTTAACCCCCCCAACATTCCATGTTGTTATTCTAACAGGCATCTACCTCTCATCTCTTCTATCGCCAATTCTAATTCCCATAACTTGGTCATCTTCCCCCCTCTAGGTCTTATTCCCATCCGTCTAGTGTCAACGAACTTTGGTTGTGTATTTATTAAATTTCTCTCTTGTTCCTGATGTGTCCCATAATTCAGGTGACAATGCCCCTTGTCTTTGACGTCTTTAATTCTTCCCCCTCCCCCCTTCCCTCCCCCCCCTATCTCTCTTTCCCCAACCCGATTATACCCTTCCTCCATCCTCTGGCACCCCAGAGGATCAAGTAGTGAGACCTCGAGCACATGGGACCCCCGCCCTTCCTTGACTGACCCTTGTGAGATAAACAGCTTCATTTATAATTACCCTGTTCACAGCCTTCCCTTTTTACTTTCTGTCAATCAGGCCCGCTTCCAGCACCGCTGTTCTTGCTTCTGCCACTTCTTTAAACATGTGCCACTGTCCTTGTATTAAGATTCGCAGGGTAGCTGGAAATTGCAATGTAAACTTCACCTCTTTCTGAGCTAACTCTGAGCAAAGTGGGTGGAACTTTTTCCTCTGTAGCTGTACTTCAGCTGAAAAGTCTTGAAATATTAACACTTTCTGCCCTTCGTGAGCTAAGGTGTCTCTGCGTGCTCTAAATCCTTGCATAATTTCCATTTTATGGCGGTAATTGAATATCTTGGCCATTACCACCCTCGGCCGTGTCTTGCCTTCGTACTTGCGGCCTACTCGGTGTGCTCTTTCTATTACCAGCGGGCCTGTTGCGTCTGAGATCGCCAGTTCCTTACTTAGCCAGTTTTCAAGCCAGGGCGTAAGGTTCTGGTCTGGGATGTTTTCAGAAAGTCCTACCACCCGTATATTGTTCCGGCGCGAGCGGTTTTCAAGATCTTCTAGCTTTTCACGATAGCCTTTCAGTTGTTGCGTTAAAGCCGCTATGTCCGGGCCATAGCCTCTCCCTTCGTCCTCCAGAGCCGACATGCGTGCCTCCAGGTCTCCCACTCTCGTCCCTATGCCATCCATTCGCGTGGCTAGGTTTTCTAGCTTTTCTTCCATCGTTGCCCACTTCGGCTCCCACGCATTTGTCACCGCTTTGGTAAGTTGTATAAGTTGCGCCTCCGAGAACTCTCCAGGAGATTTGTCTGTTTCGTCCGCCATTTTGGATTCCGTGTCGCTCAGTTTAATTTTCTCTTTTTTCCCGGAACTCTGCGTCATTGTTCCAGCCGTTTTCCGCAAATATCTGTCCATAAACTAGGGCAGTCTTAATTGTAGGGTCTGCGCCAAAATTTCGTTAAGTTGCTGCACTTTAATTCAATTCCGGGCGGGGAGTCTCAGGAGCTTCAGCAACACGTTGCTACTCAGCTCATGTCCTCACGTGGTCTCCAGCACTAGTTATTTTAAACAACGTCACAAATAAACAGTGTTTTAGATGGCATATATTATAGAACCTTTTATAGTAAATATCTGGAATAATTATGCAATTTTCAAAGAACACATACACGGACACACACCTATAAAATTAAAACTAAAAAGTGCTTGCATTTCTAGTGAAAGCAATTTACCAGAAGTCAAAAACAATCAGGTATTTAACATCACGTCACAAATCAAACAAACATTGCTTAAATGAAATAACATACAATCCGGAAAAAAAACACTCCTTTGAGATTTACTACCACTGCAGTTGATAGGCAATCTCGCGGAGTAACCTTAAAGCACTAATTTAAAAATAAAGAAATGATTCCTTAATAACTAGGTGGTTTAGTTAATGCCATTTATCACAGGACACACAGGAACATATAGACATAAAATTAAAACAGTAACCCAACCCTGATAAGTAGAAAACTTAAAGTTCAGAAGAGGAAGCAAGATATTTCTAAATGTAGTTCGAAACCAATCATTTGAATCGTGCACAGTTAAGGAATTGTTTAGGGTTTCAAAACAAAAAATATGAAAATAAATATTCCAGTAGCCAATCACAAGTCGCAGCACACAAACAGAAAAGGAAAACCACACTCATACACAGACACAGTTATTGTCCCACATACAGAGGTGTCCCTGTGTATTGAGGACAAAATCTTAATCCTAAATTTGGTAAAATAAAACATTTAAATTAGAGCTAATCCAACATGCCATGAAAGTATACAACGGCAAGCTTAATAGTAACACATACAATAAATGAAAATATACTCACACTTCGTGCAATGTAATCTCCAGTGCAGAAAATCAATTGAGAACGAGAACAGTTGGCGGGATCACTATGCCCTTCCGAACTCTCGGTGGCATAGGGAGGTCAACCGCAAAATAGAAAGGTTTGTTTTGGACGGAAAGTCCTTACCAGAGATCTGAATAGATGTCAGATCACCAGTATCTGGTGTTGGTTGCGGAGAGGAAGATATGATATAATGGGTAGTGAGCAACATCACCCAATATATATAATAACGGGACCTAGTGAGCAAGTGGTCTACAAATAAGCTTCAGACCTGTAATTTGCTATAGAAAAAATGAACTAGATTAATAATAATATATATATTGACCAGACCTAGAACCTGGTACAAGGTTAGTGGTTCTAAAGGCAGCTTCAGGGATAACAAGGAGACCTAGAAATGATAATGTGCTAACAGTTTACAAAAACATGCGATGATGATCCTGATAGTAGAACATACAGAGACATAACACAATCATACTCACGCATCTATTAATGTATTCCAACATAGGGACCCAAAATAAAAATTACTAATTGGCGCAAAGCTCAATGCTTTGACCACAGGTGACATTAACAGATGTACCCAAAGAGTGGGTGAATAAGTGAATAAATACCTAGTGTCAGCTATTATATATTTATACTACTCTATCCCAAATTAATTGTCCCCCCCAGGGTAGGCTTCTAAGGGCTGGAGCGTTACGGCACCTTCTCCAGTCCGCCGGAAGTGTTCAGCAACTTCGGCCATGAGTAATTTCAGCACTACAAATGATAGAACCCCGAAAATGGGGGTTGCTACTACCCTTAAAAGAATACGGGAGACGCGGAAGAAAGTCTCCCATAGTCAGAGGACACGGGTCTCATGGGTCTCCGCTGGTTAGGAGTTCATCTACAACTAACCTTTAATAAATTTAAATCAGTCAGGAGTTCATCTACAACTAACTGTCCTAAAAGCCCTGGTTAGGAGTTCATCTACAACTAACCTTTTCAAATGCCCGAGTCAACCTGTACACAATCGCAACCAAAGTCTTAGACGTCTCTTTATTGCCCCCAGCGGTCATATGTACAAGCAACTCCTACGTGGGCAATAATGCCGAATCCGCAGGCCACTCTGAAAATGGAATGGAAGTCTGCTCAAAATCTACTAATTGAGATACCGTCATCCATTGAAAGGTCAGTGACCCTCAAATGGGTGTAAGCCTCAGGCATCGATATCAAAGCCAATGGTTATAGCGTGACACTGGTATATAAGAAAACAATAAAAGTGTAGTATGTCCCAGGGAAAAGCCCCTGAAAATTACTATAGAAGTGGTAGAATAATAGAGACAAACCGACATATTCCAAAGCAAAACAACATACATGTAAGCTCTTCGGGGAAGGTACAACCATAAAACAGCCATTAGTTGTAACATATTAGTCAAAACGAGAATAAGAAAAATTACACATTCATCATTCCTAGACAATATATTTCTTACTCAAAAAAGCACAAGACAGAAACCTAAAAGCATTGAAACGGAACAGCTAACAGTAAGGGAACCTATAATGCAAGAGCGAACAGTACAAATTCATTCATGCAGTTATGTCAGGAGTGAAAAAGATAGATTAATTAGAAATAAACAAGTAAGAAGTTGTGCAGCTTCAGCCACAGAGCGAACAAGACAAGCGCTGCAATTATAGCATAATAAAAAAAAAAAGAAAATCTGCAAATAAAAATGACATGCACTAAAGAGGGAGGGAGGTGGGACTTTCAGATTGATAGACAAGCATTAGAAACCAATAAGCAAGCAGATAAGTAATTTCCCCTACATCGGAGAAGATAAAGAATAAATGAACAGAATTAATAAAATAAAACCAGGTTGTAAATTAATGTTCTGGAAGGGTTAAGATTATAATGCAGAAACAGAGTCTATCCTTAAGAAAGCAACGAGCCAGCACTGCAATCATGAAAGTGAAAGTAAAAAGCATTCAAGCACACTGTTTTTGCAGGAAAGTGCACGTATAAGGAGGGTTATCAAAAAAATAAGTATTTAGGAGGAATATATTTCTATTAAATATGTATTGCGTAATGCATACAGAAAAGTATACCATAAAACTAAGTTACACCTTCATAAAGCTGTATTTATGATAGAACCGACAACGATGCTGTACACCATTTACTTATAGAACGCAAGCACAGTATTGCAACCTTAATTAAAATGAAAAACCCCAGCTTCTCACGGCAAAGCTAATCTGCAGTTTACTATCTAACTTGCATCCTGAAAAGTTACGGGCAAGCAGTTCTACAGGAAATGAGTGCATATTAATCATGCCGAACAGAAACCATGTCACAAGCTAAGTCCCGGAGCCAAAAATACCTCATTAATAAGGGCTAAAAATACATAAATAGCTTCTAAGTCATATTATCATGAAACTACATTGCAGATAGTCACTTCCATTACCCCTTCAAATGCTGCATATATGTGTCCAAATACAAAAAAACGGACTCACACAACTATAGTTAAAATATTACATTGCAAAATATCAAATGTAAATATCCTTATAATAGTCTTTAATTAGAATGCTAACAATCAATTGCTTATAATAATATCCAACTGATGATCCAAGAAATGTATTACACAATAGAGATATAAAAAAAAAACAGTGAAAGACAGGATAGAGAGAGACGTATCAGGGGTGTGCCCAAAGGATGGAGTGACACCAATGGTCATGCCCCAAGGTACGCCCATAAAGGGTGTGTAAATGAGAAAAGAAAAAGTATTATCATCACGGAAGATGGTGGCAGTCTGTCAAAAGTAAAGGCACAAGATCACATTTACGGTGCATAAACGGACACGAAGCACACAAGGCATGAAATGTACTTGTAAGATAGAGAAACGAGCTGACAATACTTAAAACTGGCAACAGACCTGTCATAGGGGATATGTATAGTCAGAGAACTAAATGACAAGATGGTATAACAAAGAAGTAGCTGACAAGGAGCAGAACATAATCTTACTGACAGACAGCATGTATATGAGAGAGAGGGACAACGTAACAGAGTGACAGACTAGAACAGGGAACATAGCCAAAAGAAAAGGAAGGTGCCGTTGTAGTAACCAACGGAGGCAAATACAAAGTACACTGTCAGAATTAGTGCAGCACTTTGCATGAAAGTTTCAGACGGGAGTTTCCAATGCAGACGGGCATAGAAATAAGTGTGGTTTATCAAGCATAAAGCTGTATGACAGAAAGGAAGGGGGGGGGGGGGGGAAAGAGTGCCCCCATAGAGCTTGGCAGTAGCGGAAAAATAAGGAAGCAAGACTTACTACGCAGTTTAAAATGTGAGACAGAAAATGCCAACGTACCACTAGAAAGAAGATTTAAACAATAAATCGTGCACAAAAACACATCAGGACAGTTTCTAACAGGGATGGGGAGAAATCAACAGTGGCCAGAAACAGAATCAGAGAGCATGAAAGGTAGAGGTTAAGTACCTCTCGGAGGTTTGAGTACAGCACGGAGGAAATAAGCACAGATCTCAGGGAGGGCAGGGAATTCAGCTCGAAATACAGAGTACAGGGCAGGACGTTATTAGAGAAAGGATTTAATGATAGATTCTAAAGTTAGAGATTAGCAGAAACGAGAGGGAGAAAATGCAGAGAGGAGGAAGGAAGTGGGCACTGCCCAAAGAGCTACATTGAGAGAGTCAGTGAAAGACTTTAGGTAAGGGGGAGACACTGAAAAGAGCAAGGAAAAGCAAAATAGTGCAAAGAAGAACCACAGCCATATATAGGAAACAAGCATCTCGTTTATATTATGGCGTAGTAAAAAAACAGGAAAGCAGAAGTACTATGTCAGTAAGTGGCTGAGCGCCGTTAACCGGAGCTTTCAGACAACGGTAAGAGCAGGCTACCCCAATCTGACACCAAATTTAGTCAGATTTGGACTATAAGCAGTGGAAGGTCAAATAGAGGTACATGAGGATGAGAATACGCACAAAAGGATGTAAGAAAAGCAAAAGAGAGAAAAAAAAGGAAGGGAAACGCCCTAAACATCTTTATCTCTGTAGCGCACAAATAAAAAGGATAAAAAACAGAAGTGTATAGGCGAGAGTGAGCATCTGAGGGAGCAGGAACAGAGGTGGGGGCAAGCCTGTCAGTGTTGAAGCATAAGACAGATACCACACAAACCAGAATGATTGGAAGGGAGAGATAGAAGATTATAGAGAACTACCTTGAGTATCACAGACCAGAGTAGGACCACAATCAAAACGGCCAGGGATGGAGAAGAACATAATGAGAATGAACATAAGAGGAAGAGGGACAGGAGAACAGGGAGAAAAGAACTGAGTATACGAAAGGACGGACAGAATTCACTGACTGCGATAGGAAAGTATAACGGAAGGGAAATTGGCAGTGGCTTAACCACAGGAAAGAGTGAAAGCTTAGAGAGAGAAAGGAGAATGCTGTAATAAGGGGTATGAAACACTGGGGAGGAAATTCTGGATCTCTATGAGGGACAGCAATCAATTGGAAGATAAAACAACAGAATTTTAGTCAAGAGCTATAATCAACACCCACTTTGACAAAAATTCTGGTTACGTGTTTAAATCGAACGGAGGGTCACCAATGTCTAGAATTGAGGGGTCCCGAGCCCCCCCAAGAAGGCTAGAGTGACCTTAATCTGACTCCATCTCCAAATAGCATTAGTACTGGGGTAATCAGAGAGTTGTGAAGTTCTAAGAGGAATTGCCACTGAGAGAGACGTTAGGTCTAAGAGACCCGCATTAGTCCGCCTCTCAGCACTGGCAAGGAATAGATACCAGCCTTATGACAAACTGGATTTAGGTTACAAGTTATACAATGCCGCGAAAGATAGCCTGATATAGCAAAAGCATTTATACTTACAGCCTTTCATCATTAAGTGAAGCCCACAAATCATCATTTGGAATGAGGAGTTTATTTGCAAATCAGACTTTAATCAGGTACATTCAGCAGACAGATTCTGGGTTCAACTGGCCAGAGCCCTGCCCTCTAGGACGCGTTGGGGAAATCGTTCCAACGAGGGCTTGCATGCACCCTGCTTTTATACAATTTGGTCACTATACAAGTCTATGGAGAGGGATTTTTTTCTAATCTTGCTCAATCTCTCTGAATCATACCCGGTCAGGTGCCCTTCTTTCCGTTTTAGCTATTGCAAGTTATTGTGCAATTTCCCTTTTTGTAAACACTTCCCTAGATACGGACATCCAAACATCCAAACATGGTATCTCCCTAGATACGGACATCCAAACATCGACAAATCTGTCTTATATCATCTTGTGATCTGGCTTAGGATTTTAGCGATCAATTCCTTGATCTTGGCTTTTGCACTGCTTTTGAATGTCACACTAAATTCTAATGAGGCTTATCATGCAGCCCTGCTTCTGCAGGTGCTTAGCAACAAGGCCATCATCAGATTTTTAGGCCTAGTCAGTGCCTTTTAGCAGTTTAAGCTGTTTAAGGTATGTAATTTGACCCACCACTATTCCAGTGGATGGATCCCAAGCGGGGACACATATTAACTTATAGGAAAAGCACGTCCTTGCTCAGCCAGTCATAGATTTTTAAACCTAGCTGGTATTTTTACAGCCTGAGTCCTAAAATCTGGCCTTCCACCCTTCCGGTGGACATCCAGTGAAGGCCTCTTGCTGTACTATAATTATACAAAAGTAAGATTGGCCCTTGACCCCTTAATGAATGCCAGAACCCAGTTAGTATGAAGTTGATTGGGAAACTGATTATGTGAATAATAAAATGCAAGAGATAGGTGCCACAATGTCTAGTGTGAGAGGCCCCAGGTCATAGGTCAGTTTAGGAAATGTCTGAAACCTATGTAACTGATATTTTGAATATATGTGTAGAGATGATTGGTTCAGACAGGGTAATCAATCTATTCTTTACCATCTGGAAAGTAAGGGGGGCTAGAGGGGTTTAAAACTGTATATAACTGGGAGCAGAAGCAGCTTACGTTGGAAGAAGAGAGCTAAGAAGAAGAGAAGGAGCTGAGACAGGAGACGCAGGATCCAGAGAGCTGAGAAAGAGAAGAAGAGAGCTAGAGCTGATGTTCTACTTTGTTTGCTGGCAAATAAAGAAGATTTCTCCCTCATTCTGGTGTGTGCTGTTTGACTCCTGAAGTACCACAGATTCTGCTAACAATAGTGGTAATTCCTGCAACAATTCTTGGTGTAAGAAGTGGGATACTGAACCCTGCATCAATTTTTGGCACCCAACTGACTGAGGAACATTAGCCGGGTATGTATTTTGTATTCTGTATTGTAATCCTAGCTAGGAAACTGTAAACCAGCCCCTCAAAATTTGAGGGAAGGGGAGTCTGATCAACTCTCAGCGAAGGCCTTAGTACCTTCTAGTCTAGTGGGGACTAGTAGGAAAACCGCCAGAGCTTACCTGTATCTGAGAAATCTGAAATTGTTGGGTGGGATTTTTTGTACAGTATGTGTGTGATGCATGAATGATTAAATGAGTGTGGACTTCTTATAGCTGCGGTTCCAGTTAACGCGAGTTCAACTGGCCAGCGACGGAAGGAAGCGATTGTTGTTTGTTTACCTTTTTGTCTCTGGATGTGTGGACCCCATACCACACTTCCAAAAATTCCCTTCCTTTTTGTGTGTTGTAACTGTAAGCATTATGGGAGGGACATCATCTAGACAAATTGCTACTCCCCTAGATTGTATGCTTAAGAATTTCAAGAAAGGATTTTTAGTCAATGATTATGGACAGACTTTAAACTTAAGTACTCTAAGAACCTTGTGTGAAGTTGAGTGGCCATCTATGAGAGTGGGGTGGCGCCCTAGTGGCAGCTTAGATATTGAAGTAATCCGGAAGGTCTACAGCATAGTTGTAGGAGAACCAGAATATTCTGAACAACTCCCCTATATAGATTCCTGGGACAGTCTTGTGACTGACCCTCCCTCTTGGTTGAAAACTTATATGGGATCCCCAGTAAAGTTCATGTTGGGCCGCGTTCAAAGAAAGATTATTAGAAAATCTAAACTGGAGGAGGGAAAGAGCCCCAGGAAGCCTACCACCCAATCGGTGGCTTCCGCCCCTACCCTGTCCGAGAAACCCATACTCTCTGATGACCCCTCAGATCTTGAGCCACCACCTTATGGTCCATTGTTGGGGTTCCGTTCCACCCCCAGAGATCCACGGCGTCCAGCTCAAGCCTCTCCAGTACAGGCTTCTCCGGATAGTTCCTCCCCTTCTGTGCGAACCCCGCCATATCCTAGGTTGGACTTTTCACCCAGCATCTACCCTCCTCTGCCACATCCTTCCCTGCTAACCTCCCAAGACTCGCTTTGGGCTCCACTCCCTGACTCCTCAACTCCCGACAGCCCAGCCTCTCCCTCTAGTACCCCTACCCACTCATCAGGGGCTCGGCATCCCTTTCAATGGACTGAATCACCTGTGATCACCTCTCAGTCTATGAGTACCCCTCCCCATCCCTCAGGGGTTCAACACGCCTCCCCTGAATGGGTTAGACCTGTTGCAATCACTTTTGAGCATGATAAGAGGGTAGCTCCTTGCTCTACCTCAGGTTCCATTCCCACCTCCTCGAGAGCTCTGCCCCTCCGTCAGGTAACCACCACTCGACCGGATCCTAATAATCAGGGTCAGGTTATACAGGCCTACCAGTATGTACCCTTCACAACCACCGATCTCCTGAATTGGAAGACGCATTACCCCTCTTATACTGAAAAGCCTCAGGCAGTGGTGGACCTAGTGGCTAGCATTATGGCCACCCATAACCCAACCTGGACTGATTGTCAACAACTTCTCCTGACCCTCTTCACAACTGAGGAGAGGCGGAAGATTTTACAAAATGCTGAGGCCATCATGCGAGCACGTGCCCCCGCGGGGACACAGGACCCAGAGGAATGGGTTAGAACTCGGTTCCCTCGCGCAGCTCCAGCTTGGGATCCAAATAATGGGCAGCACTATGAACTGTTGTCTGGCTATTGCCGGGACTTGCTGGAAGGTATGAAGAAAGGCATAAAGAGGCCCATTAATCTGGCAAAGGTCTCTGAAATTCTCCAAGGGGCAACTGAATCCCCTGGGGCCTTTTTAGAGCGACTAATTGAAGCTTACAGAACATACACCTCATTTGACCCTGAGGCACTAGAAAACCAGAGAATGGTGAATAGTGCATTGGTGGCCCAGAGTATGCCAGATATCCGGAAGAAGCTGCAGCGTCAGGAGGGATTCACAGGGATGAATACCACCCAGCTAATTGAGATCGCAACAAAGGTTTTCGTTAATAGGGATCAGGAGATGCGCCGAGAGGCTGACCGGAAGATGCAGAAGGCCGACCTTTTGGCGGCAGCCATTATTAACTCCACCCTTAACCGAGGTCGGCCTCTAGCCAATGGGAAGCCAAAGTGGGACCCCGGACCGCCAGCCAGGCCCCGAGATTCCTTCAATCAATCCCGGCCACGAGGGGAGAATCCCAGACCACGATTGGAGAGGGATCAGTGCGCCTACTGCAGGGAAAGAGGGCACTGGAAAGATGAATGCCCCCAGAGGCGCCAGGGACTGAGAAGGGGACCAGGAGATCGAGGAAGCCGAGGCCGAGTTCGTGAGGGAAGGTATGAGCCTCCTGAATCTGACATCATTGGGATAGCCGAGATGGCAGAATGGGATGAATAGGACAGACCGGGTTCCTACAAACTGGGCTCCCAGGAACCCATGGTCAAGCTAACCATAGGGAGCCGCTCAATTCCATTCATGATTGATACAGGAGCTGAACATTCTGTTGTGACGGAGCAATTAGCGCCTGTGTCTGGAAAAACTGTCCGAGTGGTGGGAGCCACGGGGGTGCAGAACCGGAGGCCCTTCCTGACGACCCGTAGATGCCAATTAGGCTCACACACAGTCACTCATGAATTCCTGTATATGCCAGACTGTCCAATCCCTTTGTTAGGTCGGGACCTGCTGTCCAAGCTTAGGGCCCAAATTTCCTTTGACTCTGATGGCCAGACTTCAGTCTCCTTTCGGCCCCCGACATCCAGCCCTAAGGGCATATTGAGTTTCTGCTGCCCCCTTGAAGAAGAATGGCGGCTGCATCAGTCGCATGGCCAAGTTGACCTATCCCTGGCCGACAGCTTCCAGGTCAATGGGGTATGGGCAGAAGATAACCCCCAGGGTTGGCCCGAAATATTTCCCCTGTTCATGTAGATTTACTTCCAAGTGCCCGGCCAATCCATCTTCGCCAATACCCAATTCCCCGAAAGGCTCTGGAAGGGATTCAAGCACATCTGAATCGTCTGTTATCCCATGGAATTATTCGACCTTGCCAGTCTCCATGGAATACGCCACTGTTGCCAGTCCAGAAGCCAGGGACTGAGGACTACCGGCCAGTCCAAGACTTACGAGTGGTCAACAAATCCACTATTTCATTACACCCTGTAGTGCCTAATCCATATGTCCTGCTTGGATTGATACCTTCTGGAGCTACCCATTTCACGACACTGGACCTAAAAGATTACTTCTTTTGTATTCGGGTGGCCCCCGCCAGTCAACTGCTTTTCGCCTTTCAATGGGAAAACCCAGTAACAGGACGGAAGCTTCAGTATACATGGACCCGCCTGCCACAGGGGTTCAAGAACTCCCCTACCATTTTTGGGACTGCCCTAGGACAAGACCTTAAGACTTTTAAATCTGAGCCTTCCAGGCGAGTTTTACTCCAGTATGTAGATGACCTCCTGATTGCAGCAATGACCCAGGAAGAGTGTTTCGAGGCTACCAGAGAATTGCTGGAGTTACTCTTGGATGCGGGCTATAAGGTCTCACGCTCGAAGGCCCAACTCTGTCAGTCAGAAGTGAAGTATCTGGGCTTCTGCATTTCCCAGGGAAGTCGGAGACTGGATGTCAGTAGGAAGCAAGCGGTTGCTGCAATTCCCCAACCCAAGTCCAGAAGGGAAGTTAGGGAATTTCTGGGAGCAGCCGGATTCTGCAAAATTTGGATTCCAAATTTTGCACTGATGGCGAAACCCCTTTACCAGGCCACAAAGGGGGGTGAAAAGGAACCATTTGAATGGGGACCTACTGCTCAACAATCCTTCATCGCTATAAAGAAAGCCCTACTCCAAGCCCCTGCGTTAGGCCTTCCTGATGTGGAGAAACCTTTCTCACTGTGTGTCCACGAGCGACAGGGGGTTGCTCTGGGTGTGCTGACCCAGATGATGGGATCCTGGCAGAGGCCTGTTGCATACCTGTCTAAACAGCTGGATGGAGTGGCTAAAGGATGGCCAGCCTGCCTGAGGGCAGCAACAGCCTTACTGGTCCAGGAAGCTGACAAGTTGACCTTGGGGCAAGAACTGGTTGTCAAAGTCCCCCACGCAGTTCTCACCCTCATGGAGTACAAGGGCAACCACTGGTTTACAAATAGCCGCATGGTTAAGTACCAAGCCAGCTTATGTGAGAATCCACGGATACACCTGGAAACAGTGGCTACATTCAATCCCGCCACTCTTTTGCCAGCATCTGAGGGACCACCGGATCATGACTGTATCCAAACCATGGATGAAGTGTACTCCAGTCGACCAGATCTTAAAGATATTCCTTGGAGGGACCCAAATGTAATTTATTTCACAGATGGAAGCAGTTACGTGGAGAACTCCAAGCGACTGGCAGGCTATGCTGTGGTGACAGAGGACAAGGTGATAGAAGCAAGGGCCCTGCCCCAAGGAACTTCAGCCCAGAAAGCAGAACTTGTGGCCCTCATACGAGCTCTGGAGCTAGCAGCAGGACTGGTGATCAACATTTATACTGATTCCAAGTATGCCTTCACAACTCTACACGCTCATGGAGCTTTGTATAAGGAAAAGGGACTCATAAATGCCACAGGCCAACCTGTTAAGTATGGACCCAAAATACTTCAGTTGCTAGAGGCCGTTTGGGCCCCTAAAAAGGTAGCTGTCATTCACTGCCGGGGACACCAAAGGTTAGATACTCCAGTGGCCCGAGGGAACCGCCATGCTGATCGGGTGGCCAAGGAAGCTGCTCGAGGACCTCCAGCAGGTACTGTGACCCCCCTGTTCCAAATTCGACTGCAAGAATGGACGCCTAAGTACACCCAAACGGAAGAGAAATGGGCTCAAGAAGAAGGGGCAGTAAGGAGACCTGATGGTTGGTTACATCTCCCTGATACCAGAGTTCTGGTGCCACGCCACCTAGCTTGGCCTGTAGTGTCTCAAGCTCATGACCTGTCACACTTAGGGAAAACAGCACTAGCCCACCTACTCAGTCGAGTAGTGGTCCTGGAAGGATTGGATAGTCTGGTTGCCACTGCCTCTGCCCGATGTACTCTCTGTGCCCAGAATAATGCTCGTCAGGGACCCCGTATTCCACCAGGAGTTCAGTCCAGTAGACTAACACCCTTTGAGTCCCTAGTCATAGACTTCACAGAAATGCCCAGGAGCGGTAGGCTCCGATACCTCTTGGTCATGGTCTGCACTTTCTCTGGGTGGGTGGAAGCATACCCTACAGTCACTGAGAAAGCCACAGAAGTAGCTCGAGCCCTCCTTAGGGATGTCATCCCCAGGTATGGACTGCCCCTTGCCATAGGCTCAGATAATGGTCCCGCCTTTGTTGAAGCCACACTTCAGGCCCTGTCCCGCGCATTGCGCATTACCTGGAAATTGCATTGTGCCTACCGTCCCCAGAGTTCAGGGCAGGTTGAGCGGGCAAACAGAACCTTGAAAAATAGCCTAGCAAAGATTTGTCAGGAAACCTAACTGAAATGGCCACAGGCACTGCCACTAGCCCTCTTCCGCCTCCGATGCACCCCAACTAAAGGAACGGCCCTCTCTCCCTTTGAAATTGTGTATGGGAAGCCCCCAGCCATTTTGCAAGGAATTAAGGGAGACATAGGGACTTTAGGGTCTGCCCAGGTGCAGGAGCAGGTAGCCCTCTTGGGCCGGATAATTTCTGAGCTTCAGTCTTATGTGAGAGAAATAAACCCTGTCCCCTTCCAGGCTCAGGTACATTCTTTCCTGCCAGGGGATAGAGTTTGGGTGAAAGACTGGAGGCTCCAGCCCTTGGGGCCCCGGTGGAAAGGACCTTTTACTGTTTTGCTTTCTACCCCTACAGCTGTGAAGGTCGCAGGGATAACTCCATGGGTCCATTGGTCTCGAATCAAGTCTGCTGACCAGACTGAGCCCAGCACGGATCAGACGGAGCCTAAACAGTGGAGAGCAGAAAGTGATCCTGCGGAGCCATTGAAGCTGCGCTTGACCCGAACCAAAGAATCTACTAGCTGAAAAGAAGGGTCAACTGCATACCGCAGGAGCTGCTGGAATTCGGCTTCATACTGAGACTCCTTCATGCCCTGATTCTGGCTTTCCTGGAATTCGAGAGCTTGATCCTTGTCAGTTGAGGTTCTATCCCAACTGGTATAAGAACTCAAAGACTGAGAACATTATATTAGAGGAATCTGTGACTAGCACAGACTGTTGGAATATTATTGCTTGATTAGTTTGCTGTATTTGTTTGAGGTTAGGTAGAAAGAAAATGTTAGTAGTTTGGGCGCTTTTGTTGTTTTCTACTCCTTGCCTCCTTTTTCCTAATACCCCAACTCGCTCCAACCTTTGGCTACACTCTGTCCAGGAACTAATTAGCCAGGCAAAGATTACTTCCCCTTGTATTGTGTGTTCCCGATTTTCTCCTTATACCACAGATGTCCCAGCTGTTCCTGTCTCTGTGCCGCTTACAGCTCTTATACCTCCCTACTTTTCGAGTTTGGGCCCTTGGAGCCAGGATTATACTTGGTGGTCCTTTTATAATGCTACCTCTACCTCTGAATCTTCTCTACGGCCAGTCTTTACTTCTCCCTATCCAGCTTCTGGAGTGTTTTGTTTAACAAGAAACATCTCAACTGTTCTTCCCATTTCCTGTAACTATACCAATGTTCTCCCAGAGAAGGGGGAATCTGTGTGGGTAGTCTCTCCAGGTACTCCTATGTGCCCTATTACCGTACCTGCAGATTATGACCCAAGTGATTATCTGGCTCCTAAGCGTACCACTGAGAGGACCATAGTGTCCCGGCTTATTTTCTACTTTCATAAGTCCCCGGGGTATGAAGAGTTTATAACAAATGAGCAGCCTGTCACAATTGGGGATTGGCACCTATGGTGTGCAAAGTCTCCATATCGTCTTCGTTCCCCCGGGATAGGGGCTCGCATTATGGGCATCCTAAGTACCTTGTCCAGCCTGAGCCAACATTTATTGGGAACTTCCCTCACCCTCTCCTTGGCCATTACTGGCTCTGTGATAATGTCCTCCACGTGATTCTTCCCCCCACGTATGATTTTTGTGTATTGGTAACCTTGAATTATTTTCCTAAAGTTATTCCTCTCCTTAGGCCACCATCCCTGCACCGCTCTAAGCGAGAGGCCTTGTCCTTACCTTCCTCCGTTGCCACAGAGGATGAGGCGATTGAATTAGCCCTCCAGTACATCAACTCTACTTATCCTCTGACTAAAAAGAGACTTGTGGCCCTTTCTGCCACGGACTGGATTCCAATTGGGGGCCCGGTAGCAGGTATCACTGAACTAGGTATGGCTACCCGGCGACTTCAGTCCCTACTCCATGTTTTAGTCCATGAGCTGAACGTGGTAGTCAATGCATTGCAGGATCAAATTAATGAATTAAGTGTAGTTTCTCGGTATAACCGTATGGGCCTTGACTACCTCTTTGCAGCCCAGGGTGGCCTCTGCACAGTGCTCAATTCTTCAGAGTGCTGTACCATTGTCATAAATAGGACGCATGTAGTTAGGCATGCCATGGATAAAGTCCTACAACTGGCCAGCCTTAATGTGGAGGATTACCGAGGAGGATTAGACCTCACCTCCTGGTGGTGGTCATTGACCTCATGGATACGTCCCCTGTTCATTTTCCTAATAGTCTTAGTTTTAGCAGGATTGTTGTTTTGTTTCCTGGCCTCATGTGCTTCGGCAGTATGCCGTCGGACCTTAACGAGTAGGGTAATGGTGATTCACAAGCCTATTCCTAGACGTTAAGCCCCAGGAGGAGGTATGGAGTTGGGATCACTATAGTCCCCAGAGTTTGAGTTTTGAGACTTATCTCTGCATAAGCTGATTTTAGTCTGAAAGGGGGGAATGAGGCAGCCTGGACAGAGAAATCATATTAATTTGTTAATTCTGTTTAATTTTGGTTCAGTCCTGCAAGTGGTAGAATGCCATCTGGTTTTAATTACTCAAATGTCTAGTTTTTGCTAGACTAGAGGTTAGAAAGGTCAGAGAGAAATGAAGCTTTCTTTGTCCCTTTTTGAGTGATGGATTGTTAATGGTAGTTCAAAGGCATAAATAAACCACATCTGGATGCCATTCTAAGTAAGGCATACTGGACAGTCTCGAGGGGATTAGCAAGAAGACAGTTTTAAAAGATTAGGCTGAATGCTGTTTAGAAGGAGATAGTTTAGAGTTAAATAATTCTAGATAATTTAGATTTTGTCTTATAAGGATTTCTGATTTCTGCTTATTTTAAAATAAGTTTTATTCTGTTCAATTAATAAGTTCTATTTCTCTATGTAAAATATCTTTTCAATTCAGTGTCTGACTTTCAAGTGAGATTTGTCTGCAGTTTAAGAGGTCATCATCTGGTTTGAATTATCCACAGTCCTAGCTAGGTGAAAGAGGTCAGGAAAAGTCAACTCTTCTCCTTGATGGATTATAGCTAAGTGTAGGACTGGTCTCCTGAAAGTAATAACAAACCATGTCTGTGTGCCATTAAGCAAGATTGGCCCCTTAATGAATGCCAGAGTCCGGTTAGTATTTTAAGTTAACTGGGAATCTGAGAATTTAATAATAATAAAATGCAGGAGATAGGTGCCACATTGTTTGAGAGGCCCCAGGTCATAGGTCAGTTTAGGAAATATCTCAAACCTATGTAACTGATATTTTGAGTAAATGTGTAGAGATAATTAGTTCAAGACAGGGTAATCAATCTATTCTTTACCATCTGGTGAGAAAGGGGGGCTAGAGGGGTTTAGGACAATATATAAATGAGAACAGAAGCAGCTTACGTTAGACGAGACAGGAGAACCAAGACACAGAGAGACGAGAGAAAGAGCTAAGACACAGAGACACAAGACACAGAGAGCTGAAGGAGAGAGCTAGCGCTGCTGTCCTACTTTGTTTGCTGGCAAATAAAGAAGATTCTTCTCTCATTCTGGTGTGTGGTGTTTGACTCCTGAAGTACCACAGATTCTGCTAACAATAGTGGTAATTCCTGCATCACATCTAGTCTGCCCACGATAAACTCATATGTGTATACCTTACCTTGATTTGTACCTGCCTTTTTCAGGGCACAGACCGTATAAGTCTGTCCAGCAGTATTTCCCGCCTCCCATCACCGGCTCCGGCACAGACCCCGTATAAGTCTGCCCTCCCCTATCCTAGTCTCTCAACCACCAACCCCTCTTCACCCCGCCACCCAATTTCAGCTAAGCTTCTGTGGATCCATTCCTTCTGCACAGGATTCCTTTATGCCTATCCCACGCATGTTTGAATTCCGTTATCGTTTTCATTTCCACCACCTCCCGCGGGAGGGCATTCCAGCCTAGACTTGGTGAGAGAAGGACGTGTGCTTGAAGGCTCGGTCTCTAGAGAGCAGGAAGGGTGCTGGGCTGGCTCCTTCCCCAGGTGGGCAGAGAGGCCCGGGGAAGAGTTTCTCAGGAAAGGCCCAGGACATGGGGCCTCTGGGCCCTACGGACCAGAAGGCCCGGAAGGGTTGTGTGCAGCTCAGTCCAGCCTCGGGGAGCAGAGAAAGGAGCCCTGTGGACCGCAGGGCTCAGCGTCTCCGAGATGAAGAGGTAACAGGTACCTCCTCCATGACCCAGCGGTTTCCGGAAAGGGAGCCTGAAGAACATGGAGGGGGGAGGTGGATAGGGAGGGCCTCGGGCCTCCAGTCGGTGGAAGGAGAGGAGTCGATGGTGGTACACCAGGAGCTTCAGCCGGGTCCGGGCGTACAGGACTATGATAGTGATTGGTCGGAGGAGGAGGAGGAAGACAGGGAGGATGGTGTACGGTCGGTGAGTGAAGGACCGGGGCACTTGGCTGAAGAAGTGGTACAAAGGGTGTGAATGATTAAAGCCCTGGAGAAAGACATAGAGGAGCAGGGGAAACGGCTGAAGATGGCAAAAGCCATGACTAGGCTGGCCCCGGGAGATAAACAGGACATTTACAAGAAAGAAGAAGCTCGTTTGTTAAAGCAGCTTCAACACAAAGAAAAGACTTTGGTTTCATTAAAGAAGAATACTGATAATCCCTTAAGGGAACTTTACATAAACCAGGAGAGAATGGCACAAGGCACAGCAAAATCTCAGAGTCAGGTTTCCCCAGTATATACAGCAGAACTTTTTCAACAACAACAGTGTGTGAGTGAGGACTTGCCAGCTACAAACACTGGACATACACTGCAATTTATGAAGGGCTTAGCAAGTCAAACAGATTCTGGTGCACTTACTGTGATGGCAGCTTCTGGTAATGAGAGGGGAGGAGGCAGCAGGGAGTCCCTAGTATCTCTGGAGCCTACAAGGACAGAGAAAGAGCTTCAAAAGGCTCCTACACATTTGCAGGCTATGGAAACCAGAGATAGAGACTTTTTCATACAAGTGTTCCTAGTCTTGCAGAAAGAAGGTTTCCTGAAGAAGGCAGGACAGGAGAAGGTAAAAAGGACAGTTTTACTCTGGTTGAAGGTGCATTTGTGGAAGAACTGTTGCCAGCAGAAGAGCTCTGCTTGCAAACACAGCTGCACTCTACAGGCTCCCTGAGTGCAGGAACTGTTGCTAAGTTACAAGGAGTAGCTGCAGCTGGGCAAGCAGGCTCTGGGGAATCCTGCCTTCCAGAGCTGGAAAGACAGGAGGTTTCTGCCAATCAGGAGGAAGCAAGGGGAAATTCCTCTCAACACAGTGACTGGTCTGGCGGGACCCTTCTGAGCAGAATGCAACAGACAGCCAGCTGGGAGCAGAGGAGCCTGAGCAGCAGGATATTCAGAGGGAGCAGCAGTGCAAGGTTTCTTCTGAACAGATAAGCAGGGATCTCCCCTGTGGACAAAATCTGGAGAACAGTGACAGTCTAGTAAATGGTTTCAGTTTGGACTTGGTGGGGAAGGCTGCTTTGGATGGGGTGGATGAGCAGGGTGGGGGATTGGTAAGAGAAGAGGGACAGAATGGGTGTACTTTTGAAGCTATGGAGGTGGCAGTCTGTGATCAGAGGAGGGGGGAGAAAGGGAGGGGGGTGGTGCCAGGGCAGGCTGCAGAAGGTAGAGGGGGTGGGGGGGTGGGGACAGCTCAGAAGGGGCAGTTGGAGAAGGGCATGGGTTTGGATGGTCGGGACGGTTCCAGGTCAGGGAAGAGCGGGGGTGGGGAGGGGAAGAGGTCGGTATCTTTTGCGGCTGTGGTGAGGGGGGAAGGAGAGCAGGGGAGGGGGAGGTTAGGTTTTGCGGGTAGGGGGGGAGACGGGTTTGGAGGAGGAGGGAGGGGGCAGGGGCAGATCCCCAAACGCCGGAATGTCGTTCAGCTCAAATGGGTGGGTGAGGGGGGTATGCCATCCCGGCATAAGGTTTTGCAGTTGGTACTAGGGCTAGGGTTTATTCCAGAAGATTTATATGCTTGCATTCACCCGGCTAACATTCCGGAATATGATGTTAGTTTTTTGACTCAAAGGGGGATGGAGGTGTTTTGGGAAAAGTACGAAGAAGTTTGAGGGAGGGGGGAATGGAGAAATTATAGGGTGATTCCGATAAGCAGACCTGATCTGGTGCAGGTAACCCTTTTAGTCCGGAATGAATCCATCTCAGCGGCGGACCTGGCCTTCTGGGTTCAGCAGTATGCTGAATTGAGAACTCCACTAACCAAGCTCCCGGATCCAAGTAGAGTATGGGCAGGGGGGTGGGGGGCTTTAGTTAGGCTTAAACAGGTGGGTCAGGTGGTCCAGCATATTCCCTCGGCAGCTTTTATCGGGAGAGATAGGATCCTGTGCTTCTATAAAGGACAGCCAAGACAATGTTTTAGGTGTGGGTCTTTCCGCCACTTTAGCATGTCCTGCCCCGGTACAGCAGTGTGAAAAGTGTGGGTCTAAGGATCATCTTTCGGAAGAATGTTCCTCTATCCGGTGCAATCTTTGTGGGGATCTGGGGCATGCCTTTCGGGATTGCCCGAGGGCTTTTCATAATGAGGGGGAAGAGGGTGGGGGACGGCGGTTTCAGGGTCAGAGCCCGGAGGTACAGGGAGTAGGGAAGCTGCAGAAGGGGAGGAGGGAGGAAGAGGTTTCAGGGGTACGGGGGGAGGAACAGGTGAGGGAACGGGGGGAGGGAGAAGGGGGTTGGGTTCAAGTTCGTAAGAAACAAAGGGGGGCTGAGGGGAAGGGTAGGGAGGAGTTGGGTGGCTCGGGATTTGGATCACAGGAGTGTAGGGTGGAGAACCGTTTTCAGATTCTGGAAGAGGAAGGTAGGGAGGAGGAGATCGAGGAAGGTGGGGGAGGGGAGGGAGAGGGAGTCCTGGGGGGGGGGATGACGGGAAGAGGAAATTTGAGGTGGAACAGGGAGAGGGTGGTAGGTGTAAGAAGAAGGGGGGGAGGGTCCGGATGGTAGGGGTTGGGAACGAAGGAGGAGGGGGGGGTTGGAAGTAGATGGAGTGGAGAAGAAGGGGACAGGAGAAGGAGAAGGGATTAAGAGGCGGTCTGATAGGATCAGTTCTAGACAGGAACAGGGTAAAAGGGGTGATGGGAATGAGGTAAGGGGGGTGGGGGGGCAGGGGAGCAGCTCAGAGTTAGGGAGCAAGTAGGGGAGGGGGGGGTGGGGGCCTTCTTTTGTGAGAGGGGAGATGGTGGTCTGGATGACTCTAAGAAGAAGAAGGGGAAGAAGAAAGGAGGGGGGGAGGGGGAAGGGAAGGATAAGGATTTTAAACTTGGTGTTCGGGATTGGGCGGAGGAAGGAAGGGATTCTGCAGAAGGGGTGCAGGGCGTTGGTAGTGGGTTGCTGCAGAGGGCAGATATGCAGGAAGGAGGTGAGCAGAGGATACCTTCTACTCAATTATGGTAATGGCAGGAATTGTTTTTTTGTTTGCCACATTGAATGTGGCGAGTGTGGCTTCCCAGAGGGCGCAATGTTTGGCCTTTGATGGCCTCTCTAAGATACAGGCAGACTGTATTCTGCTTCAGGAAACACAGCTACAAACGCTAGAAGCGATTAGGCGGGCACAACGGGCCTGGAGATGGGGACCTTCGGTTTGGGGTTTGGCAGGAGAAAGGTATGGGGGGGTAGGGATCTTATTTAAAACACATAATGTAGATATTCAAAAAGTGATAGAGTTAGGTATAGGGAGGTGTTTGGTGGTAGATGTGTTGTGGCACGGGGTGGCGTTGCGGATTATTAATATTTATGGGCCTGAAAGTAAGAAGGAACGTTCCTCGTTGTTTGGGAAAGTTAAACCTTATCTCTATACAGCACGTCAGGTGGTTTTGGGGGGGGGGGGGATTTTAATACTATTTTAAGGAGGCAGGATAGTGGGGGGAGGACAGCGCAGGTGAGGTATGATGGGGTACGTTTGGCCGGGATAATGAAAGGGGCAGGGCTGGTTGATGTGCACATAGAACATTCCCCTGAGGTACAGGGTTTCACATTTTCACGGGGTCAGTGTAAGAGTAGGATAGATAGATTTTTGGTTCGGGAAGGGGCATGCGGGCAGGGCCCCAGATTAGTGGACGTAGACTTCTCGGACCATAAGCTGGTGTTAATTGAGGTAGGAGGTTGGGCGGGGCATAGGCCAGGAAGGGGTTTATGGTGGCTCAACCTTAAATGGGTAGCAGATATGAGAATGCAGGAGGAGTATCGGGCCTTCTTGGAGAATCAGTTCTCCATCCAGGGTATGTTTCCCTCTATTGGAGAATGGTGGGAGGTAGTCAAAAAGCGCACGAGGAGATTTTTTACCCAACAGGCAAGAAGGGAAGGACGGGAAAGGACGAGGTTAGGAACGGCACTTAAGAAACGCAGGGATTATTTACTCTCCACAGGGGGTAGGCGGGAGGATATCCTGGAACTGCAAGCGCAGTTAGAGAAGGTCCAATATGATAGATATGCCTCCTTGCTTTATGAACGTGATTTCGGGAAATTGATTAGTCCTGATCCGTTTGTCTGCTGTAAGGAGCGGAGGGAGCGTAGGGTAGTGGGAGGGTTAAGGGACGCAAGGGGGGTAGTGCAGGTTTCGAAGGAGGGGATTTTGAAGGTAGTAGGAGAACATTTTGCACGTTTTTTTTCGGGAGGACACTTGGATAAGGAGGTGATGGGACACTATATCGACGGAACACCAGGGGTGGGAAAGGGAGGGCCCCATCTCCAGGCACTGTCGCATCCCTGGACACTGGGGGAAGTGGAGGAGGCCATCGGGGCCTTACGGAAAAGAACGGCTCCAGGGCCAGATGGCCTGACGGCTGAATATTACCAAACTTTTAAGGTCCATCTGGCTCCAATTCTGTTGCAGGTCTGGGAAGCCGCACGACAGCAGGGGATTCTGCCCCAATCTCTGACAGAGGCAGCATTAGTTTTGCTTAGTAAAGGGAAAGATCCTGGGTCCCCGTTGAACTGGCGTCCTATCGCCTTGTTGAATGGGGAGAGGAAAATGTTTGCACACATGCTCTTAAAAAGGATGGTCAGTGGTCCAGGAAGTGGTGGCAGTTTCACAGCAGTGTGGGGTTAAGGGGAGGGGGGTCTTGGAGGCGGCTGCATGGGTTAGGGAGGGTCTAGAGCACAGCCGGGGGGAGGGGAACGGGAGGTTGGTGGTGGCTTTAGACCAAGATAAAGCTTTTGATAGGGTACAGTGGTTTTTTCTTTGGAGGTTATGGATTTCCAAGGGATTGGGTGGCACAGTTACAGTTACTTTACACCGGGGCCAGTTGTTTTCCTCTGGTAAATGGTTGGAAAGGGAAGAGTTTTGGGGTCACAGCAGGGGTTCGGCAAGGGTGTCCCCTAAGTCCTCTGTTATACACCTTTGCAATAGATCCCTTTGTTAGGCGTTTAGAGCAGGGAGGGAGGGAGGGATTTCGGGGGGTGGAGGTGAGTACAGGGTGTCATTTGAGGGTGGTAGCTTACGCAGATGACATCTCAGTGTGGGTGGCGGATCCAAGGGAGGGGGAGAAGTTGCAGTAGTTGATTTCCAGTTACTCACGGGCCTCGGGGTCACTGATTAATTTCCAGAAAAGTCAGAGTTTATGGGTGGGTCCACCAGGGCTGGCATTTGCTTTGGGAGGGGGGTTTCCGGCCGCAATTGCCAGAATGAGAGTGTTAGGGGTTTATTTTGATCAAGGATATTATGCATCTTTTAACTGGCAGCGGTGCATCCAGGCAGCTACAGTCAAGGTTGACAGATGGAAAGGCTGGAGGATGACAATGTCTGACCGGGTTCAGCTGATTAAGAGGCACCTGGTGCCCATGTTCCTGTTTCTCAGTTATATTTGTTTGGTGCCAGCACACTGTTATACTACCCTGTATAGTGTGTTTTTCCAACTACTGTGGGGGAATCGGCTGAACCCGGTTAAACGGAACATTACATACTTACCCCGGAAGGATGGCTGGGTGGGAATGGTGAACCCAGTGTTATTTTTCAGTTCCCTGTTCCTCCAGTTTAATTTGGGACAGGCAGTGGGTAGGGACCCGCCAGGGTGGGCACAAAGTGTCTTGTTATGGTGGGAAAGATTTTGGATTCCATGGCGGATGGGGGGAAGGGTGGCGGCTTTAAAGAAGGGGGCACCCATGCAGGTAGGATACTATTGGATGTTGGTTCGGTTGGTAAGAGTCTGGGGGATCACGGTGGAGGAAATTAAGGCAGGGAGCAGGGAGGTATGGGTGGAAAGGGTGCAGGCCCAGGCCTTTTCAGCACCCCTGACACTCTGAGATGCACCTGGGTCGGTGCTGCGGCAGGGCTTGCTATTGGTTACATCGAGGCGGATTCCGCCTAAGTACAGGGACATTGCTTGGCTGTCCTTTCATGGGAAATTGTATGTGAGAGGAAATCTCAACTATAGGACTATGCAGGATCGGGATTGTCCAAGGGGGGAATGTGTGGGTACGGAAGAAACAATGGACCATTTTTTGCGGGATTGCCCCTTTTCAAGGACTGTGGGGGATAGAGTGGCATCGCTTTTGCACATTTCTAGCTTCCGGTCGTACTCATATGCTGATTGGGTCTATGGGCGGCAGCAGCGAAGTGGGGGTTTGGATCCGGTGACGGAGTTTATCATTTCGGTAATACTCAGGTTTTACCTTTGGATGGCTCGGTGTGGGGTGTCCCTGCACCAGGACTACAGGTCGGCTGAACAGGTTAGTTTGGACATAATTAGGGGAGTTCAGGAGGTGGCTAAATGGGAACGGGTGACGGAAGGGTTACAGAAGGCAAATGTGTGGTGGAAACATGTTCATTTGAAACCTCCATAGGGGAGGTTTGGTATAGGGTGGGGGTTTTTAAGGGGGGGGGGTTTAGTTGGCTTTGTATAGGTGTTTAGGGTCTAGGAGATGTGGGTTTTTTTTATTGCTTGTACATACTTTTGTTGAAGTATTGTTTTGTGTTTCTTTTAATAAAAGAGTTCTCCAAGCGTTCACCACCCTCTCTGTGAAGAAATACTTCCTGACATCTTTCCTGAGTCTGCCCCCCTTCAATCTCATTTCATGTCCTCTCGTTCTACCGCCTTCCCATCTCCGGAAAAGATTCGTTTGCGGATTAATACCTTTCAAATATTTGAACGTCTGTATCATATCTCCCCTGTTCCTCCTTTCCTCCAGAGTATACATGTTCAGGTCAGCAAGTCTCTCTTCATACGTCTTGGAACGCAACTCCCATACCATCCTCGTAGCTTTTCTTTGCACCACTTCCATTTTTTTAACATCCTTCGCAAGGTACTGGCCTCCAAAACTGAACACAATACTCCAGGTGGGGCCTCACCAACGTCTTATACAGGGGCATTAAAACCTCCTTTCTTCTGCTGGTCGCACCTCTCTCTATACAGCCTAGCAACCTTCTTGCTACGGCCACCGCCTTGTCGCACTGTTTCATCGCCTCCAGGTCCTCAGATACTATCACCCCAAGATCCCTCTCCCCGTCCGTGTCTATCAGGCTCTCCCCACCTAACACATACACCTCCCTTGGATTTCTACTCCCTAAGTGCATCACTTTGCATTTCTTCGCATTGAATTTTAATTGCCAAACGTTAGACCATTCTTCCAGCTTCTTCAGATCTTTTTTCATGTTTTCCACTCCCTCCGGGGTGTCCACTCTGTTGCAAATCTTGGTGTCATCCGCAAAAAGGCAAACTTTACCTTGAAACCCTTCGGCAATGTCACTCACAAATATATTGAACAGAATGGGCCCCAGCACCGATCCCTGAGGCACTCCACTACTCACCTTTCCCTCCTCCGAGCGAACTCCATTTACCACCACCCTCTGGCGTCTGCCCGTCAACCAGTTCCTAATCCAGTTCACCACTTCAGGTCCTATCTTCAGCCCTTCTAGTTTATTCAAGAGCCTCCTGTGGGGAACCGTGTTAAAAGCCTTGCTGAAATCTAAGTAGATGACATCCATAGCACGTTCTTGATTTAATTCTCCTGTCACCCAGTGAAAGAATTCAATGAGAATCGTTTGGCACGATTTCCCTTTGGTGAAACCATGTTGTCTCGGATCTTGCAACTTATTGGCTTCCAGGAAATTCACTATCCTTTCCTTCAGCATGGCTTCCATTACTTTTCCAATAACCGAAGTGAGGCTTACCGGCCTGTAGTTTCCAGCTTCTTCCCTATCACCACTTTTGTGAAGAGGGACCACCTCCGCCGTTCTCCAATCCCTCGGAACCGCTCCCGTCTCCAAGGATTTATTAAACAAATCTTTAAGAGGACCCGCCAGAACCTCTCTGAGCTCCCTCAGTATTCTGGGGTGGATCCCGTCCGGCCCCATTGCTTTGTCCACTTTTAGCTTTCCAAGTTGTTCATACATACTCTCTTCCGTGAACGGTGCTCTATCCACCTCATTCTCAGGTGTACTTTTGTCAGTCCCTCTCGGTCCTTCCCCAGGATTTTCTTCAGTAAAAACAGAACAAAAGTATCTATTTAGCAAATTGGCTTTTTCTTCATCATTTTCTACATAGCGTTTTGCTGTATCTTTTAGTCTCACAATCCCCTTTTTAGTCTTTCTCCTTTCACTAATATACCTGAAGAAGTTTTTGTCTCCCCTCCGTACATTTCTAGCCATTTGTTCTTCCGCTTGCGCCTTCGCCAGACGTACCTCTCTCTTGGCTTCTTTCAGTTTTATCCGGTATTCCTCCCCGTGTTCCTCTACTTGAGATTTTTTGTATTTCTGGAACGCTAACTCTTTAGCCTTTATTTTCTCAGCCACTTGCTTTGAAAACCATATCGGTTTCCTTTTTCTCTTGCTTTTATTTACTCTCCTTACATAAAGGTCTGTGGCCCTGTTTATTACTTCTTTCAGCTTGGACCACTGTCCTTCCACGTGTTGTGCGTTCTCGCAGCCCATCAGCTCCATCCTCAGGTATTCCCCCATTTTGTTAAAGTTAGTTCGCTTGAAGTCCAGGACTTTGAGTTTAGAGTGGCCGCTAACCGCATGAGCCGTTATATCAAAACAAACCATTTGATGGTCACTGCTTCCCAGGTGCGCAGCCACTCGGACATTTGACACACTATCCCCATTTGTGAGCACCAGATCCAGTGTCGCTCCCTCCCTTGTGGGTTCCTTCACCATTTGTCTGAGCAGAGCACTTTGGAAAGCATCCACAATCTCTCTACTTCTTTCCGATTTCGCAGAAGGAACCTTCCAATCTACATTCGGCAGATTAAAATCTCCCAACAACAGCACCTCTCTTTTCTTCCCCAACTTTTGAATATCAGCTATCAGATCTTTATCCAGTTCCTCCAATTGTGTCGGGGGTCTGTAGACAACACCCACGTGGACCAAGGTTCTATCCTCTCTTTTTAAGGTGATCCATATCGCTTCTTCCTTTCCCCACTTCCCTGTCATTTCAGTTGCTGCGATATCATTTCTCACATACAGAGCTAGTCCACCACCTTTACGTCCCTCTCTATCCTTCCTAAAAAGATTATAGCCTGGTATGTTTACATCCCATTCATGGGAACCATTGAGCCATGTCTCTGTGACTGCAACTATGTCCAAGTCAGTCTCCAACATCAGGGCTTGAAGGTCATTAATTTTATTGCTTAGACTGTGAGCATTTGTGGTCATTGCTTTCCAACTACATTTCCTAGTATGTGTTTTGGGTTTAGTGATTTGTGAGTGTCTTTACTCTTTGGGTACCTTCTCCTCTTTTTGTTCCCTCTTCCTTGTTTTTTCTTTTTCTTTTGCTTCAATTTTAGTTTCAGGAACATCACAGTGCTGTAGTGGAGCAAAAGAATTTTGTAGTGGCAACACTTGTGCGGGTGGATGCTTCTGTGTCACATGACAAATTCTGCCTGAGCCTACTGTGAACCATCTGTTCCTTTGTGGTTTTATTCTCTGAGGCAGTGGTGAGAAGTTATGATTCTGCACAGTCCTGCACGCAACTATGGAATGCGCTACCATATGCCACAAAAACAATGCATGACTTAACTAACTTCCGAAAATCACTAAAAACCAACCTGTTCAACAAGGCATACCACAACTATCCATCCTAAATTCCAGTCAACGAAACTTATACCAGAACTGGACATAACCAAACTCCATATACCTGATTGCCTCATCAATTGTTACGAATGAACTTTAACGCTACAACACTATATCTCTGATCCCGATAATGAACTCTTTATAATCTGCTTGTCCTCTTATGAACATTTAATGCATTACCAACTTGTATTTGCTCATACTGGAAATGGCGATCGCCATTACGGAATAATGTAAGCCACATTGAGCCTGCAAATAGGTGGGAAAATGTGGGATACAAATGCAACAAATAAATAAATGTGTAGATGTTATGGGGTGATTGGATTTTTCTGAGTGTTTTAGGATGATACTTTTCAGCAGCTCTAGCCTTTCCACACCTGATTCTTTCCCTCTACATTCTCTTTTCTATCCAGGATCAGCCTGCTTTACTTAGGATGCTATTAGCTGGATGGGCTCTGTGGCCAAACTCTGCAGGTAAGCACACACACCTCATCTAACTCTTGCCCTTCTGCTAGGCAGCTGACCTGACACATGCTTTGACCTATGTATCTGCTAACCAAGGAATCCTTGCCTTTTGAAGGACCTGGATGCAGGACAGAATAGAGCACTGGCACTGGTCAGCAGGAACACAAGGGTGTCACGATTGTGACTATTTTCCATGTCTGTGCTCACTTTGCCCCCTGGTGGCCAGACCCTGTGGTTGCTATAGACTGTTTTCTTGCTGTTTCCCAAGCATGTTTCAGAAGTCATTCCAGTCCGGTTCGGATCTTCCTGCTTGCCAAACTTGCTTGGGTTGTTCGGAACTAAGCAGCACCCTTACCTGTGACCTCACTTGTAATTGCCTTTATTATGCATCTGGCCCTTTCAGCTGGGCCTTTGCCCAAAGGTCTTCAGGTCAGTTTGTATGCAGTTTGCATTTCTACCTTGCCTTGTTTCTAGTTGGTGTGCCTGTGGCACTTCTGTTTGTTCTTGTCTAGAGTTCTGTTGTGTGTTTGTGTAACCTTGTGGCTACCTGTTAACCTTTTAGCTTTCTGCCTTAGTTCTGTTATTTATCTGTGTGGCCTGCCTTGAGTTCTGCCTCCATCTTGCCCATTACTTTTAGTTCTTGTCCTGTCTGAGCTTAGTCCTGTGTTTGTATTTGGCTTCAGTCCTCTCCTGCTCTTACCCCTTTACCTTTAGCTTTAGTTCCAGCCCTGCCTGTGTATCTTAAACTCTATCTCTGCCAAGCTTGTTGGTATATCCTGAGCCCTGCTTCAGCAAAGCTTGTATGTATACCCTGGCCCTGTTTCTGTCTAGCCTGTCTGTGAATCCTTCACCCTGTTTTAGTCAAGCTTGTTTCAGTATCCTATACCCTGTGTGAGAATTCTGAGTCCTGAATCCTGTTTTAGTCAAACTTGTTTAGTATCTAGTATCCGGTGTGAGAATCCTGTTGTTCCGGTCAGTCTGGTCCAGCATTTCTTGTCTACCAGCTCCGTCCTGTAAGTCCTGCAGGCCGCCCGCACCTATGGGCTCAACATCTGGGGAACGGTGGTCAGCGCAGGTGAAGTCTGGTTGCTCCAGTCCTGTTATTCCAGTCAAGTCTATTCCAGCATTTGGTTCCAGTCCAGCCAAGCCAACTCTATTCCAGCATTTGGTTCCAGTCCAGCCAAGCCAAGTCCATTCCAGATTCCAGCTCCATCCTTGCTCGTTTGTCCAGTCCTAGTTGGTGGATTTTGTCTGCTGCTGCCACTCCTCGACAGTAGCCCAAGGGCTCACATTATTCCAGTGTGTGAGAGCCTGAGACCGTGACAAAGGGACAGCAGTGAACTCTGATACAGAGGACTCTGATACTGATAAAAATTGTTTCAGCCTATGCACAGATGTCTTGTTCTCAATTGGACACACTCAGGTGTGGCTGCCTGTGGGGGGGGGGGGGGGGGTGACCCTGGGAATGGGTCTGTGCACAATCTTCTCCTCTTCTCTTAGGGACCGGGTCAAGGGCTCCCCATCTTGTGGCTTTCTCCAGGATGTACATCTCACATCACCTTCTTCACTAGCATCCACATCTGGTGGCTTTGCTCTTGATTTGCACCTCATGTGTCTCCCCAGTAGGCTCTATCCCTATTTGTGTGGTGAACTCCAGTCCCCTTTTCTCAGGTGTCCACCCATTCCCAGGGTTCATGGGAGAACCATTGTATGTACTGATGGCCATTTTTAGAGCAGTGAACACACTCCTACAATTCTCCATAGTTAGGCAAATCTAAACATTTTTTTATCAAGTCCTTCAAACCATTTCCTATGTGGCCACAGGTGGGGCCTCTCACAGGCTCAAAAGCATATGTCATTTCCAGAGCAGTGAACACACTCCTGCAATCCTCCATAGTTAGGCAAATTTGAACCTTTTCTATTGAGTCCTGCAAACCATTTCCTATGTGGCCAGAGGTAGGGCCTCTCACAGGCTCAAGAATATACATCAGGGGGAGGAGATAGGGCATCCAGTTACAGTTCCTGCTCTAAATCCCCTGCAGGTGGCTCCAGCCTGGTGCCCATTATTCCCCTAGACTGTGCCCTGCTGACCCCAGATCCAGGCTACTTATTCCTGTGGGCAAGCTCCCCTGCTGTCAGTACCTGACTGTTTGCAGTCGTGATAAGGCAGAATAAGCGAAAGAATGTTGTTAGGGCATACACCGGGGTCATCATCGCAGCGGAACTGTAAGACTTTAACATTGGCTGAACGAATAGAAGTTCTTAAAAAATTAGAAAACAAACAAAGTCAAGCATCTATTGCTAAAGAATATGATGTCAATCCCAGTCAAATTTCAAGTGTCTTGAAGCAGAAAGACCAGCTTCTGGAAGACTGGCAAAACAACACAAATCCACAATGGAAATGAAAATGGGCAGGAAAAGCTGAGGAGGTAGAAGATGCTCTTCTTCGGTGGTTTTCTCGAGTCAGGAGCAAACAGTTTCCTGTCAGTGGTCCACTGCTTATGGAGAAAGCTAACCAGGTAGCAGAAAGTCTTGGGCTGACTGAATTCAAAGCCACTGTTGGATGGTTGGAAAGATGGAAGGAGAGGAACAGCATAAAATTCAAGAAGCAGCATGGTGATAAAAAAAGACGCTGATGACTTTGGTGCTGAAAATTGGGTTATTTCAGTTCTTCCTACCATCTTGAACAAGTTTGCACCTCGTGACATTTTCAATGTGACGAAAATGGTCTCTACTGGCGAGCGATTCCTGATGGAACACTTGCATTCAAACATGCCGAAACTACTGGAGGTAAAACATCGAAGGACAATCCTCCTTTGCTGCAATATGGATGGGAGTGAGAAGTTGGAACCCCTCATCATTGGAAAGAGCAAACAGCCCCGTTGCTTCAAGAAAGTTAAGTGACTTCCTGTGTCATACGAGGCTAATGCAAATTCATGGATGACTGGGGAAATTTGGAAGCAGTGGCTAAAGAAGTTAGACACTAGAATGCGAGCACAAAAGTGTCAGATTTTGCTGCTTTGTGATAATTGTGCTGCACACAGGGACGATCTCAGGCTGTCTAACATCAAGGTGGTCTTCCTGCCACCAAACACTACCTCTCTGATCCAACCTATGGCATAATAGCCAATTTCAAACAATATTATCGGGCTCTTGTGCTACGTCGTCTGATGAGCGTTATGGAAGACCAAACTGCCAAGGATAAACGTGCTGTTGAACTGGCTCGTAATCTATCACAGTTGAATTCCCTACATATGCAGAAAGAAGCCTGGAATCATGTTACACAGGCAACCATTGTGAACTGCTACAAGCGGGCAAGCTTTGTTAAGGACGTGGAGAGGGACCAAACAGATGCAGCTGTTGCAAACACGTCAGATGAAGAGGTTATTGACATCCCGGCCGGTGTTACTGAAGAGGTGTTCCATCGCTACGTAGCTGTTGATTACAATCTACAAGCAGCTGAAGACAGCACTGATGTCAAGATACGCGAAGGCAACAACAGCTGATGATGGGAACAGATGAAGAAATGAGCAGTGAGGCACATGCTGACGAAATTCAACAACCTCCTCCTGTCACTTTTGCAAGAGCGCTGGAGAGTCTCAACACTGTGCGGGCCTATCTGGAGGCCACTGGATGTCAGTGCTATGACAGTTTTTACCATCTGGCAGATGTAGTCTATGGAACTCACAGACCCAAGAGTGTACAGAGGACTATAACTGATTACTTCAAGCCAGCCTAATGTCAGTAACTGAGACTGTATACTGTACGTATAATAATAAACAGTACTGTAATATGTTTATCAGATGTCAAGCTTATTTGGGTTACAACGGTTAAGTGCACGCTCTGGTTAACTGCATGCATTTCTTTGGTCCCAGACCCTTGCACTTAAGCAGATTGCACTGTGTGTGTATATATATTTATATATATATATATAGATAAAAAACAACAAAGCAGTGGAATCAAATGCATTTATTGGAACAATACCCGACGTGGCCACATTTCGCCCTCAGGCTGCGTCAGGGGTATAAACTATAAAAACAAAACACAAGTATAAAAACATGTATAACCATACATATTAACAATGTCATAAGCATGATTCAACTAATAAAAGGCAATTATTTAAAAAAAGAGATTCAACATATATAAAACAATCCTTTAAGAGTTCTAAAAAAATGTATAGACATACATGATATCATCTGTAAAACAAATATTTATAATTATAATTAAAATCATACATCACAAAATTTTTATCAGAACATCTACAATTACTCATATCACATTTATAACTCTCAATAAAAAATGTTAAGATCATACAATTAGAATCAAAACATTTCAATGAAGAGGGGAAGAAATTTCTTTATACATACCTATCAAAAGAGTATGTAAATATATCATACACACTAGTAGTTCCAAAAATCTAGTTCTACACAGATATAAAAACAAAAAATAAAAATATCATCAGACAAGAAGCATATCTAAATGTGCACAAAACTTTTAAAAGACTCTAGACATTCTAGTTTCTCCACTGATATTCTTAACACAAAACCAAAAAAACTCCTTAGAAATAAATAACCAGTCCACATTACTGCTAGAGGCAGGAAACAGTTCACTGAATAAAAGACTTCTCACAAAAATATAACAACAGAGGAAGCACTGCAAGCACTCAATTCTTAAAAACAACATCTAGTACCTCTCCATCAGATTACAGCTAGACTCCCTACATATTCCAAAGATGTGCATGATGAACAGAAATAAAGCAAACACTTACCCATTTATCTGCTACTTCCAACTAAACTGATATGCATTAGCATTACTAGCTTCTGAGACCCATGACTCATATAGCATCATCATAAGGTTAAAGGTCATCTCTAAGCACATTGCAAGTATCTTAAAGGGCCAGATAGCTATTTTACATTGGAGAGCCAGATTTTAAAATAAACTGTGCTTAATTGTGAAATGTTCATAAAGGTTACAAAACTGATTATCTAAATTAATAAAAGCTTACAAATGGGTATAAACACAATGCTTTCAAAACCGAAAACTCTAGGAATAAATAACCTGTCCACATTACTGCTAAGGCAGGTAACAGTTCACTGAATGAAAAGCTTCTCACAAAAATGTAACAGCAGAGAGAGCACTGCAAGCACTCAATCTTAAAAACAACATCTAGTACGTTTCAATGAGATCACAACTAGACTCCCTACATATTCCAAAGGTGTGCAAGATCAACAGAAATAAAGCAAACACTTACCCATTCATCTGCTACTTCCAACTGAACTGATATGCATTTGAGGCAGCCATGGGCATAATTATATATATATAAGAAATGATATTAAAAGCTTGGTGATTTGAATTCTAACTTTTTACCTTGCAACTACAGTGAAGGAATGCCAGATGGTTCAGATTATTTTGAAAGTCTAGCGTTTGCCAGGCTGGGTTAGAAAGGTCAGAGACAGGAATTTCTTTCACCCTGGTGAATGATGAAAGCTAGCTCAACATCTGTATATTATTAGGCATACTGAATAGTTTTGTAAGCAGGCATGAGCCAGACATATGACATATTGTAGTTTAAGAATAGGCTGAAATACTATTTAGAAGTGCTTAATATGTAGATATTCCTGATGTTTAGACATGTCTTATAAGGATGCTTATTTTAGAATATGTTTTTCTGTGTAATTAATATGTAGGATACCTTTCTAAATTCTGTATTACTCTTTGTCTGACTTTCTAAGCAAAACTGTAGTTGAAGAGATCAACATATGGTTTGACTTAGCCATAGTCCTAGCAAGTTCTGTGTAAGAAGCTGATAGGTGAAAAAGGTCAGGAAAAGTCTTGATTAATTATAGGTAGATGTAGAAATGGTCCTGAAAGAAATAACAGACCATAGCTGTATGCTATTAGGTAAGACTGGCCCTTGACCCCCTTAATGAATGCCAGAGTTCAGTTAAGTAGTTAGTATGAACCAGACTAGGAATATGAGAATAATAAATGTAAGAATATCCCTTAGCTTCTAAATGAACCCAGTTTAAGTTATAGATGAGAAATCAATCATAATAAGAACATGTAAGAGATGGGAGCCACAATGTCTGGTGTAAGAGGCCCCAGGTCACAGGTCAGTTTAGGATGTCTGGAACCTATGTAACTGATATTTGTATGGAGCTGATTGGTTGAGGCAAGGTAATCAATCTATTCCTTAACCAATTGGAGAGTAAGGGGGGCTAGGCTAGGCTAGATAGAACTGTATTTAAGTAGGAGCAGAAGCAGTTTACGTCAGAAGGAGCTCAGAAGAGAAGGACAGGAGAAGGACAGAAGAAAGCTGGAAGATAACAGGAGAGACATAAGAAGAGAAGCAGCTGAGACAGAAGCCACAAAGACACAGAGAGCTGAGAGAAAGAGAAGAGAGCTAGAACTGATGTCCTGCTTTGTTTGCTGGCAAATAAAGAAGATTTCTCTCTCATTCTGGTGTGCTGTCTGACTCCTGAAGTATCATAAATTCATGCCTCAATTCCTGCAACACATTAGCATTACTAGCTTCTGTGAGACCCATGACTCATATAGCATCATCATGAGGTTAAAGGTCATCTCTAAGCACATTGCAAGTATCTTAAAGGGCCAGATAGATATTTTACATTTGAGAGCCAGGTTTTAAAATAAACAGAGTTTAATTGTAAAATGTTCATAAAAATTACAAAACTGGTGATCTAAATTAATAAAAGCTTATCTAAACAAATGGCTTTATCATAGAAAAACCGAGTAGTCACTCTCTTGATTTAACCCATATGGTTTCATTGTATTAAATTTAAAAATAAGCCTCTGTTCTGCCTTTAACAACAATTTGTTGACATCTCCACCTCTCCAATGTGTTTTGATTCTCAATAATACAATAGAAATCAAACAAAATAAAACATGGAAAAGAAAATAAGATGATACCTTTTTTATTGGACATAACTTAATACATTTCTTGATTAGCTTTCGAAGGTTGCCCTTCTTCCTCAGATCGGAAATAAGCAAATGTGCTAGCTGACAGTGTTTATAAGTGAAAACATTCAAGCATTGCTGTGACAGTCTGACAGGGTGGGAGGAGGGGGGTGGGTAGGAAGTATGCATGGGGACATCAAAGCATATCATTGATATTCTAACAGGGTGGGTGTGGATAGGTGAGGGGAGGGTGATCAACAGAGACATACAGCTTTATGGTTTATAATGGGCTAGGAACCCCAGATCCTTGTTAAGTCCTTTCTGTTGGGTGTTAAAATATTCAATCATTCTGACTTCAAAGGTCTTACGTTCTTGTATGGTTTTAAAGTTACCTTTGAGGATTCTCACTGTGAAATCACTGGTACAGTGTCCTGGTCCTGTAAAATGTTGACCAACAGGCGTGGGAACCCTGCTGGTACCAGTATTGTTCATATGATGTCTATGTAAATTGAATCTTGTCTTAAGCATCTGGCCTGTTTCTCCAATATAGCATCCTTCGTTACATTTTTTACACTGAATGATATATACCACATTGGAAGATGAGCAAGTGAAAGATCCCTTTATGTTGAATATCTTTCCTTTGTGGATGACTTTGGGGTCCTGTGAAATATTTTGGCATAGTTTGCAACTGGATAAATTACAGGGAAGTGTGCCCTTCTGTTCCTTTTCAGTCTGTGAAGGAAGTTTACTTCTGATTAGCTTGTGTTTTAAATTGGGTGGCTGTCGGAAGGCCAGTACTGGTGGGGATGGGAATATCTCTTTCAGTAATTCATCCTCCTCGAGTATAGGTTGTAGATCTCTTATGATTTTCCTCAGTTTTTCCAGCTCTGGATTGTATGTCACTACAAGCGGGATTCTGTCTGTGGATTTTTTCTTTTTGTACTGTAGCAGATTCTCCCTGGGTGTTTTGATGGAGGAGGCAATATTCTTGGAGATTATTTTGGGGTTGTAGCCCTTCTGTTTGAAAGATTCAGTCAGGGTTTTAAGGTGTCTGTCTCTGTCCCCTGGGTCAGAGCATAAAAAGGTTGGCATATTGGGGTGCTGTCCTGGTGCCCATCGCAGTGCCCATTATTTGCAGATAGATATCATCCAACCATCAATTATCACAACATGAGATCTCTGTGCTTTCCAAAGGGCTCTCATTCTGCCCATCGAATAACCTAGATGAAATCCAGCTATATTCAGACCTAGAAGAATTCTTCAGAAAAATGCGTCTTAAAGCACATTTCCACAATAGAGAGACATCAAATGATCTGAAATACAGTCTTAAACAGAAGAACACTTATTTCACCCCACAGGAGGGACAAAACTACAAACTGGATAATTACATAGAAAGTTTCAGACATAGGGTTAAATCACAACTCTCCAACAAACAAAAAAGAATTCTGTACAATCTTACCCCACCAGAAAGAGCGGCCATAAGAACCCTACAAACTAACGAACGCATTATCATCAAACCCGCAGACAAAGGAGGCGCAGTGGTAATTATGGACATACAAAATTACATTGAAGAGGGACACAGACAGCTCTCAGACAATAAATACTACAGGAAACTAACTGAGGACCCCACACAGGATTACACAAAACAGCTGAAAGACCTTATCAAAACGTTTCCTACACAAGCGCAACCTCACCTGAAGAAACTCATACCAAATCAACCTTCCGTCGGCACATTTTACATGCTACCCAAGATCCACAAACCGGGAAACCCTGGCAGACCAATCATATCAGGTATTGGCACACTCACGGAAGAAATATCTGGATTCATAGAGGGAATTCTGAAACCTCTCGTACACAAAACTAACAGCTTCATACAAGACACCACAGACTTTCTGAATAAATTGAAAAATATCAAGCAACTACCACCTAACACCCTTCTGGTCACGATGGATGTAGAATCACTATACAGCAACATTCCACATGCGGATGGCATAGCTGCATGTGGAAGACTCCTAAAAAAATCCACATGCATGATGTTTGAAAAACCACTGGTAGAACATATGCATGATTTTATGCACTCCTTTGAAGAATTGAGATTTCTTGTATTATTGAGAATCAAAACACATTGGAGAGGTGGAGATGTCAACAAATTGTTGTTAAAGGCAGAACAGAGGCTTATTTTTAAATTTAATACAGTGAAACCATATGGGTTAAATCAAGAGAGTGACTACTCGGTTTTTCTATGATAAAGCCATTTGTTTAGATAAGCTTTTATTAATTTAGATCACCAGTTTTGTAATTTTTATGAACATTTTACAATTAAACACTGTTTATTTTAAAACCTGGCTCTCAAATGTAAAATATCTATCTGGCCCTTTAAGATACTTGCAATGTGCTTAGAGATGACCTTTAACCTCATGATGATGCTATATGAGTCATGGGTCTCACAGAAGCTAGTAATGCTAATGCATATCAGTTCAGTTGGAAGTAGCAGATAAATGGGTAAGTGTTTGCTTTATTTCTGTTGATCTTGCACACCTTTGGAATATGTAGGGAGTCTAGTTGTGATCTCATTGAAACGTACTAGATGTTGTTTTTAAGATTGAGTGCTTGCAGTGCTCTCTCTGCTGTTACATTTTTGTGAGAAGCTTTTCATTCAGTGAACTGTTACCTGCCTTAGCAGTAATGTGGACAGGTTATTTATTTCTAGAGTTTTCGGTTTTGAAAGCATTGTGTTTATACCCATTTGTAAGCTTTTATTAATTTAGATAATCAGTTTTGTAACCTATATGAACATTTCACAATTAAGCACAGTTTATTTTAAAATCTGGCTCTCCAATGTAAAATAGCTATCTGGCCCTTTAAGATACTTGCAATGTGCTTAGAGATGACCTTTAACCTTATGATGATGCTATATGAGTCATGGGTCTCAGAAGCTAGTAATGCTAATGCATATCAGTTTAGTTGGAAGTAGCAGATAAATGGGTAAGTGTTTGCTTTATTTCTGTTCATCATGCACATCTTTGGAATATGTAGAGAGTCTAGCTGTAATCTGATGGAGAGGTACTAGATGTTGTTTTTAAGAATTGAGTGCTTGCAGTGCTTCCTCTGTTATATTTTTGTGAGAAGTCTTTTATTCAGTGAACTGTTTCCTGCCTCTAGCAGTAATGTGGACTGGTTATTTATTTCTAAGGAGTTTTTTTGGTTTTGTGTTAAGAATATCAGTGGAGAAACTAGAATGTCTAGAGTCTTTTAAAAGTTTTGTGCACATTTAGATATGCTTCTTGTCTGATGATATTTTTATTTTTTGTTTTTATATCTGTGTAGAACTAGATTTTTGGAACTACTAGTGTGTATGATATATTTACATACTCTTTTGATAGGTATGTATAAAGAAATTTCTTCCCCTCTTCATTGAAATGTTTTGATTCTAATTGTATGATCTTAACATTTTTTATTGAGAGTTATAAATGTGATATGAGTAATTGTAGATGTTCTGATAAAAATTTTATGTGATGTATGATTTTAATTATAAATATTTGTTTTACAGATGATATCATGTATGTCTATACATTTTTTTAGAACTCTTAAAGGATTGTTTTATATATGTTGAATCTCTTTTTTTAAATAATTGCCTTTTATTAGTTGAATCATGCTTATGACATTGTTAATATGTATGGTTATACATGTTTTTATACTTGTGTTTTGTTTTTATAGTTTATACCCCTGACGCAGCCTGAGGGCGAAACGTGGCCACGTCGGGTATTGTTCCAATAAATGCATTTGATTCCACTGCTTTGTTGTTTTTTATCCACAACATAATTTTTGGAGAGAGTTTAGTTCTGGTTTCACTACTTTATGTGTGGTTTGTATTCAGTTCTGACAGTTGTGGTTTATACCCTATTTATTGTAGTTGTGGTCAGTATTCTATCTAATGTAGACAAGGATTCATGTATGTAGTTGCATTATACTGCACGATATTGTATACTGCATTTAACATATGAAAGTACTACAATGCTGCAGCCCTAATAAATCTACTCTTCTTCTTAGATAATCTGTTATGTGTTGATATTTTGGAGGGTGGTGTGTGGGATGAAAAGGGCATGCCAAGGTGCCACCTGCCCAGTTTGAGGCTCTCTACGCTTTGCACCCACTTATAGAATTGTCCCCGAAATACATCTAATTTAATCTTGGATATTTCTAGTCCAAAACAGATTACATGAAAGAAGACAGACACTGGGATAATTCTTACAATAACATTTAAAAAGACCACCATAAAATAAGAATATTTTAAGTTGTCTACGGAAGGACATGTAAGAAGATTGCTGTCTAATGCTTAGAAGCAAGTTGTTCTAAATCTGAGCTTCCTGGTGGTGAACCATATGCCCCTAACAGAAGGATAATTAAGTACACAGTGATATGAAGAATGATATTGTAATATATGGTAACATATATTAAAGTTTTTTTTCCTGGGGCTCTGGGGGGGTTGTTCCAGGGTTTTGGTGGATGCTGCTGGCTGGAAAAGGTTTAAAGTTAGTTTGGAAATTATTAATAGAGTTAGGTGAAGAAAGTGTGAGATGTTTCTTAAATATGGTTTTATTTTTCAAGAAATAACCCATGATTAAGTGGGGAGTGTACTATAAAATGTTCCTTGCTGTTTTGGGTACAAGTCAGGTTAAAATTGACTTTGAAACTCTCTATATAGGAAGTTTTGCAGTACCTTCTATGGGGGAGGGAGAGCAGCCAGGATTCTAAACAGATCAGAGAAAAAAAGCCAGTCTTTAGCTGACAAGCTGATTGGTTGAGTGGTGTCAGATGTTCCTCTGGGGGGGGTGAGTTGCCAGGGAGACTGCTGAGTGAACTGAAGACGAGAGCAGGGAATGACTGGGAGAGAAACGTATGCTGAGTGTGTGAAATGTAAGAAATAAAAGTATATTTTATGAGTTTAAAGTGAAATGTGACATTGAAAAAGGGTACTTTGATATTGAAAGTGAGCTGAGGTGAGTGTGAAGGGTGTTTCAGAGATAGAACTGGGTTCCAAGAGATAAAAAGTGAGTTACAATTTTGTGGAATGAGAGTCTGTATGCTAAGGTATTAAGTGGACACATGGCTGCCTACTCTTTTTAGAACAGGGAAAAACAGTTGAGACACAGGAGTGTGGGAGACTGTGATTTCTGCTGGAAGTTATACTAAGTGAGAGAAGGGTGTCAGGGAAAGAAATGTGCTAGAATTTAAAGGGGGATTAAGGGGAAATTGAAAGTGAATCTGTTATTTGGAGAAAGAAACTTTTAGGCTGTGTCTGTGGAAAAGGTGTGTTGTTTGTGAGTGCTCCAAGTTCAGTGCAGGGTTTGGAAGCAGACTGCAGATTAAAGAAAATCCAGCATTGCTTTTGTATGAGTGTGCTGTATTCTCCAGATTGATCTGATAGCTGTGCAGGGAAATGTTATGTTTTTATGTGAAGTCTGTGAGATGGAATGTTGTATTACTATTTGAATATGGAATGGGTTACTGTGTGAGATCCCTGAATGCAGTGCAAAAGCCTTCTTCTGCAACAGTTTACAATAGGGAATCAACAGTGAGAAATAGGTTTTGTAGTGAGAAAACCTTTAACTTATTTTATTTCAATTAGAGAGTTTGGCCACAGTATTGAGAATTGGTTAATTGTCACCAGAGGGGAGTCAGTTCCTGGACAAGCAGGGAGTTTAAGGTTTTGCTTCCCTGATTATTTTCTTTATAAGTGAGGTTTAGGGAGAAGAGATCGGTGAATTATCCTCTGAAGGGTTCCGGCTGAGCTCCAACGCAATAAAGACCTCACCTAGATAAATTCAACTACAGATAAGTGACATTGCCAAGGGTGTTGAACGGAATATATTATTTTTTCACAACATCTTAAGGGAAAACTAAAGAACAGAACAACATCAAATATAAAAAAAATCCATGTTTTCCTGACTTGCCTAAGTGTTTTGGGTTCAAGTGAGATCCTTGCACAAATATACATAATACCTATAAAGACTCAAATTCTGGCATCAATAGCAAGGAAAGAGTATTAAAACAAATATCTGATTTTGATAAAAAGGCAATTTAAATATTTATCTGAAAAGGTCCTTTTCTGCCTTTTTAGGTGATTTTGTTGAAAGAAACAGAAAAAGTTAAGGGTATACATGTAAATTACATTTGAATGTTGAATATGTTATTGCAGTTCTATTAAGCCACACACTAATTGTGAATTTGAGTTTATTTGAATGAAAATTTGTTTGCATTTGTATTCAATAAAGAAAAAGATAATTTGCAGATCTGAAGGTGCGGTTCTTCCAGTCTAGGAACAAATCCTAAATTTAGCTTCTTTTTCTCCTTTATTCTTTGAGAGTAAAGGACGAGGTTAGTTTATTTGTTCCACTCCCTCGGCTGTGAGTGTGTGTTCCCTGGATATTCGCCACGACTACAATCCTACCAAATAAGTTAGGTATTCAACAGATTCACTTGCAAGATCTTATAAATCAGACAAGACACTTTAAACATGACTTGAGTCTGAACTGGCAGCTAATGAAGTTGTATCTGTACTTCTTCATACCAAAAATCATTCTGACTGCAGTGTTTTGCAAAAACTGAAGTTTCTTTAATAACTTAGAAGAAATTCAACAGTAGTTCAGACAGGAGAGTATTAGCATTTGCAATAACAGGCAAAAAGATATCTAAAGAAGTAACAAGAACTTAACTGCTTGAGTTTAAAGAACACCTTCCTAAAAAGGTTGCTGACCTGAAGTTCCACAGAAAGAGAAGTATCCAACAATCTTGAGGAACTCACAAGGTGGTTGCCAAGCAAAAGATAAATTCTTATATTTAACAAAACAATATTGTCTGTTTTTAGAAAAAATCACTAAGGAGCTCTTTTACTACCCGGTGGTAGGTCTATCGCTGGGTTTCTGCAAAGGAAGTTGGTTCTACTGCCAAGCTCGCTCAGGAGTTCCGACTTCTGGTGCATGCTGTTTCTGGTGCTAGGAAATTTTATTTAATTTCATAGCGCCAGGGTCATGCCTGGAGTTAATTGCGCTACCAGGTTAATGCCAGGTTAACACCAGAGCCCTGACTGCCTCCTAAATAGAAGGTGGTAAGGGCTCCAGTAGTAAATGGCCAAGTGGCAATTTTTTAATTTCAAGCGGACAAGTCAGAGAAACTTACTGAATTCACAGTAAACCTGGAGGACGTAATGGGGCAGTTCAGCAAACTGAAGAGTAGCAAATCTCCTGGACCAGATGGTATACTTCCTAGAGTACTGATAGAACTGAAAAATGAGCTTGCGGAACTTCTGTTAGTGATATGCAATTTATCCTTAAAATCAGGCGTGGTACTGGAAGATTGGAGGATGGCCAATGTAACGCCGATTTTTAAAAAAGGTTCCAGGGGAGATCCGGGAAATTATAGACCGGTGAGTCTGAAGTCGCTGCCGAAGAAATTTGTAGGGGCTATTATTAAAAACAAAATTACAGAGCACATCCAAGGACATGGATTACTGAGACCAAGTCAGCACGGCTTTAGTGTGGGGAAATCTTGCCTGACCAATTTACTTCAATTCTTTGAAGGAGTAAACAAACATGTGGACAAAGGGGAGCCGGTTGATATTGTGTATCTGGATTTTCAAAAGGTGTTTGATAAGGTACCTCATGAACGGCTACAGAGAAAATTAGAGGGTCATGGGATAGGAGGAAATGTCCTATTGTGGATTAAAAACTGGTTGAAGGATAGGAAACAGAGAGTGGGGTTAAATGGGCAGTATTCACAATGGAGAAGGGTAGTTAGTGGGGTTCCTCAGGGGTCTGTGCTAGGACCGCTGCTTTTTAATATATTTATAAATGATTTAGAGATGGGAGTAACCAGCAAGGTAATTAAATTTGCTGATGACACAAAGTTATTCAAAGTCGTTAATTTGTGAGAGGATTGTGAAAAATTACACAAGGACCTTATGAGACTGGGAGACTGGGCGGCTAAATGGCAGATGACGTTTAATGTGAACGAGTGCAAGGTGATGCATGTGGGAAAAAAGAACCTGAATTATAGCTACGTCATGCAAGGTTCCACGTTAGGAGTTACGGACCAAGAAAGGGATCTGGGTGTCATCGTTGATAATACACTGAAACCTTCTGCTCAGTGTGCTGCTGTGGCTAGAAAAGCGAATAGAATGTTGGGTATTATTAGGAAAGGTATGTAAAACAGGTGTGAGGATGTTATAATGCCGTTGTATCGTTCCATGAGTATTGTGTTCAATTCTGGTTGCCGCATCTCAAGAAAGATATAGTAGAATTTGAAAAGGTGCAGCCAAGTGCGACTAAAATGATAGTGGGGATAGGACAACTTCCCTATGAAGAAAGACTAAGGAGGCCAGAGCTTTTCAGCTTGGAGAAGAGACGGCTGAGGGGAGACATGATAGAGGTATATAAAATAATGAGTGGAGTGAAACAGGTGGATGTGAAGCATCTGTTCACGCTTTCCAAAAATACTAGGACTACGGGGCATGCGATAAAAGTACAGTGTAGTAAATTTAAAACAAATAGGAGAAAGGTTTTCTTCACCCAACACATAATTAAACTCTGGAATTGGTTGTTGGAGAGCGTAGTGAAGGCAGTTAGCTTGGCAGAGTTTAAAAAGGGGTTGGACGGTTTCCTAAAGGAGAAGGCCATAGACCGCTCCTAAATGGGCTTGGGAAAAATCCACAATTTCGGGAATAACTTGTATAAAATGTTTGTATGTTTGGGTAGCTTGCCAGGTGCCCTTGACCTGGATTGGCCGTTGTCGGGGACAGGATGCTGGGCTCGATGGACCTTTGGTCTTTTCCCAGTGTGGCATTACTTATGTACTTATGTACTTATTTACTGCCTTTTTTTTAGAAAAAACATCTTTTACTTGTGGTGGTAAAAGGTAGCCTCAGCTTGTGGCATGTTCATGCACTGACACCACTGTGGGTCACCTTTTACCGCCATATGGTTAAAAGAGCACTAAACCAACTATGGACTGTTTTAAGTCGAGAGGTGTGGTAGCCGTGTTAGTCCACTCTTAAAGGTTATCAATAGAAATCAAACAAAATAAAACATGGAAAAGAAAATAAGATGATACCTTTTTTATTGGACATAACTTAATACATTTCTTGATTAGCTTTCGAAGGTTGCCCTTCTTCCTCAGATCGGAAATAAGCAAAATCTGTTTTAGAAATTCCAAACTCACTCAACTTTGACAATAGCAATTCATAATCCACAATGGCAAAAGCAGCTGAAACATCAAATTGAGGAAGTACCTTAACATGGATAACCAAGGTAGTAATCAATGTCTCTGTGCTGTATATATGGGGCCCTTTTACTAAACCGTGGTAAAAAGTGGCCTGCATTAGCTTTGGTGTATGAAATTGGCACGTGCTGGGACATTTTTTTATTGTGGCAGGAAAAAGGCCTTTTTTTAATGGGGCAGTAAAGCGAATGCTACATACCTGTAGAAGGTATTCTCCGAGGACAGCAGGCTGATTGTTCTCACTGATGGGTTGACGTCCTCGGCAGCCCCCTCCATCGGAAAGTTTACTAGCAAAGGCCTTTGCTAGTCCTCGCGCGCCCATGCGCACTGCGCATGCGCGGCCGTCTTCCCGCCCGAAACCGGCTCGAGCCGGCCAGTCCAGTATGTAGCAAGACAATACACTTCAAGGGAAGACTCAACTCCAAAGGGGAGGCGGGCGGGTTTGTGAGAACAATCAGCCTGCTGTCCTCGGAGAATACCTTCTACAGGTATGTAGCATTCACTTTCTCCGAGGACAAGCAGGCTGCTTGTTCTCACTGATGGGGTATCCCTAGCCCCCACGCTCACTCAAAACAATAACCATGGTCAATTGGGCCTCGCAACGGCGAGGACATAACTGAGATTGACCTAAAAAATTTACCAACTAACTGAGAGTGCAGCCTGGAACAGAACAAACAGGGCCCTCGGGGGGTGGAGTTGGATCCTAAAGCCCAAACAGGTTCTGAAGAACTGACTGCCCGAACCGACTGTCGCGTCGGGTATCCTGCTGCAGGCAGTAATGAAATGTGAATGTGTGGACGGATGACCACGTCGCAGCTTTGCAAATTTCTTCAATGGAGGCTGACTTCAAGTGGGCTACCGACGCTGCCATGGCTCTAACATTATGAGCCGTGACATGACCCTCAAGAGCCAGCCCCGCCTGGGCGTAAGTGAAGGAAATGCAATCTGCTAGCCAATTGGATATGGTGCGTTTCCCTACAGCCACTCCCCTCCTATTGGGATCAAAAGAAACAAACAATTGGGCGGACTGTCTGTGGGGCTGTGTCCGCTCCAGGTAGAAGGCCAATGCTCTCTTGCAGTTCAATGTGTGCAGCTGACGTTCAGCAGGGCAGGAATGAGGATGGGGAAAGAATGTTGGCAAGACAATGGACTGGTTCAGATGGAACTCCGACACGACCTTTGGCAAGAACTTAGGGTGAGTGCGGAGGACTACTCTGTTATGATGAAATTTGGTGTAAGGGGCCTGGGCTACCAGGGCCTGAAGCTCACTGACTCTACGAGCTGTAGTGACTGCCACCAAGAAAATGACCTTCCAGGTCAAGTACTTCAGATGGCAGGAATTCAGTGGCTCAAAAGGAGGTTTCATCAGCTGGGTGAGAACGACATTGAGATCCCATGACACTGTAGGAGGCTTGACAGGGGGCTTTGACAAAAGCAAACCTCTCATGAAGCGAACAACTAAAGGCTGTCCTGAGATCGGCTTACCTTCCACACGGTAATGGTATGCACTGATTGCACTAAGGTGAACTCTTACAGAGTTGGTCTTGAGACCAGACTCAGACAAGTGCAGAAGGTATTCAAGCAGGGTCTGTGTAGGACAAGAGCGAGGATCTAGGGCCTTGCTGTCACACCAGACGGCAAACCTCCTCCATAGAAAGAAGTAACTCCTCTTAGTGGAATCTTTCCTGGAAGCAAGCAAGATGCGGGAGACACCCTCTGACAGACCCAAAGAGGCAAAGTCTACGCTCTCAACATCCAGGCCGTGAGAGCCAGGGACCGGAGGCTGGGATGCAGAAGAGCCCCTTCGTCCTGTGTGATGAGGGTCGGAAAACACTCCAATCTCCACGGTTCTTCGGAGGATAACTCCAGAAGAAGAGGGAACCAGATCTGACGCGGCCAAAAAGGAGCAATCAGAATCATGGTGCCTCGGTCTTGCTTGAGTTTCAACAAAGTCTTCCCCACCAGAGGAATGGGAGGATAAGCATACAGCAGACCCTCCCCCCAATCCAGGAGGAAGGCATCCGATGCCAGTCTGCCGTGGGCCTGAAGCCTGGAACAGAACTGAGGGACTTTGTGGTTCACTCGAGATGCGAAGAGATCCACCAGGGGGGTGCCCCACGCCTGGAAGATCTGTCGTACCACACGGGAATTGAGCGACCACTCGTGAGGTTGCATAATCCTGCTCAACCTGTCGGCCAGACTGTTGTTTACGCCTGCCAGATATGTGGCTTGGAGCACCATGCCTTGACGGCGAGCCCAGAGCCACATGCTGATGGCTTCCTGACACAGGGGGCGAGATCCGGTGCCCCCCTGCTTGTTGACATAGTACATGGCAACCTGGTTGTCTGTCTGAATTTGGATAATTTGGTGGGACAGCCGATCTCTGAAAGCCTTCAGAGCGTTCCAGATCGCTCGCAACTCCAGAAGATTGATCTGTAGATCGCGTTCTTGGAGGGACCAACTTCCTTGGGTGTGAAGCCCATCGACATGAGCTCCCCATCCCAGGAGAGACGCATCCGTGGTCAGCACTTTTTGTGGCTGAGGAATTTGGAAGGGACGTCCCAGAGTCAAATTGGACCAAATCGTCCACCAATACAGGGATTCGAGAAAACTCGTGGACAGGTGGATCACGTCCTCTAGACCCCCAGCGGCCTGATACCACTGGGAGGCTAGGGTCCATTGAGCAGATCTCATGTGAAGGCGGGCCATGGGAGTCACATGAACTGTGGAGGCCATGTGGCCCACCAATCTCAACATCTGCCGAGCTGTGATCTGCTGGGACGCTCGTACCCGCGAGACGAGGGACAACAAGTTGTTGGCTCTCGCCTCTGGGAGATAGGCGCGAGCCGTCCGAGAATCCAGCAGGGCTCCTATGAATTCGAGTTTCTGCACTGGGAGAAGATGGGACTTTGGGTAATTTATCACAAACCCCAGTAGCTCCAGGAGGCGAATAGTCATCTGCATGGACTGCAGGGCTCCTGCCTCGGATGTGTTCTTCACCAGCCAATCGTCGAGATATGGGAACACGTGCACCCCCAGCCTGCGGAGTGCCGCTGCTACCACAGCTAGGCACTTTGTGAACACCCTGGGCGCAGAGGCGAGCCCAAAGGGTAGCACACAGTACTGGAAGTGGCGTGTGCCCAACTGAAATCGCAGATACTGTCTGTGAGCTGGCAGTATCGGGATGTGTGTGTAGGCATCCTTCAAGTCCAGAGAGCATAGCCAATCGTTTTGCTGAATCATGGGGAGAAGGGTGCCCAGGGAAAGCATCCTGAACTTTTCTTTTACGAGATATTTGTTCAGGGCCCTTAGGTCTAGGATGGGACGCATCCCCCCTGTTTTCTTTTCCACAAGGAAGTACCTGGAATAGAATCCCAGCCCTTCTTGCCCGGATGGCACGGGCTCGACCGCATTGGCGCTGAGAAGGGCGGAGAGTTCCTCTGCAAGTACCTGCTTGTGCTGGAAGCTGTAAGACTGAGCTCCCGGTGGACAATTTGGAGGTTTTGAGGTCAAATTGAGGGTGTATCCCTGCCGGACTATTTGGAGAACCCACTGGTCGGAGGTTATGAGAGGCCACCTTTGGTGAAAAGCTTTTAACCTCCCCCCGACCGGCAGGTCGCCCGGCACTGACACTTGGATGTCGGCTATGCTCTGCTGGAGCCAGTCAAAAGCTCGCCCCTTGCTTTTGCTGGGGAGCCGCGGGGCCTTGCTGAGGCGCGCGCTGCTGACGAGAGCGAGCGCGCTGGGGCTTAGCCTGGGCCGCAGGCTGTCGGGAAGGAGGATTGTACCTACGCTTACCAGAAGCATAGGGACCAGTCTTCCTTCCCCTGAAAAATCGTCTACCTGTAGAGGTAGAGGCTGAAGGCTGCCGGCGGGAGAACTTGTCGAATGCGGTGTCCCGCTGGTGGAGAGACTCTACCACCTGCTCGACCTTTTCTCCAAAAATGTTGTCCGCACGGCAAGGCGAGTCCGCAATCCGCTGCTGGACTCTATTCTCCAGGTCGGCGGCACGCAGCCATGAGAGCCTGCGCATCACCACACCTTGAGCAGCGGCCCTGGACGCAACATCAAAAGTGTCAAACTCCTCTGGCCAGGAATTTTCTGCACGCCTTCAGCTGCCTGACCACCTCCTGAAAAGGCTTGGCTTGCTCAGGGGGAAGAGCATCAACCAAGCCCGCCAACTGCCGCACATTGTTCCGCATGTGTATGCTCGTGTAGAGCTGGTAAGACTGGATCTTGGCCACGAGCATAGAAGAATGGTAGGCCTTCCTCCCAAAGGAGTCTAAGGTTCTAGGGTCTTTGCCCGGGGGCGCCGAAGCATGCTCCCTAGAACTCTTAGCCTTCTTTAGGGCCAGATCCACAACTCCAGAGTCATGAGGCAACTGAGTGCGCATCAGCTCTGGGTCCCCATGGATCCGGTACTGGGACTCAATCTTCTTGGGAATGTGGGGATTACTTAGTGGCTTGGTCCAGTTCGCAAGCAATGTCTTTTTCAGGACATGGTGCAAGGGAACAGTGGACGCTTCCTTAGGTGGAGAAGGATAGTCCAGGAGCTCAAACATTTCAGCCCTGGGCTCGTCCTCCACAACCACCGGGAAGGGGATGGCCGTAGACATCTCCCGGACAAAGGAAGCAAAAGACAGACTCTCGGGAGGAGAAAGCTGTCTCTCAGGAGAGGGAGTGGGATCAGAAGGAAGACCCTCAGACTCCTCGTCAGAGAAATATCTGGGGTCCTCCTCTTCCTCCCACGAGGCCTCACCCTCGGTGTCAGACACAAGTTCACGAACCTGTGTCTGCAACCTCGCCCTGCTCGACTCGGTGGAACCCCGTCCACGGTGGGGGCGTCGAGAGGTAGACTCCCTCGCCCGCATCGGCGAAGCTCCCTCCGCCGACGTAGTCGGGGAGCCTTCCTGGGAGGTGGCCGCGGTCGGCACCGCAAGCGGTACCGACGTCGGGGACCTCAACCTGGGCGATGGGCCAGCCGGCGCCACGCTCGACGGTACCGGAGGCGTAAGCACCGCCGGTACCGGAGGGGTAGGGCGCAACAGCTCTCCCAGAATCTCTGGGAGAACGGCCCGGAGGCTCTCGTTTAGAGCGGCTGCAGAGAAAGGCTGAGAGGCCGATGCAGGCGTCGACGTCAGAACCTGTTCCGGGCGAGGAGGCTGTTCCGGGCTGTCCAGAGTGGAGCGCATCGACACCTCCTGAACAGAGGGTGAGCGGTCCTCTCGGTGCCGATGCCTGCTGGGTGCCGAATCCCTCGGCGACCCAGAGCTCTCGGTGCCGACATGGGGAGGAGACCGGTGTCGATGCTTCTTCGATTTCTTCCGAAGCATGTCACCGGAGCACCCCGGCACCGACGAGGAGGACGTAGAATCCATCCGTCGCTTCCTCGGGGCCGAGACCGAAGAGGGTCGATCCCGGGGGGGCTGTACCGCAGGAGCCCTCAGGGTAGGAGGAGACCCACCCGAAGGCTCACCGCCACCAGCAGGGGAATGGACAGCCCTCACCTGCACTCCTGACGATGCACCTCCGTCCGACGACATCAGCAGACGATGTCTCGGTACCACCGACGTCGATGCAGTCGCCCGATGCCTCGGCGCCGATGCAGAGGTCCGATGCCTCGATGCAGTCGATGGAGCGGCAGCCAAGGAAGATGGTCCGGACGCTGACGACGTCGATGCACTCGATGCCTCCGGTGCCGATGCCGACGAAGAGCCCGAGAACAAAACGTTCCACTGGGCTAATCTCGCTACCTGAGTCCGCCTTTGTAACAGGGAACACAGACTGCAGTTCTGAGGGCAGTGCTGGGCCCCTAGACACTGAAGACACGCAGAGTGCCTATCAGTGAGCGAGATTACCCGGGCGCACTGGGTGCACTTCTTGAAGCCGCTGGAAGGCTTCGATGTCATGGGCGGAAAAATCACGCCGGCGAAATCAAAAGCCGAAATGGCGAAATTTGAAGCACCAAATTTAGAGGGAGAAAATCTCGACCGAGGCCAAAAGAGGTCTACCCCGACAACGAAAGAAAACTTACGGGGCAAAAACTTGAGAAATACGGGAAGGGCAGAAAACCCAAAAGGGTCTTCCGGAACACTTCCCAAACTTTTTAAAGGAAAAATAGACAAAAAACACTGTCGAAAAGGACGCGCGAGGTCGACTCTCTGGGGCACGAACGGCGTAACACGACCGTACCGAGCGCGGACGAAAGAAGACTGGCCGGCTCGAGCCGGTTTCGGGCGGGAAGACGGCCGCGCATGCGCGGTGCGCATGGGCGCGCGAGGACTAGCAAAGGCCTTTGCTAGTAAACTTTCCGATGGAGGGGGCTGCCGAGGACGTCAACCCATCAGTGAGAACAAGCAGCCTGCTTGTCCTCGGAGAAATGGCTGTATACTAATATTAAAATTAGCATGCAGCTATTTACTTCCTGATCCCTTACCACCACCTATTTAGAAGGCGGTAAGAGCTCACGCGCTACTTGTGCGGTAATCGAGCAGCACGCTGCAATGTGGATGTGCTGCTGATTACCACTGGGAATGACCCATGGTTGAAAATAGAAAATTATTTTCTACCACAGGAAACTGCGTGCATCAACTTCAGAACTACCGCCAGGTGCCTACTGCGGCCAGGGCAGCTGAGAGGGGGAGCAGGGGGACAAAATCCCCGGGCCTCCAAGGGGGCCCGGCGCCGGGGTCAGGCTACCAGTGCGCTGCAGTCCCTGGTCTCACCTGCCTGCCTACTCGGCTCCGGGCCCCCTGCATTTGAAACGGCAGTCACAGATCGCCTCCCTTCGGACCTTCCCTCCCTTTGTACCGCCCTCGCGGAAACCGGAATTTTCATCAGACGAGGGCGGGACACAGGGAGGAAAGGCCAGAAGAGAGGCGATCTGCAACTGCTGCTTTGAATGCAGGGGGCCCGGAGCCGTGGAGGCAGGCAGATGAGACTGGGGACTGCAGGGCGGGGGGGGGGGGGGGGGGGGGCGCCAGTGGCGGGGGAGCGGAGGCAGGGCAGCCTTGCCCCAGGCCCGGCCTAGTCTCTTGGCGGCCCTGGCTGCGGCTTAGTAAAAGGGCCCTATAATGATCTAAAATTAACCTGAGAAGGCTGCAGACTGGTCCCATCATCCAGGTATCTGGAAAGTTGCAATCCTTCAATAGAATCAAACTTAGAAAAAAACAAATTTGGACAAGATGGAAGCTGGAATCTTTAATAGGCACGCCTCACTGGTTCATCTCTTTTTAATAAAATAAAATATTTTCCTCTTGTTTATATGACTAAAAGGGGAGGGGAAAAAGCAGACTTACCCCACTGAAGCCGCTGCTAATGTAACAGGTCCAATGGACTGTTACACCTTCCTGAGTGATGCATTTGAATCTGGGAATGAGATCTTGCTGAAGGAGTTAGCAACGGGAGGTCAACCGCTACCCCTGCTTGAGGTGGAAGTCACCCTCAGTAAGGATGAGTGGAGTGTGCCATTAATGCCAGCAATTAGGGGCTTGCTGCAGGGTGGTTCTTCCCCACCTTATAAGGTGTTCAAGAGGTCTGAAGTGGGTCCTGCGCAGCCCACGGTAACACCCGCTTATGCTGTACCATTGGGTGTGACTTTTTCATTTGGAGGTCAGTCAATTGGTGACTCAGATTTCTTCCTTTCTTTTGGCATCTGATTCAAGTTTGTCTTTCCTATGAACCCAGATGTAGTTACTGATACTCTTGCAGTCTATTCCAGAAGTTTGAATCTTATCCATACAAATTAATGACTTTTCATCAAGGTTGCTACACTTGAGCACAAGGAATGGAGCAAAAATTGGAAATCCAAAGCTTGAATGTAAAGGATAATAAGAAGGTTGAGAAACTGGAAAACATATTAAGATGTAAGACTCTGCATCTTATTAACTTTCTGCCTCACCTCACCCTATGCTTGGAATAGACTCCCTGAGCCCATACGCCAAGCCCCCTCCCTGCCTATCTTCAAATCCTTGCTCAAAGCCCACCTCTTCAATGTCGCTTTCGGCACCTAATCATTATACCTCTATTCAGGAAATCTAGACTGCCCCAATTTGATTGACTGCACTTGTTTGTCCTTTAGATTGTAAGCACCTTCGAGCAGGGACTGTCCTCTGTGTTAAATTGTACAGCGCTGCGTAACCCTAGTAGCGCTTTAGAAATGTTAAGTAGTAGTAGTAGTTATTAACTTTCCAAAGGTGCCTGCAGAGGCATCGCTAATCACTTTCAAGCGTTATCTTTCTGAAGTTTTGAAAGTACCTGAGCTATATTTTCCCCTAGTGCCACAAATGTATTATATACTAGTCAACCTGTGGTCCCTCAGTTAGGCACATCTTTTGATACTTTAAATGATTCAAACCTTAGAAGATGACTGTGAATTTTGTACTGGAGTCTGTCTGGGACTGAGTATTGAGACTATATAATCATCATCAATTAGCTTTCACAGGCGAAAACCTCCTGCCTCAGGTCAGTATAATGCTGACCTGAGGAAGGAAGTGCTGGTCTTTGAAAGCTAATCAAAAATGTTTTAAAATCAGTGAAGGTATCACCTTATTTTCTATTTTATGTTTTATTTGCATTTATTAACCTTTATTAACATAGCTACCACTTTACTTTATCCTAAATTAAAAATAAAAAAAATTTCTGTACCTTTGTTGTCTGGCCATTTACTTTTTCTAATTGTGTTGCTCCCAGTCTCTTGATTCTGCTTCCCTTCTTTTTACTCTTGCCAGGGTTTCCTGTCCATTTGTCATTTTTCTTTGTTTTCTTCAGTATTTTTCTACCTCTCTCTCTGTCCAGATTTAATTCATTCTATCCATTCTTTAATTTCCTTCTTTTTACTTCATCTTTTCATCTTTTCCTTACCCTTGTTCTCCCCATGCCCCTTCCTCTTATTCTCCAGTCTTTCACTACTCTGTCCTCTCCCCCTTTCCATCCAGCAGCTTCCTTCTTTCTCTCCCCATCCTTCAAGTGTCTCCCCTCTCTTTCTGCATCCTTCCATCCAGTGTCTCCTCTCGTTTTCTTCCTACCCTTCCATCCAGCGTCTTCCCTCTTTCTCTCCCCATCCTTCCACCCATCTACCCTTTCTCCTGATTCTTCCATCCAGCGTCTCTCTTCCCCCTTCTTTCCAGTGTCTCTCTATCTCTCTCTACCCTTTTCTGTTCAGTGCCCCCTCTTTCTCTCCACTTCCTTCCAGTCTCTCCCCTTTCTCTCTGCATCCTTTTAACCATCTTCACTCTTTTTCTCCCTATCATTCTATCCAACGTCTTCCCTCTCTCCTTATCCTTCCATCCGTCTACCCCCTCTCCCGATCCTTCCATCCAGTCTCTCTCTATCTATCTCCTTCTTTCCATCCAGTCTGTCTCTGTACCTGTCGTGTTCATGAGCCCTTGTACCCAGGTGGAGCACTACAGCTAGGATAAAAACCGATGCTCTGTCGGGCAGCCAAGCAACCCCGAGGCTTCACCTGAGAAGACCACCATTCCCCGAGGGTTGAGCCCCCAGGTGCAGGCAGCCAACATGACTTCCGGATACAGGCAAGGGTCAGACGGCCGCAGGCAGTAAACAGAGACAGTCTAGGGTTGGACAGAAGCGGAACTTCTACAAGGATGGGGAGGCAAGCGGCAGGCAGGGATCAGGCCTGGAAGACTGGCAGAGAGTAACCCTGGTAATGGGTGGTTATGAGGTTCAGCAGCAAGCAAAGAGTAGTCGATATTCTGCCAGTAGTGGGTCGGCCAGCACGCAGAGAGTGCAGTGAGCAGGTCAGGCAGCACGCAGAGCGTGGTCAGGATCCAAGCAGGGGTCAGGTCAGGCAGCAAGCAGAGAGTCGTCAAGGTCCAAGCAGAGGTCAGGTCAGGCAGCAAGTAGAGAGTTGTCAAGATCCAAGCAGAGGTCAGGTCAGGCAGCAAGCAGAGAGTCGTCAAGGTCCAAGCAGAGGTCAGGTCAGGCAGCAAGTAGAGAGTTGTCAAGATCCAAGCAGAGGTCAGGTCAGGCAGCAAGCAGAGAGTTGTCAAGGTCCAAGCAGAGGTCAGGTCAGGCAGCAAGCAGAGAGTTGTCAAGGTCCAAGCAGAGGTCAGGTCAGGCAGCAAGCAGAGAGTCGTCAAGGTCCAAGCAGAGGTCAGGTCAGGCAGCAAGTAGAGAGTCGTCAAGGTCCAAGCAGAGGTCAGGTCAGGCAGCAAGCAGAGAGTTGTCAAGATCCAAGCAGAGGTCAGGTCAGGCAGCAAGCAGAGAGTTGTCAAGGTCCAAGCAGAGGTCAGGTCAGGCAGCAAGCAGAGAGTTGTCAAGGTCCAAGCAGAGGTCAGGTCAGGCAGCAAGCAGAGAGTTGTCAAGGTCCAAGCAGAGGTCAGGTCAGGCAGCAAGCAGAGGATAATCCGGTGTTCAGGCAAAGGTCAGGAACGAGCAGGAAACAGCTTAAGGAACGATACCACACCTACCGAAGTAGAAGCCGAAGCAAAAAAGTGGTGTAAGATTGCCCTTTAAATAGCCCTCGGTATCAGGGGAAGTAGGATCAGCTGGAAGGGAGAACTCCTCGCCCTCACCATCAGAGAGAACAGCATCAGCTGGCAGGGAAGGTTCTCATAGGCTGCCAGCCGAAGGAGCAGGAAGAGCAGTGATCAACCCCGAGGAGCCGGAGGTGGGGCGACATGGAGGCAGGGCAAGGAAACCCGGATTGGTCAGCCGAGGAGGAGGCGGAGTCTAGCCGCCCATGACCAATCCGGGGGACAGAGGCGTGGTCCGAGTTCCTGGGCCTCCGCACCCGGAAGCGAAGAGACCCTTTTGGGCTGCGGGCATTGCCAACATGGCTAGCATTCCTGGAGGCAGGAGCAATGCGTTGGCTCCAACAGGACGGCCAGCAAGGCGAGCCGTGAGAGACGTGGGGCATGGGAGCGTCGGCCAACGCTTTCCTCTACCGAGGCGGAGCCGGAGAGCGGGTTGGCTGTGAAGAGCGCACCACAGGTGAGGGGCGTGACAGTACCCTTCTTTCCATCCAGTGTCTCTCTCTCTCTACCCTTTCCCATTCATCATGTCCCCTCTCTCTCTCCCCAACCTTCAGTGTCTCTCCTGTTTCTGTCCTTACCCTTCCTTCCAGCGTCTTCTCGCTTTCTGCTGTCATCCTTCTAGCATCTTCCTCCTTTCTCTCACCATCTGTTCAGCCAGGTTCCCTCCTTTCTCCCCATCCTTCTCTCCAGCAGCTTCTCTCTCCAACCCTTTTCCATGTCCCACCCTTCTCGCCCCATCTTTCCACTCATCTCTCTCTCTCTACCCCTCTTCTATTCCACTCATCTCTCTCTCTCTCTCTCTGTACTCCTCTTCTATCCAGTGTCTTCACTCTATCATTTCCTCCCCACTCTCTCCATTCTACCTTCTGCCGCCCGCTCCCCCTTCCACACGGTATCTGTTTCCTGACCACTGCTGCTTCTCCTGATGGGCAGCAGCGGCCGCGACAAAAAAAAGCAAGCAAGCGTGGGGCCGCAGCAGCCTTCAGGTATGGGCTGTCAGCTCTCTCTCCTGCTCCTCTCTCTGCTCCCGGAGCAGGAAGTTGATGTCAACTTCCTACTCCAGTCAAGTTCCTGCTCCAGGGGCAGAGAGAGGAGCAGCAGAGCTGACAGCACATGCCTGAAGGCTGCTGCGGCCCCGTGCTTGCTTTTTTTGTTGTTGTTGTTGTTGTGGCTCTGCTGCCCAACAGGAGACGCAGCAGCGGCGGCAAGGAAACGGATACCGGGTGGAAGGAGGAGCGGGAGGCAGTTTTCCCGCCACTGCTGCGCACTGGGAGAAGCAACAGCAGTGGGGGAAAAAGCGATCTGACCCACGGTGTGTCAGCGGGAGACTTTACCGCTTTGGTGGAAGAACGGTAGATGACCCGCCTAAGCGGGAGTCTTCCGCTGAATGCGGGAGAATTGGCAGGTCTGTTGTGAGACCCTGAGTGGGTGTTGGGTGTGACCGGTGAAATAATACAGCTGAACAAGAGGTACAAACTCAAAATAAAGTATTTATTTTGCTTAATCCTTGGCCTGTTGCGTCACAGAACTGGGCTTGTAAAGTAAAACAGTTTCTCGTAGTTGGTATCAATTGTGTAGGCCTCTGACTAACAGGCCAAATAGTCTGTGGTTGCGGGGTATCTGCCCAAACACTGCTTCTCAATTCTACTCTATTGGTCGGGTCTGACTCCAGCCCAACTTCCAGAACACTTGCACAGTTCAGTTAAGCAGTACCAATGCTTCCAACGCATTTGCCTAGTTCAGAGTACGATGGCTTACCTCAGCCACACAGCAATTAAATGCACTCCTGGCTTACCGCAGCCAAATAACAACAATTAAATGCACTCATTCAGGTCACACACTGGAGCTCCTGTTTCTCCTTTCCTGGGATTCCTATCCATTCTGCTTTATTCAAAGGCTTTTAACTTCCCCTGCATTGTAAAGCCACTACCTCCTAACCAGGCAGCCTAATTTTCCCACAGTGCACTGGCTCTGGTACAATAGCTCTGCAGTTCAGCCTCTGACACAGAAGGTCTAGCACCACCTACTGCAAGGTGGCTAAATTACAACTCCCCATAAGGGAGCATATCTAGGGACGTCTGCACTGTGTCCCTCACTGCCTCACATTGTTATTAAGATAGACATGGAGGAAGCCACTGCATTGGTAGCATAGAATGATGCTACTAATTGGGTTTCTGCCATGTACTTGTGACCTGGATTGGCCACTGGATTTACTATTCTTATGTTCAAACTAGTGGAACCCAGCCCGTTTCCTTAACAATGAAACAGGCCCTAGGAAGGCTCTCTTGTAAGCAATTATTTTGTCTCTCCCCTGCCCTCCCCTCCATGTCCAGCGATTCTTCACTTCCCTCCCACCCCATCCCATCCATGTCCAGCGATTCTCCTCTTCCCTACCCTCCCATCCGTGTCCCGCGATTCTCTTCTCTCCTCTCCTCCCATCCCATCCATGTCCATCGATTCTGCTCTGCTCTGCCCTCCCCTCCCCTCGATGGGCCACGATTCTCTGTACCTCATTGTTTTCTGGCTGGCCTGGCTGGCTTCCCTTCCATTGGTAACATCCTGACGTCAGCTCACTTACAGCATTCCCTTCCCTCTCACTGTTCCGCCCTCTGACATCATTACGTTTTGACGCGAGGGCGGGGCAGTGAGGGGGAATGGAATGCTGGAGGCTGGCTGACGTCATGAGATGTTACAAACCCAGGCAGCCAGACAGCGATGGAATGTTGGAGGTGCAAATTATTTATTTATTTTTTAAATTTTCTCCAATTTTTATTGAGTAGAAACTGAACAGGAGGTGCAAATTATTATATAGGATATTACACATCCTACTGGCAATATAGAACCTGTGACAGATCCCTACACTGAAAGCGTATGCAGATATGAGGAAATTGTGAAAAAGAAGGTAAAAGATATATTTGTAAAAGCAAAAACGAAAATTAAAAAAAGGTGGAAAAAGAGATTGCAGTTGTATTAGTACATATATTATATCGAACAACTGGATTGAAATTAAATGCACTCATTATTAGTAGTTAATTTAAATTGATTAGGGATGCTAAATTCAAAACAAATTGACCCTCACTGGCAAATTTGCTCCAACTTTGGGGGTGCTCATGTACCCAAAGAGCTGGTACGTATGAAAGCACATTCCAAAGCTGATATATTCCAGTCATTAAAAACTCAAAACAAAGGGGCCCTTTTACTAAGCAGTGTTAAGCAGCTAGCTACCATATGTTAAAACCAGCCAACTTGGTAAATAAAAGGTCCTAACCCATAGCCACTAGGAGTCAAATCCTTCATTGTGAACGTGGGGACAAGAATGGAGAGAAACTACTCGTTCTCCACACACTAGATACCAGGGATTATGTGTGTAATCCTCCAGTATAATGGGGATTATTAAATAACCTGAGAGAGCACTCCTGAGTCTCTGAGTGAAGGGTTCTGAGGTTGTGGATGGTAAAGGATCTAGCCCAAGGAGGTGGGTTCATGGGTAAATTACAGAGGGAAATGTTTCTGGTTGTTGAATGACAGTGTGGGAGGAGTTAGAGTAAATAACTGTTGGTGTTGGGGTTTGCATGAGGTCTTTGTGTGCTTCTATCCCCAACAGGACCTGTGAGGAGAAGGGGTGTGTTATGGTTTAGGTTATTTCGAGTGTCTGTCAGACAGACTATAGAGGCGGTCAAAGGTTATTACATAAACTTTATTCAAATAAGTAAATCTTAAATCATACATCACCGCTTGAGTTGACAACATCTCCGTCAGCGGCTGGGGAGGCTTGGATTGCAATCAGGTAGAGAGTCTCAGCTGGCACAAAGGGCCTGGGTAGCACGTCTGCTCCTATTCTGAAAAGACCTCCACCTCACTGCCCTTAGCTCCCAGCTTTTATACTGACCAATAAACATAATCTCATTCAATTGAATAAGGCTGACATGTAGTTAAGGATGTAACAGTTTCTTAATGCATCCCCAGGAACTGGCCAGGTTTCCAGAGATTCATGTGAAACATCATCCTTAGCCCTAAGCATGTTGTCATTCCATTTAGTACAAATTACTTCATCATTTAATATGATAATGCTATCAATTCCTGTCCTGAGAGTCCATTATGTATTTTCAAGAGAGCATTAACTATGCTATCATTACTTCATTATGTACTTTCAATAAACATTAACTATGATAGGCAGAACTCATTATGTATTTTCAAGGAAAGATTAAATATGATAACAGTATTTAGGCAGAACTCAATATCAAGCACAAACTTTTCCATTACATTCCACCCGTTGATATTGAGTTTTGACCACTATAACAGATTGGCATAAATTCGGGTTTAGTTTGATATTTGTCTACACAAGGTCAATAAATCAGGGACATGCTGAATGCAACAACAGAGGTCAATTAAACCTCCAATAATTAGAAAAGCTATCCCAATACCATATTTAAGTTGTCCCCAGTTTGAAATCCAGCTAAACAGCCAATTCCACCATGAATTATTAACATTTTCCTATATATGTTGTACTAATTCATTTAAATCATCAATATGTTTAGCAATACTCTTTGAGTGAGCTGAAAAATTAAACATCAAAGTCCTTATGTGTGAAAGCAAATAGAGTTCTTAAAAGAAATGTAGGTATCGGAACTGCAATCAGGCATGTCCGCAATAATTCTGACATAGCTTTCATGTTAGCAAGACAAAAATGTGAGGTATTAAACACATCACGAGCCAGATATTCTCAAACATTTTGTCCGTGCTCCAACAGACAAGTAGAGCGTATGTCCCACCGGAATACGGTACCTCCGACGGCCATACCAATTAGAATAACTACAATTATTAAGCCAGCAGTCATTTTTTGCTAGGAAAAGAAAAGGGTTACTCATTCTGTGACTCATTCTCGGGCGTAACATCGCTCTCATGGCACATATTCCCATTCCTCATGTCTTGGTTGCATGACAAGGACTGCATTATCAGTGCCACTAGCAACAAGATCAGCAGGGCCAGGAGGACCAGTAGGCTGTTGAAGCCACAGTTTAGCACCAGCTGCTAAGCCAGTAGAACCAAAACTGGCTGTGCCATGACTAGTAAGCACAGTGGAGGGGTCAGAAAACGTAGTAGGGGCTCCTGTTCAAATGGGAAACACAAGTAATTGAGTGACACGATCACCAGCATTGAACTGGAATGAATCAGTAATATTATGTAACAAAACTTTAATTTCCCTTTGATAATCAGCATCAATAACACCACCCATAATTTGTAAACCTCACAAAGCCAAAGATGAGCGAGGAGTGATGTGACCAACATGTCCTGGTGGTAAGGTAATACCCAACCCTATTGGGACAATAGCCCAGATTAATTTATGGACAGTCCAAATTTGAAAGTGCCATGCCCCTCCGAGAGAAAATGCATTGGCTTCCTGTCAAAGATCGAATCATCTTTATGTTTCAATAATTTTTATTGACAGCGTATCAAGTACAATAACAGCTGTTTGGAAATTACATGGTAAGTCCATGCTGTCTAACATTATATATCTATGAACTTCCCCCCATTCCCCCCCTTCCAACCCAGCCTGCCCCCCTCCCCTTTCCCTTTTTTATTAACTAAAAATGTAACAATGACAACAGCAAGGAAGAGTATTTGGGTTTAGTTGGCAAGTAAATGTCTCTTTGCTGACGGTTGCAGCGTATTCCAGAGTCTGCCCCAAGTCTGTCGCAACCGCCTTCTGTCTTCTAGATTCTGGTCTGAGACCGCGCATCGTTCCAGTTTGGATAGATCAATCATCAGTATTCTCCATTGGGTGATATTCGGTCCATTCCGGTCTATCCATCCATTTAAGATCACCTTCTTTCCAATCACTATCGCACGTTGCAGAAATCCACGGTATCCCGGCAACGCCGGCTTGGCATATTTGTATATTCCAAATAAGAGCAAGGGCTGTAGCACTGTCTTTCTGTGCCAACATGTCCATACTGCTTCAAGCACTTGTTTCCAGAAATGTTGCACTCTCCGACAGGCCCAAAACATATGTCCCAGAGTGGCCTTTGGTGCATTACACTTCGGGCAATTTCCAGATGCCCCATATCCTGCTTTCTGGGCTCTGTATGGTGATATGTGTAAACGGAGTACAAATTTGTATTGTAATTCCCAGTATCGCGTGAATGGCGAGGTGTTGAGTATAGAGATCAAATAATTTTGTATCGTACTGTCCGTCACCTCCGTTGCCAAGTCTACAGACCAGTCCTGCGCCCTCTTCTTGTAGTCTATGTCCTCTGTGGTGTCTAACAGATATCTGTGATGGTACCTTAGCGGAACTTCATTTTGAGATCCCAGTGTTAAGGCTGTACTCAATGTGTCCTCAACATCTTCACATAGATTAATCCAGCCTACTGATGTGGCATAGTGTTTCACTTGAAGGTAGGCAAACACGTCTGAAGCTGGCAATATGTATTCTCTCTGCAAATCTGTAAAGGGACGTATGTGTCCTTCAACATTTATTATTTGGTATAGGAATTGAATACCTTTTTTCCGCCAACGAGCAAACACTCCGGAGGTTGTTCCCACCGGGAAGTCTGGATTATGATATATTGGCAGGAACGGTGTTGAACTCGCTGAAAATCCATGCCGTCTGCATAGCCATCTCCATGTTGCTCTGGTTGATGTCAAAAACAAGTTCTTAGATATTTTGATGTCTGAGTTTTGTTTGCCTGTATGCAACAACCAACCAGGATGCAGCGCTGGGAAGGCCGATGATTCTATGGGAGTTGCTGTGAATTCCTGGCCTCCCACCAGCCAATCTCTTATATGTCTCATGGAGCATGCTATCGTGAGGTACCTTATACTTAATAGACCCATTCCTCCATGCGTCCTAGGTTTGTGTAAGACACCTATTGGGAGCCTCGGTCTCTGGCCTCGCCACAAGAAAGCCTGGATTGCTCTAGACAGGACCCTCTCCTCCCTCTGTCTTAAGTATAACGGGAGCATTTGGAAGGTATATAACCAGTGAGGGGCCACCATCATATTGAACAGGGCAATTCTGGCTGTAAGGGAAAGCGGAGCCCTCCCCCATTTTTGAAGCGTACATCTGGTTTCAGTGAGCAGTGGCATTACGTTTTCATTGTAAAGCCGCAATGGGTCCGTGGGTATCACTACCCCCAGGTATTTCAACCGTTCATTTCCCCATTTCAGAGGAAACTGCCCCTGCCATTCTGTTTGAACCTCTTCTCTCGTCGGCATGGCCAGAGACTTTGCGTGGTTGAGTCTAAAACCTGATATCTCTCCATAATTCCCCACCACTTTGAGCAGGGCCTCTAGTGATGCCTGAGGGTCATCTAGGAGAAGCATGAGATCATCTGCATATGCCAGTAATTTAATCATGTGTTCAGGTAGTTGCGCTCCTTTGATTTCTTTTGTGTTTCTTATTACACATAGAAGTGGTTCTAGTGTGAGCACAAAAAGTAAGGGGGAGAGCGGGCACCCCTGACGCGTCCCCCGCTCAATCCTAAACTCTTCTGTCCTAATGCCGTTGACCAGAATGGAAGCTGTTGGCGATGTATATAGAGCCTGAACTGCCTCAAAGAACCAACCCTGAACTCCTACCCAGCGTAATGTCTCAAACATGAACGGCCACCTGACTACATCAAATGCTCGTTCTGCATCTAAGCTAACCAATAGTCTGTTTGTGTCTGTCTCTTTTGCATGCATCAGCGCCGCCAACAGCCTCCGCACATTAAGTACTGATTTTCTGCCTCTGACAAACCCCACTTGGTCTGTATGTACAACCTGGGGTAGGCTTAGGGCCAGCCTGTCCGCCAGAATTCGGGACAAGATTTTGATGTCTACATTGATTAGTGATATTGGCCTATATGAGCCGGGCTGCATGAGGTCTCTCCCTGATTTAGGGATCAAGCTAATCAGTGCCGAATTTGCATACCGGGGAAAGGCGCCCTGCTGGACCGCTTCGTTGTATACATCTATCAACGGCCCAATCACCTGGCTTTGAAGCAACCTATAGAACTCGCTTGTATAGCCATCTGGCCCAGGTGCCGTATGAAGTCTAAGTGTTTTGATACCTTGTATAATTTCTTTTGCAGTTATTGGGGCGTTTAGGGCCTCGATCTCCCTTGTTGAGAATGTAGCCATTCCCGATCTTTTTAGGTATTCTGCTGTTTTGTTCTCTAATGATTCTTTTTCCCCTGTTTTTTTGTAGAGTGATTCAAAGTGCTCTTTAAATAGTTCAGCTACCTCGTCAATGTTGGTTGCAGCCCTACCTTCTGGTGTGCGCAAAGCTGTGATAAAGTGTTGTTTCCTATTATTTTTAACTACTTTGGCCAGATAAGCGCCGGCTTTGTCTCCAAATTTCTGGAGCCTACATTTCCGATATACAAGGGAACGTGTCATTCTCTCATGTAAGAGGCTGTTAAGTGCTGTTCGAGCTACCATAAGGGCATCATAGCATGCTTGGGTAGGTGTTTTGGTGTACGCTCTCTTCGTCTCCCTCAGCTTGCGTTCAAAGGCTATAACTTGTTGGTTAATTCTGCGGTTGCGCCTACACACATACGCTATTATGTCTCCCCGTAGTACTGCTTTTGCCGCTGACCAGAATAGGCCGGGGTCATCTAAATGACACTCATTCTTCTGGTATTCCTCCCATTTCTCACATATGTATTTCTTAAAGTCTGGGGAGGAATAAAGATATGCGGGGAACCTCCATCCCGAGGGTTTCTGAAAGAATGCCTGTGCTTCCAAATCTGCCCATATCATTGCGTGATCGGAGATTTCCTCCGGGCCTATCTGGGCATTCAGCACCTGGGGGAATAGCGTTGGGGACAAAAGAATGTAATCTAACCTGGATTGTGTTCGATGCACTCTGGATGTATGCGTATAGTCTCTTTCTTCCTGGTGCAGTAATCTCCAGGGGTCTATTATCCCTGCTAATGTACAGAAAGACTCTAATATGGTTTCTCCTGTTTTATCCCCCTGTGGCATTCCCTTAGACCTGTCTAACTGTGCATCATATACCTGATTCATGTCTCCTGCTATTACCAAAGGCAAATGTGTGTATTGCTGACATCTATGTAGCAGCTGTGCAAAAAAACTTCTACTTTTAACCAAGGGCGCATAAACTGCTACCAGTAATATCTCCTTCCCTTGTATGTTTATTTGTACCCCTAGGTATTTCCCTTCTCCATCCTTGAACCTTAGCTTGGCTGTGCATGCGAGAGATTTATGTATCAGTATTGCTACACCTCCTTTCCTTCCCATTGCTGGTGAACAGAACACCTCTCCCACCCAATGCCGTTTTAACTTGTCATGCTCTTCTCGAGACAACCTCGTTTCTTGCAGGCAGGCTATCTGAGCTCCATGATGCTTAAGGGCAGCTAGGATTTTTGTGCGTTTTACTGGGGATGTGATACCACACACATTCCATGAAACCAGACGTGTTTTTTTGAGTCCTAATCTAGCCAGGGACTTCCCCATAGGTTACATTCAGCTTGTTTAGTACATAACACCCCAGGGCACCCAGCCTCACCCTTAGGGCCCTCTGTTCCGTTTTACTTCTTCCTTTGTCTTTTACCTTGCCCCATACTACACCCATATTGTCTCTTCTTCCATGTTTCTTTTGTCGAATCATCTTTAAAATCTGCTCTGTAGTTCACAAAATCCTATATGGTGAAGTTCCTGGTTACATGATTGATCTCATCATCCTACCTCTCAGGAATACATTTAGATTTTCCCGTTCATATCTAAACCTTCATTATCCAAACTGCAACGGAATAAAGTACAAATCCACGTATGCTACATCCTTCTCCTTCATCAGCACTCAACTTTGAAATTCTTTGCTGAAATCCATAAAAACCATCAACAACCACCTAACTTTCAGGAAATCACTTAAGACCATGTTATTTGGAAACGCTTATTCCAAGGACTCAGCATGTGTCTCCACTGTTGGATGCGCATCAATCTAGAGACAATTTTGGACATATTCCCCTTCCCTCCTGTTATCTGTCTGCTGTACTCCAACCCCGCTCTTGAGCCCAGACCCCCTCCCCCAACAGTAAGGAAGTCAAAGGGAGCCCAGGGTAGACTGAACCACAGTAGCAAGAGCCCGCCTTCAGTGTACTCACCAAGGACACCAGCTTCGGGGAGAGGAACAGGCTTACTCACAGGTAGAGGACACAGGAACCAGCCGGCAGTAACCGGCACTCCCCACGGAACAGCAGGCACAGAGAAACTGGGGCAGCTAACCGTCTTCACCTGCACTTAGCTAACATTCAGTAAGAGTTGAGCCCTTACCTGCAGTCAGCCGGCAGGGCTTAGGGAATCCCGAACCAGCAGCAGCACTAGGAGAAGCTGAACCCCACTGAGAATCAGATCTGGGCAGACAATACCCAGAACTAAACCAAGAAATACAAGCCAAAGGTAAGCTACTGGCTACAGCACACAAACACACTCAGAACCAGACACCAAAGGGTTAACACACACACCAGCTACAGGAAAAGGGGAGGGGCCACAGCAGGGAAGCAAAGAGAAAATACCCAGGAAGACAAACACTGCTCAGAAACCCAGAACTACACTCAGCTGCTCCCTCCCGGGGAAAACAACCAGAGAAGGGAAACGAAGAGAAACTAAACCCAGCACAGACACATAGCAAGGGAACACAGAACAGAGAGAGAAAGGGCAACACAGAATACCCCTCCTCCACAGCACACAATCTCAAACACAGATATCTAACAGGCTAAAGGCAAGCACATAGCTCAAACGCCAAAGCACCGTACCCTGGGCTAGCAGGTAACAAATAGACCCTGGATACTGACGTCAACACTGCAAACGTCAGCTACACCTCGAGCTGACCAATGGCAGGTAAGTCCCTCCCAGCTACTCTAGCAGAGACCTTCCCACCCCTCCCCAGCCTGCTAGCAGAAACATAACATCACCTCCCCCTCAAGGGCCTCCCCCTCCCTCGGCCTCTCGGCTTATGAGGATAGAGACGGAGAAACCAATTTACCAGCACCGGGGCATGTACATGATCAGCATCTTCCCAGGAATTCTCTGCAGAACTGAAGCCCTTCCAAGCAATCAGGTACTGGAGGCGGCCCCTGACGCGCCTGGCATCCATAATCCTTTGGACCTCATATTCCTCCTGAGAGCGAGAGATCACAGGGGAGGAGTGTAGAGTGGGCAAAGATCGTTTTCGAAGAACCACCAGTTTCAGCAGAGAAACATGAAATGAGTTATGTACCTGAAGAGTGGATGGAAGTTTCAGCTGGTAACACACTGGATTAATTCGCCGAAGAATAGGGTAAGGACTCACAAAGCGAGGCGCAAATCGGGTTGAAGGGGTTTTCAAGCGCAGATTGCGAGTGGACAACCAAATCAGATCACCTGGCTGAAACTGGGGTCCCACTCTCCGGTGTTTGTCCGCTTGATGTTTCATGCGCGTTGAGGTCATCTGAACGGTTCTCCGGACATCCGCCCAAACAGCCTGGAAGGAGGCAACTGCCGCGTTGGCGGCGGTAACATCAGTTTTAATCTTCACCGGCAGAGGTATCCGAGGAGTCTGTCCATAAACTATAGGATGGAGACGTCCCGGTGGCAGAACTCTCCTTATAGTTGTGAGTAAATTCAGCCCAGGGGAGTAATTGACTCCAGTTCTCCTGATGGTCAGAAACATACAGTCTCAGGAACTGCTTCAGACATTGATTGATGCGCTCAGTCTGACCGTTAGATTGAGGATGGTAGCCAGATGAAAAATTCAGTTTTACCCCTAGAGCCAGATTCAGCGCCCGCCAAAATTTGGCCACAAATTGTACTCCACGATCGGACGTGTAGCCGAAAAATGCACTGAATGAAATACTGAGCCAGTTTCACAGCCGAGGGCAGTCCGGACAAGGGCACAAAGCCATCTTAGAAAAGCGGTCCACCACCACCCAAATGGTGGTATGCCCCTCTGACTCAGGGAGATCTGTGATAAACTCCATGGCTATATGAGTCCACGGCCTCTCAGGAATCGGTAATGGCATGAGAAGCCCCTGGGGTTCCCGTCAATCCGCTTTATGTTGGGCGCATTCTGGACAGGCCGCCACGAATTCCTGCATGTCATGGTCCAGCGTAGGCCACCAATATTTCTGCGCAATAAAGCGCTTAGTTCCTAATACCCCTGGATGCCCAGCCAGACGAGAAGCATGACCCCACTGCAGTATCCTTTCCCTCCACCGGGAGGATACAAAGGTCAAACCCGGTGGTATGTTGCACGTTACGGCAGACAAGATGATAGCAGGCTCAATTACATGTTGCAGGGGTTCCTCCTCCAGATCAGACTCCATTGACCTGGAAAGTGCATCTGCATTCGTATTTTTCGGGACGATAGGTCAAGGTAAAGTTGAAGCGGGAGAAGAATAAGGCCCAGTGAGCCTGTCGGGGATTCAATCTCCTCGCCTCCCGCAGATAAACCAGGTTCTTGTGGTCGGTAAAAACCGTGAAGGGTTCTTGCGCCCCTTCCAGAAGATGCCGCCACTCCTCCAGTGCAAGCTTAATGGCCAAAAATTCCTGGTCCCCAATAGCATAGTTCTTCTCAGCTGGGGTATATTTCTTCGAGAAGAAGGCACAGGGAAGAAGTTTCCCTCCAGAGTGGACTTGTGACAGCACAGCCCCTGTGCCCACCGATGAGGCATCCACCTCCACAAAGAACTTTTTAGTAGGATCAGGCTGTCGTAACACTGGTGCCCTGATAAAGGCCTGCTTCAGGTTCTCGAATGCTCTGCCCACTTTCGGTGGCCAATTACGAGCATCGGCATCTTTCTTGGTCAAGGCCATGAGAGGAGCAGTCAGAGATGAGTAGTTTAGAATGAACTGCCTGTAATAGTTTGCGAAACGCAAAAAACGTTGCAGCGCCTTGCACCCCGAAGGCTGTTGCCATTGCAAAATTGCAGTTACTTTACTAGAATCCATCCGTAGTCCTTGTCTGGAAATGATATACCCCAGAAAGGGTAATTCAGGCAGATGAAATACACACTTCTCCAGCTTTACATATAGCTGATTCTCTCTCAGTCGTTGTAACATGATCTTTACATGTTTGGGATGGTCTTCCTGGGATCTGGAAAATATGAGGATGTCATTCAGATATACCATCACAAACTTATATAGGAGGTCTCTGAATATGTCATTCATGAATGATTGGAACACTGCTGGAGCATTAGCAAGGCCGAAGGGCATCACCAGATATTCGTAGTGTCCATCGCGAGTATTGAATGCAGTCTTCCACTCGTCGCCCTCTTGGATCCACACCAGATTGTAAGCCCCTCTGAGGTCCAATTTGGTGAATATCTGTGCTCCTTGCAGGCGATCGAACATCTCAGAGATCAGGGATAACGGGTATTTATCCTTCCGAGTCATCGAGTTGAGACCCCTATAATCGATGCATGGGCGCAAGCCCCCATCCTTCTTTTCTACAAAAAAAAATCCAGCCCCCGCTGGAGACTTTGACGGCTGGATGAATCCTCGGGCCAGATTATCCCGAATATAATAAGTCATAGTTTCGGTCTCGGGACGAGACAAAGGATACACACACGCCCCCGGGGAACCACAGCTCCAGGCACTAACTCTATGGCACAGTCATAGGGGCGATGAGGTGGTAATGTCTCCGCTCGCCGTTTGGAGAAGACGTCCTTAAATGGCTGGTACATGGTGGGAAGCATTATCTTGGCTTGGGCCAAGGGAAGCAATGTAGACACGGGAAAGACTTTGTCTAGGCAGCATTCATGGCAAGCTGAGCCCCAAGCCTCCAACTGACCCCGCTCCCAGTTGATGCGGGGATTAAGCAGACTAAGCCATGACATTCCAAGAATAATAGCTTCAGTGGCAGAGGGAAGGACAAAAAAAGAAATCATTTCCTTATGAAGAGCTCCAACCCGAACCATCATAGGCACGGTCCGAAACCGAAGCGCTCCTTGGACTAGTCCCACTGCCGCAGATATGGAGATAGGGTGAGATAACTCTTCAGTAGGGATCCGATGGGTCTGGACTAGGTTCTGGCTGATAAAATTGCAACCGGCTCCCGAATCAACTAATGCCTCCAGACAATGGGTTCCAGGAATAGAAAACAGGACTTGTGCCCCGGAAGACCCAGATCTCGCTCCCGATACCGTCTCCCGGGCCGGTATCAGTGTTGCCGGTTTCCCGACTTCCTGCGCATAGGGCATTCATGGACAAAGTGTCCCTTGGCTCCGCAGTATAAACATAGACCTTCTATGCGCCTTCACTGCTTTTCTTGCGCAGATGTAGCCACTCGCTGTACCTACATAGGCTCTGCTCCATCCTGGGAATCCTGCGACTGGGCAGCAGGGCTCTTAGAAGACATCTGCGAGTCATTCTTCCCATACTGGTGACTAGCATGACGCTCACTGGCACGTTCCCTGAAGCGGATGTCTACCTGGGTACAAAGGCGAATCAGATCATCCAAGTTAGAGGGAAGCTCTCGACCCGTGAGCTCATCTTTTATAACAGGGGATACTCTGTGCCAAAACACAGCTACGAGGCTCTGATTCTCCCATCCTAATACTACTGACAGTGTCCAGAATTGAATGGCGTATTCGTCTAGGGTGAGCCGACCCTGGCGTAAATTCAGAAGCTGAGTTGCAGCAGAAGAGGCCTTCCCGAGTTCCTCAAAGATGAGACGGAACTGCTTCAGGAACTCAGTTAAGTTATCCAATACAGGATCTTTCTTCTCCCAAAGCGGGGAGGCCCAGGCAAGAGCTGGCCCCGAGAGCAGGGAGATGATGTATGCTACCTTTACTCGATCTGTGGGGAAATCCCGGCCTTGTAATTCAAACACAATCTGGCACTGATTTATAAAACCCTGACAAGTCCGGCTGTTACCATCATAGCGTGGAGGCTGGGCTACACGAACACCTAGACCCCCTCCCGGCGCTCCCTGGGGACTAGGGGCTACAGACTCCCCGCCAGTCCCAGGGCCAGTAAGGTGGTCCACCCGTTGATTTAAAGCAGCCACAGCCCCTGCAACTTGCTGTACCTGGGCATGCAGTTGTTGGAGTATCTGCACGGCAGAGGGTTCAGTCGAGCTCATGGCTTTGGCATTCTGTTATCTGTCTGCTGTACTCCAACCCCGCTCGTGAGCCCTGGAGCCCAGACCCCCCCTCCCCCAACAGTAAGGAAGTCAAGGGGAGCCCAGGGTAGACTGAACCACAGTAGCAAGAGCCCGCCTTCAGTGTACTCACCAAGGACACCAGCTTCGAGGAGAGAAACAGGCTTACTACTCACAGGTAGAGGACACAGGAACCAGCCGGCAGCAACCAGCACTCCCCATGGAACAGCAGGCACAGAGAAACTGGGGCAGCTAATCGTCTTCACCTGCACTTAGCTAACATTCAGTAAGAGTTGAGCCGGCAGGGCTTAGGGACTCCCGAACCAGCAGCAGCACTAGGAGAAGTTGAACCCCACTGAGAATCAGATCTGGGCAGACAGTACCCAGAACTAAACCAAGAAATACAAGCCAGAGGCAAGCTACTGGCTACAGCACACAAACACTCAGAACCAGAGACCAAAGGGTTAACACACACACCAGCTACAGGAAAAGGGGAGGGGCCACAGCAGGGAAGTGAAGAGAAAACACCCAGGAAGACAAACGCTGCTCAGAAACCCAGAACTGAGAGCATTTTCCATCTCACAGATAGGCTGCAGAGAATACCTTCTCCTACTTCCACCCACCCTACCCCTCTACCCACCCACCCCTAGAGTGACATGTCTTATATAACCTCCCTATCAACCCACTCATTACTTTACCTCACCCATTTCTATTCTTCTATCACCTTCTCCCACTACTCCAACCAGAGTTACACCTAATCACACTGACCACCCTTCAACATCTTCTGTCCTTCTGTGACTGTTCTCTTGTGCTTGACTGCTTAAATATTTTAAATTTAAATGCTTTACTTTTTGTCTATTAGATTGTAAGCTCTTTGAGCAGGGACTGTCTTTCTTCTGTGTTTGTACAGCGCTGCGTACACTTTGTAGCGCTCTAGAAATGTTAAATAGTAGTAGTAGTAGTAACTACACTCAGCTGCTCCCTCCCGGAGGGGGGGGGGGGGGGGGGGGACAACCAGAGAAGGGAAACGAAGAGAAACTAAACCCAGCACAGAATCACAGCAAGGGAACACAGAACAGAGAGAGAAAGGGCAACACAGAATACCCCTCCTCCACAGCACACAATCTCAAACACAGATATCTAATAGGCTAAAGGCAAGCACATAGCTCAAACGCCAAAGCACCGTACCCTGGGCTAGCAGGTAACAAATAGACCCTGGATACTGATGTCAGCACTGCAAACGTCAGCTACACCTCAAGCTGACCAATGGCAGGTGTCCCTCCCAGCTACTCTAGCAGAGACCTTCCCACCCATCCCAAGCCTGCTAGCAGAAACATAACACCTCCTCTCTCCTGGTTCCCCTACTCCTCCCGTCCCTTCCTCATCTTCCCCATTATTTTTTTGAGTAGGTTTTCTGCTGTATTAGCTTCTGCCTCTGTGGTGTGCTGTAAGCCACATTGAGCCTGACACTGTTGGGAAACTGTGGGGTACAAATGAGATAATTAATAAATAAATAAATAAATAAAGGACCACCATAATAATATGGTATATGACATATCCATTCAATATTATTAACTGCAGCAAACGCCTGCACCAATATACCAGCAAAATGCGAACCATTATCACTTTGAATTTGTAAAGGAACACCATGATAATTGTATTGTTTTAAGAGTACTAAATTGGCTTGCACTAACTTCCTTTCCTCTCTCTACTGGCACTTTCTGCAAATAGTCCAGTAGCTCTGTTGGCTCATCATCTTTCAATACTACCCCCCAGGGTTCACATAAACCGGCACAATAGGACCATTCTATTGCTATTTATTTATTACATTTGTACCCCGTGCTTTCCCACACATTGCAGGTTCAATGCAGCTTACATAGAGGCACATTTTCAAAGCACTTAGCCTTCCAAAGTTCCATAGGTTTCTATGGAACTTTGGAAGGCTAAGTGCTTTGAAAATATGCCTAATAGTAATTCAAAATACAAAGTCTTATAAGGAGAGAAAAATTTCAAACTGTAATGAAACATGATAAAGTTGAAGCTTGATAATATATGATTAGGATAAGGGAAGGTAAACAGGATAGGACAGTATAGGTTGGGGGAAATGGGGTAAGGAGGGATATAGTAAAGGAGAGATGGAGAAGAAAAGGTTGGGATGAGTAGAGGAAGAATAAGGAGGTGGGGTAAGTAAAACCAATGATGAGGTTGGTATCAGTGTCAGAACAGATTTGGGAGTGGAGGTTAATAAGATTAGGTTGGGACATTAGAGTAGGCTTGCTTAAAGAAAAGAGCTTTCAGCATTTTTCTAAAGGGCAAGTAGTCATTAATTAATCAGATAGATCTTGGTAGAACATTCCAAGTATCCCATCCCAGAATCTGAATTGGAGCATGAGGTCATATTATAAGACCTCTCTTGTTCCTTTTTCCTACAAAACATTGAACACCCCTATATGCTGGCAATGATATACCCCACTTCTGATACCAAATGTTCTTTCGAGTATATCTGTCAAATATTCAAATAAGTAAATCATAAATCATACATCACCGCTTGAGTTGACATCATCTCCGTCAGCGGCTGGGGAGGCTTGGATTGCAGCCAGGCAGAGAGTCTCAGCTGGCACAAAGGGCCTGGGTAGCACATCTGCTCCCATTCTGAAAAGACCTCCACCTCCCTGCCCTTAGCTCCCAGCTTTTATACTGACCAATAAACATAATCTCATTCAATTGAATAAGGCTGACATGTAGTTAAGGATATAATAGTTTATTAATGCATCCCCAGGAACTGGCCAGGTTTCCAGAGATTCATGTGAAACATCATCCTTAGCCCTAAGCATGTTGTCATTCCATTTAGTACAAATTACTTCATCATTTAATATGATAATGCTATCAATTCCTGTCCTGAGAGTCCATTATGTACTTTTAAGAGAGCATTACTTCATTATGTACTTTCAATAAACATTAAATATGATAGGCAGAACTCATGTGTTTTCAAGGAAACATTAAATATGATAACAGTATTTAGGCAGAACTCAATATAGTGGCGTAGGAAGGGGGGGCGGTGGGGCAGTCCGCCCCGGGTGCACGCGCTGGGGGGGTGTCGGCTCGCTGGTTCTCTGCTCTTTCTGCCCCGGAACAGGTTACTTCCTGTTCCGGGGCAGAGAAAGCAGGGAAGCAGCAGAGCCGACGCAGCTCCCAGTGACGTGCACTGGGGGCGGATTGGCCCTCCCGCCTGCCCCCCGCTGAAAGTTAGGGTGCGTTTGGGGGGGGGGGGGGTGCGCAGCGGCGACCCGCCCCGGGTGTCAGGCACCCTCGCTACGGCACTGACTCAATATCAAGCACAAACTTTTCCATTACAGGGTGTCCTGGAAAGGCCAGAATTACCTAATGCTGAGTCAATGGGGAGTTATTGTCAGCCAAAGGCTGGAAGAGTGGAGTGGAGTGGAGTGCTCCGAGTGGGTAATGGGGAACCCAGGATCAGAAACAATAAGACAGGAGAAACCTCTACGATAGATCCACACCATACACAGGAAGTAGAGGCTGACCACAGCCTAGACCAACTCGGGAGATGATATAGATGAAAATACTTTATTGATTGTTCAAGGGACTCGACATGGTCCGTGTTTCGACGCCAACAGGCGTCTGCCTCAGGGGTCACAAAAGGTATTCTAAAAAATACATATACATAAATATTTAGCACATAAAATAGATCATGTTCTAAAAACAACACATATTTGAAATAAATAAATAAATATTCATCTCAAAGCCACATTAAAAATATGCTAAAAAATATATGTTGCCTTTAAACCAAACAGCAGACATATCAACAAGAATCTAAAAAACAAAGTCAAACATCACATAGGAAGAATAAATAAATAAAATGTAAATAAAAATACGTAAAGTATCAGTGGACTCAGGGGACTGTATCAATAAACTGATTAAGTCAGTATAAGGAAAAAATGGAACTCACCACAGAGCACTTATGTAAAATGGATTTACAAACAAGGGTAAACTCTATGCAATTCGAATAGAGTTTCCTGCACACCCCAATTCTGTAGTATAAACGTATTGCAAAAAAACGTTTTAACTGATCAAACTGAATGCAATTATGTGATCTATAACATGCGGAATATATCTGATACTTAGGGGTTTAAGTGCTAACCAGACATGGGTATACAAGAGGAATGTGATAGACAGACAAGAGGAGGTAAAGCGAAGGAGGTCGGTCTCGGGGGGGCTGTACCGCAGGAGCCCTCAGGGTAGGAGGAGACCCACCCGAAGGCTCACCGCCACCAGCAGGGGAATGGACAGCCCTCACCTGCACTCCTGACGATGCACCACCGTCCGACGACATCAGCAGACGAGGTCCCGGTACCACCGACGTCGATGCAGCTATCCGATGTCTCGGCGCCGATGCAGAGGCCCGATGCCTCGATGCACTCGATGCAGGGGCGGCCGAGGAAGATGGTCTGGACGCTGACGACGTCGATGCACTCGAAGATCCCGGTGCCGATGCCGACGAAGAGCCCGAGAACAACACGTTCCACTGGGCTAGTCTCGCTACCTGAGTCCGCCTCTGAAGCAGGGAACACAGACTGCAGTTCTGAGGGCGGTGCTCGGCCCCCAGACACTGAAGACACGACGAGTGTCGATCAGTGAGCGAGATAACCCGGGCGCACTGGGTGCACTTCTTGAAGCCGCTGGAAGGCTTCGATGTCATGGGCGGAAAAATCACGCCGGCGAAATCAAAATCCGAAATGACGGAAAAAGAGCACCAAAACTTTAGAGGGAGAAAATCTCGACCGAGGCCGAAAAGAGGCCTACCCCGACGACGAAAGAAAACTTACCGGGGCAAAAAGCTGGAAGTACGGGGAGGATTGACACGAAACCCGGTGGAGGGTTTCCGGAGCACTTCCCGACTTAAGCAAAAGCTTTTCCGAAGAAAAAACACGCTCAAAACGATTTGGACGCGCGAGGTCGACTTTCCGGGGCTCGACACGGCGAAAATACGACCGTACCGAGTGCGGACAAAAGAAGACTGGCCGGCTCGAGCCGGTTTCGGGCGGGAAGACGGCCGCGCATGCGCGGTGCGCGCGGGCGCGCGAGGACTAGCAAAAGACTTTGCTAGTGAAGTTTCCGATTGGAGGGGCTGCCGTGGACGTCACCCCATCAGTGAGAACAATCAGCCTGCTGTCCTCGGAGAAAAAAGCTGTGCCACAACTGGAAAGACTTTCCGTTGAATTTTATGGGACAGATAGCTTTGATCAAAATGGTGGTATTGCCTAAGCTTTTATACCTTTACAAATGCTCCCATTGTGGGTACGGAAAGTGGAAGATAGTCTGTACCGGAGTGTGATAGGTACCTTTATATGGCACGTAAAGAGGCTGCGGATAAGCTTACTTATGATCGGAAACAGGGAGGTCTTAGGCTACCAGACCTACGAACTTACAATGTGGCTGCATTGATGCAGTGGATTCATGAATTGATTTCAGGGAAGGGTTTCTATGCTTTTGTGGGCTTTTGGGAGAGTTGGTGTAGTCCGAATGATCCGTTTACTGTCTTAGAATCTTGGGTGATACAAGGGGCTAGGAAATTAGTAGAGAATCCATATGTGGCGGCCCTGCAGTTGGCCTGGCGGTGGTGGAGAGGGCAGGGGGGAGTGGTTAAAGGGGTCAGTCCATTCCTACCACTAGTGGGGAATTTGGCTTTCCCTGCAGGGATCGGAGTGTCGGTACTTCAAGGATGGCGAGAGAAAGGTTGCCGATTCATAGGCCAGTTTAGGAAAGCGGGGGAAGATGTGTTCCCAACATTCTAAGTGGTTACAAATGAGCTGCAGATCTCTGGCTCCCAATTTTTTGCATATCTCCAGGTGAGAGATTATGTACTGAGTGTGGAACGCAGGAGTCGAGCGGTGGTGCGCTTCACAAAACTGGACCAGTGGTACCAAGTGATTAAAGATAATCAGAAAGGGCAGCACATATCACATTTAGCGGAACTCTGGAGTAAGGACGTAGTACAGGATATCTCTCATTCATCTCGCCACCTGGTGGTCAGACCTGGTGGCTGCGATGGACTGTCTGTTTGCTGTTTCCCATGTTCCAGAAGTCATGCAGGTCCGGTCCGGATCTTCCAGCCTTCCAGACTGGCTTGGGATTTTTGGAACTTAGCAGCACCCTTACCTGGTGAACTCCCTTGTATGTGGCCTTTATTAAGTACCTGGGAACTTTCAGACTTTAAGTAAAATGATACATTAAAAAACAAAACTGAAAGTTCCCAGGTGCTTAATAAAGGCCACATACAAGGGAGTTCACCAGGTGCTGCTAAGTTCCAAAAATTACATTCACATTTATCACATAAATGTAAGGAACTTTCAGACTTTGCCTTTGCAAAAGAGGTCTTCAGTTGTGTTCTTGTCCTTGTTGGTCTGTTGTGGTTCCTGCCCTGTAGCTTGCTTTGCCTGTCTTTGACCCTGCTGGTTTCCTGGTTTATTCTTCTGATTGCTGCCTGCCCAAGACTGCTTGCTTTCTGGTTTATTCTTCTGATTGCTGCCTGTCCAAGACTCTGTTTGTTTCCTGGTTTATTCTACTGTCTGCTGCCTGCCCAAGTCTCTCCTTCTTTCCTGGTTTGTTCTGTGCCAGAGCCGGTGGTGGGAGGTAGGACTGGTGGTTGGGGGGGGCGGGGATAGTGCTGGGCAGACTTATACGGTCTGTGCCCTGAAAAAGACAGGTACAAATCAAGGTAAGGTATACACAAAATGTGGCACATGTGAGTTATCTTGTTGGGCAGACTGGATGGACCGTGCAGGTCTTGTTCTGCCGTCATCGACTATGTTACTATATTCTACTGTCTGCTGCCTGCCCAAGACTCTGCTTGTTTTCTGGTTTATTCTACCATCTGCTGCCTGCCCAAGTCTCTCCTTGTTTCCTGGTTTGTTCTGTGCCAGAGCCGGTGGTGGGAGGTAGGACTGGTGGTTGGGGGGGCGGGGATAGTGCTGGGCAGACTTATATGGTCTGTGCCAGAGCCGGTGGGGGAGGCGGGGCATACTTATAAGGTCTGTGCCCTGAAAAAGACAGGTACAAATCAAGGTAAGGTATACACAAAATGTGGCACATGTGAGTTATCTTGTTGGGCAGACTGGATGGACCGTGCAGGTCTTTTTCTGCCATCATCGACTATGTTACTATATTCTACTGTCTGCTGCCTGCCCAAGACTCTGCTTGTTTCCTGGTTTGTTCTACTGTCTGCCGCCTGCCCAAGACTCTGCTTGTTTCCTTGTTTGTTCTACTGTCTGCCGCCTGCCCAAGACTCTGCTTGATTCCTGATTTACTATTGATTGCTGCCAGCTGACAGACTCTGTGTGGTTCCTGGTTTCCCTGCTGCTTTGCTGCCTGCCAGTAGGACTCTGCGTGATTCATGGACTATTCTCCTGCTTCTGCTTAGTGCTTCTGTTCCAGTCCAGCTGCTCCAGTCCGGCCTGTGCCCGTCTGTCTATGGTCTGCCTTGCCTCCTGTTTGGGTGATTTGCCTGCCGCTGCTGCTCCTCGGCAGTGGCCCAAGGGCTCACTTTTCCTCACCAGCGTGACAGTATAGAATTCTTTACAGGGTACATATCACTAAAGAAAGGGGAAAGATCCTAGGGATGTGGGAAAACGCAGCCTGTAATAAGTGTGGGAGTCGAGTGCGTACGTTTCTACACTCTTTTATGGAATGCCCGGCATTATACACATTATGGGTCGGTGCGCTGAGCGCCATTGAGGATATTTTGCAGTGCACAGTGGAATGGATGTACTCAGTCATAGTGTTAGGATGTGGGGAGTCACTTAGAGAACAGGGGTTGGGGGCTATGCAGTGCAAATTTGTCTTGCTGGCAATGGTATTAATTAAGAAATGTATTCTGTGAGTTTGGATTGACGCAGAAGCCCCGGCATTAGATGTATGATTGACATGGCTAAATTTGCTAAATAGATACTTTTGTTTTGTTTTCACAGAAGAAAATCCTGGAGAAGGACCGTGATGGACTGGAAAAAGTACAAATGAGAATGAAGTGGATAGAGCACCATTCACGGAACAGAGTGTGTATCAACAACTTGAAAAGCTAAAGGTGGACAAAGCCATAGGCCCAGACGGGATCCACCCCAGGATATTGAGGGAGCTCAGAGAGGTTTTGGCGGGTCCTCAAAGATTTGTTTAATAAATCCTTGCAGATGGGAGAGGTTCCGAGGGATTGGAGAATGGCGGATGTGGTCCCTCTTCACAAAAGTGGTGATAGGGAAGAAGCTGGAAACTACAGGCCGGTAAGCCTCACTTCGGTTATTGGAAAAGTAATGGATGCGATGCATAAGGAAAGGATAGTGAATTTCCTGGAAGCCAATAAGTTGCAAGATCTGAGACAACATGGTTTTACCAAAGGGAAATTGTGCCAAACGAATCTCATTGAGTTCTTTGATTGGGTGACAGGAGAATTGAATCAGGGACGAGCTATGGACGTAATCTACTTAGATTTCAGCAAAGCTTTTGACACGGTTACCCACAGGAGGCTCTTAAATAAACTGGATGGGCTGAAGATAGGACCTGAAGTGGTGAACTGGATTAGGAACTGGTTGACGGACAGACGCCAGAGGGTGGTGGTGAATGGAATTCGCTCGGAGGAGGGAAAGGTGAGTAGTGGAGTGCCTCAGGGATAGGTGCTGGGGTCGATTCTGTTCAATATATTTGTGAGTGACATTGCCGAAGAGTTAGAAGGTAAAGTTTGCCTATTTGCGGATGATACTAAGATCTGTAACAGAGTGGACACCCCGGAGGGAGTGGAAAACATGAAAAAGGACCTACGGAAGCTAGAAGAATGGTCTAAGGTTTGGCAATTAAAATTCAATGCGAAGAAATGCAAAGTGATGCACTTAGGGAATAGAAATCCAGGGGAGACGTATGTGTTAGGCGGGGAGAGTCTGATAGGTACGGATGGGGAGAGAGATCTTGGGGTGATAGTATCTGAGGATTTGAAGGCAACGAAACAGTGTGACAAGGCGGTGGCCCTAGCTAGAAGGTTGTTAGGCTGTATAGAGAGAGGTGTGACCAGCAGAAGAAAGGGGGTGTTGATGCCCCTGTATAAGTCATTGGTGAGGCCCCACCTGGAGTATTGTGTTCAGTTTTGGAGGCCGTATCTTGCTAAGGATGTAAAAAGAATTGAAGCGGTGCAAAGAAAAGCTACGAGAATGGTATGGGATTTGCGTTACAAGACGTATGAGGAGAGTCTTGCTGAATTAAACATGTATACTCTGGAGGAAAGGAGAAACAGGGGTGATATGATACAGACGTTCAAATATTTGAAAGGTATTAATCCGCAAACGAACCTTTTCCGGAGATGCGAAGGCGGTAGAACGAGAGGACATGAAATGAGATTGAAGGGGGGCAGACTCAAGAAAAATGTCAGGAAGTATTTTTTCACGGAGAGAGTAGTGGATGCTTGGAATGCCCTCCCGCAGTAGGTGGGGGGAAATGGAAACGGTAACGGAATTCAAACATGCGTGGGATAAGCATAAAGGAATCCTGTGCAGAAGGAATGGATCCTCAGGAGTTTAGTCGAGATCGGGAGGCGGGGCAGATTTATATGGTCTGTGCCAGAGCCGGTGGTGGGAGGCGGGGATAGTGCTGGGCAGACTTATACGGTCTGTGCCCTGAAGAGCACAGGTACAAATCAAAGTAGGGTATACACAAAAAGTAGCACATATGAGTTGTCTTGTTGGGCAGACTGGATGGACCGTGCAGGTCTTTTTCTGCCGTCATCTACTATGTTACTATGTAAATGGGTAATTACAGCACAAAAATTCTCTGCTTCATTGGGAAAGCGCCAGTATCGAGATATATGGGGGGGAGAGCGCTTTCCTTGTTCTCACTGCAGGGTCTTGACTCGGAGAATCCAGGATAAAGTAGGGTATGGCTGATAAGCAACAAGGGGGAGGTCGGGGGGGTGAAAGGGGGAAGGGAGGGGTAGATAAAAGGGGGGGAGAGTGTGGAAGAGGGGTGGGAGGGGGGAAAGGGGGCAACTCAAGGGGGGAAGGGAGTTAATGGTAAAAGATATGAAGTTCGGTATCATTATGTTATTCGATATATCTAAGCATGGTTTTGTACCTTTATAGAAAACACCTGGGAGAGTGGTGAGATGGTGACCTGGAGTTCGTATGCCCAACAGCCCAGCTGCCCTCTGAGGTTCTGTTTTCTTTATATAAATTTCCTCTCTGCAATTGCATTTTCCTTAACTGATTGCCAGCGTTTTGTCCCCTGAGCAGCAAGTGCGGGACCGCTGCGCATCGAACAGCCCACAGATGAAAGGGTTGGCGAGTCCTTTGATTAGCGCCGGTGAAGGAGCGTCGACGCTCTTGGATCTGGAAAAACAACTCCATCGCTCCCGAATTATTCAACCACCATGTCCAAAGGAGTGGAGGAGTGAGTTAGAGGCATATGCTGAAACGGAGGACGTTTACAGTAGAACCCGAATCGGCGGAACCACTCCTAAACACTTCAAGAGAAATCATCTTGGAGTTTCTGGCTTCCGTGGAGGTTACATTGAATACCATCTGGAAGGCGCTTTGGGACCTAACGGCGGTAGTAAATAACTTTGTTTCAGATATGATCTTATTGGAGAGTTGCATGGACAATTTGACTGAACCCTTTGAGAGTGAAAAATTGATATGATAGATGAAGTTCTGCACAAGCAAGAAGTGGTTATGATCTTGAAAATGATAATGGACCAGAAACTTTGAATAATAAGGTGGATGTAATTGTAGATGATTAGTGTTATGATTATTGTTTTTCCCAGAGTTCCAGGTATGACTCCTAAAGTTTTCCTCAGAAATATTTCTTTAATTATTACTTCGAAAGGCGTGAAGCCTGTGAAAACTGGGATTACCTTTAATCAGTGGGATTTGAATTAGAGACTTCAGTATATGTGTCGTTAAATAATTTCTGGTTTTTAAAAGAGAGAGAATGTAATCAGATGCAGGGCCGGTCTTAGGCAGAGGCGACCGAGGCGATAGGGCCCCGTGCCTAAGGGGGCCCCGTGCGGCGCGCCTCGCCTCTGCCTCGCCGACCACGCTCGCCTGCCCTCCACCCATGTCCCGCGACGCGAGTCTCTTCGTTCCCCTGCTGCTCCCCCTCCCTCCAGCCACCTGAGACCCCTCCCGTCTGAGCCCCCCCTCCCCGACCCGCCAAATGACCCTCTTCTGCCGCCCGCACCTCACCTGACCCGACCCAGCATTTAAAAAAAACCTCCAAGCGGCGGTGCCGGTGCCTCGCGTCTGAGAGAAGAAAACTCGCTTCATTGTTGGCCGGCCTTCCCTCAAGTCCCGCCCTCTGATGTAACTTCCGCAAGGGCGGGACTTGAGGGAAGACCGGCCAACGACGAAGCAAGTTTTCTTCTCTCAGAGGTGAGGCACCGGCACCGCCGCTTGGAGGTTTTTTTTAAATGCTGGGTCGGGTCAGGTGAGGTGCGGGCGGCAGAAGAGGGTCGTTTGGCGGGTCGGGGAGGGGGGGGGCTCAGACGGGAGGGGTCTCAGGTGGCTGGAGGGAGGGGGAGCAGCAGGGGAACGAGGAGACTCGCGTCGCGGGACATGGGTGGAGGGCAGGGGGGACGGGGGGGTTACTGGACATAGGTGGATGGCAGTTGGCAAGGGGGACAGGAGGGTCGCTGGACATGGGTGGATGGCAGGGGAGGGCAGGGGACACAGGAGGGTCGCTGGACATGGATGGCCTCTGGACATGGGTGGATGGAGGGGAGGGGGTCTCTGGACATAGTTGGATGGCAGGAGAGGGCAGAGGGGACAGGGGGTTGCTGGACATGGGTGGATGGAGGAGAGAGAAGAAATGCTGGACATGGATGGAGGCGAGGGAAGAGTGAGGAAGGAGATGAGGTGAGGGAAAAGGAAGAGAGGAGAAAAAGTGCACATGGATATAGAAAATAGGCAGAAGCTGGAACCACTGGACAGTCAAGTCTGCGGAGGACCCAGCTTTTACTTACAGATGTAGGGCAAGAAATGAAGAAGAAAGGCAGAAAGTAAAGAAATAAATGGAAAGGAAGCCCTGGAAACGGAGTTAAGAGGACAGATAGCAGCACAATCGGATACTGAGCCAGCATGATCAGAAAAACAAAGTCACCAGACAACAAAGGTAGAAAAAACTATTTTATTCAGGATTTATTAATTGGAATATGTTCGTTTTTGGAAATGTGCATCTGTGATATTTTTCATGTAAGTTTTAATTTTTGTAGTATTGCTATATGCTGAGTCTGACTTCTTGAGGTAACTTTCCAGTTCAGTATTTTGCATTCATGTGTTTTTCAGGTGTGATCAAGGAAGGTGCAGTATTTTGCTAGCGTATAGTTTGCAGCCCTTTTTGTTTTTTTTTTTTTCACTAGGTTGTGCACTGGTGTTTTAGAGCCCGGTGTAATTACAGTTGCCTTTCCACGCCACGCATAAGGTTGTAGCTCGTCCTGTCCTTGGAATTAGTGCTGTTTATGGTTTGTTAAGGTTATGAGTGTGTTTTTGCACACGTTTGTGTATAGTGTTTTGCAGTGGAGAGATTATGTGTTGGCCTTACTAAGGTGGCACCAAACATCGGAAAGGGTGTAGAGCCTAAATCATGACACACTATCTCTAAAAGGGTGTTTTGTGGCTCTACATGAGAATTGTGATATTATGATCCCTTGCTAGCTTCATATTGTTGATAATCTGCATTTTCCGTATGGCTGGTATATTGGTGTATAAGGTATTAATTGTGACTTTTTTTTTTACTTATTTTTTTTCTGTGTGTTGTCAGACAATTATGGATGACAGAGTCGGAGTCTTCTTGAGTCAGAGAGTTGTGGTATATATTTTAAAACAATTTTAATACCTTGGTGGTCTATATGTTTTTATATTGTACATTATATTTTACATATCACTTTATTTTATTGTATATCTTTTCATTTCATTTTTATTTTATTGCATATATGGGTTACAGAGTAATAGGGGAATTTGAAAGTACTGAATCTTTTCTTAATATTTTTCCTTTTCTCCTTTGTTATGAGAATTGGAACTACTAATTGTAGTGGACTTGAACTGAATAATTTCTGGGGAGGGGAGGTTTCATGATAGCATTGTGCTTATTATTTCAATCAGTTTTTTGTACAAGTTTAGCTTCATTTGTCTTTATTTGAAATTTCATAAATAAAAAAATGTTCTAAAAATGGAATAATCTTATCAATGAGGTGGAGCTAGGGTGGGGGTGGGGCTATGGTGGGGTGGGGCTAGGATGGGGCCCCACCAAATTGGTCTGCATAGGGCCCCGCACTTGCTAAGACCGGCCCTGATCAGATGTATTATTTCTAACTAAAACCTGGACAATAAGAATGTTCTCAATGAAATGAATTGACTATACACAGTATTTGGTCTTGAGGAAGCCAACCAGATGATCAATGTGCAATAATGAAGTAGATGAGTAATATCTGGGGATAATCAGGTTAATACCATGTTTTCTTTTTTCTGTTTAATTGATCTCCTTGTCTTATTTCACTCTCCCTATTTTTCTTCACTTTGTGGTCTAAGAAAGAGAAAGATTGTATATAGTCCATATATCTAGTTGGGATTGTTTTCTTCTTATATTGTTTTAATGTGCAATCATCTCTGTATTACTGTTTGCAAGTGGCCCTTGTAAAATGAAAAATTATAAATAAATGATTAAAAAAAGGAAAACACATTGTTTTGCACGTATTGTATGAGATTTGTATCTGACTTCGGGCACTAATAAAGATATTTAAAAAAAAAAATCAAATATAAAATTTGGGTGAACTTATGAAACAGATATATAAAATATTTTTAAGTTGAGTATGGAACTAGTTACGAGAACAACATTATAAACCCTCAGTGATACTCGTAACCAATCAGAGCAGTATTATGTTACTAGAACGAGCCAGTGTACGTACACCACATGCAAGCCTATTCAAGACAAATATTTTTTTAGGAAACGCATCAAACCAACAAAAGAAATGTCCTTAGTGCACACATAGTTATATATGTGGAAAAAGAGAGGTGGGGCTCAGGAGAAGCTTGACAATATAATGCATACGCATCTCGTTTCATGTAAAGCCTGCTATAATTAGCTAAGCGGCAGTATATGCAACGTAGTGGCACTGAGGCTGTATTGTTCCATGATGAAAAAAGGAACAAAACTATCTAAAACACACCGCTCAAGTGCCTATGTGTGTAGTAAACATAAAACCGATATTATATGTATATTAAAAATATACAGCATAAAAAAGTGAGCCCATAAATATGGGATAGAACTAATAAACTTATGAAAAATGCTCTCTGCGACTGTGATGTGTTAAATCGGATCAAACATAAAAACCAGCGGCAAACGAGTGAATTTTAAAAGTCGAATAAACAAGCGAAGAACTATGAGCAAGCTAAGACAATTAACAAATAGACAAAATCAAGCATATCAATCTAAACAGTACAAGTGAAGGAATAACGGGTGCTTACCGGTGGATAACGAAGGCAGAAAAACCACAGCGTAACAGCAGGAACTTGCTGGTAGTGGAAAAGGAAGGACATCAAAAATGTAAGATATTTAAATGCCCACGTATTGAATATGTAAAGATCATCATGCATATGAATGAAAATAGAATGGACAGGAAGGCTTTTAAAAGATACCAAATAGAGCTAGCCTAAAATTAAAACAGGAGGTGCTATATGGATAATGTGAGTTCTCAAAAAGGAGAATATTTCAAAAACCTTTAAAGGGATCAGATAAAAAATATATAGAAAATAAAAAAATGGGGAACCCAGCCCAGGAGCAGGAAAAAGGAAAAGCCTGTTCAAGGCCAGAGGGTGCAGCTCAGGGAAGCATCTCTGGAAATATGGACAGACAGGGAGGTGTGATCCTATAGGAGTTTGCTCATGACAACTAACACTTCAAGCACAAGCTTGGATTAGGCAGCCCGAAGGGATGGGTATGGACAGTAGGGCCACCAAGAGCCTGAACTGGGCCTGGGGCAAAAACACTTGCTGCCACCATCGCCCCCCCAGGACACCGCCCCACCCCACCCCAGGATGCAGCTACCACTGCTGCTGTCCCCCCCAGATGCCACGTAGCCAGGCCAGATTGGGGGGGGGGGGGCAGAGCCCAAAGTGGGGGGGGGGCACATTTTGCCCCAACTCCAGATACCTTGGCTGGCGGGAGTCCCTAAGCAGAAGCCTTCCCTCCAGCACTGTTCTCCACTGCTTCTCCTCACACCGCGCATACTTAGTTTCATCAAAACCTAGCATGTGCGATGTGAGAGAAAGCAGGGCAGGCAATGTGGCGAACAGCACTGGAGGGAAGGCTTCTGCTGGTGGGGCTTAGGGACCTCCGTCAACCAAACCAGGGGTCCTGAATCCAACTGTGTCTGCTCCTCTCTGGCCTCTAAGGGGGACCTGGGTGATTGCGTTAATGCGATCACCCAGGTCCTGTCAGGACCAGAAGAGAGACAGACCCCGGCACCGGGTCCTCCTTGGAGGCCGGGCCCATGGGAATTTTGCCCTCCCCTTCCTCCTCTTGGCAGCCCTGATGAACAGAAGGAGATGTAAATATGTACATACTGTAGGATTATAAATTGCATTTAAGATATACCATACCCCTAAATTTGGATCTGGATTTATAAGTTTGCATCTAATATCAAGTTGGATTACAAATTGATTGTTTCAAAGAGGATTTGACCTGCCTGTTGCAGAATACTCAGTAAAGTTTGGTTACTTTGCATATCTTTGGACCGGAGTCTTATCTTTGAATGAGAGTGAGAACTTATTTTGCATATCCTTGGACCGGAGTCTTATCTTTGAATGAGAGTGAGAACTTACTTGCTTTCTGGACTAACAGAGAAAAGTGTGCAGGGTGATATAAAGAGAAACAAAGCCCCAGTTCATAACCCTATGGCTTTCTAGATTTTTATTCGGCCCTGGCCCATGCCCAGCTCAGTCTATGTAACCAAGGGAGGTCCTCGGTTTGGATTTCTTTGTGTCCCTGATCTCCGGCGCTGACCCACAAAGAGCTAGCTGGTACCTAGACTGTGTGTAAGGTGAGACCAGGGTTACATGTGGGTAAGTGGATAGGGGGGGCCAGGATGTACAGGAAGGAGAACTGAGTTCATTTGCTATAGGGCGAGCCTTCTGAAATTGGGGGGGGGGAGGGCTAGCATGGGGGTACCCAGTGATCACATGGATACAACAGGGTGAGGAGTTTGACTATTTTGGGGGTGGGGGGGGGAGGGTACACCACTGTGGCAGATAATTTTGCTGTTTGGCCTGGCAAATAGCATGAGTGCAAACACTTAACGTACTGTAGTAAAAGAGCCCCCAAATGCATTGTTCAATAATTTTATTTTTCTGATTGAGCTAGGCCTAGGCTCTGTTATTTGCATTCCCTTTTTAAGAGATGCTAAAGATTGGACCATCCTAAAAGATTGAGATTTGCCATTCCAAATAGAGATATTTCCCTTTTCAGAGATGCTAAAGACTACTAGAACATCCTAAAGAGTAAAATTTGCCATGCCAATCTGTGAGAAATTCATATCCTGTGTCCAGTATATGAACTTAGAGAGCTTTAAATGTTGTACTGTTTTGCAAGGAAAATAAATGATAGTTGTCTTTCTTTGGTGTATCGGATAAAGACAGAATAGAGGCAATACAACAATTATTTTATTTATTTATTTGTTACATTTGTATCCCACATTTTCCCAACTATTTGCAGGCTCAATGTGGCTTACATATTGCCGGAGATGCGATTGCAGACTCCGGTGTAAACAAATACATAGTGATGTCGAGATAGATAAAGTGCATGTGGTATTGCCATGTGCGGTAAGGTAAAGTTCTTGTGGTGTAGCCACATAGTGGCGTCATGCATTGAGGAGTTGTGTTTTGTGTCCATGCCGTATTCTGGTTATGTTGAGTTGTAGCAGTCAGGCATTTATGTTGGGTTGGTAGGGTATGCCTGTTTGAACAAATAGGTTTTTAGTGTTCTCCTGAAGTATAGGTGGTCGTACGTGGTTTTCACGGTGTTTGGGAGTGCATTCCACAGTTGCATGCTTATGTAGGAAAAGCTGGATGTGTATGTTGATTTGTATTTGAGTCCTTTGCAGCTTGGGTACGTTTGTGATGATTTTGAAGTATTTCTAATCAGGTCTGTCATGTAACCCGGGGCATCGCCGTAGATGATTTTGTGAACCATTGTGCAGATTTTGAAGGTAATTGGTTCTTTGATTGGGAGCCAATGTAGTTTTTCACGGAGGGGTTTTGCGCTATCAAATCAGGTTTTTCTGAAGATGAGTCTAGCTGCCGTGTTTTGAGCGGTCTGAAGTTTCTTTAGTGTTTGTTCTTTGCATCCCGCATAGATTCCATTGCAGTAATCTATGTGACTTAGTACCATTGATTGTATCAGGTTGTGGAATGTATCCCTTGGGAAGAATTGTTCCACATTAAAACATTTTCTTGGTTGTTCATGTCACTTGTTTTTCTAGTGGTAGGTTATGGTCTATTATGACGCTGAGGGTCTTCAGGCTGAGATAGGGAGGGTGTTAATAGTTGTGGGGTGATCTGTGTTGGGATGAGACAACAAGGCAGTGTGTTTTTTCTTTGTTGAGTTTTAGTTGAAAAGCATTTGCCCAGGAGTCCATGATGATTTTGATTTCATTGGTGATTTCTGTCAGATTACATTTGTAAGGAATATATATTGTGACGTCGTCTGCATATATGAAAGGATTCAGGCCTTGGTTGGATAGGGTCTTGGCTAGGTGGGGGGGTCATCATTAGGTTGAAGAGGATTGGTGATAGCGGTGATCCTTGTGGTACTCCGCAGTCTGCCTTCCATGGTGATGATGGAACGTTGTAAATATATAAATGACTAGTAAAAAAGGCCCGTTTCTGACACAAATGAAACGGGCGCTAGCAAGGTTTTCCTTGGAGTGTGTATGTTTGGGAGAGTGTATGTGAGAGTGACTGTTTGAGAGTCAGAGTGAAAGTGTGAGTGTGTGAGAGAGAGAGTGAGTCTGGGTGTGAGTGTGTTTGTGAGAGAGTGTGTGTGTGAGAATGAGAGTGTGTGCAAGTGTGTATGTGAGACACAGTGTGAGAGAGAGTGTGTGTGTGTGGGCGAGAGTGTGTGAGACACAGATTCTCTGTGAGAGTGAGTGTATGAGACCAAGCAAGTGTGTGAGTGACTGTGTGGCACATAGAGAGATGGAACGTTGTAAATATATAAATGATATGGTTGAGTTTGATTTTACTTGATATGTCCTTGTGGTTAGGAAGCCTTTGATCCAGCTAAGTATGTTGCCACCAATCCTGAACTTATCTAATAATCTTTAGTATATTGTGATTTACCATGTCAAACGCACTAGACATGTTGAACTGGAGGAGGAGGATATTTTTGCCTGTTGCTATTTCCTGCTTGAACTTGGCTAGGAGAGTGAGTAGAACTGTTTCTGTGCTGTGTAGTGGACGAAATCCTGACTGAGATTCGTGTAATATTGAGAATTTGTGTATGTAGTCTGTGAGTTGTTTGGTTACCATGCTTTCCATCAGCTTGACTGATAGTGGGATGGGTGCTACTGGGCGGTAATTTGATTTCATTTGTTTTTTTCGTGGTGTCTTTTGGTATTGGGGTGAGTAGAATGCTGCCATTTTCCTTTGGGAAGAGGCCCTTCTGAAGCATGTAGTTTAGGTGGGATGTGAGGTCTGCGATGAGGTGGTTAGGGGCGGATTTCATTAGGTAGTTGGGGCAGGTGTCTAGTTTGCAATGAGTGTTGGAGAACTTACTGATCGCCTGTGCCACTGCGTCGACAGTAAGGAGAGCGAAGTTTGACCAGACATAACTGCCCTTCACTCAATAGCTAAACATATGTACATAGGTTCAATAGCACATATACTTTCAAGTGCAGGGATAAAGAATGGGGCAAGGGGAAGCAAAGTATGCAGAAAGGTGAGCTTAGATTTTTTTTTTCCAACTGGAAGTATGACTTCTTAGATTTGCTTCTCATGAAAACAGTGATATTGGACAGTACACTGGCTCTGAGGCTGTAATGAATACAGCTGTGCACTGGAAAATTTTGTTTTGTTTCAATTGTTATCTCAATCCCATTTTTTTCTCTTTTGTCTGTTGTAATAAGATTTAAGTTTTTGGTTGATGTGTCATCAGTAGTACATACAATTCTTCAGTAGCACACAATCCCTCCAATTCTATATATAGCGCCTTAAGATGTAAGGGCTAATTTGGCCACATTGCGCACACAATTTAATTGAATAACAAGCCAATCAGAGCTGATAATTGGTATTTAATACTCAATTGGCAGCATTAATTAGCAATAATTAGAATTTACACACACAATTATCTAGGCGTATTCTATAAAGTACTGCGTGTCAATTTTAACGCACTTAGCCAAAAGAGGGAACGCCAATGAACATTTCTAAAAAAATATGTGCACTGAAAAGGGGGGGGGGGGGGGGGGTGGCAGTGCTCATCCGTAAAGGAGTGGCAGTGACGATTCGCCCTTACGTGGTTGACACAGGGGGTAGATATGTTTTTGTGGAGTTAGAGATCTCTGGTCAAAAATATTAGACTAATGTATACACCCCCAATCAATATGATAAGCAGTTTTACAACAGGGTAATAGGCCATCTCCTCAACTACCCAGGGACACATATAATAATGGGAGGAGACTTTAACACAGTGTGGGATCCTTCAATAGACAGTTCCCAAGGGAGGAGGAGCGATACTGCAGCATCAAACAAAGGCCTGAAAAGGGTGGACCGGATACTAGATTTAGTGGACGCGTGGAGAGTGCTACATCCAGGGGAACGAGATTATACTCACCACGCAAGGGCGCACGCATCACAGGCCCGAATAGACTATATACTCACCTCGGAAGCTTTATTTGGGATGGTGCAGGTGGTGAATATTGGCCCATATACGATTTCAGACCATGCATGGGTATTACTGGAGTGGGAAGTAGGCGCGGGGAAGCCCAGAGGCAACTCATGGCAGTTCCCACTGGAATTATCGGGAGATGGGATTTTTAGGGAAAAACTTAATAAACTCTGGGAAGATTACAAGACCTTAAATAAACAGCACGAGGGTGATCCCCTTCTCTTTTGGGAGGCTGCAAAAGCAGTGCTCCGGGGGGGAGATCATCAGCTTTTACCATCACGTACAGAAGGCTAGAAACAAAGAGATCCTCAGACTGAGTGCACTAGTGTGCAAGGCCAGAAGGGCATATGGCCAGACACATACAGCAGCCCAACGCAGTAGACTACTAGAAATGCAGGCTGCCTTAAATGTGTTACTACACCAACGAGCATCAAAATCCCAGGTATACTATAAATATCATCTTCATAGGTTTGGCAATAAAACAGGCTGCCTTCTGGCCAGACTAGCTAATCCAAGGTGTACAAAAAAAACGGTATTACAAATCAGTGGGGAACGGGGGGAGGTAGAACACCGAGAGGAGAAGATCTGAACACCGAGAGGAGAAGATCTGTGAGGTCTTTGCACGATTTTATCGCACTTTGTATGCGCAGGCAGGGGATGAGGGGTTGCCAGTCCTTATACCTGGACAATATAGACCTTCCATCTCTCAGCCCCCAGGATAAAGAAAAGATGAATCAGCCAATCCAGGTAGATGAAGTGTGATTAGCTATAGCGCAGGGGAAGACGCTCAAGGCACCGGGCCCAGATGGCTTTCGCATAGAATTTTATAAAATGTTAGGCAATAATATCGTACCAATCCTAACTAAATACTTCAACAAAATAGTGGACACTGCACAGCTACCGGATGGTCTATCCTTGGCACAGATAGTGGTGCTGCCAAAGCTGGGGAGAGACCCGTTGCTAGCCCAATATCGCTGCTAAACGCAGAGATCAAATTATTAGCAAAGGTCATGGCCAATAGGATGAAGAAAGTATTGCCCAAGTTAATCCACGAAGTGTAAGTTGGATTTGTGGAAGGCAGAGCAATAGCTAAGAATCTTAGGAAAATCATAGCAGCCCTGGAGGTGAGGAGACGCAGAAATACACCGTCCCTACTTATCAGTTTCGATGCAGAAAAAGCATTTGATAGGGTACGGTGGGCATTTCTGTTTGCAATGTTGAGGAAATATGGGTTTGATGGACGATTTGTATTGGCTGTCAGGGCCCTTTATCACAACCCTAAAGCGAAGGTGCGGGTTAATGGGAGGGAATCGGTGGAGTTTCTGATACAGAGGGGAACCCGTCAAGGGTGTCCGCTGTCACCGTTGTTGTTTGTACTATCCCTGGACCCCCTAATCCGGGACATAATAGCTAGTCCGACGATAAAAGGGATGCAAATAGGTCATCTGGGATTCAAAATAGCAGCCTTTGCAGACGATCTTCTTCTGCTAATAACAGAACCCCAGACATCTCTGGGGGTACTAATGAATACCATGCAGGAGTACGGAGATTATGCGGGGTTTCGTTTAAATCTGACCAAATCAGAGGCCTTGGCCTCCTCTGGGGAGGTACAGAGGATATGGGATCAGGATTTCCCACTGAGCTGGGCAGGGGGGTCATTTAAATATCTAGGGATCTGGTTAACCATGGATTTAGAGAAATTATATGCCCTGAATGTTCACACCCTGCAGGTAAGGACAAAGCTGGATCACTGGGAGGGTTTACCCATATCCCTGAGAGGTAGGGTGAACCTAATCAAAATGGTAATTTTTCCCAGATGGCTGTATCTTCTACAGACACTCCCTCTTCGCCTGCTGCAGAAGGATCTAACACGGCTCCAAGGGGCTATTAGTAAGTTCTGCTGGGCAAATAAGAAACCTAAAATTCAGATTAAAATGATGTTGGGCGGCTGGGGGGAGGGAGGACTGGGATTACCGGACATAGCCTTATACAACCAGGCATGTTTATTGAGACTTGTGGGAGATTGGGTGGGCCAGACTAGTGTATTCACGCCTTTGGAGACTGAGCGAGCTTACTTTGCCCCTTATGATGCTCTCACTATGCTACATCTAGAAAATGATCAGATCCCCCTCCAATTCAAGCACTGTACGCTACTACAGCCTAACATGGCGGAGGTTGGTTAAAAACATGGGGGGACAGCCAACAGTATTGGAGCTCCTAGCTCTTAGAGGCAACCCAAATTTTGAACCTGGGCAAAGCAATGCCACATTTTTACGGTGGGAGAAATGTGGCATTACAAAGGTGGAACACTTGCTCAGACGGGATGGGGGCCTTCAAAGTTATGAAGAGCTACAAGGTAAAGTAGGAAGAGCATGGGGAGACCGCTTCGCATATGCGCAGGTCAAACATTATATTCTACATTTGGATCAACCTAGTTTACAGCAGAAATTAGGACATAAAATAGAGACCTTTTTCCAAAATCTGGAGATAGCAGGCATGACAGTGTCCTCCTTATATAAAGCATTGGTGACAAGAGGCTCACCTACAAATTTCAGCAGCATTAAACAAAAGTGGGAAAGGGAGTCAGGAAGGACCCTAGACAGATGGGATGTACAGGCCACATTGAAATCGATACCAATCCTTACCATAGATGAGAGACTACGAGAGTGTGGATATCGGGTGGTCATGCGGGCCTACATGTCGGGACAGCAATGGGGACATATCAACTCTACCCGGGAGGCGAAGTGTGTTAAATGCGACCATACACCTCACACTTTATATCACGCCTTCTGGGGATGACCGGGGGTGCGGGCCTTCTGGAGCCAGATCCAGGGATTTATGACCAAAACCATAGGGGCACCAGTGAGCGGAACCTGGGATCATTTTGTATTAGACACACAATCTGCATTTAAGACTAATGCTAAAGGTACTAGGGCATGGTGCCGTAAGGTCTGTTTGGTGGCACGTAAAAGTATTTTACAACGGTGGATATCCACAGAGCCACCGGTCTATTGGCAATGGCGAAACCAAATACATGAGTTAGCAACCTGGGAAGCCAGGGAGGCAAAAGGGGCCCAGAAACGGAAAAAACAATTCTTATCGATTTGGAACCCATACTTACAGGGGTTAAGCCCCCGAGGCCGTAGCTTGCTTTTAAACTTGCTGTAGACTTGGAGGAGGGACTAGTGATTAGGGGTTGATTACTCATCCCGAAGTGGGTTGGGAATGGGGGCGGGGGGGGTAGGGGCTTACCTGGGCTATCAGAATACAGGCTCAGGGGGCCATTGGGGACAGGAATTTATGGGGGGGAGGGTAGAGGGGATGAAGAAGATTTTGTTTGTTGGGCTCTGTATATACATGCTGAAATGTAGACAGCTTGATATCGGTCTTAATAAGAAAGTTGGAATACAAGGGAAAAGGGGTGGGCTGGGGTTTAAAGTTAAAAGATTGGTGATGTTTGGCAGTGAGTTGTAATTGTGAGCTACATTCTTAGTACAGACGTTTTATATGTTTATCATCAGACTGCAAAATTTGTAATTTATGCCATCTCACTAATAAAAAATGTTAAACCATAAAAAGTATGTGCACTGTTATAGAGTACACCCTATCTGCACCTAACTTAGACGCAGGTATTTAGGCCTGGTTTTAGGTGGCTTAAGTACGCCTAAATTTTAGGTGCAAGAATGGCCGCTAAACGCATTCTATAAACTACTCCTAACTTTTAGCGTATTCTATAGAATTGTGCTGTGTGGTTTTTCAGCACTGATTTTTGAGGTGCCATATATAGAATTTGGCCCAATATGCTTCAACAAATAGTGCACACTATTGACAATATGACAAAACCCCATTTCAGGTACCAAAAAATAATCGCCTGATAATGGAAACAGAGTGATGGACATTTTCAAGTGTTCCAAAATCATCATGGAGACGTCCATAATGTGGACATTCCCAACACGGACATGGATGTCACAAGATTCACACTGTTCTAAAATAACCTAGTGAGAATGGCCAAACACGGATGACCTGTGTGGTCTGTGAAAAGGCAGGAAGTCCAGTTCCTGCGCACATGGAACAGCATCCGCTATAGAACTGAGAATGCTTACTAGGATGGAGACTAACTTTAGCAAGGAGGAGAGCAACCTCCTAGCAGTGCTCTGCCTCATACACAGGAAGCAGCTCTTTAAGCAGCACAGAAGGCTGCCACCCCATGAACTAGCCATACAGGCCTGGAGGCACATCCGGGGGACCCTTGCAGTGCAGCTATGAGCCCACTATCAGCCATGTGCAATCACCATACATTCCCAGGGTCACATGCAGATTCTGAGTTTGTGGGATTGCCATCAGGCCCCTACCCTGTCCTCATGGCCCACATGTGCAGAAAAGGCCATAACACATCCCCCACCCATTTGTGGATCCCCAGCATGCAAGGCTGAAATGATGGGCTGCACATCCCTGAGATGCCTCTACCTAAGCTAAGGCCTGCTGCTCCATGCTTACATAGATGTATGCATGGTGGCAGCAGCTCACAAATGCAGAGATTGCAACCATAAGTCCCATGTGTCATGACCTTCTGTGCATCACCAGCTCCTTGCCAAAGTGCAGATGTCAACAATAAAGTGCTCCAAGCCACCCACAATCCCCATGTCAGCCAGGACTGCACACTACCTAACATGCACCCAAACTAGTTGACCTCAAATGTCAAAACCTGTCTGAGGAGCACAGCAAAACATGTCATATGGAAACCTAGTCTGCTAAGATAAAAAGGGCTACTACATTAACCCTGTCCTCTCTAACTCACATTTTGCAGATTCTATTGGGTGTGCCAGAACCTGGAGGTGCTAAGGTGGTGGGGGAGAGCAGATGCATCAAGAAGCACTTGGCAGTGGAAGGTGAGTAACAACAACATAGCACTCAATAATAATTCTCAAAGTGAACATATTCCAAACACTATAATGAAAATAAAATGATTTTTTTCTACCTTTGTTGTCTGGTGACTGTTTTTCTGATCATGCTGGCCCAGTATCCGATTCTGCTGCTATCTGTCCTCTTAACTCCGTTTCCAGGGCTTCCTTTCCATTTATTTCTTTCCTTTCTTCTTCATTTCTGGTCCTCAGCTTCTGCCTATTTTCTTCACCAATGTGCAGTTTTTCTCTTCTCTTCCTTTTCCCTCATCTCATCTCCTTCCTCACTCTTCTCTCCCCTCCATCCATGTCCAGCATTTCTTCTCTCTCCCCTGCCCTGCATGTACCCATGTCCAGCAGTGACCCTCCTTTCCCCTGTCCAGCAGTGACCCTCATCTCCCCTGCCCTGCATGCACCCATGTCCAGCAGTGACCCTCCTCTCCCCTGCCCTGCATGTGCCCATATCCAGCAGTGACCCTCCTCTCCCCTGCCCTGCATGCACCCATACCCAGCGACCCCCTCCATCCACCCATGCCCAGCAGCGACTCCCTTTTCCCCCCTGCCACCCCCTCCCGAGTTGTTTGGCGAATTCTCCTCCCTCCCTCCCCCCCTCCCGATCCGGTCCCTCACCAACCGCTTGTTCTTCGAATTCTTCGGGGCAGGCAGCCTTTCCTGCCCGCTTCCAGCGCTGACTGCCCCCGCTGCCGATTCGCGCTTAAAAATGGCTGCCGAGACTTCAGCAGAAGTCTCGGCGGCCATTTTTAAAGCGCGAACCGGCAGCGGGGTACAGTCAGCGCTGGAAGCGGGCAGGCAAGGCTGCCTGCCCTGAAGAATTCGAAGAACAAGCGGTCGGTGAGGCGGTGAGGGACCAGATCCGGAGGAAGGGAGGAGGGAGGGAGGGAGGACAGCCAGAGCCGGCTCGCTGTTTTCAACAACCGGCTCGCAAGCCAGAAGAAAATTTAACAACCGGCTCTTGCGAGCGGGTGCAAGCCGGCTCCAGCACACCACTGGCCATAACCCTCACATACATAACAATATGTTGCAGCCAACACAAAACCATTGATAAGACATGGAATTGGTGGGAGTGGTGGAAGAGTTGTGCCACAGCACAAAATCAATGTCCCCAGCATGTCAGATACAGCTATATAGCACACTGCAAGCAGCTATGGTAGGGAAAAGGGCCTGGAATCATAAGGAGCTGCAGTAGGAATTAACCCACTTCCCCTGTGTTCAGACACCACAGCCCTAACCCCTAGGCCACACCTCACAAGGTAATGTTTAAGGAGGATACCACAGGGACCGCAGAAAGCCTTCAGAACATTAGGTGCCATCCAAAGACCACTACTACTAGTACTACTTATTATTTCTATAGCTCTACTAAACATACGCAGCGCTGTACACTTGAACATGAAAAGAAAGTCCCTGCTCGATACAGCTTACAATCTAATCAAGACAGACAAATAAGGGATAAGGGAAATACTTAAGGTGGATACTGAACAGATTTACAAGTTAAAAGCAGCCTCAAAAAGGTGGGCTTTTAGATTTGAAGACAGCCAGAGATGGCGCTTGATGTACTAGCTCAGGAAGTTTATTCCAGGCTTATAGTACAGCAAGATAAAAGGAACGGAGTCTGGACTTGGCAGTAGGGGGAGAAGGCTACAGATAAGAGAGATTTACCTAATGAATGGAGTTCCTGGAGAGTAGGGAGAGGTAAGAGTGGAGAGGTACTGAGGAGCTGCAGAATGAATGCAAGTCAATAAGTGGAGTGGAGGAGTGGCCTAGTGGTTAGGGTGGTGGACTTTGGTCCTGGGGAACTGAAGAACTGAGTTTGATTCCCACTTCAGGCACAGGCAGCTCCTTATGACTCTGGGCAAGTCACTTAACCCTCCATTGCCCCATGTAAGCCGCATTGAGCCTGCCATGAGTGGGAAAGCATGGGGTACAAATGTAACAAAAAAAAAAAAAAAAAAAGAGGAGTTTGAACTGTATGCAGAAACAGATAGGGAGCTAATGAAGTGACATGAGGAGAGGGCTGATATGAGCACAGCGACATTGGTGGTTTATAAGTCATGCAGCATAGTTTTGAACAAATTGAAGGGGAGAGAGATGGCTTAGTGAGAGACCTGTGAGAAGCAAGTTGCAATAGAGCGAGAGGTGTCAAGAGTGTAAATAAGGGTTTTGGTAGTGTGCTCAGAAAGGAAAGGATGAATTTTGGTGATATTATAGAGAAAAAAACGACAGGTTTTGGCAGTCTGTTGGATATTTGCAAAGAAAGAAAGAGAGGAGTCAAAGATGACCCCAAGGTTATGAGCTGATGAGACAGGGAGGATGAGAGTGTTATCCACAGAGATAGGGAATGGGGAAAGAGGAGAGGTGGGTTTAGGGGGAAAGATAAGAAGCTCAGTCTTGGTCATGTTTAATTTCAGATGGCGGTGAGACATCCAGGCAGGCTGATACTTGGGCCTGGATTCCTGCTGAAATTTCAGGTGTGGAGAGGTAGAGCTGGGAGTCATCAGCATAAAGGTGATACTGAAAACCATGGGATGAGATCAGAGCACCAAGGGAAGAAGTATAGCTGAAGAAAAGAAGAGGTCATAAGTACATAAGTAATGCCATACTGGGAAAAGACCAAGAGTCCATCGAGCCCAGCATCTTGTCCACGACAGTGGCCAATCCAGGCCAAGGGCACCTGGCAAGCTTCCCAAACGTGCAAACATTCTATACATGTTATTCCTGGCATTTTGGATTTTTCCAAGTCCGTTTAGTAGCGGTTTATGGACTTGTCCTTTAGGAAACCGTCCAACCCCTTTTTAAACTCTGCTAAGCTAACCACCTTCACCACATTTTCCGGCAATGAATTCCAGAGTTTAATTACACGTTGGGTGAAGAAAAATTATCTCCGATTTGTTTTAAATTTACTACACTGTAGTTTAATCGCATGCCCCCTAGTCATAGTATTTTTGGAAAGCGTGAACAGACGCTTCACATCCACCTGTTCCACTCCACTCATTATTTTATATACCTCTATCATGTCTCCCCTCAGCCGTCTCTTCTCCAAGCTGAATAGCCCTAGCCTCCTTAGTCTTTCTTCATAGGGAAGTCGTCCCATCCCGGCTATCATTTTAGTCACCCTTCGCTGCACCTTTTCCAATTGTACCATATCTTTCTTGAGATGCGGCGACCAGAATTGAACACAATACTCAAGGTGCGGTCGCACCATGGAGCGATACAACGGCATTATAACATCCTCACACCTGTTTTCCATACCTTTCCTAATAATACCCAACATTCTATTCGCTTTCCTAGCCGCAGCAGCACACTGAGCAGAAGGTTTCAGTGTGTTATCGACGATGACACCCAGATCCCTTTCTTGGTCCGTAACTCCTAACGTGGAACCTTGCATGACGTAGCTATAATTCGGGTTCTTTTTTCCCACATGCATCACCTTGCACTCTCTCACATTAAACGTCATCTGCCATTTAACCGCCCAGTCTCCCAGTCTCGTAAGGTCCTCTTGTAATTTTTCACAATCCTGTCGCGAGTTAACGACTTTGAATAACTTTGTGTCATCAGCAAATTTAATTACCTCGCTAGTTACTCCCATCTCTAAATCATTTATAAATATATTAAAAAGCAGCGGTCCTAGTACAGACCCCTGAGGAACCCCACTAACTACCCTTCTCCATTGTGAATACTGCCCATTTAACCCCACTCTCTGTTTCCTATCCTTCAACCAGTTTTTAATCCACAATAGGACATTTCCTTCTATCCCATGACCCTCCAATTTCCACGACAGAGCCCTGGGGTACACCAACTAATAGTGGGATAGAAGTGGAGGAGGATTCACCAGAGTATACACTAAAAGTGCAATAGGAGAGATAAGAAGAAAACCAGGAAAGAGCAGAGTCCTTAAATCCAAGTGAGGACAGTGCATCAAGGAGTAGGTGCTCAGCTAAACTTGTGATCTCATAATCTGTGTTTCCTAACTAACTGCTAAGTGGCTATTTCTAATTGATATCTGTATTCTATGTAACTGATTTTAAAACTGCTTATTGGCTATTTGTATTTGATAGTTGATAATCTGAGAACTGGATTTAACAAGTGCTTTAAAATCGGTAGTAGTTTCTCTTGTGTTTTTATTTTTCCCTTCTGCTTCCATACTGTGGAATTCCTCCCCTCCCCCATCTGCTTTTGTTGTAAGGTAATTGCATATCACAGGTGGAGGTTCTCTCTCCACGTGGTTTTTGTCTCTACACAGAACAGAAGCTGGATGGATTTGGGTGCTCTCAGATAAGATTATTTTCTGATTCCCCCTACCTTACACTTGTGGCTCTGGGCATTTCAATGCTGTTCTAGAGATAGGTTACAGCAAACACATTCCATAGGTCTTACGCTTAAGCCCACCCACCCTGCCCCACAACCCACGCATCCCAAGACTGACACTTCCTGTATAGCTTTACCAAATATACTACATATCATAAATTAACCCCACCCTAATTACAACCCCATCATAGTACACCTGTTCATACCCATTCCAACAAATCAAGATGACTTATTCTCTGTAATAATTGTGGTGCTTTAGTTTCAAGACCAAGCTTCTGGAGACTTAAAGCTTGTCCTATCTGTCTTCAGCTTGCTAGTTTAAAACAGGAGCTCAGCAAAGTAAGGCAGGAATTGAATGCACTTAAAGCAACTTCTAGGACTGCACAGAATCATACCAAATTCTCACCACTGCCTCAAAGGATAATACCACCTAAGAATAGATGGTTCACAGTAGGCTCAGGCAGGCTTCGTTATGTGACACAGAAGCATCCGCCCTCACAAGTTTTGCCCCTACAGAATTCTTTTGCTCTACTACAGCACTGTTATGCTCCTGAAAATAAAACTGAGACGGAAGAAAAAGAAAAAGCAAAGAAGGTGGAACAAAAAGATATGAAAGTACCCAAAGAGAAAAGACACCCCCAAATCACTAAAACCGAAACACATACTTGGAAATGTAGATGGAAAGTGATGACCACAAATGCTCACAGTCTAAGCAATAAAGTTCATGACCTTCATGCCCTAATCTTGGAGGCAGACTTGGACATAGTTGCAATCACAGAGACATGGCTCAATGGTTCCCATGAATGGGATGCAAACATACCAGGCTATAATCTTTTTAGGAAGGATAGAGAGGGGCGTAAAGGTGGAGGAGTAGCTCTGTATGTGAGAAATGATATCACAGCGACTGAAATGACAGGGAACTGGGGAAAGGAAGAAGCGATATGGATCACCTTAAAAAGAAAGGATAAAACCTTTGTCCATGTGGGTGTTGTCTACAGACCTCCGACACAATTGGAGGACCTAGATAAAGATCTGATCACTGATATTCTAAAGGTGGGGAAGAAAAGAGAGGTGCTGTTGTTGGGAGATTTCAATCTGCCGGATGTAGATTGGAAGGTTCCGTCTGCGGAATCGGAAAGAAGTAGAGAGATCGTGGATGCTTTTCAAAGTGCTTTGCTCAGACAAATGGTGTCAGAACCCACGAGGGAGGGAGTGACGCTAGATCTGGTACTCACAAATGGGGATAATGTGTCAAATGTCCGAGTGGGTGCCCACCTGGGCAGCAGTGACCATCAAACGGTTTGGTTTGATATGATGGCTGAAGAGGAGGGTGCAGTGGCGTAGCTACGTGGGGCCTGAGGGGGCTGGGGCCCCCGATTCACCCCAGGACCCCCCTCCCGGCGAACCCGCCCCCGCCGCCGCCTACCTTTACTTTTGCTGGCGGGGGATCCCACTCCCCGCCAGCCGACGTCTTCTCAGTCCTTCCTGCACTTCAATTTGTTTGCTGACGTCCTGCACGTAATTATACATGCAGGACGTCAGACTCAGAGAACAGTTCTGTTCTCTGAGTCTGACGTCCTGCACGTACAACGTGCAGGACGTCAGCAAACAAATTGAAGAGCGGGAAGCGACTAAGAAGAAGACGTCGGCTGGCGGGGAGTGGGATCCCCCGCCAGCAAAAGTAAAGGTAGGCTGCAGCGGCGGCGGGTTCGCGGCGGGAGGGGGGGCGGCGCCGGGGGGAGGGCTAAAATGTGCCCCCTCCCCCCGGGCTCGGACCCCTCTCCCACGGAAGGCTGGCTACGCCCCTGGGAGGGTGGCCACTCAAAACTCAAAGTCCTGGATTTCAAACATGCTGACTTTAGTAAAATGGGGGAATAGCTAAGGAAGGAGCTGATGGGATGGGAGGAAATACAAGAAGTGGAAGGACAGTGGTCCAGGCTGAAAGACGCTATAAATATGGCCACGATACTTTATGTAAGGAAAGTAAATAAAAGCAAGAGAAAAAGGAAACCGATATGGTTCTCCAAGCAAGTGGCTGAGAAAATAAAGGCTAAAGAGTTGGCGTTCCAGAAATACAAAAAAACTCAAGAAAAGGGACACGAGGAGGAATACCGGATGAAACTGAAAGAAGCCAAGAGAGAGATACGTCTGGCGAAAGCGCAAACGGAAGAACAAATGGCTAGAAATGTAAGGAGGGGTGGCAAAATTTTCTTCAGGTATATTAGTGAAAGGAGAATGACTAAAAAGGGAATTGTGAGACTAAAAGATACTGCAAGCCGCTATGTGGATAATGATGACGAAAAAGGACCGCGATGGACTGCAAAAAGTACAAATGAGATTGAAGTGGATAGAGCACCGTTCACGGAAGAGAGTGTGTATGAACAACTTGAAAAGCTAAAGGTGGACAAAGCCATGGGACCAGTTGGGATCCACCCTAGGATATTGAGGGAGCTCAGAGAGGTTTTGGCGGGTCCTCTTAAAGATTTGTTTAATAAATCCTTGGAGACGGGAGAGGTTCCGAGGGATTGGAGATCGGCGGATGTGGTCCCTCTTCACAAAAGTGGTGATAGGGAAGAAGCTGGAAACTACAGGCCGGTAAGCCTCACTTCGGTTATTGGAAAAGTAATGGAAGCGATGCTGAAGGAAAGGATAGTGAGTTTCCTGGAAGCCAATAAGTTGCAAGATCCAAGACAACATGGATTTACCAAAGGGAAATCGTGCCAAACGAACCTCATTGAATTCTTTGATTGGGTGACAGGAGAATTGAATCAGGGACGAGCTATGGACGTAATCTATTTAGATTTCAGCAAAGCTTTTGACACGGTTCCCCACAGGAGGCTCTTAAATAAACTGGATGGGCTGAAGATAGGACCCGAAGTGGTGAACTGGATTAAGAACTGGTTGACGGACAGATGCCAAAGGGTGGTGGTGAATGGAATTTGCTCGGAGGAGCGAAAGGTGAGTAGTGGAGTGCCTCAAGGATCGGTGCTGGGGTCGATTCTGTTCAATATATTTGTGAGTGACATTGCCGAAGAGTTAGAAGATAAAGTTTGCCTATTTGCGGATGATACTAAGATCTGTAACAGAGTGGACACCCCGGAGGGAGTGGAAAACATGAAAAAGGACCTACGGAAGCTAGAAGAATGGTCTAAGGTTTGGCAATTAAAATTCAATGCGAAGAAATGCAAAGTGATGCACTTAGGGAGTAGAAATCCACGGGAGACGTATGTGTTAGGTGGGGAGAGTCTGATAGGTACGGATGGGGAGAGGGATCTTGGGGTGATAGTATCTGAGGATTTGAAGGCGACAAAACAGTGTGACAAGGCGGTGGCCCTAGCTAGAAGGTTGTTAGGCTGTATAGAGAGAGGTGTGACCAGCAGAAGAAAGGGGGTGTTGATGCCCCTGTATAAGTCGTTGGTGAGGCTCCACCTGGAGTATTGTGTTCAATTCTGGAGGCCGTATCTTGTTAAGGATGTAAAAAGAATTGAAGCGGTGCAAAGAAAAGCTATGAGGATTGTATGGGATTTGCGTTACAAGACGTATGAGGAGAGACTTGCGGACCTGAACATGTACACTCTGGAGGAAAGGAGAAACAGGGGTGATATGATACAGACATTCAAATATTTGAAAGGTATTAATCTGCAAACAAACCTTTTCCGGAGATGCGAAGGCAGTAGAACGAGAGGACATGAAATGAGGTTGAAGGGGGGCACACTCAAGAAAAATGTCAGGAAGTATTTTTTCACGGAGAGAGTGGTGGATGCTTGGAATGCCCTCCTGCGGGAGGTGGTGGAAACGAAAACGGTAACGGAATTCAAACATGCATGGGATAAACATAAAGGAATTCTGCTCAGAAGGAATGGATCCTAAGGAGCTTAGACGAGATTGGGTGGCAAAGCCAGTGGCGGGAGACGGAGATGGTGCTGGGCAGACTTATACGGTCTGTGCCAGAGCCGATGGTGGGAGGCAGGACTGGTGGTTTGGAGGCGGGGATAGTGCTGGGCAGACTTATACGGTCTGTTCCAGAACCGGTGGTGGTAGGCGGGGCTGGTGGTTGGGAGGCAGGGATAGTGCTGGGCAGACTTATACGGTCTGTGCCCGGAAAAGGACAGGTACAAATCAAGGTAAGGTATACACAAAAAGTAGCACATGTGAGTTTATCTTGTTGGGCAGACTGGATGGACCGCGCAGGTCTTTTTCTGCCGTCATCTACTATGTTAGGTGGTGATCAACAGTGTCAAACGCAGCAGATAGATTGAGAAGGATGAGGATAGAATAGAGACCTTTGGATCTGGCCAGGAACAGGTCATTGGAGACTTTAGCAAGAGCTGTTTCAGTTGAATGAAGAAGGCAAAAGCCAGATTGAAGTGGATCAAGAATAGCTTGAGATGAAAGAAAGTCCAGACAATGGTGGTGAAGAGCATGTTCAAGTAGCTTGGATAGGAAAGAGAAGAGGGAGATGGGGCGATAGTTGGAAGGACAGGTAGGGGTCTAGTGAAGTTTTTTTGAGGAGTGGTGTAACTATGACATATTTGAAGGTATCAGGAACAGTTGCAGTGGAAATTGAAAGATTGAACATATGACAAATAGAAGGTATGACAGTAGGAGAGACAGTGTTAAGTAGATGGGTGGGAATAAGATCAGAGGAACAGGTAGTCAGTTTGAAGGAGGAAAGACAATGTGCAATTTCCTCTTCAGTAATTTCAGAAAAGGAAGAAAAGAAGGCAGGGGTTGAAGGAGGGTTGAGAGAATTGACTGGGGGAAGGGGTGGTGGAGGTGACTTGGTTGAGAACTCAAGGTTAATCTTGTGAAACTTATCATGAAAGTACTCAGCCAGAATCTGGGGAAAAAGTAAAAGGGGGTTGGAGGTGAAGGCACTTTGAGGAGAGTGTTCAGTGTGGCAAACAGACATCATAGGTTTGAGCCAAGAGAGTTCGTCAACTGAATGTAGTTGTCCTGTTTAGCAAGTGAAAAAGCAGAATGGAAGGAGATCAGCAAGAATTTAAAAAATGTATGAAATCAGCATGGGCATGGGATTTCAGCGCACAGGAATGTAGGTAGCGGATTCTAGGGGTTTGGTACGTAAAACGGAACGGGCAATGGGAGGATCAAAAGTATCCAGAGCAGAGGAGAGAATAGTATTATAGGGAGAGACAGTCACCAGACAGGGGCGGGGAAACCCATATTATCGAATCAAGATGGACGCCTATTTTTGTTTCGATAATACGGTCGGGGATGCCCAAATCGTGAAATTTAGGTCGACCTTAGAGATGGTCGTCCCCGATTTTCATCGATAATGGAAACTGAGGACGCCCATCTCAGAAACGACCAAATCCAAGCTTTTTGATCATGGGAGGAGCCAGCATTCGTAGTGCACTGGTCTCCCTGACATGCCAGGACACCAACCGGGCTCCCTTACCTTGTTTGCTGAGCCCCCCCAAAACCCACTACCCACAACTGTACACCATTACCATAGCCCTTATGTCAGGTTTTCCAGGCAGGAACTGGGTTTGTGAGCCCTTGGGCCACTGCCGAGGAGCAGCAGTGGCAGGTAAAACCACCCCACACAGGGATAAGGCAGAACTCTGACAGGGCCAGCTAGACTTCACCTGTGCTTGACCACCGTTCCTCAGGAGTTGAGCCCCTGAGTGCAGGTGGCCGGCAGGACTTATCGGACGGGGCCGGAACTGGATACCAGCAGGATACACACAGGGAGGCTAGGCAGAATACTAGACTAGGACTCTCAGACAGACAAGGGACAGAACTGAAAGCTGCAAGCAGCCACAGAAAAAGGGAAAAAACACTGATAGATAAGAGACATAACTGAAAGCTGCCAGGCAGCCACTGAACAAGAAACACAGACAACCTAGAACTAGACAAAGACATACAAACCAGAAACAAGACTGGGAAACAAGCAATACAGTACAAGAAGCTACACAAAACTAGAATCAGGCAAGAATACAGACTAAAAACTGGACTAGGCAGAAGTGCAGCAAGCACCAACAAACCAGGGCCTTAGGTGATGCAAAGGCAAAGCAGAGAGTTTCCAAATGGCTAATAAGCCCAGCAACAGCTGAGATTCAGCTGCAGCAATCACCAGGCAGCTACGGGTGCTGTGCAGACTCAAACACACCTTGCACTGTCCACAACAGAGGCAATGAAACCTCTAAATAGATAGGTTGCCTCCCCCCCCCCTCCATAGCACAGCACAGATTCAGAAGAATACTCCTCCACTCAAAAAAAAAAATCCCATTACCAGGCCAAACATTATGTACATGAATCATGGGGTGGCATCCAGGCACTGGAATCAGTGAGGGACCCAAACAAATTGGCATAACACAGCAGGATCCTCCTATACATATGCTTCCCACCTTCAATCCAGTACTGTGATTGTATCATGGAGGTTCCTGCAGAGGTGGGTAGAGGACATGGAAGGATAAACAAGGTCTCATGACCCCTGCCAGTCATCTGTAGGCCTCATATGCATAGGTCCCCACCACACTAGGATCTCTGGCAGCACCTATAATGGTTGATCACTGATACAGCATATGTGCACCTCACATCCAAGCCAGTGCCTGCCCACCCCAGTGCCTCCAGCATCCCAAAAACTGATCCTGTATTCCTGTACGCAGGTTAACCTTATATGGGATAAATATGCACCACATCTGTAGCTCCAGTGTTCCTTGCTATGGCATATGGTCATACACATCATTGATGCCTCCTAGTTACCGATAAACAACCCCTAACTGTTGCAGTACCTGCATACTGCTGGATGGCTGCAGTGGTATGCTGGCCAGGTAGAATATGTGTAATTGACATGTATACTTTGTTCACACACAGGTATCCCTGCAGCAGGCGATGGAACAAGGAGCAGGAGGAGGAGGACACTGACTAGGAGGAAGAGGAGGGAGAGGCAGCACAGGCCCTGGATGTGACCCAACAGCAGGAGGTGGCGGAACAACACGTCGTGGGGCCACCTGGTAAGGAGCAGGAGATGGCAACACAGCAGCTGGACCAGCACCCTACAGGACAGCGATGCCCTCAGTGGAGGCCCCAGAGCAGCTACTCTGGGTGAGATCCTGCTGCATATCATAGAAATACACCATGACATGCAGCAGGCCCTCACCTGAATGAAGGAGTTATTGGTGACCTTAATCAGCATGGTGTGGATTTTGCGTGAACAGAAGCATCGGCTTCGTTGGGCCGTAGAAGGGCAGTACTGTGCATAGAAACTGAGAGAGTGAGTTGCACATAGTTTTACTAACAGTTTATTGCTTGACAGAAAAAATATATTATGTTTCATGCACAGTTCTATGGTTCCATTATTACCATTACTAGTAAAACAGGCCCATTTCTCACAGAAATGAAACGGGCGCTAGCAAGGTTATCCTCCGAGTTCCAGCTTGGCTCCCTCCCTCCCCCCTTTCATCCAAGTTCCAGGCTCCGCTCCCTCTCCTCCGAGTTCCAGGCCCCCACGCTCCCTCCCTTCTTCCCTCTCCTCCGAGTTCCAGGCCCCCCTCTCATCCTCCCCCTCCCTCTCCTCCAAGTTCCATGCCCCCCTCCCTCTTCTCCCCTCCGAATTCCAGGCCCCCCTCCCCTCCGAGTTGCATGCCCCCTCCGAGTTCCATGCCCCCCCTCAAGTGTGTATGTGAGAGAGTGTGAGACTGTGTGTCTCTGACAGTGTGTGTCTGAGAGAGACTGTGAGTGAGAGAGACAGTGTGTGAGAGAGTGTGTGTTAGAGTGTGTGTGTGAGAGAGACAGTGTGTGAGAGAGAAAGAGTGTGTGTGTGAGAGACAGTGTATGTGAGAGACAGACAGTGAGTGTGTGTGTCTGTGACCGAGAAAGTGTGTGTGAGACAGACAGAGTGTCAGGTTTTCAAGGCAGAAACTAGGTTCGTGAGCCCTTGGGCCACTGCCGAGGAGCGGCAGTGGCAGGCAAAACCACCCCACACCAGAGACAAGGCAGAACTCTGACTGAAACAGCTAGACTTCACCTGCACTTGACCACCCTTCCCCATTAGTACTATGTCAGGGTGGCTGAAAATAGATAATACAGTATAGTGTCCAGTATATGGGATCAGCAAGCAGGCTACAGTCCGTGGGCCAGAATCTGGCCCACCAAGTGCTTCTTTCTGGCCCTCGGAAGCTTGGCACTTCTTATGATGCTTATAGCAGGATTCCTGCTTCCCCACTACAACTCAGCTCGGTATGCTTGAGTCACAAGACCAACCCGAACTTCCAACATCACACGGCCCAAGCTTGCAAGGAGCTGTGTTGTGGTGGGGAAGCATGAATACCACTGTTTCTTTTACAGCTGAAGCCAGGTGAAGGTACAGAGACTGGGTGAAGACTGGGGGAGGGAAATACATGAGAGAAAGACAGAGACAGACTGGGTGAAGGCTGGGAAGGGAACAATGCAACTTTGTATTTTGCTGCTATTTGATGTAACATAGTAACATAGTAGATGACGGCAGAAAAAGACCTGCATGGTCCATCTAGTCTGCCCAAGATAAACTCATATCTTGAATTTGTACCTGTCTTTTTCAGGGCACAGACCGTATAAGTCTGCCCAGCAGTATTTCCCACCTCCCAACCACCAGTCCCGTCTCCCATCACCAGCTCTGGTACAGACCGTATAAGTCTGCCCTCCCCTATCCTAGCCTCCCAACCACCAACCCCTCTTCCCCCCACCTGCTCCGCCACCCAATTTCAGCTACGCTTCTGAGGATCCATTCCTGCTGCACAGGATTCCTTTATGCATATCCCACGCATGTTTGAATTCCGTTACCGTTTTCATCTCCACCACCTCCCACGGGAGGGCATTCCAAGCATCCACAACCCTCTCCGTGAAAAAATACTTCCTGACATCTTTTTTGAGTCTGTGGCAAAATATGATGGTGTGTGTTTTGGCCCTCCAAATGTTACAACATAGAAAGTGTGGCCCTGATAGGAAAAGGCTGAACAAGCCTGTTCTACAGTGTGGGTCATTATGCATCACTGCAGTCTTCCCTCCCAGTCCCCTCCCCCAGGTACTGGTTTACGCCAGGGTTCATACATCCTTAAAACACACAAGATATTGGTTATGATGGTTTTCAGGATATCCACAATGAATATCCACCATGAATACCCACCAGATAGAGTTGTATGCACTGCCTCCACTGCATGCAACTCTGTCATAAATACTCATTGTGGATATCCTGAAAATCTGATTGGCTGGGCTGCTTCCAGCATCAGGTTTGAGAATCACTGGACTAAAATCTAGTCTGGTGAAAGGCCTCACTCACAGCTGGTCAACAACCAGAGCACAGCCATACTAGTTGTGACCCACATCAGTAGATGTGGCCCTCTACATGGCCACAGCAGGGCATCTATATACCTAGGATCTTTGACATGGTGATACAACCCAGATTCCAGCCTCCAATATGGAGCTGGACTTGGGAACCCACATGCCAGGTGGACACCAAAAGCTTCTATCACAGATCATGGAGGCCCATCAACCCCACCACATATCTGGTGGCTGCATAGTGTAAAGATGAGGCTACTGTGATGATGAAGCTCCCACCTCAGGCTGCCCGGTCCCTCTCTCACTCAGGGTGAGCTGGTTCACAATATGCAGATTTTATGCAAATTATGCTCCTACCCCTTTCTACTCGGGGTGACCTGGTTCTCAAAAAGGCAAACAGAGTCAGGTCTTATCAACAGGATTTCTTTCATACAAATCTTTATTCCAGCCACTGGGGCACACTTCTTTTAGCTTAAAACACTTTCATCAGCTTAAACAGTTCTTTATCCATAGATTTCTTCCCCCTGAGCTCTTTCACACAGGCATTTGGGCTCAGTACTAACTCAGTCCCTGGACACACCATCCCTCCTTGTATCCCACAGCTCTAGACACACAGTCTCTTCTTCTTGGACACCCAGTCCCTCTTCACTGTTCTAGGCCCACAGTCTTTTCCTTTTGGGACACACAGTACCTCTTCACTGTCCTAGCCACACAGTCTTTCCAGCTGGGACACCCAGTACCTCTTCACTGTCCTAGGCACACAGTCTTTCCAGCTGGGACACCCAGTACCTCCTGGAACCCATAGTTCTTATTCTTGATACCCTAGGGCCTTCTTACCCCAGCCAGCTTCCTTCTTGGGAACACACAGTTCTACAGCCAGTACTTCTCCTGGGGATCCCTCTGCTTCAGTTACCAGCCCTCTTCTTCAGCTGCAAGCTCTCCTCCCTTCCTCCTAACTCAGGTGGAGCATTAAGTAGTTAATGGCCAAACAGGACCCAGCCCATAACCTGCTGCACCTGTTTCTATTCCCAGGACTCTCCCCGGTCCTAGCGACCTCCAGCTATACCTCCCCTTTCTGGCTCCCTTCAGCAACTCACCCAGCCCTTCTCCATGGACATTTTAGGGGGAACAGCGCCCTCTAGGGGCCTAACCAGGGTAGGACAGCCTCTTCCTTCTTACATACCCCCACCCTTAAGATAATTGCTGCTCAACCTCAGCAACTCTTTAAACCTTTTCCACTGAGGAGCAACAATTCCTCCAAAAAGGGAATACACTTTTCCAGGCTCATCCCTATTCTATCCCTGGGCCTCCCCAACCATTCTCCCCATCTAGGCTCCTCATCCCCCTCTTAGCACACCCCATGGCCCCGGGTCCTTCCCATTCACCAGGCCTTGAGGGGATCCCCCTGCAGCGGGCCCTACCTGACCCTCTTCTCCTGCAGTCCCCTCCCACCTCTTGGGCACCCGACGCTACCATGAGCCCTCCGAGGGAGGGGTCACCTAGCTCGCCTAGGTCCCTTATCTTTCTCTTAGCACCTCACATGGCTTGGCCCTTCCCCCCATTCCCGGGGACCTGAGGTGCCTAACCGCAGCAGGTCCTGTCTGACCCTCCAACTGCAGCCACCTCCTACCGCCTGGGGCATCCGACCTCACCACGATCCCTCCGAGAAAGGGGTCACCTGACGATTCTTCTCTTAGCACCTACACATGGCCCGGGCCCTTCCCTCTCACTAGGGTGCCCGCCGCTACCATGCTCCCCCAGGCTGGGGCCCCAGCAGTAGGTCCCTTTTGACCCTCCCCCTGCCAGTCCCCAAAACCTGGTTCTCAATGTCCATCTTTAACAGATCCTTTCCAGCAGTAATTAGCTCAGGTGAGTGCTCGTGCCTTCTCCTCTCCGGCTGAACTTTTCTCCGGCTTCTCAGGCCTCCATCCTTCCTGGCCGTCCGATGGGGTGCAGCCTGCAATCACACAAAACAAAATCCAAGTGTGGCCTGTTTTCTCTCCTGGCCCCCTCACTTGTTTTGCACCTCCCTGTGTGTCCGCCTCCCACTCCCAGGGAGGGTCTTGTGGTCTCCCCCCTCTCCTGGGAAGGGGCTTGTGGCCTCCTCCATCCCCTACAGCCACTCCCAAGCCTCCAGATCTCACGTATCCACCCTCACCTCCCCCCTAGGTACCCTTTACCTGGGGTAGGTGAGCAAAGCGCTTTTTGCTAGTGTTGGCCCCCTCAACGGGCTTCTGGAACCACCGCCTCTGAAACCTCCAAGGACACCTCCATCTCATGCCGACCCCTCATCTGGTCTGATCTGGACTCCAACTGCTCCCACGTGGAAGTTCAGTGCAAATCCCACTTCTGACACCATTTGTAAAGATGAGGCTACTGTAATGATGAAGCTCCCACCTCAGGCTGCCCGGTCCCTCTCTCACTCAGGGTGAGCTGGTTCACAATATGCAGATTTTATGCAAATTATGCTCCTACCCCTTTCTACTCGGGGTGACCTGGTTCTCAAAAAGGCAAACAAAGTCAGGTCTTATCAACAGGATTTCTTTCATACAAATCTTTATTCCAGCCACTGGGGCACACTTCTTTTAGCTTAAAACACTTTCATCAGCTTAAACAGTTCTTTATCCATAGATTTCTTCCCCCTGAGCCCTTTCACACAGGCATTTGGGCTCAGTACTAACTCAGTCCCTGGACACACCGTCCCTCCTTGTAGCCCACAGCTCTAGACACACAGTCTCTTCTTCTTGGACACCCAGTCCCTCTTCACTGTTCTAGGCCCACAGTCTTTTCCTTTTGGGACACCCAGTACCTCTTCACTGTCCTAGGCACTCAGTCTTTCCAGCTGGGACACCCAGTACCTCCTGGAACCCATAGTTCTTATTCTTGATACCCTAGGGCCTTCTTACCCCAGCCAGCTTCCTTCTTGGGAACACACAGTTCTACAGCCAGTACTTCTCCTGGGGATCCCTCTGCTTCAGTTACCAGCCCTCTTCTTCAGCTGCAAGCTCTCCTCCCTTCCTCCTAACTCAGGTGGAGCATTAAGTAGTTAATGGCCAAACAGGACCCAGCCCATAACCTGCTGCACCTGTTTCTATTCCCAGGACTCTCCCCGGTCCTAGCGACCTCCAGCTATACCTCCCCTTTCTGGCTCCCTTCAGCAACTCACCCAGCCCTTCTCCATGGACATTTTAGGGGGAACAGCGCCCTCTAGGGGCCTAACCAGGGTAGGACAGCCTCTTCCTTCTTACTATAGCTATTGTAGCAATAGTTGAAACCCCTACCCCCACCCCAGGGCACAGATAGCTATAGAGTGCTATGGCAAGGTAGGTGGTCAGTCTGCCCCATACTGTGACCTGCTTTGTATTGTTATGAACAGGTCACTATACCAACAGTAAGGGATCATCTCCTTTAAAGCTTCTACATTCCAGATCTTCCTCAAATCCCTAGGGTGACACTGGCTGAGCTGATGGGTGTAGGGTATCTGGAGGTGGACCCCCCCCTCCCCAGCAGAGTTTAGAAGCCAGCTATTGTCTGGATGGCCCCCCTGTTGGAGATGAGCTAGGCCAGGGATCTCTCTAGAGACACATGTGCATGCAGCAGTAACATTCCCTGCACATGTCTTACTGACATGCCCAGCTCTTCATCAACAGAGGGGCCACCCTGGCCCCAGGACCTGGCAGGGCTTGTGTTCAGGAAGGCCCCACTCCCTGACAACCTACTGCCATGATCAGGCACAAGGGAGATTGCAGGTCTGTGTTTCCCCTTCCCTCCTGTTCTGTAGTCTCCCTTTCCCACGGGCTTGCCTAGTAGTGGTGGTACCACAGCACCCATCAGCCTTACATATTAGGGAATCCACACATATTGGATAAAGTGGAGACAGAGACCTTTGTATGCAAAACAATATAAAAGATTTTTACTCAACATTTTCAAACTAATCTCTCCCCCCAGGAACCTCAGGGGAAGGGGTAAAGTCCAGAGTCCTTGTGCTCTTCTGCCTGCCTTTGGAGCAGTGCCAACATTTGGCCCAGGATCTGGGACTGGGCCTGCAGCTCCTGCAGAACAGCAGTCTTTGTTCCAGCAACTTGCTGCAGGAGTTGCAGATCCATGGGTCTTCATGGCTGGGGCCGGAGGCTGCATCCCTGGCCTCACTGACTGGGCCTTCCTGCAGAGGGAGGGCCTGCTCTTCCTCTTGGTCCTTCCCCTGTGTGTGTGTGTGTGTGTGGGGGGGGGGGGGGGGTAGCAGCTCCTAGCCTCCACTTCCCTGGCTGGCTGTTCTGGACCTGGCTGTGAGACAGCTGGCTGGTCTTCATATAGCTGCTTTCTGGCTGGCTGGTTTTGCATGGCTGGTGTTCACCTGGCTGGCTGGAGGGTGTACTATGTGTAGAAACAGTTGGCAGGTAAGATCTGGACATCCTACATGACTTACATAGTGGTGTAGCTGGCTGATGTGAGGCAGGGACAGCGACGACTGTGGGCAGTTGTTGTTACCTGGTGGCAACAATGAGATGTTTGTAGAAACTGTTCTATTTGCCCTGTTGTAGCAGCTGCATTGTGACAAGAAGGTTGTTGTGTATACCACACCAAGCCTTTTGTTATTGGTGGCTGGTGGAGAGTGGGCAAAGGGTTCCCCCCTCCCCCGTTCCTTTCTATGCCATCTCATAGGTTGTGGGTTAGGTGCAACACATATGGGATTTGCGGACACACTGTAAGGAGGGTAGCTGCATCTTCAGCCCTTGATTTGAGACAGAGGTGTTATAAGTGTGCTCTGGTTGTGGTACTTACTTTGGTGCCGGGGGTGCTACTACTACTACTATTTAGCATTTCTATAGTGCTACAAGGCATATGCAGCGCTGCACAAACATAGAAGAAAGACATGCTCCTGCATGCACCAGATCAGCACTGGGTTCGCACGCCAGATGCACCGGTTCCAGCATCCTTCCTATACACTCCAAATCGCCTGCAACACATAAGTTGGTACAGACAGGGTTCAGACGACAGGCCTTCTTGCCTTCCCCTACATTATTATGTTTTTCTACCAGTTGTGCAATACTCATCACACAGGCTGTGACAGATGGCAACATGCAGATGGGGGATGTAGGGCTCTGGGGGAGGATGCATTACATGCGCAAAGGCAGTATGTGAGCTGAAGTGGCCATGGGGACGGGGTGGCATGTTGGCCTTTCTGTGCAGCATGTGAATAGATGTGGGGATGGACAGTGGGGTACAGATGGTGTGCATGTGGCCATCTGACTGTACTTTAGGGAGCTGCTGCCAATGCTCCCATCTCTATGAAGGCAATGACCAGGGAATGGGGGGAAGGGGTGTAGGTATGTGCAGTTCCTGCATGGCATGGATGGAGGGGCCCCCATAATTTATGGACTTTGGATGTGGCATACATTCAGATTTCAGTAATGCCTTTTTCCTCTCAATTCCTTATTTCTCTGTTGCTACATTTAGAGACAGATTAATGCTGAATGGGAAATACTGCAACACATTGCATTGATGAGACAGCAATAACATGTATTGTAAGCAGTGTGCAGGACATGAATGCTGCTGAGCTCCAGGGGGCAATGGTGGACATTTACCTTGCCAGAGTGTCTCTGATCTGTCTCCAGGATCTCAGAGAGACATTTCAAGAGGGCAAATGCTGGTGTTATTTGAAGAGGAGCCTCCTATGCCTCAGGCATAGGTAGACTAGGAGCTGTCTCCTCTACTGAATAGTTTGGCTCTCTACGTTCTTCCATGTGCAGAGCTATATAAAGACATGTTGCACTTCACAGGAACATCTGGCCTCCCACTTAACCATCTATCCCCCCTTCAATCCGTTCAGAACTCTGCTGCACGTCTTATATTCCGCCCGAACCGATATACTCATATCACCCCTCTCCTCAGGTCACTTCACTGGCTTCCGATCAGATACCGCATACAGTTCAAGCTTCTCCTTCTTACCTAGAGGAGTGTGGTAGCCGTGTTAGTCCACTCTTAAGGTTATCAATAGAAATCAAACAAAATAAAACATGGAAAATAAAATAAGATGATACCTTTCTTATTGGACATAACTTAATACATTTCTTGATTAGCTTTCGAAGGTTGCCCTTCTTCGTCAGATCGGAAATAAGCAAAATCCTTCTTACCTACAAATGCACTCAGACTGCAGCCCCTCACTACCTCTCTACCCTCATCTCCCCTTACGTTCCAGCCCAAAACCTCCGCTCACAGGACAAATCCCTCCTCTCAGTACCCTTCTCCACCACCGCCAATTCCAGGCTCCGCCCAATCTGCCTCGCCTCACCCTATGCTTGGAATAAACTTCCTGAGCCCATACGCCAAGCCCCCTCCCTACCCATCTTCAAATCCTTACTCAAAGCCCACCTCTTCAATGTTGCTTTCGGCACCTAACCTTTTACCTTTCAGGAAATCTAGACTGCCCCAGTTTGATGACCCCTACTTGTCTGACTGTACATTTGTCCTTTAGATTGTAAGCTCTTTGAGCAGGGACTGTCTTTCTATGTTAAACTGTACAGTGCTGCGTAACCCGAGTAGCGCTTTAGAAATGTTAAATAGTAGTAGTAACATCTCGCTGAAGTTTTCAGTTGGACATTTTACATGGTGTATTTTCAAACAGTGGAGATGTTTTTCACCTCTCTTTGAGGACGTATTAGTTGTAGACATATATTTGAGGGATTTTCGAATCTGTTTGTCAACTGTTTATCTTTTCAATTATGGTCCCTTGTTTTTAGACATATTACGATAAATGTCTCTGGCACCATTTAGATGTCATATCAAAAATGCTACTCCACAGATGTTGCTATATGTTAGAAAAACTTGAAAAAATATTCTCACTAGGTAAGAGTGCATTCTATAAAAGAACATAGGTGTCTACTTTCCTTTACATAATACTAACATAACAGCAAAAATATGCCATAGAGCTGTCCTAAGTATATGTACCTTAAATGTCAAGAGATGTGTGTAACTTATAGTATTCTATGTTACACATATAAATGTGAGACCTGCTGATGCTCCACCTTCGTATATCCAAAGAACAAGCAGCAAGGCAGCAAGGTACCACAGTTTATTAATAACAATCTTCCAATCTTTTGAATGTTCATGATTACTTTTATTATGTTTATGTTTTGATTGTTTTTATTATTATTTATAGGTGTGTCTGTTTCTTTCACAAGTATTTAATGTGCCCCTGATGCAGGCACATGTTCCTGCTGAAATATGTTGGGTGGTTTTGAGACAACTATATGATAGGACAATGCATATCATATCTTGTGTTGGAAGATTACTACTAATAAACTGCAGTTGTCACTAGCTGGTTTGCCTGGCTGCTCTTTCTTTGGATTAGTGGACTTCTGCTGTGGCACTTTTGTGCTTCTATGCTGTTTTCATTTATGTATATGTCTACCAGTTAAATACATGTTATGTAAGTTATGTGCATATTTATAGAATATCGCCAAGATGGAATTTTGAAATTTATTCTCAAAACCTGCATAATTGCAATTAAAATGCACCTGCATAATTTATGCCTTTTCAAGTGAGGTATTTGCATTGGTGCATACATTATAAACTAGGCAGGTATACTTTATAATTCTTCCTGTGCTCTGCCTAAACTATACCCCTGAGCGTGCTTACACATGCATCTCGTAAAAGTAATATCTTCTTGTCACCATGTATACTTTTACATTTTACATGTTCATTTATAAACTAGGCAGGTATACTTTATAATTCTTCCTGTGCTCTGCCTAAACTATACCCCTGAGCGTGCTTACACATGCATCTCGTAAAAGTAATATCTTCTTGTCACCATGTATACTTTTACATTTTACATGTTCATTTATAAGAGGCCTTTTATACATAAAAAAATCCTTTATAAAATTGCTTTCAATATAGTGCCCCTGCATCAAGGCAAAAGAAATGTGTGAACATTTCTTATTTAGTTTCCTTCTGTTGTATGAATATATGAACAAAGGGGTCCTTTTACAAAGGCATGCTAGCGTTTTTAGCGTGCACTAAAAATAAGCATGTGCTAAACGTTAGAGACACCCATGTGTTCCTATGGGTGTCTCTAGCGTTTAGCATGTGCTAAAAATGCTAGTGCACCTTTGTAAAAGACTCCCACTGTTTATTATGTAAATTTCCTTGTATAAACATTATAAATATTTTCTCTATAGACAGACTAGCATCAGATGCCTTTCTCCTGCATTGGGGGGGGGGGGGGGGGGGGGGGGGGGGGGAGGGTTTTCTGTATGTTTATCCTCCCATGTTTATCCCTCCCAGTAGGGAAGACTTTGTTGAAAATTAAGCAAAATCAGAGAGCCATGATCTTAATAGCGTACCGGCTGAGGCAGATCTGGTTCCCTCCACTTCTGGATTTGTCCTCCAAAGATTCATGGAGGTCGGACTGTTTTCGTACCCTCATAATGCAGAACAAGGGGTCTCTTCTGCATCCCAACCTCCAGAACCTAGCTCTCATGGCCTGGATGTTGAGCATGTAGAGTTCACTTTCTTGCATCTACCTGAGGGTCCAAGATTTTACTGGCTTCCAGAAAAGATTCCACTAAGAGAAGTTATTCTTTTAAATGGAGAAGGTTTGCCATCTGGTGTGAGAGCAAAACCCTAGATCTGCTTACTTTTTCTACACAAAAATTGCTTGAGTACATCCTACACTTCTCTGAGTCCGGTTTAAAAAAAAAAAGAACTCTGTAAGGGTTCACCTCTCTACAGTCAGTGCTTATCATACTAGTGTGGAGGACAAGGCCATCTATGTACAGCCTCTAGTTCACTTTATGAGAGGTTTGATGTTGATAAAGCCCCCTCTCAAACCTCCCACACAGAGTCTTGGGATCTATTCTCAATGGTGTTCTCACCCAGCTGATGAAAGCTCCTTTTGAGCCACTAGATTCCTGACAGCTGAAGTATCTGACCTGGAGTCAAGCTGCTAACCATGTATTTTCACGTTCTTCATTCTGGCTCTCTGTCTTTTTTGTATAGTTTTCTCCAGTGGCGTAGCCAAGGGTGGGCTTACTTTGGGTTCAGGCCCACCCAGTAGCAGCATACCTATGATGTGGCTGGCAAGGATCCCCAAGCCCCACCAGCCGAAAACTCCCAACGTGTCCCTCCTGCATACCTTGTAAGTAGCAGATCTTCACCTGCAGTGAGCAGTGATATACATACTGCTTGCACCAGCCCCACAGCCTTCCCGCTGATGTATTTCTGCCTAGGCGGAAACAGGAAGTTGCATCAGAGGGAAGGGTATTGGGCCAACATGAGCAGTGTGTATTAGTTGCTGCTCGCTGCTGTTGAAAATCTGCTATTTAAAAGGTATACAGGAGAGGGGGGATGTTTGAGAGGCCATATAGCATGCAGGTGAGAGAAGGAGAGACCAAATCACCTGTGGGATGGGGCGAGGTTCTTCTGCCCACCCATCTTGAGTCCAGGCCCACCCAAAATTGGGTGTCTGGCTACGCCCCTGGTTTTCTCTCTTCCTATCAGCCTCCATGCTCCCTACGTTCAGCTAATCAGCATCTCTTTGTTGTTCCCTCTTTTTTCATCAGATTTATTCTGTTGCATGCCACTCTGCTTGCTTTAGTGATCTGGCCCCTTCCTTGTGGAACTCATTACCTCTATACCTTCATTCTGAACCATCCTTTTTTAGATTTAAACCCCTACTGAAAGCTTATTTCCATTGTGCTTTTCCTTCTGCTTGAAATACTCAGCCTCACAGTTCTCATCATCATCTTGTCTATTGTACTTTCTCCCTCCCTTTTGTATCTGTTAATAGGTCATTTGCTCATGTGTTTCTCTTATATATATATTCACACAAGCTGAGAACTTCTGATGCCAATTAGCAGACTTTCACCATTGATCACCTCCTCAAAATCTTTAATCCTTCTTTAAAAACTCAGTTCTTGAGAGCCACTCCATATCAGGCTTTTATTAGGGCTTTAAACATGCAAACACAGCTTTAGCTTCTACTGCTCTGTTATTCCTGCAGTATCCCAACTGAAGTTTGTACCAGTCAGTTTGCATAGTCTTTCCTCTGGGCTTCCCCTCTTTTAGGCAAGCCCTGGGCTACCAGGCCTGACCCCACCAGGGATTTTGGGCCCTCACTCCCCCCTCTTGTTCTTTTCCCTTTTCTCTCTCACAGTTCTGAGGCAAGGTTGTTCCCTCCAGTCTACTTAACACTTAGTAAAAAGTCCCAAAACAAACAGTTCTCCAAAACAAACCCTTCAACACACAGCTCTGGCTTTTTACTTCTCAGCCATAGGAGCTGGGGCAGCCTCCTCCCTTGCTGAGTCCTTTCAGATGAGCCCTCCTCCCCTGGCTGCCTTAATTTATAAAACATAGTAATTTATCCAACAGAAGTCTCCAAAGGCGCAAATGAAACTTTTCTTCAAACTTCTCTTTATCTTCTTTGCTGAATTTCTACCTTCAGCTTCAGGGCTACACCTCACCCATGTCTGGTCTCAGGCTGCCCTTCCCTCTAGGGACTTTCACCATCCAGTCCCACCGCTTCCTAGTTAAGCTTCTATTTTGGGGTCCTATTTGCCTTGGGCTAGATAACCTGCTTACCCCTGCAAGCCTTGTGTGTCCACAACTTCCAGGACAATGGTTTGCTCTGGGGTCCTCTATATGGAAAGAGTCACTGGTCTCCCCCCACCCCCATACAACAGAATCATGGAGAAACATAATGTGCACCTCTGATGAGATATGGTACAACAAATAGAGCAAATACATGAACTATGAAGAGAGCAACTACAGCCCGGCTCACCACCCCAAAGGGCTGACAAGGGCTAGGAAGTCCAATGTTAGTCATTGTTCCAAACAGCACACAGTCTCGGTCAGTAAAATAAAGTAAATCATACTGGCTCTGGTGCATTGAGCCATTCAGTAACATCATCTGGAGAGGTATAAGCTGTCCAATAGCCATCCCAAAAAGCTTTAAGTGTAGCTGAGGATTTCCTTCCCCAGTAAACCATAATACAAAGTCACACCATACAAATTTTCTATAGCATGCCACAAACACCCTCATCAGGATGGGAGCTCACCAGGTCCTACCCACTGTCCTAAAATTTCTATTTTGACCTGTCCCACTAGCCATTCTTGACACAAACTTGCTCATATCTTCTCCATTGTCAACTAGTGCTACAATGCTAAAGCTTCACCCTGTTCTATGGTTTCACTGCTTATTGTTATAATGTTATATTGTATAATATTTATTGTTATAATGTTACGATGTAAGCCACATTGAACCAAACAAATAAATGAAATAAAATGAAATGAAAATCAGACAAGAAATGGAGTCAGATAGTAAAGGGAAAGGGGATAGGATTTAATATCATGTCTTCCTGTGGTTATAATTAAAGCAGTTTGCATATTATATACAGGTACTTATTTTGTATCTGAGGCAATGGAGGGTTAAGTGAGTTGCCCAGAGTCACATGGAGCTGCAGTGGAAACAACCTAGTTCTGCTGGTTCTCAGGCCACTGCACTAACCATTAGGCTACTCCTACACTAAATTATCGTAACTTTAAAAATTACTAACACCACAATGTGTTGCAATTTCTATGAGATTAACTGAACTGGTCTAGCACCAAAGAGGAAAGAAAAATAAAAAGGATTATAGCATAGTAGATGACGACAGATAAAGACTTGTAGGGTCCATCCAGTCTGCCCAACAAGATAAACTCGTATGTGCTACTTTATATATATGTATACCTGGCCTTGATTTGTCCTTGCCAGTTTCAGGGCACAGACCGTAAAAGTCTGCTCAGCACTAGCTTTGCTTCCCAATTACCCAGTGTTGCCACCCAATCTCCGCTAAGCTTCTGTGGATCCATTCCTTCTGAACAGGATTCCTTTTTGTTTATCCCACGCTTTTTTGAATTCAGTTACCGTTTTCATCTCCATCACCTCCTGTGGGAGGGCATTCCAAGTATCCACCAATCTCTCTGTGAAAAAATACTTCCTGACATTTTTCCTGAGTCTGCCCCCCTTCAACCTCATTTCATGTCCTCTAGTTCTACCACCTTCCCGTCTCCGGAAAAGGTTTGTTTGAGGATTAATACCTTTTAAATATCTGAACATCTGTATCATATCACCCCTGTTTCAAGAGCACCAAAAATGCCATGTGCTCAACCTGGAACTACCGCCATCAGCCGCGTTGAGCCAGTGGTGGTTCAGATATAGTATGAGATAAGCTCACATTGGGCTTACAGCCACTTTGTAAAAGACCCCCTTAGCCAGCAAAATACCACCACCATTTTTTACCTTGAGCTAAAAAGAAACAGTTTTTCACCCAGTCTTGCTTCAATTTTTTGGCTTCCATTGCTGAAAGATGTGTTTCCTGAATAAACACTATAGCAGAGTTAAACATTTTAGTCCAGGAGAAGCTTCTTCCTTTTGATTGAGTGAGAAATATTTTTAAGATTTAAAGAAAGTATATATATCATGCGCATAATTACATTTCTCCGAGGACAAGCAGGCTGAATATTGTCACTGATGGGTCGTCGTCCGCGATGGCCCCAGGAGACCAGAACTTTCCTCAAAGCATAGAACTTTTGGGAACGCGACGTTGCGTGGGCCCAGACGCACTGTGCATGTGCGAGGGGCTTTCTGCCGGCGATGCGAGCGTGTCATGTTCAGTTCTTTTTGATCTGCGCTGCAGGAGAGTTGTGTTCACGCATCTCTCTTTTTTCTCGCCTCTGGAGAACCGTGTTTTATGTTTTACGCACCCCTTTTTCTTTTTTATTCTTTAGTTGCTTCAAAATAAAAAAAAAATTTTAAATTTGTATTTTTCCCATATTTTTTTAGTTTTTTCTCAACTTTTATAAGTTTCCTTTCTTTTTTGTTGCGGCCGCCTTTAGGCCGCTTGGCCGTGTCTTTTTCCCTTTTTTGTGCCTTTTTAAGTGGCACAATTGAGCCCTTTGATTTTGCGGACACTATTTTCCCGCCCATGTCATCGAAGACTCCCAGCGGCTTCAAGTGTTATACTCGCTGCAATTGGACTATCTCGAGCACTGACCCTCATGCGTGGTGTCTTCAGTGTCTTGGGCCCGATCACTTCCTAGCTTCTTGTAAGCTCTGCAAGTTGATGAAGAAGCAGACCCAAGTGGCTTGAGAGGCTCAGCGTGAAAAGCTTTTTTTTTTAGCACTCCGGTCGTTCGACGTCGGCACCGAGGGCATCGACATTGGCATCGAGCAAAGCAGCAACACCGGGAGCGCAGGTAACGGCTGCCAAGAGACTGCATTGAGCTGGGAGCAGTGAGGCATCGAGTGGGTCTCCACCCATCTCGGGGCCTCCTGCTATGCAGGCCCCCCGGGACCGACCTTTGTAGGACCTGGCCCCGAGGAGGCGTGTGGATTCCATGTCCTCCTCATCGGTACCGAGGAGTCTCGATGACAGGCGTCGAGCGAAGGCGAAGAAGCATCATCATCAATCTCCTTCCAGACATGGTACTGAGAGCTCTGGGGAGCTAAGGGAATCGGCACCTGAGAAGCGTCGGCACTGGTAGGATCGCTCACCCTCCAGTCAGAAGGTGCGGATGCGTCGGTCATCTGGCAGCTTGGTACCGGTTCCTGAGTCCCCTCAGATTCTGGCACCGACTTCTGCACAGGCCCCACAGCCTTTTCCGATGGCAGCTCTTGACAAGCGCATCCGGGCTGTTCTTCCATAGCTTCTGGAAGGGTTTCTTCGTCAGTCGGCCTCGGTGTCGGGGGTGCTTGCGCCTCCTGTACCGACTGCAGAGACAGCATCTGGGCCATCACCTGTGAGGAGTTCCCCGCCCTCGGTGCTGCTTGCGGTACCAGAGTCGGTTGCCACCCGGGTCGACTCCCCCTCGACGTTGGTGGAGGAAGCTTCACCAGAGTCCAGGCAGGGGTCAATTTCTCGACACCCCACACGAGGTCGTCAATCCTCGAAGTCGAGACAGGCTCGGGTTCGGGCTGCTCTTAGGGAGCTCCTGTCTGATACCAAAGAGGAGCGCTCGTGGGAAGACGAGGAAGACCCCAGGTACTTTTCGGAGGAAGAGTGCTGTGGGCTCCCTTCTGATCCTACTCCACCAATTGAAGTGAGGATGTCTCCACCTGAGAGTCTTACTTTCTCATCCTTTGTACGGGAAATGTCTAAGGACATTCCATTCCCTATGGAGGTTGTGGATGAGCCCAGGGCTGAGATGCTCGAGGTCCTGGATTATCCTTCTCCATCCACAGAGGTTGCAACAGGCCCCCTGCACAATACACTCAGGGAAGTGGTGATGCGGAATTGGTCTTGACCTCTCTCTAATCCAGTGGTCCCCAAGAAGTTCGAGTCCCAGTACAGAGTCCACGGAGAGCCTGTGATGGTGAAGGCCTAACTTCTTCACGATTCCATGGTGGTGGACTCTGCTCTCAGAAGAGCCAAGAGTACTAGAGACTATGCCTCGGCGCCCCCAGGCAGAGAGTCTAGGACCTTGGATTCTTTTGGGAGGTGTACGTATCAGGCCGCTATGCTTGCCGCCAAGATCCAGACATACCAGCTCTACACGAGCATTCACTTGCGGAACTCGGTGAGGCAACTGTCCAGTTTAGTAGAAGCACTTCCTGCGGAGCTTGCTGAACCTTTTCACCAGGTGGTCATGCAACAGAAGGCGTGTCGCAAATTCCTGGCCAGGGGGTCTTACGACACTTTTGATGTGGCATCCCAAGTAGCTGCTCAAGGTATAGTGATGCACAGACTCTCATGGCTGCGTGTCTCTGACCTGGATCACAAGACCCAGCAGCGAATGGCGGATGTTTCTTGCCGGGGGGGGATAATCTCTTTGGAGAGAAAGTAGAGGATATGGTTGATCAGATGAAAAAGCATCATGATGCCATGGATTCTCTCTCCTGCCGGACGTCTTCTGCTACTCCCTCCTCATCCAGGAGGTTTTTTGGAGGGAGGAGGAGTGCTCCCTATTCCTATAATAGGCGAACCCAAATGGCTTGAGAGGCTCAGCGTGAAAAGCTTTTTTTTTTTAGCACTCCAGTCGTTCGACATCGGCATCGAGCAAAGCAGCGACACCAGGAGCGCAGGTAACGGCTGCCGAGAGACTGCATCGAGCTGGGAGCAGTGAGGCATCGAGTGGGTCTCCACCCATCTTGGGGCCTCCTGCTATGCAGGCCCCCCGGGACCGACCTTTGTCGGAGCTGGCCCCGAGGAGGCGTGTGGATTCCATGTCCTCATTGGTACCGAGGCGTCTCAATGATGGGCGTTGAACGAAGGCGAAGAAGCATCGTCATCAATCTCCTTCCAGACATGGTACACTCCTGCCTCTCGGCAGCCGTTTCAGGTTCAGCCCCTGCATGTGCGTTCTCATCAATGCCGTGCGCCTAAGGCCTCCAGGGCTCCCCAGCAAAAGCAAGGGACAGGCTTTTGACTGGCTCCAGTGAAACATAGCTGCAGTAAAAGTGTCCGTACCGGGCGACTTGCCTGTCGGGGGGGGGGGGGGGGGGGGGGGAGGTTGATATTTTTTCACCAAAGGTGGCCTCTTATAACCTCCGACAAGTGGGTTCTTCAAATAGTCCGGTTAGGATACACACTCAATCTGGCATCCAAGCGTCCAAATTGCCCACCAGGAACTCAATCCCTCAGCTCCCAGCACAAGCAGGTACTGGTAGAGGAACTTTCCGCCCTTCTAAAGGCCAATGCGGTTGAACCCGTTCCACCAGGGGAAGAAGGGCTGGGATTCTATTCCAGGTACTTCCTTGTGCAAAAGAAAACAGGGGGGATCCTAGACCTAAGGGGCCTGAACAAATTCCTAGTCTGAGAAAAGTTCAGGATGGTTTCCCTAGGCACCCTTCTTCCCATGATTCAGGAAAATGATTGGCTATGCTCTCTGGACTTAAAGGATGCCTTCCAACGCACAGGAAGTACCTTCGATTTCGCCTGGGAACTCAGCACTTTCAGTACTGCGTTTTGGCCTAGCATCTGCGCCCAGGGTCTTCACAAAGTGCTTGGCGGTTGTCGCAGTAGCGCTACGCAGACTGGGAGTGCATGTGTTCCCTTATCTCGATGATTGGTTGGTGAAGAACACTAAGGAAGCAGGGGCTCTACGGTCCATGCAGATGACTATTCAATTGCTGGAGCTACTGGGGTTTGTAATAAATTATCCCAAGTCCCATCTTGTTCCAGTGCAGAAATTGGAGTTCATTGGAGCTCTGTTGGATACACGGACGTCTCGAGCTTATCTTCCCCAGGCAAGGGAAGACAATCTTCTGGCCCTAGTGTCCTTGGCTCGGACGTCTCAACAGATCACAGCTCGGCAGATGTTGAGACTTTTAGGACACATGGCCTCCACAGCTCATGTGACTCCCATGGCACGCCTACATATGAGATCAGCTCAATGGACCCAGTGGTGCCAAGCCACAGGCGATCTAGAGGATGTGATCCATCTCTCCACCGATTTTTGCAGTTCCCTTCAGTGGTGGACCATTTGATCCAATCTGACCTTGGGACGCCCATTCCAAATTCCTCAGCTACAAAAAGTGCTGACGATGGATGCATCTCTCTTAGGGTGGGGAGCTCATGTAGATGGACTTCACACTCAGGGAGCTTGGTCCTTTCAGGAGAAGGATTTACAGATCAACTTCCTGGAATTACAAGCAATCTGGAATGCTCTCAAGGCTTTCAGAGATAGGCTGTCCAATCAAATTATTCTAATTCAGACAGACAATCAGGTTGCTATGTATTACACCAACAAGCAGGGGGGTACCGGATCTCGCCATCTGTGTCAGGAGGCCGTCCAGATGTGGCTTTGGGTTCACCATCATGGTATGTTTCTCCAGGCCACATATCCGGCAGGCGTAAACAACAGTCTGGCTGACAGACTGAGCAGGATAATGCAACCTCACGAGTGGTCTCTGAACATGGACGTTGTCCGCAAGATCTTCTGAGAATGGGGCACCCCCTCAGTGGATCTTTTTGCCACTCAGATCAATCGCAAAGTCCCTCAAGCCCACGACAGACAAGCATCAGATGCTTTTCTCCTACATTGGGGGACAGGCCTTCTGTATGCGTATCCTTCCATACCTCTAGTAGGGAAAACTCTGCTGAAACTCAGGCAAGATCACGGAACCATGATTCTGATTGCACCTTTCTGGCCCCGTCAGATCTGGTTTCCTCTTCTTCTGGAGTTGTCCTCCAAAGAACCATGGAGATTGGAGTGTTTTCCGACCCTCATCACTCAGAACGAGGGGTCGCTTCTACATCCCAACCTCCAGTCTCTGGCTCTCATGGCCTGGATGTTGAGAACTTAGAAGTTGCCTCCTTAGGCCTTTCGGAGGGTGTCTCCCGAGTCTTGCTTGCTTCCAGGAAAGATTCCACGAAAAGGTGTTATTCTTTTAAATGGAGGAGGTTTGCCATCTGGTGTGATAGCAAGGCCCTAGATCCTTTTTCTTGTCCTACACGGATCCTGCTTGAATACCTTCTGCACTTATTAGAGTCTGGTCTTAAGACCAACTCTGTAAGAGTTCACCTTAGTGCAATTAGTGCTTACCATCAACATGTAAAAGGTCAGCCTATCTCTGGACAGCCTTTAGTTGTTCACTTTATGAGAGGTTTGTTTTTGTCAAAGCCCCCTGTCAAACCTCCACCAGTGTCATGGGATCTCAACATCGTTCTCACCCAGCTGATGAAAGCTCCTTTTGAGCCACTGAATTCCTGCCATCTGAAGTACTTGACCTGGAAGGTCATTTTCTTGGTGGCTGTTACTTCAGCTCGTAGAGTCAGTGAGATTCAAGCCCTGGTAGTGCATGCATCTTATATTAAGTTTCATCATAACAGAGTAGTCCTCAACACTCACCCTAAGTTCTTGCTGAAGGTGGTGTCGGAGTTCCATCTGAACCGGTCAATTGTCTTGCCAACATTTTTTCCCTGCCCACATACCCGCCCTGGTGAGGAAAAGTTGCACACCTTGGACTGTAAGAGAGCTTTGGCCTTTTACGTGGAGCGGACTAAGCCCTATAGACTGTCCGCCCAGTTGTTTGTTTCTTTTGAACCCAACAGGAGGGGAGTTGCCATCGGAAAATGCACCATCTCCAATTGGCTAGCAGATTGCATTTCCTTCACTTATGCCCAAGCTGGGTTGACTCTAGAGAGCTCATAATGCCATGGCTACGTCAGTGGCTCACTTGAAGTCAGCCTCTATTGAAGAGATTTGCAAGGCTGCAACGTGGTCATCAGTCCACACATTCACATCTCACTACTGCCTTCAGCAGGATACCCGATGCGACAGTCGGTTTGGGCAGTCGGTGCTGCAGAATCTGTTCGGGATTTAGAATCCAACTCCACCCTCCTAGGCCCATTTCTGTTTTGTTCCAGGCTGCACTCTCACTGTGTTTCTTTCAGGTCAATTTAAGTTATGTCCTCGCCATTGCGAAGCCCAATTGACCAATGTTTATTGTTTTGAGTGAGCCTGGGGGTTAGGGATACCCAATCAGTGACAATGTTCAGCCTGCTTGTCCTCGGACAAAAATGAAGATACATACCTGTAGCAGGAATTCTCCGAGGACAGCAGGCTGAATATTGTCACAACCCACCCTCCTCCCCTTCGTAGTTGTTTTTCTGTGTCTATATATTTTTTGCTTTTTACTAACTGAACGTGACACGCTCGCGCAGTGTGTCTGGGCCCGCACGAGGTCACGTTCACGAAAGTTCCATGCTTTGAGGAAAGTTCCAGTCTCCTGGGGCTGTCGCGGACGACAACCCATCAGTGTCCTCGGAGAATACCTGCTACAGGTATGTATCTTCATTTTATACTAGACTTGGACAACATATTAAGCCAGTATATTAAGCTTTATTAAACTAAACAAACATAAGGGCGCTGTTTGATAATTATAGGCAGAACTGTTGTAACTGGCAAACATTAACAGCATAACATAAATGTAAAACAGAAATCACCAAAACCACATTCTTATATATTGAAAAACTGGGGAGGGGGGGGTGGGGGGTTTGAGGTAGTAGAAGTTAGGATTGAGGCAGGCACTAACATATTTGCTAGTCAGCATCCAGGTGTTTACAAGTGATAATATTAAACAGATGCCACCACAGAAGATTGTTGTTCATCAAGAAATTTTCCAGGATAAAGAGATCAGTAAAATATTTTCGGGGTCTTTTACTAAAGCTCAGCTCAAGTCATCTGCAGCAGGGCCCATTTTATTCCTATGGGCCCTGCTGCAGATAACTCGAGCAAAGCTTTAGTAAAAGACCCCCTTTGTGATGTTGCAATGTTACCTTCATAATCACTGGTGAGAAGAGGCCAAATCTGGCATTAAGTGCTTTGGATCTAGGTCTCGGCGCTAAAATATGATTGCGTTCTTCAACAGTATTTTTTTTTTTTTTTTTTTTGCAAAGTCACCTGTAATAATTTCATTTCCATTCTAGACAAGGTTGTGGTTGATTTTACAGCTTTCAAAATTTCAACAACTTGTGGAAAGCACAACACTTTTAAAAAAATAGGCTGCGGTGCTTTTTGTGATTAAAGATGGCATACAGTCTCTCAAAGTTCAAACTAAGTAGCTTGGTCAAAAGATCTTCAATTCAAGATGTCATTATTTTCATATCCTTCAGGAATTCCAAGAACTCATGATATTATGTCTATTGTGGTTACTTGAGTCTTCAAATGCAGCTTGCAAGTCAGAAAGTGATTTTTTTTTAGATACTAGGGACATCAAGAAAATGTATGCTGGGATCACTAGCACAAATCTGAATGACACTGGATAAATAATTCAAAAGATTTTTTTAAGGGGGGGGGGGGGGCAGAAAAATTAATTTATATGGGGCAATTTTCACAGTGTCCACTGGGCTTGCAGGCAGAGTTTCACTTTGAAATTTAGGCTGGATAGAAAAAGGGATCTATAGTCTATATGCATATTTGCAATTGATCCGAAGCAGTATTTCCTCCCTCATTGTTTCCCTTTCCTCCGTGTTTTTCCTTTCTTCTGGTGTCCTTTGAAAACTCCTAATTTAGCAGTACTATCACTACGGTTCAAAGGGTGTGATTTTTAACCCTGGTGCCCAACAAGGCAGGAGCAACTGGGCATAATTTCTGCCCCTGCTACTAGAGACCAAGGAGACCCACAGTAGGAGGCATGGGATCAGGAAAAGTAGGTGTAGGCAAGGATCTAGGGGGGGGGGGGGGGGGTTGTAGGGGAAGAAAGATGCTGGGGGGGGGGGGGGGGGGCAATCAGAGGGAGAAGAAAGATGCCAGTATGGGGGAAGGGTTGGAAATGCTGAAAGCTCTTTTAAGAGGCTCACTTATTTATGACCCATTGCCAATGAAGAGGAAAGAAGATGCCAGCTCAAAGTTGGCAATATCTTCCCAGGAATACACAGCTTGTGAGATTAAATGTAAGCTTTGTTATTCAATTTGCATATTAGTTGCTTAGCATGCATTTGAATGCTTTACATCTCATTATTATTATTTAGTTTGCACTGAAGTAAAATGTGAATGGCAAATAACATGCCTTATTTGGATAAAATCATATGTTATTCCCTTTACACACTAGCTATTAGCACCCTTTGGTCTGTCAGGCACAAAAAAACAGTTAATTGTGTTTCTGTTCAGGTGACCTTACCCACTGCCCTGGTCTCGTATTCATTTGCAATCTCCTCTGACTCTCCAGCTGCATTAATATCATTCTTTACTTTGGCTAGGCTCTTCAGGAGCTTGCTGGCACCCAGGGCTGCCAGAGTGCAGCCTCTAGTCTGAAATGAGACATAAAAAAAAGCATGTTATGTGCTGCAGAGAGACATACCAGTACATAAGTATTGCCATACTGGGAAAGACCAAAGGTTCATCAAGCCCAGCATCCTGTTTCCAACAGTGGCCAATCCAGGTCACAAATACTGGCAAGATCCCAAAAAAGTAGTAAACATTTTATACTGCTTATCCCAGAAATAGTGGATTTTCCCCAAGTCCATTTAATAATGGTCTATGGACTTCTTCTTTAGGAAGCCATCCAAACCTTTTTTGAACTCCGCATTCTCCACATTCTTGGGCAACGAATTCCAGAGTTTAATTACACGTTGAGTGAAGAAAAATCTCCGATTCGTTTTAAATTTACTACATTGTAGCTTCATCCCATGCCCCCTAGTCCTAATATTTTTGGAAAGTGTAAACAGATGCTTCACATCTACACGTTCAACTCCACTCATTATTTTATAGACCTCTATCATATCTCCCCTCAGCCGCCTTTTCTCCAAGCTGAAGAGCCCTAGCTGCTTTAGCCTTTCCTCATAGGGAAGTCGTCCCATCCCCTTTATCATTTTCGTCGCCCTTCTCTGCACCTTTTCTAATTCCACTATATCTTGTTTGAGATGCAGCAACCAGAATTGAACACAGTATTCAAGGTGCGGTTGCACCATGGAGCGATACAAAGGCATTATAACGTCCTCATTTTCGTTTTCCATTCCTTTCCTAATAATACCTAACATTCTATTTACTTGGGTGCCCCGTTCGATTATGCCCCTCTTTGTCTCATTAATCCATTCTTTTGAATATGCTCTGTAATTTTGTTCTTAATAATAGTCTCTACCATTTTGCCCGACACCCAGTGGCATAGCCAGAAGGCAATTTTTGGGTGGGCCAACAGGTTGGATGGGTGGGCACTACAACCTTTTTGAAAGAGAAAAAACAGAAACCTGATGCACCCATGCTCTGTCCCTACCATGCTCCCCATAACTTCAGTGAGGGTAGCAGTGCAGGCTTCAGTGGCTGCAGGCCAATTGAGAGCTAAGGGCAGTACAATAGACTGCACGTCAGCCCCATTGAGCCATGGTCCTCCAACACACATATGGTATTGAAGCCAAACACATTCTGCATCCAGAGGACCTCCTGGCCCTCCATCAACAATGGATACAGAGCACAGCAAGGACATTTCCCCATAAAACTCATCATACAAAGACATTTTGGTTTTTAGTGTAATCTCAATAGCAGACATATTATAAATTATTTTTAAAAAAATCTATAAAACAAAAGTCACTGAGAATCCACAGCAAATCTACAATGCCACTAACTTCCAAAAACAAGGAGCCTACCAATGAAAAGGAAGTGCATTAAATATTATAGTGGGGCCCTAAAATACAAATACGTTTATCAGGAAAGCTGAACAAGCCAAATTACTACAGAATGCTACATGGAAGCGACATGCTAACAGAATACTTCACTCAGACACAGAGAACAGAATAAGTGACCACAAACTCTAGAAATATAAATTAAACAGAAACCCCAAGAAACCAGACCTTGCATGTAGTACAACACCAGAGAAACATGAAAGAAACGCATTTCCTCCTGGGCAAAATATAAAGACAGCACATGCCAGGGATGGTGTTAGGGGTTGCAACTAGGGCAATTGTGCCTGGTTCCCTGGCGAGAGAAAGCCCGCCTGTTGGAAGCTGAAGACGCAGCCTGGTAATGGACTTTGGGGTTCTTTCCTAGATTTCTGTCCTGGACCCCAGCCATGTTTAAAATCAACTCTGGCAAGATGTACATTCCAAATTCAACATATTATATTCACAACATTGAAAATAAAATAATTTTTTGTACCTTTTTGTTGTCTGGTCATTTTATTTTTCAAATCATATTGGTCTCAGTCTCTGGTTTCTGCTTCCCTCTGTCTTCTCTGAACTCACTTGCCAGGGTCTTCTTTATCCATGTCCATCATCCATCTCTGTTTTCTATATTTCCTTGTCCAGTATCTCCCCTTTGTTCATATCCCCTCATCCATCATCATTCCTCTGTGCACCTATGCCCAGCATATCCCTTCTGTGTTCCTATTCTCCCCCTCGTCTGGTATCTCTCCCCCTTCTCTGTATCCTTATACCCCCTTCTCCAGTGTCCAGCATTATATCTCTATTCCATACCCCCCCTTGTCAGGCATTGCCCCTCTGTGCCCATATGCCATTGCCATCCCCATACAGCATCTTACATTTGTGTGCCTGTCCCCATGCTCTCACCTAATGCCTATCATCTCCCTTCTGTATCTCTACACCTCCCTATGTCCCTTTTCTCTATCCTCCACACCAATGTGTCCCTCTCCTCTCTGATCCCACCCCAACCAGCTTCTCTTCCTCTCTCTTTCCTTCCACTTATGCATCTGGCTCTTTCTCCCACTATGGCTTCAGCATTTGACTCCCTCTTCCTTTATCCCCTTGTCCAGCATCTCTCTCCCTTCCCTCTAACCCCTCCCATAGGTCCAGCACCTTTCTCTCTTTGCTCCAGCCCTCTTTGCAGGTCCACATCTCTCCTTTCCCTTCAGCCATCCCCTGCATATCCAGCACCTCTCCTCCACACCCCCCCCCCACATGTCCAGCACCTCTCTCCCTTTTATCCAGCCCCCTACGTGTCCAGCACCTCTCCTCTTCCCTTCATAACCCTCTGCATATCCAGCACATCTCCCCTTTCCCTCCAACCCCCCCATATCCAGCTCCTCTCCCCTTCCCTCCAACCCCCCTGCAAGTCCAGTACCTCTCTCCCTTCCGTTCTCTCCAACTCCCTGCCCCTCACAAGTCTAGCACCTTTCTCTTCCCTTCAGGCCCCTCCCTCCAAGGGCCAGCACCTCCGTATCTTCCTTACCCCCCCCCCCCAAAAAAGTCCAGCACCTCTCCCTTCCCTTCAGCCCACTCCCCTTGCAAAGCCCGCTCCCCTTTGTATTCCTCACCCCCCCACACATGTCCAGAACCTCTCCCTTCCCTTCAGCCAGCTCCCCTTTGTCTTCCTCACCCCACCCCAAATACGTCCAGAACCTCTCCCTTCCCTTCAGCCCCCTCCCCTTGCAGGGCGAGCAGACCACTGTCTTCCTCACCCTCTCCCACCCCTGCCGCAGCACTTGTATTCAACACTATTGGCGCTGCCTCCAGTCCTCCACCTCACAGTTTCCGTCTCCCACTCCCGTGGCAGCACTTGCGATTTGCTACCGGCACTGCCTGACAGCTGACAGACATGGAGCCGATGACCTGCTCCAGGACCTTCCCTCTGCCCCGTGCATTCTGCCCTGCGTAAACAGGAATTTGAATCAGCGCAGCAGAGGGAAGGCCCCGGGAGAGGGCCGGCGATTTCTTAAAAGCGGTGAAATCGGTATAATCGAAAGCAGCATTTTTGACAGCATCGCCGCTTTCCCGTTGCTTCGCCGGCGAAAGTTCAAGGGGGCGTGTCGGTAGATTAGCGAAGGCGGGACATGGGCAGGCATGGGCGTGGCTACCAGATGGCCGGCTTTCGCTGATAATGGAAAAAAAAAGCAGCGTTAAGCAGTATTTCGCCGGCTTTACTTGGTCCTTTTATTTTCACGACCAAGCCTCAAAAAGGTGCCCCAACTGACCAGATGACCACTGGAGGGAATGGGGGATGACCTCCCCATACTCCCCCAGTGGTCACCAATCCCCTTCCAAACTAAAAAAATAAAACTAAAAACCTTCAAATGCCGTACCCACCTCCACGACAGCAGAATGTGTTGTATCCTCCGACAGCCTTTCCCTGGTTGCGATGTGGCTCTGGGGTGAGTGTGACACCTTTTCTGTTAGGTGCCCTGCAGAGAGTCACATTAGCAATGCATTGTGGTGGGTGTAGGGTACTGGGCTCTACTCCCATGGTGCTTTTCCCCCCTGCTAACTGGGTCAGAGTGTGCCCTGTTTTGTTTCCTGTTGTAGTCCATGCGGTAGTGGCCATTTTTGTAAGCCAGTTTTAGTTCCCTTTCTTGTGTTACCCATGTTAGAGAACGTAGTTCTTACCTTGAATGGTGCTGAAAGAGGGCATTGTACACCATTGTGCCAGCTCTGACCTACTGCTAATCTTAGTACCAGGGGACTCTTTGCCAGTGGGGCACAACCTCTGATCTGCAGTTAACTGTGAGTAAACGTGGTTATTTCAAGAAAGGACTTTTTCAGAGAGATTAGTCTTCAGGTGTGAACTGGTGTGCCAAAGTTATACAGCAGCAATAAGTCCTAGAGGCTGTATGCAGGTCCCTGGAGTAATTTTAGTGGGTGCAGTACATTTGTGGGTAGTGGGTTTGGGGGGCTCAGCTCCCAAAGTAAGGGAGCTATGCACGTGGTGGAAGCTTTTCTGAAGTCCACCGCAGTGACCCCTAGGGTGGTTGGTTGGTGTCCTGGCATGTCAGGGGGGCCAGTGCACTAAAAATGCTGGCTCCTCCCACGGCCAAGTGCTTTGAATTTGGCCGGGGTTTGAGATGGCCGACATAACTTTCCATCTCAAACCCGGCGAACTCCACAGCATTTGGCCATTTTGTAGACCTCAATCATATCTCCCCTCATCCATCTCTTTTCCAGTCTGAAGAGCCCTAACCCCTTTAGACTTTCCTCATACAAGAGGAGTTTCATCCCCTTTATCATTTTAGTCGCTCTTCTTTGAACCTTTTCTAATTCCACTATATCTTTTTTGAGAATATGGTGACCAGAACTGAACACAATACTCAAGGTGTGGATGCACCATGGAGCGATACTAAGGCATTATAGTATTTTCGGTCTTATTCACCATCCCTTTCCTAATAATTCCTAGCATCCTGTTTGCTTTTTTGGCCACCGCTGCACACTGAGCAGATGATGTCAGTGTATTATCTACAACGACACCAAGATCTTTTTCTTCAGCGCTGACCCCCAGGGTGGACCCTAGCATCAGGTAACTGTGATTTGGATTATTCTTTCCAATGTGCATTACCTTGCATTTGTCTGCATTAAATTTTATCTGCCATTTGGACACCCAGTCTTCCAATTTCCTAAGGTCTTCCTGTAATATTTCAAAGTCTGCACGTTTTAACATCTGCAAATTTGATCACCTCACTCATCGTTCCGATTTCCATATCATTTATAGATATGTTAAATAGTACCGGTCCCAGTACAGATCTTTGCTGCACTTCACTATTCACTCTCCTCCATTGAGACAAATGACCATTTAACCCAACCCTCTGTTTACCCTCCTCTCACCTACCAACACCCATTCTGTTACAATATCAATGAAATGCTTTGATGTCCCCATGCATACCCCCACCCTCCCACTCTGTCAGACTGTCAAAGTAATGCTTTGATGTTTCTCTTATATATACTATCTGCTACCATATTTGCTTATTTCCGATCTGACGAAGAAGGGCAACCTTCGAAAGCTAATCAAGAAATGTATTAAGTTATGTCCAATAAAAAAGGTATCATCTTATTTTCTTTTCCATGTTTTATTTTGTTTGATTTCTATTGATAACCTTTAAGAGTGGACTAACACGGCTACCACACCTCTCTACTTGAGTACCCTTGGATGTATGCCATCCGGTCTAGGTGATTTACTACTCTTTAATTTATTAATTTGGCAAAGTACATCTTCCAGGTTCACCAATATTTCTTTCAATTCCTCCACATTATCACCCTTGAAAACCATTTCTGGTACAGGCAGATCTCTTACATCTTCTTCTGTAAAGATAGAAGCAAGGAATTCATTCTGTTTCTCCGCTATGGCCTTGTCCTCTAAGGTCGACCTAAATGTTGAGATTTGGGCGTCCCCAACTGTATTATCAAAACGAAAGATGGCCGCCCATCTTGTTTCGATAATATGGGTTTCCCCACCCCTTCACCGGGACGTCCTGTGAGGACGTCCTCAGGAAAACTTGGGCACCCCGTTCGATTATGCCCCTCTTTGTCTCATTAATCAAATGCTTTTGAATATGCTCTGTAATTTTGTTCTTTATAATAGTCTCTACCATTTTGCCCGGCACCATTTTCCTGGATATCCTCTGGAACCGTTTTCTCTCATCTGCCTTTTTATCTACCTGTAATTAGATTTCATTTCTCCTCCTCCCCACAATCTCCTCTTTCACAAACTTATCAGCTTTCCACTTCCTACACCTTCTTCCTTTCTAGTTCCATTCCCACCCCATCCCATTCCTTCCCCAGCCTCCTACTCCCTGAATTTCCTCCATTTTCTAGTCAGCCATTTCCATCCTCTGCATTTACTCCCCCCCAACTTTACTAATTTTTGCCTCTTTTCTCATCAACCCCTACACCTCCCCCGTTATTCATTCCCTCATTCCCTCTCCAGTCCATTTCTTATGTTTTACCCCCTTAATCAGGATTTCATTCCTTCTTTTACCTCCCCTATTTCTACCCTCTCTCACACATTCTTTTATCCCTCACACTCTTTGCAATCCTGTCTTTTCCCCTTTCACCAGCTGTCATTGCCCTGCCTCTTCTTTTATACTTTCCTCTCTACTTGCTCAATCTCCACTCATCTCCTGTAATATTTACCCAATTTTTTTCCACTTTAACCCAGGATCCATCTCTGTGTCTCTCCATCTTACTTTCCCCTGCATATGCCCATGTTTATTTCCCCACTCAACAATATCTGTCCTTCCCCCACCCTCCTCCCTTCCCCTGTATCAGACCCATCTCTAAGCCCCAGCTCCCATTTCCCACCTGCCCAGTGCCACTAAATTTGTTGTAGTGCAGCAAGCTCCTTTCTTCACTCCAGCCACTTTGGCTGCCAACGCCATGCAGGAGTTAAAAACAGAGAACAAGTACTTCCTGTATTACACATCAAATAGGAAACTGATTCTAATTTTAGCAGCCATGTGATATCAACAGCCAGAGCAACTGCAGCAAAAAAAGGAGAGCCCCACTTTACTCTTGATTTATTGGTGCCAGGCAGGTTGTAGAAAGAAGCAGCTGGCACCAGTTTTCGTGGGGCAGAAGCTGCTTGACTGGTGACAGCGTCTGTGTGTTCACCCATCCTCCAGGTTCAGAGATGCCAAGGGTTGCTCATCCCAAACAGTGAGATTCACCAGTGACCGAGCTAATCTTTGGTCCAACACAATATAGCAGTTCTTATGAGCTAAATGTAAACGAAGTCTGCATCCACAAAAGTCCAACCCCCCCCCCCCCCCCCCCCAGATAACTTGGCCATTTCTCCATGGAAGTCACAATACAATACAAAATCTTATTCCTATACCATCTGAGCAATAGCAACATAAATCTCTCCATCACCAAGTTTCTAAGTTCCAAGTTTATTCAGCACTTAATATCCTGCGCATCACAAAAAATACCTGAGTGGCTAACAAATGTAATATGATAGAAGAAAAGAGAGAGAAAAGAAAGGAGCGAAGAAATGGAAGGAGAAAAGGCAGGCAGTATCGGAGAGGGAGGAAAAGAAGGGGTAACAGTGGGCATAGATGAGGGTAATTACAAGAGTAATTCAGGCATAACTTGGGGGGGGGGGATAGAGAGAGGCAGGTAGCCCCCCCCCCCCCCAAAAAAAAAAAAAACATCCTTTTTTTCTTTTCTTACCTCTTTTCATAGCAGAGTTCATTTGTTGAAAAGGCATCTTCAAAAAGGAAGGTTTTAAGGTCTGTTTTAAATTTTTGTAAAGAGGTGTGTAATCTAAGCTGGAGGGATAAATCATTCCAGAGGGTGAGGCCAGCAACGGAAAAGATAGAGTTACGGGTGATATCATATCTGACATTTTTCCCTACCTCCAATATATCCCTTTCCCTTCCCTCCACAAGTACAATATCACTCCCTCCCTGCCTCTTGCTATCCAGCATCTCTCCATCCCTTTGACCAACACCATTTTCTCTCTCTCTGTCTGGCATCTCTCCTTCCACTCCTCCCTGGTCTACCTTTACTTGCTATTCTATTGTCTAGACATTGCTAACAGAGGCAGTAATTCACATTCACTGCCTGCCGCCAGCCCTAGAGTCTTCTCTCTACTGTGTCTGTGTCCCACCCTCTCTGATATAACTTCCTGTTTCCTCAGAGGTGGGACACAGTTGAGAGAAGACTCTAGGGCTGATGGAAGGCAGCAAATGTAAATCACTGCCACTGCTGGACGTTTCTAGACAGCAGGATAGACAGTGAAGCTAGACCAGGAAAGAGAGATGCCAGATCAGTTCGGGGGAAGGGGATGGAAGGGAGATGCTGTACCGGATCAGAGGAGGAGATGGAAAAGAGATGCCTCAATGAGTCAGAGGGAAATGGAAGGAGAGATGTCACACCGGGTCCAGGGAAGATGGAAAAGAGATGTTGTACCAGGTTGAGGGAGGGATGGAAGATGCTGCACTGGGTCAGGCGGGCATGCTCTGAGGCAGTTGGAGGATAAGTACTTATAGGACAGCAGGCAACAGGTCACCCTGAGAGCAGGTTTTTCGGCTGCAGAAAATTCAAATTCTACTTTCCTTTTATTCACTGTCTACCTGTGATGCTGCTCTCAGTTTGCCTAATTATAGTGCTGCCCTTGGTGAATATCATTGGGGATCCATATAACTTTTAACTGTTTCCCAGCCCCTCCAATCTATTCTCTCCACCTCTGACAACAGCATTATTCCCCATAGCCCCCAGGGCCTACCTAGTGTTGGTTCAGTGGGAGTGTTGCAGGCTGCAGCAAACCCCACTCGCTCCTGCCCCAGCAGAATGGCTGCTGCAATCTCTAGAAGCAGCCTCATGGTACTATTTAAATACCTTGAGGCTGCTGCAAGAGGTCATGGCAGCCATTTTGATGAGGAAGTGACTACAGGCAGGAGTGAGTGAGGTTTGCTCCTGCCAATGCCCCCACTAGACCACTAGGGATGCTAGGGGGACTGTGATGATGGTGGGGGATTTGGGTGGGGGGTACTGCTGTTGTGGGGAGGGAGAGGGAGATCAGAAGGGGATCGTTTTGGAGGGAGGAGATTGGAAGGTGAATTACAAAAGAAAGACGGAAGTCCAAAAGACAGCCGGCGTGGTTGAAAAATGAGGTGAAGGAAGCTATTAGGGCTAAAAGAAACGCCTTCAGAAAATGGAAGAAGGAACCGTCTGAAAATAACAAGAAGCAACATAAGGAGTGTCAAAGCAAATGCAAGGTGCAGATAAAGAAGGCCAAGAGGGAGTAAGAAAAAAAGATAGCATTAGAGGCAAAAAAACATAGTAAAATGTTTTTCGGTATATTAAAAGCAGGAAGCCAGCAAGAGAATCGGTTGCTGGACGACCGAGGGGTAAAAGGGGCGATCAAGAATGACAAAGACGTAATGGAGAGATTGAATGAATTCTTTGCTTCAGTCTTCACCGAGGAAGACTTGGGTGGGATACCGGTGTCAGAAATGGTATTTCAAGCAGACGAGTCAGAGAAACTTACTGAATTCACAGTAAAACTGGAGGACGTAATGGGGCAGTTCAGCAAACTGAAGAGTAGCAAATCTCCTGGACTGGATGGTTTATATCCTAGAGTACTGATAGAACTGAAAATTGAGCTTGCAGAGCTACTGTTAGTGATATGCAATTTATCCTTAAAATCGAACGTGGTACCAGAAGATTTGAGGGTGGCCAATGTAACGCCGATTTTTAAAAAAGGTTCCAGGGGAGATCCGGGAAATTATAGACCGGCGAGTCTGACGTCGGTGCCGGAGAAAATGGTAGAGGCTATTATTAAAAACAAAATTACAGAGCACATCCAAGGACATGGATTACTGAGACCAAGTCAGCAAGGCTTTAGTGTGGGGAAATCCTGCCTGACCAATTTACTTCAATTCTTTGAAGGAGTAAACAAACATGTGGACAAAGGGGAGCCGGTTGATATTGTGTATCTGGATCTTCAAAAGGCGTTTGATAAGGTACCTCATGAAAGGCTACAGAGGAAATTGGAGGGTCATGGGATAGGAGGAAATGTCCTATTGTGAATTAAAAACTGGTTGAAGGACAGGAAACAGAGAGTGGGGTTAAATGGGCAGGATTCACAATGGAGAAGAGTAGTTAGTGAGGTTCCTCAGGGGTCAGTGCTAGGACCATTGCTTTTTAATATATTTATAAATGATTTAGAGATGGGAGTAACCAGTGAGGTAATTAAATTTGCTGATGACACAAAGTTATTCAAAGTCGTTAATTTGTGAGAGGATTGTGAAAAATTACAGAAGGACCTTATGAGACTGGGAGACTGGGCGGCTAAATGGCAGATGACGTTTAATGTGAACAAGTGCAAGCATGTGGGAAAAAAGAACCTGAATTATAGCTACGTCATGCAAGGTTCCACGTTAGGAGTTACGGACCAAGAAAGGGATCTGGGGGTCGTCGTTGATAATACACTGAAACCTTCTGCTCAGTGTGCTGCTGCGGCTAGGAAAGTGAATAGAATGTTGGGTATTATTAGGAAAGGTATGGAGAACAGGTGTGAGGATGTTATAATGCCGCTGTATCGCTCAAGGATGCAACCGCACCTTGAGTATTGTGTTCAATTCTGGTCGCCGCATCTCAAGAAAGATACAGTAGAACTGGAAAAGGTGTAGCAAAGGGCGACAAAAATGATAGCAGGGATGGAACGACTTCCCTATGAAGAAAGACTAAGGAGGCTAGGGCTATTCAGCTTGGAGAAGAGACGGCTGAAGGGAGACATGATAGAGGTATATAAAATAATGAGTGGAGTGGAACAGGTGGATGTGAAGCATCTGTTCACACTTTCCAAAAATACTAGGACTAGGGGGCATGCGATGAAATTACATTGTAGTAAATTTAAAACAAATAGGAGAAAACGTTTCTTCACCCAACGCATAATTCGTTGCCGGAGAACGTAGTGAAGGCGGTTAGCTTGGCAGAGTTTAAAAAGGGGTTGGACGGTTTCCTAAAGGACAAGTCCATAGACTGCTACTAAATGGACTTGGGAAAAATCCACAATTTCGTGAATAACATGTATAAAATGTTTGTACGTTTAGGTAGCTTGCCAGGTGCCCTTGACCTGGATTGGCCGCTGTCTGGGACAGGATGCTGGGCTCGATGGACCTTTGGTCTTTTCCCAGTATGGCATTACTTATGTACTTATGTTTTGGGGAGGGACCAGAAGAGGGCTGTTTTAGGAGGAGGGAATCAGAAAGGGGGTCATTTTGGGAGAGGAGGATTAAAAGGAGGTTGTTTGGGGAGAGGGAAATTGGAAGGGGAATGTTTTGGGGAAGAGGGATCAGAGAGGCTTGGAAATCTTTTTAAAAATTATGCAGGTGCTGGCTTATATTCAGTGCCAGCTTATATTCAGTGCCATCACCTGCTTAGCTAAGCACCTGACTTTAGGACCACTCTTCCCCGATGCAACTCCTTATCTGCCCACATTTTTATATCCGGTCAGAGCTGATATTCAGCAGCACTACCTGATTAAGTGCTGCTAAATATTGGCAGTTGGGCAGCCCTGAGAAATTTATGTGGAAAGGAGCCTCTCCTGCCTGCTTAAATTGTTTTGAATATCGGTCCATGTCTCTTTAGTGATTTTGTTCCTGCAACTTGGAACAAGCTTCTGAACGTGCTTAGAATGGAATTCTCACTTTCAATATTTAAAAAGAATCTTGCCTTTTTCTCAATGCATATGATGTAAATAAGACTTAATTGCATTTAATGAATATTAGGAAGATGGTGGGTGGTCTGGTAGTAACTATATTTATTTTCTTGTTCACAGATTTCTTTTATGTATACATTGTATACTGCTTTAATGGTATGCCAAGTAGTGGTATATAGCGAATGCTACATACCTGTAGAAGGTATTCTCCGAGGACAGCAGACTGATTGTTCTCACTGATGGGTGACGTCCACGGCAGCCCCTCCAATCGGAATCTTCACTAGCAAAGTCCTTTGCTAGTCCTCGCGCGCCCGCGCGCACCGCGCATGCGCGGCCGTCTTCCCGCCCGAAACCGGCTCGAGCCGGCCAGTCTCGTATGTAGCAAAAGAGAACAAGGGAAGACTCAACTCCAAAGGGGAGGCGGGCGGGTTTGTGAGAACAATCAGCCTGCTGTCCTCGGAGAATACCTTCTACAGGTATGTAGCATTCGCTTTCTCCGAGGACAAGCAGGCTGCTTGTTCTCACTGATGGGGTATCCCTAGCCCCCAGGCTCACTCAAAACAACAACCATGGTCAATTGGGCCTCGCAACGGCGAGGACATAACTGAGATTGACCTAAAAAATTTACCAACTAACTGAGAGTGCAGCCTGGAACAGAACAAACAGGGCCCTCGGGGGGTGGAGTTGGATCCTAAAGCCCAAACAGGTTCTGAAGAACTGACTGCCCGAACCGACTGTCGCGTCGGGTATCCTGCTGCAGGCAGTAATGAGATGTGAATGTGTGGACAGATGACCACGTCGCAGCTTTGCAAATTTCTTCAATGGAGGCTGACTTCAAGTGGGCTACCGACGCAGCCATGGCTCTAACATTATGAGCCGTGACATGACCCTCAAGAGCCAGCCCCGCCTGGGCGTAAGTGAAGGAAATGCAATCTGCTAGCCAATTGGATATGGTGCGTTTCCCCACAGCCACTCCCCTCCTATTGGGATCAAAAGAAACAAACAATTGGGCGGACTGTCTGTTGGGCTGTGTCCGCTCCAGATAGAAGGCCAATGCTCTCTTGCAGTCCAATGTGTGCAGCTGACGTTCAGCAGGGCAGGAATGAGGACGGGGAAAGAATGTTGGCAAGACAATTGACTGGTTCAGATGGAACACCGACACAACCTTTGGCAAGAACTTAGGGTGAGTGCGGAGGACTACTCTGTTATGATGAAATTTGGTGTAAGGGGCCTGGGCTACCAGGGCCTGAAGCTCACTGACTCTACGAGCTGAAGTAACTGCCACCAAGAAAATAACCTTCCAGGTCAAGTACTTCAGATGGCAGGAATTCAGTGGCTCAAAAGGAGGTTTCATCAGCTGGGTGAGAACGACATTGAGATCCCATGACACTGTAGGAGGCTTGACAGGGGGCTTTGACAAAAGCAAACCTCTCATGAAGCGAACAACTAAAGGCTGTCCTGAGATCGGCTTACCTTCCACACGGTAATGGTATGCACTGATTGCACTAAGGTGAACTCTTACAGAGTTGGTCTTGAGACCAGACTCAGACAAGTGCAGAAGGTATTCAAGCAGGGTCTGTGTAGGACAAGAGCGAGGATCTAGGGCCTTGCTGTCACACCAGACGGCAAACCTCCTCCATAGAAAGAAGTAACTCCTCTTAGTGGAATCTTTCCTGGAAGCAAGCAAGATGCGGGAGACACCCTCTGACAGACCCAAAGAGGCAAAGTCTACGCTCTCAACATCCAGGCCGTGAGAGCCAGGGACCGGAGGCTGGGATGCAGAAGAGCCCCTTCGTCCTGCGTGATGAGGGTCGGAAAACACTCCAATCTCCACGGTTCTTCGGAGGATAACTCCAGAAGAAGAGGGAACCAGATCTGACGCGGCCAAAAAGGCGCAATCAGAATCATGGTGCCTCGGTCTTGCTTGAGTTTCAACAAAGTCTTCCCCACCAGAGGTATGGGAGGATAAGCATACAGCAGACCCTCCCCCCAATCCAGGAGGAAGGCATCCGATGCCAGTCTGCCGTGGGCCTGAAGCCTGGAACAGAACTGAGGGACTTTGTGGTTGGCTCGAGATGCGAAGAGATCCACCAAGGGGGTGCCCCACGCTTGGAAGATCTGGCGCACCACTCGGGAGTTGAGTGACCACTCGTGAGGTTGCATAATCCTGCTCAGTCTGTCGGCCAGACTGTTGTTTACGCCTGCCAGATATGTGGCTTGGAGCACCATGCCGTGACGGCGAGCCCAGAGCCACATGCTGACGGCTTCCTGACACAGGGGGCGAGATCCGGTGCCCCCCTGCTTGTTGACGTAGTACATGGCAACCTGGTTGTCTGTCTGAATTTGGATAATTTGGTGGGACAGCCGATCTCTGAAAGCCTTCAGAGCGTTCCAGATCGCTCGCAACTCCAGAAGATTGATCTGTAGATCGCGTTCCTGGAGGGACCAGCTTCCCTGGGTGTGAAGCCCATCGACATGAGCTCCCCACCCCAGGAGAGACGCATCCGTGGTCAGCACTTTTTGTGGCTGAGGAATTTGGAAAGGACGTCCCAGAGTCAAATTGGACCAAATCGTCCAACAATACAGGGATTCGAGAAAACTCGTGGACAGGTGGATCACGTCTTCTAGATCCCCAGCAGCCTGAAACCACTGGGAAGCTAGGGTCCATTGAGCAGATCTCATGTGAAGGCGGGCCATGGGAGTCACATGAACTGTGGAGGCCATGTGGCCCAGCAATCTCAACATCTGCCGAGCTGTGATCTGCTGGGACGCTCGCACCCGCGAGACGAGGGACAACAAGTTGTTGGCTCTCGTCTCTGGGAGATAGGCGCGAGCTGTCCGAGAATCCAGCAGAGCTCCTATGAATTCGAGTCTCTGCGCTGGAAGAAGATGGGACTTTGGGTAATTTATCACAAACCCCAGTAGCTCCAGGAGGTGAATAGTCATCTGCATGGACTGCAGGGCTCCTGCTTCGGACGTGTTCTTTACCAGCCAATCGTCGAGATATGGGAACACGTGCACCCCCAGCCTGCGAAGTGCTGCTGCTACTACAGCCAAGCACTTTGTGAACACCCTGGGCGCAGAGGCGAGCCCAAAGGGTAGCACACAGTACTGGAAGTGACGTGTGCCCAGCTGAAATCGCAGATACTGTCTGTGAGCTGGCAGTATCGGGATGTGTGTGTAGGCATCCTTCAAGTCCAGAGAGCCTAGCCAATCGTTTTCCTGAATCATGGGAAGTAGGGTGCCCAGGGAAAGCATCCTGAACTTTTCTTTGACCAGATATTTGTTCAGGGCCCTTAGGTCTAGGATGGGACGCATCCCCCCTGTTTTCTTTTCCACAAGGAAGTACCTGGAATAGAATCCCAGCCCTTCTTGCCCGGATGGCACGGGCTCGACCGCATTGGCGCTGAGAAGGGCGGAGAGTTCCTCTGCAAGTACCTGCTTGTGCTGGAAGCTGTAAGACTGAGCTCCCGGTGGACAATTTGGAGGTTTTGAGGCCAAATTGAGGGTGTATCCTTGCCGGACTATTTGGAGAACCCACTGATCGGAGGTTATGAGAGGCCACCTTTGGTGAAAAGCTTTCAACCTCCCTCCGACTGGCAGGTCGCCCGGCACTGACACTTGGATAGCGGCTATGCTCTGCTGGAGCCAGTCAAAAGCTCGCCCCTTGCTTTTGCTGGGGAGCCGAGGGGCCTTGCTGAGTCGCACGCTGCTGACGAGAGCGAGCGCGCTGGGGCTTAGCCTGGGCCGCAGGCTGTCGGGAAGGAGGATTGTACCTACGCTTGCCAGAAGAGTAGGGAACAGTCTTCCTTCCCCCGAAAAATCGTCTACCTGTAGAGGTAGAAGCTGAAGGCTGCCGGCGGGAGAACTTGTCGAATGCGGTGTCCCGCTGGTGGAGCTGCTCTACCACCTGCTCGACTTTTTCTCCAAAAATGTTATCCGCACGGCAAGGCGAGTCCGCAATCCGCTGCTGGATTCTATTCTCCAGGTCGGAGGCACGCAGCCATGAGAGCCTGCGCATCACCACACCCTGAGCAGCGGCCCTGGACGCAACATCAAAGGTGTCATACACCCCTCTGGCCAGGAATTTTCTGCACGCCTTCAGCTGCCTGACCACCTCCTGAAAAGGCTTGGCCTGCTCGGGGGGGGAGAGCATCAACCAAGCCCGCCAACTGCCGCACATTGTTCCGCATGTGTATGCTCGTGTAGAGCTGGTAAGACTGGATTTTGGCCACGAGCATAGAGGAATGGTAGGCCTTCCTCCCAAAGGAGTCTAAGGTTCTAGAGTCCTTGCCCGGGGGCGCCGAAGCATGCTCCCTAGAACTCTTAGCCTTCTTTAGGGCCAGATCCACAACTCCAGAATCATGAGGCAACTGGGTGCGCATCAGATCTGGGTCCCCATGGATCCGGTACTGGGACTCGATCTTCTTGGGGATGTGGGGATTAGTTAGAGGTTTTGTCCAGTTCGCAAGCAATGTCTTTTTTAGGACATGGTGCAAGGGAACAGTGGACACTTCCTTAGGTGGAGAAGGATAGTCCAGGAGCTCAAACATTTCAGCCCTGGGCTCGTCCTCCACAACCACCGGGAAGGGGATGGCCGTAGACATCTCCCGGACAAAGGAAGCGAAAGACAGACTCTCAGGAGGAGAAAGCTGTCTTTCAGGAGAGGGAGTGGGATCAGAAGGAAGACCCTCAGACTCCTCGTCAGAGAAATATCTGGGTTCTTCCTCTTCCTCCCACGAGGCCTCACCTTCGGTGTCAGACACAAGTTCCCGAACCTGTGTCTGCAACCTCGCCCGGCTCGACTCAGTGGAGCCACGTCCACGATGGGGGCGTCGAGAGGTAGACTCCCTCGCCCGCATCGGCGAAGCTCCCTCCGCCGACGTAGTCGGGGAGCCTTCCTGGGAGGTGGCCGCAGTCGGCACCGCACGCGGTACCGACGTCGGGGACCTCACCCCGGGCGATGGGCCAGCCGGCGCCACGCTCGACGGTACCGGAGGCGCAAGCACCGCCGGTACCGGAGGGGTAGGGCGCAACAGCTCTCCCAGAATCTCTGGGAGAACGGCCCGGAGGCTCTCGTTCAGAGCGGCTGCAGAGAGAGGCATAGAGGTCGATGCAGGCGTCGACATCAGAACCTGTTCCGGGCGTGGAGGCTGTTCCGGGCTGTCCAGAGTGGAGCGCATCGACACCTCCTGAACAGAGGGTGAGCGGTCCTCTCGGTGCCGATGCCTGCTGGGTGCCGACTCCCTCGGCGACCCAGAGCTCTCGGTGCCGACGCGGGGAGGAGACCGGTGTCGATGCTTCTTCGACTTCTTCCGAAGCATGTCACCGGAGCTCCCCGGCACCGACGAGGAGGACGTAGAATCCAGCCGTCGCTTCCTCGGGGCCGAGGTCGAAGGAGGTCGATCTCGGGGGGGCTGTACCGCAGGAGCCCTCAGGGTAGGGGGAGACCCACCCGAAGGCTCACCGCCACCAGCAGGGGAATGGACAGCCCTCACCTGCACTCCTGACGATGCACCACCGTCCGACGACATCAGCAGACGAGGTCCCGGTACCACCGACGTCGATGCAGCTATCCGATGTCTCGGCGCCGATGCAGAGGGCCGATGCCTCGATGCACTCGATGCACTGGCGGTCAAGAATGAAGGTCTGGACGCTGACGACGTTGATGCACTCGATGACCCCGGAGTCGATGCCGACGAAGAGCCCGAGAACAAAACGTTCCACTGGGCCAATCTCGCTACCTGAGTCCGCCTTTGTAACAGGGAACACAGACTACAGTTCTGAGGACGGTGCTCGGCCCCCAGACACTGAAGACACGACGAGTGCCTATCAGTGAGCGAGATTACCCGGGCGCACTGGGTGCACTTCTTGAAGCCGCTGGAAGGCTTCGATGTCATGGGCGGAAAAATCACGCCGGCGAAATCAAAATCCGAAATGACGGAAGTGAGCACCAAAACTTTAAGGGAGAAAAATCTCGACCGAGGCCGAAAAGAGGCCTACCCCGACAACGAAAGAAAACTTACCGGGGCAAAATCTGAAAAATACGGGAAGGGGCAAACGAAACCCAAGAGGGCTTCCGGAGCACTTCCCAAACAGTTTTTAGGATTTTCCGAAGAAAACACGTCGAAAAAGGACGTGCGAGGTCGACTCTCCGGGGCTCGACACGGCGAAAACACGACCGTACCGAGTGCGGACGAAAGAAGACTGGCCGGCTCGAGCCGGTTTCGGGCGGGAAGACGGCCGCGCATGCGCGGTGCGCGCGGGCGCGCGAGGACTAGCAAAGGACTTTGCTAGTGAAGATTCCGATTGGAGGGGCTGCCGTGGACGTCACCCATCAGTGAGAACAAGCAGCCTGCTTGTCCTCGGAGAACAAGTTTTAAATAAACTATAAACTATATACAATACATTGCAGGTGACTTTACCTGTTCCCAGATCACCTTTGACAAATTTCTCTTATTTTGTAGAACAGCCCAGATAAAAAGAGCTTGAAGGGGATGCCTTGTGATAGGTGAAATGTCCTTCAAAAAAAAAATAAAACATTGAATTAATATTTCTTATCATTACTATAAACACACAAAACATATTCTATGTAGGAATTTCTGGATTTCTGGCACAAATAGTATGCATGAATATTTCCAGAGTCTCCACCAATGCTATTGTACTTTGGAGTTGTAATGACATCACTAGTAAGAATGTATTTGCTGATTTTAGAAATCCTGTCTGAGCAGGGAAATAGGAGTGTCCTATTGAAGGAGACTAAATTTGGAAAGATTTCAGAAGTATAAATAGGCAAAACTAGATTCAACCCTTGTCTGTTGCTTTTGCCTCCTGCCCAGGACTCTAGTGCCTGATGCCATGAACTTTTAGACACAGCATTATTTATAGCAGTGTTTTGCTAATCCAGTGAACACATTCAAGCTATGTCATACAAGTATCAGGCAGGTACCAGAAGTTTCACTCAGATCTCTGACCTGCTGTGGATGTTGTGGAAGAAGGGTATCCACTTCTTTCTCTTTTGCAAAAGATTGAAGCGGACGGCTATAACTGTGGGCATACTGTGCCTGATGTTCAGCCAGTGGTGGGCTGCATACAGAGCCAGATTAAGGTAAAGGCACACTTGGCACATGTCTGGGGGCCCCAAACATTTAGAGGGCCCTGTCAGATGTGCTCAGGATTTAAGAAGCTAGAATTGCCAGCTATCTGAATTTTTTCAGCATTTTAAAAATGTGTAAACTACCTCTCTCAAAGCCAGAAGGATAGATAAGTGAATGGATATTTTTCAGAGTTTAGCCCATGGATCCAGCCAATGGGAAGCCAATGGGACGGAGGGGCTGAGCTACAGGGGCTGTGTGGGAAGCTGAGCTCTGCATAGGGTCTTTGGTGAGAACCAGACAGTGGAACTAGTAGTGAGTGTTCTGGGCACAGGGAGGGGGGAGATTGGTAGGTCTGAAGAATGGGGATAAGTGTGAAGGATTTACTGACAGCTGAGGAAAAGAACTGGCAACAAATGCCAGAATTTTACATGATGGTGGGCCCTGCTGCAGATAACTTGAGCTAAGCTTTAGTAAAAGATCCCCTTAACTATCTAGTCACTATTTATTCTTTGTTAATATGAACCTGACAGTCTATGCTGGACATGACTGAAGGCCATGTTAACAGTTGATCAATAGCCTGTGTAACCAGGCCTAAAAAAAGGTTAATAATTAAATGGCAACTTAGAAAAATACTGGAACAGCAGTGTTGAGTTGCTGAGGAAGTGTTAATACCAGCTGCTATGTGAAATGACCTTGTGATATGAAAGAACAAGGAAGTATAGACAATTCAGAGTAAAATATAAATATGTGTTTCTGAGAAAATGAGCTATGGATTAGATTATGTCAAGAGAATGAAAGCGAATAAGGAAGTTGAATATAGGTAAACAAAACCTGTGGTTGTATAGGTCAAGTGAGAATGACCCTCAGTAATTAGAAGTACGCCCATTTCTCGTAAATGGTATATGAAGTAAGTGCTGATATCTAAATATGTCTGCTGATTATATGGAAATCAATACTAATAAACAGAATAACAGATGGTCGAAAGAAGAAGTAGAAAATATCATTTAAGGAACTAGCAAAAGGCAGAGTTAGTGATGTAAAATGACAAGTGCTCAATAGACTTCAATGTAAAGCTTAAACTATATAAGATGTGACCAAATCTATTAGAATCAGAGATGTAAGCCTGAGTATTCACGTTCTTGTGACCAGATTACTACTCTCTATGAGAACAAGCCTGAGGCCTGTATTTTGATTGATGCACCAACTTTATGCTGTATTGCCTGATTTGAAATAACCATTGTACTCTTATTTTGGTAAGTGATGGAAATTGTAATAATAAATTTTCTTCTTCTCATACAATCTAACAAACCTTCTGAGTCTGTCTCCTCTCTTTCTTGTAATTATAACAAGTTCTACTTACTTCAGTGGTGGACACTGTTAGTATCAGTAGACATGTGTTAGACTGTACGATAGAGAGGCAGGGGGCTGGGAGTCAGAGGTCATTACATCTTTTAATATCAAGGAAAGCTTTCAACTGATATGGAGAAAAGAAAACATATTTAAATCCTGCCAACTGGACCAAACAGTTACAGAGGTAAACTAACAGGAAAATTGCTCCTAGACTAGGCATAGCCTGTTTTAAAGCTAGAAAGGCCTTCCTTTGTTCCTGTTCTGTCCTCCGACAGCCTTGCACTAGTTTATAGTGTGATTCTAAAATGTGTTTAATGCCTTTACTGTTATTCTCACTTCTAAGGATTTTTACTGCTGCAGTCCTCACTACAAAGATATATGAGCAATGTATTGCGTGTAATGTAGTCTCACATGTAATGTAGTCTCACATGTAGTCACACCTGCCTGTCTGTATAACGACAGTTACTATTGGTCTGTGCTGCTGCAAAGACCTCTTCTCTTTCTTAGCCAAGCTTGGCTCCTTTGTCTACCTGCTATCATTTCCTGGTCACTCTTACTATCTGTGTCCTGAGAGGTCGGCCAGGTATGACCTTTCCCTCCAATCGAGGGCTGCCCTCTTGGACCACCCCTGCTACCTGATGGCAGGCTGTATCCCTATTGGTCCCTTTACCTCCTCCTCCCTGAGCCTGTGTGAGCCCCTTCTTGGCCTCTCTTTCTCCATGAGGCATTCTACATCTTGCTTCAGACAGCACTTGTCCTGCTAAACTCCCGGGAACAAACTCGGTTTTTTACCTTGCTAATATTTCTCTAATGAGATATTGCACTTTCCAGGCACTCAGCTCTGTGCTACTTGTTTAACCATTTTCTCACTTCTGCAATAAAGCTGCCTTTCTTCAGATTTCTATCTCCAACCACTAATTCAGCCCTCAGAATTATGGAGTCTCGGTTGCCATGGGGCAATACTTCTAAACATCTGACTGTGAGTAAATTATCTATATTTATTCAATAAAGGAAATTTCAGAAAATAAAGAGGCTTCAGGTGTGTGCTGGTGTGCCAAGGTTATACTCCAGGATATTAAGGCTGTAGAGATACAGGTCTTGAGAGGCTTGCCAGTAAAAAAACGAGTAGTTATTAAGGGAGATCAAGACATTTTCAGCAGCACAAGCATGCTTTGAAAGAGCCTTCTGCACTGCACTTAATCAAACCAGAAATGAAAAAGTTAAGCTTGTGAAAAGGCAGAAGATTTGTGGAAGTTAATCAAACCAGAAATGAAAAGGTGAATCAAGAAAAAGTGCCAAATCATTCTGGATGTTAACCGATCTGCATTCAAGTGAACTTTTAGGCAAGAAAAGCAATGTTTGTGACTGTTTAGGTGCATTTAACAGAAAAGTTAAGCTTATGAAAAAGTAGAAGATTTGTGGAAGTTTAAAACCAGAATCTTTGAGAAACTTTTCCTAGCATTTCCTCCCTGACCACATTCCAAAGAGCAATTAAATCAAGTACCTTCCTATTGTCTTTTTAAGTATCTTTCCCTGCTCAAAAGCAACCCCTCACCTCTGCGTTGCCAGCAATCAAAGGCAGCAGGAGAAACTGTGTTTGTATTGGCAAATCTATGAACATTTTAAGCTAGCATAAGAAAGATTTAAGAAATGAAACTAGCTTAAAGTGACTGTTGCAGAATTGATCAGAAACTTTGAAGCAGGATATCAGAGTGAGAAGGAATCTTCCAACTCGAGTTCTTTGTGTTGCATTTGTTACACCTCTATGTTAATTACACAGGAGCTCTCTGCAAAGGCAGGGGCAGACAGCGACACCTGTCTGTCATCACTACAGACCAGTTACGCACTCTATCAGCAAAATGCAGAAGAGTATTACCAGTTCTTAGATGAGACAAATACAAATCAGAGACTTTTGAGAAAGGAATTCCAAAAAGCCAAAGACCGGAAGCATAGACCTGAAGTAGCAAAGGCTGTAAAGAAAGCATCTCCCTGTGCTTTCACTCTTCTAAGCATACATCCAAAACCTCAAGATCCTTCAGGTCATGCACAACAAACCACTCCAGCCAATCAACAGCTAGCTCAGTGGCCATTCAGGCACGGGCTATGGCAGAGGAGGCCAACGTCATCATATTGAACAAGAAACCACCCTAAAGCTAAAACGGGCTGGGATGGAGGCAGTGGCTGCACATAAAAAAACTTAGCTGGACATTATGATAGAAGTGCTCCAGCAAGAGAAAGAAATAGCTGCAGTTGAGGCAAAGGCCAAGGTCTTTGAAGCTGCTGTGGGTCAGAATGACGGAAAGAACTGACTTATCCACTTCACCTCTGAAGACTACGCTCAAAAGCTTATGTGATGGCACACACCCCACCACCTAATAGCATATTGAAGCAGTTTGATTCAGATCCTGAGGAACCTAATCTATTTTCATCAGAGTCTAAGTTATCTGAAATAAGCATGCCCAAGGCAAATCGCGCCACAGAGGCAGACTTGTATGACAGTGATCCACACACATGTATGCATATGATGCACTACCACTGGCACTTGCTCCAGAAAAACACGCTAACAGAAATACTTAATTTCAGCCACAGATTCTGGGCCTTCATACAGGGTATGGGCAACAGAGTCCTAAGCAATCGCTCTCAAGCAGGATATTGGTTGAACTCCCTTGTCCTAAACAAGAGGGGCCTGGACAGCCACACTCCTCATCAGGCTTTAGAAAGGCACAAGGCAGTAACGTCAACTGCTCAACCTGAAACTTCAGCAAGAGATGAGCTAGCAGAGTATCTGGCTTGCAAATATCTGGGGAGTGCAGAGCTTACCCAGTTCAATGGCTGCCCTGAGCATTACAGGGCATGGATATCCGATTCCAAGGATGCCATAGTGAATACAAGGCTTACTCCTAAGCAAGATGTCACACGGGCTGGGAAAGAAAACAGCCACATGTGTAGAAGAGTTGAACTCAGATCATCTCGCCAAAGATTGCAGAGTACCTATCATGTATACAGAGCGTGGCAGCAACCAACATGTTGTGATAAACACAGTGGTTGCCCTACCCTGAGGAGGCTGCTAGATGGGGCTCTCCAACCCGAAACATGAAAATGCCCTGATCTGGCCACTAGAGGGAGCCAAAGAGGATAGACCATTGTAGTGACCAGAAGGGACGGCTAGGGGGTGCTCGTGGTATAGGACCTGTCCTTCCCTGGAGAGGCTACCAGGGGGAACTCTCTAAGATGGAAAGTGGGAGAGAGTTCTAGGTGCAGACCTTTCTGGAAGCAGGGGGAGAGGCCTAGAGAGGTGGGGTGGATTATTGGTCACCCTATAAAAAGCACCCTCTAAGCCACGAGAAGGGAGAAGATGGGGGGGGGGGGGGGGGGGGGGGGGACCTGCAACGCCCAGAGCCTGAGGATTACAAGCAGGGAGAAAGTGAAGGAAGAAATCTGCTGAAGGAGAGCTCAAGAGAAGGATTAGGAGAAGGTTCCCTCCAAACCCAAAGAGTTACTTACCTGGTGGAGGCCAGGAACTGTGTACTATTGTTATGGACATTTGCTAATGAGACAGAACTAACAGCCGTGGGGTGGAGGATAGGACTGTAAGGTCAATGCGAGTGAAGAAGTCTTATCCAGGGGTGGTGGCTGTTTTAACCTGAGACCCCGTTCTCTCCAAGAAAAGGGGTTCAGGCAGTATATTTGCGAGTGAAGGATACTTGGAAGGAAGTTGTGCCCCCACAAGATTGAATCCAAGTCCTAGTAAAGTGAATTTGCATTTTGATTGTCTCATTTGCATATATGGGAAGGCTGGAGAATCCTAGTTGCAGTTCTCAGAGAGTGCGAGGGGTCACGGCCCATGGATCAGAGGGGTGACCAGGGCAACCTGGACTGGACCGGAGAGGATTTCCAGCCGAAGGAAGGCATATGTGAGCAGTCACCCTGAGTAAGGCAGGAGCCCCAGGTATAGGGGTGGGTGCTTGCAAGTAACTAGGAGAAGACTAGCTAGAGTCCTGCTTAGAAGCCTGAGGCCAGGTAGAGAGCAGGAAGGGCATAGGTTTTTATAGATTGTCTTGAAGCCAAGTGCCGGGGAACCTGAAGAGGGCCCTGAGGAGGAGAAGATAAAGGAAACCCCTTGTGTTCTGAAGTGTTTGTATCCATGCTGTGCTTGCTGGAGTTACCTTGAAGGGAGGGGGATGATAAAGGAAACCCCCTTGTTTGGAACTGTATGCTTCTATGCTGTTTTTGTTGGAATTATCCAGGATTTACCACAAGTTGTTTTGAACTGCATTGGTTGGAACTGCCTGTGGCTAAGCAGTGCCTAGTGGACTGCAGTATGTAGCTTGGCTTGGGAGCCAAGGGAACTCCAAAGAGACTGGCAAGTGAGACCCCGGCCAGCAGAGGGTGGCATTTCGGAATCACCCAGTGGCCGGGAGCTTTACAATGTCTATGCCTTAAACCCAGATAGTGCCGAACCGAACTCTAACCCCAAGTCGAATCATAGCGGGGAGATGGAGGAACAGAGGGCACCAACATTCCAAGTCACTCTAAGATGCACAAAGGTGTGTGAAGGAAACCGTGAAGGGAGATCCTGCACCAAGACATGCCTGGCCAAAGTGTATCTTGAAGGATGGCATGAAAGCAGCCGAAATGCACGTCATCATAGATGAGCAGAGCAACAGGTCCCTCACAAGACCAGAGTTCTATGACCTGTTTGACATCCATCACAACTACTCCTCATACAGAATCAAAACTTGTGCAGGAGTAGTACAGGTGGTAGGGCAAACAGCAATGTCACCATCTATTCTTGATCCACTTCAATCTGGCTTTCGCCCCCTTCATTCAACTGAAACAGCGCTTGTTAAAGTCTACAATATCTGTTCCTGGCCAGATCCAAAGGTCTCTATTCTATCCTCATCGTTCTCGATCTATCTGCTGCTTTTGACACTGTTGATACGCTGTCCTCACTTGGATTTCAGGGCTCTGTTCTTTCCTGGTTTTCTTCTTATCTCTCCCAGCGTACCTTTAATGTATACTCTAGTGGATCCTCTTCTACTTCTATCCCACTGTCAGTTGGTGTACCTCAGGGATCTGTCCTGGGACCTCTTCTTTTCTCCATCTATACTTCTTCCCTTGGTACTCTGATCTCATCCCATGGTTTTCAGTATCATCTTTACGCTGATGACTCCCAGATCTACTACTACTACTATTTAGCATTTCTATAGCGCTACAAGGCATACGCAGCGCTGCACAAACATAGAAGAAAGACAGTCCCTGCTCAAAGAGCTTACAATCTAATAGACAAAAAATAAATAAAGTAAGCAAATCAAATCAATTAATGTGAACGGGAAGGAAGAGAGGAGGGTAGGTGGAGGCGAGTGGTTACAAGTGGTTACGAGTCAAAAGCAATGTTAAAGAGGTGGGCTTTCAGTCTAGATTTAAAGGTGGCCAAGGATGGGGCAAGACGTAGGGGCTCAGGAAGTTTATTCCAGGTGTAGGGTGCAGCGAGACAGAAGGCGCGAAGTCTGGAGTTGGCAGTAGTGGAGAAGGGAACAGATAAGAAGGATTTATCCATGGAGCGGAGTGCACGGGAAGGGGTGTAGGGAAGGACGAGTGTGGAGAGATACTGGGGAGCAGCAGAGTGAATACATTTATAGGTTAGTAGAAGAAGTTTGAACAGGATGCGAAAACGGATAGGGAGCCAGTGAAGGGTCTTGAGGAGAGGGGTAGTATGAGTAAAGCGACCCTGGCGGAAGATGAGACGGGCAGCAGAGTTTTGAACCGACTGGAGAGGGGAGAGGTGACTAAGTGGGAGGCCAGCAAGAAGCAGATTGCAGTAGTCTAAACGAGAGGTGACAAGGGTGTGGATGAGGGTTTTGGTAGAGTGCTCGGAAAGAAAGGGCGGATTTTACGGATGTTGTAAAGAAAGAAACGACAGGTCTTGGCGGTCTCCTGGATATGAGCACAGAAGGAGAGAGAAGAGTCAAAGATGACCCCAAGGTTTCGAGCTGAGGAGACAGGGAGAATGAGAGAGCCATCAACAGAAATAGAAACGGGGGGAGCGGGGAGGTGGGTTTGGGGGGGGAAAATGAGAAGCTCGGTTTTGGTCATATTTAATTTCAGGTGGTGTTGAGACATCCAGGCAGCAATGTCAGACAAGCACGCTGAAACTTTGGTTTGGATGCAAGGTGAGATATCAGGGGTAGAAAGGTAGATTTGGGAGTCATCAGCATAGAGATGGTAGGAAAAGCCATGGGATGAGATTAATGAACCAAGGGAAGAAGTGTAGATAGAAAAGAGGAGGGGACCAAGAACAGAACCCTGAGGTACGCCGACAGGCAGAGGGATAGAAGTAGAAGAGGATCCACCAGAGTGAACACTAAAGGTGCGGAGGGAGAGGTAGGAAGAGAACCAGGAAAGGACAGAGCCCTGGAATCCAAGTGAGGACAGGGTATCGAGAAGTATGCTGTGATCGATAGTGTCAAAAGCAGCGGAAAGATCAAGAAGAATGAGGATGGAATATTGACCTCTGGATTTAGCCAGTAATAGGTCATTGGAGACTTTAGTAAGCACAGTTTCGGTTGAGTGGAGAGGGCGAAAACCAGATTGTAATGGGTCAAGAATAGCATGTGAGGAGAGAAAATCAAGGCAGCGGCGGTGAACAGCACGCTCAAGTAATTTGGAAAGAGAAAAGGAAGGAGGGAGATGGGTCGGTAATTAGAGGGACAAGTAGGGTCAAGTGAAGGCTTCTTAAGGAGAGGTGTGACCACAGCATGTTTAAAGGCAGCAGGGACAGTCGCAGTGGAAAGTGAGAGGTTGAGAATGTGACAGATAAAAGGAATAAGAGTAGGAGAGATGGCATTAAGAAGGTGGGTGGGAATGGGATCAGAGGAACAGGTGGTACATTTTGAGGAAGAAAGGAGAAGTGCAGTTTCCTCAATAGTAACTTCAGGAAAGGAGGAAAGGGAATGAGGGGAAGGAGAGAGAGGAGAACGGACTAGTGGAGGGAGAGCTGGTGAGGTAGAGAAAGCAAGGTTTATCTTTTGAACCTTGTTGTGAAAGAATTCAGCAAGGGTCTGAGGAGATAATGAAGGGGGAGTTGGGGGAGGGGGCACCTTGAGGAGAGAGTTCAATGTGGTGAAGAGAAGTCGAGGATTAGAGCCAAGAGAGTTGGTCAGTTGGATATAATAATCCTGTTTGGCGTGTAAAAGAGCAGATTGGAAGGAGGTCAGCATGAACTTAAAGTGTAAGAAATCAGCAAGGGCCCGAGATTTCCGCCAGAGGCGTTCGGCGGAGCGGGTACAGGAACGTAGGTAGTGGATATTAGAAGTCAGCCAAGGTTGGGGTTTTGTACGCCTTACAGGGCGGGTCATCAAAGGTGCAAGAGTGTCTAAGGCATAGAGTATTGTTGTAAGAAGAAACAGCCTCGTTGACAGACATGGATGGTGCCACAGTAGAGAGGAGGTTTGAAACATGGGAGGATAGAGATGAAGGGTCAATATCGTGAAGATTCCTAGATAAATTAGATAGGATAGGACGGGACTGGGAGGAAGGAGATTTAAGTGTGAAAGTTATAAGATGGTGATCAGAGGAGGGATGATCAAAGGCAAGGAAACTAGAAGGTGAACAGTTGGAGGAGAAGATGAGATCAAGACAGTGACCATTTTGATGAGTGGGGGAGGTGGAGCATAGTTGGAGATTAAAGGATGACGTTAAAGCGAGTAACTTGGAAATATAAGAGTTGGAAGGATCATTAGGAGGAATATTAAAGTCACCAAGGATGAGAGAGGGGGAAGAAGGATCTACATCTCCACACCAGAAATCTCAGCCGAAATCCAGGCCAAAGTATCAGCCTGCCTGTCTGACATTGCTGCCTGGATGTCTCAGCGCCATCTGAAACTAAACATGACCAAGACTGAGCTTCTTATCTTTCCCCCTAAACCAACCTCTCCTCCTCCCCCATTCTCTATTTCTGTGGATAACACTCTCATCCTTCCTGTCTCATCAGCTCGTAACCTTGGAGTCATCTTCGATTCCTCCCTCTCCTTCTCTGCACATATTCAACAGACTACTAAAACCTGTCGTTTCTTTCTCTATAATGTCACCAAAATTCACCCTTTCCTTTCTGAGCACACTACCAGAACCCTCATCCACACTCTTATCACCTCTCGCTTAGACTATTGCAACTTGCTTCTCACAGGTCTCCCACTTAGTCATCTCTCTCCTCTTCAATCTGTTCAAAATTCTGCTGCACAACTAATATTCCGCCAGTGTCATTATGCTCATATTAGCCCTCTCCTCAAGTCACTTCACTGGCTTCCTATCCATTTCTACATACAGTTCAAACTCCTCTTATTGACCTATAAGTACATTCACTCTGCAGCTCCTCAGTACCTCTCCACTCTCATCTCTCCCTACATTCCTCCCAGGGAACTCCATTCACTGGGTAAATCTCTCTTATCTGCACCCTTCTCCTCCACTGCTAACTCCAGACTCCGTTCCTTTTATCTTGCTGCACCTTATGCCTGGAATAGACTTCCTGAGCCAGTACGTCAAGCTTTTCATCTCTGGCCGTCTTCAAATCTAAGCTAAAAGCCCACCTATTTGATGCTGCTTTTAACTCCTAACCCTTGTTCACTTGTTCAGAACCTTTATTTTATCATCCTCAATTTAATATTCCCTTATATCTTGTTTGTCTGTCCTAATTAGATTGTAAGCTCTGTCGAGCAGGGACTGTCTCTTCATGTTCAAGTGTACAGCACTGCGTACGTCTAGTAGCGCTATAGAAATGATAAGTAGTAGTAGTACTCACGGTCACCCATACAAGTTGAATATGACCAGATACCAGATGACAAGGATGAGATTCCCATGCCAGAGTTTGCCTTGAATCACCCCCACCCGAGACCCATAATCGACCAGCTTGCTGACATCCCACTCTTGCTGGATAGAGATGCACCAGAACTCCTGAACATCCATGAATCAAGCAAGGGCCCACGCAGTGCTCCCTATGCACACCGACTCAACTTGGGTTGAACAATGGTAGGCGATGTCTGCTTCAAGTGAACAAGAAAGTCAAGTGTCAATGTACTTTCCACCAATGTCCTAGAAAGTGGGTGCTCTTCTTTGTTTGAGCTATGTACCAACCACCTGACCACCAAAGAAGCTCCTGCCCATTGTCCCAACACTCTACAAAACAGTCTCCTCAGCAGACTTAGAACACCTGGGAAGCTCAGTGTTCCAGACTACCAAAAACGAAGACAAACCTGCCTTCTCAATGGAAGATAAAGAGTTCCTGGACATAATGAACAAAGAGTTCAGTAAAGATGAGTCATTCCCTTCAGTAGACCATGCTAGAGACCTGAAGGACCTAGACCTGGGAGTGGACACCCCCCCCCCCCCCACTTCAACGCAGCCTTGGCTTAAGCTGTAACCTAAAAAAGGACATCTTCAACTTTTAGGTCTCCACCCAAGAGCAACAGTGCACGTGACTGTCTACAGTGAATGGTCCGTATGACCCACCAACAAGATTTTGCTCCTTGGTCCACCCAAAGAAGCATGAGCACAGTGAGCCACCATCCACCCATAAAGACCAGAGACTCAGACACTTTATCTCTCTCTTTTGTGTTTTCTAGTGTTGTTGTTGTTGTCTGTCTCTCGTTTCAGTTCCTATGTGATGAAGAAGATGACCCCACAGCTGATGGACAGCCTGAATGCAAATAATGGACTTTGCATGCTATTAATTTGATAAATTGTGATAATATGATAGTGGTATCTACAGATACCAAGCGGGGAGTGTCTGTCCTCTGATAGCCTTGCACTAGTTTATAGTGTGACCCTAAAATGTGTTTAATGCTCACACTGCTCTGTATATAAACATTCCTTAAATGTATCCACTTTCATTCACCCCACCTCTGGCAGAGAATACAAACTCAATTTTGATAGTACATGTGTCTCATCCTTTGTTATATATGTTATTATCTGTGCATGTTGACTATTATACATTGGCAAAACCAAAGGAATAATAAGGACTAGAATTGTAGAGCACAGAAGCTGCATAAATAGACAGGTCAAATCAGCCCCCTTGGTTGAACACTGGATTGAAAAGCAACACAAAGATCTCCAGTTTTTTGTTTTTAGAAATATCAATAGAAATCAAACAAAATAAAACATGGAAAAGAAAATAAGATGATACCTTTTTTATTGGACATAACTTAATACATTTCTTGATTAGCTTTCGAAGGTTGCCCTTCTTCGTCAGATCGGAAATAAGCAAATGTGCTAGCTGACAGTGTATATAAGTGAAAACATTCAAGCATTACTGTGACAGTCTGACAGGGTGGGAGGATGGGGGTGGGTAGGAGGTATGCATGGGGACATCAAAGCATATCATTGATATTCTAACAGGATGGGTGTGGATAGGTGAAGGGTGGGGTGATCAACAGAGACATACAGCTTTATGGTTTATAATGGGCTAGGAACCCCAGGTTAAGTCCTTTCTGTTGGGTGTTAAAATATTCAATCATTCTGACTTCAAAGGTCTTACGTTCTTGTATGCTTTGATGTCCCCATGCATACCTCCTACCCACCCCCATCCTCCCACCCTGTCAGACTGTCACAGTAATGCTTGAATGTTTTCACTTATATACACTGTCAGCTAGCACATTTGCTTATTTCCGATCTGACGAAGAAGGGCAACCTTCGAAAGCTAATCAAGAAATGTATTAAGTTATGTCCAATAAAAAAGGTATCATCTTATTTTCTTTTCCATGTTTTATTTTGTTTGATTTCTATTGATAACCTTAAGAGTGGACTAACACGGCTACCACACTCCTCTACTTGTTTTTAGAAAAAATGGATCAATGCTGGAGGAGGGTAATACCGGAAAAAAAGCTGCTGCAGTTAGAACAGAAACTCATTTATGAATTGGATACTTTTATGCCACAGGGTTTAAATTTAGAAGTTGAAATGATCCACTTTTTATTTAAAAAAAAAAAAATCCTTGTTTGAACATGGATATGAAAGCACAATTTAAAAACCTACTGTTATTTAACAGGTTAAAGATAAGGTTTATACCTATATGTATTATGTTATGTGCATTATATTTACATTAACCGTTAGTTGCATGGATTTTGGACCATTTCCCCGTTGGTTGTCATTCAGAATGGTAATGGCATCCATGTTTGTAACCTGCATGTTTAGTTTTGCTTATTTCGTATGTCTCTGTCTCCAATTTATTTTAATAGGTTTGTCCCTATATTGAAATCCTTTGAGTCACTAGTTAATATATGGATTCCTCATACTTAAATATGACATCTCATGTATATGTATGAATGACTACATCTATAAATGATGCTTTCCCACCTAGTATAGCGTTTGCCACTTTGAAAGCAGTTGAGGCATTTATGACTAGATTTGGCTGTTTAAGGTTTGTACCCTTCTACTTCTGTGCAATTTGATCAGTTTTAAACCAATACCATCTTTAATTTTGGATTATTTGTTTCTCTTGACAATAAGCTGAGTTGTTGCACCCGTTATATTAGATGTTTATTACCTCACTGTGTGCAGTATTCAGGCTCATCAATTCTGCAGATATATTGTTTCCCATTTACAGCACAAATTTATATCTACATTTCTTTTTAGATTTCTCGGTATTTAGCATGGTGGTTTTCCAGGAATGTTTTAAGTATACAATTTTTGGGAAACATTACTATTTATAGTTACTTCATTTTTACGTTATTTCATACATATGTATGGATGACATCTATAAATGACGTTTTCCCGCCAAGTATAACGTTTGCTGCTTTGGCCATACTTGCGATACCTATGACCAACATTTATTGATAAAGGTATAATTGCTTTTATTTTTATACAATGTGATCAGTCTCAGATTCACATTTTATTTACCCTCAGATCACTTGTTATCTGTTGTTTGTTTTGACAATATGCTGCATCAATATACTATGTTACATATTGGTTGAGTAGCCCTTCTATAAGTTTGTTTTCATTGAACAGTCTGTTTTAAAATACATCTAAAGGATTGGTCACGTGATATCATGCTGAGACAGCAGACGCAGGTGGGAGAAGCTCCCAGTCTGAATCGTCCCACTCCACCCTTTTAAGCGATTTTTTAAAAGACTGGAAGCGGGGATGGCAAAGTATTCCTGTTCTGGACAGTTTTGACAAAGCAGCGCTGAGTCCCGATAGCATTTATGAGTACGAAATCGGCATGCCGAGAGAAAGAGAAGCCAGTGAAAAGTGACTCCAAGATGGTGGCCGGAAACGAAGGGGGACCCTCTTCGGTTAGCTCCGCATGGGTGGCTGAAATTGTTATGGAAGTAACACAAGCTATCGATGTCTCTTTAGACAAAAAAATGCAGATTGTAGCGGATAAATTAGACAATGTTGATGGAAATCTGGCAGCGTTAAAAGGGGAGTTCTCTGCTTACTGCCAATGCATCTCGAATTTGGAAGACCGGGTACAGCAGTTATCATCTTTGGCCGCCACGCTACAAAATCAGGTGAAAGCTTTGGAAGATAAATCGGACGATATGGAAAGATAAATCAGACGATATGGAAAATCGATCTCGGAGGGGGAACCTATGGTTCGTGTGCTTACCTGAATCCATACCGGAGGCCGAGTTGAGAAAGTTCTTGGAATCCTGGCTGGTATCGGCGTTGCGGCTGCAACCCGCAGCGAGTCCCCTGCGGATAGAATGGGCACATAGACTGGGCCCTAAAAGAACGGCCGAGGAACGCCCGCGTGTGGTAATATGTAAAGTTTTGAACTACACACACAAACTGGATATATTGAGAGAGATTAGAGCGAAAGGCCCTTCAAAATATGAGAACAAAACAATTCTATGTTTTCAGGATTTCTCGGCCCAGGTCTCTAGCTTAAGAAAAGCATATGCTCCTCTCTGCACAGAGCTACACATCCGTCATATTCAATTTGCCTTGCTGTATCCGGCACGTCTCAAAGTTTTCAAGGAGGGCAAAGCCCATTTTTTGACTCACCTGAGGTGGCTAAAACTTTTCTTCAGGGTCTGCCGTCTTCAGCAAGTTTATAAAGAGGCAGCGACGGAAAGTGAGTGGACAGTACAGTTCACTAGGTGAAGCATGAAGCAGGCTATGGTTGTGAAGGATGGACAGAAAAATAACTAATAACAAAAACAAGTTTTTGGGGCGACTGGGAAGAATATGGAGTCATGGATGGCAGCGGCGTGCAAGTATGGAAAAGATATGACTACATGGGAGCCCCAGAGGCTGGCTATGTGAGACTTAGACTGTAATAATGTGCGCAAGAAGTTCAGAATGCTGTTTATGTTATAACTGTTTCAACGGAGATTTCGATCAAGCTATATGTATGTAGATCTCAGTTGGAGGGTAAGGGGAGGGGGAGGGAGAGAAGGGATGTGACGGGGGGTATGAGTATGAATGGGTACTGCTTTCTATGTGCAAATGAGAGGAGAACTAGGGGGGTTCTTGGCATGGGGAGTGTGTGTTTTTTCTTGCTTTATTATATGGGTAGGGATATCAGAACAAGATGGGAAATCCATAATTGGAAGACCGTAAGAATGTATGGGGGGGAGGGGCAGGAACAAGGGGAAGAAGTGAGTGGAAGAGGGAATGTTGAATGCAAAGATCGAGAAGGGGTAAGGGCACTTTGGCATGTATGAGTTAGAAGGGGGGCTGAGATCAAGTACAAGAGTAATGGCGGGTTAACATTTGTAAGCGGGGAGGACTCAATTTCAAGAGCTTTGTGTGAATGTAGTGGAAGATATATTGCTGTTACTGGAATGATGTTGCTTTCTCTGCTTTAAGTCATCAAGTGGGTAGTTGTATGTATATGTAGTCACTCATTTATAACGGATAATATTTTGGAGGGGGGGAGGATCTAGGGTGGGGCGGTTCCCACGTGGGCCTTTGCCCAACGTGAGTGTTGGGCTTAAGAGAGTAAAGGGGGGTTTTCAAAGATATATGCAGAGGCGGGGGGAAATAGGGAGATGGGAAATGGGAGTTATTGTGTTTGTATTTTGTTGTGGGGATGGGAGGGTTGGAGAAAAGAAATTTTTGGGAAAGGAGGGACTTATTTTTTGTATTGTCTTTTCTTTGTTTCTTTCTGGGGGGGGGGGGACCCATTGGCCTTGGTTATTGCATATTGGGCTGTCTTCTTACGAAGGGAGTTAAATTGATATCTTGGAATGTGAATGGAGTATCTTCACCTACAAAAAGACAAAAAATTTTGCAAACATTAAATCGTCAAGGTGCTGATATAGCATTCTTGCAAGAAACTCACCTCCCGACAGCTGAGCATCTGAAATTTAAACGCTGGTGGGTGGGTCAGATTGCAGAGTTGCCTACGCTGAACCGTAAGTCTGGGCTCTTGGTGCATGTGCGGAAGGGATTAGACCTGGTCATACATCAGACCTGGAGGGACAGTCAGGGTAGGTTCCTGATCCTTAAAGTGTCATTGAACAAAAAGCCTCTATTATTGTGTAACATTTATGGGCCCAATGTTTATGATAAGACATGGGTGCGAGGACTGATTAACAAGGTAGCAACTATGATGGAAATACCAATTGTGATGGGGGGAGAATTTAATATGGTGCATGAGCCATGTCTGGACAGATCTAGTGAGGCACAGCAGGGAACTAGTTCGCCTGATAAAGGGATAGGGCCATATGGGGTGTCAGACCACGCGTTTGTGTGGTGTTCCTTAGAATATGGTGAGACAGGAGAGAACCACTTTAACTGGCGTTTCCCTCAAAAGTTATACTGGGACTCTCGATGTAAGGAGCACTTACTGCAAAAATAGGAAGAATATCAGTTTCATAATGAGGAGTTTAAAAGCCAACCATTTTGTTTTGGGAGGCGGCTAAAGCAGTGTTACGTGGTGAAATTCTGGCTTACTCTGCCTTTAAGAAGAAATCTAGAGATGGGGAGATCCTAAGGTTAGAGAAACAGTTAACTAAAGAGAGAGTGCTGTATGGCAGAAGGCAGACGGCCGAGGACCGAGGCTCGCTGATCGCGCTGCAGACCATGTTGAACGAGTTGTTACATGAGAGAGCAATGAAGTCACTGAATATCAGCTTTTTCTGCATGGAAACAAATCTGGGAAGCTCATGTCCCATCTGTAGCGTCATGCGAGAGGATCACGAACTATTGCTCAAATAGAAAGAGAGGATGGGGTGTTAGTGCATAAGGACAAGGAGATAGCTTCTGTGTTTAGTCAGTATTATCAGAAATTATATGGGCAGCCTTTGGAGCAACCTATGGATGGGGTCTTGTATTTGGATAATTTCACTTTGCCAAAGTTATCTGAGAGGGAAGCAAACAAACTTAACAGGCCAATTACAGAGGAGGAAGTGTCGCTAGTAATTCAGCAAAGTAAGCTCTATAAAGCGCCAGGGCCAGATGGTTTTACAGCTGAATTTTATAAAATGTGATCCCCAGTGCTTTTTTTTGTAGAAAAAAAGGTGCCGGTACTCATTATGGGCGGGGGTCAGCACATATGGCTCCACCCATTTTATAGCCACATCCACATTAGCCACACCCCTTATACCAGCCATGGTGCATATAAACAGACATCCTTGAAAATATTATACTAGTATAGAAGAAAAAAATAACGTGATTTTTTTTCATTATAAATAATTTCTGTAAGCTGTTACAGCTCCAGTATACCCAGTGCAAAATAAGACAGCAGATGTAAATTCTCAAATTGGACATATTCCAAACACTAAAATGAAAATAAAATGATTTTTTCTACCTTTGTTGTCTGGTGACTTTGTTTTTCTATCCATATTGGTCCGAGTCTCTGATTCTGCTGCTCTCTATCTGTTCTCTTAACTCCGTTTCCAGGGATTCCTTTCCATTTATTTCTTTACTTTCCTCCTTTCTTCTTCATTTCTTGCCCTACATCCATAAGAAAAAGCTGTGTCCTCCTCCGTGGAATTGACTGGAGTAGGTATAATGTGGATCCAGCTTTTGCCTATTTTCTCCATCCATGTGCAGTTTTTCTTCTCTCTCCCTCATCTCCATCCATGTGCATCTTCTTCTTTTTTCTTTCCTCCCCTCCATCCATGTCTAGCACTTCTCCTCTCTCTTCCCCTCCATCCATGTCCAACATTTCTCCTCTCTTTTCCCTCCCCTGTATCCATATAAAGCAATAATTCTCTCTCCCCTCTCCTCCATCCAAGACCAGCATTTCTCCTATCTCCCCGCCAATTCCTCCATCCATCCATTTCCAGCATTTCTCCTCTCTCCCCTGCCCTCCCATCCATGTGCATATCCTTCCTGTCTCCCCCTCCTCCATCATGTCAAGCATGTCTCTTCTCTCCCCTGTCCTCCCCTCCCATCCATGTCCAGAGAATCTCTCTCCCCTGCCCTGCCCTCCCATCCATGTCCAACGATTCTCCTCTCTCCCCTGCCCTTCATGTCCAGCGAATCTCTCTTCGCTGACCTCCCCTCCCCTCCATGTCCAGTATGTCTCCTCTGCCCCCTGCTCTCCCCTCTCATCCATTTCCAGCAATTCTCTCTTCCCTGCCCTCCTCTCCCCTCCCCTCCATGTCCAGCATGTCTCCTCTCTCCCCTGCCCTCCCCTGCCCTCCCCTCCATTTCCAGCGATTCTCCTCTCTCCCTTGCCCTCCCCTCCATGTTCAGCAATTGTCTCTCCCCTCCCCTGGCCTCCCCTCTCCAAGTTGTGGCAAACTGGAAGTGAAGGCAGCACAGCAGTGCTCACTGAGGCAGGCACGCAGCACAGGTTCGTCTCCTCTCGTGTCGCTTCCCTCTCAGTGCATCCCGTCCTCGAAGGCAGGAAGCGCTGAGAGGGAAGCAATGCGAGAGGAGATGAACCTGCAGCTGCATGTGCGTGCCTGCCTGCCTCAGTGAGCACTGCTGCGTTGCCTTCACTTCTGGTTCACCGCGACTTGGAGAGGGGAGGGCAGGGGAGGGAGGCGACATGCTGGACATAGAGGGGAGGGGAGAGACAATTGATGGACATGGAGGGGAGGGCAGGGGAGAGAGGAGAATTGTGACTTTGGGTAGGTAATCAAAAGCAGGAACAGAAGGGAGCGGGACCTCAGGAAAAAGGTGCCGGTACGCCGTACCAGCATGTACCGGCACAAAAAAAGCACTGGTTATCCCCATCAATACACCTAACTTTACAATCTTACTTTACACAGTTTGTGGTAGATGGATCCCTTCCCCAATCATTGCAGTTGGCTCAGATAGTATTGTTGTTGAAACCAGGGAAGACATCTGAGATGCCTTCTTCATATAGGCCTATCTCGCTGTTAAACATGGAAACTAAGTTGTTCGCAAAATCTTAGCCAATCAACTGTCTAAGGTGTTGCCAGAATTAATAGCGGAACAACAAGTAGGTTTTGTTACAGGGCGTACGGTGGCATATAACATGAGGAAACTTTTAATATCCATGGAGTGGGTAGAGCGGATAGGGTCCCCTTCTTTGGTAGTCAGTTTTGACGCCGAAAAAGCATTTGACTGGGTTCATTGGGAATTTCTCTTCACGGTGCTGCAGAGATATAGGTTTTCCGAGTTTTTCTTGGAGGCTTTGTGGGCATTGTATAGCTCTCCTAGAGCACGAATTCAGGTAAATGCAGTTCTCTCATCGGAGTTCGAGATACACTGAGGTACGAGGCAGGGTTGTCCCTTGTCGTCCATGCTTTTTGAGTTATCTATGGACCCCCTGTTAAGGGACATTATGGGGAATCCTACCATCAAAGGGGTGAGCATTGTCCCTCACATGTTTAAGGTGTCGGCATTCGCGGATGACTTGTTAGTGCATGTTATGGAGCCCCAGTCTTCTCTGGAGACTTTAATGGAATGCTTTGTGGAATACAGTGTTTTTTTTTGGTTTTAGCTTAAATTTGGACAAGTCTCTGGCTATGCCCATGGGGCCAGCAGTATGAGAAAACTGGGTGGGGTCTTTCCCATTAAAATGGGATGCTACATCATTTCGATATCTAGGTATCCAATTACCATGTCGTACGGGGATGCTTTATGCAGGGAATTTGTCAGAGTTGTTGGATTATAGTAAGGCTGTGTTAGCTAGATGGCAACAGCTTCCTCTTTCGCTCCATGGGAGAATCCAGTTATTTAATATGGTACTATTCCCGAAATGGCTCTATGTCCTTCAAACTTTGCCAATTAAATTGTTGAAAAAAGATCTTAGGTCACTTCAGCAGTTGCTAACCCATTTCTGTTGGGGAGGAAGGAAGCCGAGAATGCCTTTCAGGCAGCTGTTGGGTTCCTGGAAGTATGGGGGTTTGGGACTCCCCGATATGTCATTGTATAATTATGCATGTCTACTTCGTCATCTGGGAGACTGGATATTGGAGGAACAGTGCTTTACTCCAAGAGACTATGAATTGGCGTTTTATTCCCCCTGGCATGTGAATTTCTTGTTACACTGCATGCAAGTAACCCTCCCGAAATAGTTACGGAAAAGTGGGGTACTTAGATCACTATGGTTGGCTTGGCGGTTCTTGATCTTACAATTGGGAGGCCGACATGACATTTCCGATCAACTTCCTATCAGAGGAAATATACATTTCTCCCCAGGGAGAACGCTAGTTTTGGGAGATGGGCGAGAAGGGGAGTTTTTTTTATTAATGCATGTCATAGATACTGAGGGGAGAATGATAGCGTGAGAAACTCTGCTGGAGAAAGAGATGGTAGAGCGTAAGGATTTGTTGGTATATCTTCAGCTACGTAAACAATAGTAGGAGGATCACCATACAGGACTCCAAGATACAAGGTCACCAAACAGCTACTAAAACGATCTTCTAAATACCACTACGGTAACCTCCAACAACACAGATACCTCATCAGCAACCAATCTTGCAAATTACTTCAAGGAAAAAAATCATAAAACTCCGACTCATGATACCTACCAATATAACGGATTACACAAATATCCTTGAATGTCTAGACCCAAACCCTGGGGAATGCCCAGCAGATCAATCATGGACCAACATTGACACGCTCTCATCACATGAAATCTCACATTGGCTCAGGAAATATGCCAAATCACAATGCAAATTAGACATTTGCCCTAATAGTCTAATAAGATCCGCACCCAAACAATTCAAAACAGACCTCACGAACCACGTAAATCACAGGCTTCAAAATGGGCTCTTTCCCATGGATAAAGGACACATCCTACTTACCCCGCTACCGAAAGATGCTAAGAAAAACAGAATGGACCTAACCAACTATCGCCCAGTAGCATCTATTCCACTCATAACCAAACTCATGGAAGGCATAGTAACAAAACAACTTACTGAATACCTAAATAAACATTCAATTCTCCAAGAGTCTCAATCAGGATTTCGGTCAAATCACAGCACCGAAACTGCTCTAGTGTCTGCAATGAACTCATTTAAACAAGCAATTACGATGGGCAACAACATACTCCTCTTACAATTTGACATGTCCAGTGCCTTTGACATGGTCAACCATGAAATACCATTACATATACTAGAATACTTCGGAATAGGAGGCACGGTTCTCAAATGGTTCAAAGGATTCCTGACCACAAGATCATATCAAGTAACAACGAACACGGACAGATCACCCCCATGGATACCTGAATGTGGAGTACCCCAAGGATTCCCCCCTCTCACCAACCTTATTCAAACTGATGATGATACCTTTGGCTAAACTTCTAGCAAATCAAAACCTCAACCTCTACATATATGCAGATGACGTCACGATCTCCATCCCGTTCAGACATGATCTAAATGAAATCACCAACGAGATCAACCAAAGCCTCCAAATAATGCACTCCTGGGCAGATGCATTCCAGCTGAAACTAAATGCAGAAAAAAACGCAATGTCTTGTTCTCACCTCACAACATAACACAAAAACCTTCTCCACCATAACCACACCATACTGCTCTCTGCCTGTTTTTTAAAACCTGAAAATTCTAGGAGTCACCATTGATCGAAACCTTACTCTCAATACCCACGTGAAAAACACGACGAAAAAGATGTTCTATTCCATGTGGAAACTCAAAAGAGTAAAACATTTCTTCCCGAGATACATATTCCGTACCCTGGTACAGTCAATGGTAATAAGTCATCTTGATTACTGTAATGCACTGTATGCAGGCTGCAAAGAGCAGAACATCAAGAAACTCCAAACTGCCCAGAATACTGCGGCCAGACTCATATTTGGAAAAACTAAATATGAAAGCGCATAACCCTTAACAGAGAAACTTCACTGGCTCCCACTTTAGGAACGCATTGCATTCAAGATCTGCACGATTGTAAACAAAATCATTCACGCAGACGCCCCAATCTACATGCTAAACCTCGTGGACCTACCTCCCAGAAATGCCACAAAATCATCTCGCAAATTTCTCAACCTGCACTTCCCCAGCTGCTGTTATGTCTGTGCGAGCTTTTCCTTGCCCTCTGGTGGCCAGAATGGGTGGCTGCTATGGACCATCACCCGTTCCAGATTTCGGCTCAGTCCGGTCCGGATCTTCCAGGCTGCCAGGTGTGCTTGTGTTGTTTGAGCCTGCACAGCACCCATAGCTGCCTGGTGATTGCAGCAGCTGAGTTCCAGGTGCTGCTGGGCTTATTAGCCATTTTGTTACTCTTAGCCCTTGCCTTTGCATCGTCTTAGGCCCTGGTACGTGGGTGCTTGTGCACTTCTGCCTGAGAGACTTTGTCTGGACCTGATTCTGCGTTTTCTGGTTTCCTGCCTTTTGAACCTTGCCTGATCCTGGACTTTGCTTTGCTTGCCGCCTGCCTTTTGACCCTTTGTCTGGACCTGGACTTTGCTTTGCTTGCTGCCTGCCTTTTGAACCTTTGCCTGGACCTGGACTTTGCTTTGCTTGCTGCCTGCCTTTTGAACGTTTGCCTGGACCTGCCTTCTGCTTGCTGGCTGACTGCCTAGAGACCTAGCCTGGATTTGCCGGTACGTCTGTTCTGCCTTGCTTCTGGTGTGGGGTGGTTTTGCCTGCTACTGCCGCTCCTCGGCAGTGGTCCAAGGGCTCACAAACCCAGTTCCTGTTTAGTAAACGTGACAGCTGCAAAGGACTAAAATACAAGCTGATGCATGATACCACCTTCTCTTACATGAGCACGAAGTTATGGAACGCACTACCTAGAGACCTGAAAACAATCAACAAAACAACTATCTTTCGCAAATCCCTCAAGACATATTTCTTCAACAAAGCCTACAATGAAAACCCAGAACCTCACTAATCCACTTCTGAAAACCCACCGTCTACTATACCTAATAAATTCCTTCCTTCTTCTCTCTACTTTCTTCCCTTAATTAATCTCTGCACAACAATAATTGTACCTGACATCCAGGATTAACTGTGTTAACAAAACTATGTAAGCCACTTTGAGCCTGCAAATAGGTGGGAAAATGTGGGATACAAATGCAATAAATAAATAAATAAATAAATAAATAAATAAATAAATAAATAAACATATAAAGAGGAATCCAATAAAATTTATATGGAAATATGATGTTTGATTTTAACAAAATATCTCTAAAAAGCAAGGAAAAGACCTCAAAACGCCCGACCGCTTACTTTCAGTTTTCGGCGGCTTTAACTGGGAGTGTGGTGTTCATCACTGGTCATAAAAACCTTGCTTGGAAAGAATTATTTTAACTTTTAATTTATTTCCAAATTTATTTCCAAAAAGATTTTAGTAATTTTGCTCTTTTTATAAAAAAGTTTTTTTTAAATATTTTGACAATATCAATGCTATCTTCAAAATGTATTTAGTTCATAAAAACCTTCACTGATTCTCATGAAGTGCTATAAAGCAGCTTTGCAAAGCAGCACTAAGCCATGATCAGATCAAGAGAGAGGAAAAAATTTTCTCAATGCTCTCTCTGTCAAAGCACAGCCCTTGAAAAAGCCTACAAGCGAAACAGATGGAGCCACCGTCGGGCAACAGATAAGTGCTCGACTTTACTTTATCTTTGCAAAGTGTCAACTCCATTAGGGATCGAAACATCTTTATCTCCACCGGATCTTAATCCGTCGCTTTGTTCTGCAATTCTTCAGGCTAGTGATGAGGACTCAATGGAGTCACCGTCTGGAGGGCCTCAGACGGTGGTGCTCAGCCTCAAGAACCAGATGAGATGAGCATGGAGCTCGCAGCTCCCAAAGCAGTAACTTTGCAATCTATCTGGAAAGCTATTCAAAATTTAACCGTAGCAGTCACCAAAACATCTCAAGATACTGCTTTGCTTGTAAACAAGATAGACTCATTAACATTAGTGCTTGAGAATGTTAAACGGGAATCGTTGGCCCAGACTACACAGATGCAAACAGAAATTTTATCTCTGAAAAAAGTCACGGAAATGCTGATTACAGATAAAATGAAGGTATCCCTAAAGCTGGAACAAATAGAGAATTATAACAGACGCTTAAATCTGAGGATTCTAAATTTTCGTATATCTACTGGAATATCACTGATTGATTTCCTTAAAAAATACCTATCTGAAGTATTGGCATATCCTCAGTCTGCTATTCCACTGATTAATAAAATGTACTATCTTCCAGAAACCAAACAATCTAAGGTGAATCCAATAGAAACAAATCAAGTACCTGAATTAAATCTTCAAGATATTTCAGCTTTATTGGAAGAATCCATATCAGAGGTGTCTACTCGAAGGACACTTCTAGTATCATTTGTTTTCGAGCAAGACTTGAATGCCTTATTGAAACTTTACTTTAAAACTTCACAAAAAACATTCTGTGGACAAAAAATATGGATTTTTCCTGATGTGATAAGAACAACGCAGGAATGGAGAAAAGGGTTTCTTGCTTACAGAGAAGAGGTTAAATCTATGGGAGCTACATTTCTGTTAGCATATCCTTGTAAATGTTGCATTAAATATTTGGGAAATAAATATATTTTCTTCGAGCCAGATCAGCTTAAATTGTTCATAGAAAATAAAAAAACTGTCTAGTTAGTATGTGCAAAGAAATTAAGAAAAAGAAAGTATATTCTGGGGGTTTAACGGACCAGGCCATATACCTTATAATTAAAATGTATTATTTAGATCTCCTCATTTACTTATCTTCCCCCTAAAATTGATTGTGGTCTAAGAAAGCAGAAACTTTTCCTTCTATTTTGTTTGTTTTCCTTTTATATTGATAAATAGAGGTTATATATTTTCAATAATGGCTAAACATGCATTTTTTCAACCCAGTCCTCATTGTCTTTTTAATTGTTCTATGTTTAAGGCTGTCTATAGTGATTAATTCATTATATATTTACATATGTTGAGTTCATGTGTGCAGACGCTTTATGCATATTCATTGGTGATACTTGAAGACGGCACTGGTTAGGAAGGGCCAGAGGGCTTGGTTGAGAGCATCTGGTATAGATAAAGGTCTTCCATGTTTCTCTGTGTGTTGCGCTCCCAGGTGATAGGACTGGTGAGCTGGGTAGGAGCATCACTTCTGTCTATGCTTTGTTTCCTCAAAAACAATATTGTATTTCTAGTATTTTAAAGATGAAGGGAGAGAAATGCCACCCTCATTTTTGTTTCCAGTCTGCCCCACCTCTTCCTGTTTGTTTTGCTGACCTGTATTTTCATAATGCTCAGCATCTTGTGGATTCTAGCAGCTTTGTCCTCTGAGTTGTGGTTGAAGTTCTTCTTTTCCTCTGAGTTGCTCGATGTTTCCATAGGTTGCGCATCAAATAGGGAATGCAAAAAGGAGGAAAAGTTACATTTCAGGGTACAAAGTCAACTGAAAATCATTGGAGATGCCATCTTACCCACTGACTGATTGACCAATCCAACCAATGTTGGCAGTTTATACTTCTTTCTCTGTAAGCATTTTGAGGGCTGTTGTTAGTTGTTTGTGTTTTTGTTTATAGGCTCAGAACATTTCCTCAATGCAGACCAAAACATTTGACACAATATTTAGGTTCCAAGTTGAGTTAACAATTAATTTTGTGTCAGACTTCTTAATAGCCTCTATTCTGTGCTGTACAACAGAATGCTATTCTAGGATACTACTGGGGCAAGGCTGCTTGGTAGAACTGCCAGTAATGAGTACAGCTGGGATGCATGCGAACCGGGTTACAAAGGACATTAATTTCGGTGGCTAGGATAGCTTGAAGTGGAGTTTAAAAAGAACGGTTCAAAGCTCCTTATGCTAATGCCCCAATAAACTCTGATTTTGGAGTGGGAGAGACCTGTCCCACTACCTAGAATCAACGTACGATCAAAACGTTTTTTCATTTTCTGTTATAATTGAGTCTTTGTGATGTGAAAAGGCCAGGATACAGCTATAGCAGGGTTAAAGCAGGGCAGTTGTGCAAGCAGTGTGACTGCACAGGGGTGTAAAAATTGCTCCCAGCCCACCATTTCTTCTTGTTGGTGATAAGGAAACAGGCGGGGCAGGGGCACAAGTGGGCGAGTTTGTAAAGTCCTGGAGCCATGCCTGAGTTATCTAGGGTATGTGTGTCTCCCTCACCAATCCATTAAATATACAGCACATACCTATTGACCTCTCTCTAATTTTGGATGAATATCAATGTTATCAAGCCCTCTGAAGCATGGTAGTCAATTGAAAATAAAAACTTTCACCAAAATCTCTTGTTTTGAGCCATCTGTGATACTAGAAATCTGGTTACATGAACCCATGCAGGACAAATTTGGTAGCCAAAACTACTTGGTCAGCACTGATTTCTAGCATTTTCATAAGAGAGCTTTCACTTCTTGGCCACATTCCCTTTAAGCAACATGTGGTCATGCAGCAAATGAAATAGGTTTATGGTCTAAGACAGTGTTTTCCAAGTCTAATCCTGGAGTACCCCTGGCCGGTCAGGTTTTCAAGATATCCACAATGAATATACATGAACTTGATCTGCACACACTGCCTCCATTATATGCAAGTCTTTTGTGCATATTCATTGTGAGTGGAGGAGTGGCCTAGTGGTTAGAGTGGTGGACTTTGTTCCTGGGAAACTGGGTTTGATTCCCACTGTAGGTACAGGCAGCTCCTTGTGACTCTGGGCAAGTCACTTAACCCTCCATTGCCCTAGGTACAAATAAGTACCTATATATAATATGTAAGCCACATTGAGCCTGCTATGAGTGGGAAAGCGCAGGGTACAAATGTAATAAACATATTGTTTCTTTTAGTAATTAATGTAATCTCTGTAATCTAGGTGCTGTGTTGCAAATTTATAAGTTTGTCTTGTAAATTAAAAGAAATTTAATAAAGTATTAAATAATAAAACATTAAACGGATCCCTGAGATATCATCAGTAAGTGTGGAGCTGAGGGAGTGTCACTTCCGCACGCTGCACAGGGCATATTTCACTCAAGAGCGCATGTTTAAGGTAGGAGCCTTGGATGCGCCGGAGTGTCAGAAATGTAAGCAAGGGCCAAACTCCTTTTTTCATTCGTTTTTGGGATTGCGTGAGGGTGCAAGCTTTTTGGAAAGCTATGTTGTCATATCTGGGCAGACTATTGGGATGCACCATACACCTGTTTCCCCAGCTGCAGTACTATTGGATAAATATGATCTTTTTCCTACCCATAATAAGTCACATATCCTGTTTCTTAGGAAAGCTGGGGTTTTGGGTAAGAAAGTGATATTGGGGGTATGGGTTGGAGAAGAGGCGCCATCATTTTGGACTTGGAGAAACTGATTGCAATCTATGATGCTCTTGGAAAGTCAATATGCTAGATAAACCCCCAAAAGACTAAAAAATTTCCATGCCACATGGGACATGTATATCGGATCCCTTTCGCATAGAGCCAGGAGCCTGTTATTAAATACTGCTTAATTGGATGAGGAATGGATTGGGTGGATGTGCTCCATTTTAGTTTGACTGGGAGGTTGCAGAATGCTGGTATAGGGGTGGCTCGCGCTCGGGGTCCCTCTCCTCCAGGGAGAAAAGTTTTTTTTTTGGGGGGGGGGGGGGGATTTTGCATAAAGGGGGAGGAGGGGGGAGGGATTAAAAATTTAGAGAGGATGGACAACTCAGGGGTAATATTTGGTTTGTTGTGCTAGGGTATGTTCACTAAAACAAAATTTATATTAATATAAAGGGGAAGTGGATAAATGTAAACAATTGATGGTAGAACTGCTGTTTTTTTTTTCTTTCCTTGGTTAATTCAGTTGTGTGAGCAGATGGTTACTGTTGTATTTAGAGTTTGCGATGTATTGTGTTTATCGAGCGTCCATCAATAAAAAACTGTTGAAACATAAAATACATCTAAAGGACCGCACATTGGGCGGCCTTGAGAACCATGCCGCATTAATAATTTTTTGGTTTTCAAGTATTTGGCAGCTATTATACTATCAAATTACTCATAATAGGCACTAGCGGTCATCATGACCACAAGTGACCAGGATTTCACTTGACCATTTGACCAGCTTTTAAATGACCATAACAGGTCATTATGACCACAAGAGACCAGTGTTCCATTTGCCCATTTGGCCGTTTTTTTATACTTTTTATACTTCTTTTTTTATACCACTATATTAAGGTGTTTGGCAGAAATTTAAACATCCTTTGTTAATTCAGTATATAACACACTGGTAGCCTCTATTCGACCTCCTATTGATAATGCACACGACGGTTGAATATTAAAGCATGTTGCTTTGTAAGGAGAAGACAATAAGAAGGTTGATTCCTTTTATCTCACCTGTATATAATCGCCTTTATATACATTTGGGGTTTTTTGGGTTAATTTTTAATTTTTATGTTCAGATTGTTTATTTTGATCTTTTTCTTATTTTAGCTGTGTACCAGGCACGCACATTTTAACATAATCCCACTGGCTTAGAAGGTGTGTTGGCTGTATAAATGATTTTCCATTTATGTATAAATATATATTTACATATTTTTATTCTATATACATATGGATAATAATGCCTTTGTAATATATGAATATGATTTTGTTTTTATATTTTTATATCTTGTTCTGTTTTGCATCATGTTTGTACTATAATTCATAATTTTTTATACTATATTATTTTAATTCTTTTTATGCTCATGCAGATAATTACTTTAAATGTTTTATGATTGAGTTATTTTAAATGTTTTATGACTGAATTTTCTGTTTTGTCTGATGAAAGCTTTGGGTGCTGAAAACACGGCCTGTGTAGGGTTAAATCTGTCAGAATTGGGAAATATTCAGTCTTCGGACTTTGGATGAATAAATGACTTGGTGATCCACTTGAGAACTGTGGTTTGGCTTCGTCCACTCTTGTGGTTTGTTTGTCACTTTCATATCTCCCATCCTGTGGGTTTGGCATGTCAATCCCCCCCCCATGTGGATCTGGCATGTCTCATTCACTCCCCCCTCTCTCCCTTCCCTGCCCCTCCGCGGGTCCAATTCTATTTCTCTACCTTGGTCATGAAAGCTTTCAACTGTCATTCAGTGTAGCACAGTGATACAGGTATAGTCATACTGCTTCTGATTGGTAGACCCTGCAGTCTTCCTTCTTCCCGTGCCCTGCCTCCTCTGATGCACCTTCCTTCTTTTCGAAGTAACCGCTCTCCATTCTGATTCCTTAGCAGTTTTCTATGCAGGATTAATATCAGATTGTTCAAGTCTTTCATGCATTTTGAACTTTCTTCCAGGTCTGTGACAGTCTGCTTTCTCCAAATGCTAAAGCAAATGGAAATCTGAGAAATGGAAATGAGACTTGCTGGACATGGATGCAGGTGAGGGCAGGGGAGAGAGGAGAATTGCTGGACATGGATGCAGGGGAGGGCAGGAGAAATGCTTGGCATGGATGGAGGAGAGAGAAGACAGGAAGGAGATGCACATGGATGGAGGGGATAGAGGAGAAATGCTGGACATGGATGGACACCTCACCTAATCTCTATTCCCCTCCTCCCCCCCTCTTCCCTCCCTTTCTCGTGTGCCTTATGGAATGCCCGCTCTGTGTGCAACAAAGTTCCCTTCACCCATGATCTCTTCATCTCCCGTTCCCTTCAACTGCTTGCCCTAACTGAAACCTGGCTCACCCCCGACGACTCTGCCTCAGTCGCGGCCCTATGCCATGGGGGTTATCTTTTCTCCCACACTCCCCGCCCGGTCAGCCGCAGAGGAGGTGTCGGGTTACTACTTTCACCCGCCTGTAGTTTTCAACCCCTCCTCCTACCGCAATCTCACTGCTTCTCATCCTTTGAAGTTCACTCCATCCGTCTATTCTACCCGCTGCCTCTCAGAGTTGCAGTCATCTACCGCCCCCCTGATAAGTCCCTCCCCTCCTTCCTTACCGACTTCGATGCTTGGCTCTCCATTTTTCTTGAACCCTCATCTCCGTCCCTTATCCTTGGAGACTTTAACATTCGCGCTGACGACCCATCTGACTCTTACGTTTCTCAGTTCCTCACCCTGACTTCCTCTTTCAACCTCCAGCTGAGCTCCATCACCCCTACTCACCAATCTGGCCATTGTCTTACTACTACTACTACTACTACTATTTAGCATTTCTATTGCGCTACAAGGCGTACGCAGCGCTGCACAAACATAGAAGAAAGACAGTCCCTGCTCAAAGAGCTTATAATCTAATAGACAAAAAATAAAGTAAGCAAATCAAATCAATTAATGTGTATGGGAAGGAAGAGAGGAGGGTAGGTGGAGGCGAGTGGTTACAAGTGGTTACGAGTCAAAAGCAAATGTTAAAGAGGTGGGCTTTCAGTCTAGATTTAAAGGTGGCCAAGGATGGGGAAAGACGTAGGGGCTCAGGAAGTTTGTTCCAGGCGCAGGGTGCAGCGAGACAGAAGGCGCGAAGTCTGGAGTTGGCAGTAGTGGAGAAGGGAACAGATAAGAAGGATTTATCCATGGAGCGGAGTGCACGGGAAGGGGTGTAGGGAAGGACGAGTGTGGAGAGATACTGGGGAGCAGCAGAGTGAGTACATTTCTAGGTAAGTAGAAGAAGTTTGAACAGTATGCGAAAACGGATAGGGAGCCAGTGAAGCGACTTGAGGAGAGGGGTAGTATGAGTAAAGCGACCCTGGCGGAAGACGAGATGGGCAGCAGAGTTTTGAACCGACTGGAGAGGGGAGAGGTGACTAAGTGGGAGGCCAGCAAGAAGCAGATTGCAGTAGTCTTGACCTCGTCCTCTCCTCTACCTGCTCACCCTCCAACTTCTGCGCCTCAGCTCTTCCTCTCTCAGATCATCACCTGATCACCTTCACACTTCATCACCCTCCCCCTCAGTCCCGCCCTACATTAACCACCACCTTCAGGAATCTCCAGGCCGTCGACCCTCCCACCCTATACTCTAGTATCTCCAATCTCCTCCCCTCCGCCTTGTCCTTCGAGTCCGTCGATAAGGCTGTCTCCACTTACAATGCCACTCTCTCAACTGCTCTGGATACCCTTGCACCATCCATCTCCCCTGGCTGACCCCCTGCATCCGATACCTTCGCTCCTGCACCAGATCGGCTGAACGCCTCTGGAGGAAATCTCGCACCCATACTGATTTCATTCATTACAAATTCATGCTATCCTGCTTCCAGTCCTCCCTATTCCTTGCCAAACAGGACTATTACATCCAATTAACTAACTCTCACGGCTCCAACCCTCATCGTCTCTTCACCACCCTTAACTCCCTCCTTAAAGTGCCCTCCGCCCCCACCCCGCCTCACTCTCTCCTCAATCGCTGGCTGACTACTTCCGCGATAAGGTACAGAAGATCAACCTCAAATTCACTACCAAACCACCTCCTCCTTACCCTTTAACCCACTCCCTCAACCAACCAACCCAGGCCTCCTTCTCCTCTTTTCCTATTATCACCGAAGAGGAAACCGCCCACCTTCTTTCCTCCTCGAAATGCACCACCTGTTCCTCTGACCCCATCCCCACCAACTTACTTAACACCATCTCCCCTACTGTCACCACCTCCATCTGTCATATCCTCAACCTCTCTCTCTCCACTGCAACTGTCCCTGACACCTTCAAGCATGCTGTAGTCACACCTCTCCTCAAAAAACCATCACTAGACCCTACCTGTCCCTCCAACTACCGCCCCATCTCCCTCCTACCCTTCCTCTCCAAGATACTTGAACGCGCCGTTCACAGCCGCTGCCTTGATTTTCTCTCCTCTCATACCATCCTCGATCCGCTGCAATCCGGCTTTCGCCCTCTACACTCGACTGAAACGGCACTCACTAAAGTCTGCAATGACCTGTTCCTTGCCAAATCCAAAGGTCACTACTCCATCCTCATCCTCCTCGACCTATCCACCGCCTTTGACACTGTCAATCATAATTGACTGCTCGCCACACTGTCCTCTTTTGGGTTCCAGGGCTCTGTCCTCTTCTGGTTCTCCTCTTATCTCTCCCACCGTACCTTCAGAGTACATTCTCATGGATCTTCCTCCACCCCCATCCCGCTCTCTGTTGGAGTTCCTCAAGGATCTGTCCTTGGACCCCTTCTATTTTCAATTTACACCTCTTCTCTGGGCTCGTTGATCTCATCTCATGGCTTCCAATATCATCTCTATGCTGACAACACCCAGCTTTATCTCTCCACACCAGACATCACTGCGGACACCCAGGCCAAAGTATCGGCCTGCTTATCTGACATTGCTGCCTGGATGTCCAACAGCCACCTGAAACTGAACATGTCCAAGACTGAGCTCATTGTCTTTCCACCCAAACCCACTTCCCTTCTCCCTCCACTCTCTATCTCTGTAGATGGCACCCTCATCCTCTCCATCTCATCTGCCCGTAACCTCGGAATCATCTTTGACTCCTCCCTCTCCTTCTCCGCGCATATCCAGCAGATAGCCAAGACTTGTCGCTTCTTTCTCTATAACATCAGCAAATTCGCCTTTCCTCTCTGAGCACACCACCCGAACTCTCGTCCACTCTCTCATTACCTCTCGCCTTGACTACTGCAACCTACTCCTCACCGGTCTCCCAGCCATCTATCCCCCCTTCAATCCATTCAGAACTCTGCTGCACGTCTTATCTTCTGCCTGGACCGATATGCTCATATCTCCCCTCTCCTCAAGTCACTTCACTGGCTTCCGATCAGGTACCGCATACAATTCAAGCTTCTCCTTCTAACCTACAAATGCACTCAATCTGCAGCCCCTCATTACCTCTCTACCCTTATCTCCCCTTATGCTCCTACCCGCAACCTCCGCTCACAGGACAAATCCCTCCTCTCTGTACCCTTCTCCACCACCGCCAACTCCAGGCTCCACCCTTTCTGCCTCGCCTCTCCCTATGCTTGGAATAAACTTCCCGAGCCTATATGCCAAGCCCCCTCCCTGCCCATCTTCAAATCCCTGCTCAAAGCCCACCTCTTCAATGTCACCTTTGGCACCTAACCATTATATCTCTCTTCAGGAAATCTAGACTGCCCAATTTGATTGTCTGTACATTTTGTCCTTAGATTGTAAGCTCTTTTGAGCAGGGACTGTCCTTCTTTATTAAACTGTACAGCGCTGCGTAACCCTAGTAGCGCTTTAGAAATGTTAAGTAGTAGTAGTAGTAGAGGGGTGGGAAGACAGGAGGAGATGCACATGGATGGAGGGGAGAGAGGAGAAATGCTGGACATGGATGGAGGGGAGGGAAGAGAGGAAGTGAGATGCACATGGATGGAGGGGAGAGAGGAGAAATGCTGGACATGGATGGAGGGGAGGAAGAAAGGAAGTGAGATGAACATGGATGGCGGGGGGGAGAGAGAGGAAAAATGGTGGAGATGGATGGAGGAGAGGGAAGAGAGAGAGGAAGGAGATGCATATGGATGGAGGGGAGTGAAGAAAGAGGAAGGAGATGCATACTGACAGAGATGAGGGAAAGGGAAAAGAGGAGAAAAACTACACATGGATGGTGAAAATAGATGCTGGATGGAAAGAGGGAAGAGAGGGGGCAGACACTTGGATGGAAAGGGGAGAGAGAGGGGGTAGATGCTCGATGGAAAGGGGGGAGAGAGGGGGTAGACGCTGGATTGAAAGGGGGGAGAGTTAAGATCGAGGAAAGAAGAAACAAGAGACTGGGACCAACACAATTAGAACAGTAAACAGCCAGACCACAAAGGTAGGAAAAATGAATTTTATTTTTAGTTTAGGATAAAGTAGTGTGGTAGCTGTGTTTATAAATACAGAAAAATGGAAGTAGGTGATATCTTTATTGGACTAATTTAATACATTTTTGACTAATGTTTGAAGACCAAACCCTCCTTTATCGTGTCAGAACAGAAAATGTATTTAGTCCAATAAAAATGATATTATCATATTTTCCATTTTTTTTGTTTTATTTGTATTTATTAACCTATAGTATAGTGATTGAAATATGTCCGTTTTTTAAATTTGCACAGTACATGGGGACTGAGGGGTGGGACTGTTCCGGGAAGAAGTCCTGGTGCAGGTTGCAGGCAGCCTATGAATGGCGCTGCCACTGCCCAGGTGAAGACTGCAGCAGGCAGAATTTAAGGTGTGGGGGGGGGGGGGGGGGGGGAGAGAGAATGCACTGCCTGTAAAAAAAAAAATTTTCAGCACCCCCAATCATTTTGAAAAGTTAGCTCCTATGCACCCACCTACCTTTTAGGCAGAGCAGAGGCAGACTGGCATGACGGCACAGTGGGCACACACACAAACAGTCGCACTGCAGGTCGCAGCTTGACCTCTGGTGACCCATGCGTGACCATGCATCCTTCCTTCTCTGCGTGCTACTGCTGCTGTTGAGTCATGTTTTGTTGTATATCCCCACCCGCGTAGCGCGCTCAGCCTCATTCCCACTCGTCGTTGCTGGTCAAAATAGCTGCACGCACCACGCTTACTGCTGCCAGGGGTTGGACTAGTGCGAGAAAAGGTTGGAGATACGGATCAGCAAGCAGCTGCCCAGCACCGCAGGACCAGGTAATAAAATTTTAAATACATATTTTATGTAAACATCATCATGTAATTTTTTTTAACATGATCCTGTAATTTTTAAAAAATTAAGCTATCTGGGCACTATTAAAATTTATTGTTGGGAATTTCTGGGTGGGGTAAGCACTTCACTGCCAGTGCCCAGGACAAAAAAATGTATATTTAATGATTAAAATATACCTTTTTTGCCCTAGGCAGTGAAGAGCCCACCCCCCAGAAGCCAGTATTTTGATTACCCAGGTGATATACGCTATTCAGTGCCCGTGTTTGAAATGGTACATAGGGCAGACAAAGCGTAAGGTTAAACAACGAATAGCAGAACATTGAGTAATATAAGGGTACTAAAATGGGAGGCTCCATTAGGAGAACATTGGGTGTCCCATAACCATACCGAGGTGGATCTGCAATATGTAGTGTTTGTCTCAAGTTCATCTGCAATGGGGAGGGGGACATATCAGCAGCGCTTATTCATAGAGAACAAAGATTCATATTCGAGTGGGATACGGTTCAACCAAAGGGACTGAATAAAGCAATAGATTAGCTAGCGTAATGCTGACTGACAGGGGAATTATCCTATCGGAGATACCATAATGAGATTTCAGGGCATTTAAACCAAGAAGCAATTGAGCATGCGCCGGCGTTCCGGAAGCAGGTGGGAGCTGGAGATTGATTCCCGTCCCAAGATGACTGAATGACAGTTTTGCAGTAAGGAAACTTAAGTGCTGATATTTGTTTTAAGAATGCAATAATGCAATGTAAGTGAATAACAGTGACTGATATTGATATTTTAGCAAGTTCGTCTGAAGACACAGACACGGCGAAACGTGATCTCACGTAAATGACAGTTTTGCACAAGTTCTTCTGAAGACGCCGACATGGCAAAACGTGATCTCATGTAGGGAACAGCAAGTTTTTCTAAGCGAGAACAGAGGAATTTGTAATCACGGAGACATAAAGGCGAACGGCGAATACCACAGGAGAGGAAACTGAACTCTACATTGGAATTTGACACATGAACTGACTACATCTGATAAGATAAGTAAAATCTCTCTTTATAGAACTTAAGAATTGAAGTCAACTAGAGACTGATATCACCTGAAAAAGCACCTGGTAAATGAGAAAATGCAATGAAAGTGAATAACAGTGACTGATATTGATATTTTAGCAAGTTCTCCTGAAGAGGCCGACACGGCGAAATGTGATCTCACATAAATGACAGTTTTGCACAAGTTCTCCTGAAGATGCCAACACGGCAAAACGTGATCTCACGTAGGGAACAGCAAGTTTTTCTAAGCGAGAACAACAGGAATTTGTAATCACAGACACATAAAGGTGAACAGCAAATACCACATGAGAGGAAACTGAACTCTGCATTGGAATTTGACACATGAACTGACTACATCTGATAAGATAAGTAAAATCTCTCTTTATAGAATTTAAGAACTGAAGTCAACTAGAGACTGATTACACCTGAAAAAGCACCTGGGCATGCATATGGATGGTCAGGCAGGGTTCAGTGCTATGATGTTTTCATATGGCTGTGCCATCGGAGCCGTCACAAATACACACTAAACACTACAATACATACTGAACACTAAAAAACTTCTTAAAATTTTTTTTTTAGAAAATAATCAAAACACAGTGTTTGATATGGTATGAAGTGATATATGAGTGAAGTTACGGACTGGTATGAATTTATGAATATTAAAAGAATAGATACCAGACTAATTGAGTAGAACCCTAAAGATTATATTAACCTTCAGATAATGCCATAACAGGAGTGGACTGACCAGGCAACTAGGCAGTGCCTGAGGACCCAGAGGCTCTAGGAGGCCCAGAGACTCTGCTCAGTTGCCCACTGCCACTGCACATTACAGCCCTCCCCAATCCTACCTTGAAGGGGACAGAATAGAATCTCACTCTTTCCTGCCTGCTACTCTGCCTGGCAGTACTGGCGCCGCTGTGTTTTAAAAAATAGCTGCCGAAACTTCCTGCAGCAGTCTCACAAGACTGACAAGACCTGTGAGACTACAGCAGTAAAGTCTCGGTAGTAACGTAGTAGATGACGGCAGAAAAAGACCTGCACGGTCCATCCAGTCTGCCTAACAATATAACTCATATGTGCTAGCGATAGCAGGCAGGAAATAGTAGGGTTCTTTCCTGCACCCTAAGAAGCCACTAGACCACCTTCAAGGTAGGACCAGGGAGGGCCCACTTGCTCAGGGTGTCTGGGAGGAGGCAGCAACTATGCGGTGGTGGGGGGGGGGGGGGGGCTTTAGTGTGTGGGAGGGGGGTGGCAGTGGCCTGGGAGGCCCCCAATAACCTTAGTGGTCGAGGCCCCCGGGCAGTAGTCAATCCACCCCTGTGCCATAACATTCTAAAGGAGAGGAAGGGATAGTAGATGTATGGACAGGCAGACTGGATAGGCCATATACAAAGCAATTCTATAACTTGGTGCCTCCAGTTAGGTGCCTTGATGCAGCGTGGTGAACACCAATTCTATAACGGCATCTCAGTGCTAAGTTTCCATTATACAATACTAGCAGAAGTCGGCATCATGGCATCTGTGTTTAGGTGCAACCACTGGGTCTGTGGTTGGCATAAGTTAGCACACCTCACGTGTACTATGCAATTTGGGCAACTTATAGTAGATGTAAATATGTTGGCATTATGCCTATGACTCACTCATGCTCTGCCCACATACATTTGGTGCATAAGTGGGACTAACTGTTGCAGCTACACCACAAGGCGCATATAACCGCACAAGCCCTGTTATTGAATTGCCTTTATGGTCTTTTTCTACCATCATGTTTCTATATGGGTAAGGGTAATGCATTTGATATACTGCCTTTCTGCAGTACAACCAAAGCAGTTTACATATTATATACAGGTATTTCCTGTATCCCTTGTGGACTCACATTCAGTTTTTGTACCTGGGGCAATGGAGGGATAAGTGACCTGCCCAGGGTTACAAAGAGGTGCAGTGGGAATTGAACCCAATTTCTCTGTTTCTCAGCCCACTGCACGAACCATTAGGCTATTCCTTCTGTGCTTCTAAAAGGTGGTGGTCTTTGTCCCTTCCTACACTTTCTAACTTCCTAAATGCTAGGCGTGAAATAATTTGGTTTAGATGCTATATTAGGTAAGAAGGAAGACAACAAATGATCTATCACTTTCTTCTTGGAAAAAAAATGATAGAACTCTCTGCAAAAGAAAGCCTGTAGCTCAAAAATAAGCCTGACTCAGAGCTGCCAAGGGGGTCCAATTTTTGAGAGGGAGATTTTGGGACTCATCTCCAGTCCTGCACACTCCACTTCCTGGCTCCACGGTTTACTTATCCTCCAATTCTTTGCAGAACAAACAAGCCACCTTCCCCTCCGTCAGCAGGAGATGCTTTAATAAAATGTCATCTCTTGATGCGATAAGAGCTGTGAAATTTTGAAGGAGATGATGTATTATTAATGCCTCTCCTGCTGCCAACGGAGGGGGAGCAGAGATACCAAGAGTGGCCCATTCCAAAACTGGTGATTCCAGGCCAATAAATTAGGTTGTTTTTTTCATGGGCCCCAGCCATGTCTTCTACACCAGATCTGGCAGATGTAAATTCCATAAACAGACATTCTAATCAATAAATAGAAAATAAAATTATTATTATTTTTTTTTTTTACCTTAGTTGTCCGTCAGTTTATTTTTCTAATTGTGCTGTCCCAGTCTCGGGTTTCTTATTTTCTCTTAACTCTCTTGCCATGACCTGTCCATTTTGACATTTCTTTTTTCTCCATGATCACCCATCCATCTTCCTTCTACGTTCCTAACCATCCTATCCAGCCACTCCCCACACCCCACACATTAAGCATCGTGCCTCTGTGTCACTTATCCCTCCCCATGTTGAACATTGCCCCACTGTCCTCTGTGTCCCTTATCCTTCCCCACGTCCCACGTCACCCCTCACCTTTCCAAATTCTTCCACATCACCTTCAACTTGACCCTTCCACTATCAGCATGTTTGTATCTCTCTTTCTCCCTTCCCCGAGGCAGAATGTCTTCTCTTTTCTTTTCCTCCTCCTGGGGCCAGTATGTCTCCCTCTGTCTTCCTTCCCGCCTGTCCCCCTCCTTCCTGGGACCAGAATGTCTTCTTCTCTCTTCCCTCCCTCCAGACATCTCTTTGGGTGCAACATCTCTGTCTTGCCTCCTTTCTTCCTTCTCCTCCTCCCCAGGACTCCAGCTTCTTCTCATTCTCCCTCCTATTTCCACCTCCCCACCCTCTGTGGATCTAGTCTGTCCCCTGGTCCGGGCATGTTACTCCCTCTGACCTCCAAGCTTGTGTTAGGTCGCCGGAAGTAACAGCACTCCACCCAAGCTGTTCCTGGCCAGCCTAATGTGCTTTCCCTTGGCCAGGCCTCGCCCCTCTGATACAACTTCCTGTTTTCAGAGGGTGGGACCTGATAGAGGAAAAGGCCTGCAGTGTAGGTGGAGTGCTGCCACTGCCGGCGATCTAATAAAAGTTTGGCAGTCAGAGGGAGTGACAGATGGGGGGGGGGGGGGGTACAGAGGGAGGGAAGAATGTAGATTGCGGGCAGAGGAAAGACAGAGATGAGGAACAAAATGGCTTCCTGCATTGAGACTGCTGAGCTTGAATTTTTCTTTCCCAAGTGGGAGTGCAGGAGATGACCTGTGAAAGCAGGATTCTTCCGCTCAATGCGGGACACTTGGTAGGTCTGCTGACTGAACATATTCCAGTCAATATTCACCCCACTATGGTCAGTGCTCATTGAAATGTTTGGGCACTGGCACTGAATACCTGGGGCTAATTCAAAATAAGCTAGCTGCTGGAGTTTTTGCAGGGCACAGCTGATATTCAGCCAGGACATGCATAAGACACTTATGGGGGCCCCAGTTGAATATTGGCCAGGACCCATATAAAGAGGAAACAGGTGCCTCTTTCTCTCCCCCAGTCCTGCAAAGATAACTCTGGCTTGAGCTCCCACACATCCCCATCTCTGTAAGACTCTCCCCCAAGCCTACCTGGAACCTCCCTAGTGGTCTAGGGGGAGAGTATATGCCCACTCAATCCTGCCCGTCATGGATCTGGCCTCAAAAGAACCATCATGATCAGTGTTGCAGTAGTCACAAGAACCATAAGACCAGCCTAAGGTTATTTCCCTTGGCCAGGCCTCATCCCTCTGATACATTTTAAGACCAGACTTGCAATGGGCAGGAGTGAGTGGGCATTGCTCTTGCCTGTATGACCCCCCTAGATCACCAGGGAGATTCAAGGTAGGCTCCTGAGGACCTACAGGGGTGGGTGCTTGGGTTAGGGCTATCATTGCCTTTGGAAGGGGGATCGGGATGGCACCACTACCCAGAGGTTAGCTGGGCATCAACCAATATTCAGACTAGTGCCCAGTTAGCTCGGCATCTAAAGTTAAGACACCCTTTATTCTGTCCTACCTTGATCCACTTACTTAACCGGTTAGCTGTATTGGTTATGTACTGACTCCTCCCAAGCTCCTCCCAGCTCCCACAGACCACCCCAGCACTAACTGAGCAGTGCAGGGGCAGTTAGTGGGGATATTCAGCGGCACTGTCTAGTTAAAGTGCCATTGAATATCAGCAGTTAAACAACCACAAGCAATTTAACTCCTGTCAATTAAAATCGCTTTGAATATCAGGTAGATTGTTACCAGAAAAACAACTTAGATGGCAGGGTCCTTAGAGAGGCAAACCTCAGTGGTTCAAAAGGATGAGTAGGCAGTGATTGAGCACCAGACTGGGATGCAAAGAAGATGCCACTGGACAAACTGAAGGATGAATGTAATCTAGTGTCTCTGTATCAAGTGCTGCTCCTCCTTTCAACTGGGGATGGTGGTGGCTCTGGGGCCATAGAGAAATGTGTACATGGTGGAGTCACAGCCATGGGAAGAGAAAGAGAGTCCTACAGCAGCAGGACCAGGACCATTAGAGAAAGGAAGAGTGGTAGAGAGGATGAACTGGGCTGCAGCTTTCAGGCTCATTTGTGAGATGTGACCCCCATGGAATTGCTACCCTGTGCAAATGTACTGTTTACATAGTAGATTGCAAATGCCTTACCTGTAAGCTAAATGGGAGTGCAAAACAGTCACCATACAGGACTTGTACCACAAAATGGATTACTTAAAAAGTGCAACATATTTAGTATATGAGAGATGCATACTTACTATCACCTGCACTTCTGACTCATCTTTGCTGTTCTTTTCCTCTTTTTTGCTTCTTTGGAAGTTGGTAACCATCTTCCAGACAAAGGTAAGGAGCGAGTCATTGTATGAGTTCTTGGCAATCTGCAGGTTCTGGAAAACAAGGATACTGAAGTTCTCAGAGAAAAGTTCCATCAGCACCTCACTGCTTAGGAACTTCTTCAAATTCAATCCATTCTCCAGGAGGAGGCGCACAAACTGGGGTCGGTCTTTTACCAGGGCTGTGAACATGGCATCCTCAAGATCAGCAGACTAACAAGAGAAGAAACGGTCAGAACAAAGTTCAAATCTGGAAAACTCTGACATTATCACCTATTTATAACAGTTGAAATGTCATAATATTTGCATTTATATTTCATATTATACGGTTAACTTGTTTTAGATTCACATAAAAGGACACTAGATGTTACAGGCAGACTTGAATATTGTTTCTATCACAGAGATGTGGTTCAATGACTCCCATCAATGAGATGCAAATGTACTAGGCTATCTATACTCTATTTAAGAAAGACAGAGATTGTCAAAAAGGTGGAGAAGTAGTTTTATATGTGAAAAACAATATTAAAGTGACTCAAATGCAGGGGACCTGGGGAGAGGAAGAAGCACTATTGATTGTCTTAGAAAGAGAAGATAGAATATCCATCCACATGGGTGTTGCCTACAGACCTCCAACAGAAACAGGGACATTGGACAAAAATTTGGTCATAAATATTCAAAAGTTAGAAATGAAGGAGGAGGGACCGTTGTTGGGGAATTTCAACCTAGTGGATGCAGATTGGAAGGTCCCATCTGCAGAATCAAAAAGAAGTAGATAAATTGTGGATGCTTTTCAAAGTGCACTGCCAAGACAAATGGTAACAGAACCCTGGATGAGAGGGATGATGCTATACCTTGTGCTCACAAATGGAGATAGTGTATCCAACATCAGGGTGGGTGCCCACCTGGCCAATAGTGAACACTACAATGTATGGTTTGATGAAAGAGCTAAAGAAGAATGCAGATGCATAAAATTTAAAAATCCTGGATTTTAAGCATGCTAACTTTGTTAAAATGGGGGAGTACCTGAAAAAAAGGGCTGATGGGATGGAAGGACAAAGGAATGATGTAGGATCTAAGGTTCAAAATGAAAAGATTTGAAAAAAGAGGACATCTCTGTGGATAAGTGACATTATTTTATTCTGAGCTTGGTAACTTGAAGATTAGGGTTTAAAAGAGGAATTGTGGGATATTGATAAACACAGAATTTAAAAAAACACAAACTTTATTAGTTAGTCTCCATACCCTGTTCCCTAGTTTTAAAAACTTGAACTTTATGCCACAGCTTAAAGATTAGGGTTTTAAAAGAGGAATTGTAGGATATTGAAAAACATAGAATTTTAAAATTTAAAAAAGCAAGCAAACTTTGAGGGTCTTTTACTAAGGCGTGCTCACGTTTGTGCACCTTAGTAAAAGACCCCTTTATTAGCTAGTCTCTCCATACTCTTTTTCCCCATAGTTTTAAAACTTGAAGTCTCTGCCACAGCTTAAAGATTAGGGTTTAAAAGAGAAATTGTAGGATATTAATAAACATAGTTAGAATTTTAAAATTAAAAAAAGCAAGCAAACTTTATTAGATTGTAAGCTCTTCCGAGCAGGGACCGTCCTTAATTGTTAATTTGTACAGCGCTGCGTAACCCTAGTAGTGCTCTAGAAATGTTAAGTAGTAGTAGTAGTAGTAGTAGTAGTATTAGCTAGTCTCCAAACCCTTTTCCCCATAGTTTTAAAACGTGAAGTTTCTGCCACAGCATTAACAGATAGTCTCTAGAAAGCACAGAAGGGCCCAGTTCAGTCTTAGAAAGAAAATAAAAATATAAGAGAGGGAAGCAAGTATTATTAACTAGTTTCCATAGTGTACAACCCCTTTTCTCTGGTTTTAAACTGAAAATTTCTCTAGAGGTAGAAACTTAACAGCCAAGAGTATTAAAAGGATATATTCTCTGTTCTTGCCTGCTGGAGAGGTAGCACTGCAGTTGACCTGAATCAGGTGTTAATTCAGGTGTGAGGAAGTAGAATATTTGCTAAGGTTACTAAGGGCAATTTGATTAGTGGACTAGCTTCAATGGGTTGGTTTGAAATAGTCTCCTTAGAATAGAGAGGAAAGGTCCCTCTTAACTTTCTTTCTGAGAAGTTCTGAGAGAAGAGGACATCTCTGTGAATGACATTATTTTATTCTGAGCTTGGCAACTTAAAGATTAGGGTTTAAAAAAGGAATTGTAGGATATTGAAAAACACAGAATTTTAAAATAAAAAAAGCAAGCAAACTTTATTATCTAGTCTCCTTACCCTTTTCCCGACAAGAGAAGGAAATATTCTAGACCTAGTGCTTAGTGGAGCGCATGATCTGGTGCAGGAGGTAATGGTGATGGGGCGCTTGATAACAGTGATCATAACATGATCAGATTTGATATTAGCTTTGGAGTAAGTATACACAGGAAATCCAATATGTTAGCATTTAACTTTCAAAAAGGAGACTATGATAAAATTAGAAGAACGGTGAAAACAAAACTTAGAGAAACAGCTGCGAGAGGACACTCAGGGCTGTGCTAGATCCATAGCTATAAATGAATAATCCTAACAAGTCAAACAGAAATCACACAGAGAGGCAGCTCAAGGCTGCGCTAGTCCCAGCTAGAGAGGCAGCTCAAGGCTGAGCTAGTACTCATAGCAAACAGAAGAACCACCCACTCAAACAGAATCAAACAGAGAGGATGCACAGGACTGTGCTAGTAGACACAGCTATAAATGAATAATCCTAACCAAGTCAAACAGAAAATCACATAGAGAGGTAGCTCAAGGCTGAGCTAGTGGGTCTCAGCTACAGAGGCAGCTCAAGGCTAAGCTAGTAGTCACAGCAAACAGAAGAACCACCCACTCAGAATCAAACAGAGAGGATGCACAGGACTGTGCTAGTAGACACAGCTAAACGGAAGAATGGCCCACTCGTGCCACATAGAGAGACCGCTCAAAGTTTCGCTAGTAGTCACAGCTAAACGAATAAGCAAACACAACCAGAACCCTCACAAAGAGGACTCAAAGAGAAATCACACAGGGATCTCTCAGGACAAGGCCACACAAAGGAACACTCACGGCTATGCCATATAGAACTCAAGGATAAGGGAAGCCACTCATGGGGAAACACTGTAAGCTGTACCATACAGCACTCAGGGAAAAGGGAAGCCACTCAAAGGAATACTCAAGGGTGTGCCACTAGGCACTCAAGGAAAAAGGGAAGCCACTTATAGGAATACACTAGGCTGTGCCTCACAGCACACAAGAGAACAGGGAAGCCAGTATAGAAATACACAAGGCTGGCCACGCAGCACTCAAAGGTAAAGGGGAGTCAACTATAGGAATACACTCTAGGCTGTACCATACAGCACTCAGGGAAAAGGGAAGCCACTCATAGAAATACACAAGGCTTGCCACGCAGCACTCAAGGGGAAAGGGGCGCCAACTATAGGAATACACTCTAAGCTATACCATACAGTACTCATGGAAAACGGAAGCCACTCATAGGAACACTCTAGGCTATACCATACAGCACTCATGGAAAAGGGAAGCCACTCATAGGAACACGCTAGGCTGTGCCATACAGCACTCAGGGAAAAGGGAAGCCACTCATAGAAATACACAAGGCTGGCCACACAACACACAAGGGTAAAGGGAAGCCACTTATAGTAATACACAAGGCTGTGCCACAGAGTCAAATAACAGACACTAGACACAAAGGGAAAAGTAAGCAAACAGGGAAATCTGCCTTTACATACACAGATCAAATAAGGAGCAATGCTCACAAGATTCAGGAGACAGACACAGCAGACAGAGTTAAAGCAGGCTAAAGGGCAGGGCTGCTTCTAAAACACATCAGAAAGATGCAGGGCTTACACTGCAGTCAAAGGTAAAAAGCAAACAAAGGGAAAACAAACAATGTTCTTACCAGAACTCAACCATGAAGGGAAGGGAAAGGCAGGCAGAGACAGAGCACACCCAGCTGCATGGGAGCAAGGTAATCAAAAAAAGTAACTAGGCTGTAAAAGCATACTAATCAAGAAAAGCAGCTGGACTGGCAACAACTGGCTCTCTGAACAGTGAAAGGAAACAAGAGAAACCACACAAGGAAGCAATAGGCTTATGCTGGAGAGCCTAGATAACAAGGAAGGAATCTATTCAGGTTGAAACCAGAACCACACACAGAAAAACAGAACAGGGCTTTACTTGGAAGTAAAGTTAACAGGATAGTAATCCATACAGGTTTAAAGCAGAACAACACATACAGAGAAATAAAAGAAGGTTTTGCTTGAGAGCAAACCTAACAGGAAAGTAATCCAAACAAATTCAAACCAAAACCACTTACACAAGGCTCAGGGCTGTGCCACAGAGACACAGCTTAAAAAGACCAGTTCCCTCAGAATCAAACAGTACAACAAGAAAAGGAAAATAGACCTGTTGCAAAGGCAATGCAGGAAAGCTCCCTGGGTCCTTTTAAAGGAGTAGGCTGATGATGTTGCAAGTAGGAAATGAAGCAGAAGCAGGGTGACCAAAGTGAGGCTTGGCTAACAGGAAGAAGAACAACAACAGGGAAAAAGGCAGACTGGAGAAGTCACAGAGCTAGATATAGAGAAATAGTATGTCTGAACATAAGGGCACGGTCACAACCATGACAACCTGGAGAATGTAATGGGACAATTTGACAAATTGAAGAGTAGCAAATCTCCTGGACCAGATGGTATTCATCCCAGAGTACCGACAGAATTGAAAAATGAACTTTCAGAACTATTGTTAGTAATATATAATTTATCTTTAAAATCGAGCATGGTACCGGAAGATTAGAGGGTGGCCAATGTAACGCCGATTTTTTTAAAAGGTTCCAGAGGAGATCCGGGAAATTACAGACCGGTGAGCCTGACGTTGGTGCCAGGTAACACGGTAGAGACTATTATAAAGAACAAAATTACAGAGCATATTCAAAAGCATAGATTAATGAGACAAAGCCAACATGGATTTAGTTAAGAGAAATCTTGCCTCACCAATCTATTACATTTCTTTGAAGGGGTGTACAAGTATGTGGATAAAGGTGAACCGGTTGATATTGTGCATCTGGATTTTCAAAAGGTGTTTGACAAAGTACCTCATGAAAGACTCCAGAGGAAATTGGAACGTTATGGGATAGGAGGCAGTGTTCTATTCTGGATTAAAAACTGGTTAAAATATAGAAAACAGAGAGTAGGGTTAAATGGTCAGTATTCTCAATGGAGAAGGGTAGTTAGTGGGGATCCCTAGGAGTCAATGCTGGGACTGCTGCTTTTTAACATATATATAAATGACCTAGAGATGGGAGTAAGTACTGAGGTAATTAAATTTGCTGATGACACAAAGTTATTCAAAGTCGTTAAATCGTGGGAGGATTGTGAAAAATTACAAGAGGACCTTACGAGACTGGGCGTCTAAATGGCAGATGACTTTTAATGTGAGCAAGTGCAAAGTGATGCATGTGGGAAAGAGGAACCTGAAAATGAAGATACATACCTGTAGCAGGTATTCTCCGTGGACAGCAGGCTGAATTTTCTCACTGATGGCTCGTCATCCGCGACGGCCCAGGAGACCGTAAGAACTTTGGAAAAACTAGAAGTCTCTGGAACGCTGCGTTGCGTGGCTTCCCACTCACGACGCGAGTGTGTCCTCTTCAGTTAAATAAAAAGCAAAGTAGAGAATTGGAACAACTCCAAAGGGAGGGGGAAGCGTTTGTGAGAATATTCAGCCTGCTATCCTCCGAGAATACCTGCTACAGGTATGTATCTTCATTTTCTCCGAGGACAAGCAGGCTAAATATTCTCACTGATGGGGTATCCTTAGCCCACAGGCTCACTCAAAACAATGAACACTGGTAAATTGGGCCTCACAGCGGCGAGGACATAATATAGATTAACCTAAAAAGAAACACAACTAAGTGAGAGTGCAGCCTGGAGCAGAACAGAAATGGGCCTAGGAGGGTGGAGTTGGATTCTAAACCCCAAACAGATTCTGCAGCACTGACTGCCCAAAACAACTGTTGCGTCGGGTATCCTGTTGAAGGCAGTAGTGAGATGTGAATGTGTGGACTGATGACCAACGTTGCAGCCTTGCAAATCTCTTCTATAGAAGCTGACTTCAAATGAGCCACTGACGCAGCCATGGCTTTGACATTATGAGCCGTGACATGGCCCTCCAGAGTCAGCCCAGCTTGGGCGGTGGTGAAGGAAATACAATCTGCTAGCCAATAAGAGATGGTGCGTTTTCCGATGGCAACTCCCCTCCTGTTGGGATTAAAAGAAACAAACAGCTGGGCAGACTGTCTATAGGGCTTTGTCCGTTCCACGTAAAAGGCCAATGCTCTCTTACAGTCCAAGGTATGCAACTTGTCTACACCAGGGCAGGTATGTGGACGGGGAAAGAATGTTGGCAAGACATTTGACTGGTTCCTTTGGCAGGAACTTAGGGGGAGTGCGGAGGACTACTCTTATGATGAAACTTGATATAAGGTGCAGGCACTACCAGGGCTTGGTGCTCACTGGCTCTACGAGCTGAAGTAATAGCCACCAAGAAAATTACCTTCCAGGTCAGGTACTTCAGATGGAAGGAATTCAGTGGCTCAAAAATAGCTTTCATCAGCTGGGTGAGAACGACGTTAAGACCCATGACACTGGTGGAGGTTTGACTGGGGGCTTTGACAAAAGCAAACCTCTTATGAAATGAATTACTAAAGGCTGTCCAGAGAAAGGCTGACCTTCTACACGTTGATGGTAAGCACTGATTGCACTAAGGTGAACCCTTACGGAGTTGGTCTTGAGACCAGACTCTGACAAGTGTAGAAGGTATTCAAGCAGGGTGCGTGAAGGACAAGAAAAGGGATCTAGGGCCCTGCTGTCACACCAGACGGCAAACCTCTTCCATTTGAAAGAGTAACACTTCTTCATGGAATCTTTCCTGGAAGCAAGCAAGACTCGGGAGACACCCTCTGAAAGACCCAAGGAGGCAACTTCTAAGCTCTCAACATCCAGGCCGTGAGAGCTAGAGACTGGAGGTTGGGATGCAGAAGCGACCCCTCATTCTGGGTGATGAGGGTCAGAAAACACTCCAATCTCCACGGTTCTTCGGAGGACAACTCTAGAAGAAGAGGGAACCATATCTGATGGGGCCAAAAAGGCACTATCAGAATCATGGTTCCACGGTCTTGCTTGAGTTTCAGCAAAGTCTTCCCTACTAGAGGTATGGGAGGATACGCATACAGAAGGCCTGTCCCCCAATGAAGGAGAAAGGCATCCGACACTAGTCTGTCGTGGGCCTGAAATCTGGAACAGAATTGAGGGACTTTATGATTGATCTGAGTGGCAAAAAGATCCACCGAGGGGGTGCCCCACTCTCGGAAGATCTTGTGGACAACATTCATGTTCAGAGACCACTCGTGAGGTTGCATGATCCTGCTCAACCTCTCGGCCAGACTGTTTTTTACGCCTGCCAGAGACGTGGCCTAGAGAAGCATGCCGTGATGGTGCGCCCAAACCCACATCCTGATGGCTTCCTGACACAGAAGGCGAGATCCGGTGCCCCCCTGTTTGTTGGTGTAATACATAGCAACTTGATTGTCTGTCTGAATTTGAATGATTTGGTTGGACAGCCGATCTCTGAAAACCTTGAGAGCGCTCCAGATCGCTCGTAATTCCAGGAGGTTGATCTGAAGATCTTTTTCCTGAAAGGACCAAGCTCCTTGAGTGTGAAGTCCATCTACATGAGCTCCCCACCCCAGGAGGGATGCATCCGTCATCAGCACTTTTTGTGGCTGAGGAATTTGGAATGGACGTTCCAAGGTCAAATTGGATTGAATGGTCCACCACTGAAGGGATCTGCAAAACTCGGTGGAGAGATGGACTACATCCTCTAGATCCCCTGTGGCCTGACACCACTGAGAAGCTAGGGTCCATTGAGCTGATCTCATATGTAGACGTGCCACGGGAGTTGCATGAACTGTGGAGGCCATGTGTCCTAAGAGTCTCAACATCTGCTGAGCTGTGAATTGTTGAGACACTCGAGTCATGGACACTAGAGACAGGAAATTGTCTGCCCTTGCCTGGGGAAAATAAGCTTGAGACGTCCGTGTGTCCAACAGAGCTCCAATGAACTCCAATTTCTGTACCGGGACATTACAAACCCCAGTAGCACCAGCAGTCGAATAGTCATCCGCATCGACTGTAGAGAACCTGCCTCCGAGGTGCTCTTCACCAGCCAATCGTCAAGATAAGGGAACACATGCACTCCCAGTCTGCGTAGTGATGCTGCGACAACTGCCAGGCACTTTGTGAAGACCCTGGGCGCGGATGCGAGGCCAAAGGGTAGTACACAGTACTGAAAGTGCTGAGTTCCCAACCGAAATCAAAGATACTTCCTGTGAGCTGGAAGTATCGAGATGTGAGTATAGGCATCCTTTAAGTCCAAAGAGCATAGCCAATCGTTTTCCCGAATCATGGGAAGAGGGGTGCCCAGGGAAACCATCCTGAACTTTTCTTGGACTAGAAATTTGTTCAGGGCCCTTAGGTCTAGGATGGGATGTATCCACCCTGTTTTCTTTTGCACAAGGAAGTACCTGGAATAGAATCCCAGCCGCTCGTCCCCTGGTGGAACGGGTTCAACCGCATTGCCCTTTAGAAGGGCGAAGAGTTCCTCTGCAAGTACTTGCTTGTGCTGGGAGCTGAAGGACTGAGCTCTCAGTGGGTAATTTGGAGGCTTGGATACCAGATTGAGTGTATCCTAACCAGACTATTTGAAGAACCCACCTGTCGGAGGTTATAAGAGGCCACCTTTGGTGAAAAAATATCAACCTCCCCCCGACCGGCAAGCCGTCCAGCACGGACACTTTTTCCAAGGCTATGCTGCATTGTAGCCAGTCAAAAGCCCATCCCTTGCTTTTCCTGGGGAGCCCTAGGGGCCTTAGGCGCACAGCGTTGACGAGAACGCGCATGCTGGGACTGAGCCTGAACCAGCTGCCGAGAAGCAGGAGTGTACCTACGTCTATTATAGGAATAGGGAGCACTCCTCCTCCCTCCAAAAAACCTCCTGGATGAGGAGGTGGTAGCAGAAGACGCCCGGCGGGAGAGAGAATCCATAGCATCATGGTGCTTTTTGATCTGATCGACCATGTCCTCTACTTTCTCTCCAAAAAGATTATCCCCCCCCCCGGCAAAGAAACATCCGCCATTCGCTGCTGGGTCTTATGATCCAGGCCAGAGACTCGCAGCCATTAGAGGCTGCGCTTCACTATACCCTGAGCAGCTACTCAGGATGCTACATCAAAAGTGTCGTCAGTCCCCCTGGCCAGGAATTTGCGACACGCCTTCTGCTGCCTGACTACCTGGTGAAAAGGTTCGGCAAGCTCCAGAGGAAGTGCTTCAACCAAACTAGACAGTTGCCTCACCGAGTTCCGCAAATGGATGCTCGTGTAGAGCTGGTAAGTTTGGATCTTGGCGGCGAGCATGGCGGCCTGATACGTTCTCCTCCCAAAAGAATCCAAGGTCCTAGAGAGTCTAGGGGTAGCCTGGGGGTGCCGAGGCATAGTCTCTAGTACTCTTGGCTCTTCTGAGAGCAGAGTCCACCACCATGGAATCGTGAGGAAGTTGGGCCTTCACCATTACAGGCTCTCTATGGACTCTGTACTGTGACTCGGATTTTTTGGGAACCACTGGGTTAGAAAGAGGGCACAACCAATTACGCATAAGTACTTCCCTGATAGTATTATGCAAGGGGGCCGTTGCAACCTCAGCAGGCGGAAAACGATAATCCAAGACCTTGAGCATCTCGGCCCTGCGCTCATCCACAACCTCCAAAGGGAATGGAATGTCTTTAGAAATTTCTTGAACAAAAGATGAGAAAGAAAGACTCTCAGGTGGAGACATTCTACTCTCAATTGGTGGAGTAGGATCAGAGGGAACCCCACTCGATTCTTCCTCCTAAAAGTATCTGGGGTCTTCCTGCTCTTCCCACAAGTGTTCCTCATCGGTATCAGACAAAAGCTCCCTAAGAGCAGCCCAAACCCAAGCCTGTCTCGACGTCGAGGATTGACGACTTTGTGGGGGGTGTCGAGAAGTTGACCCCTGCCTGGTCTCCTGCGAAGCTTCCTCCACCGACGTCGAGGGGAAATCGACCCGGGTGGCGGCAGACGCTGGTACTGCAAGCGGCACTGAGGACGGAGACCTCACCACAGGCGACAGCCCAGATGCCACTTCTGCAGTCGGTACAGAAGGCGCAAGCACCCCCGACACTGAAGCAGATTGGCCAGCAATCCCTCCAGAAGCTCTGGCAGAAGGGCCCTGATGCGCTCGTCGAGAACCTCCATCGGAAAAGACTGGGGGGCCTGTGCAGGAGTCGGTGCTAGAATCTGAGGAGGTTTGAGAGCCAGTACCAGGCTGCAAGTTGACCGACGCATCGGCACTTCTTGTATGGAGGGTGAGCAGTCCTCCCAGCACTGACGCTTCTCAGGTGCCGACTGCCTCGGCTACGTGCTCTCGGTACCATGCACGGAAGGAGATCGATGACGGTGCTTCTTTGCCTTCGCTCGATGCCCGTCATCGAGACTCCTCGGTACCGAAGAGGAAGACGTGGAATCCTCATGCCTCCTCGGAGGCCGGGTGCAACGAAGGTCGGTCTCGGGGGGCCTGCAGAGCAGTAGGCCTCGAGATAGGTGGAGACCCACTTGATGCCTCGCTGCTCTCAGTGCGATGCGGTCGTTCAGCAGTCATTACCTGCACTATCGATGTCGCTGTCTTCCTCGACGTCGACATTGATGCTGCCGACCTCAGTACCAATGTCGATGCCGACGTCAAAGGACCGGACCGATCTGGAAAAGGTTTCGCACGTTGAGCTTCCTGAGCCACTTGGGTCTGTTCCTTTATCAACAGGCACAGCATACAGGCAGCTGGCAGATGGTCAGGCCCAAAGCACTGAAGACACCACGCGTGGGGTTCGGTACTGGAGATGGTCCGGTTGCAGCGAGTACAATGCTTGAAGCCACTGGGAGCCTTCGATGACATGGACGGGAAAATAGCAGCTGCGAAATTAAAAGCCTCGATTGTGCCAAATAAAGAGGCACAAAAAAAGAAAAAATGACCTGGCTGAGTAGCCTAAAGGGTGGCTGCGACGAAAAAGAAAGGAAACTTCAAACGGGGAAGAAAAACTAAGAAATAAAGGAAAAAATCTCTCTCTATATATGTATTTTAATATCGAAGCAGAAAACTTTAAACCAAAGCTAAGAAAAAGAAGAAAAGAGGTACTTTGTCAAATGCCTTCTGAAAATCCAGATACACAACATCAACCTGCTCACCTGTGGGCTAAGAAAAGGATTTCTGAGCTGGTTTGGTTTGTTTGTTGGTAGTAGCTGCCAGTGATCTAAAATCTTTTCTGAATCTTTAATTCATCTATCTAAACTTACACAAACCTTTCTGTCTGTTATCCTATTGCCTAAAAACTGCAATTTGTGCTCTATTTTTGCTATGAACTTTTTTCTTTTTCTCTGAAACTGTGATTGTTGTGTTTGGGGGCTGAGACTAGTGTGCTGAGAAATGTACCTTAACAGTTAGGATTCCAGCAGGGATCTTAGCACCATGTGGGAGGAGGGGCTAATTGTATACAGTCAGGTAGTTTGAAGACTACATAAAGACTAGAAAGGGGGAGGACTACCTGACCTGTGGGCTGCGCAAAGGATTTCTGAGCTGGTTTGGTTTGTTTGTTGGCAGAAGCTGCCAGTGATGTAAAATCTTTTCTGAATCTAATTCATCTATTTAAACTTACACACACACAAAACACACAAAACACTGTCCTCTTTAAACCTTTCTGTCTGTTATCCTATTGCCTAAAAACCATAGGCGGTCGGTGGCCCAACTGTTTGGGGAGGCTAAAAGGGGCGGGGTTAGGAGTGGGGCCAGGGGTGGAGCTTAAATCCATAATTGTCTGATAATACACAGAAAAAATAAATAAATAAAAATAAAAGTCACAATTAATACCTTTTATTAAATTTAGATATTAGATATGTATCATATATCAAAGAATAAAGTGGTTGCTCAAAGCATATACTAACAACAATCGCTCAACTGCAAAACACTATGCACAACTTTGTGCAAAAACACACTCAGAACCTTACTGTACCATAAATATTACACTGGGCAGAACCTAATACACCAATATACCACCCATACGGAAAATGCAGACCGTCAACAATATGAAACAAGGATCATAATATCACAATTCTCATGTAGAGCCACAAAACATTCTAATTCATGTTTAATGTGGGATAAAATGCCATACATAAGTAAATAAATATAAACATTTAATGTTGAGCACCTGATTCTCAATGTGGCCATATTCCAAACACTATAATGAAAATAAAATGATCTTTTCTACCTTTGTTGTCTAGTGACTTTGTTTTTCTGATCATGCTGGCCCAGTATCCGATTCTGCTGCTATCTGTCCTCTTAACTCCGTTTCTAGGGCTTCTTTTCCATTTATTTCTTTACTTTCTGCCTTTCTTCTTCATTTCTTGTCCTCGCTCCCCGGCCCCCCTCCAGCCATCCATACCACCCATTGATTCTCTCCTCTCCCCTTCCCCCTCTCCAGCCATCCATACACACCCACCCATTGATTCTCTCCTCTCTGTTCCCAGGCAGTTTCTAACAGGAGCTGCTCATCCAATCAGAGAGCTCTATTTGAATGCAGATTAACATACAGACACTCTAATGGGAATTTTTAGTCAAAAACACTAGTTAAACCCTTCGTTTTTGGATCAAAGTTCACATTTTTTATCAGAGCCATGCCTAACATTAAGGCTGTAAACATTTCCAACAATTTTTACCCATAAATATGCAAATGAGAACCTCCCAAAAACGGACTAATTTGCATATGGCTTGAGCAAATTTGAGTACATAGCATACCAATCCCACTTCCTAGCACCTAAATTCTGCAATTAGATTTAATGCAAATACTTTTAAAACTTATTTTTAGCACTTTTAAAATTTCAGGGGTCAGTGAAAGTCTCTTTGGTGTGAACTGCTCCAGCCAACCCCCCTGCTCTGCTCTCCAGCATTAAGGTAATCAAATTACAACTGGTTATACACCAGGCTAGAGACTTTTCACTGCAGCTGCTGCAATTAGGACTTGCAGGAGAACTACTACTAATACTATTTAGCATTTCTATAGAAACAGCTGATCCATCCTGCTGTTGCTGGGGAGGCATAGCCTATGCTAAAAACTGTAATTTGTGCTCTATTTTTGCTGTGAACTTTTTTCTTTTTCTCTGAAACTGTGATTCCTGTTTTTGGGGGCTGGGCTGGGCTGCCTGGAAGGAGTTCTTTGGGGCTGGGCTTAGTTCCTGCGATGAGTCTGCTGAGTAACCTACCTTCACAGTTAGGAGTCCAGCAGGAATCTTAACAACATGTGGCAGGAGGGGCTAATTGTATGCAGTCAGGTAGTTTGAAGACTACATAAAGAGGAGAAAGGGGAAGGACTGCCTGACCTGTTGGCTGAGCAAAGGATTTCTGTGCTGGTTTGGTTTGTTTGTTTTTTGGCAGAAGCTGCCAGTGATCTAAAATCTTTTCTGAATCTTTAATTCATCTATATAAACTTACAGAAAAAAAACAAACGCTGTTGTTATACTAGGGTGTGTCCTCTTTAAACCTTTCTGTCTATTATCCTATTGCCTAAAAACTGCAATTTGTGCTCTATTTTTGCTGTGAACTTTTTTCTTTTTCTCTGAAACTGTGATTCCTGTGTTTGGGGTCTGGGCTGCCTGGAAGGAATTCTTTGGGGCTGGGCTTAGTTCCTGAGGCGAGTGTGCTGAGTAACGAACCTTAACAGTAAAGTTGCCAGGTCTGCGGGCTTCCCGCCCAATTGGGCGGCTTTCCGCGACCGGTTGCGGGCAATTTTTGCCGGCTGTGGGCTGCGGGAAATTGGGCGGCTTTTAAAAACCGCAGTGCGGATTTGGGTGCTTTTCTGGGGCTTCTATTGGTCCAATTTGGTCCAATAGAAGCCCCACAGAGGCTGGGTTAATGACGTCGGAGGTGGGGTTAGTGACATCGACGGCTACATTGGGGGTGGGGTTAAAGACATCAGAGGCGGGGTTAAAGATGTCAGAGGCGGGGTTAAAGACGTCGGGGGCAGGGGTTGACTTTGTGCGGGTTTTGGGCTGGTTTTGGGTGGGGAAATTTTTTTCAATCTGGCAACCCTGCTTAACAGTTAGGATTCCAGCAGGGATCTTAGCACCATGTGGGAGGAGGGGCTAATTGTATGCAGTCAGGTAGTTTGAAGACTACATAAAGACTAGAAAGGGGGAGGACTGCCTGACCTGTGGGCTGAGCAAAGGATTTCTGAGCTGGTTTGGTTTGTTTGTTGGCAGAAGCTGCCAGTGATGTAAAATCTTTTCTGAATCTTTAATTCATCTATCTAAACTTACACACACACAAACACAATGCTGTTATACTAGGGTGTGTCCTCTTTAAACCTTTCTGTCTGTTATCCTATTGCCTAAAAACTGTAATTTGTGCTCTATTTTTGCTGTGAACTTTTTTCTTTTTCTCTGAAACTGTGATTCCTGTGTTTGGGTGCTGGGCTGGGCTGCCTGGAAGGAGTTCTCTGGGGCTGAGCAAGGAGTGTGCTGAGTAAGGTATCTTAACAGTTAGGATTCCAGCAGGGATCTTAGCACCATGTGGGAGGAGGGGCTAATTGTATGCAGTCAGGTAGTTTGAAGACTACATAAAGAGGAGAAAGGGGGAGGACTGCCTGACCTGTGGGCTGAGCAAAGGATTTTTGAGCTGGTTTGGTTTGTTTGTTGGCAGAAGCTGTCAGTGATCTAAAATTTTGTCTAAATCTTTAATTCATCTATATAAACTTACAGAAATAAAACAAACGCTGTTGTTATACTAGGGTGTGTCCTCTTTAAACCTTTCTGTCTGTTATCCTATTGCCTAAAAATTGCTATTTGTGCTCTATTTTTGCTGTGAACTTTTTTCTTTTTCTTTGAAACTGTGATTCCTGTGTTTGGGGTCTGGGCTGCCTGGAAGGAGTTCTTTGGGGCTGGGCTTAGTTCCTGAGGCGAGTGTGCTGAGTAACGAACCTTAACAGCAAAGTTGCCAGGTCTAGAGATGGGAGTAACTAGTGAGGTAATTAAATTCGCAGATGACAACAGTTATTCAAGGTCGTCAAGTCGCAGGAGAAATGTGAAAGATTACAGGAGGACCTCGCGAGACTGGGGGATTGGGCGTCCAAGTGGCAGATGAAGTTCAATGTTGACAAGTGCAAAGTGATGCATGTGGGTAAGAGGAACCCGAATTACAGCTATGTCATGCAAGGTTCCGCGTTAGGAGTTGTAGGGGTATTTCCCTGATCTCATGTAATATATGGTAACATATATTAAGTGTTTTTTTTGCTGGGGCTCTGGGGGGGCTGTTCCAGGGTTTTGGTGGATGGTGCTGGCTGGAAAAAGGTTTAAAGTTAGTTTGGAAATTATTAATGGAGTTAGGTGAAGTGTGAGATGTTTCTTAAATATGGTTTTATTTTACAAAAGAATAACCCATGATTAGGTGGGGATTGTACTATAAAATGTTCTTTGCTGTTTTGGGTACAAGTCAGGTTACAATTGACTTTGAAATTCTCTGTGTAGGAAGTTTTGCAGTAACTTCTATGGGGGTTTGGACAGCCAAGATTCTAAACAGTTAAGAAAAAAAACCTGTCTTTCTCTGACAAGCTGATTGGTTGAGTGATGTCAGATGTTCCTCTAGAGGGGGTGAGTTGCCAGGGAGACTGGGTGAGCTGAAGACGAGGGCTGTGAACATGGAGAGTGAGAAAGAATAAAACGTTTGCTGGGTGTGTGAAACCTAAGGAATAAAAGTATATTTTATGAGTTTAAAGTGAAAAGTGACATTGAAAAAGGGTACTTTGATATTGAAAGTGAGTGAAGGTGAGCCTTGGTACTGAGAATGAGATGATTTGAGCTTAGAAGTGAGTACTTCAATAAACAAACTGCCTTTCTCATGGTTGTATTGCTGTATACATGTAGGGGAAACTGGTGTGGTTCTGAGGCAGCATGGGCAGAGAAATCATATTAATTTGGTTCAGTCCTGCAAGTGATGGAGGAATGCCATCTGGTTTTAATTTACTCAAGAAGTCTAGCTTTTGCTACACCAGAGGTTAGAAAGGTCAGAGAGAAGTAATTATTTACCACATATGGATACCATTATAAGCAAGGCATATTGCAGGCAGTTTAAAGGATTAGTTTAATGCTGGTTAGAAGGAAATAGTTTAAATAATTCTAGATGAGTTAGATTTTGTCTTATAAGGAATTCTGATCTCTGCTTATTTTAGAATATGTTTTATTCTGTGTAATTAATAAGTTCTATTTCTATGTAGAATATCTTTTAAATTCAGTGTTACACCAGTGGCTGACTTTTCAAGTGAAGCTTTTGTCTGCAGTGTAAGAGATCATCTGGTTTGAATTATCCACAGTCCTAGCTAGGTGAAAGAGGTCAGGAAAAGTCAACTTTGTTCCTTGATGGATGAATAGCTAAATGAAGGACTGGTTTTCTGAAAGTAATAAATGTATGTGAGACTGGCCCCTTGGCCCCTTAATGAATGCCAGAACCCAGTTAGTATGAAGTTGATTGGGAAACTGATTATGTGAATAATAAAATGCAAGAGATAGGTGCCACATTGTCTAGTATGAGAGGCCCCAGGTCATAGGTCAGTTTAGGAAATGTCTGAAACCTATGTAACTGATATTTTGAATATATGTGTACAGATGATTGGTTCAGACAGGGTAATCAATCTATTCTTTACCATCTGGAAAGTAAGGGGGGCTAGAGGGGTTTAAAACTGTATATAACTGGGAGCAGAAGGAGCTTACGTTAGAAGGAGAGAGCTAAGAAGAAGAGAAGGAGCTGAGACAGAAGCCATAAGATCCAGAGAGCTGAGAAAGAGAAGAAGAGAGCTAGAGCTGATGTTCTACTTTGTTTGCTGGCAAATAAAGAAGACTTCTCTCTCATTCTGGTGTGTGCTGTTTGACTCCTGAAGTACCACAGATTCTGCTAACAATAGTGGTAATTCCTGCAACAATTCTTGGTGTGAGAAGTGGGATCCTGAACCCTGCATCAATTTCTGGCACCCAACTGACTGAGGAACATTGCCCGGGTATGTATTCTGTATTGTAATCCTAGCTAGGAAACTGTAAACCAGCCCCTCAAAAGTTGAGGGAAGGGGAGTCTGATCAACTCTCAGCGAAGGCCTTAGTACCTTCTAGTCTAGTGAGGACTAGTAGGAAAACTGCCAGAGCTTACCTGTATCTGAGAAATCTGAAATTGTTGGGTGGGATTTTTTGTACAGTATGTGTGTGATGCATGAATGATTAAATGAGTGTGGACTTCTTATAGCTGCGGTTCCAGTTAACGCGAGTTCAACTGGCCAGCGACGGAAGGAAGCGATTGTTGTTTGTTTACCTTTTTGTCTCTGGATGTGTGGACCCCATACCACACTTCCAAAAATTCCCTTCCTTTTTGTGTGTTGTAACTGTAAGCATTATGGGAGGGACATCATCTAGACAAATTGCTACTCCCCTAGAATGTATGCTTAAGAATTTCAAGAAAGGATTTTTAGTCAATGATTATGGACAGACTTTAAGCTTAAGTACTCTAAGAACTTTGTGTGAAGTTGAGTGGCCATCTATGGGAGTGGGGTGGCCCCCTAGTGGCAGCTTAGATATTGAAGTAATCCGGAAGGTCTACAGCATAGTTGTAGGAGAACCAGAATATTCTGAACAACTCCCCTTTATAGATTCCTGGAACAGCCTTGTGACTGACCCTCCCTCTTGGTTGAAAACTTATATGGGATCCCCAGTAAAGTTCATGTTGGGCTGCGTTCAAAGAAAGATTATTAGAAAATCTAAACTGGAGGAGGGAAAGAGTCCCAGGAAGCCTACCACCCAATCGGTGGCTTCTGCCCCTACCCTGTCCGAGAAACCCATACTCTCTGATGACCCCTCAGATCTTGAGCCACCACCTTATGGTCCATTGTTGGGGTTCCGCTCCACCCCCAGAGATCCACGGCGTCCAGCCCAAGCCTCTCCAGTACAGGCTTCTCCGGATAGTTCCTCCCCTTCTGTGCGAACCCCGCCACATCCTAGGTTGGACTTTTCACCCAGCATCTACCCTCCTCTGCCACATTCTTCCCTGTTAACCTCCCAAGACCCGCTTTGGGCCCCACCCCCTGACTCCTCAACTCCCGACAGCCCAGCCTCTCCCTCTAGTACCCCTACCCATTCATCAGGGGCCCAGCATCCCTTTCAATGGACTGAATCACCTGTGACCACCTCTCAGTCTATGAGTACCCCTCCCCATCCCTCAGGGGTTCAACACGCCTCCCCTGAATGGGTTAGACCTGTTGCAATCACCATGATAAGGGGGTAGCTCCTAGCTCTACCTCAGGTTCCATTCCCACCTCCTCGAGAGTTCTGCCCCTGCGTCAGGTAACCACCACTCGACCGGATCCTAATAATCAGGGTCAGGTTATACAGGCACAGGCCTACCAGTATGTACCCTTCACAACCACCGATCTCCTGAATTGGAAGACGCATTACCCCTCTTATACTGAAAAGCCTCAGGCAGTGGTGGACCTAGTGGCTAGCATTATGGCCACCCATAACCCAACCTGGACTGATTGTCAACAATTTCTCCTGACCCTCTTCACAACTGAGGAGAGGCGGAAGATTTTACAAAATGCTGAGGCCATCACGTGAGCGCGTGTCCCCGAGGGGACACAGGACTCAGAGGAATGGGTTAGAACTCGGTTCCCTCATGCAGCTCCAGCTTGGGATCCAAATAATGGGCAGCACTATGAACTGTTGTCTGGCTATTGCCGGGACTTGCTGGAAGGTATGAAGAAAGGCATAAAGAGGCCCATTAATCTGGCAAAGGTCTCTGAAATTCTCCAAGGGGCAACTGAATCCCCTGGGGCCTTTTTAGAGCGACTAATTGAAGCTTACAGAACATACACCCCATTTGACCCTGAGGCACTAGAAAACCAGAGAATGGTGAATAGTGCATTGGTGGCCCAGAGTATGCCAGATATCCGGAAGAAGCTGCAGCGTCAGGAGGGATTCACAGGGATGAATACCACCCAGCTAATTGAGATCGTAACAAAGGTTTTCGTTAATAGGGATCAGGAGATGCGCCGAGAGGCTGACCGGAAGATGCAGAAGAAGGCCGACCTTTTGGCGGCAGCCATTACTAACTCCACCCTTAACCGAGGTCGACCTCTAGCTAATGGGAAGCCAAAGTGGGACCCCGGACCGCCAGCCAGGCCTCGAGATTCCTTCAATCAATCCCGGCCACGAGGGGAGAATCCCAGACCACGATTGGAGAGGGATCAGTGCGCCTACTGCAAGGAAAGAGGGCACTGGAAAGATGAATGCCCCCAGAGGCGCCAGGGACTGAGAAGGGGACCAGGAGATCGAGGAAGCCGAGGCCGAGTTCGAGAGGGAAGGTATGAGCCTTCTGAATCTGACATCATTGGGATAGCCGAGATGGCAGAATGGGATGAATAGGACAGACCGGGTTCCTACAAACTGGGCTCCCAGGAACCCATGGTCAAGCTAACCATAGGGAGCCGCTCAATTCCATTTATGATTGATACAGGAGCTGAACATTCTGTTGTGATGGAGCGATTAGCGCCTGTGTCTGGAAAAACTGTCCGAGTGGTGGCAGCCACGGGGGTGCAGAACCGGAGGCCCTTCCTGACGACCCGTAGATGCCAATTAGGCTCACACACAGTCACTCATGAATTCCTGTATATGCCAGACTGTCCAATCCCTTTGTTAGGCCGGGACCTGCTGTCCAAGCTTAGGGCCCAAATTTCCTTTGACTCTGATGGCCAGACTTCAGTCTCTTTTCGGCCCCCGACATCCAGTCCTAAGGGCATATTGAGTTTCTGCTGCCCCCTTGAAGAAGAATGGCGGCTGCATCAGTCGCATGGCCAAGTTGACCTACCCCTGGCCGACAGCTTCCAGGTCAATGGGGTATGGGCAGAAGATAATCCCCCAGGGTTGGCCCGAAATATTCCTCCTGTCCATGTAGATTTACTTCCTAGTGCCCGGCCAATCCATCTTCGTCAATACCCAATTCCCCGAAAGGCTCTGGAAGGGATTCAAGCACATCTGAATCATCTGTTATCCCATGGAATTATTCGACCTTGCCAGTCTCCATGGAATACGCCACTGTTGCCAGTCCAGAAGCCAGGGACTGAGGACTACCGGCCAGTCCAAGACTTACGAGTGGTCAACAAATCCACTATTTCATTACACCCTGTAGTGCCTAATCTATATGTCCTGTTGGGATTGATACCTTCTGGAGCTACCCATTTCACAACACTGGACCTAAAAGATGCCTTCTTTTGTATTCGGGTGGCCCCCGCCAGTCAACTGCTTTTCGCCTTTCAATGGGAAAATCCAGTAACAGGACGGAAGCTTCAGTATACATGGACCCGCCTGCCACAGGGGTTCAAGAACTCCCCCACCATTTTTGGGACTGCCCTAGGACAAGACCTTAAGACTTTTAAATCTGAGCCTTCCAGGCGAGTTTTACTCCAGTATGTAGATGACCTCCTGATTGCAGCAGTGACCCAGGAAGAGTGTTTCGAGGCTACCAGAGAATTGCTGGAGTTACTCTTGGATGCAGGTTATAAGGTCTCACGCTCGAAGGCCCAACTCTGTCAGTCAGAAGTGAAGTATCTGGGCTTCTGCATTTCCCAGGGAAGTCGGAGACTGGATGTCAGTAGGAAGCAGCTAATAGCACTCAATTGTCTAAGCATACTCCGATAGCAGATAACCCAATGTTTTTACCAGGTATGGGGCTGACTACGTTTCAGAAGTGGACACAGAGGGGCTTGGACACTTGGAGAAAGTTATATGAGGAAGGGGAATACGTTTCCTTCTAGACTTTGCTGGAGGAATATCACTTACGTCCGGGGGATCATTACGCATACACTCAGTTGAAACATTTTTTACAAACTTATAGGTCGTGTATTGTGAGGGATGATTCCTATCTAGAGGATTTATGCACAGACTTCAAGAGCCCTCGGGGGTTGATTACATGTTTGTATGGATATTTGGCTAGGCGTATTAAACCCTATACTCTTCATAGGTTGAATTGGGAGAAGGAACTGAGTTTTGCAATATCAGCTGATGATTGGTTGATTATGGAGAGAGCACTTTTGAAATCCTCATTAGCTGTTGCTTTAAAGGAAAATGAAATTAAGGTATTTTATCGTTGGTACCTTCCCAACGAGTCCCCTAACTGTTGGAGGGGATGTTTGGTACCGGGGACGATGGGACACATTTGGTGATTGTGTCCTAAAGCTCGAGCTTATTGGAGGGCGGTACAGTCCCGACTCCAGTTATGGTTGGGTAGAGCAGTACAGTGGCATCCGGCTGTGTTTTTGCTGGGAAGGAAGCCATTGGGGCTTACTCTTCAACAGTCGTTGTTAGTACGACATACCATGCATGCTGCCCATTTAAATTTGGCGCAGCACTGGAAGAAGCCATTGGTTCATTAGATCTCTAAATTGTGGTATTTCTGTGAGATGGAACGCCTGACGGCTGTGAAGAGGAAGACTGTGTCTAGATGGGAAGTGATATGGGGACCCTTTTTGAAATTTTGCTCTGTTTGAAGGAGAGGTTGTTTTGGGTTTCTTTGTTATAGGGAGGGTGAAGGAAGGGAGGGGGAAGGGGGAAGGGAGGGGGATGTTTGGTAAGGGGGACGGGAGGGAGGTGGGGTTTGGGTGGGGGAAATAACACACAAAATTCTTTTGTTAGTAAAATACGGAGACTGGACCTGTATTTGATATCTGTATTGAGATTCATGCAGTGTAATATGTCATGTTGTTTTTGCATGGTTTGTTCTATTTACTATATTGTACTGGTGTTTCTACAATAAACAGTCTCTACAAATAAAAAAAAAAATAAGCAAACTGAATGAATGAGCAAAGTAAGCCAAAACAATTGAATACTCGTCCTGGTTGCTTTTTACCTCCCACCGTCGGTCATTGGTGAAGATCTCATCACTGGCAAGTTCTAACTGGTTCCACTCTAGCAGAAGCTTGAGCTGAGCATTCCAGTTATCCTTGTCTTGATCATTGGTACTGAAGGCTATAATTTAAAAAAAAGAAAGAACTTTGAAATTCAGTGATCTAATTGGTAGAAGGTAGTTCTAATTACTGTTATATTGTGAATCACATTAGGCAGCTTTGTTATTGAGATTATGGTACATAAAACATTATTTTTGTTCTTAGTATAATACAGTGTTTAACAATGAATAATTTATATCACTTTAAACAAAAAACATTTTAGTTTGTTTCTACAGAGGAATTGTGGGCTTGATATACTAAAGGGTTTCTTCATTTTGTGTAGAGGATATTCTAAATATCAATGATATGCTTTGATGTCCCCATGCATACCTCCTACCCACCCCCATCCTCCCACCCTGTCAGACTGTCATAGTAATGCTTGAATGTTTTCACTTATATACACTGTCAGCTAGCACATTTGCTTATTTTCGATCTGACGAAGGGCAACCTTCGAAAGCTAATCAAGAAATGTATTAAGTTATGTCCAATAAAAAAGGTATCATCTTATTTTCTTTTCCATGTTTTATTTTGTTTGATTTCTATTGATATTCATTTTGTGTCAATGAGAAAAATGCTTAGTACATCTCATACTCTTGTCAAGGGGTCAGACTCTACAATCTCTAAAGATTGGTCAGAAACTTTAATGAAGATGCAAAATTGTATTGTTTAATTGAAGGATGGGTAGCATTGTATCGTCTGAAGTTGAACAGGGAGAAGACTAACACCCCACCCCCCATTTACTGAGCCATGTGGCAATGCCAACACAGCCCATTCAAAGTGAATGGGCTGTTTCAGCATTAGCGCATGGCAGTAGGGGGATACATTTTTGTGGATAGGTCAAACTAATGAACTCCGATCTAATCACATTTTTTCAATAGGTAGTAATAATTTTTTCATTTGAATTAGTTTCTAAAATATTAGGGGTTGAGCTTGACAGTTTACTCTTCATGAAAGTTCATGTCCAGACAGTAGTGAAAAAATCATTCTACCTACTTAAGAAACTTAGGGCATTTACAGTAATGTGTCTATTACACATGATCTTTTTTCTACCACTAAATCACTTTGTATTTGTTCATACCGGAATTGGCGATCGCCTTTACGGTACTGTGTAAGCCACATTGAGCCTGCAATTAGGTGGGAAAATGTGGGATACAAATGTAACAAATAAATAAAAAAAATAATTAGATCGAGGAAGTGACGTCACGAACCTGAATGGCTGCCTAGGTTCACAGCTCCGATGCAACCCTCTTTAATTTAGCTAAAATAGCGATCCTCTGCTTGTGTAACGGACTTAATTCCACATTTGAGGCGTGTGGATCTCATTGCGGGGTCTCTTGGCGAGAATTGCGACGGCTCGGAAGGAGAGCGAACGTTCCTCTGATAAGCAGGCGGCCCGGACCTTGCGGCGCCATGTGCTTTCATCTGCTCCCGCTTCCCACTCAGATTCAGATCCGTCCCTGCCTGATATGGGCAAAACTTCTGCTAAGCGGGGGCTATCTAAAGAATTAGCGAAGTTCCTGTCGGAGATCCGTGAGGAGATTAAGGCTTCCAAGGAGGAAATCTTGGAAAAGATGGACGTGCTGAGCGTGGACCTCCGGGAGATGGGAGGTCGCGTGGAGGATCTCGAAGTGCGGGTCGACGAGAATGCAGAGAAGCTGAACGAGACTGAGACGCGACTCTCTAAAGTGCTTGCCTCATATGCCGAATTACAATTTAAAGTGGATGACCTAGAAAATCGTGGACACCGTAATAATTTGCGGTTTCGAGGGGTCCCGGAGGTGGGGGACCATGAAGATTTTGGCGCCATTGTAAAATTGCTTTGTGGCAAGCTGGTGGATAATGTGGATATCTCTTTTGAACGTGCGCACAGAGCGTTAGGCAGAAGGCAAGACAATAAACCGAGAGACATAGTGGTCTGTTTCTCCACGTTCACTACTAAGGAGCAGGTGCTACAGAAGGCGCGACAACTGCAACATATTGATTATAACGATGCACAAGTCAAGGTTTTCCAAGATCTGTCGGCGCACACATTGTCCTTACGGCGAGAGATGAAACCTGCCTTAGAGGTCCTCATGAAGAATAAATCCCACATCGATGGGCATTTCCATTTGCCCTCTGCTTCACGATGGGAGGGCGTCTGCACCGGATCCGGTCCATTGAGGAAATTTGGAAGATTTTGCGTTGCGAGGGTTTGGTGACCAGAGATGGCCCACCAGCGGAGTTGGCCCCCACTACACGAGCCAAGCTCCAGAAGTGGCAGCGAGTCCAGGGCAAGATGAAAAAGGCACGGACTGACACTCGACTGGACTGAATGATTCCACCTGTTGGTTTTCCCTTTTTCTGTACAGGTAGACATCCACTGCAGTACAGTGGAGCTCCATGTTAATCTGTTAGACTTATTAATATTGTAAAGTTAAGTGTTTTGGGGATGGAGATATGATGGGTTTGAATGGAAGAGAGAGTGTGGGGGGGGGGGGGGGCCTAGCTTATGATTGGTTTCAGTGTTGTATGGGGGGATTATTGCATGGCGAGTAGGGGTAAGGTGAGGGGGGCGGGTGGGGTTGGTCTTGGGTGGCTGAACGGGGGAGTGGGTACTTTCTCTGACATTCCTAGATAGGGGGCCATGTTCCTCACTAGTGGATACACGGGGGGGGGGGAAGGGATGGTTGGGAGGTCACGGGGGAGAGGGTGGGCTACTTAAGGGTAGGCATGTGATACTGGGTAGAGGAGGGGGGAGGGGATAATCTGGGGAGGGAAGGTTGGGAGAGGGGTGGGAGGGGCTCTGGGAGGATGGGGGTTCGAGTGTCATTCTCCCTATGCTACACATAAGCGGTATACAGAGTGGGCTTAATGGCTGATTTTAAGGTACTCACCTATAATGTAAAAGGGCTTAACTCTCCATACAAGCGTCACGCTCTTCAGCGTGAATTACGTCTATTGTGCCAGAAGGTGGTATTCCTACAAGAAACGCACTTGTTAAAGAAGTATGAGGGATTACTGGCCTCCAGCTTATACCCGGGTGCATATTGTGCATCAGATGTAAAAGGGGCTAAGAAAAGAGGGGTTGCCATATTGTTTCATAGAGACGTCCATGTACAGGTTCTTCATGTGAGGAGAGATTCTGAAGGGCATTTTCTCTTTATGCACGTGCAGCTGGAGCAGGAGGAATATACTCTGGCTAGTGTGTATGCGCCCAATGAACGTCAGGAGAGGTTTTACAAGTACCTTCAAAGGGAACTGCAGCGTTTTGCTCGTGGTAAGGTGATCATGGCTGGAGATTTCAATGCCACTATGCAACCTGGGCTTGACAGATCTGCTCCACCTGCTCCAGCTGACTATAAAATTTCACAGGCTTTACGGAACTTAGTGGAGGAAATGGGGCTGTGCGACTGGTGGTGACTGTCATCCGGGAGGGCTCTCTCGGAGGGAGGGGGGACTCCGCCATTGGACATATTACAGTCTCGGACCATGCTCCGGCCTGGTTGGTTGTCCCTTCTTTGGAGGAGGAGCGGTGAGACCGGAGATGGACATTTAATAATTGCTTGTTACAGGACCCTCAGATTGTAGCGGAGTTCCTTCCAATCCTGAGGGAGTATTTTGAGATCAATATGGACTCGGGACCAGCCTTGAGCATTGTATGGGATGCTTTTAAAGTGGTTGCGCGAGGATATTTTATCAAGTGTGCTAGTCTGAGAATCAGGGATCATAAAGAACGCCTGAACAAATGTATGGAAAGAATTGGTGAGTTAGAGACCAGGTATAGGGCCACTGGCCGGGTGTCTGACTATCGCAAGCTGCAAGATGTGCGATTGGAGCGTCTGCAGTTTCTGCATGCACGGTTGAAACAGATATACTACGAGGGTTCCAATAAGCCTGGGAGGTTGTTGGCTATGAAACTTAGAAAGATGAGAGTGGGAGGTGTCATGTTATATAAATCTGCTCAGATTAGGGAGCGCTTTGCCCAATATTATGAGACTCTCTACAAAGAGGATGCTACCGTGCAGATTGGGGGGGGGAGTGGATCGTTACCTGGAGGCTCGAGGATTGCGCGGTTCTATCGGAAACGCAGAAAAAAAGAATTGGACGCTCCGGTGACACTAGATGAGGTGTTGCAGGTCATTAAGGCTCTGCTGACGGGCAAGGCCCCTGGCCTAGATGGCTTCACCAATGAATTTTTTAAGACCTTTGCTCGAGAAGTTGCTCCATATCTGACATTGGTCATTAACTTAGTAAGAGATGGGAAGACTCTCCCTAGATCTATGATGGAGGCCTGGGTAGCGGTTATACCTAAGCCTGACAAGGACAGTACAGAATGTGCATCTTACCGCCCTATATCTATCCTAAATACTGATGTAAAAATCTTGGCCAAGGTGCTTGCGAATCACCTGGGGGAGATGTTGCCTACCTTGATCCATCCGGATCAAGTGGGTTTTGTGCCAAAGAGGCAGGCAATGGACATTGTACGACGAACCTTGGATCTGTTGCATGTAGCTCGGTCGAGGGCCTGTCCGATGGTGTTATTGGGACTGGACACGGAGAAGGCCTTCGACCGAGTTCACTGGGGGTACTTGGACAAGGTTCTGCACAGATTTGGGATAGGCCCCTTATATAGGTCCTGGATCCAATCGCTTTATACCCTCCCGCAGGCGTGTGTTCGGGTTAACGGAGGGAACTCGGGGTGCGTTTTTGTTGGGGAGGGGCACCTGGCAGGGTTGTCCGCTATTCCCTCTGCTGTTCGCTCTGGCTATGGAGCTGCTGGCAGCAGCCATTCGGGTGAATACTGACATCTCTGGGGTTCAGGTTGGGGGGGGAGCAGGAGCACAAAATTGCATTATTCGCGGACGATGTGCTCCTGTCACTGACCAACCCATTAATTTCTCTGCCCAACCTGATGCAGGAAATAGAGGAATACTCAAGATTTTCGGGATATAAGCTAAACACAAACAAGTCGGCGGGTATGGCGGTGGGGGTGCCATCGCGGATGTGGGAGGCGTTGAAAGCATCATATGTCTTCAAAAGGACAGCTAGTTCCATCCGTTACTTAGGGGTACAGATACCTGCGGCTCTGTCTGAGCTGTTTGCTGTTAACTACCCAGCGCTTCAGAAGGCGGTCTATAGAGAACTGGATAGATGGATGCACATGGGACTGTCCTGGCTAGGCCGGATAGCAGAGATTAAAATGACTATCTTGCCCTGGCTATTGTACTTTTTTCAGGTTCTTCCTCTGAGACTATCTCAATCTTTTTTGTCCAGTCTACAAGAACGCCTGTTACGTTTTGTATGGAATCAGAAGAGACCACGATTACCGCTGGCGGTTTTATATAGGAGTAAACAGCTTGGCGGACTAGCGATGCCGAACCTGTATTGGTACTATTGTGCCGCCCAGGCCAGGTCGGCAGTTGAGTGGTTTAGGGAGGAGGATCATAAACTTTGGGTACGCACTGAGCAATCCCTGGTGGGGACCCGTAAGTTGGGACATCTGATGTGGCTTCCTAATAAATAAAGAGGTCAGGTCGATCGATTTCCACCAACTGTACAAGCTACTTTCTACTACTGGGATCACATGTTTGTTGAGCATCAGCCCCCTGTGTCAGGATTGGCACCCATAGCGGATAACCCTTTGTTCGGGCCGGGCATGGGATACCCTCCTCTTGGTCGGTGGGCAGCGTCCGGCTTAGACATGCTGGGGCAGCTGCACATGGGAGAGGAGTTAGTCCCTTTTGATACTTTGAAGGATGACTTTGAGCTAAGACAAAGCGACTATTATGTCTACTTGCAATTGAAGCATTTTGTTAAAGGGCCTGACTATGTAGATTGTCTTCGGAGGGAGGCACACCCGATGGAGGAGGTATGTGTGATGTTTCAAAGTACACGGGGCATGATTACCTTTTTATACGTGTCCTTGGTGGCGTTCCAAAAGCCTTCATTGTTACACAGGAGAAGGTGGGAACAGGAATTAGACTTTACTTTAACTGAAGAAAAGTGGTTGCAACTGGAGAAGCAGATTTTGCAATCCTCGAGATCGGTATCCATGAAAGAGAATGCAGTTAAAGTCTTTTACAGGTGGTACCTCACACTGGCGTGTTTGCGTCACATGTTTGTACAGGTTATGGACCGTTGTTGGAGAAAATGTGGGGCTGAGGGCACTATGGGACACAATTGGTGGACGTGTCCAAAAGCTAAGGCCTACTGGAGGGGAGTGCAGTCTCGGCTCCAGGCATGGGTGGGCAGATCTGTACGGTGGCATCCCTTAGTCTTTCTACTTGGGCAGCGACCCAAAGGCCTTAAAGGGACTGAATGGCTCCTGGTGAGGGTGATCCTGCAGGTGGCACGAGTGAATTTGGCACAGAGTTGGAAGTCACCCCTGGTGCCGTCGTTGGTGCAATGGCTAACTAAGGTGCGCTACATCTGTGAAATGGAGAGACTGACAGCAGTTAAAAATAAGACCTTATCTCGGTGGGAAAAGATATGGAAGCCATTTCTGATTGTGAAGTAGGGAGGAGGGTTATTGGTCTGAATGACAGGGGGGAGTCATAGAGATGGGCATAGGGAGTGAGGAAGGGGGGGTTCAGGGCGGTGCGCACGGGGAGGGATTTTGATTGGGGAGGAGGGGTTTATACTTGTTTATAAAACTGAAAAACGTTGAAGGAAACTGGGGAATTACTGTAGCTCTGATACAGATTATGATCCATGTTCATTTTTGCCTGATGATTTCTGTTTCATTATTGCTGTGTTATTACTATATTTTGACTATATTTTGTTTTGTATCAACTCAAGTTCAATAAAGACTTCTATAAATTAAAAAAATATTAATAATTAGATCTGCGGCCAGGGGCGGGCTGACCGTTTTGGCAACTGGGCAGTGCCCGAGGGCCCAGAGGCTCTGCCCGGATGCCCGCCATTCTCCCCATTCCCACATACTACCCTCCTGCTGCGGCCACCACTGCATTTTAAAAAACCTTGGAATCTGCGGTGCAGCGTCTCATGTCTGCCTGCCTGTGAAAGAAGCAGATTGCCTCGTCGTCGGGCCTTCCCTTACTGCGTCCCTAACTCCTCTGATGTAACTTCCTATTTCCACGAGGGCGGGATGCAGTGAGGGAAGGCCCAACGAGGTGATCTGCTTCTTTCACAGGCAGGCAGACGTGAGGCACTGCACCGCGGATTCTGAGGTTTTTAAAATGCAGGGGGCCAGCTGGCAGAGAGGAGGGAGCTTAGGGTAGGCAGGTGGGGCCCAGTCGGGGGGGGGGGGGGGGGCTCAGATGGGAGAACGGGGCTGGAGCTGGAACTAGGATCTGAGAAGGGGCAGGAGGGAGAATGGGGCCATGCCTGGGGCAGGGGCAGGTGGGTCTGGGGCTGAAAAGGGGGGCAGCTGAGAGAATGGGCTGGGGCTGAAAAGAGGGGTCATAATGCAAGGCAGGTGGATGAAGGGAACTGGAACCAGGGGCTGATAAAGAGGGTAGGAGGGATAAAGGGGCTAGTACTGGAACTAGGGGCTGAAAAGGGGCAGGGGCTGAAACTGTGGGGACAGGGAGAAAGTGGCTGGGGCTGAAGCTTGGGACTGGTGGGACAAAAGGGCTGGAGCTGAAACTAGGAGCTGAAACTGGGGGACTGGTGGGATAATGGGGCTGGAACTGAGAGCTGAAAAGAGGGGTCAGAGAGAGAGAGGGAGGACAGATCATGGATGGAAGGGAGTGAGGGGGAGGGTAGACCCTGGATTAGGGTTACCATATGGCTCCAGAAAAAGGAGGACACATTGATCCAGTCCGGGTTTTGCAATGGAAGTAAAACCCAGACTGGCTCAATCTGTCCTCCTTTTTCTGGAGCCATATGGATGCTGAATGGATGGGAAAGGGAGAGCAAATGGTGGATGGAAGGGGCAGAGAGAAAGGGCAGAAAGTGGATGGAAGGGAGAGAAAGGGCAGACAGTGGTTGGAAGGGGGAGAGAGAGAGGGCAGACAGGGGAAGATGGTGGATGGAAAAGGCAGAGATAGAGGGCAGATGCTACATGGAAGGGAGAAAGAGGTCAAATAGTGGAGAAAGGGTAGACAGTGGATGGAGGGTACAGGAGAGAGAGGATAGACACTGGATGGCAGGGGCAGGGAGAGAGCAAAGGCAGATGTTGGATGGAACTGGGGAGAGAGAGGGGCCTGAGTGGATGGAAGTGAGGAGAGAGAGGGGCCAGATGCTGGATGGAGGAGGGAGAAAAAGAGGAGAGATTCTGGATGGAAGTGAGGAGAGAGAAGGGTCAGATGCTGGATGGAAAGGGGGTGAGAGGAGGCAGACGCTGGATGGAAAGGGGGAAGAGAGGAGGCAGACGCTGGATGGAAAGGGGGAAGAGAGGAGGCAGACGCTGGATGGAAAGGGGGGAGGAGAGAGGGCAAATGCTGGACAGAAAAGGGAAAGAGAGAGAGAGGGAGCAGATGCTGGATGGAAAGGGGGGGAGAGAGAGGGATAGACAATGGCCAGAGCTAAGAAGAGATTGAGGAAAAGAAACAAGAGACTGGGACCAACAAAATTAGAAAAAAGTAAACGGCCAGACAACAAAGGTAGGAAAAATGAATTTTATTTTTAGTTTAGTAAAGTAGTGTGGTATCAGTGTTAATAAAGAAAATGGAAATAAGATGATATCTTTATTGGACTAATTTTAATACATTTTTGCTAATGTTTGGAGACCCAACCCTCCTTTCTCATGTCAGAACAAAATACCTTAATAGCAGTATACTGTCCTGACCTGAGGAAAGAGGTTTTGGCCTCTGAAAACTAACTGGAAAATATATTTGATCCAATAAATTGGTATCATCATATTTTCCATTTTTTTGTTTTATGTGTATTTGTTAACCTATAGTATAATGATTGAAATATGTCAGTTTTTGAAATTTGCATCTGCGGGCGGGAGAGTAGCAGCAGCGCAGCGGGTAGGAAAGAACTGGGATGGTGGGGGCATCGGCTGCGGCGGTAGGGGGGACGTCGGCTGTGTCGGTAGGGGCTCCTTGTGACTCTGGGCAAGTCACTTAACCTTCCATTGCCCCATGTAAGCCGCATTGAGCCTGCCATGAGTGGGAAAACGTGGGGTACAAATGTAACAAAAATAAACCAGGAAATTGTGGAATACGGAATGAGAGTTCATTTCTTTGGTAATAGTTCATCACCTGTAGTAGCAACCTATGTTCAGATGTCAGACGTTTCATTGAGAAAGTCTTTTATGTCGACAATGGTAGGAGAGGCTACTGACTTGGTAAAGAGAACACAAGCAATGCTGGCAGAGGCCAATCTGAGACTTCATAAAATCACCTCTAACATTACAAAGGTAATGTGAGCATTTCCTGCAGAGGATCATGCCAAAGATTTAAAGGATCTAGATCTAAGAGTAGACACACCTCTGCTTCAAAGAAGCCTTGGATTGTATTGGGATCTAAAGAGAGACACATTTACCTTTCAGATCTCCACACAAGAGAAACCATATACTCGCAGAGGTGTCTTGTCTACAATCTGTATGACACACTGGGTTTGGGGCTCCAGTCCTCATTCAAGGAAGATCCCCACTGAGGGAACTTTCTCAAAGTACTGATGAGTGGGATGTTCTATTACTACCAGAAATACAGCAAGAATGGGAGAAGTGGAAAGATTCTCTAAAGACTCTTGAACAACTGCACATCCCACCCACTTATATCCCTGCAGCACTCAGTACTACCTGTCACGAAGAGATTGCATCTTCACTTCATCAACCAGCTGATGAAAGAGCAGACACTCATCATCAAAGTGGCATCAGAGATACAGTCTTCAATAATGAATTGGCACCACCTGGGAACTTTGACACAAGATTTCCCAGGAAGACAAGGAACTTCTTCAGCAGAGCCATCACTGAGCCAGTGATCCACATCACAAAGAGATGAGGACACTGTGGATTGCTGTCCACTCCAGAGAATAAAAGACTTTTATCTCTATTTTGTGTTGTTCTTCATATTGTCTGTCGCTCATTTCAGCTCCTACCAGAGCAACAGTGAACTGGAGACAAGCAAGATGGTGCCAAGTTTAAGATCCAGAAATGGATGGACTTTTGCATGTATATAATGTTTATAGTTTGAGGGCTTAAATAGTGGTATCTACTGATACAAAGCGGGGAGTGTCTGCCCCATATTTATGGAGGCAGGGTATATTGTGATGTATATTTAATGTATGCATTCAATTGCATTATCTGTGTAATAGATAGAACTGTCTATTAAGACTGCTTTTCCTATAGTTTGCACTATCCTGTGATTGACTCCTTGTGAGCTTTCCTTATTGGCTGTTAGCTGTGAGCTAGGGCCAGCCCTCCCTCTTTGTCCCTGCAGGCTGGGTGAGAGGGCCCAGTCTTCCTTACATGCTTTTGTGATTAGCAGCTGTTCTAGGGGCTCATCACTCCTTAATTTACTGTAATCCATCAAGATTTGTCATCATCTCCCCAAGTCATTCCCTTTTTATTTACCCTGAGTTTCTTCCCCTTATATCCTTTGAGAGCCATAGCTTTTTCTCTCAGCTGGACTGAGGTTCTGGCTATCTCCTTGTCTCTGGAGTGGCTAAATACAGACTCTATGTGCAGAAAGCAACTACTGTGTTTCCCCGAAAATAAGACACTGTCTTATATTAATTTTTGCCCCCAAAAATGCGCTAGGTCTTATTTTCAGGGGCTGTCTTATTTTTCGGGGAAACATCGGGGTTGGCCCCCCCCGCTCTCCGTCGCTCCCGGAACTAACCTTAAACACCTCCTTTCACCTTTGCAGCAAGCAGCAGCAGGGCAGGGCACTCCTTCCTTCGGTGTCCCGTTCTCGCCTGACGTAACGTCCGCGAGGGCGGGGCACGGAAGGAAGGAGAGGTCTGCCCTGCTGCTGCTTGTTGTGAAGGTGAAAGGAGGTGTTTAAGGTTAGTTCCGGGAGCGATGGAGGGTGGGTGGGGGGAGGCGGCCTGGGGGCGGCCTAGTCCGGCTCTCGGCAGCCCTGCTTTCAAACAAAAATTTGCTAGGTCTTACTTTTGGGGGAGGCCTTATATCTACCAATTCAGGAAAACCTCTACTAGGTCTTATTTTCGGGGGATGTCTTACTTTCAGGGAAACGGTATTTATTTACTAGCCGTTGAGGAAGGGGGGTTTGAAAGGCCCCCCCCGGATAGGTCGCCACCCGCCCCTCCCCCCGGAGTCACCGCCCACCCCCTCCCCCCCCCCCCCCCGGAGTCCCCTCCGCCACCCCTCCACCTGGGCCGGGTACCTGGCTTCACTATTCAAACCGCCAGAACGCAGCACACAGCTCATCTGAGCTGCCATCGGCCTTCCTTCTTCTCTGCGTGTGTTCCGCCGTAACGTCGGCGAGGGCGGGACTCAGGCAGGTAAGGAAGGCCAACGGCAGCTCAGATGAGCTGTGTGCTGCGTTCCAGCGGTTTGAATAGTGAAGCCAGGTACCCGGGCCGGGTGGGTGGCGGTGGCGACTCCGGGTGGGTGGGGGGAGCGGTAGCGGCAACCCTGGGGGGGGGAGCGGTGGCGACGGCGGTTCCCTCACTCGCAGGTGCGCAGGTTCCCTCTCTGTCACGCCACCGTCATCACGTATTGACGCGGGGGCGAGACAGAGAGGGTCTCTACTGCGCATTTGCGAGTGAGTACGCCTCTTGCCATTTATATGTTTGATACCCCACCTTTCCCACATGTGTGCAGACTCAAAGTGGCTTACAATGTACATTGTAAGTGGCTTACAATGTACTGAGAAGGCTATTGCCAGGCAGAAGTGGTAATTCAAATACAAATAAATTAGATGGGAGAGAAGGGACATGGTAAAAAGAGATAAAGAGAAGGGAAAAAATGGTCCAGGGAGATGGAATTCTGAAGGGCTGTAGGTTAGATGGTAAGATTTTGAAGTAGGCTTTCCGAGATAGGCTTGTCTGAGGTAGATTCCTGATGCTGAGATGGTGTGGAATGGTGTGAGCAGCTTTTAGCGGGGTTGTAATAATACCCATCCAGACAAGTTGATAAAATCGTGCTGCGATAAGAATCATCATTATTGGCAGGAAGAGAAGCGAATTGTTCAAACAGACCACGACGGCTCTGCTCGGTGGAAAAGGTGCCAAGATCCGAACCACCCATCCATCTACTCCAGCTCCCGATGCAGCGATCCACTCACTATCGGGCATCTTCAACGACAAGCAGCTGATCGAGTAGTGGAAGCCAACGAACTGTAGGCAGTTTGAACAGACTAACCTCGTCAAGTGGAATTGACAAGACAGAGGAGACGGGGCTCCCCACCATGAAACGCACCCTCAAGAGGCCCCAACGGCATCGCTGCAGTGTTCAATGGTCAGCGGTCAAGCGGCAGGCTGAGCGACAGTAGGCGCAGACAGAGCATGCCGGGGGGATACCCACAGAGCAGAGGAAGTCAGCGGCACGGATGAACAAAAGGAAGCCCGAAGTCACTGGCCCAATCGAGCCCCCTGCAATGTCCTGGCCCCTGCTGAGTGGATCAAAGCCGGGCCGTGCTCTCCAGCACCCACCACCACACCCACGACGCGCAAATCCTCTGCTAGACGCTGGTGGACAGTAAAGTTGGATGATTGCAGGATGAATTAAGAGACAGGAGGCGAACAGGTGATGAACGGTTCTCTTCTAAGCAACTGAACTCTAAGTTGGATTCTCTTTGTTTATTCTAAGCACTACTGCTTAAAAATTGAGAGTCTACTGTTAAAGCTGGAGTGGAGTCTACTGGAGTGGAGGAGTGGCCTAATGATTAGTACAGCAAGCTTTGATCCTGTCTACCTGGATTCATTTCCTTTTTTTTTTTATTGGTTTCAATAAGCAGCTGTACAACAAGAAACTCGTATTCAAAGCATTGACATAAACTTGTACATACTTAAGAATCATTGTTCTTACCAGGATCTTCATTTCTTAATTTCAACACCATCCCTCTATTCCCCCTCCCTTCCCTCCCTCCCCTTCATCCCTTCCCTTCCCTCCCCCATCCTCCCAATCTACCCCTACCTTATGTTTTCTGCCCTACCCACTCATCTCCCCTACCCTCTTGAATCATTTGTGCGGGGTATCTCAGGTATTACGCGAGGATGTCCACTGTTCATATTGTTCCCATGTTTTATAGTGGGTGGACAACTGTCCCGTACGTAAAGCTGTAAGTTTTGATAACAAACAGTTGTTGTCCAGTTTGTTTAAGATTGCCCGCCAACCCGGGAGAGTGAGCTGTTTCCATCTTGCTGCTAGGACCAATTTGCTCACTACAAACAACTGCGCTGCAAATCGATGCACTGACATCTGCACTCCTGGAGGTCTAGCGTGCAGTAGGCAATACTCCAGCTTCATTGAGTAGCGTATCTCAGTGACCTCTCACAGTAGGTTCAATACTGCTGTGCATAACTGCAGCCCCACCAAATACAGTGGGGGAAATAAGTATTTGATCCCTTGCTGATTTTGTAAGTTTGCCCACTGACAAAGACATGAGCAGCCCATAATTGAAGGGTAGGTTATTGGTAACAGTGAGAGATAGCACATCACAAATTAAATCCGGAAAATCACATTGTGGAAAGTATATGAATTTATTTGCATTCTGCAGAGGGAAATAAGTATTTAATCCCTCTGGCAAACAAGACCTAATACTTGGTGGCAAAACCCTTGTTGGCAAGCACAGCGGTCAGACGTCTTCTGTAGTTGATGATGAGGTTTGCACACATGTCAGGAGGAATTTTGGTCCACTCCTCTTTGCAGATCATCTCTAAATCATTAAGAGTTCTGGGCTGTCGCTTGGCAACTCGCAGCTTCAGCTCCCTCCATAAGTTTTCAATGGGATTAAGGTCTGGTGACTGGCTAGGCCACTCCATGACCCTAATGTGCTTCTTCCTGAGCCACTCCTTTGTTGCCTTGGCTGTATGTTTTGGGTCATTGTCGTGCTGGAAGACCCAGCCACGACCCATTTTTAAGGCCCTGGCGGAGGGAAGGAGGTTGTCACTCAGAATTGTACGGTACATGGCCCCATCCATTCTCCCATTGATGCGGTGAAGTAGTCCTGTGCCCTTAGCAGAGAAACACCCCCAAAACATAACATTTCCACCTCCATGCTTGACAGTGGGGACGGTGTTCTTTGGGTCATAGGCAGCATTTCTCTTCCTCCAAACACGGCGAGTTGAGTTCATGCCAAAGAGCTCAATTTTTGTCTCATCTGACCACAGCACCTTCTCCCAATCACTCTCGGCATCATCCAGGTGTTCACTGGCAAACTTCAGACGGGCCGTCACATGTGCCTTCCGGAGCAGGGGGACCTTGCGGGCACTGCAGGATTGCAATCCGTTATGTCGTAATGTGTTACCAATGGTTTTCGTGGTGACAGTGGTCCCAGCTGCCTTGAGATCATTGACAAGTTCCCCCCTTGTAGTTGTAGGCTGATTTCTAACCTTCCTCATGATCAAGGATACCCCACGAGGTGAGATTTTGCGTGGAGCCCCAGATCTTTGTCGATTGACAGTCATTTGTACTTCTTCCATTTTCTTACTATGGCACCAACAGTTGTCTCCTTCTCGCCCAGCGTCTTACTGATGGTTTTGTAGCCCATTCCAGCCTTGTGCAGGTGTATGATCTTGTCCCTGACATCCTTAGACAGCTCCTTGCTCTTGGCCATTTGTAGAGGTTAGAGTCTGACTGATTCACTGAGTCTGTGGACAGGTGTCTTTCATACAGGTGACCATTGCCGACAGCTGTCTGTCATGCAGGTAACGAGCTGATTTGGAGCATCTACCTGGTCTGTAGGGGCCAGATCTCTTACTGGTTGGTGGGGGATCAAATACTTATTTCCCTCTGCAGAATGCAAATAAATTCATATACTTTCCACAATGTGATTTTCCGGATTTAATTTGTGATGTGCTATCTCTCACTGTTACCAATAACCTACCCTTCAATTATGGGCTGCTCATGTCTTTGTCAGTGGGCAAACTTACAAAATCAGCAAGGGATCAAATACTTATTTCCCCCACTGTATGTACCATATCTCCTACTTGCCCACATTGATGCCAGCATAAATCAGAGCCTTTTAAAAACATTTTAACTAGGCACTTTGGTGTATAGTACCAATTGTATAACATCTTATATCCGTTCTCTACCAATGCGCTAGAGACTGATATCTGAAGTAGGGATCTGAATATCAGTTTCCATTGGGGGAGAGTGTATGTTGCCCCTATAACCTTTTCCCACTTGGATAAATAATATTCAACTGGATTCCCATATTGTAGCAGTGCTTTATATATCCTCGATATGCCCTCCCAGCCTCCCCCTCCCATCATTCCCTTTTCTATTTCTGTTTCTGATAAGCAAAGGTCTCCCTGTGCCCTCCGCGTAAGAAAATCTTTAACCTGATAGTACTGAAAGGCCTGAAGAGGAGATAGCCATTTTTACCACATTAATCCTTCCCATCCAGATCAGGCCCTCCCACCTATTTAGATCTTTAAGTAGCCGTCTTGTTATTTCAGGGAAATTTACTTGAAACAACTCCTCGATTTGTTGAGGGATATTGACCCCTAGGTACCTAATATATCGGGGCGCCCACTGAAATGGATTAGAGGACTGAAGAAGCTTCCTCTGCAGGTCAGGGATATTTACATCTAAAACCTCCGACTTATCAAAATTGATTTTAAACCCCGACATCGCCCCATATGCCCGCAGCTCTTCCTGCACCAATGGGAATGAGATCAGGGGTTCTCGTAACATAAGCAAGATATCATCTGCAAATAGGAGAACACGAGTCTCCTGCCTCCCTAATCTCGGGCCCCGGATGTTGTCAAATTTTTTCTGCCAGGGGTTCCATTATTATTGCAAATAACAATGGGGATAGTGCACAACCCTGTCTCGTCCCTCTATGTAAGCGGAACGGCTGGGACATAGTTCCATTGACACCTACAGCAGCCGATGGCTTCTTATAAATCAAGCGGAGCCAGTGCACAAAATGGCCCAAAATACCCATCTTCTCTAACACTGCAAAAAGGAATGGCCAGCTAACGTGATCGAAGGTCTTTTCAGCGTCTAAAGAAAGAATACACATCAGAATTTTGGCCTCTTGTACATGGCGCACCATATGAAGAGCACGGCGAATGTTATCAAATGTCTGTCGCCCCTGGACAAAGCCCGCCTGGTCTTCATGCACCAAGGACGAGAGTTATCTCTGCAACTGGCCGCTAAAATTTTCGTGAAAATGTTATAATCTACTCCTAAGAGAGAGATGGGTCGATAAGACCCACACTGCTGGGGATCTTTTCCCTGCTTGTGGATGACCGTAATGGTTGCCAGATTCCGAGTAGGGGGAAGCTCCGAGCTCCTTCTGAAGGAGTTGAAAACCCTTAGCAGTAGTGGGGCCAGGTGCTTACCAAAAACTCTATAGAACGTGTTAGTAAAACTGTCCGCTCCCGGGGCTTTGCCTGCTGGTAACTCCCTAATCGCCCGAGTTATTTCGTCTAGTTCGAACGGAGTTGAGAGAGACTTATTCGCACTCTTTGGCAGAGAAGGGAGGTCTATGCCCTCTAAATAAGTCTTCAATGCCTCCGATGCGAGCTCCGATTCCGGAGTATATAATGCCTCGTAGAATTCTCTAAATGCTAGCTTTATGCTTTCTGAATCCGAATGAACCCTCCCTCCTCTGTCTCGTATGCTCACGATCATGTTCCGACTACTTTTTTGCTTTAATTTATAAGCTAGGAGTCTACTGGCTTTATTTCCAAATTCAAAGTGGGACTGGCGGACCTGCTGAAGCTTTTCAGCCAAGTCAGCAAGTTCTAAATCGCTCAACTGATGGCAAATCCTGTGGGCCTGGTCCTGCAGGGATGCCGATGATCGGGTCCCCTCACTATGCAGCTGAGCCTCTACATGTTCTAATTCTGCCCTCAGTGTGGTTTCAGCTGCTGATCGCGCTTTCCTGTTATGCGCTCTCAATGCAATTAAGTGGCCGTGCATAACCGCTTTGAGCCCCTCCCACAATACCGTAGGTGTTACCTCCCCGTTGAATTGGACATATTCTTTAAGATGTAGTTCTAGAGCTGCTACATTGGACAGGTCTTGTAAGAGTCCATCATCTAATTGCCACGTTAGTCTCTCTTTCCTAAGTCTTGGAGGGGCCATCTGAAGAAGAACCGAAGAATGGTCCGACCATGTGCACGGTATTATCTGTGTGATTCCCACTTGCCTATTAATAGACATGTCCCCCAGCCAGAAGTCTATTCTAGAAAAGGAGCTGTGGCTAGAACTATGCGTGTAGCTTCGTGTAAGGGTATTTCTGTGCCTCCACATGTCTATTAATTGCCACTGTGTCACAAATTCCATTCAGTCTACGTCTATCCCTCTTGGCATATCGTATGGTGCTTGAGGAATTGTCCAAGTGTGGTTGCAATGTGAGGTTAAAATCCCCTCCTATCAACACTGAGCCCTCTATATGCTTCGAGAGAAGGCAGTCCAGGTCCTCTATAAATTCTCCCTCATTTACATTTGGCCCATACACATTCATCACCGTGTAAATCTGCCCCGCTAAAGAAAAGACCACTAATATGTATCTCCCACCCTTATCTCGTACTACCTTAAAAATATTCCAAGGTTTAGACCCATTAAACATTATCATTACCCCCCTACTTTTAGTGTTATCTGTATTGAAGGCAAAATATATATTAGGGAAGTTTTTGTGACGACATAAATACTCATGCTTGGTCTTGAAGTGGGTCTCCTGTATCAGAGCCACATCCACCCAAAGGCGGAGTAGCTCGTGATACAGTAGCTGCCGCTTCCTAGGTATGTTTAAGCCCCTTGCATTTAATAACAATAATGTAATATCAGACATAATACGTTATACATATCCCTCTCTGCTGTTGTCCCCTCTGCTTACCCCCAGCACTCCCTTTCGTCATGCCCCTGGCATTGACTAAAACATCCCTCCCTCTCCCGTCTTCTTCCCAAATCCCCTGCTTTTGATTACCAGGTCTTGTTTTACCCTTCCCCCCCGTCCCTCGTATTCCCCACCCCTCTTTACCTACTACTACTACTTATCATTTCTATAGCGCTACAACTGCCTCCCCTTGGCCACCTTGTATATGCATATAACACCAGCAGGGAGGACAGGATTAACTCCCTTTGAAATTTTGTTTGGAAGGCAGTTTGTGATCCCTCAGTTTGCCTCACTGGAAAAGAGTCATGAGGAGGCTGAGGGATCAATGGCAACATATATGAAGACAATGTTAACTAACAGAGAAGTTTTTCTGTCTAATGTCATTCCAGATCAGTTTGAAGATCCTGCACACACAAAACTTGGAAGGATCCTATATCCTGAGGACCTTTCCGAATTGAGGCCTTATCAGCCGCTGCTGTGAAGCTGCAAAACCATACTTCCTGCTTCAGATATCTGAAGTCTGCTACCTGTATGTCATTTAACAAAACTTGAATAAGCCATATTTCATAGAGTTTTCATTTATTTCACTTTTGTCATTATTCTCACTGCCTTGCTAGCAACAGTTTTGTTGATAAAAAGAGGATTTACATTTTATATTACTCCATCATTTGTGAAAGAATTGATATAACATTTTAACCCTCTCATGTCTGTTCTGAGTTAGGATCCTGGTCCTGATGATAACACTGCCTGGAGTCCTTACATCAGGTTTCGTATATTGTGTGAACCTTTACTTGACAGTTGGACCACAGGCCCCAGGACTCTTACTTTAGAAACAATCGACTTCTATGGGATTGGTCTACTTAAACTCAAACAGGGAAGCATACCATTACCTAGACCTAACACTGGAGAATTGGTACACTTTTGGCTGATCTCATATAAGATACTAGATAGAGATTGGCACCCTTGGTTCTTCTATAGGCAAAGGGGAGATAGTTTTGAGCTATTTGAAATTGTTCACACACAAACCCACATAGAGGGGCATAATTGAATGGGGGCGGCCATCTCTAATGATGGCCCCGTCAAGCGGCGTACCCGACTGTATTATCAAAACAAGATGGCCGGCCATCTTTTGTTTCGATAATACGGTTGGATCCGGCCAAATCTCAACATTTGGCCCGCCCTTAGAGATAGCCGGCATTAGATATGGCCGCCATTGGTTTTCGCCAATAATGGAAACTAATGGCGGTCATCTCAAACCCGGCCAAATCCAAGGCATTTGGTCGTGGGAGGAGCCAGCATTTGTAGTGCACTGGTCCCCCTTACATGCCAGGACACCAACCAGGCAACCTAGGGGGCACTGCAGTGGACTTCATAAATTGCTCCCTTACTTTGTGTGCTGAGCCCCCCAAACCCACTCCCCACAACTGTACACCACTACCGTAGCCCTAAGGGGTGAAGGGGGGGCACCTATATGTGGGTACAGTGGGTTTGTGGTGGGTTTTGGATGGCTCCCATTTACCACCACAAGTGTAATAGGTAAGGGGGGATGGGCTTGGGTCTGCCTGCCTGAAGTACACTGCACTACCCACTAAAAACTGCTCCAGGGAGCTGCGTAGTGCTGTGATGGAGCTGGGTATGACATTTGAGGCTGGCACAGAGGCTGGCAAAAATATGTAAAAAAAATTTTTTTTTGGGTGGGAGGGGGTTGGTGACCACTGGGGGAGTTAGGGGAGGTGATCCCCGATTCCCTCTGGTGGTCATCTGGTCAGTTCGGGCAACATTTCAAGGCTTGGTCGTGAACAAAAAAGGACCAAGTAAAGTCAGCCAAATGCTTGTCAGAGCCTATAAGTGAATGGGTTAGTCCCATAGTACTAGTACCCAAGCCAGATGGGTTGACCATGTTTTGCATTGACTTTAGGCAAGTTAATGCTGTACCACATTTTGGCACTTACCCCATGCTCTGAATTGACGACCTGGTAGAGCAGTTGGGAGGGGCCCAGTATATTTAGACCTTAGGTATACTTGCAGATTCTGCTTGAGCCAACTTCCAGGGAGAAAACAGCCTTCAATACACCTCAGGGGCTATACCAGTTCATGGCCCTCCCATTTGGGTTTCATGGGGCCCCAGCAACCTTTAGAGAGTCATGTACAGAGTGTTATGACCACATCAGGACTATATCAATGCCTGTCTGGATGATGTGGTAATTTTTTCGTCCACATGGGAGAATCACCTGAGACACATTGAGGCAGTCTGTGAGTCCTTATGACAAGCAGGACTGACCATGAACCCCAAGAAATGTTATATTCAATAACTGGGGCACAGAGTAGGGAATGGGTGGGTGAAGTCAGTGTCATCCAAATTTGAGGCTATTCAAAGAAACAGCTGAGGGCACTCCTGAGTATGGTAGGGTATTACTGGAAATTCATTCCCCAGTTTTCAGAGAAAGCGGCTGCTCTCACAACCCTATTAAAGAAATCCCGGTCGAACCAGCTAGTTTGGGATGGGGCTGCTGAGCAAGCGTTTAAAAACCTAAAGTAAGCCCTGTGTAAGGAACTAGTGCTAAATAACATTGACTTTGGCCAGGAGTTTGTCTTACAAATGGATGCCTCAGGGGTTGGGCTAAAGGGCTGTCCTGAGCCAAGGGAAAGGGAAGGAAGAACACTCAGTCATGTATATTAGTAGGAAGCTCTCAAATGCAGAAACAAAATATTCCACCATTGAAAAGGAGTGCCTGGCTGTGAAATGGGCTGTAGAAACTCTCCAGTATTAACTCTTATGTAGGTACTTCACATTGATAAAAGACTATACACCACTGAGATGGTTGGGCTTGATGAGGAAAAACAACACTAGACTAATGCGGTGGTATCTGGTGCTTCGGGCATCAGGCACGTAGGGAGCACGCAAATACTGACTATCTGTCCCAGGAGGGTGATGCAGTGCAGCCTGGGTAAAAGGTAGCAGTAGAAGGACCAAGGGTCCTTCAAAGAAGGGAGGAAGTATGTGATGGGGTGTATGTTCCATCATGGAGGAAGGAGGACCTCCAGCTCCAGAGCCAGTATCTGAGTTAGTCCCACAACAACCCCTTGCATTTAAGGTGAGAACTTTGGACCCCAGTGTGGGAGGAAGAAGCCAACAGGGAAGCTACAAGGGAGATGATGGGAATAACACTTCTGTGAGATACTAACATAAATCCCTGATAGCTGGGTATGAGCGACAGGTGCCCAGGGCCTGAGTAAAATTGCCCTCATTTGCAGGTGGATGGACTGGGGATTGTGGAGGAAATTAGAAACCCACCCAACCTCAAGGGAGGGACTAAGCGCCTTGTGGTTAGCAGGGTGACAGAATTGGAGTTCGTTCTCTCCTTTTCCTGGAGATAACAAAGGACTACTCATTGGTGAATTACTTGCTGACAGACTCCAGAGGACTACTTGTTGGTGGATTACTGGATGGACGTTTTCTGAAATCCCCCTTCTTGTTTTGAGTTTTGGACCCAGGAATGGTGGACCTATATTTACTCTGGATTACTGGGTTACTAGAGATTTGGATACTTGATCCACGCCTTCAGGTGGATGGTGCAGAAATTTGGATACTCAGTCTGCCTTCGGGTGGACGTGTAGTGATTTGGATACTCACTCCATACCTTTGATTGAATGGTGCAGAGATATGGACACTCAGTCCACGCCTTTGGGTGAACGGTGCAGAGATTTGGATACTCGGTCTATGCCTGCAGGTGGGTGGTGCAGAGATTTGGATACTCGGTCCACGCCTTTGGGTGGACGGTGCAGAGATTTGGACACTCAGCTCACTCCTTAGGGTGAGCAGTGTATGACACCAAGAAAGTATTGGAGGGCTCAAAGCCCGACTGGTCAAGCCCAATTTTGAATGGCATGGAGCTTACTGGGGTCCATCTGAGCCAGAGATGATGTACCCTAGGAAGGGTATGTTTTCTTGGTGGAAAGTACATTTCTCCAGTTTGGTGTACAAGCCACTGACTCTAAGTTGATGAAGGACTGTACAGACATTCTTTGGATGTTCTGAATGAGAAGAGGAAAATATTAAGATGTTATCTAGGTAGACGATGACACAAGTGTAGAGAACATCTCTGAAGATTTCGATCACAAAATGCTGGAAGACAGTAGGGGCACTGCAGAGTCCAAAGGGCATGACCAAATATTCATAATGTCCATCATGGGTGTTGAAGGCCACCTTCCACTCGTCCCCCTCTCTAATACAGATTAGATTATAGGCATCTCGCAGGCCCAGTTTGGTGAAGACTGTAGCACCCTGGAGATGATCAAAGAGTTCGGGAATGAGTGGTAGTGGGTACCAATTTTTCACAGTGATAGCATTCAGTACTTGATAATCTATACATGGCCTCCATCCTTTTTACTGATGAAAAAGAACCTGATTCCAGCTGGGGAAGAAGATGGTCGAATGAACCCCTTGTGCAGGTTTTCTTGGATATATTCGGTCAAGGCCTGCATCTCAGGTTGGGGGAGAGTATAGACTTGTCCTTAAGGTGGCATTTTCCTGGGTAGTAGGTTGATGACACAATCTCTGTCTGCTTCTTGTCAAAGATATCCACCAAATCCTGGTAGATTACAGGAAGACTGGAGGGTAGAAGCCGGTCACAAGGAAGTGCTGCTGTCACAGGACAGATCGGAGTTAAACAAGAGTGGAAACATGAGGGTCCCCAAACTGTGATCTCGTTGCTGTTCCATTCAATGTGTGGCGAGTGAGATTGTAGTCAGGGACGCCCCAGAACCAATAGATGAATGGATTTAGACAGAACATAAAACTGGATACTCTCTTGGTGCAGGGCTCCCACCTGCAAGGAGAGGGGAGCAGAGGTAGAGGTTATCACTCCGGGTAATTCATCTCCATGAATAGAGGAGATGCATAAGGCAGAGGTTAAGGGAACTATCGTAATCCAATAGTGTTCAATTATGTTCCCATCAATGAAATTCCCAGCAGCCCATGAATCGATGAGAGTTGGAATGGTGATCTGGCAGGTGTCCCTCTGCAGAAGAACTGGGAAGACACATAAGGAAGTTGGGTAAAAAGGAAGCAGGCCTAGAATCACTTCCCCGGGGAGCCCTAGGCCTGCTTGTTTCCCTGTTTGTGTGGACATTTGGTAACAAAGTGCCCTGACTCTCTGCAATATAGGCACAGGTTGTTTCTCTGTCAGCGATTCCTTTCTTCTTCAGAGAAACTGTAGTGACCCATCACCATGGGCTCCTCGGTAGCTTCAATAGTGGAAATGAGGCCCCCGGTGGGTGGAAAGGGTTTTTGAAATTGTGGTGCCATGGAAATTGTCACGAGAATCCCTTTTTCTGGGCCTGTTCCTGGAAGCATATGTCGACCCTGGTACACGTTGTGATAAGTTCATCCAGGGTGGTAGGATGCTCTCGTCCTGAGAGTTAATCTTCCCTGCCAGACCCTGCCAAAAAATGACCACTAAGGCTTCCTGATTTCATTGGATCTCTGAGGCCAGGGTTCGGAAATGGACAGTATAAGCCCCAACAGAGAATGGGCATTGCTGGAGGTGGAGAAGGGCGTTGGCTGCAAAAGAGGGTCAACCAGGCTTGTAAGTCAGAGAGGACTGGGTCCTGCTGTTCCCAAAGGGGTGAGGCCCAGGCCAAGGTTTGTCCAGACAGAAGTGATTATATAGGTGATCTTAATTCGGTCAGAAGGAAAATTGCCCGGTTGTAGCTCAAACTGCATCTGACATTGATTCAAAAAACCTTGACAGGCTCAGGGATTCCCATCGAACCATTGAGGATCAGGAACTCGAATCATGGATGCTGCCACGAGTGGCATTGCCGGCGCTGGAGGACTTGGGCCCGGAAGAGAAGTGTGCAAGGCTGCCAACTATGCACATACATCTTGCAGGACTTCGGAAAAGTGTTGTAGCTGATTCTGCTACTACTGCAGTGCCTGAGCAAGATCTGGAAGCAAGGACTTCTTGGACAAGCTCATGGCTGCGGCAAACTGTCACGTCCTGTCTCCCAAGCTGAGCCCTTGTGCCACCACCCAAAGGGCAAAGAGGTGGCCAACAAAGCCCCTGGGGTCTTTACCTGGACCAACCACCATTCCATGAGGTTTGAGCCCTCAGGTTTGGGTGGCCAGCAGGATGGAGTCCTCAGGAGGGGGCAGCTGGCAAGGCGTAGTCAGGATACCAGGCAGGGTCAGGTCAGGCAGCGAGCAAAGATGGAGAACTTCTCAGTAGGGAGAGGACATTCTCAGCAGGGAGAGGCAACTCACAGGAGGCAGGCGCGTCTGGAACCTGTTGCCGTGACACTGACAGAGCCGCAGAGCCAGCAGAAGGGAGCCACGCATCTGACATCCGGGTGTCATCTGAAGTACCCAGTGTCATTTGCGGTGGTCCAGGGGCACATCTGTCAAGGTACAGGTTGAAGCGCACACTAGAGCGGGAAGAGGAGGAAGAAGGCATCCATGGGAGCTGAGACATGCCCTGCAGGAACAGGGACACAATAAATGTAAGAAAATTATTTTAGCGCTTAAGAAAACTGATGCTGATATATATATTTTTTGTTTTGTTTTTTTGCAAGAGACACACCTAAACAGTGCTGATTCAAACAGATTATCCGCTAATTGGATTAAACATGCCTTTTTCTCACCTGCAAAAAATAAGAAGGGTGGAGAATGAATGAATTCTTTGCTTCGGTCTTCACCGAGGAAGATTTGGCTGGGATACCGGTGTCGGAAATGGTATTTCAAGCAGATGAGTCGGAGAAACTTACTGACTTCACAGTAAACCTGGAGGACGTAAAGGGACAGTTCAGCAAACTGAAGAGTAGCAAATCTCCTGGACCGGATGGTATACATCCTAGAGTACTGATAGAACTGAAAAATGAGCTTGCGGAGCTACTGTTAGTGATGGTAAAATTATGTATAATCATACCTGATAATTTTCTTTCCATTAATCATAGCTGATCAATCCATAGACTGGTGGGTTGTGTCCATCTACCAGCAGGTGGAGATAGAGAGCAAACTTTTGCCTCCCTATATGTGGTCATGTGCTGCCGGAAACTCCTCAGTATGTCGATATCAAAGCTCCATCCGCAGGACTCAGCACTTAGAGAATTACACCCACGAAGGGACACTCTGCCCAGCTCACCACCGCCGAAACGGGGGAGGGGAATTAACCCAGCTCATCCCCACACAAGTGGGGGAGGGGAATCCGTCCAGCTCATCCCCGCGGAGCGGGGGAGGGACACCACACCCGCCGATGCGGGGGGGATCTGGCTTATCCTGCAACCGCAACCGCGGGAGGAGCTGACTGACCCTAACACCGCCGAAGCGGGAGGGGTACAAAGCTGCCCTACAGCCACACGAAGCGGGAGGGAGTGCCGGCAGAATTTTAAGTCTCAATCCAGCCCCGTAAAACGGAGGGGAGAGGAATGCAGCAGCTCACTGTAACACAAACTCGTCTTAACTCTTGAAGAATCCAAGTGAAAAAACTTGAACACGAAGTCTTTCTGAAGTAACTGAAGACTAAACTTGAACCTGAAATGCAACCAGAATAAAAACAGTACAGATATCTGGGAGGGGCTATGGATTGATCAGCTATGATTAATGGAAAGAAAATTATCAGGTATGATTATACATAATTTACCTTCCATATCATCAAGCTGATCAATCCATAGACTGGTGGGATGTACCGAAGCAGTACTCACCCAGGGCGGGACATTGAAATCCCTGACCTCAACACTGAAGCTCCAAACCGGGCCTCTGCCCGTGCAGCCACAGTCAAACGGTAATGCTTGGAGAATGTATGAGCCGAAGCCCAAGTTGCCGCCTTGCATATCTCTTCCAAGGAGACGGATCCGGCCTCTGCCATCGAGGCCGCCTGAGCTCTCGTGGAGTGAGCCTTCAGCTGGATAGGCGGCCCCTTCCCCGCGGCCAGATAAGCCGCTGCAATGGCTTCCTTGACCCATCTTGCCACTGTAGGCTTAGCAGCCTGCAGACCCTTACGAGGACCTGCAAACAGGACAAACAGATGATCCGATTTCCGGAAATCATTGGTCACTTCCAAGTATCTGATGATGACTCGTCTCACATCCAGATATTTAAGAGCAGAGTACTCCTCTGGGTAGTCCTCCCTACAAAAGGAAGGGAGACAGAGCTGCTGATTCACATGGAAGCGAGAAACAATCTTGGGCAGGAAGGAAGGCACTGTGCGAATAGTCACTCCTGCCTCAGTGAACTGCAGAAAAGGCTCTCGACATGAGAGCGACTGGAGCTCGGAAACTCTTCTGGCTGAAGTGATAGCCACCAAAAAGACTGCTTTCAACGTCAGGTCTTTCAGAGATGCCCTCGACAAGGGTTCAAAAGGCGGCTTCTGCAATGCTCTTAGTACCAGGTTGAGATTCCACGCAGGCACCACTGAGTGCAGAGGAGGGCGCAGGTGATTAACTCCCTTGAGAAAGCGCGCCACATCTGGCTGCAAAGCCAGGGAAGCACCCTTCAGGCGGCCCCTGAAGCAAGCCAGAGCCGCTACCTGGACTTTAAGGGAACTGAGCGACAGGCCTTTCTCCAGACCTTCTTGCAGGAACGCCAACACTGAAGAAATTGGAGCAGTGAAGGGAGAAAGTGAGCCTGCTTCACACCACACTGCAAAGATACGCCAAACCCTGGCGTAAGCAGTAGAAGTAGAGCGCTTCCTCGCTCTCAGCATAGTGGCGATGACCTTGTCTGAGAAGCCCTTCTTCCTCAGACGCTGCCGCTCAATAGCCAGGCCGTAAGACCAAAGGGGGAGGGATCCTCCATCACCACGGGACCCTGATGTAACAGGCCCTGCTCCACTGGCAGCCGCAGAGGATCGTCGACTGAGAGCCTGATCAAGTCCGCATACCAGGGACGCCTGGGCCAATCCGGACCCACCAGGATTACCCTGCCGGGATGCTTTGCCACCCGGTCTAGCACCCTGCCCAACATGGGCCAGGGCGGGAACACATAGAGAAGCTCTTGTGTCGGCCACTGTTGGAGAAGAGCATCTACTCCCAGGGATCGAGGGTCCCGTCCTCTGCTGAAAAAGCGCGGCACTTGGCAATTGGCCGATGACGCCATCAGATCTAGGCTCGGCTGGCCCCAGCGCTTCGTGATGTCCAAGAACGCCTGAGCAGATAGCTGCCACTCTCCGGGCTCCAAGGTATGGCGACTGAGAAAGTCCACCTTGACATTCATGACTCCTGCAATGTGGGCCGCTGACAGCTGTTCCAGGTTCGCTTCCACCCACTGGCATAGACTCAAAGCCTCCTTGGCTAGAGGGGCGCTCTTGGTACCTCCCTGGCGGTTGACATAGGCCACAGCCGTGGCATTGTCCGACAGGACCCGTACAGGCTTCAACACCAGTACCGGGATGAACTCCAAAAGCGCCAACCGAATGGCTCTGAGTTCCAGGAGGTTGATAGACCACTTTGCCTCTGCAGGAGACCAGAGCCCCTGCACTGTCCTTCCCAAGCAGTGGGCTCCCCAGCCCGACAACGAGGCGTCCATCGTGACGACAATCCACTCTGGGGTCACCAGAGGCATTCCCGCAGACAACTTGTCTGTCTGCATCCACCAGCTCAGCGCCTTGCGCACTGCTGGATCCAAGGGAAGGCGCACAGCATAATCCTCCGACATCGGAGTCCAGCGCTGCAGCAGAGAGTGTTGTAGTGGTCTCATATGAGCCCTGGCCCAGGGCACTACTTCCATCGTGGCCGTCATAGAGCCCAACAGCTGCACATAGTCCCAAGCCCGAAGAGGAGAGGCTACTAGGAACTGGTCCACCTGAGCCTGAAGTTTGACAATCCGATTGTCTGGCAGGAACACTCTGCCCACTTGGGTGTCGAATCGAACTCCCAGATACTCCAGGGACTGAGTCGGGCGCAGCTGGCTCTTCTCCCAGTTGATGATCCATCCCAGGGAGCTCAAAAGAGCAACTACCCGGTCCACAGCTTTGCCGCACTCTGCATAAGAGGGGGCTCGGATCAACCAGTCGTCCAGATAAGGATGGACTTGTACTCCTTCCTTTCGCAGGAAGGCCGCTATGACCACCATTACTTTGGAAAAGGTCCGCGGAGCAGTAGCCAACCCGAACGGGAGGGCTCTGAACTGGAAGTGTCGGCCCAGGACTGCAAAACGCAGAAAGCGTTGATGAGGAGGCCAGATGGGAATATGCAAGTATGCTTCCTTGATGACCAAGGATGCCAGGTACTCCCCTGCCTTCACTGCCGCTATAACAGAGCGGAGAGTCTCCATGCGAAAGTGCCGCACTTTCAAGGCCCGATTGACCCCTTTGAGGTCGAGGATAGGCCGGACAGAACCTCCTTTCTTGGTACCACAAAGTAAATGGAGTAACGCCCCTTGCCAAGCTGACTTTCTGGCACCGGAACGACCGCACCCAGGCGGATCAGATTGTCCAAAGTCTGCTGCACTGCCACAGCTTTGACCGGAGACTTGCAGGGAGAGAGTACAAACCCGTCTCTTAAGGGTCGGCAGAACTCTAGCTTGTAGCCGTCTCTGATGACTTCCAGCACCCAAGCGTCTGAAGTTATTGTGGTCCACTCGCCCAGAAACGAGGACAGCCGTCCTCCAATCTGCACTGGGGCGTGGACCCAGACCCCGTCATTGGGTACGAGACCCTGGGGAGCACCTCCGGGACGGCGGTCTCTGCGAAAGGAATGCTGCTTGGGGGAGAAATTCCTCTTAAAGGAAGAGGGGGCAGAAGAACCCGACCTGCCCGGGCGGTACCGACGGGCTTCCTGAAACCGTCCTCTGGAGGTACCGGGACGAGCACTAGCCCGAGCCCTGACCTCTGGTAACTTCTTGCCCTTAGACGTGCCGAGATCGGTCACGATTTTGTCCAGCTCGACCCCAAAGAGCAGCTTGCCTTTAAAAGGCAATCTAGCCAGGCGGGATTTAGAGGCGTGGTCAGCAGACCAATGTTTCAGCCAAAGCCACCGCCGCGCAGAGACTGTCTGAGCCATGCCTTTAGCTGAGGCTCTCAAGACATCATACAGCAAGTCTGCCAAATAGGCTAAGCCCGATTCCAGGGCCGGCCAATCAGCCCTCAAGGAATGATCCGAGAGGGAAGCCCGCTGCACCATAGTCAGGCACGCCCTGGCCACATAGGAGCCGCAAACTGAGGCCTGCAAACTTAAAGCAGCCGCCTCAAAGGACGACCTTAAGGCCGCCTCCAATCTTCTGTCTTGGGCGTCCTTTAGGGCCGTGCCACCTTCCACCGGCAACGCCGTTTTCTTAGTCACCGCAGTGATTAAAGAATCCACGGTAGGCCACAGATAGGCCTCACGTTCACTCACAGCCAAAGGATAGAGGCGGGACATAGCCCTAGCCACTTTAAGGCTCGCTTCTGGGACATCCCATTGAGCCGAAATTAAGGTGTGCATGGCATCATGCACATGGAAGGTTCTAGGCGGGCGCTTCGTCCCCAGCATAATGGCAGAGCCAACAGGGGCTGAGGGAGAGACGTCCTCCGGAGAGGAAATCTTCAAAGTGTCCATGGCCTGTATCAACAGGTTGGGCAAATCCTCTGAGCTAAAAAGCCGTGCTGCAGAGGGGTCATCCGCTCCATCCGAGCGGGGATCCGTCTCCTCCAAGGAATCCGCAAAGGACCGTTGGGAGACCTCAGACACGCTGCCCTCATCTACATCGGAGGAGACAAATTCCTCCAAGGCCTGGGAATCAACCCGAGGGCGTTTACCTCTGGGAACTTCAACCTCTTTACCAGACGAGGGAGCAGGGGCAGCGTTGTGCATGAGGAAGGCCTGATGCAGCAGCAAAACAAACTCGGGGGAGAAACCCCCCAGACTGTGCACTTCCGCAGCCTGGGCAACAGCCCTAGACGCACTCTCAACCGGCGCTCGCAATAGCGGGGGAGAGACATGCTGCGCATCCAAAATGGCGTCCGGCGCGAAACTCCGCGAAGGAGCCGCGCGGGAAGAACGGCTCTTAACTTTAGTCGCTTCTGTGCCGTCGCCCAAATTAAGGGCGTTCATGGCATTAATGTCTCCAACCTCAAGGGCGGCCCAAGAAGAAACCGGCCGAGCCGCGTGGCCGGCCAAGATGGTGGAGGCGAGGAGCGGGGGATGGGCGTTTATGGCGGGAAAAACCGCCACGCCGAAGGAAGGACCGGGACATTCATCGGTCACGAAACTGTCACCCAACAAGGGCGAATCAGGCTTTAAGACCCCCGCATCCCCTCTAGAAGCGCTCAAGCGACCCGGGGAGCGACCCTTTGCGCCCTCGCCCTCCGACGCCATATGCCACGAGGAGAAGAATCGGGGAACCCCCTGCCCGCTAAAAAAAGGTAAAAATTACCTGCTGTCCGCTCCGAGTTGTAACGACCTGGTGTCCCAGTGAGTAGCTGCAATAGACGCTTAAATAAACGTCGAAATAAACGCCTTTAAGGACGTTCAAAATTTTTTTTTTTTTTTTTTAACGGAGCCAGCGGGAGGGGGGAGAAAAGGAGGGACCTGGCACCACCAGGTTTGCACTTGCTCAAAAGAGCCCTCAACCCCAGGCACTCAACAAAACCTAAAAATTAGGCTTGGAGGCCTAGCCAGAGCTGCTGCTGTGTGTGACCACCACCTGCTGAGATAGAGAACATACTGAGGAGTTTCCGGCAGCACATGACCACATATAGGGAGGCAAAAGTTTGCTCTCTATCTCCACCTGCTGGTAGATGGACACAACCCACCAGTCTATGGATTGATCAGCTTGATGATATGGAAATGCAATTTATCCTTAAAATCGAGTGTGGTACCGGAAGATTGGAGGGTGGCCAATGTAACGCCGATTTTTAAAAAAGGTTCCAGGGGGAGGTCACGTGACGCTATGGTGGAGAGAGGACGTGAGTGATCTTCTCTCCGCTGCCTGCCTGCTCTGTCTAGCGTCTGCAAAAGAATCAATCTCCCCCATACCGCAACAAAAATAAAGAAGAAGACTGCGTGAGAGTACCCGGTGAGCTGGAATAGCAGAAACCCCGATCATGGCAGCGAAATCGGCCCAGAAAGAACGACAACGGGGAAAGACGCCGGAATACAAGATGGCGGCGTCCCCTCCCGAAACAACTTCCTCGGTATCGTCGGCTTGGGTAGCGGAGATTACATCCGAACTGACAGTGGTAATGGAAGAACTGTTAGACCGACGCCTTGCTCCGCTGGATCAAAAGCTTGATCAAAAGCTGGAACAGTTAAACGCTAAATTGGAAGATTTAACTAAAGAATGTGTAGCGTTCCAGAATAAAACTAGCGAGGTGGAAGAAAGAATCGCGGGGGTAGAAAACAGTCATCAGGACTTAAAGAAAAAATTGTCTGACCTGGAATCCAAGCTGGAGGACTTGGAGAATCGCTCCAGACGGAATAATATCCGTCTGGTGGGCCTGCCTGAAGCCCTGGGGGGAAAGCAGTTAGAGAAAGTCCTTGAAAAATGGCTGACAGACAATATTGAGTTCCCTGCAACACTCGGCCCTCTAAGAATAGAGCGAGCCCATCGACTGGGGGTCAGACAGATGGAAACTGCTAAACCCCGGGTGATAATATGCCGGGTGTTAAACTTCATGCACAAGCAGCACATTCTGCAAGCAGCTCGGTCCACTAATTCCTTGACTTATGAGAATAAAAAAGTTCTCTGCTTTCAAGATTATTCTGCGGGAATAGCAGCAAAGAGGAGAGCATTTTCACCAGTATGCTCAAAACTTTTTGATCTGAAAGTTCGTTTTACCCTACAATACCCTGCTACCTTGAGAATAACGCATCAGGGCAAACTGAGATCCTTCACGTCTGAAAAGGAAGCAAAAAACTTTGTGGACGGACTGGATCAGCTAGAGCCCTCCACATCAGCGGATACAGTGCCTGCATGAACCAGCAAGGACTTAAAAAAGATCTGATAAAATTCATCTTAATACTCCTTAATGGGATTACAATTCAGGCAACACAACGTGTGGATTGGGGAAGAACAAGTTAAGGATAACTTGAACAGTTATAAGATCAAGGAAGAAATCTTTAAAGTTGCTGATGGACATTCATTTATGTTATAGACACTGTTAAGAGTTCTGTTTTGAGAGCACCGTGGGTGAGTTACTGATGGGGATTCCAGACATATAAAATAAAATATGTTAAAGTGGAGATCCTGTATACTGAACGGAGACAAGGAACCGGAAATGTTCAGTGGGGGGATAAAGGGAATCAGGAGAATGTAGAACTATATGATAGAAGAGTAGAAGGGTAAGCGTTAAAAAGTGACGGTTTCCCTAGGGGAAGCACATGCCGGGAGGGTATAGAAGGGGAAATAAAGGGGGGAGGGGGGAGGAAGGGGGGAGGGATTAGGGAAAGGCTTAGAGGAAAAGAAAGAAAGCAAAGTAAAATAGCGAGGTCAAATGGAGTGTGTGTGGATAAGGGTGCTGAATGTGACTGGTATTTCAGACTGCATTTTTTATTTTTGCCACTAAAACAGGTGTTTGGTAAGAAAGGGGGGTGCCAAAGGCTGGGATGGCACTTCTCAATTGATATGGTTCATTATTGGTTGATTATGACTGCTTCTCTTAAATTAGATGATTAAGCTGGTAACATGGAATGTGGGAGGCATACACTCACCTATTAAAAGATCTAAAATCCTGCAATACCTCCAAAGAATAGGAGCTGACGTGGCCCTTTTGCAAGAGACACATCTCAGTGATCAGGAACACACAAAGTTAGCTAAATGGTGGGTGGGGGAATGTATTGCTTCATCTGCGATAGGCAATAAAGGAGGAGTAGCTATTCTTATCAGGAAAGGGGTGGCATCCCAGATTCAAAATGTGCACAAAGATTCAGAAGACGCTTTATTCTCTGTAACGTTACCATTGCTAGGCGGCAGATAACTTTAGGCAGCATATACGCCCCAAACACGCTAGATCTTAAATTTTATAAACGACTTCTCCAAACCCTCACTAAGATGCCACCACTCCCCATGATGTTGGGGGGTGATTTCAATATGACGTGGGACCCGCAAATTGATAAATCCCATCCACATCCGAAACAGGGGACAATCAGTACTAGAGGGCTGCCCGATATGTGTGATACATTAGATCTTACAGATGTCTGGCGTACATTACACCCGACAGAAAGGGAATATACCCACCTGTCTAGGGCCCACCAAACCCAGTCAAGGATTGATTATTTGCTGATATCACGACAGAATTTTACAGACATCGCTGACGCTACTATTGGTCCCTGTGTGATCTCAGATCATGCCACAGTTTGGATGACGTGGCAAGTGGGAGATAATACTGCGCAAAAAAATAGGGGTTGGGCGTTTCCCAGTTATCTTTATAAAGACTCTAAATTTCAGGAATTTCTTATTGCCAAATGGGAAGAATACAGACATCTTAATGAGGGATCAGTGGAAGACTCGGCGATATTCTGGGAAGCAGCAAAGGCAGTCCTAAGAGGGGAGATTATTAGCTATGTCAGTCACTATAAAAAAGCTTGGGACCGAGAACTACTGCACTTGGAAAAGCAATTAATAGGACTGAGGAAACAATATGGTAAGACTCCGTCCCCTGGGGTGCGAAAAGAGTGGATGTCAGTTCAAGCAGCGGTGAACTCCCTGATACACGAGAGGGTGGTAAAATCGCAGGTATACTATCGGTTTCAGTTGTATAAACATGGCAGTAAGGGGGGGAAACTGCTAGCTAGAGTGATAGCCTCGCAGTATGCTTCTAGGCATATAGTGGCTGTTAAAGATAAAGATGGGAAGGTGCTACATACAGATGGAGCGATAAGGGAGGCCTTTCATAGTTATTACAAACAACTTTATAGAGCAGGAGGCAGCCAAGACCTGCAAAGCGATATGTACTTACAAAATATAGAAACCCCCTTGTTAACACAAGCAGATAATCAATATTTAAATGACCCTATAAATTGTGACGAAGTGGCTTGGGCAATCAGTCAAAGTAGATTAGGTAAGACACCTGGGGCAGATGGCTTTAAACCCGAATTCTATAAATTGATGGGTGATCAAATTGTCCCCACACTGACCAAGGTCTTTAATGAATGGGTGGCAAGGGGAGAACTGCCGGATGGCCTCAATTTAGCCCAGATAGTGGTATTACCTAAACCGAACAGAGATGGAATGTTATTATCTTCCTATCGACCTATATCCCTGTTAAATTTCGAGGTAAAATTATGTGCAAAAATACTGGCTAATAGGTTGGGAAGAGTATTACCAAATCTCGTTCATGAAGCACAGGTGGGCTTTGTTCAAGGCCGTTCGGTTACAAAAAATTTGCGTAGTATCTTGATGACACTGGAAAAGTTAAGGAACTCTGCAGAGCATGCATTATTGATCAGTTTCGACGCTGAAAAGGCGTTTGATCGTGTAGAATGGCCCTTTTTGTTTTCTGTCCTCACTAAATATGGATTTACAGGTTGGTTTGTGCACGCAATTCAAGCCTTGTATACCTCTCCTCGAGCACGGGTCCTGATAAATGGAACATGGTCAGAGAATTTTGAGATAAGTCGAGGAACTAGACAAGGGTGCCCACTGTCACCATTGCTTTTCGCTCTTTATCTAGATCCTTTAATCCGGGATGTAATTTCGAATAGGACTATTAGGGGAGTAACGATTGGACAGGAGGAATTTAAAATCGCGGCATTCGCCGATGATTTATTAATGACTCTTACTAGTCCTCGTAGGTCTCTTGTGGATCTTTTAGAAGTTTTTGCAGAATTTGGAGATTACTCCGGTTTTAAGCTTAATCTAGAGAAATCGGAAGCTCTGGCTATCCCTATGACTACCCGACTTTTTTGGAGAGATAATTTTCCTTTGAGATGGGCAGAGGGCTCATTTCGGTACTTGGGAGTTCTTCTGACAGAGCGGATAGAGGATATATACAAGCTGAATGTCACTCGGTTGCTTAATCATACTGCGCAGCAGCTGGACGCTTGGAGGGCCCTACCTTTGCCATTGATAGGTCGGATTAGCCTTATTCGAATGGTAATTCTCCCCAGGTGGTTATATTCCTGCAGGTTTTGCCGCTGAAATTATTCAAAAAGATATTAAACAATTCTATCAATTAGTGGGGCGGTTCTGTTGGGCAAGAAAGAAAGCTAAGCTCAAGATGCATTTTTTGCTGGGAGCCTGGCGGCACGGAGGATTGGGCCTCCCTAATTTGCAATATTACAACCTTGCTAGCTTGATGCGGGTGGTGAGAGATTGGGTTTTCTCCTCACACACACATACACCTCTGGAGTTGGAGAAAGCTTACTTTAGCCCCTACGATTTGATCACCCTATTACATATAGAAAACACTTCACTGCCACAAAGGTTGAAACACTGTATACTTTTAGTGCCTCTACAAGCAGCGTGGAGAGGCTTGGCAAAGAAGCTGGGGGGTAACCCGAGTATATCTGAATTGTTGTCTATAAGGGGAAACCCGATGTTCTCACCAGGGCTGGAAAATCCGGTCTTTATACAATGGGAGGAAAAAGGCCTTAAACGTTTAGAAACAATATTAGATGGAGAAGGAAGATTGAAATCCCCAAGACAACTCACATTAGAGGGAAATTGGAGGTACATTTTTAGCTATAGTCAGATGAAGCATTACATTCAATCCTTGGATAAAGAGGCGATAAAACTTCATTTAGGGGAGAAAATCCAAAAATTTTTTGATGATATCTCTGATGAAGCCCCATCAATCTCGCAGCTTCAGAGGACATTGTGGACCCTGACACCGCGAGTGGGGTTGACTCAGCTCCGTCAGCGGTGGGAGGCAGATATAGGAGAGGATTTATCTAACTGGGATGTTGAAGCCTACATAAAAAGTATTCCCCGGCTAGTCAGTGGAGCTAATTATAGGGAATGTGCATTCAGGGTGCTACACAGAGCCTATATCACACAAGCTCAATTGTCCCGAATGGGAGGAATCCTTACACCAAAATGCTTGAAATGTAATCTTGTGGAGAACACTTTTTACCACGCATTTTGGGAATGTTTAAAGATCCAAAGCTATTGGCGGAAGATAGTACATTTTATGACTTCACTGATATCACGTAGATTAGTGGGTACTCCTCAGCAATTGCTATTGGACTGCCCAGGTGCATTCCGGGGTTTAACAGCAGATGAGACACTTCTATGTCGAAAGTTATGTCTGGTGGCAAAAAAATGCATATTACAATCTTGGACTTCAGATACACCTCCAGACTACTGGCATTGGAGAAACCAGGCACATCAACTGATGACATGGGAAGCAAGGGAGGCTAAAGGTTCATGCCGCCGCAAGGCGCGTTTTCTAAAGCTTTGGGGGCCATTGTTAGACATATTAACTCAAAGAGGACGGAGTCTTATACTTAATACATTATAACTGAGAAGCAGTCGAGAATACATATGTATGGCCTAATTCTTAGAAACACACATTTGAGGAGAGTCTAGGAGGGAGGGGATAAGGGGGGGGATAAAGGGATGGGGGGGGGGGGGTAAGAGCATTACAAGGAGTGTTCATTTGCTAATTTGTTAATAAAGTTCCTTTGAGTATTGGTTTAATTGGATGATGAGAACATTAAGCTGCGCGCAGCATACCACGTTCATTAAGGTTGACAATCATTGTTGTCACAATCAATAAGGCCAAAGGTTGATGCATACTCAAACTGCATGTAATTTGATGGCATACAGGTAGAAACAACACAATGCACAGACTGAAGAATAACTGGCTATTAGAACTCATGTTTGTTTAATTATAGATTCGCAATAGACTTACTAAATAAAAGTTTAAAGATTATATAAGACACAGTTTCGTAGGTATCAGGGTATATGGATTATATACGGTCCATCCAATAGTGAGCAAATCAAGATAATTGCCACACAATTGTCGATTGTATGGAACCTCTTGTATTGACTGTACGAAAATTTCAAATATTTACCTGAGGTTCAGAGCCATCATCTGTATGAGAATTCTATATACTATTAATACTAAAGCAAAGTGTACATGACATGGGGACATCCTTCCTATCAGAGAAGGGGAAGGGGATAAAATGTGATAACTGTTTGGCACTCTGTATTAGCTTAACAAAAAAAGTTTCTTTATGAACATCTGTACCAGCGAGGCTGTATGTATATAGTCAAGTATGTATTTTATTGAAGTGTCACTAATAAAAAATGTTGTAACAAAAAAAAGGTTCCAGGGGAGATCCGGGAAATTATAGACCGGTGAGTCTGAAATCGGTGCCAGGGAAAATGGTAGAGGCCATTATCAAAAACAAAATTACAGAGCACATCCAAGGACATGGATTACTGAGACCAAGTCAGCATGACTTTTGTGTGGGGAAATCTTGCCTGACCAATTTACTTCAATTCTTTGAAGGTGTAAACAAACATGTGGACAAAGGAGAGCCGGTTGATATTGTGTATCTGGATTTTCAAAAGGCGTTTGACAAGGTACCTCATGAAAGGCTACAGAGGAAATTGGAGGATCATGGGATAGGAGGAAATGTCCTATTGTGGATTAAAAACTGGTTGAAGGATAGGAAACAGAGAGTGGGGTTAAATGGGCAGTATTCACAATGGAGAAGGGTAGTTAGTGGGGTTCCTCAGGGGTCTGTGCTAGGACTGCTGCTTTTTAATATATTTATAAATGATTTAGAGATTGGAGTACGAGGTAATTAATTTGCTGATGACACAAAGTTATTCAAAGTCGTTAACTCGCGACAGGATGTGAAAAATTGCAGAAGGACCTTACAAGACTGGGAGACTGGGCGGCTAAATGGCAGATGACGTTTAATGTAAACAAGTGCAAGGTGATGCATGTGGGAAAAAAGAACCCAAATTATAGCTATGTCATGCAAGGTTCCACATTAGGAGTTAGAGTTACGGACCAAGAAAGGGATCTGGGTGTCGTCGTCAATAATACACTGAAACCTGCTCAGTGTGCTGCTGCGGCTAGGAAAGCGAATAGAATGTTGGGTATTATTAGGAAAGGTATGGAAAACAGGTGTGAGGATGTTATAATGCCGTTGTATCGCTCCATGGTGCGACCGCACCTTGAGTATTGTGTTCAATTCTGGTCGCCACATCTCAAGAAAGATATAGTAGAATTGAAAAAGGTGCAGCGAAGTGTGACTAAAATGATAGCGGGGATGGGATGACTTCCCTATGAAGAAAGACTAAGGAGGCTAGGGCTTTTCAGCTTGGAGAAGAGACGACTGAGGGGAGACATGATAGAGGTATATAAAATAATGAGTGGAGTGGAACAGGTGGATGTGAAGCGTCTGTTCACGCTTTCCAAAAATACTAGGACTAGGGGGCATGCAATGAAACTACAGTGTAGTAAATTTAAAACAAATCCGAGAAAACATTTCTTCACCCAACGCATAATTAAACTCTGGAATTCGTTGCCGGAGAACGTGGTGAAGTCGATTAGATTAGCAGAGTTTAAAAAGGGGTTAGCCGGTTTCCTAAATAACAAGTCCATAAACCACTACTAAATGGACTTGGGAAAAATCCACAATTCCAGGAGTGGCCTAGTGGTTAGGGTGGTGGACTTTGGTCCTGGGGAATTGAGGAACTGAGTTCAATTCCCACTTCAGGTACAGGCAACTCCTTGTGACTCTGGGCAAGTAATTTAACCCTCTACTGCCCCATGTAAGCTGCATTGAGCCTGCCATGAGTGGGAAAGCACTGGGTACAAATGTAATAAAAATAGAATGTTTGTACATTTGGGAAGCTTGCCAGGTGCCCTTGGCCGGGATTGGCTGCTGTCGTGGACAGGATGCTGGGCTCAATGGACCCTTGGTCTTTTCCCAGTGTGGCATTACTTATGCACTTTATCTATTCTAATTAAAAATGATCCTAATATAGAAATTATATCCTAAAAGGCTGCTGATGAAGGCAGACTTCTAAAATTAGACATTAAAAGACATGAGAATCATATTTCTCTAATCAATATATGTGCACCTTCAACAGGAGAAAGGAAATTTTTCTCAAACCTGCAAACCTTACTCCTTGAAAATGCTGACACACCAGTTATTATGGCATGGGATTTTAATCAGGTAGTGGGCCCCCTATTAGACAGATCAGCATGCCCTAAACATTATATCCCTATAACACCAACTCAAGGATGGTGGATTGTCAGACATATGGAAAACATTTAATCCCAACACAAAAGATTTTACATTTTGCTCACAGGTACATAAATCATTTTCCAGAATAGACTACTTCCTCATTTCCAAATCTTTAATACAAGGCACAAAAAAATACAGGGGTCCTTTTACAAAGGGACATTAAAAGACATGAGAATCATATTTCTCTAATCAATATATGTGCACCTTCAACAGAAGAAAGGAAAATTTTCTCAAACCTGCAAACCTTACTCCTTGAAAATGCTGACACACCAGTTATTATGGCATGGGATTTTAATCAGGTAGTGGACCCCCTATTAGACAGATCAGCATGCCCTAAACATTACATCCCTATAACACCAACTCAAGGATGGTGGATTGTCAAGACATATGTCAGCTTGCTAGTTTAAAACAGGAGCTCAGCAAAGTAAAGCAGGAATTGAATGCACTTAAAGCAACTTCTAGGACTGCACAAAATCATACTGCACAGAATCATACCAAATTCTCACCACTACCTCAAAGGATAATACCACCTAAGAATAGATGGTTCACAGTAGGCTCAGGCAGGCTTCGTTATGTGACACAGAAGCATCCGCCCTCACAAGTTTTGCCCCTACAGAATTCCTTTGCTCCACTACAGCACTGTGATGCTCCTGAAAATAAAACTGAGGCGGAAGAGAAAGAAAAAGCAAAGAAGGTGGAACAAAAAGATATGAAGGTACCCAAAGAGAAAAGACACCCCCAAATCACTAAAACCAAAACACATACTTGGAAATGTAGATGGAAAGTGATGACCACAAATGCTTGCAGTCTAAGCAATAAAGTTCATGACCTTCATGCCCTAATCTTGGAGGCAGACTTGGACATAGTTGCAATCACAGAGACATGGCTCAATGGTTCCCATGAATGGGATGCAAACATACCAGGCTATAATCTTTTTAGGAAGGATAGAGAGGGGCGTAAAGGTGGAGGAGTAGCTCTGTATGTGAGAAATGATATCACAGCGACTGAAATGACAGGGAACTGGGGAAAGGAAGAAGCGATATGGATCAACTTAAAAAGAAAGGATAAAACCTCTGTCCATGTGGGTGTTGTCTACAGACCTCCGACACATTTGGAGGACCTAGATAAAGATCTGATCACTGATATTCAAAGTTGGGGAAGAAAAGAGAGGTGCTGTTGTTGGGAGATTTCAATCTGCCGGATGTAGATTGGACGGTTCCGTCTGCGAAATCGGAAAGAAGCAGAGAGATCGTGGATGCTTTTCAAAGTGCTTTGCTCAGACAAATGGTGTCAGAACCCACGAGGGAGGGAGCGACGCTAGATCTGGTACTCACAAATGGGGATAATGTGTCAAGTGTCCGAATGGGTGCCCACCTGGGCAGCAGTGACCATCAAACGGTTTGGTTTGATATGACGGCTGAAGAGGAGGGTAGCCACTCAAACTCAAAGTCCTGGATTTCAAACATGCTGACTTTAGTAAATGGGGGAATACCTGAGGAAGGAGCTGATGGGATGGGAGGAAATACAAGAAGTGGAAGGACAGTGGTCCAGACTGAAAGAAGCTATAAATAGGGCCACGAAACCTTTATGTAAGGAAAGTAAATAAAAGCAAGAGAAAAAGGAAACCGATATGGTTCTCCAAGCAAGTGGCTGACAAAATAAAGGGCTAAAGAGTTGGCATTCCAGAAATACAAAAAACTCATGAAAAGGGACACGAGGAGGAATACCGGATGAAACTGAAAGAAGCCAAGAGAGAGATACGACTGGCGAAAGCGCAAACGGAAGAACAAATGGCTAGAATGTGAGGAGGGGTGCAAAATTTCTTCAGGTATATTAGTGAAAGGAAAATGACTAAAAAGGGAATTGTGAGACTAAAAGATACTGCGAACCGCTATGTGGATAATGATGAAGAAAAAGCAAATTTGCTAAATAGATACTTCTGTTCTGTTTTCACAGAAGAAAATCCTGGAGAAGGACCGCGATGGACTGCAAAAAGTACAAATGAGATTGAAGTGGCTAGAGCACCGTTCACGGAAGAGAGTGTGTATGAACAACTTGAAAAGCTAAAGGTGGACAAAGCCATGGGGCCGGATGGGATCCACCCTAGGATATTGAGGGAGCTCAGAGAGGTTCTGGCGGGTCCTCTTAAAGATTTGTTTAATAAATCCTTGGAGACGGGAGAGGTTCCGAGGGATTGGAGATCGGCGGATGTGGTCCCACTTCACAAAAGTGGTGATAGGGAAGAAGCTGCAAACTACAGGCCGGTAAGCCTCACTTCAGTTATTGGAAAAGTAATGGAAGCGATGCTGAAGGAAAGGATAGTGAATTTCATGGAAGCCAATAAGTTGCAAGATCCAAGACAGCATGGATTTACCAAATGGAAATCGTGCCAAACGAACCTCATTGAGTTCTTTGATTGGGTGACAGGAGAATTGAATCAGGGACGAGCTATGGACGTAATCTACTTAGATTTCAGCAAAGCTTTTGACACGGTTCCCCACAGGAGGCTCTTAAATAAACTGGAGGGGCTGAAGATAGGACCTGAAGTAGTGAACTGGATTAGGAACTGGTTGACGGACAGACGCCAGAGGGTGGTGGTGAATGGAATTCGCTCGGAGGAGCGAAAGGTAAGTAGTGGAGTGCCTCAAGGATCGGTGCTGGGGCCGATTCTGTTCAATATATTTGTGAGTGACATTGCCGAAGGGTTAGAAGGTAGTTTGCCTATTTGCGGATGATACTAAGATCTGTAACAGAGTGGACACCCCGGAGGGAGTGGAAAACATGAAAAAGGACATACGGAAGCTAGAAGAATGGTCTAAGGTTTGGCAATTAAAATTCAATGCGAAGAAATGCAAAGTGATGCACTTAGGAAGTAGAAATCCACAGGAGACATATGTGTTAGGCGGGGAGAGTCTGATAGGTACGGGCGAAGAGAGGGATCTTGGGGTGATAGTATCTGAGGATTTGAAGGCGACGAAACAGTGTGACAAGGCGGTGGCAGTAGCTAGAAGGTTGTTAGGCTGTATAAAGAGAGGTATGTCCAGCAGAAGAAAGGGGGTGTTGATGCCCCTGTATAAGTCGTTGGTGAGGCCCCACCTGGAGTATTGTGTTCAGTTTTGGAGGCCGTATCTTGTTAAGGACGTAAAAAGAATTGAAGCGGTGCAAAGAAAAGCTACAAGAATGGTATGGGATTTGCGTTACAAGACGTATGAGGAGAGACTTGCTGAACTAAACATGTATACTCTGGAGGAAAGGAGAAACAGGGGTGATATGATACAGACGTTCAAATATTTGAAAGGTATTAATCCGCAAACGAATCTTTCCGGAGATGGGAAGGTGGTAGAACGAGAGGACATGAAATGAGATTGAAGGGGGGCAGACTCAAGAAAAATGTCAGGAAGTATTTTTTTCATGGAGAGAGTAGTGGATGCTTGGAATGCCCTCCCGCGGGAGGTGGTGGAAATGAAAACGGTAACGGAATTCAAACATGCGTGGGATAAGCATAAAGGAATCCTGTGCCGAAGGAATGGATCCTCAGGAGCTTAGTCAAGATCAGGAGGCGGGGCTGGTGGTTGGGAGGCGGGGATAGGGCTGGGCAGACTTATACGGTCTGTGCCAGAGCCGGTGGTGGGAAGCGGGACTGGTGGTTGGGAGGCGGGGATAGTGCTGGACAGACTTGTACGGTCTATGCCAGAGCCGGGGTTGGGAGGCAGGGCTGGGGAGGTGAGGATAGTGCTGGGCAGACTTATACGGTCTGTGCCTGTGCCAGAGCCGGTGGTTGGGAGGTGGGGCTGGTGGTTGGGAGGCGGGGATAGTGCGGGGCAGACTTATACGGTCTGTGCCCTGAAGAGCATAGGTACAAATCAAAGTAGGGTATACACAAAAAGCAGCAAATATGAGTTATCTTGTTGGGCAGACTGGATGGACCGTGCAGGTCTTTTTCTGCCGTCATCTACTATGTTACTATGTTACTATGGAAAACATTTAATCCCAACACAAAAGATTTTACATTTTGCTCAAAGGTACATAAATTGTTTTCCAGAAGAGACTACTTCCTCATTTCCAAATCTTTAATACAAGGCTCAAAAAAATACAGGGGCCCAATGCGGGCTTACCGCACGCTAAAACTGAATAACTACTGGACCAACGTGGCCACCAGTAGTAGTTCCAGGTTGAGTGCGCACCATTTCTGGTGCTCCCCGGAATTTTTTTTACCCAGTGGTAATTCACATCAATGGGAATTAGAAAAGGTTCAAAGAAGAGTGACCAAAATTATAAAGGGGATGGAACTTCTCTCATATGAGGAAAGGCTAAAAAGGTATGGGCTCTTCAGCTTGAAAAAGAGACAGATAAGGGGAGATATGATTGAGGTCTACAAGTAGTGTAGAATGAGTAGAAATAAATCCATTTTTTACTCTTTCAAAAAGTATAAAGTCTAGGGGACACTCAATGAAGTTACATGGAAATACTTTTAAAACAAATAGGAGGAAATATTTTTTCACTCAATAAATAGTTAAGCTCTGGAATTCTTTCCCAGAGGATATAGTAACAGCGGTTAGCATATCTGGGTTTAAAAAAGGTTTGGACAAATTCATGGAGGAAAAATCCATAGTTTGCTATTGAGACAGACATGGGGAAGCAACTGCATGGAATGTTGCTGCTAATTGGGTTTCTGCCAGGTACTTGTGACCTGGCTTGGCCACTGTTTGGAAAACAGATGGACCAATAGTCTGACCCAGTATGGCAAACACTGTGTACCAACAAAATTGAGATGTCAAGGACCTGAACAAACTATAGCAAGATCTGCAAGGCTGTGCCCTGCTAGCAACATATCTCTCACCTGAATTGTGGGGACAGTGCTGCTCATGTGTGTGTGACCCAGACAGCATTGCAGGGGTCAACAACAAAGGCACTGCAAAAAGGAGATTGGTTGAGAGTTGATCTGTTCTGTCTTCCTGTGAGATATGCATTAGGTAGTATCCAAGCACAGGGTCCTCACATACACATCCCTACTGTCCTTGCCTTCATCTGTCTCTCCACACTCAAAGCCTGCCCCACCTTATGATTTGCAGTAGTTTGGACAAAACCCTTGGCACAAAGTGCATGCATCTGTATAAGCCTTTTAAAACATCTCCAAGTGCATGCTATGGTGTTACCTTTTCTACACAGTGGGGTAATGCCTGATAAGCCCTCTATCTACTCTGCTGTGTCCTAAATCTATTGGTATCACATTGGCTCGATAATCACTAATAGCAGGCCTCCATCAGCATATGTACCATAAAAAGATCTCAGAAAACAAAATGGCAAGTGGTCAGCTAGATCCAGCAATGCCCTGCTTCCTCTCTTGCTTGCACCAACCACCAATAAGACCCAACAACTACCAACAATGACACCTGGTGACTACACACACAAACACACACTCCTCACGTATCCCCTACAAACACACACACACACACTCCTCACATATTCCCTACAAACATACACATGTCAGTTGCACAGAGAGATGGGCAGAGTGGGCATTACTGAGGAGAGCAGAAAGGTAGCTCTAGTCTGCCAAACTGAGAGTGAACTCAATGGAATTTCACAATTATCTCCCAGTTGCCACTTCAACTGTGACTTACTTCCCACCATCCCTATCCATCTTTCTCCTATATAAACCCTTTCCCATACTTGATATATATATATATAAGGTGGGTGGGTGTACTGTGTACTCCACCAGCCACCATCCCTCTACCATCTGCTGAGCTGATATTAAAGGTGGGAGGAGCATACCAGGTGAGAGGTAGAAGGGTGGTTGATGGTGGAGCCCACCCAACCACAGTGGCATAGCCAGCCCTGACATTTTGGGTTGGCCCAGAGCTAATATGGGTGGGCACTGTGTATATAGGTATATAGGTAGGTAGGAGAAGCATAATAAAGTGGCCCTTTTACTAAAGCTTAGCACTTCCACCCCCACAGTCTAGCTCAGTTATTCTCAACCATAATGTTTATGTAGGCGAAACACTGAACGCTGCAGTTTGTGGTACAAAAAAAAAAAAAGGACATGAGAGAAATATAGAGTACTCTTTACAGAATTTACTTTTATTTCAACAACAATTTATTTACACCAGTTAATAAACTTACAGTTTTCAGAACTGTTAACCTTTGTCTACTCTTCAACACATCAAAAACTGCATGAAACAAAGCCCCAGATTTCTAACTAATGAAATAAGAAAATCACTGTCAACGTTAAGATTTGTTTCTACCTACTGTGGAATATTGTAGCATACAGTTTCCTCTTACAGCTTTCCATAGGAACAATGTATTCAAATTCTGGTAGCACCTCATTAATAGCAACAAAAAAATCCTGCAAAGAGGCTTTTCAGAGCCCATGTTGCAAGCCATAACACCAATTCCAGTAACAAAGGCACAACCCTCATCAATTACAGAACTATCACCATTCTTTAATTTCCATATTTATGAAGAGGCTACTGGACCTCCTCTTTGACTACCACCTCCCCCGTGGGACCTCAATATAGTTTTGATACAACAACCTCAAGGCCTATTTGAACCTTTAGTTCAAACATCCTTACAACACCTCACCTGGAAAGTTTTCTTTGTCGTTGCTATTACCTCAGCCAGGCAAGTGAGTGAATTACAAGCTCTTACATAGTAATATAGTAAATGACGGCAGATAAAGACCTATACGGTCCATCCAGTCTGCCCAACAAGATAAACTCATATTCATTTTCAGTGCTCTGACTGGGGAAAACAGCAGATGTTCTGTCATTTGTGCTACCTCTCCGGAAGTTATTTGAACTTTTGGGTACCAATTAGGTCTGCTCACAACAACCACAGTATGCAAAATACAGGAGGAAGAGGTCAAGTTTCCAAAAACGGGTGGGAAAAAAAAAGCAGGGAGAATTAACATTGATTTGCTCTCTCTCTCTCTCAGAAATTGTAATTTTTCATTAAGATCATAAAAAAAAAAAACCCAAATAACCAGATCCCTTAGATCCAGGAAGGAATACACCTTTAGTTATCCACAAAGTTTTCTAATAACACACACACACACACTTGAATCCAACAAAGTACTTACATTCGAGAACAGACAGCTAATCATAAGCAAGTATTTCTGGATTTCAGATCATTCTGCACCACCCAGTGTATTGAGTACATCTGTAAACTCCGAACTTCTAAAGCAAAGCTAAACTTCAAGCTAAAGTGACAGTGTCACTCAGTTTTGGCTGGCTGCACGCTGCACTTTCCTAAGTGATTGGTTCAATGGAGCCGCCCGGACCCGGTGGGATCCCCAGCTTTTACTCACCCAGGCTGGCAGCTGTTGGACTTGCAGCCCCCTGCTACTGGCTCCCACCTCATCTTCCAAAAGCTCATAGGCGGCGGCCAGGCGCGACTGTTTCCGGTTCTTGTTCTTCTTCCACCACATCCACAGGAAAAGACCAATCAGGACCCAGCTGACGCTGAAGCCCAGGTAGCCGACCAGGTAGACGGGGATTAGGTAGAGATACGCCCGGACCAGGTAGAGCACCTCCAGCATGAGCTAGTTCACGGCTACCGTGTGCTCCTTCTCCCCAGGGGACTCCCCTGGCTCTTGATTGGGTTTTGGGGCGATGCTCCTGCTGGCTCACACTAAAGGGTAGCCGCTTTCTCTGCCGGAGTTTTATCCCTCATGGTGGCGCTGTTCATTTTCTTTGCATTCATTTTTTCCCCAATTGTGTTGCTCTGTTGTGGGGCCGCAGAGGAGTGCTGGGCCTGTGGAGGAAAGGCTGATCTTTCCAGCCGCAGCAGGAAATCATAGTTTCTTACCTGTAACGGTAGTTTTCCGTGGACAAAGGATCTTCTAGCCACACCTTCTGAATATTCGTCATGGTGACGTGCGAGACCCGGAATCCAATAGGAATGCTTTAAAAGTAAACACATTAGCATTAGCGCATTCCCGCCCAGACCGGTAGTATAAATACCTTTGACAGCTCAGAATAGTCAGTTCATTAAGATAGCTATGACAACCAGGGAGAGTAGGGAGGGATTGTGTGGCTAGAAGATCCTTTGTCCACGGAAAACTACCGTTACAGGTAAGAAACTATGATTTTTCCATGGACAGGATCTTCTAGCCACACCTTCTGAAGACTCCCAAGCATACACAGGTAACCTCACGTGAGAAATTAAAGTATGAAGCACCCCCAAACCTGATTTCATAACATGTTACCTGTGATAGGAGGAGGAGGAGGAAGGTTGTCACTTACATTGCCTCTTGTAGGATCGACAGCCCAAACAGAGAATCTGCTCGAGATGCTGTATCAAGACAGTAATGCTTAGAAAAAGTGTGTAGAGATGACCAAGTAGCTGCTCTGCAAATATCTAAAAGAGGTGCACTATGTAAAAATGCAGTTGAAGAAGCCTTTGCTCTTAAATTGTGGGCTGTTACATGAGGATGTGACTCTTGCTGCTGATAGCAAAATTTATACAATGAGTAACATAGGAAGAAAGTGTTCTCTTAGACACTGGTTGCCTGTCCTTCGTAGAATAAGAGAGGAACAGCTGTGATGGTCTATGAATAGTTGACGTTCGCTGTAAATAGGTTGATAGTGCTCTGGTACAATCTAATGTATGTAACCTACTATGCAGAGTAGATTGATGTGGAGGTGGAAAAAAGACTGGTAAAATAATGGATTGATTGATATGAAAAGAAGACACAACCTTTGGAAGAAATTTTGGATGAGGTCGTAATATTGCTTTATCATGTAAAATTTGAGTATACGGAGAGTAATAAACCAATGCTTGCAGTTCTCCAATTCTTCTAGCTGATGCAATTGCAATAAGGAACAAAGTTTTCCAAGTAAGAAATTGTAAGGAAACTGACATAAGTGGTTCAAATGGAGGATCCATAAGTTTTTCCAAAACCAGATTCAAATCCCACGCTACTGGAGGTATATGAGTAGGAGGGTGAAGATTTATTAAGCCTTTCAAAAATCTTTTAGTGATAGGATGTACCATCACTGTACATTCATCAATCGGATCATGAAAAACAGTAATAGCTGCCATATGAACTTTAACTGAAGATATGGCCATGCCTGATTCAGACAAATGAAGAAAATAATCCAATAACACAGAAATTGGACAAGAAATGGGATTTACATGATGTAATCTACACCAACATTGAAATCTTTTCCATTTGGCTGCATAAACTAATCTAGTTGATTGCTTTCTGGAAGATAATAATACATCCAAAACTGGTTGAGAAAATAATGAAGAATCTAATGGTTTACTTGAACAAACCAAGCCGTGAGATGAAGTTTGTTGAGATTTGGATGCAGTAGCTGACCATTGTTCTGAGATATGAGATCTGGAATGAGAGGAAGAAAATGAGGCTGGAACAGAGCTAACTGTGTGAGCACCAGAAACCAGGTTTGTCTCGGCCAATAAGGTGTTATTAGAATCACGGACGCTCTGTCCTGAATAATTTTCTGCAAGACTCTTGGAATTAGAGGAATTGGAGGAAAAGCGTAAAACAGATAATTTGTCCAAGGTAGGGCAAAAGCATCTGTCGCTATCCTTTGAGTTGAAGGCCACCTTGAGCAGTATTTGTGACATTTGTTGTTCTGTGGGGATGCGAATAGATCTATCTGAGGCCAACCCCATCTCCGAAAAAGAGCGTGAGTAACTGTTATGATTGGGGTCAGAACCCCTCTCAAACTTACCTCTTTCCTGGGGGTCAGCTTCTTAGCTGGCTTCTGTTTCTTTTGTCTGTCCTGTCTGAGCTGGCTCTGTCTCTCTGTGCTGGCATCTTCCAGCAGCATGGCTCTAAATTGTTTCACTATACTGCACCTGTGTGGGTTGCCTGAGTTGCTCTACCTCTCTTTGGGTGTACTGGCTTCAAGTGTTTCACAGTGCTGCATTGGTGTGGGTTGGGCCTCTATGGGTTTCAGTATGCTCTCTGGGTCAGTGTGCTGTTGCCTGGGTCTAGGGAGTGTGACATCATCAGGGAGGGCCTTGATAAGGAAGTGGTGTTGTTTCCTTCAGAGCCTTTGCAACGGTGGTGTTTGCTTTAGGTAGGGTGGTGCAGTGTGCACTTCTGACTTTGTGTCTAGTTTCCCTGCTTGCTTTTGCTAAGGGCCAGGTTAGTGTTAGTGCAGTGTGCACTGGTGACTGTGTGTTTAGCTTTCCTGCTTTTGCCTTATGGTTCCCCTGCTTTTCCCTCTTGGTTTTGGAAGCATTGCTGTGTGTAGGGCTTTGGAAGCTCTGTTGTTGATAGAAGTACTTCATGGTTTGGTGTTGTTAGGAACACTGCAGAGTTTGCTGTTAGAAGTACTTCTGGTGTTTGTGCTATTGGGAGCATTGCAGTCTTTGCTGTTGGTGTTTGGTGCTTTAGAAGCACTTTTGGCTTATGTGTTAGCTTCCCTGCTTTTTCCTTGTGCTCCCGTCTTCCCTTTAAATGCTAGGAGCTCTTCTGGCTGCTTGCCAGAGTAGTGCTTAGGAAGCACCTTGTTAGTTTTGTATCTAGCTTGCTAGAGCAGTGCTTAGGTAGCTTGTTAGTTTTGTGTTTAGCTTGTTAGTGTAGAGCTCTGCTTGTAGCTTGGTGCTTAGTAGCACCTGTGTTAGCTTTGTGTTTAGTTCCCTGCTCTGTTAGTTTAGGGCTTAGGAAGTCCCTTTCTTGAGCAGGGCTTAGGAGCTCATGTTTAGTATAGGGCTTAGGAAGTCCTTTTTGTCAGTTTACTGTTAGGAACACTCCTGCTGGTTTAGGGCTTGGGAGCACGTAGATCAGTTTAGGTTTAGGAGCACTTCTGTTTCCAGTCCTGGTCCCTGTGTCATCCGGTATCCAGTAAGTCCTGCCGGCTACTCGAACCCAGGAGCTCAACTCCTGGGGGGCTTAGTAGCTAAGTGCAGGTGAAGCTGTATGGACCAGTCCAGTGTGCTCCAGTCCAGTGTGTTCCAGTCTGGTGCACTCCAGTCCAGTGTGTTCCGGTCCGGTGTGTGTTCCAGTCCTGTGTCCCCTAGTCCGGGGAATTGCAGTCCAGTGTTCCAGTCCTGTGTCCTCCAGTCCGGGGGATTCCAGTCCATGTGTTCCGGTTCACTGGGCAGTGTCTGCAGTCCCTGCCGGTGTGCTTGCCCAGTGTTGGTTGGTGGGTTTTGCCTGCTGCTGTCGCTCCTCGGCAGCAGCCCAAGGGCTCACGTTTGCTCCAGAGCCCGGCCCCGCGGGCTCTGAACCTGAGAACCTGACAGTAACTGTGATCTTGAGAGACCATTCGTGAGGTTGAAGCTGTCTGCTCAAGACATCTGCGATGTGATTTTGTCGTCCTGGCAGATACACTGCTCGAATCACCGAATGTAGAGACAGGACTAATGACCACAGTCTGACTGCTTCTTGACACAGACTTAGAGAACCCATACCTCCTTGTTTGTTTATGTAAAACATTGCCACTTGGTTGTCCACACAAACTTGAATCACCTGAGAAAGAAGGAGATGTTGGAAAGCCTGAACAGCTAATCTGACTGCCATCAATTCCAGAAGATTTATGGAAAAACAACTCTCTTGAATTGTCCACTGACCTTGCGTTGAGAAGTGATCCAAATGGGCTCCCCAACCAATCTTGGATGCATCTGTGGTCAGTATTTTGGTTGGACGTGGTAATCGGAATGGAGCTCCCACCAACAGATTTTGTTGATGTGTCCACCACAACATTTGGAGTTTCATCCGATTTGACAGATGTATCCTTGAATAAAGGGAGTGTCGAACCGGACTCCATCGTCTCTTTAAATACCACTGTAGGGGTCGCATATGTAGACGTGCAAGAGGTAGAACAGCAACTGTTGAAGCCATATGGCCTAAAAGTACTAGAATTTTGCGAGCAGAGATGATGTTTGCTGATAGAAAAAACTGTACTAATTGAATCAGAACTTGGGCCCGATTGAGTGGCAGTTTCGCTAAAGCCTGGTAGGAGACCAGATCTGCTCCTATAAACGTCAATCTCTGAGTGGGGGTCAAATGAGATTTCTTGTAATTGATCACTAAACCTAACTCTTCGAGAAGAAGAATGGTCTTCTGCAAATGAAGAAGATTCTGCTGAGGAGAGTGTGCTACAATCAACCAATCGTCGAGATATGGGAAAAGAATTATACCTTGACGATGTAAGTGTGCCACAGGAGCTATGACACACTTGGAGAATATTCTGGGAGCTGATGTTAGTCCAAAAGGCAGAACCTTGAATTGGTAATGACGATCTTGGCACACAAACCGAAGAAATCGTCTTGATGATTGATGAATAGGAATATGCAGGTAAGCATCCTGTAGATCTATGGCTGAAAACCATACCCCTTGTGTTAACAGAGAAAGTATCGTTTGTAAAGATGACATTCGAAAACGTTGTTTTGGAAGAAATTTGTTGAGTTGTCGTAAATCTAGGATTGCCCTGTAACCCCCATCCTTTTTGGTTATGAGAAAAAATCGGGAATAAAACCCCTTGTTTATGTCATGAGCAGGTACAATCTCTAAAGCATTGAGATTGAGGAGTCTGGAGACTTCTTGTTGCAAAAATGGAATCTGCGAGTTTGGAACATGAAGACGTATAGGTGATCGAATAGGTGGGGGCTGTGAAAATCTGAGAAAATATCCATGTTGAATGATGTCCAAAATCCATTTGTCTGTTGTTATAGACATCCAAGAGCTGAAAAAAATGTTGAACTCTGCCCCCCACCGGAATTTGAGACAACGACTGGTCAAAAGGACGGATTGAGTTTTTGCTACTGGTTTGTTTGAGCAGGTTTTTGTGAACGCCGCTCTCTACCTGATCTAGCCTGAAAATTATAACGTTGAGGCTGAGATTTAAATGGAAAACTAGACCGCTGGTGGGCAAAAGATTTCCGTTGTTGAAATCTATTCCTTGCATTAAAATATGGTAATCTTTTATAATTCAATTTAGGAGGCTGCTGCTTATCTTGCTCTAGAGTGTCCAAAGTTGTACAGTCCTCTTTAAGACCTTCAATCAGCTGTTTTACTCGATCTCCAAATAAAGAGTCACCCACACAAGGAGCATCAGCTACCTTTTCGTGAACATCTTCACCTAATGCAGATGCCCTTAACCACGAGAAACGTCTAGATGCAATTGCAGTAGCTGCGTTTCTAAGTGATGTATCAAATTGGTCATGTGTGGTACGAATCATTTGTTTAGAGCTCTCTTCCAATTTGGTAAGAATCTGTTGAAAAACTGAAACCTCCTGCTGAGGAAATACTGACTGTAATTTAGACAAGTCATCCAAGATGGTATACAAATATTCCATTTGATGAAACATATGAATCGCTATACGAATTGAGAGCATTGAAGACTGAAAATTCTTTCTTGCTAATGTCCATGAATTTTAAATCTTTAGTTGGTGGATGATTGGTAATATCTTTCTGCAACTTATGTCGTCTCATGGCCGATTTCACCACTAAAGATACATGCGGAAGCTGAGTCATACCATGACCCAACATTTCCTGCACCCTGTACTTATTTTCTAATGACCTTTGCGTAGATCTAATAGAATAAGGGGTATTCCAAATTAATTTGTGATGTTCTTGAAGCACTGGAGGTATTGGTAATGCTATTAATTGCTTAGATAAATTCAGATATTTCGTGACTGAGCGTTTGTCCACAGAACTATCAGTCTGAGGAGAGACAGTTATGTTCAAAACCGTCACCAACTTTTGCAAAAATTTATTGTAAGACTCGTCTTGTACAGATAAATTTTCCTCCTGATGTAGAGGTGGAAAGGTGGAAGTAGAAGGTAATTCCTGGTCTAACTGAGGCTGATTATCAACATGTAATGAGTGAGACAAAGAAGGTACTGGAGAATTTATACAAGATTTGTTTGAAGCACACTCTTGTATTGAACTAGATGGAGACACAGACCATGTACGTTGTCTGTGATCTGTATGAGTCATAGAATTTGTTTGAACTGGTGCTATCTGAGGTGACTGCACCTGATTATTCTCTTGTACCGTCTGCTGATTATGTAGCAGTTTTGTAAGTAACTCCAAAATCTTCAACTGTGCAGCAGAAGAAGAGGATGATTGAGCTCTTGAAGAAGTATGAGAGACTGAATGACAAGAAGCTCTATGCTTTAAAGAGCTGTGATCTGAATGAGAATGTATTTTAGAACGTTTCCTCGAAGGCACATCCGATGATGAACTGGAAGGTGATCTCCTACGACGAGTTCTGTGAGAAGTACAAGAAGAACGACTATGCCTTGAAAAATTGCTGTGTCTGGAAGCCTGACGGCATCAGGAGGATCGGTCATGCCGAGAAAATCCTCGATGTCGATCGAGTCCACTGCTTGAAGTCGAGTCAGAAGAATTTGAACGAGATCGGCTCCTCCGACCTCGACTCTGATGATCAGCTGATTTTGAAGAACGTCGATATCGACGTCGAGCTCTGGACCTGACATCGTCCTGACGAGCATCATGCTCTGCTTGTTGCCCATTAGACACAGCTTTATCCTGATCCCCGGGCACTAAGGCAAGGGGGAGAGCAGGGATAATATTCTCTTCCACCGGAGCTGGGGCATCCGACACTGACACAGACATGACAGAATTCTTATGAGAACTTACAGAAGAAGACTCCGATTGAACTGCTGAAGTTAAATATTGTTGCAGCTTAAATGCTCTGATGTCCAAAGACTTTTGGGACATACTTCTACAGGCAAAACAATTTGTAGTGTCGTGGGACTCCCCTAAACAGCGCATACATCTAAAATGAGGATCCGTGAGGGAAAGTTTACGAGGACAAGTCGCACACGGTTTAAAGCCCGTTTTTCTGTGAGACATAACAATTAATGAAGGAAAACAAAGATGACTGACTGTGACTGACTGACTGAGCCTGATAAATTAACTTCGGGTCGTTCCGTCAACGTGGAAAAATTAAAAACTGACTATTCTGAGCTGTCAAAGGTATTTATACTACCGGTCTGGGCGGGAATGCGCTAATGCTAATGTGTTTACTTTTAAAGCATTCCTATTGGATTCCGGGTCTCGCACGTCACCGTGACGAATATTCAGAAGGTGTGGCTAGAAGATCCTGTCCATGGAAAACCGCAGGACACTGATGGCAGATTTCTGCATTGTGGCGCCGTCAGGCGCACGGGGGGGGGGGGGGGGGAGGAAAGCGAGCACGGCAAAGCAGAAGCAGAGTAGTCCACACACCAGATGGAGGCAGTGAGCGATGGTAGCGGTAGCAGCACCCGTGTGCAGCTGCAACGCTATGGCATACAACTTCCAGGTCAATTCAGGACCCATCCAACCCGCCAGCACTAAAAAAAAATGTAAGCACAATCGTGGCAGGCCAGGTAGGACTGGAGGAGGACCGGAGAGCTGCCGGCTGCCTGGGTGGGCCTGAGCCGAGATTGGGTGGGCCTGGGCCCATCGAGACCCACCCGTAGCTACGCCTCTAGGTTGGCAACTCCAGGCCCCTTGCAACATGCAAGTCTTTGGTATATAGGAACCCAGATGAGTTGGAACAAAATGTTACTAATACTTCTTCTGTGAATTTTTCAACTCAGGAATGTCGGGCAGTATAACAATGGGCCACCAATTTTGTTCTAGATATTTGACCTGCCAATAAGGTAGATTGGTGGTGTTATAAGATTTCACCCAATATAGAGCAGAGGCACTATGTCAATTGTCAGATTGTTGTTGCTATATGAAGATCCAAACTGACCCCACTTCATCACTTCAAAAGGATATCCAAGCTATAGCAAATATAGTATTACAGCTGAGTTTTCTTCAGAGCCCAGATTTTTTATATCTAGTCCTCCTAGAATTCCTATTTTTATACTGTACCAAAGGTACACAAGACCTTATAGTCTCCACAAGGTCAATCAATTGTGTCCCTTTGAGGCATGATCTTGGAACCTTTATCTCAATTTCTGGATATATTTTTAAAACCTTGGGTTAATACAAATCGTACATTATAGACACAGCACATTTTTAAAAGAAATTTACAGTTGGTACCTCCTGTTACACCTCAGATGTTATTGGTTACTCTTGACCTTGAGGCATTATATTCAAATATTCCCCAGTCAGTGGCCTTGGATATAAAACAACAGGGCTTAAGATTTAAGATCAGCTCCAGTTTGAGGTTATTTATTTATTTATTTATTTATTTATTTGCTGTCATTGGCTGAGCTAATTTTGTGTAGGAATTATTTTCAATTTGGCAATCAGTTTTATCTGCTAATCCAGGGAATAGCTATGCATCTGCCCCAAGTATTGCCAATTTGTACATTAGTATCTTTGAGCAGAAATATTTGTATCCTTCCATATGGTATGTACTCTAGTTCACAAAATCATTCACGGAGATGCCCCAGCCTACATGTCAGACCTGATAGACTTACCACCCAGGAATACTAAAAAATCATCCCACACATTCCTTAATCTCCACTTCCCCAACTGCAAACTAACGCATGCGTCAACCTTCTCCTACTTGAGCACACAACTTTGGAACGCACTGCTGCGCAACTTAAAAACGACCTATGAACTAACTTCCGCAAACTACTGAAGACCCACAAAGATCAACAAAAGTGATCTTCACCATATATATCCAGAATTGTCTTATAAAATTTGTTTGTTATGCTTTATCATTATCATGTTACCCAAGATACTTCTGTAATACTAAATATCTATTCTCTTAAATATTTTCACTATCCATGATGTATTGTAAGCCACATTGAGCCTGCAAAGAGGTGGGAAAATGTGGGATACAAATGCAATATATAAATGATATATTTCAAGAGCTTAAATATTTTGGGGTCAATATTCAAAGTGATTTAACCAGCCAGAAATGGCTCCTGTTTGGGGCTAACTGGTCATTTTCAGAGGCACGTAACCGATCAGTGTCACTGGAAGTGACTGGTTAGTTAAGGCAAACTAGCTTTTTTTTTTTTTTGGGGGGGGGGTGTTCCAGGGGGGGGGGGGGGGGTTAGCACTTGGCCAGTTAAATGCTGATATTCAGCACTTTACCGGCCAAGGTAACTGCATTAAATAGGATCAGATAAATGGTTTCACCAAAGGGAAATCGTGCCAAACGAATCTCATTGAATTCTTTGACTGGGTGACAGGAGAATTAAATCAAGGACGTGCTATGGACGTCATCTACTTAGATTTCAGCAAGGCTTTCGACACGGTTCCCCACAGGAGGCTCTTAAATAAACTAGACAGCCTGAAGATAGGACCCGAAGTGGTGAACTGGATTAGGAACTGGTTGACGGACAGACGCCAGAGAGTGGTGGTGAATGGAGTTCGCTCGGAGGAGGGAAAGGTGAGTAGTGGAGTGCCTCAGGGATCGGTGCTGGGGCCGATTCTGTTCAATATATTTGTGAGTGACATTGCCGAGGGGTTACAAGGTAAGGTTTGCCTTTTTGCGGATGACACCAAGATTTCCAACAGAGTGGACACCCCGGAGGGTGTGGAAAACATGAAAAAAGATCTGAAGAAGCTAGAACAATGGTCTAACGTTTGGCAATTAAAATTCAATACGAAGAAATGCAAAGTGATGCACTTGGGGAGTAGAAATCCAAGGGAGACGTATGTGTTAGGCGGGGAGAGTCTGATAGGCACGGACGGGGAGAGGGATCTTGGGGTGATAGTATCTGAGGACCTGAAGGCAACGAAACAGTGCGACAAGGCGGTGGCAGTAGCTAGAAGATTGCTAGGCTGTATAGAGAGAGGAATAGCCAGCAGAAGAAAGGAGGTTTTAATGCCCCTGTATAAGACGTTGGTGAGGCCCCACCTGGAGTATTGTGTTCAGTTTTGGAGGCCGTACCTTGCGAAGGATGTTAAAAAAATGGAAGCGGTGCAAAGAAAAGCTACGAGGATGGTATGGGATTTGCGTTCCAAGATGTATGAAGAGAGGCTTGCTGACCTGAACATGTACACCCTGGAGGAAAGGAGGAACAGGGGTGATATGATACAGACATTCAAATATTTGAAAGGTATTAATCCGCAAACGAATCTTTTCCAGAGATGGGAAGGCGGTAGAACGAGAGGACATGAAATGAGATTGAAGGGGGACAGACTCAGGAAAGATGTCAGGAAGTATTTTTTCACGGAGAGGGTGGTGGACGCTTGGAATGCCCTCCCGCGGGAGGTGGTGGAGATGAAAACGGTAACGGAGTTCAAACATGCGTGGGATATGCATAGAGGAATCCTGTGCAGAAGGAATGGATCCTCAGAAGCTTAGCTGAAATTTGGTGGTGGAGCAGTTGGGGGGAAGAGAGGGTGGTGGTTGGGAGGCGAGGATAGGGGAGGGCAGACTTATACGGTCTGTACCAGAGCCGGTGATGGGAGGCGGGACTGGTGGTTGGGAGGCGGGAAATACTGCTGGGCAGACTTATATGGTCTGTGCCCTGAAAAGGACAGGTACAAATTCAAGGTAAGGTATACACATATGAGTTTGTCTTGGGCAGACTGGATGGACCATGCAGGTCTTTTTCTGCCGTCATCTACTATGTTACTATGTAGTTCTGTCTTTATGCTGAATATCTCACTTAACTGGTTATGGTGTAGCTGGCTCATGGTTTAAATGAAAGCATTGTGTGAAACACAAACATTCATAGTATCTGACATGATTAATGTCTGAGCAGTGTCCATGGAATGATCAAACATTGGGTTGGGAAGTAGGATTTTTTTCAGCATATTATACAGCTTTAATATCCTAATACTGAGATCTGTTTGATTATGATTTTTAAGTTGATCCTTTCTTTTGATGGGGTTTAAATCAAATAACAGGTTAGTGTTAAATCAAATAACAGATTTTTTTTCTTGATAGTGTATACATCATCTTCAGGAAGAGTTTGGATGGAAGCCACCGGGAGCTTATTTGCCAATGTGCCATTTTGGAGTAGTTTGCAGCACACACTATCCTTGGCAGCAGCTCAGTGCAGAGATTGCCAACCTGAGCAATGATCGAGTGTTACCACCCAAGGCCTTGAAAAGGTTTCTAGAATGAAACCTGCAGAGTGGGGTGCTTTAAAGATTCAAGCAGGGCCAGTCTTAGGCAGGGGCAACAGGGGCAGTTGCTCAGGGCCTAGCTCTCTTAGGGGCCCTGCATCCCTGGCATGCCTGTCCCCTTGTCTCAGAACACCTCTATGCTCCATGTTTTAATGTGCAATTTTCATTTCCCATCGGCCGCTGAAACCAGAGCTGCCTCACTGCTGCGTCCCGCCCCCTTTGATGTCACTTCCTGCTTCCGCAAGGGCAGGATGCAGCAGCAAGAAGGCACTGGGTTCAATGGCCGATGGGATATGAAAATCACTACTGCTGCCTGCTGCTATGTATTGAAATGCAGTGGATGCATGTTAAGGTATGGAATGAGTGGATTTTAATTTTTAAAATACATTTAAAAAAACCTTGTTAACAGAGGTGGGACTAAGTAAGGGAGGGGCTATGTGGGAGGTAGAGCAGGGTGGTGGCAGGCAGGGGAACAGGGCCCCACTGAAGTGGTTTGCACAGGGCCCTGCAATTGCTAAGACCCTGCCTGGATTCAAGGGCACATAGGAATCAGCTTTGTGGATGCTGTGTGTGCTTGAGCACCCCCAATACTGAGCAAACTCTGACTTTGTCAGGGAAAGGTAATTTCCACTGGGTTTAGCACCTCTCAATCATTTTGAAAAGTTGGGGGGGGGGGGCACTGAAAAGAGGGGGGCACTGAATAGTAACTGAACAGTTATGGAGTATTCTGGCAGCCAACAAGTAGCAGTGACAAGATTATTGGAAGCGCTGAGACAGTGTTGGAAGCTGCAACAACGGATAAGTGATTCTTTTTAAAGATATAATGCTTTGATACAGACATTGTTTTGATGTTGCATATATAGGATGAATAACTTTTTAAGTTCAAAACAAACACAATATATTCCACTCAGATCTGAAGAGAATATGGTAAAATTATGTATCATACCTGATAATTTTCTTTCCATTAATCATAGCTGATCAATCCATAGACTGGTGGGTTGTGTCCATCTACCAGCAGGTGGAGATAGAGAGCAATCCTTTTGCCTCCCTATATGTGGTCATGTGCTGCCGGAAACTCCTCAGTATGTCGATATCCAAGCTCCATCCGCAGGACTCAGCACTTAGAGAATTACACCCACAAAGGGACACTCTGCCCAGCTCACCACCGCCGAAACGGGGGAGGGGAATTAACCCAGCTCATCCCCACACAAGTGGGGGAGGGGAATCCGTCCAGCTCATCCCCGCGGAGCGGGGGAGGGACACCACCCCGCCGATGCGGGGGGATCTGGCTTATCCTGCAACCGCAACCGCGGGAGGAGCTGACTGACCCTAACACCGCCGAAGCGGGAGGGGTACAAAGCTGCCCTACAGCCGCACGAAGCGGGAGGGAGCGCCGGCAGAATTTATGTCTCAATCCAGCCCCGTAAAACGGAGGGGAGAGGAATGCAGCAGCTCACTGTAACACAAACTCGTCCAAGAATCCAATTGAAAAAACTTGAACACGAAGTCCTCCTGAACAGGAACTGAAGACTAAACTTGAACCTGAAATGCAACCAGAATATAAACAGTACAGATATCTGGGAGGGGCTATGGATTGATCAGCTATGATTAATGGAAAGAAAATTATCAGGTATGATACATAATTTTACCTTCCATATCATCATGCTGATCAATCCATAGACTGGTGGGATGTACCGAAGCAGTACTCACCCAGGGCGGGACATTGAAATCCCTGACCGCAACACTGAAGCTCCAAACCGGTCCTCCGCCCGAGCAGCCACAGTCAAGCGGTAATGCCTGGAGAAGGTATGGGCCGATGCCCAAGTTGCCGCCTTGCATATCTCTTCCAAGGAGACGGACCCGGCCTCTGCCATCGAGGCCGCCTGAGCTCTAGTAGAGTGAGCCTTCAGCTGAATAGGCGGCACCTTCCCCGCGGCCACATAAGCCGCTGCAATGGCTTCCTTGACCCATCTTGCCACTGTAGGCTTAGCAGCCTGCAGACCCTTACGAGGACCTGCAAACAGGACAAACAGATGATCCGATTTCCGGAAATCATTGGTCACTTCCAAGTATCTGATGATGACCCGTCTCACATCCAGATATTTGAGAGCAGAGTATTCCTCTGGGTAGTCCTCCCTACGAAAGGAAGGGAGACAGAGCTGCTGATTCACATGGAAGCGAGAAACAATCTTGGGCAGGAAGGAAGGCACTGTGCGAATAGTCACTCCTGCCTCAGTGAACTGCAGAAAAGGCTCTCGACAAGAGAGTGCCTGGAGCTCGGAAACTCTTCTGGCTGAAGTGATAGCCACCAAAAAGACTGCTTTCAACGTCAGGTCTTTCAGAGATGCCCTCGACAAGGGTTCAAAAGGCGGCTTCTGCAAGGCTTTTAGCACCAGGTTGAGATTCCACGCTGGCACCAGAGTGCAGAGGAGGGCGCAGGTGATTAACTCTCTTGAGAAAACGTACCACATCTGGCTGCGAAGCCAGGGAAGCACCCTTCAGGCGGCCCCTGAAGCAAGCCAGAGCCGCTACCTGGACTTTAATGGAACTGAGCGACAGGCCTTTCTCCAGACCTTCTTGCAGGAACGCCAGCACTGAAGAAATTGGAGCAGTGAAGGGAGAAAGTGATCCTGCTTCACACCACACTGCAAAGGTACGCCAAACCCTGGCGTAAGCAGTAGAAGTAGAGCGCTTCCTCGCTTTCAGCATAGTGGCGATGACCTTGTCTGAGAAGCCCTTCTTCCTCAGACGCTGCCGCTCAATAGCCAGGCCGTAAGACCAAAGGGGGAGGGATCCTCCATCACTATGGGACCCTGATGCAACAGGCCCTGCTCCACTGGCAGCCGCAGAGGGTCGTCCACTGAGAGCCTGATCAAGTCCGCATACCAGGGATGTCTGGGCCAGTCCGGACCCCTTAGGATTATCCGGCCCGGATGTTTTGCCACCCGGTCTAGTACCCTGCCCAACATGGGCCAGGGCGGGAACACATAGAGAAGCTCCTGTGTCGGCCACTGTTGGAGAAGAGCATCTACTCCCAGAGATCGAGGGTCCCGTCCTCTGCTGAAAAAGCGCGGCACTTGGCAATTGGCCGACGACGCCATCAGATCTAGGCTCGGCTGGCCCCAGCGCTTCGTGATGTCCAAGAACGCCTGAGCCGATAACTGCCACTCTCCGAGATCCAAGGTATGGCAACTGAGAAAGTCCGCCTTGACATTCATGACTCCGGCAATGTGGGCCGCTGACAGCTGTTCCAGGTTCGCTTCCGCCCACTGGCATAGATTCATGGCTTCCTTGGCTAGAGGGGCGCTCTTGGTACCTCCCTGGCGGTTGACATAGGCCACAGCCGTGGCATTGTCCGACAGGACCCGTACTGGCTTCAACGCCAGTACCGGGAGGAACTCCAAAAGCGCCAACCGAATGGCTCTGAGTTCCAGGAGGTTGATAGACCACTTTGCCTCTGCAGGAGACCAGAGCCCCTGCGCTGTCCTTCCCAAGCAGTGGGCTCCCCAGCCCGACAAAGAGGCGTCCGTCGTGACGACAATCCACTCCGGGGTCACAAGAGGCATCCCTGCAGACAACTTGTCTGTCTTCAGCCACCAGCTCAGCGCCTTGCGCACTGCTGGGTCCAAGGAAAGGCGCACAGCATAATCCTCCGACACCGGAGTCCAGCGCTGCAGCAGAGAGTGTTGTAGTGGTCTCATATGAGCCCTGGCCCAGGGCACTACTTCCATCGTGGCCGTCATAGAGTCCAACAGCTGCACATAGTCCCAAGCCCGAAGCGGAGAGGCTACTAGGAACTGGTCCACCTGAGCCTGAAGTTTGACAATCCGATTGTCCGGCAGGAACACTCTGCCCACTTGGGTGCCCTAGCCACTTTGAGGCTCGCTTCCGGGACATCCCATTGAGCCGAAATTAAGGTGTGCATGGCATCATGCATGTGGAAGGTTCTAGGCGGGCGCTTCGTCCCCAGCATAATGGCGGAGCCAACAGGGGCTGAGGGAGAGACGTCCTCTGGAGAGGAAATCTTCAAAATGCTCACGGCCTGCACTAACAGGTTGGGCAAATCCTCTGAGCGAAAGATCCGCGCTGCAGAGGGGTCATCCGCTCCATCCGAGCGGGAATCCGTCTCCTTCAAGGAATCCCCAAAGGACCGTTGGGAGAACTCAGATACGCTGCCCTCATCTACATCCGAGGAGACAAAGTCCTCTAAGGCCTGGGAATCCACCCGAGGGCGTTTACTTCCGGGGGCCTCAACCCCTTTATCGGACAAGGGAGAAGGGGCAGCGTTTTGCATAAGGAAGGCCTGATGCAGCAGCAAAATAAACTCGGGGGAGAAACCCCCCCCCGACTGTGCACTTCAGCAGCCTGGACCACAGCCCTAGACGCACCCTCCACCGGCGCTCGCAAGAGCGGGGGAGAAACATGCTGCGCATCCAAGATGGCATCCGGCGCGACACTCCGCGAATGAGCCGCATGGGAAGAACGGCGCTTAACTTTAGCCGCTTTTTTGCCGTCGCCCAAATCAAGGGCGGCCATGGCATTAACGTCTCCCAGCTCAAGGGCGGCCCAAGAAGAAGCCGTCCGAGCAGAGTGGCCGGCCAAGATGGCGGAGGCGAGCAGCGGGGGATGGGCGTTTATGGCGGGAAAAACCGCCGCACCGGAGGAAGACCCGGGACACTGACCGGCCTCCAAACTGACACCCAACAAGGGCGAATCAGACTTTAAGACCCCCGCACCCCCGCTAGAAGCGCACACGCGGTCCGGGAAGCGATTCTTCGCGCCCTCGCCCTCCGACGCCATAGGCCACGTGGAGATCGATCGGGGACAGCCCTGCCCGCTATAAAAAGGTAAAAATTACCTGCTTCTCGCTCCGAGCTGTAACAAACTGGTGTCCCAGTGAGTAGCTGCAATAAACGTTTAAATAAACGTTGAAATAAACGCCCTTAAGGACGTCCAAAAATTTTTTTTTTCTTTTAACGGAGCCAGCGGGAGAGGGGAGAAAAGGAGGGACCTGGCACCACCAGGTTTGCACTTGCTCAAGAAGAGCCCTCAACCCCAGGTACTCAACAAAACCTAAAGATTAGGCTTGGAGACCTAGCCAGAGCTGCTGCTGTGTGTGACCACCACCTGCTGAGATAGAGAACATACTGAGGAGTTTCCGGCAGCACATGACCACATATAGGGAGGCAAAAGGATTGCTCTCTATCTCCACCTGCTGGTAGATGGACACAACCCACCAGTCTATGGATTGATCAGCATGATGATATGGAAATATCCAATAAAGGTTAGTTATAACTGAGCAGGAAGGAAAAGCCTTAAAGAGTTCCAGGTCTAAAGACCTCTAGAGCTTTATCAGTCAATAACATTTACTCCCATCATTGGCAAAAACCTTCCTTCATATTTTAAAGTGTCCCAAATGACAACATCCATATAGTGTCAAACTCAAATAGTGCACAAATTCAAGGCTTCCATTCAAAGCAGCAAACATTGCACTTATCTTAAATAAACTCTTCGAACCAGCTTCCTATTCACAGATGAGATCCCCCGACCAACGGTAGCCAGCATTTCGCACTGCTGTTTCAGATTCGACAACACTGGGATTCTCTTAACAGTGCCTACAAACATGGCTGCTATCGGATATATATATATTCTCTTCAGATTTGTACTGTGTTGTTTTGAAGTATATTTTGCATTTCCACACCCAATTGATTTTGTAGTTGATTCTAATTCTTTAAGTTGAAATTAGCAAAAATATTAGCACTTGGGTTTGGTGCTTCAGTGAAAGAAACTCTATGAAAGATATTTGAAATAATCACTCTTAGTAAACAGTCCCCTTTGTTAGGAAAACTGTGTAATGGGTAAATTTATACTCTGAGGGTTCCTTCTTTCACTTTCAAATATCTCAGTGCCTGCTAGTAGCTGGCTTTTCCACTGTCTTTTCAATTCAGTGCAAGGTCAAGCCTCTCTGCCTACCAGCCTTCCCTCCTTCTTCCCAACTGAGTAGACTTGGGCTCAGCCATGTTATTGGCTCCCAACCTACTTGTTCATTGGCTTAAGAAGAGTCATATGTTCCACATTAATCTCTTTTTGAATTCACCCCCTTTCATACCACTCATTTATACTCTCTGTTATCTGAGACAAATGAAAAAAAAAAAGAGTCTCAATCTCCTTTCTTATTAGTCTACAAGTTGGTACAGATACATAAATTGGCTGTTGGAAAACTGCCCTCCCTCATTGTGACTAAAAGTATATACATTCTATCTGAATTAAAAGAGGTAGTCTTAGGTATGTGTATTTTGGTTGGAGAAAAATAATTCACATAGATTACATTTTCAAATGTATGTCCATTATCTTTCATGCAAAAAGTACTCATAGGAAAAAGTGCACATTTTCATGGGTACTTTATAGTCACAGCAAGGTTCAAAACAAAAGGGAGTGTGTGTGCTTTCGGACTGATACTTGGGAGCAAGGTGACCATGAACTTTGTTGCAAAATACATTTGAAAAATTACTACTGGGGAGGAAGTGACATCCCCAAACCGCATGGATGCTTGAGTGTAGGGCTCCTCAATCTACCGGAAAAATCTACTGCCATCAACCACCTCAGTAGTACTAATTTGCTACATCTGAGTTGGTAATCTTTTGGGGGATGCTCGGGAAGATCTTGAAATGGCAAGCAAGAAGAAAGCTGCTGATCTTCAAGAATTTGTGTACCAGTGCCCATCTCAACTGCACAGGGAACTGGACAACATGGCAGTGCCAGCAGCTCACTTGGCCTCCCTGCAGATCGAAGATGAGAGATGCGAGCAGGGTGGAGCTCCTGTGATCCCCCCATCAGCCATGGCAGAGGTACCAGATTTAATCTTGTGTTGGTCGATGCACCAAATCAGCACTAGAAAGAATTTTATGATTTGTTGCTATCTGTACTGTTTTGCCCGAAAGGAGCGGAAGAAGGTGAGCCCAAAGACCTAGTCCAGAGAACTATAAACCCCTGGGTTCTTCACCACAACCAACTGCCATTCCCTGGAGGTTGGGACCCCAGGTTCGGGCAGCCAGCGAGACTTGCCCACAGCCAGGAAAAGTCGGTGTCTGGGAACAGTTGGTACTGGACAGGAGCAGGCCACATAAATGTAGACAAAGGCCAGCAGAAGAAACTACAAACAGGTCTCAGGAACCAGGGACAGCAAGGAAGATAACATGGTAAGAAGTCAGCCAGGCGAGCAGACAGGCAATGTGGTCAGAAGTCGGTCAGGCAAAAAGGCAGGCAATGTGGTCAGAAGATGGCCAGGCAAGCAACGTGGTCAGAAGTCAACTAGGCGAACCGGCAGGCAGAGTGGTCTGAAGTCAGCAAGGCAAACCGACAGACAGTGAACAGTTGCTGAAACCCCGAAGAAGCCTTAGAGCCGGAAAAGGAAGCACGCTGCTGACGCTGCCAACAAGCAGTCACATCAAGAGGCACGGGGCCGGAGCCTTCCCCCCAGTGCGATGAACTGCAGTGCTCTGAAAGGGATGCAAGGACATTTCTGTGGGTAAGTGACATTATTTTTTTCTGTGCTTTGTAACTTAAAGATCGGGTTTAAAAGAGGAATTGTAAGATATTGATAAATACAGTTAGAATTTAAAAACAAAACAAGAAGCAAACTTTATTAGCTAGTCTCCATACACTTTTCCCCATAATTTTTTTTTTATAACTTGAATTTTCTGCCACAGCATTAACAGTTCCTAGAAGGCACAGTAGGGCTTAATTCAGTCCTCATTCCCACCCACCCTCCCTAACTTCCACCCACTCCTAGCTCATCTGTTCATTTATAGTCAATTATTCTAATTAGGACAAGAGAGAAGTTTTCATTAGAGTTTTAATTACATTAAATTAGTTTCTGAGAAGCAAACACTAAATAAATTACAAATTATACTAATCTTAAGGGTCTTGTAGTCATCTGATATCCCTAGTACCTTAAGAAGTTTTAAATAAACAACTCTATAATACTAAGATGCAGACAGTAGTCCAGCAGCGAAAGGGATACTATCCAGTCTTTTGCACTGAGTATCACATGTATGATTATCTCCCAGTTGGCGAGATGTCATATGTGTGTCCTCGATGCAAGGAGCTCCTAGCTCTCACAGAATGAGTCCAATCTCTTGAGGCTAGAGTAACAGACTTGGAATTACTGAGGGAGACAGAGAGGTACATAAAGGAGGCCTACAGAGATGTTGTAGAGAAGTCTCACCTCCAATCTGGCAGCCCTGGTGCAGCTGGAAGTAATCCTTTAGCCAGGACCAAATCACCAGGGGATGCAATATCCTCTCGCACCAAGGATGTGTCTCCAGAAGCTACTGCCCAGGAGGGAAGGGTTAGGATGGCTGTTGTAGTTTGTGGTTTGATTATTAGGCATGTAGACAGCTGGGTGGCTGGTGGATGTGAGGATCGCAATAGTCACTTGCCTGCCTGATGCTAAGGTGGCAGACCTCATGCATCACCTAGACAGGATTTTAGATAGTGCTGGAGAGGAGCTGACTGTCTTGGTATATGTGGGTACCAATGATATAGGAAAATGTGGGACAGAGGTTCTGGAAGCCAGATTTAGGCTCCTAGGTAGAAGGCTCAAATCCAGAACCTCTGGAGTAGCATTTTCCAAAGTGCTATACATTCCACGTGCAGAGCCCAAGAGACAGGCAGAGCTCTGGAGTAGAGAATGACACGGGAGTGGGTAATCGCTGTAAACTGCAGTAATCCACAGTAAAACCGCAGGAATGGGAAAATTTTTCAAAGTTTTACCGCGGGTGCAAAAAGAGGTTATTTCCACGCCCCACAGGAGCATTAATAACCCCTGCACCCGCGGTACAACAGACGCCTACCCATGGGCGTAGTTTGGGGGGGCGAGAGGGCATTGCCCCCACTAACACAGGGCTGGCGCAACGCTGCAGGCAGCTCTTCCCGCCCTCAGCTCCCAGACAGGGAGCATTTAAACCTTTTATTTTTCTCGCAATGACAGCAGTGAAGCACACAACACAGCGGGCTCACCTCCAGCCTTTCCCTTCCCTCACTCAGGGTCCCGCCTTCTTGCGATGATGTATTTCCTGTTTCCGCGAGGGTGGGACACTATGTGAGGGAAGGGAAAGGCTGGAGGCCTTTGTGTTGTGTGCTTCACTGCCGTCGCTGCGAGGAAAATAAAAGGTTTAAACGCGCAGGGGAAGGGGGGCAGGAAGGAACGGAGAGGAAGGCTGTCGGGGAGCTGAGGGAGGGCAGGGAGAATCACTGAACATGGATGGGAGGGGAGGGGGAGAGAAGAGATCGCTGGACATGGAGAGGAGGAGAGAGCAGGGAGAGAGAAGAGATCGCTGGATGTGGAGAGGAGGGGAGGGCAGGGAGAGGAGAATTGCTGGACATGGAGAGGAGGGGAGGGAAGGGGAGAGAATTGCTGGACATGGATGGATGTAGGGGAGGGCAGGGAAGAGAGGAGAATTGCTGGACATGGATGGATGAATGGAGGGGGCAAATTTACTGGATATGGGTGGATGGAGGAGAGGGCTGGGAAGAATGGAGAGTTGCTGGACATGGATGGATGGATGGATGGAGAGGAGGGCAGGGGAGAGAGGAGAATTGCTGGATATGGATGGATGAATGGAGGGGGCAGGGGAGAGAGCAAATTTGCTGGATATGGGTGGATGGAGGAGAGGGCAGGGAGAATGGAGAGTTGCTGAACATGGATTGATGGAGGGGAGGGAAGTCAGGAAGGAGATGCACATGGATGGAGTGGAGGGCAGGGAAGAGAGGAGGAATGTTGGACAAGGATGGAGGGAAGGAAAGCAACACCAGACTTTGTGGAGGGGGAGAGGGAGGGAAAGTGACATCGGATCTTGGAGGGAAGGAAGAAGGGAGGGAAGGAGAGTGACACGACCTTGCAAGGGGGAAGAGGAAGGAATGGCATGGGGTATAGGGCCTTGGAAGCATGGGAATGAAAGAGAGAAACGGATGGAGATGGGGACTGATAGGGTGATGAGATCCAGTGGAAGGTAGATGAGGGCTAATAGGATGGAAATGAGGGCTAAGGAAGTGGGTGAAAAAAAGGGGTTTAGGAGTGGATATTAAGTGAGAGACAGAGGGAGCAATGGTAAAAGCTAGTAAGTACAGTGGGGGAAATAAGTATTTGATCCCTTGCTGATTTTGTAAGTTTGCCCACTGACAAAGACATGAGCAGCCCATAATTGAAGGGTAGGTTATTGGTAACAGTGAGAGATAGCACATCACAAATTAAATCCGGAAAATCACATTGTGGAAAGTATATGAATTTATTTGCATTCTGCAGAGGGAAATAAGTATTTGATCCCCCACCAACCAGTAAGAGATCTGGCCCCTACAGACCAGGTAGATGCTCCAAATCAACTCGTTACCTGCATGACAGACAGCTGTCGGCAATGGTCACCTGTATGAAAGACACCTGTCCACAGACTCAGTGAATCAGTCAGACTCTAACCTCTACAAAATGGCCAAGAGCAAGGAGCTGTCTAAGGATGTCAGGGACAAGATCATACACCTGCACAAGGCTGGAATGGGCTACAAAACCATCAGTAAGACGCTGGGCGAGAAGGAGACAACTGTTGGTGCCATAGTAAGAAAATGGAAGAAGTACAAAATGACTGTCAATCGACAAAGATCTGGGGCTCCACGCAAAATCTCACCTCGTGGGGTATCCTTGATCATGAGGAAGGTTAGAAATCAGCCTACAACTACAAGGGGGGAACTTGTCAATGATCTCAAGGCAGCTGGGACCACTGTCACCACGAAAACCATTGGTAACACATTACGACATAACGGATTGCAATCCTGCAGTGCCCGCAAGGTCCCCCTGCTCCGGAAGGCACATGTGACGGCCCGTCTGAAGTTTGCCAGTGAACACCTGGATGATGCCGAGAGTGATTGGGAGAAGGTGCTGTGGTCAGATGAGACAAAAATTGAGCTCTTTGGCATGAACTCAACTCGCCGTGTTTGGAGGAAGAGAAATGCTGCCTATGACCCAAAGAACACCGTCCCCACTGTCAAGCATGGAGGTGGAAATGTTATGTTTTGGGGGTGTTTCTCTGCTAAGGGCACAGGACTACTTCACCGCATCAATGGGAGAATGGATGGGGCCATGTACCGTACAATTCTGAGTGACAACCTCCTTCCCTCCGCCAGGGCCTTAAAAATGGGTCGTGGCTGGGTCTTCCAGCACGACAATGACCCAAAACATACAGCCAAGGCAACAAAGGAGTGGCTCAGGAAGAAGCACATTAGGGTCATGGAGTGGCCTAGCCAGTCACCAGACCTTAATCCCATTGAAAACTTATGGAGGGAGCTGAAGCTGCGAGTTGCCAAGCGACAGCCCAGAACTCTTAATGATTTAGAGATGATCTGCAAAGAGGAGTGGACCAAAATTCCTCCTGACATGTGTGCAAACCTCATCATCAACTACAGAAGACGTCTGACCGCTGTGCTTGCCAACAAGGGTTTTGCCACCAAGTATTAGGTCTTGTTTGCCAGAGGGATTAAATACTTATTTCCCTCTGCAGAATGCAAATAAATTCATATACTTTCCACAATGTGATTTTCCGGATTTAATTTGTGATGTGCTATCTCTCACTGTTACCAATAACCTACCCTTCAATTATGGGCTGCTCATGTCTTTGTCAGTGGGCAAACTTACAAAATCAGCAAGGGATCAAATACTTATTTCCCCCACTGTAGATGAGAAGTGAAACAGAGACTAAGGTGAGAGAAAGGGGGATAAACACAAAAAAAGGGGGGGGGGGGAAGACATGAAATGAAAAGTCACTGCCAGACAGATGTAGAGAAGGAAAGGACAAAGCCAAGAGGAGAGAGAAGAAATGGAAACGCCAACGTGGAAAAGAATTTAGAGAAGAAGGACACGTGGAAAAGAGACTGGGGCCAGTCCAATTAGAAAAATAAAGTGCTAGGACAACAAAGGTAGAAAAGAAATATTTTTATTTAATACTTTTTAAGGACTGAGATGTGCCTGCTTTGTGAAATGTACGGCTTTTCTATTTTTGTATTTTGCAGAGTGCAGGAGAAAATACATTTCTGTTTCTCTTTTACCAGTGTTTACCTGGCTTTCTTGCAGGAGATCTCTATTTCAGTTTTTCTGTGGTTCCCTGTTTTGTATAGTGAGAAAAGAATTAAATGTGCTCGGAGTTGTAGAATGATTAAAAAAATTAGTGCTCATTATTGCTTGTTATGTGAATGAGTATTCCATCACTGTTTCATTATTGCTTGCCAGACCAGTCCAGTATTAGTACATTTTAAGGGCATTTGTTTTAATTTGTGTATGCAGTCCTTACATGTACATGATTTTACTTTTTAAACCCAAAGGTAAATCTTAAGTGTGGTTAAACAGCGAGGCTTCTGTGGATAGGGACAGTGTTCACGGGGACGAAGCGGGGACGGGGATAGAGTTCGCGGGGACGGGGCGGGAACAGAGTTCGCGGGGACGGGGACAAACTTTGTCCCCGCGTCATTCTCTACTCTGGAGTCTGAATGTATGGATAAGGCGATGGTGAAGGGAGGAGGTTTTAGATTTGTAAGGAACTGGGCAACATTCTGGGCAAGGGGGAGCCTATTCCGGAAAGATGGGCTCCGCCTTAACCTGGGTGGGACCAGGCTGCTAGCATCGGCGTTATAAAAGGAAATAGAGCAGCTTTTAAACTAGAACCTGGGGAAAGTACATAAGTATATAAGTATGGCCATACTGGGACAGACCAAAGGTCCATCAAGCCCAGCATTCTGTTTCCAACAGTGGCCAGTCCAGGTCACAAGTACCTGGCAAGATCCTAAAACAGTACAATACATTTTATGCTACTTATCCTAGAAATAAGCAGTGGATTTTCCCCAAATCCATTTTAATAATGGTCTATGGACGTTTCTATTAGGAAGCCATCCAAACCTTTTTTAAACCCTACTAAGCTAACTGCTTTTACTACATTCTCTGGCTGTCGCGGTCGTGCCCAGGTTTCAGGCTCTCTGTCATCTCATCCCCTGGTGGCCAGACCTGGTGGCTGCATTGAATTGTCTGTGTGCTGTTTCCCGTTCCAGACTTCAGCCCAGTCCAGTCCAGATCTTCCGGCCTGCCAGACTTTGTCTTGTTTGAGCCTGCACAGCACCCGTAGCTGCCTGGTGATTGCTGCATCTGAATCTCAGCTGGGCTTATTAGCCATTTGGAAACTCTCTGCTTGGCCTGTGCATTGCCTAAGGCCCTGGTTTGTTGGTGCTTGTTGCTCTTTTGCCTAGTTTGGCTTTTATTCTAGTTCTTGTCTGATTCTGGTTAGTCTGTGTGTAGTTTGGCTTGGGGTTTGTTTGTTTCCTAGTCTTGTTCCTTGTTTGTCTTTTATGTTTAATTTCTGTTTGTCTGTGTTTCTTGTTCAGTGGCTGCTTGGCAGCTTTCAGTTCTGTCTCGTGTTTGTCAGTGTTTGTTCCCTGTTTTAGTGGCTGCTTGCAGCTTCCAGTTCCTGCCCTGTCCTGTAAGTCCTGTCGGCCGCCTGCAGCCAGGGGCTCAACTCCTGGGGAAGGGTGGTTAGTGCAGGTGAAGTCTTGCTGTTCCTATCTGAGTTCTGTCTTGTTCCTGGGGTGGGGTGGTTTTGCCTGCCACTGCCGCTCCTCGGCAGTGGTCCAAGGGCTCACTAACCTAGTTCCTGCTTTTTGAAAATGTGACAGAATGCAAAGGCCATGAGCTCGACACGATCACCCTACTTGCTGGGTCTCCGGCCTATGACTTTTTCCTTTGTTGGCACTCCGGGGTTCTGGCCGAGGGCAGCTCCTAGTTCCAGTTCGGATTCCGGTTTCGTCTCAGTTTCTGACCTTTATTGTGGGATAACGCTCCAGGATTACCGCTCCTCGGCAGTGGTCCAAGGGCTCACAAACCTAGTTCCTGCTTTTTGAAAACGTGACACTGGCAACAAATTCCAGAGTTTAATTAACGTTGCGTGAAAAAATATTTTCTCTGATTCATTTTAAATTTACTACTTTGTAGCTTCATTGTGTGTGTCCTAGTATTTTGGAAAGAGTAAACATGCAATTCACATCTACCATTCCACTCTACACCTTATTTTATAGACCTCTATCATATCTCCCCTCAATCGTCTTTTCTCCAAGCTGAAGAACCATAGTCACTTTAACTTTCCTCATAGGGAAGTTGTCCCATCCGCTTTATCATTTTCGCCACCCTTCATTGTACCTTTTCTGATTCCAATATATCTTTTTGGAAATGTAGTGACCAGAATTAAACACAATATTTGAAGTGAGGTCGCACCATGGAGCAATCCAAACGCATTATAACGTCCTCATTTTTGTTTTCCATTCCTTTCCTAATAATACCTAACATTCTATTTGCTTTCTTAGCTGCTACCTCACACTGAGCAGAAGGTTTCAATGTATCTTCAACGATTTATTTATTTATGTGTTAGACTTGTATCCCACATTTTCCCACCTATTTGCAGGCTCAATGTGGCTTACATCTTACTGTAAGGTGATCGCCCAGACCGGTATGGACAGAAATAGAATTTGAAATTAGGGTCGGGTAAAGTTAGTATATTCAGGTGCCTAGGGATCGAAGATAGGAAGTAATATGTTGAGGGGCATAATCGAACGGGGCCGGCCATCTATATGGGTGGCCATCTTTGGGGCCAGCTCTGCAAAGGGGCGGAGCCAACCGTATTATCAAAAAAGATGGCCGGCTAAATCTCAACATTTAGGTCAAATGTTGAGATCGCCTGGTTTAGAGATTGCCGAATTTAGAGATGGCCGGCTTCGGTTTTTGGCCATAGTGGAAAATGGGCCCGGCCATCTCAAACCTGGCAAAATGCAAGCCCTTTTGTCGTGGGAGGAGCCAGCATTTGTAGTGCACTGGTCCCCCTCACATGCCAGGACACCGACCAGGCACCCTAGGGGGCACTGCAGTGGACTTCAAAAATTGCTCCCAGGTGCATAGCTCCCCAGGTACTGAGCCCCCCAAATCCCCCCCCCCCCAACACTCACTCCCCACAACTCTACACCACTACCATAGCCCTTAGGGATGAAGGGGGGAACCTACATGTGGGTACAGTGGGTTTTGGGGTTTTTTGGAGTTCTCAACATTTACCACCACAGGTGTAACAGGTGGGGAGGAGGGGGGTGGGCCTGGGTCCACCTGCCTGAAGTGCACTGCACCCACTAAATACTTCTCCAGGGACCTGCATACTGCTGTCAGGGAGCTGGGTATGACATTTAAGGCTGGCATAGAGGCTGGCAAAAAAATAATGTTTTTGGGGGAGGGTGGGAGGGGGTTGGTGACCACTAGGGGAGTAAAGGGAGGTCATCCCCGATTCCCTCCGGTGGTCATCTGGTTAGTTGGGGCATCTTTTTGAAGCTTGGTCCTGAAAAAAAGGGATGAAGTGAAGCCGGCCAAATGCTCATCGGGGCCGGATTTCTTTTTTCCATTATCGGGCGAAGCCGACCATCTCGCAACCACGCCCCCCGTTCTGCCTTCGCTACCTACCGACATGCCCCCTTGAAGTTTGGCCGGCTCTGCAATGGAAAGCAGTTGGCGCAGGCCAAAATCGGCTTTCGATTATACCGATTTGGCCAGGTTCAGGAGATTGCCGGCCATCTCCCAATTTGTGTCGGAAGATGGCCGGTGATCTCCTTTGAAAATAAGCAGGATTGCGTACAATACAGTCTATGCTTTTGCTGTGTTGCAGATTGAAGGCATCTAGGTTAGGTTGGTGGGGAATGCTTTTCTGATTAGGTAGGTCTTTAATGATCTCCTGAAGTTTAGATGGTCGTAGATTGATTTCACAGTCTTTGGCAGTGTATTCCACAATTGTGTGCCTATGTAGGAGAAGTTGGATGCATGGGTTAATTTGTATCTGAGTCCTTTGCAGCTTGGGTAGTGGAGATTCAAGTAGGTACATGATGCTCAGGTTCTGTTTCTGGTTGGGAGATCAATCAGGTCGACCATATATCTTAGGACTTCACCATAGATAATCTTGTGGACCAAGGTGCAGATTTTGAAGATGATACATTCCTTGATTGGGAGCCAGTGCACTTTCAAAACGTGATTTACCGAATATCAGCCTGGCTGCCGTGTTTTGGGCTGTCTGGAGTTTCTTTGTGAGTTGTTCTTTACATCCCGCTGAATTTTAGGTTTATTTATTCCTTACTAAAGTGTATGGACCAGCCACCTCCTAATAGGTGGAATAAATAAACCAAGGCTACGTTTAGAATGAGAAATGTGATCATTTATTTTGTACTCACCAAGCACAATACCTAGGAATAAATAAATCACCCAAGGCTGCAGCAGTTTGTTCTTTATTAGATACCTTATTTCTTATCAAGTGTTTGTACAATTAGCAGATCAGTGATATCTCACTGGGAGTACAGAACATTGCTACACTAAATTGCTTTTATATCTGAGACTCCAAAGAATATACAAGCAATGAAATGCTTTTATTATTCCCCAAATATATGTACAATCAAATGATTATGGGAATACAGTACCACAGCTACACAAAAGTGTTCTTCTGGGTCTGAGTCTCCAATGTTTTATTTTAGGGTCTTTTTCGTCCTCACCCCAAATTACCAGCCAAAGCCAATTTGCAGATATTAAAAGACTCGACTACTTATGAGAAAGCAATATGATTACTTGCCAATTAATTGGTTTCTCTTGGGAGTGCAGCCCTGCTTGCACAAAGGTGCTGGCTGTGGCTGTCTCACCCCCCTTGAAGCAGGAAGTACAATCACTTATATACGTTCATTAAAATAACAGGTCATTCTGACAATAATCCAATTTATTGGATATATGCTAATGTAATGGTTAACACTGATTGGCTATGGTAATGAGTTGATTAGTATTTACTGGAAAAGCTTAATAATAGACCGGCTCTTACTGGAAGACTAAGAGGGGCATAATCGAACGTCGCCGGCCAAATAGATCGCCGGCGATCTATGTTGGCGGCAGCGCTACAGCTGGCCGGAACCGTATTATCGAAAAAGATGGCCGGCCATCTTTTTTTTCGATAATACGGTTTAGCCCAGCCAAATGCCGTGGAGTTCGCCGGGTTTGAGATGGCCGGGGTTGTTTTTCAGCGATAATGGAAAGTTATGTCGGCCATCTCAAACCCCGGCCAAATTCAAAGCATTTGGCCGTGGGAGGAGCCAGCATTTTTAGTGCACTGGCCCCCCTGACATGCCAGGACACCAACCAGCCACCCTAGGGGTCACTGCGGTGGACTCCAGAAAAGCTCCCACCACGTGCATAGCTCCCTTACTTTGGGAGCTGAGCCCCCCCAAACCCACTACCCACAAATGTACTGCACCCACTAAAATTGCTCCAGGGACCTGCATACAGCCTCTAGGACTTATTGCTGCTGTATAACTTTGGCACACCAGTTCACACCTGAAGACTAATCTCTCTGAAAAAGTCCTTTCTTGAAATAACCACCTTTACTCACAGTTAACTGCAGATCAGAGGTTGTGCCCCACTGGCAAAGAGTCCCTTGGTACTAAGATTAGCAGTAGGTCAGAGCTGGCACAATGGTGTACAATGCCCTCTTTCAGCACCATTCAAGGTAAGAACTGCGTTCTCTAACGTGGGTAACACAGGAAAGGGAACTAAAACTGGCTTACAAAAATGGCCACTACCGCATGGACTACAACAGGAAACAAAACAGGGCACACTCTGACCCAGTTAGCAGGGGGGAAAAGCACTATGGGAGTAGAGCCCAGTACTCTACACCCACCACAATGCATTGCTAATGTGACTCTCTGCAGGGCACCTAACAGAAAAGGTGTCACACTCACCCCAGAGCCACATCGCAACCAGGGAAAGGCTGTCGGAGGATACAACACATTCTGCTGTCATGGAGGTGGGTACGGCATTTGAAGGTTTTTAGTTTTATTTTTTTAGTTTGGAAGGGGATTGGTGACCACTGGGGGAGTATGGGGAGGTCATCCCCCATTCCCTCCAGTGGTCATCTGGTCAGTTGGGGCACCTTTTTGAGGCTTGGTCGTGAAAATAAAAGGACCAAGTAAAGCCGGCGAAATACTGCTTAACGCCGCTTTTTTTTTTTCATTATCGGCGAAAGCCGGCCATCTGGTAGCCACGCCCATGCCCGCCCATGTCCCGCCTTCGCTAATCTACCGACACGCCCCCTTGAACTTTCACCGGCGAAGTGACGGGAAAGCGGCGATGCTGGCAAAAATGCCGCTTTCGATTATACCGATTACGCCGCTTTTAAGAAATCGCTGGCCATCTCCCGATTTATGTCGGAAGATGGCTGGCGATCACTTTCGATTATAAGCTGGTAAGTCATCTTCCTGAGGAGTTATCTTGTTCTGTTTTTCACCAAAACATCTATGATCACTATGTTGCTAAACGATGTTACTCTGTTTTTCCACCTACGCCCATTCCTTTTTCTGCTGCATGAATGTCACAACAGATCATGAGTTCTGCAGTCACACTTGAAGTTCAGTTTGAAGTAATGGGCCTGTAAGATTTTTTTCTAATGTTAGATCCTGAGCCCAAGTCTCAGGCCTTGAACCAAAGCTCATAGCTGTAATAATAATAGACACCACATATACTCCATTGCAGTAATCTGCGTGGCTCATTACCATTGATTGTATCAGGTTGCGGAAAATTTCCCTCGGGAACGATGATGCCTACATCCCTTTCCTGGTTGGTGACTCCTAATGTGGAACCTTGCATTACGTAGCTATAATTCAGGTTCCTCTTTCCCACATGCATCACTTTGCAGTTGCTCTCATTAAACGTCATCTGCCATTTGGATGCCCAGTCTCCCAGTCTCGTAAGGTCCTCTTGTAATTTTTTACAATCCTCCTGTGATTTGAATAACTTTGAATAACTTTGTGTCGTCAGCAAATTTAATTACCTCACTGGTTATTCCCATCTCTAGATCATTTATAAATATGTTAAAAAGCAGCAGTACCATCACAGACCCCTGGGGAACCCCACTATCTACCCTTCTCCATTGAGAATACCGACCATTTAACCCTACTCTCTGTTTTCTATCTTTTAACCTGTATTTATTTATTTTGGTGCATTTGTACCCCACATTTTCCCACAGGAGCAGGCACAATGTGGCTTACAATAATTCAAGAGGAAAAAATACAATGCAAAGATGACTCAGGTACAGAATGAGATAGGCAGGAAATGGAACAGAGGAAAACACAGGGTGAAAGATAGGGGCAAAGCAACCTGCAGATAACCATGTACAGTCAGGAAGGGAGAGAGGTTAAACATAGGAGTTGTCATTGGAATAAGCATTGGTGAATAAGAATGTTTTTAAAGACTTTTTGAACAGGTGGTAGTCAACTAGTTCTTTTAGTTGTCTCGGCAGAACATTCCAGAATTTTGGACTGATGTAGGGGAAGGACGAAGCAAAAAGGGTCTTGTATTTAACATTCCTGCAGTTGGGATAATGTAGATTGAGGTAGGTCCTTACAGTTATTAGCGCATTTCTAGAAGGTAGATCGATGAGATGGAGCATATATTCAGGGACTTCTCCATAAATTAGTCCACAATAGGATACTACCTCCTATCCCATGACTCTCCAATTTCCTCTGGAGTCTTTCATGAGGTACTTTGTCAAACGCCTTTTGAAAATCCAGATATACGATAACGACCGGCTCACTTTATCCACATGTTTGTTCACCCCTTCAAAGAAACATAATAGATTGGTGAAGCAAGATTTCCCTTCATTAAATCCATGTTGGGTTTATCTCCATGCTTTTGAATATGCTCTGTAATTTTGTTCTTTATAATAGTCCCCACCCCACTGACGGCGGCAACAACACCACCGGCGACCTGCCGGGCCGTGCGACCACACGCTCCCGGGCTGACCTGGCCCGCCGATCCGCAATTCGGGGAGCATCCGTTGGCCGTGGAGAACGGGGTAAGCCGTAGCCGTTATATCGCGGCTTCGCGCAGCCACCCCACCGACGACAACACCTTAGGCGACCTGCCAGTCCATGCAACCACGCGGCCGGCGGAAGGAGAACAGGATGAGCCGTAGCCGTTGTTTCACGGCCTCGCGCGGCCACCCTGGGGTCCTGGCGCCGCACCTTAGAGTCCGTAGTCCAAAAGCGGCGAACAGCGGTGGAGTCCCGGTAGAGTTTGAGCTGTACTGGAAGCGGATAAGCGAGGGACGAGCTGTCCTGCTGACCTCGCCAACGGACAGCCACCCTGCCTTCGCTCCTGCTGCTGGACTGCATACCCTGATCCCGTTCCTACTGGCCTCCAACTGTTGGCGCACCGCTGAAGCCATTAGAGAGGGCCTTGTTCCAGTCCTGTTGCTCCGCTCTCCTCTTCTCTACTCCAGACTGCTTGGCTCTCCTCTGCCCCAGCTTTTTCCAGTCCATCTGCCCCTGCCTGCTCTAGCTCGCCTAACTCAACTTCAGCTTCTTCATGGTTGTTCCAGCCCTGCTGCCCCAGCTGTTCCAGTCCATCTATTCCAGCTTGTTCCAGCTTTTGCCAGCTTGTTCCAGTCCACCCGCTCCAGCCTGTTCCAGTCCGCCTGTTCCAGCTTCTATCAGCCTGTTCCAGCTTCTACCAGCCTGTTCCAGTCCGCCTGCCTGCCCAATCCACCTTCTCCAGCTTGTTCCTGTCCGCCTGACCCAGCCTCTCCCTGCTTGTTCCAGTCCATCTGCTCCAGCTTGTACCAGTCTGCCCGATCCAGCTTCTCCCTGCTTGTTCCAGTCCATCTGCTCCAGCTTGTACCAGTCCGCCCGATCCTGCTTCTCCCTGCTTGTTCCAGTCCATCTGCTCCAGCTTGTTCCAGTCCACCTGATCCAGCTCGTTCCAGTCCGTCTGATCCAGCTTGTTCCAGCTTGCTCCAATCCAGCAACCTACTTGCCTCCCATCAACCTACCTACCTGCCAATTCCAGCTTGCTCCAGTCCCGCTGCTATGCTCTCCTCCGCACTCACCTGTCCTGCCTGCCTGCCTGATAGCCTATCAACCAACCTCCAAATTATTCCAGCTTGTTCCAGTCCTGCGGCCGAGCTCTCCACCGCACTCACCTGTTCCTGCCTGTCTGCCTGCGAGCCAATCAACCAACCAACCTGCCCTTCAACTTGCCTGCTTGTCTGCCCATCAACAACCTGCCTGCCTCCTAGCCTGCACAACTACCTACCTGCCTCCCCGCCTGCCGCCTTGCCAGCCCATCACTCTCCTGACTGACTGCTCACCCTTCAACCTGCCTGCCTCCCAGCCCATCTACCTGCCTGTCTGCCCCCCAGCCCAGCAACCTACTTGCCCCCCATCAACCTACCTATCCGCCTGCCAATCTGCCTGTCAAACCACCATCCCTACATATGCACCCGTAAACACCTCAGTCACTACTTATGGCACCCTTACACATTCTCTTCATTGCCCTGTCCCTTCCTAATCTATTCCCCCTCCCCCCACCGCTGTATACCGCACTAACTCACTGCCCATCCATGTCCTCTCCCGTCCTGCTCACTACTGCAATATCCTACCCACCCCCGTCCCCCAACACCACACCATCTCTACTGTCTTCCTCCTCCTTCCTAGCTCTCAACTTTCAACACCTCCTTCCTGCCATGAACCCTTCCCCATTCCTCCTAAGCGCATCCCGTGTTCGTCGCCTTCGTCGCCCTACCTCCCCCACCCTCCTCCGCACTCTCTTGCTCCTTCTCCTGCTATCCGCGGGAGACATCAATCCCAACCCAGGTCCCTCACACCTGTCCTCGTTCTCGTCTCATCCATGCAAACGTTTCCATGATGTCTCCAATCTCATCTCTATTCCCTTCCTCCCCCCCTCCTCCCTCCCCTTCTCGTGTGCCCTGTGGAATGCCTGCTCGGTCTGCAACAAACTTTCCTTCACCCATGATCTCTTCATCTCCCATTCCCTTCAACTGCTTGCCCTAACTGAAACCTGGCTCACCCCTGACCACTCTGCCTCAGTCGCGGCCCTATGCCATGGAGGTTATCTCTTCTCCCATTCTCCCCGCCCAATTGGCCGCGGTGGCGGCGTCGGGTTACTACTTTCGCCCTCCTGCAGTTTTCAACCTCTCCTCCTACCGCAGTCTCACTGCTTCTCATCCTTTGAAGTTCACTCCATCCGTGTATTCTACCCACTGCCACTCAAAGTTGCAGTCATTTACCGCCCCCCCCCCCACTGATAAGTCCTATTCAGAAGGAATGGATCCTAAGGAGCTTAGCCGAGATTGGGTGGCAGAGCCAGCCGGTGGTGGGAGGCGAGGAAAGTGCTGGGCAGACTTATACGGTCTGTGCCAGTGGCAGGAGGCGGGGCTGGTGGTTGGGAGGCGGGGATAGTGCTGGACAGACTTATACGGTCTGTGCCCTGAAGAGGACAGGTACAAATCAAAGTAGGGTATACACAAAAAGTAGCACATATGAGTTTGTCTTGTTGGGCAGACTGGATGGACCATGCAGGTCTTTTTCTGCTGTCATTTACTATGTTACTTACCGACTTCGATGCCTGGCTCTCCGTTTTTCTTGAGCCCTCATCCCCATCCCTCATTCTTGGAGACTTTAACAGAACTTGCAGAGTGTACACTGATGACCCATCCGACTCTTACGCTTCTCAGTTCCTCACTCTAACTTCCTCCTTCAACCTCCAACTGAGCTCCACCACCCCTACTCACCAATCTGGCCACTGTCTTGACCTCATCCTCTCCTCTACCTGCTCACCCTCCAATTTCTGTGCCTCAGCTCTTCCTTTCTCTGACCATCACCTTCACACTTCACCACCCTCCCCCTCTGTCCCGCCCAACACTAACCACTACTTCCAGGAATCTCCAGGCTGTCGACCCTCCCACCTTATCCTCTCTAATCTCCTCCCTTCCATTATGTCCTCCAAGTCTGTCGACAAGGCTGTCTCCACTTACAATGCCACTCTCTCCTCTGCACTGGACACCCTTGTACCATCCATCTCCCGTCCCACAAGGCATACTAATCCCCAGCCCTGGCTGACCCCTTGCACCTGATACCTTCGCTCCTGCGCCCGATCGGCTGAACGCCTCTGGAGGAAATCTCGCACCCATACTGATTTCATTCATTACAAATTCATGTTATCCTGCTTCCAGTCCTCCCTATTCCTTGCCAAACAGGACTATTACACCCAATTGACTAATTCCCTCAGATCTAACTCTCGTCGTCTCTTCGCCACCCTTAACTCCCTCCTCAAAGTGCCCTCCGCTCCCACCCCCCCTCACTCTCTCCTCAATCACTGGCTGATTACTTCCGCGACAAGGTGCAGAAGATGAACCTCGAATTCTCCACAAAACCATCTCCTCCTCTTCACCATTTAACCCAACCCATCAACCAACCAACCCAGGCCTCATTCTCCTCTTTTCCTGATATCACCAAAGAGGAAACCGCCCATCTTCTCTCCTCCTCGAAATGCACCACCTGTTCCTCTGACCCCATCCCCACCAACTTACTCAACACCATCTCTCCTACTGTCACCCCCTCCATCTGTCATATCCTCAACCTCTCTCTCTCCACTGCAACTGTCCCTGTCACACCACTCCTCAAAAAACCATCACTTGACCCTACCTGTCCCTCCAACTACCGCCCAATTTCCCTCCTACCCTTCCTCTCCAAGATACTTGAACGCGCCGTTCACAGCCATTGCCTTGATTTTCTCTCCTCTCATGCCATCCTCGATCCGCTTCAATCCGGCTTTCACCCCCTACACTCAACAGAAACAGCACTATCTAAAGTCTGTAATGACCTGTTCCTTGCCAAATCCAAAGGTCACTACTCCATCCTCATCCTCCTCGACCTATCTGCCGCTTTTGACACTGTCAATCACAATTTACTTCTTGCCACACTGTCCTCATTTGGGTTCCAGGGCTCTGTCCTCTCCTGGTTCTCCTCTTATCTCTCCCACCGTACTTCAGAGTACATTCTCATGGTTCTTCCTCCACCCCCATCCCGCTCTCTGTTGGAGTTCCTCAGGGATCTGTCCTTGGACCCCTTCTTTTTTTCAATCTACACCTCTTCCCTGGGCTCCCTGAACTCATCTCACGGTTTCCAATATCATCTTTATGCCGATGACACCCAGCTTTATCTCTCCACACCAGACATCACTGCGGAAACCCAGGCCAAGGTATCGGCCTGCTTATCCAACATTGCTGCCTGGATGTCCAACCGCCACCTGAAACTGAACATGGCCAAGACCGAGCTTATTGTATTCCCACCCAAACCCACTTCTCCTCTCCCTCCACTCTCTATCTCAGTTGACAACACCCTCATCCTCCCCGTCTCATCTACCCGCAACCTTGGAGTCATCTTCAACTCCTCCCTCTCCTTCTCTGCGCATATCCAGTAGATAGCCAAGACCTGTCGCTTCTTCCTCTATAACATTAGCAAAGTTCGCCCTTTCCTTTCTGAGCACACCACCCGAACTCTCATCCACTCTCTCATTACCTCTCGCCTTGACTACTGCAACCTACTCCTCACTGGCCTCCCACTTAGCCATCTATCCCCCCTTCAGTCCATTCAGAACTCTGCTGCACATCTTATCTTCCGCCTGGACCGATATACTCATATCACCCCTCTCCTCAAGTCACTTCACTGGCTTCCGATCAGGTACCGCATAAAGTTCAAGCTTCTCCTACTAACCTACAAATGCACTCGATCTGCAGCCCCTCCCTACCTCTCTACCCTCATCTCCCCCTATGTTCCTACCTGTAACCTCCGCTCTCAAGACAAATCCCTCCTTTCAGTACCTTTCTCCACCACTGCCAACTCCAGGCTCTGCCCTTTCTGCCTCGCCTCACCCAATGCTTGGAATAAACTCCCTGAGTCCATTTGCCAGGCCCCCTCCCTGCCCAGCTTCAAATCCTTGCTCAAAGCCCACCTCTTCAATGTCGCCTTCAGCACCTAACCACCATACCTCTATTCAGGAAATCTAGACTGCCCCAACTTGACATTTCGTCCTTTAGATTGTAAACTCCTTTGAGCAGGGACTGTCCTTCTTTATTAAATTGTACAGCGCTGCGTAACCCTAGTAGCGCTCTAGAAATGTTAAGTAGTAGTAGTAGTAGTAGTCTCTACCATTTTGCCTGGCACTGATGTCATGCTCACTGGTCTATAATTTCCCAGGTCACCTCTGGAATCTTTCTTAAAAATTGGTGTTACGTTGTTAGGAAAACAAAGTTGACGAGTAGCAATATGATCAGATTATACATATAACATTAAAATCAAACATGGTACCTCCAATCTTCCGGTACAATGCTTGATTTTAAAGATAAATTACACATTTACTAACAATAGTTCTGCAAGTTCATTTTTCAATTCTACTCTGGGATGAATTTGCTACTGTTCAATTTGTCAAATTGCCCCATTACATTCTCCAGGTTTATAGAGATTTCATTTAGTTTCTCCGACTCGTCAGCTTTGAATACTATTTCTAGCACTGGTATCTATCCCAAATCTTTCTCGCTGAAGACAGAGTCAAAGAATTAATTTAATCTCTCCACTATGGCTTTGTCTTCCCTGAGTGCCCCCTTTACCCCTCAGTCATCTAGCGGTCCAACCGATTATTTTGCCAGCTTCTTGCTTTAATATACCTAAAATTTTACTATGTGTTTTTGCCTTCACGGAGTCTTTTTTTCAACGTCCCTCTTTGCCTTCCTTTCAGCACTTTGCAATTGACTTGTCATTCCTTATGCTGTTTTTATTATTTTCAGCTGGTTCCTTCTTCCATTTTCTGAAGGATTTTCTTTTAACTCAAATAACTTCCTTCACCTCATTTTTTAACCATACCTGCTGTAATTTGGTCTTCCTTCCTCCTTTTTTAATGCATTGAATATATTTGGCCCGGGCTTCCAGGATGGTTCTTTTGAACAGCATCCACGCCTGATGAAAATTTTTGACCTTCGTAGCTGCTCCTCTAAGTGTTTTTTTCACTGTTTTTCTCATTTTATCATAGTCTCTTTTTTTTAAAGTTAAATGCTAATGTATTGGATTTTCTGTGTGTACTTACTCCAAAGCCAATATCTTATAATCACTGTTATCAAGTGGCCCCAGCACCATTACCTCCTGCAGCAGATCATGCGCTCCACTATGGACTAGGTCTAGAATTTTCCTTCTCTTGTTAGATCCTGTACCTGCTGCTCCATAAAGCAGTACTTGATTTTGTCAAGGTATTTTACCACATCCAGGCGGCTCGAAAGGGCATGGATTAAGCACAAGGACAATCAACATTTCCTTGCGTGGAAGCAATTCAACAGAAAATATAAGTATGCAATTAGGCAATCTAAAAAAACACTATTACAAATCCAAAATAGGACTGGCTTACACAGACTTGCGGAAGCTCTACTTTTTGGTAAACAAATTGACTGATACTACTATGCTCACGTCTACCAGCGTAGACATCCCATCTCCTGCAGAATTGGCAAAGTTTTTCAAAGAAAAAATCATAAGGCTGCAGAATTCATTGCCAAAGAACAACTCATGCATTCTTGATTTTATCAGTGGCCTGGATCCTGGTCCAAGAGAGCACCCAGCTAACCGAACGTTTTCGCACTTTGCGCCTCTAACAGTTGATTCTGTTACACAGGAGATCCGCAGATTCTCAAGTAAATTTTGTAAATTGGATATTTGCCCTAACTATTTATTGAAAAGTGCCCCTCGTTGCTTCATTACTGACTTGACTCAGCATTTAAACTTCATGCTTATTAATGGTTTGTTCCCTGCTCACTGTGGAAAGGAGTGGGGAGTGGCCTAGTGGTTAGGGTGGTGGACTCTGGTCCTGAGGAACTGAGTTCAATTCCCACTTCAGGCACAGGCAGCTCCTTGTGACTCTGGGCAAGTCACTTAACCCTCCATTGCCCCAGGTACAAATAAGTACCTGTATACAATATGTAAGCCACATTGAGCCTGCCATGAGTGGGAAAGCGCGGGGTACAAATGTAACAAAAAAAAAGACACAAAGAAACAAATCAGTGATCTTACCAACTATCGGCTGATTGCATCTATCCCGCTATTTGTAAAATTAATGGAGAGCCAGGTGAACAAACAGCTCAACAAGTATCTGAACAAGTTCAATATTCTGCATGATTCGCAGTTGGGATTCCACACACTCCATAGCACTGAGACCGTGCTCGTCACGCTCATGTCCAACTTCAAAACGGAAATAGCTGTAGGAAAAAGCATTTTACTTTTACAATTCGATATGTTGAGTGCTTTTGATATGGTTAACCATAACATCCTTCTGCAGCTCCTTGACTACTTTGGTGCCAGTGGAAATGTTCTTGACTGGTTGAAAGGCTTTTTAACCTCAAGAACCTATCAAGTTCAATCCAACGCAAGTTTATCACCTTCATGGTCAGCAGTCTGTGGTGTGCCTCAGAGCTCACCCCTATCCCCAACACTCTTCAATTTAATGTTGACTCCTCTGGCCAAGGCTCTTTCCAAAGTTGGACTTAACCCATTCATCTATGCGGATGAAATCACCATCTCTATCCCTTTCAGAAAGGACTTAAGCGAGATAGGCAAAGAAATCAGTCTTGGTCTACAGACTGTGCTTGCTTGGGCAAACTCATTTAAATTAAAACTCAACACTGAAAAAACTCACTGCCTAATCCTCTCCTCTCCCTATAACAAGTTCAAACGAACCACCTTAACCACTCCTAAACTTTCCCTACCAATCTCTGAGACACTAAAACTACTTGGAGTTTTTGTTGATAGACACTTAACGCTGGAGCAACAAACAAACTCCACCACTAAAAAAGTATTCTTCTCCCTTTGGAAACTGAAGTGTATTAAACCTTATTTCCCTAGAGATGTATTCCGCAATTTAGTTCAGTCATTAGTCTTAAGCCACCTTGATTACTGCAACAGAATATACGCACCCTGCAAAGCACCCTGCAAAGCACAGCTTCATAAAAAACTACAGACAGCCCAGAATACAGCTGCAAGACTGATCTTCCGAGCAGGGACCGTCCTTAATTGTTAATTTGTACAGCGCTGCGTAACCCTAGTAGCGCTCTAGAAATGTTAAGTAGTAGTAGTAGTAGTAATCTACGGAAAATCGAGGTTTGAAAGTTCTAGACCACTAAGTGAGAAACTACATTGGCTTCCCATCAAGGACCGGATAACTTTTAAAGTTTGCATCCTGGTGCATAAAATTCTCTACGGTGAAGCTCCAACTTACCGCCTAGGAACTCTTACAGATCGTCATGCATGTACTTGACTCTTCATTACCCAACATGTTGTGGCCTCAAGTATAAAACCATCTATGCATCCACCTTTCCCTACGCTAGCGCTCACTCGTGGAATGGATTACCTAAAACTGTAAAGTCTATTCAGGATCATTTGACCTTCAGAAAATCACTAAAGACCTTATTATTTGGAGAAGCTTACGCTAAAGACCTGCCTAGCATCTCTAACTTCTGAACTGTTACTGTCAGAACACCATTTTGAACTCTATTTACTCTTTCACCTAATCCTTTCCGTTACTTTTACTCCCATCTCTCTTTAACTTAAATGTATTTGACGGTTTGTTGCCGAACTGATGTATGTTTTTGCAGACAGATGTAAGCCACATTGAGCCTGCCCGTGAGTGGGAAAATGTGGGATATAAATGCTATAAATAAATAAATAAATTCTAACGTTTCACAATATACTTTTTTGTCAAACCCTCATCAATCTTATGCTAGGATTGACTACTTATTTTGTGATAGATCCTTTTTGAGTAATGTTAAGCAGTCAAAGATTGAGGCCATAATATGGTCAGACCATGCATCAGTTTGGATGTCTTGTACAATGGGACCTCTAGATAAGAAGCTGCAATTTTGGAGACTTAATGAGAACATTCTATCAGAGGAAGATGTAGTGGGTGACCTCACAAAAGTTATACCTGAATATTTATCACTTAACTCTGCCCTTGAATATGCTCTGGGATGGTTTTAAAGCATTTATTGATGGGCATCTCATTAAATGGTCTAGCAGGCTTAGAAAGAGAAAGGTTGTCTGAGAATGTGAACTGCGGAGTGCTATTCAGGGGATAGAAGAGATTCCCTTTCATGCTGGGTCTCCACAAATGACCTCTAAATTGCAACTCTGGAATACGTTGGGGACACTTTGTGCAGATAGCCTTCAATATGAGATGCAGTTGGTTAAGCAGGTATACTTTGAGAAGGGGAACCAGGCAAGTAAGTTTCTGGTGCTACAGTTAAAGGCCAGATCTCAGCAATCCTTCATTACTGCTTTAAAAATGATCAAGGCACTCCAGTGAAGGATCTGGCTACCGTAAGAGATTGTTTTGTCCTGTTTTGTCAGAACCTTTTATATATCTGAAGCCTTGCTGGATGTGGTCAAGATGGATGATTATCTGTCTTGATTGGACATAGCAGGCAATGGCCTGTCTGGATGGTGTTATAACACTTGAAGTACAGTGGATAATCAAATCTCTGTCTCTGGGGAAATCCACTGGCTTAGACGGGTTGTCTGCAAAATTCTATAAGACTTTCTCCATGTATCTGGTCCCTCTATTAATGCAGGTGTTCAATTCAGTTCTACAGGGCTCGTTTCATCTTCCTTCCATGCTGGAGGCAGGGGTGACTGTGCTACCTATGCCGGGTAAAGACCCTATGTCATTTGGGTCCTAAAGGCTGATATTCCTGCTTTACCTTGATGTTAAGCTTCTAGCTAAATTTGGCTACTAGGATGAATGGGGTGATGCATGTGTTAGTTAAAGAGGACCAATCTGGTTTCATACCTGGGCGTACCACTGGAGATAATGTCAAATGAACTTTAAACTTGATCTGGTATGCTCAGAAGCATGGAACACCTATGACACTCCTGGCTATAAACACTGAAAAAGCTTTTGACAGGGTGGAATGGGTGTTCATGCATTGTGTTTTACTTCAAATGGGGTTTAGCCTGAATTTCTGTGCCTGGATATTGGTCTTGTATTCAGATCAATTCCATCTTTATAGAGGAATAAGGCAGGGTTGTCCCCTCTCCCCGCCCCCCCCCCTGCTGTTTGCCCTAGTGATAGAGTCCTTGGCTGCGAAGATACAAGCTAACCCACTAGTCATAGGGATTCAGGGGTGGGGGGAAGAGTTTAAAATATTGCTTTTTGTGGATGATATTTTACTGACAGTGAGTGAGCCTTTGACATCCTTGCCAACTATAGTCTCTGAACTAGACCACTATGGACAATTATCGGGGTTCAAAATGAATGCTGGAAAATCTGAGTTGTTAAATATTACTCTACTGACCAGGTTTCTCAGCTACAGCGGAAACTCCCTTTTGGCTGATTTGTATAAGCTAAATTATGGTAGATTACTTCCTAACCTATTTTTCAAGCTGGATTGTTGGCATTGGATGCACCACTCATGGCTAGGCACTGTGAAAGTCAGCAAAATGGTAATTCTCCCTAAGGTACTGTATTATTTCAAACTTTGCCTATTCAGATTCCTGATGCTCAACTAAAATTGCTGCATAAAAGACTGTTTCTTACATCTGGAGGAGGTGTCCACCTCGAGTGTCTTGACGGGGTTATACATATGAAATCCTCCAGTTGAGGGTTGAGAATTCCTTCCTTTAGGAGATACTTTTATGCTGCTCAATTGAGATGCCTCCTGGACTGGTATAATAGATCTCCCAAAGCTTGGGAACAAATTGAACACTTTTTACTATGGGATACTAACTGGTCCAATTTAATTTGGTGGCTGGGGATGCATCAAATTTTGCCAATGGGACTGCTCCCTTCCCTACAGCTTCTGTTGCATGTTTGCCGTACAGTATTGAGGGTACTCTTGAAGGGAAAATTGATATCTAGAATGGCCCCTTTGTCCACTCTGGGGCTTTATGCTCCTATGTTGGACTCTCGGTTCCTAGATTCTTGGCAGTAGAAGGGCATTCTTACAGTGTATCAGCTTTATTAGGGGAGAGTGCTTCTGTCTTTCTCTCAATTGGCACAGCATTATCATCTCCCCTCTTATGATTTTTATTTTTATCTACAGCTACAACATTTGCTTGCTGAGATGCCACTTAGGGGTTGGATGGATTCATCTTTGACTCCTTTTGAAGAGATGTTAGAATTAGGATTGGCACAAAAAAAAAACATATCTCAACTCTATACTTTGTTGGTGGAGTCGGAATCATATAGGCTAGCTTATATTGCCCAATGGGAGAAAGAAGAATGAGTCCTTATCAGTTAAGGTGTGAGACTCCATTTACTCATCAGCCAATCTTGTTGAAAATGGTCTTAAGTTACTCTACAGATTGTATTTTTGTCCTACTAAACTCTACCATATTTCCACAACATACTCAAGACTCTGCTGGAGAAACCAGATCCTTTTTTCACATATGGTGGTCTTGCAAGATCATCCAGCAATTTGGGGAGGAGTGGCACTACCTCTTTTCTCGTATTTTCTAGACCACCAGACCTCTAGATCCCAAAGTTTTCCTCCTCTAGTACTGTATGGATTATATCTCTCAAGTCATTACACATGTTCGTTTCCCCTATTTGGCAGTGCTGTGGAGGGAAGTGGCCAGGTGGTGCAATATGAGTGGGGTCCCTTCAGTGTCAACCTTGAGTCCAAAATTGTGGCAAGCATACTATTGTAGCCTACTCATGATGCAGAAACAGAGACGTAAAGCTCGGTTTGAAAAAATATGGAAACCCTTTCTTCTTTGGTATGAGTCTGATCAGGTGCAGACAACAGTGATGATCATTGATAAGTATATCTGAGCTCCTTGCAGTAGCTTTACATTATTATGATCTAACTGTCTCTTTGTGGATGAAGCATTAGTTCTTCTATGTATGGGTTTTTTTAGATGAATAATGGGAGGACTTCACCTTTACATGAAAAATTACTATTAAAATTTGTATACAAACAGCAGAATGTTTGCTGCATGTTATGGTTATAAGGATATCAACTTTGCTTCATGATGCTAAACTTCCCAGAATCTTCACAAGGAGGCAACTCTAACAAAAAAAATAGCTCCCTTTACTCCTATCAATACGGTCTGTACATGACATGGGAGCAAAGAAAAATGAACCAAGAAATACAATAATCTACCTCCCCTTGTCCTTTCTTTGGAGAGAAGTCTCAATGGACTTTGCATATATCTAAACTTTTCCACAATATGATTGATATACCTGGAGAAAGTTTTTTGGTGCAAAACAGTTGTTGGAATTAAAAATTTTGACCTGTTAAGATCTCTTTCCAGCAAGTTTTGCTAGCTCTGGCTATGACTCTAATCACTTGTCTTCACATATCTCATGGGCAAATGCATTTCAGCTAAAACTCAATAAAGAAAAAACACATTGTCTCATCCTCTCATCCCAACACAGCGCGGACAACCACGCAACTATCAACAACTCAGACTACACCCTCCCTATCTCAGACAGCCTGAAAATCCTTGGCGTTACAATAGACCGTAACTTAATGCTAGAGAGCCAAGTGGCATCCACAACTAAGAAAATGTTCCACTCAATGTGGAAACTCAAACGCCTGAAACAATTCTTCCCGTGGGTTACATTTCGCAACCTAGTACAATCAATGGTACTATGCCACTTAGATTACTGCAATGGAATTTATGTGGGATGCAAGGAACAGACCTTAAAGAAGCTCCAGACCGTTAGGCTTATATTTGGAAAAACGCAATATGAAAGCGCAAAACCCCTCTGCAAAAAACTACACTGGCTCCCAATCAAAGAACGTATTACCTTCAAAATCTGCAGCATGGTTCACAAAATAATCTACGGTGAAGCCCCTGGATACATGACAAACTTGATCGACTTACCAACAAGAAACACACCAAAATCATCTCGAACATATCTAAGTCTGCACTGCCCAAGCTGCAAAGGCCTCAAATACTAATCAACTTACGCATCCAGCTTTTCCTACATAAGCACACAACTCTGGAACACACTACCAAAAGCCTTGAAAATGACGCACGACCACCTAATCTTCCGGAAATCATTAAAAACTAACCTATTCAAAAAGGCATACCCTGCCGATCCAACCTAAATGCCTGATCTCTGCGACACATCAAAATTAAAGTACGTAATGGACATAATTCAACCCCTCCGCTGCACATTTCCCTAAATGTGACTGCGACACACGAACCTTATCCTACCACAATATCACTCTATATTTGTTCTCACCGGAGATGGCAGCGCCTCCTGGTACTATGTAAACCACATTGAGCCTACAAATATGTGGGAAAATGTAGGATACAAATGCAACAAATAAATAAATAAATAAATAAATAAATAAATAAATATCTAACAGCAATTTAATAACAGTAATTATATTAATGAGTGGAGGAATAGACTAATGGTTAGTGCAGTGGACTTTGATTCTGGTGACCTGGGTTCAATTCCTACTGCAGCTTCTCGTGACCTTAGCCAAGTCACTTAACCCTCCATTTCCCCAGGTACAAAAACTTAGAGTGTGAGCCCTCTAGGACAGAAAAAGTACTTTCATATAATGTGTACAGCACTGCACAAATCTAGTAACATTGTAGAAATGATTAGTAATAGTATAATCATTTTTACCTTTGTACAAGCCATATGAAATGGCATTGCTCACCATCTCATCCCCTGCTTCTTCAATTTTGATAACTGTCAACAGGTGCAGGTTGTCCATAATTTCTTTGATCTATAAATTAAAATCAAGTATTCAGGTAAACTAAATAAACAGGAAATTCAGTTCCATACTAGCCACCTTGCAATTCCTTCAAGATATTTTGGTCCTTAATGAATTTAATAAAATATCTTTCTTCTTCCTGTTATTATTATAAATACCTTCAGGTCCGTACTAACAGATCCATGGTTTACTGTGGGTCAGATACCATCTACCTTGCAGCTTTTGATTCCCTATATTCCCACATGATCTTTCCAGTCATCGCAACAACATTGTTTAATGGTACCTTCTTTTTACTATATCAGACCAGACACTATCCATACTTGAATCTACAGTGTAATGGTTCCCACTTTATGGAATTCCTTACCCTTATCATTAAGAACAGAACTCTCTCATTCTATATTCAAATCAGAGCTAAAAATATTTTTATTTTGAGATAATTTTTCTACCTTTGTATCACTGTTGTCTCGGCATCCCCCCCCCCCCCCTTTTGTCCTCGAGGTCCAGGGTGCCAATTACCAGTAGTCTAGCCTAGTTACCTAATTGCTGCTTCAATCCATTTCTACGCCTCTCTTTTCTTCCTTGCCTGCCTCCTTCATCTTTCACTCTCCTCTTCCCTGCTCTCCTAAATTCTTATTCTGTTTCTTTCCTATCATTAATTGTAGTTCCTTTCACTCCCTTACTTATGATTTTGGATTACTGTAAATTGCTCAGATAGTGCGTTCCAGGGCACCATTATCATCAAGACTAAGTAAACTTGAACTTGAACCTTACCCTGCACCAGCAGCTTCTTTTCTCCACTTTTCATGTCTGCATTTTCAAGGCTCAAGAGAGGCTATATTTATCTTTTCATGACTCCTTTTCAGTGGGGCTTGCATCTAAGTAACAACCTGACCTAATTAATGAATCTGCTCTAGACCCCTTTCTTTAGGAGAACCACTGCAACTGGGAAATACAAAGTAAATATTCATTAAAAAATAATTTTATTCACACCATTCATATAAATATACATAAATATCAAAACATATAAAAACATAACATATATAAAATACAATAGGTTGCCGGAAATCCAGAGAGGTATTGCCACTTAGCAAAATGAATGTCCACTATTTAATTATTATTACACTATGGCCCAGATGCACTAAACTTTAACGACCCTTTAACGAAGAAATTTTCAACCGTAGCATGCATTAAAGGTGATTTTCCGACGACGCTAAAAGCTAATGAAAACGGAATGCAAACGAGTCACTTCCAATTGTAATGTGGACAATTCGTAATGCACTAACCATACCGACGATTGCACCGAATCAGTTACCGCGATATATTTAACGTGAAGTCAGACCTGTCGTTAAGGCCTGAGCTGTCATATAGACACTGCTCCCCGCTTCTCCCTGCAGCATAAAAATCCAAGCTGGCACATTTGAAAATATAAATAACCGACACAAACACGTGGCTCCCCGCTTCCCCCTGCTTAAAATATAAAATCAAACCAAAAATAAAAAAAGGATCAGGTGGGGGCAAAGGCGCTCGTCAGGAGCGTCCTGTATGGACGGCCTGGCCCCCCCCCCCCCAAGGTCGCCGCTGCTCCCCGCTTCCCCCTGTATTAAATAAAAAATCAAACCAAAAATCAAAAGTTTAGCAGCCCCGGCCCCCCTCCCTTCCTGTCTCTCTCTTTCTCCTTCTCCCACAGCTCCGCCTCCCGCCATCCTCCGCCCCCTGAGGTCATCGCCGCCGCTCCCCCTCCTCCACGGATCCCCTCCCTCCACCTTACCGGGCCCGCGCAGCGCCTCTCACTGTGTGAAGATGGCCACCCCATCTGTGTGAAGGCGCTGAGCAGGCAAGAAGATCATCTGATCGCTGCGAGTCCTCAGGAGGACGTCTCTCCTTCCCTGACCTGGGCCTGCCCCTTCTAGGGCCGATTACTGACAGGGATTACAACAGTTTAACGAATCTGTAATGCATTGTAGTTTACAATACCGCACCGAACATGTGCGACTTGTTTTTTTGGTGCATCCTTCGTTTTTTTCTAATTCGGTAAGCACTTTTACGTTTTAGATTTTTTTACGTATGGTTGATGCATCTGGGCCTATGTGTCATGTTCCCTGTTTACGCAAGGTATGGGCATCTGAGGATATGGCGGCCATCTTGGACTTGGGCATCTCCAGGATAGGGCGGCCATCTCAGAGGTGGGCGATTTAGGATGGGGAGGCCATCTTAAGTACATAAGTAATGCCATACTGGGAAAAGACCAAGGGTCCATCGAGCCCAGCATCTTGTCCATGACAGCGGCCAATCCAGGCCAAGGGCACCTGGCAAGCTTCCCAAACGTACAAACATTCTATACATGTTATTCCTGGGATTTTGGATTTTTCCAAGTCCGTTTAGTAGCGGTTTATGGACTCGTCCTTTAGGAAACCATCCAATCCCTTTTTAAAGCGAATGCTACATACCTGTAGAAGGTATTCTCCGAGGACAGCAGGCTGATTGTTCTCACTGATGATGGGTGACGTCCACGGCAGCCCCTCCAATCGGAAACTTCACTAGCAAAGGCCTTTGCTAGTCCTCGCGCACCCATGCGCACCGCGCATGCGCGGCCGTCTTCCCGCCCGAACCGGCTCGTGTTCGTCAGTCCCATATGTAGCAAGACAAGACAAGGGAAGACACAACTCCAAAGGGGAGGCGGGCGGGTTTGTGAGAACAATCAGCCTGCTGTCCTCTGAGAATACCTTCTACAGGTATGTAGCATTCACTTTCTCCGAGGACAAGCAGGCTGCTTGTTCTCACTGATGGGGTATCCCTAGCCCCCAGGCTCACTCAAAACAACAAACATGGTCAATTGGGCCTCGCAACGGCGAGGACATAACTGAGATTGACCTAACAACTTATCCAACTAACAGAGAGTGTAGCCTGGAACAGAATAAAACATGGGCCTAGGGGGGTGGAGTTGGATTCTAAACCCCGAACAGATTCTGAAGCACTGACTGCCCGAACCGACTGTCGCGTCAGGAATCCTGCTGCAGGCAGTAATGAGATGTGAATGTGTGGACAGATGACCACGTCGCAGCTTTGCAAATCTCTTCAATAGTGGCTGACTTCAAGTGGGCTACCGACGCTGCCATGGCTCTAACATTATGAGCCGTGACATGACCCTCAAGAGCCAGCCCAGCCTGGGCGTAAGTGAAGGAAATGCAATCTGCTAGCCAATTGGATATGGTGCGTTTCCCCACAGCCACTCCCCTCCTGTTGGGATCAAAAGAAACAAACAATTGGGCGGACTGTCTGTTGGGCTGTGTCCGCTACAGATAGAAGGCCAATGCTCTCTTGCAGTCCAATGTGTGCAGCTGACGTTCAGCAGGGCAGGAATGAGGACGGGGAAAGAATGTTGGCAAGACAATTGACTGGTTCAGATGGAACTCCGACACAACCTTTGGCAAGAACTTAGGGTGAGTGCGGAGGACTACTCTGTTATGATGAAATTTGGTGTAAGGGGCCTGGGCTACCAGGGCCTGAAGCTCACTGACTCTACGAGCTGAAGTAACTGCCACCAAGAAAATGACCTTCCAGGTCAAGTACTTCAGATGGCAGGAGTTCAGTGGCTCAAACGGAGGTTTCATCAGCTGGGTGAGAACGACATTGAGATCCCATGACACTGTAGGAGGTTTGACAGGGGGCTTTGACAAAAGCAAACCTCTCATGAAGCGAACAACTAAAGGCTGTCCTGAGATCGGCTTACCTTCCACACGGTAATGGTATGCACTGATTGCACTAAGGTGAACCCTTACAGAGTTGGTCTTGAGACCAGACTCAGACAAGTGCAGAAGGTATTCAAGCAGGGTCTGTGTAGGACAACAGCGAGGATCTAGGGCCTTGCTGTCACACCAGACGGCAAACCTCCTCCATAGAAAGAAGTAACTCCTCTTAGTAGAATCTTTCCTGGAAGCAAGCAAGATGCGGGAGACACCCTCTGACAAACCCAAAGAGGCAAAGTCTACACTCTCAACATCCAGGCCGTGAGAGCCAGAGACTGGAGGTTGGGATGCAGAAGCGCCCCTTCGTCCTGTGTGATGAGGGTCGGAAAACACTCCAATCTCCACGGTTCTTCGGAGGATAACTCCAGAAGAAGAGGGAACCAGATCTGACGCAGCCAAAAAGGAGCGATCAGAATCATGGTGCCTCGGTCTTGCTTGAGTTTCAACAAAGTCTTCCTCACCAGAGGTATGGGAGGATAAGCATACAGCAGACCTTCCCCCCAGTCCAGGAGGAAGGCATCCGATGCCAGTCTGCCGTGGGCCTGAAGCCTGGAACAGAACTGAGGGACTTGTGGTTGGCTCGAGATGCAAAGAATTCTACCAAGGGGGTGCCCCACACCTGGAAGATCTGTCGCACTACATGGGAATTGAGCGACCACTCGTGAGGTTGCATAATCCTGCTCAACCTGTCGGCCAGACTGTTGTTTACGCCTGCCAGATAAGTGGCTTGGAGCACCATGCCGTGACGGCGAGCCCAGAGCCACATGCTGACGGCTTCCTGACACAGGGGGCGAGATCCGGTGCCCCCCTGCTTGTTGATGTAATACATGGCAACCTGGTTGTCTGTCTGAATTTGGATAATTTGGTGGGACAGCCGATCTCTGAAAGCCTTCAGAGCGTTCCAGACCGCTCGTAACTCCAGGAGATTGATCTGCAGATCGCGTTCCTGGAGGGACCAGCTTCCCTGGGTGTGAAGCCCATCGACATGAGCTCCCCACCCCAGGAGAGACGCATCCGTAGTCAGCACTTTTTGTGGCTGAGGAATTTGGAAAGGACGTCCCAGAGTCAAATTGAACCAAATTGTCCACCAATACAGGGATTTGAGAAAACTCGTGGACAGGTGGATCACGTCTTCTAGATCCCCAGCAGCCTGAAACCACTGGGAAGCTAGGGTCCATTGAGCAGATCGCATGTGAAGGCGGGCCATGGGAGTCACATGAACTGTGGAGGCCATGTGGCCCAACAATCTCAACATCTGCCAAGCTGTGATCTGCTGGGACGCTCGCACCCGCGAGACGAGGGACAACAAGGTGTTGGCTCTTGCCTCTGGGAGATAGGCATGAGCCGTCCGAGAGTCCAGCACAGCTCCTATGAATTCGAGTCTCTGCACTGGGAGAAGATGGGACTTTGGATAATTTATCACAAACCCCAGTAGCTCCAGGAGGCGAATAGTCATCTGCATGGACTGCAGAGCTCCTGCCTCGGATGTGTTCTTTACCAGCCAATCGTCGAGATAGGGGAACACGTGCACTCCCAGCCTGCGAAGCGCCACTGCTACTACAGCCAAGCACTTCGTGAACACTCTGGGCGCAGAGGCGAGCCCAAAGGGTAGCACACAGTACTGGAAGTGATGTGTGCCCAGCTGAAATCGCAGATACTGTCTGTGAGCTGGCAGTATCGGGATGTGCATGTAGGCGTCCTTCAAGTCCAGAGAGCATAGCCAGTCGTTTTCCTGAATCATGGGAAGAAGGGTGCTCAGGGAAAGCATCCTGAACTTTTCCTTGACTAGATATTTGTTCAGGGCCCTTAGGTCTAGGATGGGATGCATCCCCCCCTGTTTTCTTTTCCACAAGGAAGTACCTGGAATAGAATCCCAGCCCTTCTTGCCCGGATGGCACGGGCTCGACCGCATTGGCGCTGAGAAGGGCGGAGAGTTTCTCTGCAAGTACCTGCTTGTGCTGGAAGCTGTAAGACTGAGCTCCTGGTGGGCAATTTGGAGGTTTGGAGGCCAAATTGAGGGTGTATCCTTGCCGGACTATTTGAAGAACCCACTGAAATTGGGTGGCGGAGCAGTTGGGGGGAAGAGGGGGTGGTGGTTGGGAGGCGAGGATAGGGGAGGGCAGACTTATACGGTCTGTACCAGAGCCGGTGATGGGAGGCGGGACTGGTGGTTGGGAGGCGGGAAATACTGCTGGGCAGACTTACAGTGGTGGAAATAAGTATTTGATCCCTTGCTGATTTTGTAAGTTTGCCCACTGACAAAGACATGAGCAGCCCATAATTGAAGGGTAGGTTATTGGTAACAGTGAGAGATAGCACATCACAAATTAAATCCGGAAAATCACATTGTGGAAAGTATATGAATTTATTTGCATTCTGCAGAGGGAAATAAGTATTTAATCCCTCTGGCAAACAAGACCTAATACTTGGTGGCAAAACCCTTGTTGGCAAGCACAGCGGTCAGACGTCTTCTGTAGTTGATGATGAGGTTTGCACACATGTCAGGAGGAATTTTGGTCCACTCCTCTTTGCAGATCATCTCTAAATCATTAAGAGTTCTGGGCTGTCGCTTGGCAACTCGCAGCTTCAGCTCCCTCCATAAGTTTTCAATGGGATTAAGGTCTGGTGACTGGCTAGGCCACTCCATGACCCTAATGTGCTTCTTCCTGAGCCACTCCTTTGTTGCCTTGGCTGTATGTTTTGGGTCATTGTCGTGCTGGAAGACCCAGCCACGACCCATTTTTAAGGCCCTGGCGGAGGGAAGGAGGTTGTCACTCAGAATTGTACGGTACATGGCCCCATCCATTCTCCCATTGATGCGGTGAAGTAGTCCTGTGCCCTTAGCAGAGAAACACCCCCAAAACATAACATTTCCACCTCCATGCTTGACAGTGGGGACGGTGTTCTTTGGGTCATAGGCAGCATTTCTCTTCCTCCAAACACGGCGAGTTGAGTTCATGCCAAAGAGCTCAATTTTTGTCTCATCTGACCACAGCACCTTCTCCCAATCACTCTCGGCATCATCCAGGTGTTCACTGGCAAACTTCAGACGGGCCGTCACATGTGCCTTCCGGAGCAGGGGGACCTTGCGGGCACTGTAGGATTGCAATCCGTTATGTCGTAATGTGTTACCAATGGTTTTCGTGGTGACAGTGGTCCCAGCTGCCTTGAGATCATTGACAAGTTCCCCCCTTGTAGTTGTAGGCTGATTTCTAACCTTCCTCATGATCAAGGATACCCCACGAGGTGAGATTTTGCGTGGAGCCCCAGATCTTTGTCGATTGACAGTCATTTTGTACTTCTTCCATTTTCTTACTATGGCACCAACAGTTGTCTCCTTCTCGCCCAGCGTCTTACTGATGGTTTTGTAGCCCATTCCAGCCTTGTGCAGGTGTATGATCTTGTCCCTGACATCCTTAGACAGCTCCTTGCTCTTGGCCATTTTGTAGAGGTTAGAGTCTGACTGATTCACTGAGTCTGTGGACAGGTGTCTTTCATACAGGTGACCATTGCCGACAGCTGTCTGTCATGCAGGTAACGAGTTGATTTGGAGCATCTACCTGGTCTGTAGGGGCCAGATCTCTTACTGGTTGGTGGGGGATCAAATACTTATTTCCCTCTGCAGAATGCAAATAAATTCATATACTTTCCACAATGTGATTTTCCGTATTTAATTTGTGATGTGCTATCTCTCACTGTTACCAATAACCTACCCTTCAATTATGGGCTGCTCATGTCTTTGTCAGTGGGCAAACTTACAAAATCAGCAAGGGATCAAATACTTATTTCCCCCACTGTATATGGTCTGTGCCCTGAAAAGGACAGGTACAAATTCAAGGTAAGGTATACACATATGAGTTTGTCTTGGGCAGACTGGATGGACCATGCAGGTCTTTTTCTGCCGTCATCTACTATGTTACTATGATCGGAGGTTATGAGAGGCCACCTTTGGTGAAAAACTTTCAACCTCCCCCCGACCGGCAGATCGCCCGGCACTGACACGTTGATGGCGGCTATGCTCTGCTGGAGCCAGTCAAAAGCTCGCCTCTTGCTTTTGCTGGGGAGCCGAGGGGCCTTGCTGAGGCGCACGCTGCTCACGAGAGCGAGCGCGCTGGGGCTTAGCCTGGGCCGCAGGCTGTCGGGAAGGAGGATTGTACCTACGCTTACCAGAAGAGTAGGGAACAGTCTTCCTTCCCCCATAAAAACATCTACCTGTGGAGGTAGAAGCTGAAGGCTGCCGGCGGGAGAACTAGTCGAAAGTGGTATCCCGCTGGTGGAGCTGCTCTACCACCTGTTCGACCTTCTCTCCAAAAATATTGTCCGCAGGGCAAGGCGAGTCCACAATCCGCTGCTGGATCCTATTCTCCAGGTCGGAGGCACGCAGCCATGAGAGTCTGCGCATCATCACACCTTGAGCAGCGGCCCTGGACGCAACATCAAAGGTATCATATACCCCTCTGGCCAGGAATTTTCTGCACGCCTTCAGCTGCCTGACCACCTCCTGAAATGGCTTGGCTTGCTCAGGAGGGAGCTTGTCCACCAAGCCCGCCAACTGCCACACATTGTTCCGCATGTGTATGCTCGTGTAGAGCTGGTAAGACTGAATTTTGGCCACGAGCATAGAGGAATGGTAGGCCTTCCTCCCAAAGGAATCTAAGGTTCTAGAGTCTTTGCCCGGGGGTGCCGAAGCATGCTCCCTAGAACTCTTAGCCTTCTTTAGGGCCAAATCCACAACTCCAGAGTCGTGAGGCAACTGAGTGCGCATCAGCTCTGGGTCCCCATGGATCCGGTACTGGGACTCGATCTTCTTGGGAATGTGGGGATTACTTAGAGGCTTGGTCCAGTTCGCCAGCAATGTCTTTTTTAGGACATGATGCATGGGTACTGTGGACGCTTCCTTAGGTGGAGAAGGATAGTCCAGGAGCTCAAACATTTTAGCCCTGGGCTCATCCTCCACAACCACAGGGAAGGGGATGGCCGTAGACATCTCCCGGACAAAGGCCGCAAAAGACAGACTCTCGGGAGGAGAAAGCTGCCTTTCAGGGGAGGGAGTGGGATCAGAAGGAAGGCCATCAGACTCCTCGTCAGAGAAATATCTGATGTCCTCCTCCTCCCATGAGGCCTCACCATCGGTATCAGACACAAGTTCATGAACCTGTGTCTGAAGCCGTGCCTGGCTCGACTCCGTGGAAACACAGCCACGGTGTGAGCGTCGAGAGGTAGACTCCCTCGCCCGCACCGGCGAAGCTCCCTCCGCCGACGTCGTCGGAGAGCCTTCCTGGGAGGCGACCGCAGTCGGTACCGCAAGCGGCACCGATGTCGGAGACCTCACCCCGGACAAGGGGCCAGCCGGCGCCTCACTCGACGGTACCGGTGGCACAAGCACCCCCGGTACCGGAGGGGAAGGGCGCAACAGCTCTCCCAGGATCTCTGGGAGAACGGCCCGGAGACTCTCGTGCAGGGCAGCTGTGGAGAAAGACATGGAAGCCGATGCAGGTGTCAAAGTCAGAGTCTGTTCCGGGCGTGGAGGCTGTTCCGGGCTGTCCAAGGTGGAGCGCATCGACACCTCCTGAACAGAGGGTGAGCGATCCTCCCGGTGCCGATGCCTACTGGGTGCCGACTCCCTCGGCGACCCAGAGCTCTCGGTACCGATGCGGGAAGGAGACCGGTGTCGATGCTTCTTTGACTTTTTCAAATGAAGCATGTCATCGGAACTTCCCGGTACCGACGAGGAGGACGTAGAATCCAACCATCGCTTCCTCGGGGCCGAGGCCGAAGAGGGTCGGTCTCGGGGGGGGGGGGGGGGGGGGCTGTACCGCAGGAGCCCTCAGGGTAGGGGGAGACTCACCCGAAGGCTCACCGCCACCAGCAGGGGAATGGACAGCCCTCACCTGCACTCCAGTCGAAGCACCACCGTCCGACGACATCAGCACTAGTGGAGGTCCCGGTACCACCGACGCCGACGCAGCCTTCCGATGTCTCGGCCCCGACGATGCAGAGGGTGGATGCCTCGATGCAATCGATACAGTCGCCGCCGAGGTCGGAGGTCTTGACGCTGTCGACGTCGATGCACTCGATACTCCCGGTGCAGATGCCGACGAAGAGCCCGAGAACAACACGTTCCACTGGGCCGATCTCGCTACCTGAGTCCTTTTTTGTAAAAGGGCGCAAAGACTACAGGCCTGCGGGCGGTGCCCAGCCCCCAGACACTGAAGACACGACGCGTGCCTATCAGTGAGCGAGATTACCCGGGCGCACTGGGTGCACTTCTTGAAGCCGCTGGGAGACTTCGATGACATGGGCGGAAAAATCACGCCGGCGAAATCGAAACTCGTAATTGCGGTAAGGCCCCAAAAAGAGGGGGAGAAAAAACTTGACCCGAGGCCTCAAAAGGGCCTACCCCGAAAACGAAAGAAAACTTAACGGGGCAAAAAACTGGAAATACGGGGAGGGGAAAAAGACCGAAAGGCCCTTCTCCGAAATCACTTTTTTAAAAAAATTTTTTTTAGAAGCGAAAAGTCAAAAAGACGCGCGAGGGTCAACTTAAGGGGTGCGAACGGCGCAAACACGACCGTACCGAGCGCGGACAAAAGAAGACTGACGAACTCGAGCCGGTTCGGGCGGGAAGACGGCCGCGCATGCGCGGTGCGCATGGGCGCGCGAGGACTAGCAAAGGCCTTTGCTAGTGAAGTTTCCGATTGGAGGGGCTGCCGTGGACGTCACCCATCATCAGTGAGAACAACCTCGGAGAAACTCTGCTAAGCTAAGCGCCTTCACCACATTTTCCGGCAATGAATTCCAGAGTTTAATTACACGTAAGGTGAAGAAAAATTTTCTCCGATTTGTTTTAAATTTACTACACTGTAGTTTAATCGCATGCCCCCTAGTCCTAGTATTTTTGGAAAGCGTGAACAGACGCTTCACATCCACCTGTTCCACTCCACTCATTATTTTATATACCTCAGCCGTCTCTTTTCCAAGTTGAATAGCCCTAGCCTCCTTAGTCTTTCTTCATAGGGAAGTCGTCCCATCCCCGCTATTATTTTAGTCGCCCTTCGCTGCACCTTTTCCAATTCTACTATATCTTTCTTGAGATGCGGCGACCAGAATTGAACACAATACTCAAGGTGCGGTCGCACCATGGAGCGATACAACGGCATTATAACATCCTCACACCTGTTTTCCATACCTTTCCTAATAATACCCAACATTCTATTCGCTTTCCTAGCCGCCGCAGCACACTGAGCAGAAGGTTTCAGTGTGTTATCGACGACGACACCTAGATCCCTTTCTTGGTCCGTAACTCCTAACGTGGAACCTTGCATGACGTAGCTATAATTCGGGTTCTTTTTTCCCACATGCATCACCTTGCACTTGCTCACATTAAACGTCATCTGCCATTTAGCCGCCCAGTCTCCCAGTCTCGTAAGGTCCTCTTGTAATTTTTCACAATCCTGTCGCGAGTTAACGACTTTGAATAACTTTGTGTCATCAGCAAATTTAATTACCTCGCTAGTTACTCCCATCTCTAAATCATTTATAAATATATTAAAAAGCAGCGGTCCTAGCACAGACCCCTGAGGAACCCCACTAACTACCCTTCTCCATTGTGAATACTGCCCATTTAACCCCACTCTCTGTTTCCTATCCTTCAACCAGTTTTTAATCCACAATAGGACATTTCCTCCTATCCCATGACCCTCCAATTTCCTCTGTAGCCTTTCATGAGGTACCTTGTCAAACGCCTTTTGAAAATCCAGATACACAATATCAACCGGCTCCCCTTTGTCCACATGTTTGTTTACTCCTTCAAAGAATTGAAGTAAATTGGTCAGGCAAGATTTCCCCACACAAAAGCCGTGCTGACTCGGTCTCAGTAATCCATGTCCTCGGATGTGCTCTGTAATTTTGTTTTTAATAATAGCCTCTACCATTTTCCCCGGCACCGACGTCAGACTCACCGGTCTATAATTTTCCGGATCTCCCCTGGAGCCTTTTTAAAAAATGGGCGTTACATTTGCCACCCTCCAATCTTCCGGTACCATGCTCGATTTTAAGGATAAGTTGCATATCACTAGCAGTAGCTCTGCAAGCTCATTTTTCAGTTCTATCAGTACTTTAGGATGAATACCATCCGGTCCAGGAGATTTGCTACTCTTCAGTTTGCCGAACTGCCCCATTACGTCCTCCAGGTTTACCGTGAAGTCAGTAAGTTTCTCCGACTCGTCCGCTTGAAATACCATTTCCGACACCGGTATCCCACCCAAATCTTCCTCGGTGAAGACCGAAGCAAAGAATTCATTCAGTCTCTCCGCTACGTCTTTGTCTTCCTTGATCGCCCCTTTTACCCCTCGGTCATCCAGCGGCCCAACCGATTCTTTTGCCGGCTTCCTGCTTTTAATATACCGAAAAAAATTTTTACTATGTTTTTTAGCCTCTAATGCTATCTTTTTTTCGTAATCCCTCTTGGCCTTCTTTATCTGCGCTGTGCATTTGCTTTGACACTCCTTATGCTGCTTCTTGTTATTTTCAGACGGTTCCTTCTTCCATTTTCTGAAGGCATTTCTTTTAGCCCTAATAGCTTCCTTCAACTCACTTTTCAACCGGGTCGGTTGTCTTTTGGAGTTCCGTCTTTCTTTTCTAATTCGCGGAATATGTATGGCCTGGGCCTCCAGGATGGTATTTTTGAACAGCGTCCACGCCTGTTGTACAGTTTTTACTCTCTCAGTTGCCCCTCTAAGTTTTTTTTTTACCGTTCTTCTCATTTTATCATAGTCTCCTTTTTTAAAGTTAAACGCTAACGTATTTGACTTTCTGTGTACAGTTACTTCAAGGTCGATATCAAAACTGATCATATTATGGTCACTGTTATCAAGTGGCCCCAGTACCATAACGTCCCTCACCAGATCATGCGCTCCACTAAGGACCAAGTCTAGAATTTTTCCTTCTCTCGTCGGCTCCTGCACCAGTTGGAGCTGGCCAGCCTCAGGAAGGAAGCCCATATTTGGGCTTGAGGGCGTCTCCGGTGGGGGCAGCCATCTTGAAGACAGCTGTGCATGTTTGGGCTTAATTCCTGTTCTATTTAAAGCCCTGCCTCCAGTCCTTCCACGCTTCGGCTTCTATTCAGTTTCCTGGGTAGTTGAAGTGTTTCTGGTTTTGCTACTATTTGCTGCCTGGTATTGACCTCTGTCTGATCCTGGACTTGCTACTGTTTGTTGCCTGGTATTGACCTCTGCCTGATCCTGGACTTGCTACTGTTTGTTGCCTGGTATTGACCTCTGTCTGATCCTGGACTTGCTACTGTTTGTTGCCTGGTATTGACCTCTGCCTGATCCTGGACTTGCTACTGTTTGCTGCCTTGTACTGACCTCTGCCTGATTCTGGATTTGCTACTACTAGCTGCCTGGTATTGACCCCTGCCTGATTCTGGACTTGCTACTGTTTGCTGCCTGGTATTGATCTTTGCCTGTTCCTGGATCTGCTACTGCTTGCTGCCTGGCACGGACTACTGTTTCCTCCTGGTCCTGCTTTTGCCCATTGCTTGGCCGTTCCCCGTGGACTTTGTTCTGGATTCAGTTCTCTCTGCTGTGTGCTTCCCGCACCCCAGGGGAACGGAGGGGCACAGGGGGAACTCGGGGTTGGTCTACAGCCCGGTGAGGAATCCTCCTCCATCAGGCACAAGGGCTCATATCTCCACTGGGCGAGCCTGACAGAAAGCCGAAGCCATGAGCTCGTCGGACAAGTCCAAGATGGCCGAGTTGACCCGAATTGTACAACAGCAGCAAGGACAGCTGAACCAACTTTCCACAGCGCTGCAAAATGTCTGCTCCCAGATGCAGACAATACAGGCGGGCCGCCAGGTGGCTCTTAGCCCCCCGGAGCTCGGGGGGATCTCCCTTGGGACTCCGGCTGCCGGACCTACCAAGCTTTGATGGCACACCTTCTGCCTGCCAAGGTTTTATCAACCAATGCAGAATGCTATTTGAAATGCAGCCCCGGGCCTTTCCATCTGATCAAGTCAAAATCACATATATGATGACTCTCTTGTCTGGACCAGCTCTGGCATGGGCCACTCCTCTTTGGGAACAGAGAGATCCCCTGCTAACTAATTTCAACGAGTTCCTACGTCAATTCCGGATGATGTTCGACGTTCCCGGAAGACCATCCTCCACTGCTGGAGAGCTGTTGCCTTCCGGACTCTTGCTGCGGAACTTGGCTGGAACCAAGAAGCCTTGACTGCCACATCACGTTGGATGCAATGATCTCCCTATGTACCCGAGTGGATGTCCAGTTTCAGGAGAGAGCCCGGGAATGGGCGAATCAGCGTCCAGGACCATGTTCCACCTTGGGGTCACAGTCACGTCATTCTCCTCAGAGGGCACTGGGGCCTGCGGAGGAGAGTTCTGAAGAATCAATGGTAATGGGCCGATCCCGACTCTCTGAGAAGGAGCAAGCTTTGCACCGAAGGAATCGACTCTGCTTCTACTGCGGAGGGACCGGTCATATGGTGGCTTATTATCCTTGTAAGTCGGAAAACGGCCAGACCCAGGACCACTGAGGCGGGCGGTCCTGGGTCATGTATTCGCTAAGCCTGAACAAGTATCCCCATTACATGAAAGATTGGTTATTGTTCCATTGACCCTGCAATATCAGGATTTCACAGTGTCCACCTCGGCTTTGATAGATTCGGGAGCCGGAGGTAATTTCATCGCCGCCGGACTCCTGACGGAGTTAGGTAATCCTTGTGTGCCCTGTGGATCTCCCCTGCAGGTAACCTCAGTGCAGGGAATGGCCTTGCCTCACCCAATCACGCAAATCACCAAACCTTTACAAATGAGGCTGGGAGTGAGTCATGATGAGACGATCCAATTGTACGTGCTCCCTCAGGCTATTCACCCGGTAATCCTGGGCATGCCCTGGTTAATCCAGCACATGCCTCAGATTAACTGGAAGACCGGCGATGTGGCTAGTTGGAGCCCGTGGTGTCAGGAGACCTGCCTTAAACTCAGGGTCTCATCTAGAGGGAGTGTGAAGATGGCAATGGGCGGTATGAAGGCTTGCAGTTCTCAACTTCCCACTGAGTATCAGACGTTCCGGGATCTGTTTGATGCCCGGAAAGCAGATGTTCATCCCTCCTCGGGGACGATTGTATACCCTGTCCCACGGGGAGTCTGAAGCTATGCGCCAGTACGTCCAGGAGAATTTGAAGAAAGGATTCATCCGTCCTTCCTCCTCGCCCGCTGGCACGGGATTCTTTTTTGTGTCCAAGAAGGACGGCTCTTTACGTCCATGTATTGATTATCGGGGATTAAATTCCATCACGATTAAAAACAGGTATCCTTTAACCCTTATTCCAGAACTCTTTGATTGTCTCCAAGGGGCCACCATTTTCTCCAAGTTGGACCTGAGAAATGCTTATAACTTAGTGCGTATCCGGCCAGGGGATGAATGGAAGACGGCGTTTAACATCCATGAAGGGCACTTTGAATATCTTGTCATGCCTTTTGGTCTGTGTAACGCCCCAGCGGTCTTCCAGGACTTCTTCAACTTCATCTTTCAAGATTTGTTATACTCCTCAGTAATTGTCTATCTGGACGATATCCTTGTTTTATCCAAATCACTCCAAGAACACGTAAAGCACGTGCAGGTGGTACTCCAAAGGCTATGAGAGAATCGCCTATTTGCCAAACTTGAGAAGTATGAATTCCATCAACAAAGTATCCCTTTTTTGGGATACATTATCTCAGCTACTGGGTTGCAGATGGACCCTGGGAAAGTCCAGGCTAGTCAAGACTGGTCAAGCCCGTAGGGCTTACGGGCGATACAAAGGTTCTTGGGCTTCGCCAACTACTATAGACAATTTATTCATCAATATTGAGTAGTGGCAGCTCCCCTTACCGCCTTGACAAAGAAGGGAGCCAATGTGAGGGATTGGACACCACAAGCTATTGAAGCCTTTGAAAGCTTAAAAAAGGCTTTCTTATCTGCCCTGGTTCTTCACAGTCTTGGATACCCAGCGGCCATTCATTCTGGAGGTGGACGCTTCGGCCTTAGGAGCTGGGGCTATCTTATCACAGACTTCAGATACAGGGAAGAGGCACCCTTGTTTCTTTTTTTCTAAAAAATTTACCGCAGCGGAACAAAACTATACGGTCGGAGATAGAGAGCTACTGGCCCTTAAACTGGCCTTTGAGGAATGGCGATATCTCTTGGAGGGGGCAGTACATCCGATTTCGGTTATCACTGACCACAAGAACCTATTGTATCTGCAGGAGGCGAAGAGACTTAATCCCCGTCAGGCCAGGTGGTCCTTGTTTTTCGCCCGCTTCAATTTTCGTCTGTTTTCGCACTGCAGTTAAAAATGTACAGGCTGATGCCCTGTCTAGAGCCTTTTACCTGCCGGAGATTGAGGAGTGGGGTCCTATGTTGGATCCGGCCTGCATCGCTGCCTCCGCGCTACCTACCCAGAGCCCTTCCAAGATTCTTGTATCCCCTCGGTTCAGGAGGAAAATACTTAGATGGGGACATGCTTCCAGGATTGCGGGACACCAGGGCTACCATAAAACGTTACACCTTATTTCCCGGTTTTACCAATGGCCTCATATGGCCCAAGATGTCCTGCAGTTTGTCACCACTTGCCCTACGTGTGCTCAACACAAGAACCCTCCCGGAAAGCCATGGGGGCTGCTCCAACCATTACCAGTTCCACAAGCGCCATGGCAAGAAGTCTCCATGGACTTTATAATGGAGCTACTGCCCTCTCAAGGTTGTACAGTATTTGGGTGGTGATTGACCAATTCTCACGTATGGCACACTTCATTCCCCTAAAGGGGCTTCCATCAGCAGCAGCTCTAGCCCAGCAGTTTATCCTCCATATTTTCCGCCTCCACGGATTACCTATACATATCATCAGTGACCGAGGGCCTCAGTTCACGTCCCGATTCTGGAGGGCTTTATGTACAAGCTTTGGTATCACGAACCACTTCTCATCGGCATACCATCCCACAACCAATGGTATGGTGGAGCGGGTTAATCAGATGCTGAAACTATATCTGCGGATGCATGTTAATATTCAGCAGGATGATTGGGCCTTGTTGTTACCATGGGCAGAATTCGCTTATAATAATAGCCTTCACTCGGCCTCTCACACCTCTCCATTCTTCGCGACCTCCAGATGGCACCCAAGACTGCCTCTCCCCATGCCACAGGTGACCAGAGACGTTCCAACCGCTGCTCCACCTCAACTGCAAAGGACCTTAACAGACCTCCGGAAAGTTTGGGATGAAGTACAGTCACACCTCCAACAAGCCACAGAGACATATCGACGATTTTTCAGATCAGAAGAGGCGCTCTACACCACTACTCCGGCCAGGACAACGGGTATGGCTCAATACCAAATATCTCAAACTCAGACTGCCTTCTTTTAATCGCTCCTAGATTCATTGGACCATTTGCCATTACTGCCATTGCATGCTACTTGCGCTAAGAGCCCTCGAGCGCGTTGTTTCACGCGCTCGAGGGCTCTGATCATGGGGCGGTAGGGGCCGTTACTTACAGACTACGATTGCCTCCACACTTCAAGATACATAATGCATTCCATGTATCTTTACTCAAGCCATTGGTATCCTCCAAGTGGCACCCCAAACCCAAAGTGGGGTCAATCCCGGAGGTCTCCTCAGAACCTGAGTATGAAGTACAAGAAATACTGGATTCTAAGTTTAAACGGGGATGACTGTACTATCTGTTGGCATGGAAGCACTATGGGCCTGAGGATAACTCATGGGAACCAGCTTGCTACGGGATTTCCATGATCGATATCCCTCTAAAACAGGCCCAGGGTGGAGGGGGAGGCATTAGGGGAGGATACTGTCATGTTCCCTGTTTACGCAAGGTATGGGTATCTGAGGATATGGTGGCCATCTTGGATTTGGGCATCGCCAGGATAGGGCGGCCATCTTGGAGCTGGCCAGCCTCAGGAAGGAAGCCCATATTTGGGCTTGAGGGCGTCTCTGGTGGGGGCAGCCATCTTGAAGACAGCTGTGCATGTTTTTGCTTAATTCCTGTCCTATTTAAAGCCCTGCCTCCAGTCCTTACACGCTTTGGCTTCTATTCAGTTTCCTGGGTAGCTGCAGTGCTTCTGGTTTTGCTACTATTTGCTGCCTGGTTTTGACCTCTGCTTGATTCTGGACTTGCTACTGTTTGCTGCCTGGTATTGACCTCTGCCTGATTCTGGACTTGCTACGGTTTGCTGCCTGGTATTGATCTTTGCCTGTTCCTGGATCTGCTACTGTTTGCTGCCTAGCACGGACTACTGTTTCCTCCTGGTCCTGCTTTTGCCCATTGCTTGGCCGTGCCCCGTGGACTCTCTGCTGTCTGCTTCCCATACCTGGGGGCTCAACCCCGGGGGAATGGAGGGGGGCACAGGGGGTTGGCCGACAGCCCGGTGAGGAATCCTCCTCCATCGGGCACAAGGGCTCACATCTCCACTGGGCGAGCCTGACACTATGGTAGTTATTTGAGAAGCGCTATTCTTGTTTTGGACATCTGAAAACTGGCATGGAGACATCCATATTGCATGAATGTCCAAATCCCAATTTTACAAAAGCAGGATATGGATGTTGTGACAAAGCTAGCATTCAGGGCCCCACAGGGAAGCAGCTAATCCCTGAACTACGGTTCCCAGAAGTCCTTGCAAGCAGGAGAGAGGAGGGTAGCCCCAAAAAGGTGGAACAGATTTCTAACCCCAGGGGGGGGTGCAATGACTCAGGGGAGCCAGTTACTCCCCCACTAGAGGGAGAAGGGGAGGTGAAGCTCAGTCCCTTAGCTGCATCGCAGTATATAATTCCCTCCAGCTGTGAGAGGAGGGAGAGATTTCTGGGTGGCTCCCAGCCACCAGGAGGGAGAGGAAATTGATTCCAAACAGCGCTCTATAAATAGCGCTGGAACAGCGCGGGGCGCTATTAGACCTATGATCAGAGATAATGCATGCAAATTTAAGCAGAGCGATTATCTCTGCTCATGGGGTAGAAGTGCGGGAGGATTGTGCCTGAGCATGCGCTCAGCACAATCCTCCCGCACTTGTTTTACAGGTCTGGGCTGGAGACCAATGAAAAGAGAAGGATGCCCATCTTTAAATCAGAAGATGGATGTCCTCAACTACCCTGTTGCAGGGACGGCCTAATTTCAAGGGGGTGTCGGAAGTATAGCGACGGGGCAGTTGAGGACATCCAAAATTTGGACGTTTCTGTAACGGGGCAGTTGAGGACGTCCTAATTTTGGACGTTTCTGCAATGGGCAGTTAAGGACATCTTTCTCATAGAAACATTCAGTTTTGGATGTCCTTAACTGCCCATTGCAGAAATGTCCAAAATTTGGACGTCCTCAACTGCCCTGCCACAGAAACGTCCAAATTTTGGATGTCCTCAAGTGCCCTCACTGGCAGGTTTGTTGTAGGGGGGAATGGGGGCCTGCCAGCATGCAAATGCATGCTGGACAGGGCTCACCATTACTCCTCAAAGATCTGTCGCAGCCAGCAACCCAATCTTTGGCGCGCTAGATGCTGATCATTGGGGATGAATGCGTTAAGCGCTGATTAGCATGCATTTGCATGCTACTTGTGCTAAGACCCCTCAAGTGCGTTGTTTCACGCGCTCGAGGGCTCTGATCATGGGGCGGTAGGAAATGCCGGTGCTAGTATGGCGCTAACAGCCTCTAGCGCCAGCGTTTGCTTTTGATCATCTGCCTGTGAGAGAAAAGCTGCCATGGAGTAGGTGGAGGATGGAAAGGGCCTGCCACTGGAGCTTCCCTGGGGGGGGGGGGGGGGGGGGGGGGGAGAGTAAGCTGGCATGGAGTGGGAGAATGTAAATATAGCCCTGTCCAGCACATGAAGGTTTATGTGTCCTTCTGTCTGTCCTTCCCTTCTCCTTTTTGGTCCTGTCTGTTTTTCCTGATTTAGATTGTAAGCTCTTTTGAGCAGGGGCTGTCTTCATGTTCAATTGTAAAGCGCTGCGTACGACTGGTAGCGCTATAGAAGTGATTTATAGTAGTAGTAGTAGTAGTAATGAAGGCAGTGTGAGAGGCCACAGGGGTGTGGTGCTGTGAGGTAGGAGGAAAGCTGCCAGCCCTGTTTGGTACAGGGTCCTCCTGGGTGCTCTGAAGAGGACAGGGGCATTAAGTAGTGGTTTCCTTTGAAAAGACTGTTTGTGAAAAGGGTTGAATTGTTGGGATGTATAGAACAGCAGGCTGAACTTTGACTGAGCCTTTCTGAGGGAGAGGGGAGGTAGTGCAAAGGAAGTGGGCCTGAACTGTTAAGGAACTGAATGTTGGCTGGAATTGTGAACCCGGCCTGAACCCTGTTTGCGAACTGCATTTTAGTTTTGAGAGTGGAACTGAATTGAGAATAAAGCACTTTGGTCTTAAGTCCATATGGCAGTCTGGTTCTTTGCTGGAAACCTGTGAGCCTAACAGGGCTGCTGGCCCCAACCCAGAGTGAAGAAAGCAGACCCCTTTACAATGTCTAACACTGCAGTATGTCCTGGGCATGTTATGGGTGGGACTAGGGAGAGCCCACAGTATGGACGTTCAACTCCAGTCACAGAAGGGGAAGGGACATCCAAGTCTAAAATGATGGATGTCCGTATGGTACTTGTTACATCCAGGTTACAGAAACATAAAAATATAACAATAGCCATACTGAGTCAGTATCCTATTCCCAAATAATAGCACGATTCCATGCTGCTGATCTAAGGACAAGCGGTGGCTTCCCCCATATCTATCTCAACAGCAGACAAATCTTATTAATTTCTTTGACTGGGTGAATAGAGAGTTAGATCAAGAGAGAGTGCTAAATGTGGTGTATTTAGATGATAGCAAAGCCTTTGACACGGTTCTGCATAGATGACTAATAAATAAACTGAGTGCCCTCTGTATGGGTCCTAAAGTGATTGACTGGGTTAGGAACTGGTTGAGCAGAAGGTGACAGAGGATAGTGGTAAATGGAGATCACTCTGATCAAGGAATTCTCTACAGAATGAAGGTAAAGGAATTCACAATAGGTATCATTCTGTCCCTAGAGCGCCCACTATTTAAAAACAAACAAAAAAAAAAAAAAAACAGAAAGAGAATCAAAAAGCTGTAATGGGTCTTAAACTGTCAATCTCCATATTTCTGCTTTGGCTCGCACCTGACTGCTTTAATCATTAAGCTATTCCTCCACATGGACATCTATGTGGCCATTTTATAATATGGATATTCCTCCTTTACCACACAGACATTCATATCTCTTGTTTTGCCCTGTTTGTAATTTGGACGTTTCAGTTTGTAAAATTGATGTTCATGTTAGACATTTTCAGTACATGGACATCCATCTCACGTGTATTTTAGAACAGGCTATATTTTGTTCTATAATACATGTGAGATGGATGCTCATTTGTGACATACTGACTTGGCTGTCCATATTCTGATTTGGATGTCGTTTCTAAAATGCAGTTCCACATATCTCATGTCCAACTTATTTCATTACAAAGCCTGGTTTAGGGGCCTTGTAGAGACTAGGGTGCTCATTTTCAAAGCACATAGACTTATAAAGTTAAATAAAGGGGCATTTTCAAAAGGGACGTCCAAGTTGCGATTTGGACGTCCTTGCAAAATGGCGAAATCCAGGGGCGGGGAACCCCGTATTTTTGAAACAAGATGGACATACATCTTTCGTTTCGAAAATACCGTCAGGGATGACCAAATCCTTAAATTTCACCGTCCCTAGATTTAGACATCCGTAGACAAGGACGTTTCTGACTTTCGGCGATTTTCAAAACCAAAGACGTCCATGTCAAAAACGACCAAATGCAAGCCATTTGGTCGTGGGAGGAGCCAGCATTTGTAGTGCACTGGTCCCCCTGACATGCCAGGACACCAACTGGTCACCCTAGGGGGCACTGCAGTGGACTTCATAAATTGCTCCCAGGTACATAGCTCCCTTACCTTGTGTGTTGAGCCCCCCCCAAACCCCTCCAAAACCCACTACCCCCAACTGTACACCACTACCATAGCCCTTACGGGTGAAGGGGGTACATAGATGTGGGTACAGTGGGTTTGTAGTGGGTTTTGGAAGGCTCACTGTTTCCTCCACAAATGTAACAGGTAAGGGGGGATGGGGATGGGTCCGCCTGTCTGAAGTGCACTGCACCCACTAAAACTGCTCCAGGGACCTGCATGCGCTATCATGGACCTGAGTATGACATCTGAGGCTGGCACAAAATATTTTGAAAGATGTTTTTTTGAGGGTGGGAGGGGGTTAGTGACCACTGGGGGAGTAACGGGAGGTCATTCCAGATTCTCTCCGGTGGTCATCTGGTCATTTCGGGCAACCTTTTGTGCCTTAGTCGTAAGAAAACAGGTCTGGGTGAAAACGCCCAAGTGTTCGTCAGGGACGTCCTTGCTTTTTTCGACTATGTGTCAAGGACGTCCAAGTGTTAGGCACACCGAAGTCCCGCCTTCGCTACGCCTCTGACACACCCCCTTGAACTTTGGCCGTCCTTGCAACAGAGTGCAGTTGGAGACGTCCTAAATCGAGTTTCAATTACACCGATTTGAACATCCCTGGGAGAAGGACGTCCATCTTCCGATTTATGTCGAAAAATGGATGTCCTTCTCTTTCGAAAATGAGCCCAATAGTAACTTATGTAACTCCCATTTACTAAGCCGCGTGGCAATGCCTACACAATCTATTCAATGAATGGGCTGTGTCGGCATTGCCGCGCAGCTTAGTAAACAGGGAGATAAGTCTGTGTTCTTTGAAAATGAGCCTCCATGTGTTACAACAACATCAGGGCATTTTACCATTATGTAGAAAAGGGCAAAGTAACCCTAGAAAACAAGAAGCAAAAGAAGAACTAAAACAAACAAAAAAAAAACCCAGAACGATGAAAATTTCAAATAAATTAAAGAAAGAGATAATATCCCATTCGATCATACTCCTTATTCAGTGATATTGCTGAAGGGCTGTCTGGTAAGGTTTGCCTCTTTGCGGATGATATCAAAATCTACAATAGGGTAGACACCCCTGATAGAAGGACTTAGCGAAGCTAGAGGAATGGTCTAGAATTTGGCAGCTTAGACAATGCTAAAAAATTGAGGGTCATGCTGTGAAGAACTTTCGTGCATGAAAGAGCGGGACTTGGGTGTGATCGTATGCAATTATCTGAAGGTGGCCAAACAGGTAGAAAAAGCAATGAAGAAAGCTAGAAGGATTCTTGGGTGCTTAGGAAGAGGAATGGCCAGTAGGAAAAAGGAAGTGATGATGCCCCTGTATAAGACTCTGGTGAGATCTCATTTAGAATATTGTGTATAATTCTGGAGACTGCATCTTCAATAAGATATAAACAGGATGAAGTTGGTCCAGAGAGTGGCTTTTAAAATGGTCAGTGGTCTTTGTCATAAAGACTATGTGGACAGACTTAAAGATATCAATATGTATACTTTGGAAGAAAGGCGGAAGAGGGGAGATACAATAAATGCACAGGAGGTGAATCTCTTTCAACTGAAAAGAAGTTCTGGAATGAGGGGGCATAGAATGAAGGTGAAAGGGGTAGATTCAGAATTAACCTGAGGAAATGCTTCTTCACGGAAGGGGTGGTGATTTCGTTAAACAGCCTCCTGGTGGAAATGAAAACAGTATCTGAATTCAAGAGGGCATGGGAGAAGTACATAGAATCTCTACGGGAGTGATAGGGAGAATAGATGGCATGGATGGGCAGCCTGGATCTTTATCTGCTTACATTTTTCTATGTTTCTATGATTCACTCTTGAGAATGCAACAAAAAAATAAAAGATGCACAAAAAGGCCATTTCTGAAAAGAGAGAACAAGCAAAAATATGCTTATATTGTTGAAACATTTGTAGAATTGGAGCTTAAAAAATGTAGTGTGTGGAGTCTGATTATGATTATCACACATTAGACATTCAACCCACGCACTTACCCCAGCTGACTACGCACTCATGTTCCTGTATTTCTTCCACTAGTAAGACAAATAGTATTTACTACTTAGAAGTGAAATAAAAGTTTATTCTAGAGACAAGTAAAATAGTGGCTCAAGCAGAGGCTTTATTGCAAGTCTGAAATACAGAAAAGAAATGATTAGAGAGGCCCTTTTTCTACAAGCCAGTTCACTGCCTTGGGAACAAAGAAGTGACAAAAATTTCTTCAGGTATATTAGTGAAAGGAGGAAGACTAAAAAGGGAATTGTGAGGCTGAAAGATGCTGCGAACCGTTATGTAGATAATGATGAAGAAAAAGCAAATTTGCTAAATAGATACTTTTGTTCTGTTTTCACAGAAGAAAATCCTGGAGCAGGACCGCGATGGACTGGCAAAAGTACATGTGAGAATGGAGTGGATATAGCACCGTTTCACGGAAGAGAGTGTGTATGAACAACTTAAAAATCTAAAGGTGGACAAAGCAGTGGGACCGGAAGGGATCCACCCCAGGATATTGAGGGAGCTCAGAGAGGTTCTGGTGGGTCCTCTTAAAGATTTGTTTAATAGACTTCCGGTGACGTCATCTCCCTCGATGGCAGCCTAGGCTCGAAGCTCCCGGGCTTCTCTCGTTAAAACAGCGAACATAGCGGCACAGATCGACAGAAAAGCTAGCGATAGCAAGCTTAAATCTAGTGGATGTAGTGATAAGTCACGATGTCGCAGAAATCAAAAGTATCAGACTCTAAGAGCGGTGCGCGGAGCAGCCAAAGGGTGAGCAAGATAATCGGGCGCCATATTTCTCCGCAGCATGAGGCTGTGTCGGACTCCGAATCGGTACGCTCTGACGACGAAGCAGCCCACGTTCGAGACTCGCAATTTGCTAAAATACTCAAAGATCTCCGGAAAGACCTGGCTCATATGAAATCGGAAATTGTGGAAAGTATAGACAATTTGAGAGGTGAGATTAAAGAGGTCAGGACCCGGCTAGAAGAGCTCGAGGGCCAAGCTGAGGAACAGGAGGAAGTGTTGGTGCAAGTAAAACAGCGTGAAGAGGGCTTTTTTACCCAACTAGAGGAATTACAATATAAAATGGACGATATTGAAAATCGGGGAAGGAGAAATAACTTACGCTTCCGGGGAATTCCGGAGGCGGGTGAACAAGAGAACGTACTCAAAATAATAAATGAACTGTGCGCACAATTACTGGATGCAGGCCCAGACACAACACTCCCAGAAATCGAACGGGCCCACAGAGCTCTGGGAAAACCGTTGGCTAATAAACCACGGGATATTGTCGTACGTTTTTGGAAGTATGCTGAGAAGGAAAACGTGCTTGCTTTATCAAGACAAAAGAAGGACCTACAATTTAAAGAGAATGCAGTGACTATTTATCAAGACATCTCGGCCTATACTTTACAACAAAGGCGAACCATGAAACCTATCTTGGAGATCCTGGGGAAACATAATATTAAGTATCGATGGGCGTTCCCGTTTTCACTATGCTTCACCATAGCAGGCCACCTTCATAAAGTCCGAACTGTGGATATGGCTCGACAACGACTGCAAAAGGCGGGGCTGATGGATGTGGAGACGGAGCATGCACCCACGACAACACCCGCGACAACACGAGATAAAGTGCGGCAATGGCAGCAGGTCTTCAATAAAGCCAAGAAACCCCGATTGTCGACATCTAAATCGGTCACATGATCTATGCTGAAACGGAGTTGACCTATAGAACTGGTAGTGTTCTGTAACTGCGCTAATGTGTTTATATGAGAAACCACTAGAGGAAGATATAGTCAATATCTGTGTATTACAAAAGAGAGGAGAGAGGTGGGGGGTTGGGGCTGGGGGTTGTAGATGGGTTTGTTGACCTTGCTGGGGGTTAAAGGCAAGAGAGGAGCCTGGTTTTGGCTCTCTCCTTGTCTTTCCTCGTTTGGTGGGACTTCTTGGAAGGGGGGTGGGAAGGGGAGGGTGGGGGTGGGAGGTTACGGGGAGTACCTTACTCAAATACAGCATTCATGCTTACGACTGAGATTAGGTCGACACAACCCTAATGGTACATAAGGTACACATTGTAACCCTTAACGTGAGGGGCCTTAATGCTCCGAGAAAGCGCCACCTAGTGTGGCAAGAGCTTATGAGATTGAAGCCGCATGTCATAATGTTACTGGAAACACATTTGAAGAGGGCTCATGAAAGTCTGTTTAGACATCCTCAGTACTCCAAAATATACTTTGCATCTGATACCTCTAATAAGAAACAGAGAGGGGTAGCTCTACTTTTTCATAATAATCTTCCCCTGCAGGTCCACCAAGTGAAACGGGACTCAAAGGGACGATATGTTTTGATCAGAGGTACTATAGAAAATAGGGAGGTCACGTTCGGATCTATTTATGGCCCTAACTCGGAGCAACACTCCTTCTTTCAGTTGCTAAAGCGAACATTGTTAGCAATGATAGGAGGGTCTGTGATATTAGGTGGCGACTTTAATGCTACGTTACACCCAGACTTAGATCGATCCGGCTCTCTCACTAAGAATGATAAGGTACTTGCTAAACATTTTACCACTTTTGTGAAAGATATGGGGCTTAATGATCCCTGGAGGGATAGCCACCCCGGAGAACGTGACTACTCCTTTTATTCTCAAGTTCATCGGACATACTCCCGAATAGATTACATTCTTACAGATAAACTAATAGGAACTCAGCTTGGGAAGGCCCAAATTGGGAATATTACCCTCTCTGATCATGCTCCTTGTATGTTGCAGTGGGATAGTCACCTGATGGAGAAAAGGGGAGGTACTTGGACTTTTAACAATCTGATCCTAAAACAAGAGGAGGCATGTAGTGACTATGTTAAAGTACTTGAGGAATATTTGTCATTTAACTTACACTCAGGACCTCCTGTAGCAATAATCTGGGATGCGCTTAAGGCAGTTTCCCCGAGGCCATTTCATGACGGTGGCAGGACGACTTAAACGGAAAAGAGAGAGCGAATTAAACTAGTTGAGAAGCCAGATTGGGGAACTGGAATTAAAACATAAAAGTACCGGCTCTCTTAGATACTACCGAGCCTTACAAGCTAAGAGGATACAATTAGATGCACTACTAGGCCAGGAGCTAGACTTCCTTAATGCAAAATTAAAGCTTCATAATTACACAAAGAAAAATAAGACTAGTAGACAGCTAGCGCTTAAATTACGAAAGCTTCGGATAGAGCGTACCATTTTTTGTATTAAGGGGCAACAAGGAGAAAGACTCCGACAGTCGCAAGAGATTAGAAATCGATTTAGCCAATATTACGAGGCATTGTACTCTAAGGATGACTCGATCCAGGAGGGGGAAGTACGATCGTACTTAGAGAAACTAGATCTGCCCAGTATTACTCCAGAACATAAGGCAGTGCTAGACGCTCCTATTGAGGCAAAGGAAGTGCTTACAGCTATTAAATCCCTAAAAACTGGTAAAGCGCCCGGGTTAGACGGGTATACAAGTGAATTTTATAAAAGATTTGCTTCATACCTGGCACCTTTATTAGCAGAAGTGCTCAATTCCATAAGAACAGGGGAAAGTATGCCAGAAACTATGCGAGAGGCATGGATTGCTGTCATCCCTAAACCCAACAAAGATGTGACCAAATGCTCCTCCTACAGGCCAATCTCAATTTTAAATGTTGATGTGCGTATCCTGGCAAAGGTGCTGGCCACTAGGTTATCCATAGTTTTACCATCTATCATTCACCCAGATGCAGCGTTTTGGTATTGGCGCTCATTTTATGGGTTGGATCAGGGAATTCTATACCAGACCTAAAGCCTGTTTAAAGATCAATGGACAGGTCTCCCCCCTTTTTGATTTACAAAGAGGTACACGCCAGGGATGTCCATTGTCGCCCCTTTTGTTTGCTATGGTGATGGAGCCCCTGGCGTGGGTAATTAGAAACGACCCGGGAATTACGGGTGTGAAGGTAGGAGATTGGGAATCCAAAGTTGCGCTTTTTGCCGATGATGTTCTGTTGACAATCACATCTCCTTTGGATTCCCTTCCAAAGCTATTTCAGACTATGGAGGACTATAGCAGGGTTTCTGGTTTCAAAATTAACTACACTAAGACGGAAGCATTAGCACAGGGAATGGAAACGCAAATATATCAGACCTGTCAAAGGTTGTTCCCCTTGAGGTGGGTGACTGATGGCATTAGATATCTGGGAGTCTTTCTCATTAGTAATTTGCACCGCCTAAGTGAGGTGAATTATAATCCCTTAGTGACTGAGCTCAAGACAGATTTGGATAGATGGGAACCGCTTGGACTGTCCTGGTTTGGCAGGATAGCCAGGGTAAAAATGAACATTTTGCCGCGATTATTATATCTTTTTCAATCGATACCACTGCCAATAGAAGAACACTTGCTTCAACGAGTGCAGAACCGTTTAACAAAGTTTATTTGGCAAGGGAAAACGCCGAGGATTCACTCTAATGTGACATATATGGCCCGTAAATCTAAGGGGGGCCTGGGAGTTCCTCATTTGGAATTTTATCATAGGGCATCCCAGGTCAAAGCGGCGATAGAATGGTTCCAGGAGACCTCTCATAAGCTTTGGATAAAGGCGGAGCAGCATTTACTTCGCAGCCCATTAAAATTAGGCCATCTGCTTTGGCTACCACCTAAACATAGAAAGTTGGGTGCATGGGTGAGCCCTGTTATCCGTTATACACTCATGTTGGGATAAAATGGAACGTAAAAGGAAAATTTACAACTCTAAGCTGTCTCCTATAGCATACAATTTGACTTTCCCTCTGGGATGTGAATCCTCGACGTTCACTAAATGGGCGCGGAGTGGTCTCGAGCTTTGGGGACAATTACTGAGTGGAGAGAGCTTTGTCACATTCTCAGAGTTAGCTGAAACTTACCATCTCCCTCAGAAGGATCAATATGCATACACACAACTAATCCACTTTTTACACTCCCCTGGGTTAAGAGCTAATCTATTTGAAGAGGTCACGTTCTTAGAGGAGCTTTGTGTAAGAGAACAGGGAACAAGGGGTCTAATTTCCTTGCTGTATGGATATTTGAGGGATGCACTTCCACAGAACTCTAGACATCGAGACCAGTGGGAAAAGGAACTAGGAGTAACGTACACAGAGGCGGAATGGCAGAGATTTGAAAGAGGATCTACTAAGATCTCCCCAGCCATCAATATTCAAGAGAATGCCACAAAAATATTATATCGATGGTATCTAACCCCAGTAAGATTGCATCACATGTTTAAAACAATATCCCAGAACTGTTGGAGAGAATGTGGTCAATTGGGCACCATGGGCCATATATGGTGGACCTGCAGAAAGGTGGGAGCATTTTGGAGAGCTATTCAAGTGAGGATGCAACAGTGGGTAGGAGTTGCTATACCATGGGACCCTGCCGTGTATTTATTTCATAAAAATATTCTGGGCCTCAAAGAGGAGGGTAAGATCTTAACTAAGCATTGTTTGTGTGCAGGCAGATTGATAATTGCACAAACAGCGAAACTGTCCCTCCATAATTAGGTGGAAAACTTTCCTTGGAAATATTGCAGAAAAAGAGAGACTATTAGTGAAGGAACGCAAACAAATGGCAAAATGGGAAAGAATATGGGCCCCCTTGGGCTTGGGACCATAGATGGGGTTGGTGTTAATAATCTGATTGTTGAATATGAGTGACATTGTTTTTTCTTTATTTTACATGCTGGGTAATGTACCGGGTTATTAGGGTGGGTTTCGTGGGTTTTTTTTTTTTTTTATCACTTCTTTGTGATCTCTTTGGGGAAAAATGGGAATAAAAAGTGAAGTCCAGATATAAGCTGTTTTTAGCTGTAAACCCTGTTAGTTGAATGTTACTTGATGTGAAAAGTAGAGAATGATATTTTTCTCTTGGTATCGTTGTTGTTGTCAACTGTTGCACAGGGTTTTTTTCATTTTTTCAATAAAGACTTCTTGTTAAATAAAAATAAAAAAAAATTTGTTTAATAAATCCTTGGAGACGGGACAGGTTCCGTGGGATTGGAGAATGGCGGAGGTGGCCCCTCTTCACAAAAGTGGTGATAGGGAAGAAGCCGGAAACTACAAGCCGGTAAGCCTCACTTCGATTATTGGAAAAGTATTGGAAGCGATGCTGAAGGAAAGGATAGTGAATTTCCTAGAAGCAAATAAGTTGCAAGATCCGAGACAACATGGTTTCACCAAAGGGAAATCGTGCCAAACGAATCTCATTGAATTCTTTGACTGGGTGACCGGAGAATTAAATCAAGGACGTGCTATGGACGCAATCTACTTAGATTTCAGCAAAGCTTTTGACATGGTTCCCCACAGGAGGCTCCTGAATAAACTACACAGGCTAAAGATAGGACCCGAAGTGGTGAACTGGATTAGGAACGCCAGAGGGTGGTGGTAAATAGAGTTCGCTCAGAGGAGGGAAAGGTGAGTAGTGGAGTGCTTCAGGGATCGGTGCTGTGGCCGATTCTATTCAATATATTTGTGAGTGACATTGCCGAAGGGTTACAAGGTAGTTTGCCTTTTTGCGGATGACACCAAGATTTGCAACAGAGTGGACACCCCGAAGGGAGTGGAAAACACGAAAAAAGATCTGTGGAAGCTAGAAGAATGGTCTAACGTTTAGCAATTAAAATTCAATGCGAAGAAATGCAAAGTGATGCATTTAGGGAGTAGAAATCCAAGGGAGACGTATGTGTTAGGCGGGGAGCGTCTGATAGGTACGGACGGGGAGAGGGATCATGGGGTGATAGTATCTGAGGACCTGAAGGCGACAAAACAGTGTGACAAATCGGTGGCCGTAGCTAGAAGATTGCTATGCTGTATAGAGAGAGGTGTGACCAGCAGAAGAAAAGAGGTTTTAATACCCCTGTATAAGACATTGGTGAGGCCCCATCTGGAGTATTGTGTTCAGTTTTGGAGGCCGTATCTTGCAAAGGATGTTAATAAAATGGAAGCAGTGCAAAGAAAAGCTATGAGAATGGTATTGAATTTGCGTTACAAGACGCACAGACATCCCAACGGCAGACGATCTTGCCAAGTACTTCAACGAGAAAATCATAAAATTACGGTCCACGTTACCACTTAACACCACTGACCACGAAAAATTTATGGACTGCATAGACTCAACCCCCGGTGAATACCCAGTGGATCAAATTTGGAACAGCTTCAATTTATTAACCAAAAACACTATTTCTCAAGCAATCAACAAATTTTCCAAAACCCACTCCAAATTGGACACCTGTCCCAGTTATCTAGTAAGGTCTGCCCCCAAACGCTTCATAACAGAACTTACTACATACCTGAACTACATGCTACAACACGGACTCTTCCCCAAAGACAAAGGAAACATATTACTCACACCGATACCCAAAGACCTAAAGAAAAAACTAAACGACACGACCAACTATCGACCAGTGGCATCCATCCCCCTAATTGTCAAAACAATGGAAAGTATGGTAACACAACAACTTACCAACTACTTAGACAAATTCACAATACTGCATGAATCACAGTCAGGATTCAGATCCAACCATAGTACAGAAACAGTGATAACCACTCTCATAACTAAATTCAAACAACTAATAGCAACAGGATACGCCTCCAATTCGACATGTCCAGCGCATTTGACATGGTTAGCCACCAAATACTCTCGAACATCTTAGACTACTTCGGGATTGGAGGAAACGTACTAAAGTGGTTCCAAGGATTCCTAAAAGCTAGAACCTACCAAGTGATCTCAAAATCAAAAACTTCAGTACCATGGACACCAGAATGTGGTGTTCCACAAGGATCACCGCTGTCATCAACCTTATTCAACCTAATGATGACACCTCTAGCTAAATCGCTATCCAACCAAGGTCTCAATCCATACATTTATGCAGATGATGTCACGATATACATCCCGTTCAAGCATGACCTAACAGAAATTGCAAAAGAAATCCAACATAGCCTCCAAATAATGAATTCATGGGCGGATGCATTTCAACTGAAACTAAACACAGAAAAGACACAGTGTCTCATCCTATCCTCACAATACAACTCAAACAAAAACAATACTATATACACCCCAGACTACACTCTTACGGTCTCCGATAGCTTGAAAATCCTGGGAGTAACGATTGATCGAAACCTCACACTAGAAGACCATGCGAAAAATACAACAAAGAAAATGTTCTACACCATGTGGAAACTTAAAAGAATCAAACCCTACTTCCCAAGAGACACATTCCGCTGCCTAGTACAGTCAATGGTGTTAAGCCACCTAGACTACTGCAACGCAATATATGCGGGTTGTAAAGAACAAGTCATTAAGAAGCTTCAGACAGCCCAAAATACAGCAGCCAGACTTATATTCGGGAAAGCAAAATACGAAAGCGCCAAACCGCTAAGAGAGAAACTACACTGGCTTCCACTAAAGGAACAAATTGCGTTCAAAATATGCACCATGGGCCATAAAATTATACATGGAGAAGCTCCGGCCTACATGTCAGACCTCATAGACCTACCTGCTAGGAATGCTAAAAGGTCAGCATGTACATTCCTCAACCTCCATTACCCCAACTGCAAAGGATTAAAATATAAGTCCACCTACGCAACCAGCTTCTCCTATATTTGCACACAGCTATGGAACGCGCTCCCGAAGACCATAAAGACAACGCAAGATCTAACCATCTTTTGTAAACTACTGAAAACAGACCTATTCAAAAAAGCATACAACAAACAATCATCCTAACTTCTAAACAACAACAACGAAGAATAAGACCGAAACGACATAACCACTGCCCAACACTAATACTCTCACCATAATACCATCACCTGAGCAACTTCATAAAGCCGACACCTACACAAGACCACAATGTATTCTTCTACCATGTATGTACGCACTTGATTGCAAAATCATGTGCATATCTAAAGTCCGGAAATGGCAATCGCCATAACGGCAAATGTAAGCCACATTGAGCCTGCAAATAGGTGGGAAAATGTGGGATACAAATGCTACAAATAAATAAAATAAATAAAATAAAAAGTATGAGGAGAGACTTGTTGACCTGAACATGTATACCCTGGAGGAAAGGAGAAACAGGGGAGATATGATACAGACGTTCAAATATTTGAAAGGTATTAATCCGCAAACGAACCTTTTCCAGAGAGGGGAAGGCGGTAGAACAAGAGGACATGAAATGAGATTGAAGGGGGGCAGACGCAAAAAAAAAGTCAGGAAGTATTTCTTCACAGAGAGAGTGGTGGATGCTTGGAATGCCCTTCCGTGGGAGATGGTGGAAATGAAAATGGTAACGGAATTCAAACATGCGTGGGATAAACATACAGGAATCCTGTTCAGAAGGAATGGATCCTCAGGAGCTTAGCCGAGATTGGGTGGCAGAGCCGGTGGTGGGAGGCGGGGCTGGTGGTTGGGAGGCGGGGATAGTGCTGGGCAAACTTATACGGTCTGTGCCAGAGCCGGTGGTGGGAGGCGGGACTGGTGGTTGGGAGGCGGGGATAGTGCTGGGCAGACATATACAGTCTGTGCCAGAGCTGGTGGTGGGAGGCGGGGCTGGTGGTTTGGAGGCGGGGATAATGCTGGGCAGACTTATACGGTCTGTGCCCTGAAGAGGACAGGTACAAATCAAGGTAGCACATATGAGTTTGTGTTGTTGGGCAGACTGGATGGACCGTGCAGGTCTTTTTCTGCCATCATCTACTATGTTACTATGTTATATTTATACAATACATATACAATAATCTGGAAATTAATTACCTAGATTTGAAGATGGCCAGAGATGGAGCTTGACGTACTGGCTAAAGAAGTCTATTCCAGGCATATGGTGCAGCAAGATAAAAGGAATGGAGTCTGGAGTTGGCAGTGGAGGAGAAGGGTTCAGATAAGATAGATTTACCCAATTAACAGAGTTCCTGGAGAAGAATGTAAGGAGAGATAAGAGTGGAGAGGTACTGAGGAGCTGCAGAGTGAATGCACTTGTAAGTCAGTAAGAGGAGTTTGAACTGTATGCAGAAATGGATAGGGAGCCAATGAAGTTACGCGAGGAAAGAGCTAATATGAGCATAGCAACACTGGCGGAATATAAGGCGTGCAGCAGAATGTTGAACAGATTGAAGGGGAGATAGATGGCTTAGTGGGAGACTTATGAGAAGTAAGTTGCAATAGTCTAAGTGAGAGATGATAAGAGTGTGGATAAGGGTTTTGGCAGTGTGCTCAGAAACTGAAAGGACGAATTTTGGTGATACTATAGAGAAAGAAACGACAGGTTTTAGCAGTATGTTGGATATATGCAGAGAAAGAGAGAGAAGAATCAAAGATAACCCCAAGGTAAACAAGGGGAGGGAAAGGGGAGAGGAGAATCGCGCTGGGTATGGATGGAGGGGGGCAGGGGACAGAAGGGAATTCAATTGCTGGATATACATGGAGGGCAGGGGAGAGGAGGGTTGCTGGAATGGGTGGATAGAGGGGATGGCAGGGGAGAGAGGAGGGTTGCTGGACATGGGTGGAGGGGAGGTCAGGGGAGAGGAGATTTGCTGGACATAGGTGGATGGAGGGGAGAGTAGAGTTGTTGGACATGGGTGCGTGGCTAGAGGGGAGAGGAGGGTTGCTGGACATGGGTGGAGGGGAGGTCAGGGGAGAGGAGATTTGCTGGACATAGGTGGATGGAGGGGAGAGTAGAGTTGCTGGACATGGGTGGGTGGCTAGAGGGGAGAGGAGGGTTGCTGGACATGGGTGGATGGAGGGGAGGGCAGGGGAGAGAGAGGAGGGTTGCTGGACATGGGTGGCTAGAGGGGAGGGCAGGGGAGAGAGAGGAGGGTTGCTGGACATGGGTGGCTAGAGGGGAGAAGAGGGTTGCTGGACATGGATGGCGAGACGGGAAGACAGGAAGGAGATGCACATGAATGAAGGGGAGACATTCTGGACATGCATGGAGGGGAGGGAAGACAGAGGAAGGAGATGAGATGAGGGAAAAGGGAGAAAACCTGCACATCAATGGAGAAAATAGGCAGAAGCTGGATCCACTGGACAGTCAAGTCTGCAGAGGACCCAGCTTTTACTTACGGATGTAAGGCAAGAAATGAAGAAGAAAGGTTGAGCAACCACTTTATTCTTTGACATATGATACATAGCTAATATCTAAATTTAATAAAAGGTATTAATTGTGACTTTTATTTTTATTTATTTATTTTTTCTGTGTGTTATCAGACAATTATGGATTTACCCTCCACCCCTGGCCCCACCCCTAACAGTTGGGCCACCGACCGCCTATGGGTCCAATAAAGTTTTTTTGAGGAGTGGTGTAAGTATGGCATGTTTGAAGGAATCAGGAACATTTGCAGTGGAAAGTGAAAGATTGAGGATATGATAGATAGAAAGGATGACTGTAAGTACATACGTGTTTCAATACTGGGACAGAAAGAAGGTCCATCAAGCCTGTTCCCAACAGTGGCCAATCCAGATCACAAGTACCTGGCAACATCCCAAAACAGTACAATACATTTTATGCTGCTTATCCTAGAAATAAGCAGTGGATATTCCGAAGTCCATTTTAATAATGGCTTATGGACTTTTAGGAAGCTATCCAAACCTTTTTTAAACCCCTCTCCGCTAACTGCTTTTACCACAGAATTTAATTACACGTTGAGTGAAGAAATATGTTCTCTGATTCATTTTAAATTTACTACTTTCTAGCTTCATTTTGTGCCCCCTAGTCCTAATTTGTTTGGATAGATTCAGGTCTATCTGTTCCTCTCCATCTGTGTAAAGAGCCCTGCAGCGACAAACATTAGCAACCTCACCAGACATTTTCTGCATTTTTAAAGTCACTTTTCTTCTCCTCACAGCCAGCTATGTCTGACTCTTAGCAGTGTTTTTAAGTGATTAGATTTTTCTACTTTTTATATATTTCATATATCAGCAAAACAAAACAGTATCCCACATTAGTAACTATACCCTTATGACAATAAACATAAAATTACATTATATAACATACCCATCGTATCCAGCTTTCTGTCTCTTCTTCTGTCATTCGAGACACTGTACGTGGTAAGTATCTCACCAACTTCTCTTTAATAGTGGAAGAGGCCACTGAAGAACCTTCAGCCTCCACAAGACTTGCAATGACATCAGCTGTCTGTCCTGATCCCTCTACCACTACACAGGGAATTTTACTTTTGATGGCCACATTGATGGCCTAGAAAAAGAACAAAAAAGTGAAGCTTCTATAGTTTATTTATTTATTACATTTGTACCCCACGCTTTCCCACACATGGCAGGCTCAATGCGGCTTACATAGTAACAATATAAAGAAATTACAAAGTCATAAGAAGAATATACAGTTTGTAGTAAAAGCAAAAATAATGGGGTTAACGGATAAGTAAATTGAGCATGGGAGGGATTGGGTGCAGAAGGAAATGAGCGTTGGGAGGTAGGCGTAGGAAGATAGAGAGGTAGCAAAAAGGATAATGGGAAACATGGTCAATGTATAACAGTTGTCAATAAGAATCATGTGGGCAAGTTTTGGTTAGGTTGAATCGTTAGGATAGGCTATCTTGAAGAGATGGGTCTTCAGTGCTTTTCTGAAGGGCAGAAGGCCATTAATGGTACAGATAGGTAGAGCATTCCAAAGCTAGCTGAAAAGGAAAAAGGGTCATTCCATGCCAAGTGGTCTAAACCTTCCCACCATCATGTCTCCAACCCTGTTCAAACTTCATCTGTCGCGCAAGTCAGGTGCCAAAAGAAGCCTCCCAAAATCCGAGGTCTCCAACCGCAACAGCTGCAGATCCAGACCCCCCCTCTGAAAGGCCGTCAATGGAACTTGTGCTAGGAAAATTGGCAAGCTAATACAAATAACCTGGAGTGTTTAACATACACATTAAAATAGCCAAAACTATGTTTAATTTAAAATATATTTAATTACTTATTATTTGATTAACCATATAGGTTGAAGGCAAAGTTCAGCAAACCCTGAAGGATAAAGCAGTGGAAAATGGAACTAGTGGTAGCTTTGTTTTAAACATTTTATTCACATAAGATAACTAAATCATTTTAAAAAGTGGCCAATCCAAAGAAGTTCAGATTATCTATTTAAGGGTGAAAGTTATCGAGGTGCAGAAAAAAACATACTTTTATCACTCTTTGATTTACCATGGGAGTCAGGAATCTGCAGTATTTGACTCCCATGGTAAATGAATAGCACTGCTTGTGGGCCACTAATGGTCATGTTTCTTTATAAAGAAACATGCTCCCTAGGGTTAGTAGCATGAGACTACCTCTAAGGGTGCCATTTTGGAAACAAAGCTGGCAGGATAGGAGCAACTGGGGATCACTCCTGCCCTAGGACTAATGGACCTCTGGTACAGAGTCGATAGGCCATGGGGGCGAGGGGGGGGGGGGGGGGAGTCATTTGGGTAGTGAAGGGGGTGAGTGGAATTTGATCAGGGGGTGGGTAGAGTTTGATTGCGGTGGTTAGTGTGATTGAGGAAGGTGAGAGGATGTGATCAGGGTACGGAGGAACAGCACCATCCGCTTTAAGCTCCAATGCGGAAGCATCAGGCCACAGCTTTAAGGCCTGATGCTCCTGGCACAGTAAAATAACCCTACCTCTTTGCAGAGGTTATTTTACCATTATTTAATGGCCATAATACACCTTGCGGTGTACACTCGGTGATCATCCAAGTCGTGGTCTGTTTTTATATAGTAATAAGCTGTTTTATATTCATTTGCATTGTGACAAAGCTAGCACTTCGGGCCCCACAGAGAAGCAGCTAATCCCTGAACTACGGTTCCCAGAAGCCCTTGCAAGCAGGAGAGGGGAGGGTAGCCCCAAAAGGGTGGAATGGATTTCCAACCCCACCAGGGGGAGCAGTGGCTCAGTGCTAGGGAAGCCAGTTACTCCCTTCCCCACTAGAGGGAGAAGGGGAGGTGAAGCTCTCTTTTTCATCAAGCACTGCCATTTCCTCCCCTCACCCTCCCCACTGACAGTTTGAACTTCGTGGGTGTGGCTTGGATCTCTTTCAGGGAGAGAAAACTAACAACTTATAGCAGCAGCTTCAGAGAGCATTTTCCATCTCACAGATAGGCTGCAGAGAATACCTTCTCCTGCTTTAGACTTAGCCTGGCCTCAGAATGACATCCTATAGTATATCTCCTATCACCTTCTCCCACTACTCCAACCAGAGTTACACCTAATCACACTGACCACCCTTCAACATCTTCTGTCCTTCTGTGACTGTTCTCTTGTGCTTGACTGCTTAAATATTTTAAATTTAAATGCTTTACTTTTTGTCTATTAGATTGTAAGCTCTTTGAGCAGGGACTGTCTTTCTTCTGTGTTTGTACAGCGCTGCGTACACTTTGTAGCGCTCTAGAAATGTTAAATAGTAGTAGTAGTAGAAGCTCAGTCCCTTAGCTGCATCGCTAGTATATAATTTCCTCCAGCTGTGAGAGGAGGGAGAGATTTCTGGGTGGCTCCCAGCCACCAGGAGGGAGAGGAAACTGAGTGAGAGAGAAGCTGCCGTGGAGGACAAGAAGGGCCTGCCACTGGAACTTCCCTGGGGGGGAAGAGTAATCTGCCATGGAGTGGGAGAATGTAAATGTAGCCCTGTCCAGCACATGAAGGCAGTGTGAGAGACCACAGGGATGTGGTGCTGTGAGCTGCCAGCCCTGATTGGTACAGGGTCCTCCTGGGCAGGGCCGCCGAGAGGGGGAGACAGGGGGGACAAAATTCCCCGGGCCCGGGCCTCCTGGGGGGCCTGGCGCCGCTGCCACAGTCTAGCTCACCCGCCCTCCGTCGCTCCCTGGCATTGAACTTAAGTGCCTCACCTTCGAAAGTGAAGCAAGCAGCAGCAGACCACTCTTTCCTTCCGTGTCCCGCCCTCGCCTGACGTAACTTCCGCGAGGGCGGGACACAGAAGGAAGGAGTGGTCTACCGCTGCTTGTTGCTGCGCTTTCGAAGGTGAGGTGCTTAAGGTCAGTGCAGAGGGCCCGGGGTGGAGAGAGGGGCCTGGTGGAGGGGGGCCTGGTGGTGGGTGGAGGGGGCCCGGTGACCTTGGGTGGGGGGGCCGGGAGCGGCCTTGTCCCGGGCCTGGCCCAGTCTCTCGGTGGCCCTGCTCCTGGGTGCTGTGAAGAGGACAGGGGCATTAAGTAGTGGTTTCCTTTGAAGAGACTGTGAAAGGGTTGAATTATTGGAATGTATAGAACAGCAGGCTGAACTTTGACTGAGCCCTTCTGAGGGAGAGGGGAAGGTACTGCAAAGGAAGTGGGCCTGAACTGTTAAGGAACTGAATGTTGACTGGAGTTTGGAACCCAGCCTGAACCCTGTTTGTGAACTGCATTTCAATTTTGAGAGTGGAACTGAATTGAGAATAAAGCACTTTGGTCTTAAGTCCATATGGCAGTCTGGTTCTTTTCTGGAAACCTGTGAGCCTAACAGGGCTGCTGGCCCCAACCCAGAGTGGAGGAAGCGGACCCCTTTACAGCATGTTTTGCTTCTCTTTCCTATGTAACCTATGATGACCTAAATATTACTGCATTAGGACGAGAAAAGGTGCATTAGAGCCCTTTAAATCCCCTTAAGGGGCTAATAATGTTAGGTATTGACCTAATGTATCTTGTTAACTTCTCCTCTTAAACTCTAACCTTACATGTTTTGACATGATAGCCTTTGTCAGGGAGTTATAATAATTCTGGAGAACACTACTGAGAAAGACATGGCAACAAGGAGTTTGAAGATTTTTTTTTTTAACAACAACAAGGAATAAAATGTGAAAAAAATATATTTTTTGAAAAAAGAATGGCACCCTACATGTATCAACCCCAAAACAACAGACTATTTCTCAAAAATTCTGCCCTTTCCATGTGCAGACAAACAAAGATCAGGACAAAATAAAAGTCCAGAGTATATTTTTAGTAGATAAACCATCCAACAATGCCAAACACAGGCTGTGTTCGCCTACTCATGGGCTATGTCAGGGACTATAATCAAACTAAAATACATCCATATTAATCTGAACATATAAAACTAAAATAATTTTAAAACCATGACATGCAACATATATATACAAAGAATGAAAAAATATATAGATACTAGTGGAACCCAGCCCGTTTCCTCAACAATTAAACGGGCCCTAGAAAGGCTCTCTTGTAAGTGATTTTTTTGTCTCTCCCCTGCCCTGCCCTCCCCCCTCCCCTCCATGTCCAGCGATTCTTCCCTTCCCTCCCCTCCATGTCCAGCGATTCTCCTCTTTCCTGCCCTCCCATCCGTGTCCCGCAATTCTTTTCTCTCCTGTCCTCTCCTCCCATCCCATCCCATCCATGTCCCGTGATTCTGCCCTGCCCTCAATGTGCCGCAATTCTCTCTTCCTTTGTACCTCATCATTTTCTGGCTGGCCTGGTTGGCTTCCCTTCCGTTGGTAACATCCTGACGTCAGCTCGCCTCCAGCGTACCCTTCCCTCTCACTGTTCTGCTCTCTGACGTCATTACGTTTTGATGAGAGGGTGGGGGAGTGAGGGGGAATGGAACGCTGGAGGCTGGCTGACGTCATGAGATGTTACGAACCCAGACAGCCAGACAGCGATGGAACGTTGGCGGTGCAAATTATTATATAGGATATAAATATAACAAACCAATCAAATAGTGGAGGAGTGGCCTAGTGGTTATAAAACAGGTGGGAAATCAGGAGACGAAAGGCAAATTTGGTTCCAAATAAGGCAACTTTATTGCTAGCAAGTGAACAGCACCGAGTAGCCTCGGGACACTGTGTGTCATAAATCATCTGACGCTTACATTTATACTTCCCTACTGGGCCTGCGCATTTGGCCCCTTACACGTCATACTTGTCATGCGCAGTAAACATTTGTAGTTCTTACAGTACAAAGTTGTAGTCCCAGTACGTACACACGTCATAACACTGAAATGATACTGGCAAGAAAAACGAAACTTAGCAGCTTATTCTGTACACACACAATGCTCCCTTCTAGCACAGGAGATAAGGTGCGGCTCAGGAATGCAGGGGGGTGTCAGCACCCTCCAAGGTCGCCTATTCAGATGGCGTTGCTACGTGCAAGCTGGTCTTGTATAGGCCTTGCAAACTACTGTTACAAGCTATATATCTAATAGCCCTGCATTCTGTCTGTACATTAGTAAACAGCAAACTTGTCTTGTTAGTAAACAGTAAAACTGGATAAGGCACAAATGTCCAGTGCAGTAATAAGGTGTGGCCAAACAGCCAAAAGCAGAGGTAGAGTGCATAAGTAAAAGTCCATCAGTAGGCACAAAACATGAGGTTGTCCTGTTGCTCAGTAGTATTCAGGTAGTACCGGCGTTCCACTCCTTCATTCCCCCCTTTTGATACTTGAACATCCATTCTGGTGGAGAGTATCACCTCCATGATCCTGACCCACAGTTTGTACGCCAAACTGAAAGGACCTGAACTCGAGGGCCAAAATCTCCAGTGGGAGAAACACGAACTGAAAGCCCTTCAGGACCTCAAGGAGGCCCTTGTGTCCCCACCAGCGCTCGGACTGCCAGATGTGACTAAGCCGTTCTACTTGTTCATCGACGAAAAGAAGGGATTGGCACTTGGAGTCCTTACCCAACTGGTCGGTACCTGGCAACGCCCTGTAGCATACCTCTCCAAGAGCATGGACAACGTGGCACGAGGATGGCCGGGCTGCCTACGCAGCATTGCGGCTGCTTGTCTCCTGATACACGAGGCCAATAAACTCACATTCGGCCAAACACTTTTTGTGACCACACCCCACACCATCCGCGGCCTACTCGAGAGCCACGGACCCAGATGGATGACCAACTCCCGATTGGTCAAATACCAAGCCCTCCTGTGCGAAAATCCGGAGGTGCGGATCCTGGACACGACCAACCTCAATCCTGCCACCCTCCTTCCGGCCCCTGAACCACCACTCCACGACTGCGAAGAGGTAATGGCCACTGTGCACTCGAGCAGACCTGACCTGAAGGATCAACCCTGGCAAGGGGGCATCACCCTTTTTACCGATGGAAGCAGCCAGGTGATAGAGGGAATTCGAAGAGCTGGCTATGCGGTGGTATCTGAGGACCATGTGATCGAGGCTATGGCTCTGACACCCGGAACATCAGCCCAGAAGGCGGAGCTGATCGCCCTCACCAGAGCCCTCCTATGGGCTGAAGGAAAAGTTGTCAACATTTACACCGACTCCAAATACGCTTTCCTCACCCTCCAGGTGCACGGAGCCTTGTACAAGGAGAGGGGATATCTAACAGCTGAAGGGAAAGGACTTGCAAATGCCGCTGAGATCTGCCAATTACTCGAGTCGGTATGGAAGCCGAAGAAGGTGGCCGTGATGCACTGCAGGGCCCACACTGGAAGAACGGACCCTATCGCCCGGGGAAATCAGCGGGCAGACGACGCTGCAAAAAGGGCAAGTCAGCTCCCCTACTCCTCTCACCCTTCTGACCCCGTACTCGTCGTCCAGCTCCCTACGGAGACCCCTATTTACACCCCCCAAGAAACGGAATGGGCCCAACAAGAGGGTCTACAGTCACGCAATGGCTGGTGGATACTACAGGATGGGCGCATATGGATACCCGAAGCCTTGGCCTGGACGGTGGCCAAGGAGGCTCACGACCGCACCCATCTGGGAAGGGACGCCCTGGGGCGCTTACTTGAAAAGACCTACTACATCAACAAACTATCCCTGTGGACCAAAAACGCTTCCAGCCGATGCGCGACTTGTGCCCGGAACAACCCTCGAACGGGGCCCGGCCCTATGCCAGGACATGTTCTCCGAGGCACCAGCCCTTTCCACGTGTGCCAGATTGACTTCACACACATGCCCCCGGCGCGCAGCTACAAAGCTATCCTCGTCGCCGTGTGTACCTACACCGGATGGATTGAAGCCCAGCCTACTAGAACGGAAATGGCTAAAGAAGTTACCTCCCTACTGCTTCATCAAATCCTACCCAGATACGGCCTCCCCAAGCAAATAAACTCTGACAACGGTCCCGCCTTCGCTAGCGAAGTAACACAACAGCTCAGTACCAAACTGGGCCTCGATTGGAAGTTGCATTGTGCCTGGAGACCCCAAAGCAGTGGAGTAGTGGAGAGGGCTAACCGATCCCTGAAGAACCAGCTAGCCAAGCTATGCCAAGAAGCAAAAGCCAAATGGCCCGACCTGCTTCCACTGGCCTTGCTGCATCTTAGGTGTACCCCCAAGGCTACCGGCCTTACTCCCTACGAGATGATGTATGCTAGGCCACCACCACTACCCTCCTTTCCCGACTCCTTGCAGATACAGGGTGAGAGTTCCTTAGTGAAACAGATGAGAGCCTTACACCAGGTAGTGCAAGACATCCAGCAGTACACTGAAAGAGTAGCTCCCTTGGTCCTCACCAATCCTACGCACAGGTTCAGGGTGGGAGACGAGGTTTGGGTAAAAGAGTGGGATGAATCTGACTGCCTAAAGCCAAAATGGAAGGGGCCCTCCCTTGTTCTCCTAACGACCTCCACCGCTGTTAAAATTGCAGGAAGCCCAGTGTGGATACATTGGACCCGATTGAAGCCTGCTGCTCCCACTAGCGGCTCCCTGAAGCGTTGGACTGCGCACCAACATCCTGACGCTCCATTACGGCTGACTCTAAGAAAGACGTGAACCACCAGATTCATGCCTGCCCAGCAACAGGAACTCAGTTTCTGGACCCACTGCGTTTTTGGCTCTCTTTTTATCGCAGCCATAATCGTGGGCCTTATCATCTTCTTGCTGCAAAGGCTCGGATACCTTCCACCGCATATATGATGCTGAGCCTACTACTCCTCCTTTGCTCAGTCCCGAGCTATTACCCCTTGAGCCAGAACTGTACTGAATGTTTGCGCCTCGTGCGCCACCGTATAGAGGGAGGATATCACCTAGTCACTACCCTCATTCACCAGACGCAGCCCCCGGAAGGCGATTGCCAGTTTCTCCCGACTTGTGCCCTCATCACTCCGAATGGCCTCCAACAGTTCCACAGATGCCTCCAAGGAAATCTCACTATCTGCCACAGCCCTACCAAACCAAGATACTACAATGTCACCCTCAGCGTAGGACTCCCTGCGTATGTGGCCGGACCTCCGGGAGTCGAGGGAGATGGCATTCTGTATTACATTAATTCTACTCGTATCCTTGTCGGTGGCATCCAAACTGTAGCAACCCTCACCTTCGACGTCTGTGCCGCCATGGACAAGCACCCTTGGTCTCGCAAGTGTGGTAGCCAGAGTTGGCGAGAGGCATACGTTAAGGACCACAAGTATGTCTGCCCCTTCAGTCCAGACATGAGATGCTGCTCCCCGTGGGTGTGGCTCCCATGCGCCGGCGACACTCGAGCCTCGGGCTGGGACCGAGTATGTGCTTATACGGGAGGAGGATATGCCGGATGCGCCGGCCTGGGCGAATTTCGTCGAGGTTCTGGTAACTATGTGTCCCTAGACTGGCCCATCCGAGGACACGACATGCCCTGGAGAGGAACGTGGGGCCTCGGCATTGACGGCGGAGGAATGGATCCGTTGACATATATTACCATATATCAGAGTCTCGAAACGAAGCCTCCTACACACTACCAGACTACTGTTGTCGGTTACCAAGACGTATTTGATGAAATTGCTCGTGCTGAGCAGACCGAGACTAAATTTCCCATTTCCCCAGAAGCCCGGAATATGTTCCTCAATTTGGCTGAAAACATCGCCCTCTCCCTCGGAATCGCCAACTGTTTCGTTTGTGGAGGCACCGACATGGGTGAACAATGGCCCTGGGAAGCGAGAGAGATCCGACAACACACATGGGATGCACTCAACACCACCAACATTATCTTTCCCCAACGGCCGAAGCCGTACGAATGGGCCCTGAGAACAAATATCATAGGCACCCTCTGCGCTAGTCGAGCGCCATCGAAGCGTTACTCTGTACCAGTGGGAGACTCTGCTTGTACGGGGGTTCTTCAGTATAATGGCAGCCGGACGACCTGGTGGCAAACGGACAACCTGCCCGCCCCGGAGCCTATCTGGACAGAACCCACCTTGAACACGACATGGACATACGGAGGGAACGCCTCCCTCAAGTGGGTAGCCCCGGCGGGCTACTACTATATCTGCGGACGCAGGGCCTATGAGCAACTCCCGACCCGCTGGTACGGTACCTGCCTCTTGGGCACGGTCCGACCTAGTTTTTTCCTTCTGCCCATACAAGTCAGTGAAACTTTGGGTATCCCCCTATACGTGGAAAAGGGGCCTGATAACCCTACCCGACGAAAACGGTCTTTCCCAATCACCAAGCCCAAAGTCCAGATTGGAGACTGGAAGGACAACGAGTGGCCGCCTGAACGTATCATTCACTACTATGGACCGGCCACATGGGCTGAAGATGGTACATACGGGTACCGCACCCCTATCTACATGCTAAATCGCATTATTCGCCTACAGGCCGTACTCGAAATCCTCACTAACGATTCTGCCCTAGCCCTCAATATCCTAGCTCGACAGAACACTAAGCTCATTACCGCTGTCTACCAAAATCGCTTGGCTCTTGACTACCTCTTAGCCCAGGAGGGCGGGGTGTGTGGCAAGTTTAACCTCAGTAATTGCTGCTTACAGATTGATGACCAGAGCCATGTCATCAGGGAGATAACTGACCGGATGGTCAAACTAGCCCACGTCCCCGTCCAGACCTGGAACAGTGCGTGGGATTGGACTTCCTCCCTCACCAGCTGGCTCCCAACCTCCGGGAGCCTGCAAGGCCTCCTCGTCATGGGTGGCCTGTTCTTGCTGTCTTGCCTAATAATACCTTTGTCTCTCCCCTTAGTTTTCAGGTGTCTCCGCTCCACCATGGAGAGCATCGCTGACCGCCGTGCTGCTGCCCAACTTATGGCTCTCCAGATGTACTCCCCCATTCCCCAGTCTGATGAAGCTGACGATGAGGCACCTTGTGGCTGATGTGCACTTTGAACCCCCTGAGTCACTCAATGGGCCATCACCCTTGTGCCAGCAAAAGACCGGCTACAAAGGGGGGGGGATTCCACTAGGGGCCCTCCGTCTCAACCCCGGCGAAGCAACCAACACGGCTGCGCAAGGGCTTAGGGCTCGCTTGTTGCCTCCCTCGCTAACTGTCCTTGTCCTTTCTTTCCTTTTTAGGGTTCATGAAGGAGTGGGTTGGTTGCGGATGGCTTGGGTTCGGGGGATACCGAGCCTTCGGGTTCCTTCTCGGAGGCGAAACCCCAGATACTCGACTTCGATCTCGCATATCTGTGCCTTCTTGCGACTGGCCCGGTACCCCTGGGCTTCCAGGGTCTTCAAGAGGTAAAGTGTAGCTTCAGCACATTCGGTGTACGTTTCACGGGCCACCAACAGGTCATCCACGTATTGGACGACCGGCCCATACTCGTCCTGATACGTCTTCAGGTCCTGGGCGAGTTGGTCGCCGAAGAGGGTAGGCGAGTTCTTGAACCCCTGGGGAAGACGGGTCCATGTATATTGCTGCTTGGTTCCCGTCTGCAAGTCTTCCCACGTGAAGGCAAACAACTTTTGGCTGTCGACAGCAAGAGGGATGGAAAAGAAGGCGTCCTTCAAATCAATGACACTGTACCACTTGGTCTGAGATGGCACTTGGGCTAGGATGGAGTATGGGTTTGGTACGAGGGCAACTATGTCGGCTACCTGGTTGTTGACTTTCCTCAGGTCCTGGACGGGTCTGTACTCGGATGTTCCTGGCTTCTTAACGGGCAACAATGGGGTGTTCCATGCGGATCTGATTGGTTTAAGGACTCCCTGTTGAAGGAGTTTCTGTAAATGTGTGTGCATACTATGCCGGGCTGCATAGGGGATGTGGTATTGTCCTTGGTTGACAACTTGAGCATTTGGTTTGAGCTCAATCCAGATGGGGATAGCGTTAACGGCCAGTCCGCCGGGGTTCAATTCTGCCCATACATCAGGCACTTCATCCATTATGGCTCGCCTCTGCTGGGCGAAAGGGGTGTTCTGGTCGTAACGGCAGTCGTCGGGTCCTACAGTTGGGGGAACGTGTAGTCTCCATTCTTCTCTTACTGGACAGATAAGTGTCACTGGCCGATCTTCAAAGCGAGCTTCCACTTCACCCGTAGTCTTGAACTTCAAGGTGGCCTGGAGCTTACAGAGTAGGTCTCGACCAATCAAGGGGACCGGGCATCCAGGGATGTGTATGAACTGATGGGACACCATCGTCCCTCCGATCTGGACTTGGCGCTCTTTGAGGAGGGGGGCCGCAAGGGATTTCCCGGAGGCTCCCACAATTGGTATAGTTTCTTTCGTGGCTGGGGCTATGGCAGTGGTGATAACAGATCGCTGGGCCCCCGTGTCTAGTAAGGCCTTCATAGATTCTGTCCCCACCCGAATTTCCACCAGAGGGTCAGTGGGGACTCTGCCCTCCCGGTTTCTTCATGCTGTACTGTCTCGGGTAGCGTCCACAGCCATCTGCCATTCCCTCCGGTCATCCCGTCCTCTCTCTCTTCGGCCCCTTCCACGGCCTCGCCTAGGGGCCCCCGTGCGGTCGCCGGTCTCCTCCTCTCTCTGCCGGTCCCATGATTCCTCTTCTCTCGGGTTGTCCCGTACCTCCTCTGGACAATCAGCCCACCAGTGTCCTTCTTGTCGGCAATTTGCACACTGGTTACGCCCTATGGGGGACCGCGTTCCTCTTGTTCTCCTGCCCCTCCCCTTTGGTCTAGACCTCATTCGTTCTTCCAGCACCGTGGCCAACACATCTGCCTTCTCCCGCATCCGTCTGGTCGATTCCTTCCGGGCCTCCACCTTTTCCTCCTGGTCGCGATATCCGAACACGCGATCAGCTATAGCTTTCAGTTGGCTGAGGCTCATCCCTTCGAACCCCTCCGTCCTCTGTAGTTTTCTTCGTATATCCGGTGCTGACTGGCTAACAAAACTCATAACCACGGTTGGGAGGTTCTTAGGGTCCTCGGGATTTATCGGGCTGTGCCTCCTAAATGCTTCCATAAGTCGTTCAAGGAAGTCCCCTGGACTCTCCTCCTTTTGTTGGACTACACTGTGGATTTTTCCCATATTGGTAACCTTCTGCTTCCCCTTCTTTAAGGCGGCCAGGTACGCCTGTTGGTATCGGCGGATAAAGGTTTGGCCTTCGGCGGTTCGGTAATCCCACGTGGGGGCAGCGATGGGTGCCTCCGTTTCCAGTAGGTTCTGTAAATTGGCATGGGCCGGATTCGCATCCCGGATGGCTTGCTCCATATTTTGTTGTAAAAGTCGGCGTTCTTCAGAGGTCAGGATGTGGGCGCTCAACTGCCTAAGGTCGGCCCAAGTTGGATTGTAGCTGTATATAATGCCTTCCACCAGCTCTATCAGCTGCTCGGGTTTCTGGTCGTAGGACGGCCCATGGAATTTCCAGTTATACAAATCGGCACTTGAGAAGGGGACGTGACTATAGACTGTTGATTCGATGGGCTGGCCCCCTCCCTCTGTCGGGTTAGGGGTGTAGGTGGTGGACTGTCGGACTGGGAATAAGTGAGAGGTTCCCCCTTTTCGGCTGGACGGAAGGGCCTGTTGCGGACTCGATTGGGGGAACCGAGTAATGTTCTTCACAACCCGTGTACTCTTCCGTGTGGTTGCGAGGCCAGGTGACTCAGGTGAGGCTGGGCGGGACGTCTCCCCGGCATCCGACTCTGACCCGGAAGTCTCGGCGTCAGCGGGGCCTTCTGCTAGGCCCGTAAGGTCAGGGTACATAGGAGCATAGGGCGGCGGCGCAATGTCGTCTTCGTATGCCTCCGCCGTAGCAAGTATCGGGGCTTTTGGAGGCTTCTTCTCGGCCAAACCCTGAACTTTCCCTGCGGTCTTCTTTGGGGGTTTTTTTCTAGAAAGTGTGTTGGTAGTAGTGGGCGTAGTTCCTGCCTTAACTCTGGTAGCAGGGGGCGTGGTCTCAGTGGCTTCAGTGCTAGGGGCGGTAGGCCGTATGGGGGCGGTCCCTGCGGCCTTCGGGACGGCAGCGGTTGCCGAGCTTTGCAGAGCGAAGGCATGGGTCGGCAGGGTTCTAAGTTTGGTTTTCCGGCCTTTTCTCTGCTTCACCAACATAAGGGCGGCCTTTTCTACCTTCCGTTGGGCCCAGGCCGGCGGATCCCGGACTACGTCCAACCACGCTTCTATGTATGGAATGTCCTCGGGACAGCCTGGGTTTCCCTCAATTATAACAATATTCATGACCGCCGCCACTTTTTCATACTCGAATGACCCTTCCGGGGGCCATCCAGCAACTCCTAGCCCTGGCCACATAAATTGACATCTCTGTATCATCCCGGCCCTGCTACATTTATCTAGGTCGAACACTTCGCTAAGTGTTCCGTCATTAAATCTAACGGTGAAGACCCACCCCCGCCCATCCTAACCTGAGTGCCAAAGGACAGGTGACGGACAAAGGGGGAAAGGGGAGGTGGAGGAGTAAGGGGTCTCGTTCCACCAGACACAGAAGGGTCAACACTCGGCCTGACCAGGACGCGGTCGCCCGGCCTGGAACTGCAAGCCCACTCACACACTTTCATACGCCACAAGAAACCCCCCCGTTCGTTCGCCGCTCGGTTTCGTCGCCGGAGCCTAGTGAGTTTCGGGACCTAGTCGGATACCAATAGTCCGTATTAGTCACTGGCTAAAAGAGGGTGATCACGCCTCTTCTTCGGTCCTTACTGGGCCGGTCACTACGTAGAGTATACTCGCCTGTCCGCCGGGGTCGCAGGCCGCGCCGTCGTGCGCTTCTCCCTGAAATAGAAAAAGGTGCCTTGTCGGAACCACACAGCCCCCTCCACAGTCAGGCGGAGTGGATCGGCCCTCCTCCGGGAGATGGACGCTGAAATCAGCGGTGGCCACTCACCACCTCCTCGGATGGGAATCGATGACCCGATCCGACTGCAGTGGGGGAGGGGAAGAATATAATCCGATTCCCCTTTCTACTTCCGTCCCATCTGGGTCGCCAATGAAACAGGTGGGAAATCAGGAGACGAAAGGCAAATTTGGTTCCAAATAAGGCAACTTTATTGCTAGCAAGTGAACAGCACCGAGTAGCCTCGGGACACTGTGTGTCATAAATCATCTGACGCTTACATTTATACTTCCCTACTGGGCCTGCGCATTTGGCCCCTTACACGTCATACTTGTCATGCGCAGTAAACATTTGTAGTTCTTACAGTACAAAGTTGTAGTCCCAGTACGTACACACGTCATAACACTGAAATGATACTGGCAAGAAAAACGAAACTTAGCAGCTTATTCTGTACACACACAATGCTCCCTTCTAGCACAGGAGATAAGGTGCGGCTCAGGAATGCAGGGGGGTGTCAGCACCCTCCAAGGTCGCCTATTCAGATGGCGTTGCTACGTGCAAGCTGGTCTTGTATAGCCTTGCAAACTACTGTTACAAGCTATATATCTAATAGCCCTGCATTCTGTCTGTACATTAGTAAACAGCAAACTTGTCTTGTTAGTAAACAGTAAAACTGGATAAGGCACAAATGTCCAGTGCAGTAATAAGGTGTGGCCAAACAGCCAAAAGCAGAGGTAGAGTGCATAAGTAAAAGTCCATCAGTAGGCACAAAACATGAGGTTGTCCTGTTGCTCAGTAGTATTCAGGTAGTACCGGCGTTCCACTCCTTCAGTTAGGGTGTTGGACTCTGCTCCTGGGGAACTGAGTTCGATTCCCACTTCAAGCACAGGCAGCTCCTTGTGACTCTGGGCAAGTCACTTAAACTTCCATTGCCCCAGGTACAAATAAGTACCTGTATATAATATGTAAGCCACATTGAGCCTGCCATGAGTGGGAAAGTGCAGGGTACAAATGTAAAAAAAAAAAAGATGAAACCTGGACACATCCACATATGATGAATAAATAGTGTATACTCAATAACCAAATTTTTAAAAAAAGGAAACAAACTGAATATACCTAAAATGGCTGTTCAAAGTCATGACTACCAAAAATTGCGTCTAAATCAACTTGCTTATCCATACAGTGAAAATGCAACATCTAATTATGAACAAAAAAAAAAGGTTAACTAAAACAGACCTCATTCTGAAATTAACTTTAGTGATCCTTTGCTTAAAGTTAATGTAAGAATGAGGTATTTTGTTTTAGTCTTTTGTCGCATGTCATGTTTTTAAAATTATTTTAGTTTTATATGTTCAGATTAATATGGATATATGTTTGTTTGTTTATAACCCCTGACACAGCCCATGAGTAGGCAAAACACAGCCTGTGTCGGGCATTGTTGGATGGTTTATCTACTAATAAATATATTCTGGATTTTTATTTTGTCTGTTCTGCTCTTTGTTTGTCACCATCTTGGATTTTGCAGAAACACTGCCCTGTTGTTTCCTTGGTCTTTCCATGTGCAGGACCAAAGAACAGGCAGAGCTCTGGAGTCTCAATGTGTGGATGAGGCGATGGTGCAAGGATATAGATTTGTTGTGGTTGATATTCAAAGTGAATTAACCAGGCAGAAGCAGTTCCTGGCCAATTAAATCACTTGTTCAGGACCAACTGCTTTTTTTCAGTGGCACTTAACTCAAAATTTTATTTATTTTATTTATTTATTAGGATTTATTTACCGCGTTTTTGAAGGAATTCACTCAAGGCGTTGTACAGTAAGACTATTGACTATTTTGGGGGTGTTTTGTGGCAGACTCAACACTTGGCCGGTTAAGTGCTGATAATCAGCACTTAATCGGCCAAGGTAACTGAATAAACAGAATGGCAATAGCTGGTTAAGTACTGAATATCTCACTTAACTGGTTATGGTTTAACTGGACCTGTAAACCCGGAAATTTAATGCAGGATCCTGGACCTGGCCCTGGTCCAGAATTGAATTTCTGGGCATAACACTGGTGGCAGTTAACAAAATGTTGAGCACTGCCTGCATTAGGAACTGTTCAACTTTCTTGGGGATGGGGTGCCATTCTAGAAAGATAGGCTCCACCTTAACCAGGATGGAACCAGGCTGCTGGCATCAACATTTAATAAGGAGATACCCCATCTTTTAAACTAGAAATGGGGAAAAGGCTGACTGTTGCTCAAAAGTCCATGGTTCAGAATAAGGTATCTTTGAAGAATATCACCAAAACAGGGCAGTTAAGGCCTCCCGATAGTGAGATTGCAATAAAGACCATAGTAAACCAGGTGCCTATAAATAAAGAGCAGAGAGACTTGAAAGACTGTAAATTATCACTGCCAGCTGCTAAGTTGTTAATTGGAATAAAATACATTTTTGAGGTGTTTATATACAAATGCTAGAAATTTATAAAAATAAGAGTTAGAATATATTCCACTAAATGAAAAGATATATATAATTGGCATCTTTGAGACCTGGTGGAAGGAAGATAACCAATGGGATGCTGTCATACCAAAATATAAATTAATTGCAATGATAAGGTGGATAAAATTGGTGGAGGGGTAATGTTAAATATTAAAGAGGGCCTTGAATAAAATAGATTAAAAGTTCTGTAGGACACAAAATATACTTTGGAATCTTTATACTAGGAGTCATCACAAATCTTTTTATTACCTCATATAAAATCTTCCAAAAATATTTTTTAAAGTTAAGACCAATAAATAGCTGCCATCAACACATAGTTCACACCATTCATACTATCACTCACCATTCCCACATAAATTTTAATAACATATTATCCTTGACAGAAACCATAAATTCAATACTCTTTATCATGTAGCATATAACATGGCTAGTAACAGAGTGAAAAAGTTTTTAAACTTATCTCAGCAGTTCTCCAGCCTGATGAACAACAATCAGATAGAAATTGGCTGTATGAATAACAACCTATCAGAAGTTCTCAATTCGTGATTCCCAAATCATGTAGTAATCCAACTGTAGATGCTTCAGACTTCAAATAATGCACGGCGCAAAACACCGTAAACATCAGGCATACAATTTTGCTGATTAGGTCTTCACAGTCTATATGATGTTGCAAATGCCAAGTCCATCCAGATATAACTGATGTTGTTCAAAAGAACATGTTCTAGGAACTGGATTTAACAAGTGCTTTAAAATCGGTAGTAGTTTCTCTTGTATTTTTTCCCCCTCTGCTTCCATTCTGTGTGAAACTCCTCCCCTCCCCCATCTGCTTTTGTTGCAAGGTAATTGCATAGCACAGGTGGAGCTTTTCTCTCCACGTGGTTTTTGTCTCTACACAGAACAGAAGCTGGACGGATCTTCTCAGATAAGATTATTTTCTGATTCCCCCCACCTTACACTTGTGGCTCTGGACAACTCTCTCCCCCCCAATCCTAGTCCGTCACTGTATTTCTATTATACCAGGAAAAACAAAAAACAAAAAACAACCCTATTTTTAACTGCTCAGCTAAACTTGTGATCTCATAATCTGTGTTTCCTAACTGCTTAGTGGCTATTTCTAATTGATATCTGTACTCTATGTAACTGATTTTAAAACTGCTTATTGGCTATTTGTATTTGATAGTTGATAATCTAGGAACTGGATTTAACAAGTGCTTTAAAATCGGTAGTAGTTTCTCTTGTATTTTTTTTTCCCCTCTGCTTCCATTCTGTGTGAAACTCCTCCCCTCCCCCCATCTGCTTTTGTTGTAAGGTAATTGCATTGCACAGGTGGAGCTTTTCTCTCCACGTGGTTTTTGTCTCTACTCAGAACAGAAGCTGGACGGATCTTCTCAGATAAGATTATTTTCTGATTCCCCCCTCCTTACACTTGTGGCTCTGGGCATTTCAATGCTGTTCTAGAGATAGGTTTCAGCAAACACATTACATAGGTCTTATGCTTAAGCCCACCCACCCTGCCCCACAACCCACGCATCCCAAGACTGACACTTCCTATATAGCTTTACCAAATATACTACATATCATAAATTAACCCCACCCTAATTACAACCCCATCATAGTACACCTGTTCATACCCATTTCAACAAATCAAGATGACTTTTATTCTCTGTAATAATTGTGGTGCTTTAGTTTCAAGACCAAGCTTCTGGAGACTAAAAGCTTGTCCTATCTGTCTTCAGCTTGCTAGTTTAAAACAGGAGCTCAGCAAAGTAAAGCAGGAATTGAATGCACTTAAAGCAACTTCTAGGACTGCACAGAATCATACCAAATTCTCACCACTGCCTCAAAGGATAATACCACCTAAGAATAGATGGTTCACAGTAGGCTCAGGCAGGCTTCGTTATGTAACACAGAAGCATCCGCCCTCACAAGTTTTGCCCCTACAGAATTCCTTTGCTCCACTACAGCACTGTGATGCTCCTGAAAATAAAACTGAGGCGGAAGAGAAAGAAAAAGCAAAGAAGGTGGAACAAAAAGATATGAAGGTACCCAAAGAGAAAAGACACCCCCAAATCACTAAAACCAAAACACATACTTGGAAATGTAGATGGAAAGTGATGACCACAAATGCTCACAGTCTAAGCAATAAAGTTCATGACCTTCATGCCCTAATCTTGGAGGCAGACTTGGACATAGTTGCAATCACAGAGACATGGCTCAATGGTTCCCATGAATGGGATGCAAACATACCAGGCTATAATCTTTTTAGGAAGGATAGAGAGGGGCGTAAAGGTGGAGGAGTAGCTCTGTATGTGAGAAATGATATCACAGCGACTGAAATGACAGGGAACTGGGGAAAGGAAGAAGCGATATGGATCACCTTAAAAAGAAAGGATAAAACCTCTGTCCATGTGGGTGTTGTCTACAGACCTCCGACACAATTGGAGGACCTAGATAAAGATCTGATCGCTGATATTCAAAAGTTGGGGAAGAAAAAAGAGGTGCTGTTGTTGGGAGATTTCAATCTGCCAGATGTAGATTGGACGGTTCCGTCTGCGAAATCGGAAAGAAGTAGAGAGATCGTGGATGCTTTTCAAAGTACTTTGCTCAGACAAATGGTGTCAGAACCCACGAGGGAGGGAGCGACGCTAGATCTGGTACTCTCAAATGGGGATAATGTGTCAAATGTCCGAGTGGGTGCCCACCTGGGCAGCAGTGACCATCAAACGGTTTGGTTTGATATGACGGCTGAAGAGGAGGGTGGCCACTCAAAACTCAAAGTCCTGGATTTCAAACATGCTGACTTTAGTAAAATGGGGGAATACCTGAGGAAGGAGCTGATGGGATGGGAGGAAATACAAGAAGTGGAAGGACAGTGGTCCAGACTGAAAGAAACTATAAATAGGGCCACGAACCTTTATGTAAGGAAAGTAAATAAAAGCAAGAGAAAAAGGAAACCGATATGGTTCTCCAAGCAAGTGGCTGAGAAAATAAAGGCTAAAGAGTTGGCGTTCCAGAAATACAAAAAAACTCATGAAAAGGGACACTAGGAGGAATACCGGATGAAACTGAAAGAAGCCAAGAGAGAGATACGACTGGCGAAAGCGCAAACGGAAGAACAAATGGCTAGAAATGTAAGGAGGGGTGGCAAAATTTTCTTCAGGTATATTAGTGAAAGGAGAATGACTAAAAAGGGAATTGTGAGACTAAAAGATACTGCGAACCGCTATGTGGATAATGATGAAGAAAAAGCAAATTTGCTAAATAGATACTTCTGTTCTGTTTTCACAGAAGAAAATCCTGGAGAAGGACCGCGATGGACTGCAAAAAGTACAAATGAGATTGAAGTGGATAGAGCACCGTTCACGGAAGAGAGTGTGTATGAACAACTTGAAAAGCTAAAGGTGGACAAAGCCATGGGACCGGATGGGATCCACCCTAGGATATTGAGGGAGCTCAGAGAGGTTCTGGCGGGTCCTCTTAAAGATTTGTTTAATAAATCCTTGGAGACGGGAGAGGTTCCGAGGGATTGGAGATCGGCGGATGTGGTCCCTCTTCACAAAAGTGGTGATAGGGAAGAAGCTGGAAACTACAGGCCGGTAAGCCTTACTTCGGTTATTGGAAAAGTAATGGAAGCGATGCTGAAGGAAAGGATAGTGAATTTCCTGGAAGCCAATAAGTTGCAAGATCCGAGACAACATGGATTTACCAAACGAACCTCATTGAGTTCTTTGATTGGGTGACAGGAGAACTGAATCAGGGACGAGCTATGGACGTAATCTACTTAGATTTCAGCAAAGCTTTTGACACGGTTCCCCACAGGAGGCTCTTAAATAAACTGGCTGGGCTGAAGATAGGACCCGAAGTGGTGAACTGGATTAGGAACTGGTTGACGGACAGACGCCAGAGGGTGGTGGTGAATGGAATTCGCTCGGAGGAGCGAAAGGTAAGTAGTGGAGTGCCTCAAGGATCGGTGCTGGGGCCGATTCTGTTCAATATATTTGTGAGTGACATTGCCAAAGGGTTAGAAGGTAAAGTTTGCCTATTTGCGGATGATACTAAGATCTGTAACAGAGTGGACACCCCGGAGGGAGTGGAAAACATGAAAAAGGACCTACGGAAGCTAGAAGAATGGTCTAAGGTTTGGCAATTAAAATTCAATGCGAAGAAATGCAAAGTGATGCACTTAGGAAGTAGAAATCCACGGGAGACGTATGTGTTAGGCGGGGAGAGTCTGATAGGTACGGGCGGAGAGAGGGATCTTGGGGTGATAGTATCTGAGGATTTGAAGGCGACGAAACAGTGTGACAAGGCGGTGGCAGTAGCTAGAAGGTTGTTAGGCTGTATAAAGAGAGGTGTGACCAGCAGAAGAAAGGGGGTGTTGATGCCCCTGTATAAGTCGTTGGTGAGGCCCCACCTGGAGTATTGTGTTCAGTTTTGGAGGCCGTATCTTGTTAAGGATGTAAAAAGAATTGAAGCGGTGCAAAGAAAAGCTACAAGAATGGTATGGGATTTGCGTTACAAGACGTATGAGGAGAGACTTGCTGAACTAAACATGTATACTCTGGAGGAAAGGAGAAACAGGGGTGATATGATACAGACGTTCAAATATTTGAAAGGTATTAATCCGTAAACGAACTTTTTCCGGAGATGGGAAGGTGGTAGAACGAGAGGACATGAAATGAGATTGAAGGGGGGCAGACTCAAAAATGTCAGGAAGTATTTTTTCACGGAGAGAGTAGTGGATGCTTGGAATGCCCTCCCGCGGGAGGTGGTGGAAATGAAAACGGTAATGGAATTCAAACATGCGTGGGATAAGCATAAAGGAATCCTGTGCCAAAGGAATGGATCCTCAGGAGCTTAGTCAAGATCAAGAGGTGGGGCTGGTGGTTGGGAGGCGGGGATAGGGCTGGGCAGACTTATACGGTCTGTGCCAGAGCCGGTGGTGGGAAGCGGGACTGGTGGTTGGGAGGCGGGGATAGTGCTGGGCAGACTTATACGGTCTGTGCCCTGAAGAGCACAGGTACAAATCAAAGTAGGGTATACACAAAAAGCAGCAAATATGAGTTATCTTGTTGGGCAGACTGGATGGACCGTGCAGGTGTTTTTCTGCCGTCATCTACTATGTTACTATGTATGTTACTATGTAAGGTACAAAAATCATTCTCACATCCAACGACCCTCATGTCAAACTTGACCCTACATGATCCGAGTTTCGCTCAACCGAGCGTCATTAGGGGTCTGTACGTCTAACAAAACAAAATCACAATTTCATAACCACCCACACATAACCACACTCACACAAAAAAACCTCAACCCTACTAGAAAAATAATAATAATGAAATATATTAACGGCCAAAATGGGCCATAGGGAACTCAATCACGCTCCCATGCTGTGCAGCGAGTGAGTAAAAAAAGACGCCTGTGCATGTGTGTGGAGCATGTCAGCTTTAAATACCCTCCACATTAAACAGTGAGCCACTCAATTTCCCTATTTAAACCAATAAGGGGTGACTGTATTCCACTGAAAAATCATATGTTGTTCCTTTCTCAGGAACATCAATGGAATATTGCCACCCATAGGGGCTACCATGATATGTAAAACTACAAATTTTAAATCTTGAACCACATGACCTGCTTGCTGCCAATGAGATATGAGAGGAGCTTCCGTGCGATGAAGGTGCAAATTGCTCAAATGCTGAGCAATACGAGACTTGATCCTATGTGAAGTCCGCATGCATAATTAGAACATCTGACCCTGTGAGTATGGAATCAAAACTTCCTTTATCTGACAATATGTGCATTGATCACACCTGAAATGCCCCCTTACCATCTCATCACTCCTAGTATGTACAGAATCCTTCCATCTACAGGAAAAAAGCATCTCGCCCAAATTCTGACCTCTTGTAAAGGCAAACATAGGCATTTGTTGAAATTGTGTATATATAGTCAACATCGCCCAATGTTTTCTAATAATTTGTACAACTGATTTAGATGCATGAGTATAAGGTAAAAAACAAGTAAGCACAAAGAAAACTTTAGCGATGGACATTGCCTAAACCACACCACCATACGTAATGCCTTAGAAGGCTACCCTCACTGCTGAAAATGGGTTAGGGGTGGGCTGGAGTGTAAATTTTAAGGGGCTTCGACGTTAGCTTCAGAACTTAATACAAGAACAGTGCTGGGCAGACTTCTACGGTCTGTGCCCTGAGAAAGGCAAGGACAAATCAAACTCGGGTATAGATATAAAGTATCACATACCTGTTCCTGAAATACTTGGTGGGAGCTACATAATCTACGTATCTTCAGGAGTTGACTACCTGGGGTGCTATCTTTCAGATTTTGGGGGTGATGGCTGCGGTAGTGTAAGATGGCATTACCATCTGTGTTCTTACGGTATGAACACGTGGTGAAATGCCCACCAGTCTAACAGATATTCACATCCAAAAAATTAACACTACAGCTACTTATATAGTGTTCAAACATAAAGAGTAGTTACTTACCTGTAACAGGTGTTCTCCGAAGACAGCAGGCTGCATATTCTCACAAGTGGGTGACGCCACGTCGGCCCCGGAGGATTTTAAAGCAAAATCTCAAAATCTCTTTACGGCGTTCCGTCGCGCGAGCGATCGTACTGCGCATGTGCGCACACCTATTCCCGCTCGCCGAGCGGACACGCCCCTCAGTTATATCCAAAAGATGGAGGAGACAACTCCAAAAGGGGAAGGTGGGAGGGTTTGTGAGAATATGCAGCCTGCTGTCTTCGGAGAACACCTGTTACAGGTAAGTAACTACTCTTTCTCCAAAGACAAGCAGGCTGATATTCTCACAAGTGGGGTATCCCAAGCTTTCAGGCTTACACAACAAACAGTGGTCAATAGAGTCTCGCAACGGCGAGGCCAGAATAAAAATTGACCTGAAAGAATAAACATCTAAATGAGTGTAGCCTGGAACAGAACAAACATGGGCTTAGGAGGGTTGGAGTTGGATTCTAAACCCCAAAGAAGTTCTGCAGCCCCGACTGCTCAAAACCGACTGACGCGTCGGCTATTCTGCTGAAGGCAGAAGTGAGATGTGAATGTGTGGACTGATGACCACGCCGCAGCTTTGCAGATCCCTTCAATAGTGACTGATTTTAGATTAGTCACCGATTCAGCCATGGCTCTAATTTTGTGAGCCGTGACATGGCCCTCTAGAGTCAGTCCAGCTTGGACAAAAATGAAGGAGATGCAATCTGCCAGTTAAGAAGAAATGATGCGGTTTCCGACAGCAACTGGCATTAAAAGAAATAAACAACTGGGCGGACCTTGCGAGGGAGCTCGTCTGCTCCACGCAAAAAGTGCGCAGCTTGCTTTCGCCAGGGCTTGTAAGATGAGGGAGAAAGCATGTTGGCAAGACAATTGACTGGATCAGATGGTACTCTGATACCAGCGCCAGTAAGAACCTTGGCTGCATGCGAAGAACTACTCTGTTAAGATGAGAAGTAAGGTAAGGAGCTTGAGCTACTAGAGTCTGAAGCTCACCGACCTTTCGAGTTGAAGGAACAGCCACCAAGGAAAATGACCTTCCAGGTCCAATACTTCAGATGACAGGAATCCAGTGGCCCGAATTGAGCTTGCAGCAGCTGGATGAAAACGACATTGAGACCCCAAGATACTGAATAAGGAGTGATAGGGGCTCTGACCGAAGCATAAGAGCCAACTGTAAAAATTATTGGGGGTGCTAAGCCCAACAGAAATAATCCCCCTTAGACACATACAAGGAATTCTCTCAATACTGTGGGAGAAGTAAACGTCATGAAGTGAACAGCTAAAGGCTGACCTTTTACACGTTGATGATAAGCTCTTATTGCACGAAGATGAATACTGACCGAGTTGGTCTTGAGACCAGATTCAGACAGGTGTAGAAAGAACTCAAGCAAGGTCTGTATAAGACTAGAGGCAGGATCTAGGGCCTCGCTGTCACACCAGACAGCAAACCTCTTCCATGAAAAGAATAACACCTCTTTGTGAAATCTTTTTCTGGAAGCAGGCAAGAGTCGGGAGACACTCTTCTGGAAAAGTCAACGAAACCTACACTCTCAACATCCAGACCGTGTGAGCCATAGATTGGAGGTTGGGATGTAGAAGTGCCCCCTCGTTCTGCGTAATGAGAGCTGGAAAACATTCCAACTCCAGAAGAAGAGGGAATCGTATCTGACGTAGCTAGAAAGGAGCAATCAGAATCATGGCTCCACAATCTTGCTTGAGAATCAGCAAAGTCTTTTCCACCAGATGTATGGTAGGATACGCATACAGAAAACTTGTCCCCCAAAGAAGGAGAAAGGCATCCGATGGTAGTCTGCCGTGAACCTGCAGCCTGGAACAGAACTGAGGGACTTTGTGATTGAACTAAGTTGCTCAGCCTGTCGGCCAGACTGCTGTTTACGCCAATTAGATAAATGGCTTGGAGAAAACAAGCCGCGTTGGCGAGCCCACCGCTACATCTGCATGGCATCTTGACTCAGAGGACAAGATCCAGTACTCCTTTGTTATCGAGTACATCACAACCCGATTGTGTGGTTGATTAAAATAATTAGGTTGGATAGCCAGGAGGGATGCAACCTTCGTCAGCAGCTTTTGACTGAGTAAGGTGGACTGGACACCTCAGAATCAAAATGGAGAGAATTAACCACCTCTGAGGGGAATTCCGAAGACTGGCGAACAGTTGGGTTACATCCTCTAGATGTGCAAAAGTGTCAAGGGAGTGACGTGAACTGTGGAAGCCATGTGTCTAGAAGTCTCAATATTACTGTGCTGTAATCTGTTGAGACGGGCAATCAACGTGTTAAGGGAACACTTGCACTCCCAGTCCATGAAGATACGCTGCAACAACAGCTAGGCACTAGGAAAAACATACTCTGGACGCAAAGTGAGTAGAAGTATCTTGTAAGCCCAGAGAGCATAACCATTCGTTTTCCTGAAGTATGGGAAGAAGGATGCCCAGGGAAATCATCCTGAACGAAATCTGTTGAGGCCCCTTATGTCTATGATGGGACGGAACCCACAAGGAAGGACCTGGGATAGAAACTCAATCCTTCTTACCCTTGTGGAACAGGCTCGACTGCATTGGTACTGAGAAAGGCAGAGAGTTCCTCTGCAAGTACTCACTGTTGATGGAAGCTAAAGGATTAAACTTCCAATGAACAATGTGGAGGGTTTGATTCCAGATTGAGAATGTATCCTAACCGGACTATTTGAAAAAAAACCCCGGTTGGAGGATATAGAAGTCACCTGTGGTGGAGAATATTTGAACTTCCCCCCGACAGGCAGATTGGCCGGTACGGACATTTGTTTTTTTTTTTTTTTTTTTTTTATATATAGTGGCTATGCTGAATTGGAGCCACTCCAAAACCCCTCTCTGGTTCCTGCGGAATAGCTGCAGGAGCCTGATTAGGTGCACGCCGCTGACTAGAACGAGCGTGCTGATCTCTTTAAAGAAGTTCCGAGATGAGGAAGTGTATGCACAGCATATCAACAATTTTCTGCTGAGTCTCCTCCTCCAGGTGAGAGGCACACAGTCATGAGAGTCTGCGCATCACCATACCTAGAGCAGAAATCTAGGTGTTACAATACAAGTGATGAAAACACCATTGGACAGGAACTTGCGACACTTGGAAAAAAGATGTAGCCTACTCCGGTGGGAATGTTCATAAAGATCTGGCAGGACTTGGTCTTGGACGCGATCATGCCAGCCTGGTACGCCATTTTCCAAAGGGGCGCCGAAGCAAGTTCTTAGAACTGCTATCAGTTCTGAGTTGAAGATGGTAGTCCAGGACCTCGAGCATCTGGCATTGGGCTGATTGACAATCTCCATTGTAATGTGTCAAGACAAATAGAGGATCTAGAGGATTCTCAGCAGAGAAAACCCCATGACCTTCATGTTCATCAGATGAACCATCATTGAACTGAGCCAACTACTCAAACAGAGCAGCTCAGATGCAAACATTGACCAGTATAGAACAACTGTCATACATACAATTCTACAGAACAGCTATGGAAAAATATGTTCTCCTGTAGCAAAATGGCTGTTCTTAACATGCATTTCTGGGCCTGGAAGCCAAGGTATGGAGGCGCGGTAAGTTCTACGAGCGAACACCCATACCAGAGGCAGCATCGGTGAAGGAGACCAGTTGAAAAGCTAGATGCCGCGGGAGGCGGTAGCATCCATGACATCCAATGGTACCCATGGTCTCGAAGCCAAGGACAACATCTGGCAATGCAAGGGAATCGAAACCAGACTGCCAGATGACTTCCATAACAGAGATGTGACCGATGGTACTGATAGTACTCATGGCACCGACGGTGCCGATGATACACATGGTACCGATGACCCCCGGTACCAATGGAACCCATGGTACTTGGTACCGATGATAGTCATGATATCTGGTATCGATGGTACCCATGATACCCTAGTACCGAAGGGACCCTTGACATGTGGTACCGATGGTACCCATGATATTCGGCACCAACAGCACCGACGGTACCTATGGTACACATGGTATCGACGGTGCTCAAGACACCTGGTACCAATGGCACCCATGGTACCTGGTCATGATATTTGGTATCGACGGTACTCATGTACCGACGGTATCCATGATACCTATCCATGGTACCGACGATACCCGATACCGATGGTACTCGTGATACTCGGTACCGATGGGCGATGATACCTGTGATCGATGGTGCCCATGATATCTGATGCCGATGGTGATACCTGGTGCCGACGGTGCCCATGCACCGAAGACACTCGGCACCGATGGTACCCATGGTACCGATGATACCCGGTGCCGACGCCATGACACCCGGTACCGATGACATTCGGCACCGACGGCACCCATGGTACCGATGATACTCGGTACCGACGGCACCCATGGTACCGATGATACTCGGTACCGACGGCACCCATGACACCCGGTACCGATGATACTCGGCACCGACGGTACCCATGACACCCGGTACCGATGATACTCGGTACCGACGGTACCCATGACACCCGGTACCGATGATACTCGGTACCGACGGTACCCATGTGCGGTGTATCAACGTCCAATGCCAGGATACCTCCATAATAGAGGGAGCAACGCTCTCGGCACCGACTGATGTCTGAAGCCCGAATACCTCCATAATAGAGGGAGCAAAGCTCTGGGCACCGATGGTACCGACACCCGCTGATGCGCCCGAATGACCTGCCAAGCAGGAGGCGCCGAGGCAGGTGGAGACCTACTCGATGCATAACTATACCCAGCGTGCATCGGTCTCTGTCGGACTCCAGAAACTCCTTTGGGCATCCCTGACAAGTAGCATAAGTCTCGTCTTTGAGACACTACTTGCGCTTCACAGGGAGATGATCCGGTCCTTTGGGCATCCCTGGCAGAGTAGAATACGTCTCGGTACTTTGAGACACTACTTGCGCTTCACAGGGAGATGATCCGGTCCTTTGGGCATCCCTGGCAGAGTAAAATACGTCTCGGTACTTTGAGACACTACTTGCGCTTCACAGGGAGATGATCCGGCCCAAGACACTTCCGCCGATGCGTCCGAATGACCTGCAGAGCAGGAGACGTCGAGACGGGTGGAGACTCACTTCAAAGGTTACACCACTGATATTGTGTCACCAGGCTGCCCATTCAGTGGCTGACCAGGGATGCACCTGCTTAGGTTCCTGGTTTTTCCTGTGACATACACCTTCACCACTTTTGAGGCTCAAAGCCAGTAGTGTGCTGAAGCAGGCTCTCACAGCTCTCGAGAGCAATTTGTTTAAGTTTTAATAAATGGATCAAAAAATGTGGGCTTGTTTTATTTGCCGGCTAGCCCACAGATAACATATACCAGCACTTTCAAGAAAAAAGAAAAAGAGAAGCTTAAATGCTTCGTTGAGGCACAGCCCCTTGTGACTCTGGCAATTACTTAAATTTTTTCTTGCCTCAGGTACAAAAAATACCTGTATATATAAGCCACAATGAGCCTGCCATAAAAAATGAAAAAATAAAAAAGAGATTTACTCCGAAGACCTGAAGAAAACACGAAGCCCTAACGAACTCCGTGTCTCCTCAGACGCGGAAAAAGAAAAACTGAGGGGCGTGTCCGCTCGGCGAGCGGGAATAGGTGTGCGCACATGCGCAGTACGATCGCTCGCGCGACGGAACGCCGTAAAGAGATTTTGCTTTAAAATCCTCCGAGGCCGACGTGGCGTCACCCACTTGTGAGAATATCAGCCTGCTTGTCTTTGGAGAATATTAATATCCCTAGAATTCAAATATTCAATGAAATTGGCCAATTCCACCATACTCCCCTTCCATATGAGGAGAACATTGTCAATAGATCGCAGCCAACCCACAACATTTGAAAAAAACCGAGATGAATATACATGTGTTTCCTCAAATTGGGTCATGTACAGGCATGCCACCGTGGGGGCAACAGTAGCCCCCATGGCGACACCCTTAATCTGATGATAGAACTGATGTCCAAAAACAAAAGAATTGTTGAATATAACCAACTTAGCCAGTCTCTATGAACTAAGCTGTGGAAAGCAATAAGACTGTTCCAGAATAAAAGGGAAGGACAAACCCCTCATTTATTAGTTGCTATAATTTGTGAGTTGATGAAAAGTTCTATAGAAAACCCAGAGTGGCGTTGTGCACCTGGATTGGACAGAGGAGAGCACAGTCGAGAAGACACAGAGCGTGATATTTGGCAACAAGGAAGGGATCCTAGAAAATCTTCATGCCAAGGGAGAGGCCAAGGACGAGAGCGACGCCCAGGTTGAGCGAGTGAGAGGTTCGATATGTCATCCCCGCAAGTGTGGAGCTATTAAAAGGCGCATATCTTTGTATTTCTGGTAAGGTGTATACAGAAACAGTTGAACTTGTTTTATGTTTATTCGTCTTGTGGAACCCTGTAAAGGGGAATAAGTTGAAGCGGCCGCACTTTTTTTTTTTTCTTTTCAGGTGAGGAAGACTGGATGGGAGCGCAATGGATCCAAAGGAACTGTGCCAGTGAATGACTCACCAGTTTCAAAAGCAGCAACAGCTCGCCCAAAAGATGATGGAGGAGTCGCTAGCTGCTGCCCAGGCACAACAGCAACCCCTGATGGATATGTTTCAGGACTTTCTGAAAAGGGAAGGGGTTGTGATGAGGAGACAAGACTATTCCCTGGAACAGAGTGGAACTGAAGGGACCTCGGGAGTGGTAGGACCTTCAAACCTTAATATGCTTTCTTGGGGCAAGTTAGCTGAGACAGACAGTGTTGATGATTACCTGTGCACCTTCGAGAGGGTGGCCATGGCTGCAGGTTGGCCCAGGGAGCAATGGCCTAGCCCTGTCTCTGTCCGGGGAAGCGCTGGCTGCCTTTAGGAGTCTTCCTCTAGCAGAAGCGGCGGACTATGCCGGACTAAAGGTGGCCATTCAGGACCAGTTGGGACTCAGTAAGGAAACCTATCATAGGAAATTTAGAGAGACTTGTTGGACAGAGGGGGAGACCCCCAGGGCTTTGGCCCCAAAACTGACTGATCTTGCTAAAAAGTGGCTAGAGCCAGAAACAAAAATGGTCCACGAGATAATGGAGGACATTATTCTTGAACAGTATTTGGAGGCCCTACTGAATAATATTATTATTGGGGTTCCAGGCCTGACTTTGGTTCAGGATATAAGAATGGCAGTGAAGCTTATAGGCCTGTAACTCTGACTTGAACTTCAGTGTTGCTCAAAGGCATATAAGCTATTGGGACACTGCAGAACAAACAGAAAACCGCAAGGGTGGGGGTCTAACTGACAGAATTGCATGGATGTAGCAATATGGGGATAACAGATGTTCAAAAATACAGAACTCATGATCTGTTGTGACACTCTCATGCAGTAGAATGAGGAACAGCATGAGTGGGAAAGAACAGAGTAACATTGTTTAGCAACAGTGTGGTTACAGGTGTTCGTGGAAAAACAACAAAGATGGCTGCACAGGAAATGACTTAGATTTCCAGTAAAATGCTAACCAACTTATTACCATAGCCAATCAGTGTTAACTGTGACATTAACATAGATCCAATCAGGTGTGCTTACTGTCATATTATTACCCGTATTCACATATAAAAGTGAGTGTACTTCCTACTTCAAGCCAGAGAGACAGCCACAGAGCTGCTCTCTCCCTATGAGAAACCAAATCAAATTGTATCTGAACTGACAAGCGATCCAAATGCTTTCTCATAGGTAGCTTTGAGTCTTTTATATCCTCTAAATGGCTTTGGTATTAAAGACTCAGACCCAGAAAACACCTTTGTGTAGCTGGGGTAATATATTCCCATAACCAATTGATTGTACATGTTACTTGCATAGTCCTTGGAGAAGTCAAGATCTGTGATATCAGTTTGATTTGCTGTCTGTCTACTCCCTGTATGAGTAACTGCTTTGATTGCTGTACTAATTGATGTGGACGTGAGGATCGCCTGGTGACTTGCCTGCCTGGTGCGAAGGTGGCGGACCTCACGCGTCACCTAGATAGGATTTTATATAGTGCTGGGGAGGAGACGGCTGTCTTGGTACATGTGGGTACTAATGACATAGGAAAATGTGGGAGAGAGGTTCTGGAAGCAAAATTTAGGCTCTTAGGTAGAAAGCTGAAATCCAGATCCTCCAGGGTAGCATTTTCTGAAATGCTACCTGTGCCACGCGCAGGGCCCAAGAGACAGGCAGAGCTCCAGAGTCTCAATGCGTGGATGAGACGATGGTGCAGGGAGGAGGGCTTTAGATTTGTTAGGAACTGGGCAACATTCTGGGGAAGGGGGAGCCTATTCCGAAAGGATGGGCTCCATCTTAACCAGAGTGGGACCAGGCTGCTGGCATCGGCGTTTAAGAAGGAGATAGAGCAGCTTTTAAACTAGAAATGGGGGGAAGGCCGACAGTCGCTCAAAAGAGCATGGTTCGGGATAAGGTATCTTTCAAAGATATCACCATAACAGGGAAGATAGAGTATCCTGATAGTGAGGTTGCAAAAGAGATTGTAGTAGATCGGGTATCTTTAAATAACAATAAAAATCAGACAAAAGATTGCCAATTAATACTGTCAAGTACTAAGCATGATGTACTTAGGAACAACAAACATAGTTTGAAATGTCTATATGCGAATGCCAGGAGCCTAAGAAATAAGATGGGGGAGTTGGAATATATTGCACTAAATGAAAAATTAGATATAATAGGCATCTCTGAGACCTGGTGGAAGGAGGATAACCAGTGGGACACTGTCATACCGGGGTACAAATTATATCGTAGTGATAGGGTGAATCGGATTGGTGGAGGGGTAGCATTGTATATTAACGAGAGCCTTGAATCAAATAGATTGAAAATTCTGCAGGAAACAAAACACTCCTTGGAATCACTGTGGATTGAAATTCCATGTGCAAAGGGGAAAAGGATAGTGATAGGAGTGTACTACCGTCCGCCTGGCCAGGATGAACAGACGGATGCGGAAATGTTAAAGGAAATCAGGGACGCAAACAAACTGGGCAACACAATAATAATGGGGGATTTCAATTACCCGCATATAGACTGGGTTAATGTAACATCTGTACACGCAAGGGACATAAGATTTCTTGATGAAATCAAGGACAGCTTCATGGAACAGCTAGTTCAGGAGCCGACAAGAGAAGGAAAAATACTAGACTTAGTCCTTAGTGGTGCTCATGATCTAGTGCAGGGGGTAACGATACGAGGGCCGCTTGATAACAGTGATCATAATATGATCGGTTTTGATATTGGCATTGAAGGAAGTGAAACTAGGAAATCAAGTACGCTAGCGTTTAACTATAGAAAAGGTGATTACGACAAAATGAGAAAAATGGTGAAAAAAAGACTGAAAGGAGCAGCTCGCAGAGTAAAAAACTTGCATCAGGCGTGGATGCTGTTTAAAAACACCATCCTGAAGGTTCAGGACAAATATATTCCACATATTAGAAAAAAGGGAAAAAAGACTAAACGTCAGCCGGCGTGGCTAAACAGTAAGATAAAGGAAATCATTAGAGCCAAAAAACAATCCTTCAGAAAGTGGAGAAGAGAACCAACTGAAAGTAACAGGATAGATCATAAGGAATGCCAAGCCAAATGCAAAGCGGAGATAAGGAGGGCAAAAAAGGACTTTGAGAAGAAATTAGCGTTGGAAGCAAAAATACATAGTAAAATTTTTTTTAGATACATTAAAAGCAGGAAACCGGCCAAAGAGTCGGTTGGGCCGCTGGACGAAAATGGTGTTAAAGGGGCGATCAAGGAGGACAAAGCCGTAGCGGAGAAATTAAATGAATTCTTTGCTTCGGTCTTCACCGAGGAGGATTTGGGGGGGACACCGGTGCCGGAAAGAATATTTGAAGCGGGGGAGTCGGAGAAACTAAACAAATTCTCTGTAACCTTGGAGGATGTAATGGGTCAGTTCAGCAAGCTGAAGAGTAGTAAATCACCGGGACCTGATGGTATTCATCCCAGAGTATTAATAGAACTAAAAAATGAACTTGCGGAGCTACTGTTAGAAATATGCAATCTGTCCCTAAAATCGAGTGTAGTACCGGAAGACTGGAGGGTAGCCAATGTTACTCCGATTTTTAAGAAGGGTTCCAGAGGAGATCCGGGAAATTATAGACCGGTGAGTCTGACGTCGGTGCCGGGCAAGATGGTGGAGGCTATTATTAAGAATAAAATTGCAGAGCATATACAAAAACATGGACTGATGAGACAAAGTCAGCACGGATTTAGTGAAGGGAAGTCTTGCCTCACCAATCTAATGCATTTTTTTGAGGGGGTAAGCAAACATGTGGACAATGGGGAGCCGGTTGATATTGTATATCTGGATTTTCAGAAGGCGTTTGACAAAGTGCCGCACGAAAGACTCCTGAAGAAATTGCAGAGTCATGGAATCGGAGGTAGGGTATTATTATGGATTAAGAACTGGTTGAAAGATAGGAAGCAGAGAGTAGGATTGCGTGGCCAGTATTCTCAGTGGAGGAGGGTAGTTAGTGGGGTCCCGCAGGGGTCTGTGCTGGGTCCGTTGCTTTTTAATGTATTTATAAATGACCTAGAGATGGGAATAACTAGTGAGGTAATTAAATTCGCCGATGACACAAAATTATTCAGGGTCGTCAAGTCGCAGGAGGAATGTGAACGATTACAGGAGGACCTTGCGAGACTGGGAGAATGGGCGTGCAAGTGGCAGATGAAGTTCAATGTTGACAAGTGCAAAGTGATGCATGTGGGTAAGAGGAACCCGAATTATAGCTACGTCTTGCAAGGTTCCGCGTTAGGAGTTACGGATCAAGAAAGGGATCTGGGTGTCGTCGTCGATGACACGCTGAAACCTTCTGCTCAGTGTGCTGCTGCGGCTAGGAAAGCGAATAGAATGTTGGGTGTTATTAGGAAGGGTATGGAGTCCAGGTGTGCGGATGTTATAATGCCGTTGTATCGCTCCATGGTGCGACCGCACCTGGAGTATTGTGTTCAGTACTGGTCTCCGTATCTCAAAAAAGATATAGTAGAATTGGAAAAGGTACAGCGAAGGGCGACGAAAATGATAGTGGGGATGGGACGACTTTCCTATGAAGAGAGGCTGAGAAGGCTAGGGCTTTTCAGCTTGGAGAAGAGACGGCTGAGGGGAGATATGATAGAAGTGTATAAAATAATGAGTGGAATGGATCGGGTGGATGTGAAGCGACTGTTCACGCTATCCAAAAATACTAGGACTAGAGGGCATGAGTTGAAGCTACAGTGTGGTAAATTTAAAACGAATCGGAGAAAATTTTTCTTCACCCAACGTGTAATTAGACTCTGGAATTCGTTGCCGGAGAACGTGGTACGGGCGGTTAGCTTGACGGAGTTTAAAAAGGGGTTAGATAGATTCCTAAAGGACAAGTCCATAGACCGCTATTAAATGGACTTGGAAAAATTCCGCATTTTTAGGTATAACTTGTCTGGAATGTTTTTACGTTTGGGGAGCGTGCCAGGTGCCCTTGACCTGGATTGGCCACTGTCGGTGACAGGATGCTGGGCTAGATGGACCTTTGGTCTTTCCCAGTATGGCACTACTTATGTACTTATGTACTTATGATGGAAACTATTTGGTGAGTATTGAATTAGCATATCTGTTTCAAATAAACCTATGAGCTGATGTCTCATATATCTGCTCAGAGTAAAGTGCACAGCTCTGGTAATTTAGGAGTACATAAGTAGACCGGTCTGCATAATACAAGGTAAATATACCAGAAGCAGCCTTGGATGGGATTCATTCATCCCTAGATAAGTGGTGGCTGATTCACTGCACTGGGAGGAATAAATCTCACCCTAAAAATATATACACTACCTAGGGAGTTGAAAGTAAATTTGATTAGGAGAGGATGTAGGACAGTGGAGGAGGCTATTAAGAATATGACATATTACCTAGAGTCCTAGCAAGTAATAAAACAGGATAGGGGGCCTGGGAGGAGTGGAACTGGGATAGGACCAAAGTCCCCTGCACCTAGAATCCAAAAAGGGGAGAGGGAGAAGTTTCCTGTGTCAGAAGGAGAAACCAGGGAGAAGTTATGTTATAAGAGTGGGAGGAAGGGGCATTTCCATAAAAATTGTCCCGGGAGGCTGGGGTTAGCTCCTACTCTCGCCAGGAGGTTGCCCCCGATATACTCAGCAGGTAGAGGTGGAATGAATTAATATCATAGCCTTGCTGGATTCAGGGGCAGAACAAACGATTATGTCCCGAGGGCTGTGGCGACGTATTCGAGAGAAGTGGAGCTCTGAGGTGAAGTCCTATAAGGGAGATGCATACATCAGTGGCGTAGCCAGAAGTCAATTTTTGGGTGGGCCAACAGGTTGGATGGGTGGGCACTAGACAGTGGTGTGCTGGTAAATGTTTAACAACAGGCTCTCTCCCCGGTCCACCTCTGCACCCCCCCCCCATCCACCGGTGCACCTCCCCTCAAAATTGCAGAGCTGGCTATAGCCGGGGAGAGAGCTTGGGTGGGGGGGGGGGGCAATGCATTACTGTCTCCAGAAAAAAAAAATTAAATGATCCCAGGTTCCAATTTAATTCATGTTTAATGTGGGATAAAATGCCATAAATAAGTAAATAAATATAAACTTTTAATGTTGAGCACCTGATTCTCAAAGTGGACATATTCCAAACACTATAATGAAAATAAAATGATTTTTTTCTACCTTTGTTGTCTGGTGACTGTTTTTCTGATCATGCTGGCCCAGTATCCGATTCTGCTGCTATCTGTCCTCTTAACTCCGTTTCCAGGGCTTCCTTTCCATTTATTTGTTTACTTTCCGCCTTTCTTCTTCATTTCTTGTCCTACATCTGTAAGTAAAAGCTGGGTCCTCCGCAAACTTGACTGTCCAGTGGATCCAGCTTTTGCCTATTTTCTTCATCCATGTGCAGTTTTTCTACTCTCTTCCTTTTCTGTTATCTCATCTCCTTCCTCACTCTTCCCTCCCCCTCCATGTCCAGCAACCCTCCTCTCCCCCTACCCTCCCCTCCCCTCCATCCACCCATGTCCAGCAACTCTCCTCTCCACTGCCCTCTCCCCTTCTTCCACCATGTCCAGCAACCCTCCTCTCCCCTTCCTTCCTTCCCTCCATCCAGCAACCCTCCTCTCCCCTGCCCTCTCCCCTTCTTCCATCATATCCAGCAACCCTCCTCTCCCCTTCTTCCACCATATCCAGCAACCCTCCTCTCCCCTTCCCTCCATCCAGCAACCCTCCTCTCCCCTTCTTCCACCATATCCAGCAACCCTCCTCTCCCCTTCTTCCACCATGTCCAGCAACCCTCCTCTCCCCTTCTTCCACCATGTGCAGCAACCCTCCTCTCCCCTTCCCTCCATCCAGCAACCCTCCTCTCCCCTGCCCTCTCCTCTCCCCTTCTTCCACCATGTCCAGCAACCCTCCTCTCCCCTTCTTCCACCATGTGCAGCAACCCTCCTCTCCCCTTCCCTCCATCCAGCAACCCTCCTCTCCCCTGCCCTCTCCTCCCCCTTCTTCCACCATGTCCAGCAACCCTCCTCTCCCCTTCTTCCACCATGTTCAGCAACCCTCCTCTTCCCTTCCCTCCATCCAGCAACCCTCCTCTCCCCTTCTTCCACCATATCCAGCAACCCTCCTCTCCCCTTCTTCCACCATGTCCAGCAACCCTCCTCTCCCCTTCCCTCCATCCAGCAACCCTCCTCTCCCCTTCTTCCACCATATCCAGCAACCCTCCTCTCCCCTTCTTCCACCATGTGCAGCAACCCTCCTCTCCCATCTGCCCTGTTTCCTTCCTCCCCCCCCCCCCCCGCCGTACCTTTAAATATTACAGTTTTGCTGGAGTCGCGGGCAGCCGGCATTGAAGATATCGGCAGGCTTACGCCGGTTCCAGCAGCCTTCCCTCTTCCCTCGTTGCAAGTCGGATGATGGCTCCGCCCTCGTAGATACAGGAAATACGTCAGAAGAGGGCGGAGCCATCATCCGACTTGCAACGAGGGAAGAGGGAAGGCTGCTGGAACCGGCGTAAGCCTGCCGATGTCTTCAATGCCGGCTGCCCGCGACTCCAGCAAAACTGTACTATTTAAAGGTACGGCGGGTGGCGGCGGCGGGGCAGTGGCGGGCTGGGGAGGCAGATGCGGGATCGGAGCTCAGCCTGCTCCCTCCGCTCCGCTGCCTCCACTGCTGGGTGGGCCTGAACCAAAACTGGGTGGGCCTGGGCCCACCCAGGCCCACCCGTGGCTACGCCCCTGGCATACATACAATGCATCCATGGGGCCACTACATATTACGCCCTACACCAGGTCAGAATTAAGGGCCTTTGGGTAGAAATATTCTTCCTGTGGCTGGGAAGGGATTGGCCTCCTTTCTCCCAGTGCCTGAAGGAGAACATACTCCTTTCTCCTAGTGCCTGAAGGAGAACATAGTAACATAGTAGATGACAGCAGAAAAAGACCTGCACGGTCCATCCAGTCTGCCCAACAAGATAAACTCATATGTGCTACTTTTTGTGTGTACCTTGATTTGTACCTGTCCTCTTCAGAGCACAGACCATATAAGTCTGCCCAGCACTATCCCCGCCTCCCAACCACCAGCCCCACCTCCCACCACCGGCTCTGGCACAGACCGTACAAGTCTGCCCAGCACTATCCCTACCTCCCAACCACCAGTCCATAAGTATTGCCATACTAGGACAGACCGAAGGCCCATCAAGCCCAGCATCCTGTTTCTAACAGTGGCTAATCCAGGTCACAAATACCTGGCAAGATCCCAAAAAAGTACAATACATTTTATGCTGCTTATCCTAGAAATAAGCAGTGGATATTCCCCAAGTCCATTTTAATAATGGTCTATTTTCCTTTAGGAAGCCATCCAAACCTTTTTTAAATCCTGCTAAATTAACTGCTTTTACTACGTTCTCTGGCAATGAATTCCTGAGTTTAATTATACGTTGAGTGAATTATACGTTGTGTTCAAGATGCCAAATTCCCTATATAAGGAGCTGGCCTTTTTCAGTACCTCTAGTATACCCTCCAGTTTCAAACCGCCATCTTGTCCATACAATAAAGAATTTAAGACGCCAAGATTCTATAGTGGCCCCAGTCTTCATATCAATGAACACTTCCAGCACTCTTTTTGCATTGGCCATGTTATTTTCTGTGAGGCCTTCATTAGTGTATCTTTCCAAGAACTGTTTGGCGGTGGTACATCTTCCTCTGTAAAGTCTTCAAAATCATTTTCTTCATCACCGTCACTGGCTACCTGGGAGATATCCAGGACTATACTTGCACCAGTTAGGTTTCTCCAACATTTAGTAATGCAAATGTTTGTGATCACATCCCAGGCTTCACCACCAATATAAAAAAAACTTCCTTTAGGTGTAGCTGCTTTAAAAATGCAGTAACTGAATCCTCACTCATAATTATTCACTGTATCAGTGTCTTTCAGAAATTCACCTTGAACATTGATACAATACCTTGATCCAGCAGTTGTATTTTTGATGTGGCGTTTTTGGGCAAGTAGCTGACTCGGGTTTTGCCATCTCTACTTATTAGGCTATCAGCCGACGGATGGAGAAGGAGGTAATGGTTACTACCCATGCCCAGGAAAAGAAAAACCAGGATAGGGAGCTTCCCTTAGAGCAGCTCTTCCCGTTCCACCCTGATATTATCGCCCCACCAGGGAAAACAAGAAAAGGTAGGGACCTCATAAGAGCCACCCGCAAGATGAGGAAGCAGGTTATGGAAAGGGTAGAACAGGAATAGAAGTTCTCTACAGAGCCCAGGCTCCTTAGGGAATGATTCCCCCAGTTTCATAGGGAACAGGAGTCTGACCCATCCCTAAGATTCGCCCTAGAGCAAGCCAAAAGGGGGATGGAGGACAGTTTCCCTAGATTTACTGTAAGGGGTATAGCGATGAAGAAGTGAGGAAACAGCTAGTGGTCCCAAAGGCTTTTAGACAGTTGGTGGTCAGACTTGCTCATGATTACCCTCTCAGGGGACATAAATAGGTACAGAATACCTTAGCCCAGATCCTGAATCGTTTTTATTGGCCAGGAGTTTATAAGGAAGCCAAGATGTACTGTAATTCCTGTGTTAACTCTTACCTCTCTCTCCTCCCTCTCTTTGTGCGGGCATGCTAGGCATACCTTTGCTGGCAGCCAATAAATGGACTACCACCATTCCCAATGTCTTGCTCTGAGCAGCATGCTGGAACTTCTCTCACATGCTTGAGAAGTCCCAGCCTGCTGCCCAGAGCTGGAAACAAGGAGCGGGGAGCAGCAGTAGTCTATTTACTTGGCTGGCGGGGCTCAGCATCCCCACCAGCAAAGTAAAAGATAATTCAGCAGGGGGCCCAAGCCCACATTTTGGGAGCCAGTTCTTAAAGTAGCCATGGAGGGCCCTACTTTAACAACCGGCTCCCAAAATTCTTAAAAACTTAACAACCGGCTCTTGCGAGCCTGTGAGAGCCTGCTCCAGCACACCACTGGGTGCGAGAGATGCTAAAATCTGGGGTTATTGGTCAAGTCCCATAGTCCTGGCCCCTAAATCTGATGGCAAGTTAATGCCCTCTTCACCTTAGATGCTTACCTTATGCCAAGAATTAATGAGCTACTAGATAGATTAGGCCCAGCCAGCACAGTATCTTACAATGCTAGACTTGACTAAGGTATACTGGCAGATTCCCCTCACTCCCAAAGCCCGTCCAAAGACCACCTTTAGCACACCCATAGGGTTATACCAGTTCATACATCTGCTCTTGGTTAAATTCAGCGGCAGCTAGCTGTCAGCGCCTTCTGGATCAGGTTCTTTGATCCCACCAGGACTATGCTACCACTTATATGGATGATGTAATAATTCATAGTCCCGACTGGGAAACACATATTTCACAAGTGAGAGCGGTTCTTAGTGATTTTAGGAAGGCCAGGCTAACCCTGAACCCACAGAAGTGCCATTTTGCTCAGAGGGAAGTCAAATATCTAGGATATAAGGTGGGGCAAGGAGAGGTGAGGCCCCTGCTAGACAAAGTCAAAAGCATCAAAGAATTTCCACTACCTGGAGTGAAGAAGCATTTACTGGGGTTCCTTGGGCTAACTGGGTATTAAAGAAGGTTTATACCCCATTTTGCCTCCCTCTCTGCTCCCCTGTCAGACATGCTGAAGAATAGAAGACCTAACCAATTGTGTTGGGGAGAGGAGGAAAAGAGGGCTTTTGGTTACAGCAGGCCCTATGTCAGGAACCCATACTTAGGGTGGTCAATTTCACAAGGCCTTATATTTTACAGACTGATGCCTCAGGGGTGGGGTTGGGCGTAGTACTTTCCCAAGTTCATGAGGGGGAAGAGCACCCTGTCCTGTACTTAAGTCGCAAGCTGCAAGTGCATGAGTGTAACTATGCAACCATAGAAAAGGAATGTTTGGCTATAAAATGGGCTGTGCAGTCCTGTCAATATTATTTGGAGGGCCAAAAATGTAAGTTAATGATGGATCATGCCCCTCTTAAATGGTTAAACCAAATGAAAAATAACAACTCCCGATTAATGAGGTGGTACCTAGTGCTCCAGCCATTCCAATTTGAAGTGGTGCATAGAGCCTGGAAGCTGCTAGGCAATGTGGATGCACTATCTTGGATTGTTGACCCCTGCTCTGCGAATGTAGAAGAGCCAGGGAGTAGCAATCTCTTAAAGGGGGGGATATGTAGTGGGCAAGGTAGAACTAGAGGGGAAGATATGGGGGTAAGGCTCCAGAAAGACAGATATTCCTCAGAACAAGTAGGAGACTACAACTCCCAGCTTTCCCGTGATAGACCTAGATGAAGATACTCTGGGAGGAGGAGTGGGAGGGCCAGACATCTTCAGGAACATTTGAGGGACTACCACTTCCAGCTTCCCCGGGGAAGTTCACCTGACTCCTTTGGAGAGGATAGTCCACACTACGATTCCCAAAGATCCTAGGAGGTGGTCACAAGACTCTTTTAATAGTGATAAGCCTGACTACAAATCCCAGGTTCCCAAGGGTGGGACACATCATCTTTCCCGGCCAGCTGATGGTAATGATTATCAGCTACAGAGGGAGGGAGGGAGTTCCGATGGAGTGGCTGCCCCCAGAAGGAATTCCAGAGGTTCAAAGGGTGGAGGGAGAGACTGAACCAGAGCCTATGGACACCTCTGCCCTAGCCAAGGGAAAGAGTGGGAATTCTAAGGGAATGCTAGCAACCTTTGTAGTTAATTTGATTCAATACATGGAGAAGAAGCTTAATGGGAGCACCTGCACTTTTTTGGAATATAATAGAAACATGTTCCTGGACTCAAGTTTGACCCTGGGGTGGATACCAGGAATTCATTTGCTGGTATGTTAATGGGAGGGGCGTACCCTTTCCTCAGCCATTCACTGAGGGAAGGGTACAGAAACCTTGAGTCTGAGGGACAACAATTATATTGAATGAACTTTCTTTAAAAAGACTGCTTTTGAATTTGAGGAGAGCTGGGAGGAGCTGAGGAGTTTGCTGCTGACAGAAGAAAGGGGGTCTTTTTTGCTACCTTTGATAAGTCTAGACTGTAAGCTGGCAGTCTCTATGAACTAAGCTATGGGAAGTGATAAGACTGCTTCCAGAGTAAAAGGGAAGGACAAACCCCTCATTTATTAGTTGCTATAATTTGTAAGTTGGTGAAAAGTTCTATAGAAAACCCAGTGTGGCGTCGTGCACCTGGATTGGACAGAGGAAAGCAAGGTCGAGCAAACACAGTCGTGACACTGTGTATCCGCAGGACTTTATTACCCGGTATGCTATCTTTCAGATTTTGGGAGTGATGGCTGCGGGACTAAGATGGCATTAAGATCTGTTTTCTTAATATATGAACACATAGTGAACTGCCCACAAGTCCAACAGATATTCACATCCAAACACTAGAGCCACTATATAGTGCTCAAATTTAATATTAATATCCCTAGAATTCAAATATTCACTGAAATGGGCCAATTCCACCATACTCCCCTTCCATATGAGGAGAACATCATCAATGTATTGTAGACAACCCACAACATCTGAAAAAACCGAGATGAATATACATGTATTTCCTCAAATTGGGCCATGTACAGGCTACGTTGGTTATATTCAACAATTGTTTTGTTTTTGGACATCAGTTCTATCATCAGATTAAGGGTGTCATGGGGGCTACTGTTGCCCCCACAGTGGCATGCCTGTACATGACCCAATTTGAGGAAACAAGATTTGTGATGACTCATAGTTGTAATTGATATATTGTGTTGCAACAATTGATACAACTATATTGGAATATAGTTACCCTGGTTTTGTATATTTTGGAATCTTTAGTAATAAGATTATACTACCTTCCATCAGGCCAGAAAGAACAGACAGTAGGGGAAGCTAACAAACTATGGGGCTCATTTTCCAAAGAGAAGGGTGTCCATCTTTCGACATAAATCGGAAGATGGAAGTCCTTCTCCCAGGGATGTCCAAATCGGTATAATCGAAGCTCGATTTAGGACGACTTCAACTGCAGTCTGTCACAAGGACGTCCAAAGTTCAAGGGGGTGTGTCAGAGGTGTAGCAAAGGCGGGACGTGGGCGTGCCTAACACTTAGATGTCTTTGACCCATAATCGAAAAAAACAAGGACGTCCCTGACGAAACTTGAACGATTTCGCCCGGACCTGTTTTTCTTACGACTAAGGCACAAAAAGGTGCCCGAAATGACCAGATGACCACCAGAGAGAATCGGGGATGACCTCCCCTTATCCCCCAGTGGTCACTAACCCCTGCCCACCCTCAAAAAACAGCTTTCAAAATATATCGTGCCATCCTCAGATGTCATACTCAGGTCCATGACAGCACATGCAGATCCCTGGAGCAGTTTTACTGGATACTGCAGTGCACTTCAGACAGGCAGACCCAGGCCCATACCCCCTCTACCTGTTACATTTGTGGAGGAAACAGCGAGCCCTCCAAAACCCACTACAAACCCACTGTACCCACATCTAGGTGCCCCCCTTCACCTGTAAGGGCTATAGTAGTGGTGTACAGTTGGGGGCAGTGGGTTTTGGAGGAGTTTGGGGGGCTCAGCACACAAGGTAAGGGAGCTATGTTCCTGGGAGCAATTTATGAAGTCCACTGCAGTGCCCCCTAGGCTGCCCGGTTGGTGTCCTAGCATGTCAGGGGGACTAGTGCACTACAAATAATGGCTCCTCCCACGACCAAATGGCTTGCATTTGGTCGTTTTTGACATGGACGTCTTTGGTTTTGAAAATCGCCGAAAGTCAGAAACGTCCATCCAAATCTAGGGATGGTGAAATTTAAGGATTTGGATGTCCCTGACGGTATTTTTGAAATGAAAGATGGACGTTCATCTTGCTTCAAAAATACGGGTTTCCCGCCCCTGGATTTCGCCATTTTGCAAGGATGTCCAAATCACAACTTGGACATCCCTTTCGAAAATGCCCCTCTATGGGCCTCTTTTAATAAACTGCGCTAGCAATTCCCATGCAGCAAACGCGATGTATCCCATTCAAAATGAATGAGCGCGGTGCATTTGCCGCACCGGGAATCACTAATGCAGTTTAGTAAAAGAAGCCCTAGGTAACACAATAACAATAAGTGATTTCAATCGTGGAATACACTGCCAAAGACTGTGAAATCAATCTACGACCATCTAAACTTCAGGAGATCATTAAAGACCTACCCATTCAGAAAAACATTCCCCACCGACCTAACCTAGATGCCTCCAATCTGCAACACAGCAAAACCATAGACTGTATTGGACACTATATATTACTTCCTATCTTCGATCCCTAGGCACCTGAATATACTAACTTTACCTGACCCTAATATCAAATTGTATTTGTTTCCATACCGGTTTTGGCAATCGCCTTACGGTAAGATGTAAGCCACATTGAGCCTGCAAATAGGTGGGAAAATGTGGGATACAAATGTAACAAATAAATAAATTACCCCAGTATTGACTGGATAAATGTAATGTCAGGGAATGAAAGGAAAGTAAAGTTCATAGATGAAATCAAGGAATATTATATACAGCAGCTACCTAAGGCAACAAGGGGTCCTTTTACTAAGGTGCACTGAAAAATGGCCTGCGCTGGTGTAGATGCGTGTATTGGATGCGCGTAGGTCCATTTTTTGGCGTACCTGCAAATAAGTCCTTTTGGGAGGGGTGAAAGTGGACGTGCGGCAAATTAAAAATTGTCACACATCCATTTTGGGCCTGAGAACTTACTGCTACCCACTGACTTATAGGTAAGGTCTCACGTGTAAACCGGGCGGTAATCGTCAGCACGTGTACACTGCCAATTACTGCCCAGTTAGTGCCACGTAGTAGAAAATAAAAAGTTCTGCTGTGAATATCGTTTGCCTGTAAAAAAATGGAATTACAGCCCGGGGCTCGAGGTAGCCAGGCGTTAGTTCCAAATTGACACCCATTGGATGTGCGTAGGTGCCTACATGCCTTAGTAATAAAAAGATGGAAGGAAGGGAAAATGACAGCCAACGTGGTTAAAAAAAGGAGGTGAAGGAGGCTATTAGAGCTAAAAGAACATTCTTCAGAAAATGGAAGAAAGGTCCAATTGAAGATTATAGGGAAAAGCATATCGAATGGCAAGTAAAATGCAAAGCACTGATAAGGAAAGTGTTGAGGTCTACTTACGATTATCACACATTAGATAATTACCCCCATTAGCTAAACCCCAAATGATTATTGCTGGAACACCCACATTCTTGGTTTTTGTTTCTTACATTAATAAAACAAATAATACTTAATTACTCAGAAGTGAAATAAAAAGAAAAGTTTATTCTGGAAACCAGTAAATAGTAGCTCAAGCAGAGGTTTATAGCAAGTTTGAAATACAGAAAAGAAATGATTAGAAAGACTCCCTTGTCTCCAAGCCAGGAACAAAGAGCCCCCCCCCCAGTGGCGTACCAAGGGAGGAGCAGTGGGGGCGGTCCGCCCCGGGTGCACGCCGCTAGGGGGGTGCCGCGCGTCTGTTGGCAACGCTCATTCCCTGCTCCCTCTGCCCCGGAACGGGTTACTTCCTGTTCCGGGGCAGAGGGAGCAGGGAACGAGCGAAGCCGACAGGCGCGCGGCACCCCCCAGCAGGTAAAGATGCACCCGGGGGGGGGGGGGGGGGGATAGTTTCACTGGGGGGAGGTCGTGTCCTTCGTTTCACCACTGGGGGAGTGCTGCGCGTCTGTCGGCAACGCTCGTTCCCTGCTCCCTCTGCCCCGGAACAGGAAGTAACCCGTTCCGGGGCAGAGGGAGCAGGGAACGAGCGTTGCCGACAGACGCGCGACACACCCCTAGCAGGTGTCTGTCATTTCGCCGGGGGGTCACGCTGCAGCCAGGGGGGGCGCATCGGCGATCCGCCTCGGGTATCAGCCACCCTAGGAACGCCACTCCCCCCCCCAATAGATTTCTCTTATTTTTATACAATTTGATTTAGTACATGTTATACAATAATCCGGAAACTAATTACCATCTTAGCACCTCCCACTAACCAATCATCTACCTTCCTATACCATCCACATCTGACTTCTATCCTATCAATTATCAGTTCATTCTTAGAATGGCAGTTACGCCACTCCACCTGTCTCTGAGTCACACTGAGGGGCATAATCGAACGCAAACGCCTATCTCCATGGGCGTCTATGTCCAAAAACGGGTACGTGAAGAGGCGGGACAGACCGTATTTTCGAAAAAATGGACGTTTTTGAGCTGGTTGTTTGTTTTTTTTAGCGATAATGGAAACTAAAAACGCCCAGCTCAAAAACGTCCTAATCCGAGCCATTTGGTCATGGGAGGGGCCACGATTCGTAGTACACTCGCCCCCCCTGACATGCCAGGAAACCAACTGGGCACCCTAGAGGTCAGTGCGGTGGACTTCAGACAACGCTCTCACATGCATAGCTCCCTTACCACGGGTGCTGAGCACCCAACCCCCCTCCCCCAAAACCCACTACCCACAAATGTACAACACTACCATAGCTCTTAGGGGTGAAGGGGGCACCTACATGTGGGTACAGTGGGTTTTGGAGGCCTCCCATTTACCAGCACAAGTGTTACAGGTAGGGGGGGATGGGCCTGGGTCCACCTGGCTGAAGTGCACTGCGGTACCCACTAAAAGTGCTCCGGGGACCTGCATACACACAGGCCTCTAGGACTTGTTGCTGCTATATAACATTGGCACACCAGTTGACATCTGAAGACTAATCTCTCCGAAAACGTCCTTTATTGGAATAAGCACGCTAACTCACAGTTAACTGCAGATCAGAGGTTGTGCCCCACTGGCAACGAGTCTCCCTGGTACTGAGATAAGCAGTAGGTCAGAGCTGGCAGAATGCTGTACAATGCCCTCTTTCAGTCACATTCAAGGTAAGAACTAAGTTCTCTAATGTGGCTAACACGTGAAAGGGATCTAAAAATGGCCACTACCTCATGGACTACCAGAAACAAAACAGGGCACACTCTGACCCAGCAGAGGGAAAGGCACCATGGGAGTAGAGCCTGCAAACTACCAACATCGTGAGTATGTGGCACAAGCTAGTGGAATCATGGAGCCCAATACCCTACACCCACCACAATGCATTGCTGATGTGACTCTGCAGTGCCCTTAACAGAAAAGGTGTCACACTCACCCGAGAGCCACATCAGAACCAGGGAAAGGCTGTCAGAGGATAGAACACTGCTGTCATGGAGGTGGGTACAGCATTTGAGGCTGGCATATAGGCTGGAAAAAAAGTTTGTAAAGTGGGGTTTTTTTGGTGGGAGGGGGTTAGTGACCACTGGGGGAGTCTGGGGAGGTCATCCCCGATTCCCTCCAGTGGTCATCTGGTCAGTTGGAGCACTTTTTTGGGACTTGTTCATGAAAAAAAGGGTCCAAAAAAAGTGACCCAAAATCGCGGGTAAAAACGCCTTTTTTTTTCGATTATCAGCTAAAGACGCCCATCTGTCCTCGGCCGATAACCACGCCCCAGTTCCGCCTTCACCACGCCCCTGTCAACTTTACCCGTTTCTGTGACGGATTGCAGTTGGAAACGCCCAAAATCGACTTTCGATTATACCGATTTAGGCGCCCACGGGAGAAAGACGCCCATCTCCCGATTTGGGTCACAATATAGGCGTTTTTCTCTTTCGATTATAAGCAGGAAAATCATGCTATCTTCATCCACCTAATAGAAACTTCTCTCCCACTATACCTTCTGTCACAAATTCCATGCCCCCCTCTTCAAGCTACTTCAGCAGTGTTTTTGTATCACATATCCAAACTATATGTACCAGCTGACCTGTGGTTGGCTAGCAGACTGTTCCCAACTTCCCCTTTTCACTCTCTAGATATAATGTGGTTTCAAACTGTATGAAACACAGGAAATCTTGACCCCAAGATTAATATAAATCTAAACATCCATTAAAGTTATCTTAATTACACTGGACCATTCTATATGCATATACTTATCTTCTAAAAGCTTGTATCAAAGTTCACAATCAATAAATTCTTAAGCTGTCTTGTATAGTATCTTGCCTTAGACATGACGTTAACACTGGTCAGAAAAATACAGAAAAAAACCCAGGGTTTTTTTTTCCATTCTCGTGACGCACCTCCCTTCGCAAGATCTTCTATAACCATCTCCAACATCTGTGTTTCAGTGAAGGTCCATTTCGCCTTCTCCCATCGCTTGCCCAACAAATCACACTAAATGCGTAAACATGTTTTTTTGGTCCAGTCTAGTCATTAGGAGTGTGGGGTTACATGGCTATCCTTGTACAATTTAACAAGACCATCCTGCAGCCTGATCTATTTAGCAAGGATTGAAAACAGCACATAGAATAGTTGGGGGGGGGGGGGATGAAATAAATCTTACAGGTAATTCTTGTTTCATTATCCAGAGGGGTGCTCAGAACATACAAACATTAGGGGTCTCGAGCCCCCCCCCCCCCAAGTTCCCTACAACTCAGTCTCTCTCTGGACACCATAACAGTTCCATTGTTCAGTGATGGAGTGTGGTGGAGGGGAGAAGTGAAGGGTGTGAGGTGTGGTAAGGAACCACCAACAAGGGTATGAAAAAAAAACCAAAAAATAAAGTGGGTCATTGAGAGGAACATCAGAGAATGGTTACAAAATATCAAACAAAGGTAACAGGTTGGACATCATCATAGATTAACAAATCGTATAGGCAATCTGGGATTATATCCTATAACTAACTATAAAATGTATTTGGAAACACAAATTAAAAAAAAAAAGAAATGTATACTGACTGTTGGCCTTTTTCATCAGGATATTTAAGACCATTATATGGTTGTACAACTAAGGCAGATTATGGAGACAACAAGAAGTAGGTTTTCAATAAACATCATAGAAGTAAACCAGGATCAAATAGAAGAGCATGAATCCCAGGAAGAGGCAATTCCACCTTCCATGTACACAATAGAAATATCACTTAAACAGAGGTTACTACTGATTGCAACATGTCTGTAATTTGTTGCACCAGAATAGTCTGGGTAACTATCTTTGTCTTAGAAAAATAATAACACCAGTGTAACAGAAAATTTATAACAGGCAAACCAAGGAAAACTGCAATAAATAGGTATAATACAAAGCATGCAAAAACTAGATGGTATAAACATAACACATACACCTGAGCACTGAATAGAAAGCTGCTCATCACTATCAATTCCATACTGGCAGGAAATATCAATAAATCTGGCATTAAACAAGGTAGAAAAAGGAATAGAACAAACACAGCAGGAATAGCTTCCCACTAGCGGTCTTGTTCAGGTCAAATAGAAACAAAGAAGGAAAGAGATAGAGAGAATTAGAAACATGGGGTTTAGCAAGCAAATGAGAGGGTACAGAATAGATCATAGCTAAGAAATGAGATATATGGCAGGGGCCCTTTACCAGTTCCGGGCATCTCAGGATACAGGTCAGAGAACATCAAGGTGTCCCTGTACCACTGCTCAGGGTAAGAGATGAAAAGTCATACAGAAAGGGTCGATAATAAGAATGGAGAAAAATCGAATCAGGATAGAGTGAAAAGGAAAAACTACAGAGGAAAGCATTCTATATCTAAAACAGGTGAGAAAGGTCTTCAGAAAAGGTAAATGCACTCTGGGTCATACAAACAGGAGAAGAACAAAGGACTGTACACAGAGGAGACTAGCTATCAAAAGACAAAATGAGAGAGAGAAAAAAAAACAAATGTGAATTTAAGGAAAAGGATGCACAATATGAATCAATTCTCAGCAAGCCACAGAGTTCAAAGTTCAGTCCAGTGTCCATAAAAATCACAAGAAGTGAGCTAAATGTCTCTTGGGTTGCAGGAATAATCACAGGGCAAAAATGGAAAGATCATGGAAAGAAGACGTCAACCAATACTCGTGTCACCACTACCTAGACAATCACTATTAGAAATGCTTTTGGTAGATATGTATATTTTTTATATACACCCGATTTCTGGAATGTAGGCCATAACTGGGGAAGGAAAGCCTGAGGAATGATGCAAACACATGCACTAAACAATCTCTTTACAATCTGACAGTAGACAATGTTATAAAATATTTTTTAAAAGATCATTAGAGTGATACCCAAAGTTAAAGACAAATGCTGTCATAGGAAACCTTTAAAAAAAACCCTGTTCATCAAAAATATGCCAAACTGTTTAACTTAATGATTTCTCTCGCTCTTCATCTGATTGCATTGCATTGGAAAAATAATCAGCTTGTTTCCTTTCATGAATGGTGGAATCTGCTGTGCTCCTATAGGCGATATGAGGTACTGGCTGCCATGAGATTGGGTCACTTCTCATCTTTCCACAAAGCATGGTCGCTGCTAGACGACTATCCTGCTTATAATCGAAAGAGAAAAACGCCTATAGTGTGACCCAAATCGGGAGATAGATGTTTATCTCCCAAAAACGAATAAATCAGTATAATGGAAACAAAACTTTCAGTGCGTCCGTTTTGCTCATACGCTCAGATACAAACGCCCAAGTAAGGGGCGTGTCGGGGGTGTTAGGGGCGGTGTTACGAGGTGGCCGTGTACAACGTATAACAGATAGCAAAATGATTTGGGGTGGGTGGGAACATGGGCGTCATTGCTTAGACCCGAAATAAAAGCGACCAGAGCAAGGGGGAAATCGTCTTTAGACCCATTAGCGATTGTGTGGAGTTGGAGAGTGGCAAGATCGGTGTTGGGAGAGCTGAGTTGTTGGTTGCAGAGAAAGCTGAGTGTGTTGAGTACCTGTTACGTTCGTCTGTCTGCCCTAGTCGGAACGTTTTCACCCTCACCTGCCTCTTTTGTGTCTTACCTTTTGACCTTTCCCTACTCCTCCTCCTTGCTGTATCGGTCCCTTCCCCTTCCCCTCCATTCACTGTTCCCACGTGTATATTGTATTTCCTGACCTCCGTTTGTCTCTGTGTTGCCTGTACTGTTTGAGGAGTGACTGGCCAGAGGGTGTGTTCGGAGTGAGATTCTGTGTGCTGTTCTTGTTTTACTACTAGTACTAATACTTGCACTGGTGGGGATATGGATGCAGTTATTGCACTGGTGGCTGGCATGGTAGAGGAAGAGGCCACACACCGCAGGAGGTATTCATGGCCCAGAGTGTTCAGGCCCTGCACCACTTTCCTACACCTCACTGACCAGCAGTGTCTAACAAGGTTCAGGTTTGATAGGGCGACCATTGTGCAGCTTTGTGAGCAGCTGAAACCCCTCCTTCAGCCCCAGACCCGTAGGAATAACCCCATCCCTGTCCACCTCAAAATCACTGCCCCTCTCTCTCTGTCCTGGCCACTAGGAGTTTTCAATCTGTATTAGCTGCTAACACAGGGCTCACCCAGGCTTCTATTTCACACTGTCTCACCCAGTTCCTGGATGCCTTTCTAACTCACACCTCTCACTACATCACTTTCCCCACCACCCCCCAGGCCCTGCACAACAACGTGGCTGCCTTCTAAGCTGTTGCTAGATTCCCCTCGGTCATAGGTGTGATTGACTGCACACACTTCGCACTCAGACCCCCCCCCCCCCCCCCCCCCCCCGGCCAACGAAGCCACCTACAGAAATAGGAAGGCATTTCATTCTATGAACATGCAAGTTGTGTGTGATGCCCAGGGGGCGATATTAGACGTGTGTGCCAGGTACCCCGGTTCCACCCACGATGCCTACATCGGGCATCTTCCGCAGGTTTGAGCAAGGGGAGTTCCCTGGTGGATGGCTACTAGGTAAGTGCAACATGGATGTACCCATACTATACCTCCTCCACTGGGCAACCCTCTGCCCTGGCTTCCTCCACCTCACTCCACAACCCACTATTTATCCTAATCCCCCCTCCCCCCCCCCGTACCTGCTCCAAGCAATACACACTCATCTATCTCATTCTGCTTTTCTCCAAAGGTGACTGAGGCTACCCGCAGAGGACGTGGCTCATGACCCCCGTGGTGCACCCAAAACCAGGGGCAGAAGAAACCTACAACAGGAGGCATCGGAGCACCCGGGGGATCATTGAGCGGAGCTTTGGCTTGTTGAAAAACTGGTTCCGCTGTCTGGACCGGTCTGGAGGAGAGCTGCTCTACAGTCCAGAAAAGGTCCAGCTTGGCGTCAGAGTCAGACAAAGACTCATAGAAACAAGTTTTGTGTGAAAGTAAGTGCACATTTATTTGTATTAATCGCATAAGTGTTACCATCACACCCCCCAACCCTCACCCTCCAGCATATGCCATCACTTTCCCCGTCCCCTCTTACCCCTCCCATGGACTTCCTTTGCAGCTGGTGCTGCAGGGGAAGTCTGTTCAGACTCCTCTGATGGGCTGCTCCCACTGTCCTCCTCTGTATCCACACAGCAGCCTGTGGCTTCGGCTGCGCTGTGGAAATCCGGCTACCTTGTTGGCTGTAGCCTGGCCACAGGACCCAGAAGGGGAGTTGATTTGGTGGGTGCTGCACTAGTGGCTGCGGAGGCGGACGATCTCAACGCCCACCTCTTAGCTGGTGGTTGCTGCCCACTGGAGGAGGTGGATAGCAGGTCTTGCTGCAGCAGCACCGCTGGAGTAGGTGCTGTGACCTGAGGGCGCAAGCCTTCAATGGTGTGCTGCAGCTGTTGGAGTTGCTGGAGCACCCTCTGGTGGGCTTGGCGCTGCACCTGGAGCAGTTCCTGGTGGGCTTGGCGCTGCGCCTGCAGGGCTTCCCGCTGTAGCTCTAATTTTTGCTGCCGGTACTCCTCCAAGCGCACATTGTGCCGCAGCAAATCAGTGGCCAGCCGCAGTAGTTGCCTCCTTTGGCTGGATGGCCTCTGGCGAGGAGCTGGCCCCCTGTATGCATCCTCCTCATCAGCAAAGTCAACCGGTGGTGGAGGTCCAGCCTCTGCTGGTGGTGCTGGTGGAGGTTGAGCCTCTACTGCTGGTTCTGCTGCTGCAGGTGGTGGAGGTACAGCCTCTACTGCTGCTGCTGCTGCTGCTGCAGCAGGTGGTGGAGGCAGAGGCTGTACTGCTGGTGCTGCAGGCGGTGGAGGTAGAGGCTGTACTGCTGCTGCAGGCGGTGGAGGTTGAGGCTGTCCTGCTGGTGTAGGCCTTTGTTGGGATTGGAGGCCACTGGGGCCAGCCTCATCAGAGTCATTACCTGTATAGCACAAGGGTGAGGAAGTGTGTTGGTGAAAATAACCCACTTTTGTCTTTCAGCATTCATATACATTGCCCCACACTTGATGACCCAGCAAAGAGAGATGGTGAGGAGGAATGGAATTGACACCGATGTGAAAGAGAGCACCACAGGCAGCTGGGTACAGGTGGTGGACGGACAGCCAAGAGAGGGACACCGCTCACAACTTTGTGGACAAGCTGTTTGTTGTATATTTGTTAAAGTGAAGGACATTTGAGCATGACTTGTGTTACTACTGACTTGGTAGACTGCCTAGAACTGCTTTATGACCCTGATTACAGGCTCCTTAAGTTGCATGCATGTGGCCCATACTGACTAGAGCACAGAGGTGACAGAAGGAAATAGGCACAGTTTGGTGATGGGAAAATAGGAGGGAGTAGGAAGGGCCCCTAAGTTGTGCCTCAGTAGTAACCTACACACACCCATAGGAGCCAAGTGTAAAGTATTATTGGGGGTGCTAAGCCCAGTGCAAAGAACCCCTCCCTGGACACCTACATGATATTTCCTCAATATTGGGGGTGCTCAAACACCCACAGCACCCACAGAGTCTGCTCCTATGACACATATTAATACTACCACTACTCAAATAGAGCTTACAATTTAATTAAGATGCACACACAGGACAAGTAAGAGGGAAGCCAATGACTACGGTAGGGATAGGGAGTAAGGGTACAGAGCAACAGAGTAGGGGTTAGGAGGTCAGGACACCATCATAAAGATGGGCGTTTATTCCACATATGAAGACAGCCTGAGACACACCCTGGTGAAACTCCTCCCCCCACCTCCCTCCTCCTGCCCCCCACTCACCACCTCCCTCCCCCTGGCCCCAACTTGTATAACACAGTGTAGTGCAGCACAACAGAAACCCCAACCTCATAATGGACAACCTACCTGAGCCCTCAGGCTGGGCCAAGGTGTCAAGGGACCCGATCCCGTGGATGCCCTCCTGGGGTAAGAGAGCGTGAACTATCAGCTCCATGGGGGTGAGGTTGGCGGTGTCATGTGATGCGGGATTGGCCCCAGCCTTCCTCCTCACATCCCTCCTCAGCTTGCGCCACTTCCGCTTACAGTCCTCGACGTCTCTCCCACAATGGAAGACTGCATTCAGCCTGTCACGTACTGCCTCCCATTCCCGCTGCTTTGTGGTCGCAGCCAGCCTCTGCCCTGTGGGAGCAAACAGATTGGTGTGCCGTTGCTCTATCTCCTGCACCAGGAGCTCCACCTCTGCATCTGAGAAATTACCCTTCCGGGGTGGGGGCTGACGTGGCGGCATTGTACCAATGAGTTTAGAAAATACGGAGTGGGCGTTTATATCGTCGCCAGGAACGCCCATGTTGGATGGGGGATAGGCGTGTCTGATATGGACGCTTTAATTTCGATTATACACAAATTTCCTAAACATGTCCAGCTGAGGTAGCGATTTGGGCCGTGTGATTTCGATTATGGGTAGATAAGTATGGGCGTCCCCACCTGCCTTCCCTTTCTTGATTGCCATTTAAACCGGCATTTCCTGTGCTGGGACGTTTGCAGTTCTTATTAACATTTGTTTACAGTGTTTTACCGTCACTTATAATAACGTTTGTGTTTGGCAATGTATGCTTGGGTACACCTTTTTTTTTTGGGGGGGGGGGGGGGGGTTGTGATTTGTGGTGGCCCTCAGCCAACACGGCTTCCGTTTCCAGTCTTCCGCATCCTGTGAGCCTCCCTTACTGTCTCCCATTCTCTCTGCCTGGTAGTAGCAGGCAGTCTGTGGGAGCGAAGAGATTGGTAGAATGGCACCAAAGGAAGCACCCATTGGTAAGGGTCATTTCACTGAGGCAGAAATTGAGCTAATGGTCCAGGAGATAGAAGCCGCACTACACAATCTTGCAACACACGATCAAGATAAGCTCATACTTCTCAGCCACCTCTTCTCTTTCTGCTTATAATCAAGGAGTGTCCATTCACTGTATGTAGTCTGCAGTCAACTCTTAGCTCTCTTTTCACCAGGTTCCTGTGCACAGGTTGGAGGCCATCAGCGCCATTCTGTGTGGTTTTGGCAGGTCCTTAATGCTGTGGGCCAGCTGTTGGAGCTGCTGTATTGGTTCCCGGTAGGTTCCATCTTCCTTTTTAATGTTGTGAACCCCAGTCCCCATTTATGAAGTGGCCCCCCATTCTCAAGTTCGATAGGAGGGGGAGGGGGAATAATATATGTAATGAATGTCTTGACCACATTATTGAACACCGTACTACAATTGTCCATAGTTATGGAACAACAACATTTCTAACATGTGGTAGGCTGCAAACTAGGTTCAAGGTGGCCACAGGTACTGCCTACTGAGCCCTTAAGACATGGTGAGGGAGAGGATTTGTGGTTACAGGTGCAAACTCAGATTACCTGCATGTGGCTACAACCTGGTGGCTGCAGTAGCCTAGTGGTTAGAGCACCAGCCTTGTAATTGCAAGGTTGCCAGTTCAATTCCCACTGCTGCTCCTTGTGATCTAGGGCAAGTCACTGAACCCTCCATTGGCTCAGGTCCAAACTTAGAGTCATCCTGGGACAGAGAACAACCCAGAATACCTGAATGTAACTCTCCTTGAGCTACTACTGGAAAAAGTGTGAGCAAACATCCAAATAATGAACACCATATTTATTTGTGTCCTTCTGTAACTCTTGTATTATATTGCAACTGTGATGAAGTAACCATCCATCTAATGGTTTTCCCATTGTTTTCCCTTTTCTCCTCAGCACTATATACCATTGCTGATGCAATGAATGTGAAAAGATGAGCCAGCTGTTTGTAGCTCCTTTGTGGCCCCCCCCCCCCCCACCATTGTGGTTTGGTTGTGGGTAAGGGTGTGTGGCGATCAGAGAGCAAACATCGTCTATGTGCTATCTAGGGTTACATTTGTACTTGGCAGATCACAAGTGCTAGACAACAAATCTATTATTTCTGCCACTCTGTGCTGTGGGGCTGTATGGTAAGGGGGAGGGAGAGAGGCTGGATGGCCATTTGTGTTCCTCAACAGTAATAGCCATCCAGCCTCCGCGGCCCACCCCCCCCTGCACATACGGCCATGCAGGTTGGAATGAACAGGTGGGCTTCTGTATGGGCAACATTATCACAGACATGCATCAACTTTCTCATTCACACTTCACATTTCATGCAATGCATATTGCTGCCTCCTCTCACATCAACACCACCATTTGGTTATATGTAATGCACAAGGTACAGACACACACACACCCTGTTAGATTAAATGTAAAAAAATATATTTATGTAAAAACCCCAACATATTCCCCCCCACCCCACCCCTACAAATCCCCCACACACACACAACAAATCCCCAACACCCCTACATATCCCCCCAACCCTCCCAATCAAACAATTCCTCCCCCCCCCACAACAAATCCCCACAACCCGTACATATCCCCCCAACTCCCCCCCCCCACACAATATCCAACAATTCACCCAACCCCCCCAACTCCCCACAACCCCCCGAAGTAGGTCAAGGCCGGCCACGGCCTCTTACCAGCGCCTCTGTAGCAGGGTAATGAGCAGCAGCAGCACCACCACCCTCAGTGGGCCGTGGAGCTGCTCATTACCCTGCCGTGTGGCTCTGACCTCCTGCAGCAGCTGGTTCTGGCCATCTACCACCTGCTGCAGGAGGCGCAGGACTGCAGCTGGCCCAAGGGCTGGAGGTGGCCCAGGGGATGGAGGTGGCCCAGGGGATGGAGCTGCCTCAGGGGATGGAGATGGCCGAGGGGAGGGAGATGGCTCAGATGCAGCTGCAGGTGGGGAGGGGTCCTCCAGAATGTCCTCATCAATGATGAGGACCCCCTCCTCCGCGTCTGACTCCTCATGGGCCTCCTCGGCCGGCTCCTCCTCCTCCTGCTGGTGGCCCTCCTAGACTGGCTCCTCCTCCAGGTGGGCCTCCTGGCCTGGCTGCTCCTCCTCATCCGCCTGCTCCTCCTGCTGGTGCTGGAGCCCTGTGTATGTAAAAGGAGTATGGATGAGATCAGCACATGCAACATGGCTTGCATAGTGCAGTAGCTGGGTGGCCTGAGGCGGGGGAAAGGTGTGGTGAGGCGTGGCCCCATGGGGACCGAGATGCATCAGATGACATGAAAGGGAACCCTGGAAGCTGCTCTGACACACAGCACACACAGGACATGTTGGCAGACCACTCATTGCTGACCAGCATGTTTGCATTGTGAGATGCGACAAGGGTTTGCTGACCTGTTTTTGTTGTTTTTAATGGGGGGGGGGGGGGGGCGCGGTGGGAAGGGTGTTTAGCACATAACTTTTATGTGAGGGAGGCGATGACATCCAGTAAAAGTAGCGCCTCAGGCAGGTCTACCAGGACACACTATCCACCCACCCCAGAAAGGGGGAGAGTAAAGTGAGGCATGTCATCTCATTCATCTTGGGGGGGATGGTCGTTGGAAGTTGCAGCCACAGTCATGGGAGGGCACCTGCAACCTGCGTCCTTGATCTGGGACAGATTTGTTATTACTTACTAGTTGGCTATTAGCCACATGGAAATTGATATTGTACAGGACATTTGCATTATTCAATAAATATATTTACAAATCAGTACAGGTGTTCTGTTTTGAATACTTACGGCGAACCCTGAGGTGCCGTCGCACTGCCCTGATGAGATCTGGGCTCTCCCGCCTCACACGGTGGAACCTCCTCCTCAGGGACTCGAGGTCCCGGTGAACCCCGAACTGTCTGTAAGATATAAGTTTGTAGAGCAGGAGTCAAGGGATGGTCCTTCTTGCCCTCTGCACACACATTCATTTGTCAATCAAATAGCAGAGATGGTCAATACTGTTGGGGGGGGGACCACTTCCATTGGTACAGATTCATAGGAGCCACCTTTTTTAAATTATTGAGGGTGCTTACCCCAGTGGAGATCACCCCTCCCTGGACACATACAAGGAATTTATTCTATATTGGCGGTGCTCAAGCACCCACAGCAGCCACCGAGTTGGCTCCTATGCAGATGATGCCATAGAGATGGCCATGAGGCCAGAAAGTACCGTTTGTATGCATTATAATTTATGCTTGTTAAACTACTAATATGTCTTATCATTACCATGTTATCAAGATCCTTCTGTATGCTATACATTTATTTTGTAAAATGTTTCCACTATTCATGATGTGGTGTAAGCCACATAGAGCCTGCAAAGAGGGGTGGGAAAACGTGGGGTACAAATGCAAGAAATAATTAAATAACGAAATACATTATTGTAGGGATGTGGGAATGGTTGTCCTTTCAAGTACATACATTTTATTAGTGATTGTGCATGTACCCATATTACTCATTATCCTTGCATGCACACTCCAGTTACTGGTTACATTGATGACGGAGCTGTTATATGTGTAGGTACAGGAGGGGGGTGTGGTCCAAACACTTACCTTTCAAGGCTATCCCTGATGCGGGACCAGGCTCTCATGGCCTGGATCCTGGGGGGCAGGTGGTGGTGCTGTATAAACAGCCGGTGCCGGTGCCTAAGGCACAGCCACACCAGCAGCAGGCTCTAAGCCTCACTGAAATTTGGCTCACGTCGCAGGTGCGCCATTTTTTCAGTGAGAATAGGTGTTGGAAAACAAGTGCCTTATATGGACGCCCTTTCATGACGGACGCCGTTTCGTGCACAACTCCATATATGTATTTCCATCCCATATATGGCCCTATCAGCATGTGGACGCCGTCGTAATCATAGACGTCCCTGACGTGCATGACTGGTTGTTATGCGTGCGGGCCCTTCATGCGTGCGGAACTTGCCTTATATAGATTGTAAAAGGTTGCTGGGCGTCGCTCAGCCTCTAGGGCTCTCCGCCCTTCTCAGCAGCCTCTCGCATACAAGTCTTTTTCAACAAAAACAAACAAAACAACATCAGGATCAACCACGAACTTTTCCCTTTTATTGTTCTCCCAGGCAGCTTGGTAGAACACAGCCCAGGCTTCAGCCTCTGGTTCCCCTTTCCCGGTTTCCTTGGGCGGAGCGGCTCCAAAAGAAAGAAAGTCTTATTTAGCACCACCCAGGATTGTTATAACACAGTCCCCCATACCGCCTGGGTTCAAAACACAGGAAAAAAAAAAAACAGCTCAATACAGCTTGGCTTTTGAATTCACCATTCAGGTAGCCAAGCTCTCAAAAATAGCACTATAACTTGGGGTTTTAAATCCACAGTTCATGTAGCCCCAAGCTCCCAAAATCAGCAATATAATTTGGGGTTTTTAATCCACAGTTCATGTAGCCCCAAGCTCTCAAAATCAGCAATATAACTTGGGGTTTTAAATCCACAGTTCATGTAGCCCCAAGCTCTCAAAATCAGCAATATAACTTGGGGTTTTAAATCCACAGTTCATGTAGCCCCATGCTCTCAAAAACAGCAATATAACTTGGGGTTTTAAATCCACAGTTCATCTGGCTTTGTGCGGGCTCAAAGCCTGGGATCCCACCCTCTTGGTCAGACTTTCTCTTACCTTCTGACCTCCTCCCGCTTGATCCCTTTTCTTCTGGCCCGGGTCCCCTCCTAGCCAGAGACTGTCTTACTTTTGTGTCTTTCTCTGGGCCAGGGCTGAAATATCCATGGGCTCCTCCAGGGCCTGCTCCGGTACTGCCAGCTCCATGGGCCAAGGCCCTAACTCCTCTTTCTCCCTCTCAGGAGCCCACTCCATACTCTCTTCGCCCCACCCTCTTCCCAGCTGCTCATCATTTTCCTCATTAACCTTTTCGGGTTTTTTCTCTTCTTTTTCCCACCTGTTCCACCTCTCTTTCCCCCAGGTTGGAGAATTAGTATTTCTCCTTCTCCGGTAGCCCCCTTCTGGTGACTCCTGTGAATGCACCCTGGTTTGTCTCTCTTTTTCCCAAGGTGGCTGCTGGGATTTGTAGTTCCTGATCCTAAGCTGGCTCTTGGGGAAAAGCGGCCTGTAAGGGAGAGACTCCTCTGTGGCTTTTGGGGGTTTGTAGGATCTGTTTCCCTTCGTTTCTCCCAGGTTCCTATGGTTTTCCACATTTCCTTTACATACCCCCCCCCCCCCTTAAGCTCGCCTCTCTCTCTTTCCTTTCATTTGCTCCCTTTTCTTCGTCTACCCGGGATAGGGCGTCTACATGAGCCAAACACTTCCCGGGACGATGCTCCACTTCATATTGAAATGGCTGTAAAGCTAGGTACCATCGCATTAATCGTCCATTATTGTTTTTCATCATGTTTAGCCATTTCAAGGGAGCATGGTCCGTTACTAGTTTGAATTTTTTTCCTTCCAAATAAACATTACATTCCTGTACGGCCCATCGTATGGCCAAACATTCCTTCTCTATCGTGGAATAATGCTCTTCATGGGGCAATAATTTTCGGCTCAAATACAACACGGGATGTTCTTCCCTGTTATGCTCCTGGGATAGTACCGCCCCCAACCCCCTCCCTGAAGCATCCGTTTGCAGGATAAAGGGCCTCTCGAAATCTACTGCCTTCAAGACCGGCTCTTGACACAGGGCCTTCTGCATCTGTTCAAAAGCCGTCAGTTCCCCCTCCCCCCATCTCAAATGATCAGGGTTCTTCCCTCTTAGCATGTCCGTTAAGGGGGTGGCCATAGCTGAAAACCGAGGGATGAAACGGCGGTAGTACCCTACCATTCCCAGGAAGCGCCTCAATTGCTTTTTGGTGTTTGGGCGGGGAAACTCCTGTATGCTTTTAACCTTATTTATCAAGGGCCTCACCTCCCCTCGGCCCACATTGTAACCTAAATATTTCACCCGAAATTGTGCAAAATGACATTTCTTTGGGTTCAGGGTGAGTCCTGCCTCCCGGAAAGCCTGCAGCACCGCCGCTACCTGTACCACATGGGTATCCCATTCCCCACTGTGTATGACCACATCATCCATATAAGCCGCTGCGTAGGCCTGATGTGGTCTAAGAACCCGATCTAGCAATCTTTGACAGCTCGCAGCTGCTGAATTCAGGCCAAAAGGCAACCTTTTGAACTGGTACAGGCCCATTGGTGTGCTAAAAGCGGTCTTTGCCTGAGCCCCGGGAGTAAGTGGGATTTGCCAATACCCTTTTGTTAAGTCCAGGGTGGTGAGATATTGTGCGGTTCCTAACCGGTCCACCAGCTCCTCAATATAGGGCATAGGATAGGCATCTGCCTGAGAAATGGTGTTCAGCTGGCGGAAATCGATACAGAACCTCCACTCCCCCTCGGGCTTGGGTACTAGCACCACGGGGCTGGACCAGGGGCTATCTGATTCCTCAATCACTCCAAAGTTTAACATTTCCTGCACTTGTTTTATTACCTCTTGCCTTTTCATGGGTGAAAGCCTATAGGGCTTTTGCCGCACTATCTTTCCCCTCTCCGTTATTATGTCATGCTGCACTAGCTGGGTACTTCCAGGGCAAGCGGTTAGGACGTCCCTAAACCTTCTTAGTAGGCTCCCTAACTCCTTTTTTTGTACCGGTGTCAAATGGGGATTAACCCCCGGCTCCCCAGGCTGGAAGATATCCCTTATTTGGGGTCCCAACTCCTCTCCCTCTTTCTCTTCCACCCTAGCCTGAAAGCTCACCCTGGCTACCCAGGGTTTTATCAGGTTTACATGGAAAGTTTGGACCCTTCCCTTCTCGTTCTCTACCTCATACGTGAGGGAGCCTAGTCGCCTCTTCACCACCCAGGGGCCCTTCCACCTAGAGGCAAACCTATGCGGGTCCTCTGAGATTAGGATGAGCACTCTATCTCCTGGCTGAAACCCCCTTTCTTTAGTACCCCTATCATAATATTCCTTTTGGAGAATTTGGCTCTCTTCGAACCTCTCCTGGGAATATTCTTGTATCTTACCCAATCTTGCCCTCAGATCCTGTAAGTATTCGACTACTGACTGATCAGTGGCCTCTGGGGTTACCCACTGTTCTTGCAGTATGTCCAAAATGCCCCGGGGCCTCCTGCCAAACATGAGTTCAAAAGGGGACACTCCTAAGGAGTCGTGCACCTTTTCTCGGTAAGCATATAACACAAAAGGCAGCAGTTGGTCCCAGCTGGTCCTATCTTCCCCTAAAGCTCTTTTTAACATGCCCTTTAAGGTTTTATTAAACCGCTCTACCATCCCATTGGTTTGGGGATGGTAGGCCGCTGTACGGAGATGTTGTATCCCAAAAGCCTCCCACACTTGCTTTAAGGTCCTGGACATAAAGTTAGATCCCCTATCCGTCAGAACCTCCCGGGGAAAACCCACCTCACAGAATATTTTTATTAGCTCCCGGCCAATAACTTTAGCGGATATACCCCTTAAGGGCACAGCCCAGGGATATCTCGTGGCCATATCCATTACCACCAACACATATAAGAAACCCCTTTTAGATTTCGTAACTGGACCAATAATATCCATTGCTATCTTTTTCCCCGGTTGTTCCACCCTCGGAATAGGATTTAAAGGGGCTTTGGGAGGGAACCTGTCTGACACCTTCTGACAGTTGGGGCAGGACTTACAATATTTTTCCACCTCCCTATACACCCCCGGCCAATAAAATCGAGCCAAAATCTGAGTCAAGGTGGCTTGGGTGCCCTTATGCCCTCCCAACGGGTGATCGTGCGCGAGCCTTATGACCAGCGGACGGAAAGCTTGAGGAACTACCAGCTGTCTCCCCCCTTTTGGACTCTCCCAGTTTGGCACTTGCCGATATAAGATGTCCCTTTCTATCCGGAACCCCGGAGCCCCTGGATCTTCCCCCTGTCGGGCCCTCCCCCAGGCATACTCTAATGTCGGATCATTTGCCTGTTCCCTGTGAAATTGAGGGAACTGTTCCCTCAGTTCAGTTGGGGCTACCGGCAGATAGCTTTCGGCTTTCCCCTGTTCCAACGCCTCCTGTCTACCCCTCTTCTCCTTTTTTTTCACCGCCTTCCCTTTTCTCTCTTTTCCAGGCTCCCCTAAGACCTCGCCCTGGAAAGGAAAAATATCTTCTATTCCCTCTTCCTGCCCCTCTAGGTCCCGACGAGCCTGAGCCCGAGTAGTTACACATACTCTTCTCTCTCTAATACATTCGGAAAAAGGGGGCCAATCCCTTCCCAAAATCATCTCCTGGGGTAACCTTGGAAGAACCGCCATAGCCATCTCTATGTCCCCTGTGGGCCCTTTTAGGTTCACTCTATGTAGGGTGTATCGTGTACTGGCCCCGTGGATACACTGTATCGCTACCGCTCCCTCATAGGTATCCCGTCCTCTATTCCGCCTCCCTCTTATTCGGTCCCATAACCGCCGGGAGATCATGGACTGGTCTGCCCCAGAGTCTAACATGGCCACTACCGATAAACCTTCCACCTCTAAAGGGGCCGTATACCTGGGTTTGAATCCCTGGTTAACCTGCGAGATCCATCCCTCCCGACCCGGGCAATCCTTCCTGAAATGCCCCCTTCTGCCACACTTATAACACTGCGGTACCCCATAAGAGGCCAGCTTCTTTTCCTCCCCGGGGAGCCCCCCTTTCTTTTTTCCCAGCCAAGTGGAGTCTGGCATCTCTTCCTTTTGCCCCATCCTGGAGGAGTTACTTTTGGGACCCCCACCCCCCTGGGGTCGGGGTTTCCCCCCCTCCCTCTCGGGTCCGCCCCAATGTTGGGCTTCCAGATACCACTCCAACCCCGCCGTCACTCCCTCAACTGTCTTGCAGCCTCTTTTTACCAATTCTGCTCTTATTTCTCCGGGTAGGCCCTGGAGGAATTGCTCCACCACCAATTCTTGGAGAATTTCCTGGATAGTGTGGTGTTCGGGCTCTAACCATCTTTTTAATAAGTCCATCAATCTATTGGCCACAGCTTTTGGGGTTTCGCCCTTTTCCCACTTAGTGGCGCGAAACTTCCGCCGATAGGCCTGGGTACTAAGTCCATAACGGTCCTTAATGGCCTCTTTCAGCCTTCCATAGTGGGCAGCATCTCCTGGAGACAAGTCCCTAAATGCGGCCAGGGCCTCCCCTGCCAGGGAAGGGACTAAACGCATGGCCCACTGTTCTTGTGGCCAACTAGCAGCCACGGCCACCCTTTCAAAGGCTGTTAAGAAATCATCCACATTGTCCTGCTCTGTTAACTTCCCCCAGGTCAGTGTGTTCATGGATAGTGTTCCTACCGCACCGCTGCCTCCGGTCCCTTGTCCTAAGGCTGCTGGGTCCATGTCCCTTGGAGCGGGGATCCCCCTCTGAAAGAACTCCTGGAGCATTTTTAGCACCGGCTGCTGTTGGTCTCTCGCCGCCGTTAAGGAGTCCTCCACCATCTTAGCTGTCAGTTCCTGCTGTTTTTGAAACTGCATGGTCATCCACGCGAAGATTTCCTTCGGATCCATCCCCCACCGCTCCGGAACCGCCTCCTGGAAGAAAAAAAACACAGAGGACCACTCCAAGTGCGATTTCCCCCACTTCCTTGGGTCTTTCTAAGATCCCTCCGGCCCCCCAATCCAGGCCCCGCTTACCGGAACCCAAGATGGGTCTGCGCCTTTATCAGCGTTGGCCCCTCCGTCGGGCTTTTCTGCTGGGCTGGTCTCGACCTCCTCGAGCGACAGGTTCCAAAAAAAAAAATTTAAATCCCACCACTGCCACCAATTGTAAAAGGTTGCTGGGCGTCGCTCAGCCTCTAGGGCTCTCCGCCCTTCTCAGCAGCCTCTCGCATACAAGTCTTTTTCAACAAAAACAAACAAAACAACATCAGGATCAACCACGAACTTTTCCCTTTTATTGTTCTCCCAGGCAGCTTGGTAGAACACAGCCCAGGCTTCAGCCTCTGGTTCCTCTTTCCCGGTTTCCTTGGGCGGAGCGGCTCCAAACGAAAGAAAGTCTTATTTAGCACCACCCAGGATTGTTATAACACAGTCCCCCATACCGCCTGGGTTCAAAACACAGGAAAAAAAAAAACAGCTCAATACAGCTTGGCTTTTGAATTCACCATTCAGGTAGCCAAGCTCTCAAAAATAGCACTATAACTTGGGGTTTTAAATCCACAGTTCATGTAGCCCCAAGCTCCCAAAATCAGCAATATAATTTGGGGTTTTTAATCCACAGTTCATGTAGCCCCAAGCTCTCAAAATCAGCAATATAACTTGGGGTTTTAAATCCACAGTTCATGTAGCCCCAAGCTCTCAAAATCAGCAATATAATTTGGGGTTTTAAATCCACAGTTCATGTAGCCCAAAGCTCTCAAAATCAGCAATATAATTTGGGGTTTTAAATCCCCAGTTCATGTAGCCCCAAGCTCTCAAAAACAGCAATATAACTTGGGGTTTTAAATCCACAGTTCATCTGGCTTTGTGCGGGCTCAAAGCCTGGGATCCCACCCTCTTGGTCAGACTTTCTCTTACCTTCTGACCTCCTCCCGCTTGATCCCTTTTCCTCTGGCCCGGGTCCCCTCCTAGCCAGAGACTGTCTTACTTTTGTGTCTTTCTCTGGGCCAGGGCTGAAATATCCATGGGCTCCTCCAGGGCCTGCTCCGGTACTGCCAGCTCCATGGGCCAAGGCCCTAACTCCTCTTTCTCCCTCTCAGGAGCCCACTCCATACTCTCTTCGCCCCACCCTCTTCCCAGCTGCTCCTCATTTTCCTCATTAACCTTTTCGGGTTTTTTCTCTTCTTTTTCCCACCTGTTCCACCTCTCTTTCCCCCAGGTTGGAGAATTAGTATTTCTCCTTCTCCGGTAGCCCCCTTCTGGTGACTCCTGTGAATGCACCCTGGTTTGTCTCTCTTTTTCCCAAGGTGGCTGCTGGGATTTGTAGTTCCTGATCCTAAGCTGGCTCTTGGGGAAAAGCGGCCTGTAAGGGAGAGACTCCTCTGTGGCTTTTGGGGGTTTGTAGGATCTGTTTCCCTTCGTTTCTCCCAGGTTCCTATGGTTTTCCACATTTCCTTTACAAGATGAGTATGAAGCACCCGACCCTTTTCACATATACACAATATGCATATAGCTGCATGTTCAGTAGGTACAGTGCATGCAGTTCCGGACATCCAGATAGGGCACATATGAAGAATATTCGGTGGAGCAGTATGATCTTTCTGTAGTTGACGCGTATGAACGTCCCTCACATTTCCCGTACCTGGATGTCCAGAACAGCATGTACTGTACTTGCGGTACAACTATGTACATTCTTTTACACACTTTCTGATTTGGTCGTTTTCAGCTGCGATAATCGAACGTGTTAGGGCGCCCTATTTAGTAACGTTTATGCGCTCCTCATTTGGTCGTTTTGCAACAGGGATAATCGATTATTGAAAAACGCCCATACTATTTTTCGATTATACATGCCTGATTTTGGACGTTTTCGTAAGGACGTCCTAATTCGTACTTGGACGACCTTTCGATTATGCCCCTCCATGTATCTTATGAAAAGGAATTAATTATCTAAAGTATGTTGCATATACTGTTCTGTTTTACCCATATCAGCCCACTGACCTTTTTTTTTTTATTTTATTCTATTCCATATTACATGTTGCTGTATGTTTTCATAAATACTATGTTGTTTTAAAATTAATAAATAAAGTAAAAAAAAAACATCTATCGGGTGACATTTAAGCCAAGTGAGCCAGTGGCGTATCCTGTAAAGAAAACAATGCAAGCAGCACTGCCTACAGCCAAGACAAATTAAACTCTTCAGGAGTCTGTGGCATCCTTCCACAATTTCATTTATTTCAGACCTGCATACTCAAAACAAAATGAACATTATAAATATTTCTGTTAGTTACTGCATCAAGCTGATCCTGAAATGGGTTCTTCCGTCAGAACGGACCTTTAGAAGACTCCAAACCTATGAAATAACTCAGCTGAAAACAAGGACATGAGAGGCACCGGAAGATATCTTGTAACCAGGTACCTCTAGGTGCAGCAAGGATAGAACAATCTCTTCCAGCCACAGGCTCCCGGAACAGTCAAGAAATAAATGTCCACCAGCAACTCTAATCTTAAGGACTTTATTCCATGCAGGTTTCTAGTAGACCTGATACACAGTTCCAACAGCAGCCTTCTCCTTCAATCTTAAGCACATGTAAGTCACCTGAAAGTGTGTGGCACATAGTCCCCTTTAAGCTGCAGGCTATCAGCACATATCAGGATTCAATACAGACTCACAGTCAGCTCCAGTCTGGGCTCTTTATCCAGTGTACAATAAACAGTAGTTCAATTCCAACTAAAAGCAGTTCATTCAGTTCATCATCACAGTTAAATCACAAAGCAGAGGTTTCTACCTTCTACTCTCTTTACCTGCATAATAGGTTCCATACTTTAGGGACTTCTCATACCCAAGGGATTCTACCCTGCATCTGCTTCACTGGTAGATTCAATACTTTAGGGACTTCTCTTACCCAAGGATTTTCAGCCTGCATCTGCTTCACTCTACCCTCTTCTCTCCCTCTCTCTTGGGACTCCTTCCCACCTGTCTAATCAATTCCTGGCTTCTGCTACCACAACCAATCATTCTCCTTCCATTAGCTTCCCCCACACCCATACCAGCTGAGTTAAACATTGGACTAATGATGAGCTCCTGCACACAGGGTTTCCTATCTCTCGCCCTAGTGGCAGCCAATCTACACGTCCTGCTAGCTTACACCCATGTCTTCCCCTATTGCAGCTAGGAGTCCAGTCCGGGTTCTTCATCTCACCCCCTGGCTCCTTGCCTGCAATGCCTTCTGGGACTTGTATTTCAGACTAAAACTGCCTTAACCCAACTATCCTGGATGTGACTCTATCACAATCTTTATTCCCACACGATGTCAGCCCATCTGCAAAATCAATGCAGAGTGCCAGAACAGAGCCTGTGACCTAAAAGTGTAAAAAGTAACCAAACCCTAGATGCTGTAACCAGAAGGGCACACAAAACATACACTAACACACTGCAGTAAATTAATTAGGGATCCACTGCTTCCCATACTTGCTATGACTCTCCTCCAAGTCAAGCAGGGAGTTAGTGTACTGATGACATATACAGAATCAGAGTAAATAGCCATATGCCGCCACATAGTGCAATACTGCGATGGTATATATTAATTTATTTATTTATAGCATTTATATCCCACACTTTCCCGCCCATGGGCAGGCTCAATGTGGCTTACATTAGTTCAAAAAGGCTAACATATACTGCCACTCAGCTGATTGGGCTGAGCATAGGGGATAAAAAGGTGCATCATATTTACTTAACCAGGGAAAAATCTCAGAACGGAAAGCATAAGCATATAAGCACATCATAGCCTATTGCCAAATGGGTCGCTCAGATCTGTGAATCAGATCTGTAAATTAAGATTAATTGCAGAAATGGACTCGGTATCTTGGAATATGGAGGCACCAAAAATAAAAATGCTGGGTACAAAAAGTGAGCACTAGTTACATTTTATTTTCTAGAACCCAACAATACTCTTGCCTTTTTCTGTTACTAAAGCAGGAAGTAAGGGGCCCTTTTAGTAAGGTGCATTGAAAAATGGCCTGTGGTAGTGTAGACGCGTGTTTTGGATGCGCGCAGAATTATTTTTCAGAGCAACTGTAAGAAATGCCTTTTTTAAAGGGGCCCTTTTATTAAGGTGTGCTGAAAACGGCCTGCGGTAGTGTAGACGCATGTTTTGGGTGCGCACAGAATTATTTTTCAGCGCAACTGTAAAAAATGTCTTTTTAATATTTTATTCTGAAAATGGACGTGCGGCAAAATGAAAATTCCCACGCGTCCATTTTGGGTCTGAGTAAGGTCTCACACGGTAATCGGGCAGTAATGGTCTATGCACATAAAGCGAATGCTTCATACCTGTAGAAGGTATTCTCCGAGGACAGCAGGCTGATTGTTCTCACTGATGGTTGACGTCCTCGGCAGCCCCCTCCATCGGAAAGTTTACTAGCAAAGGCCTTTGCTAGTCCTCGCGCGCCCATGCGCACCGCGCATGCGCGGCCGTCTTCCCGCCCGAAACCGGCTCGAGCCGGCCAGTCCAGTATGTAGCAAGACAATACACTTCAAGGGAAGAATCAACTCCAAAGGGGAGGCGGGCGGGTTTGTGAGAACAATCAGCCTGCTGTCCTCGGAGAATACCTTCTACAGGTATGTAGCATTCGCTTTCTCCGAGGACAAGCAGGCTGCTTGTTCTCACTGATGGGGTATCCCTAGCCCCCAGGCTCACTCAAAACAACAACCATGGTCAATTGGGCCTCGCAACGGCGAGGACATTATAAAGAGATTGACCTAAAAAATTTACCAACTAACTGAGAGTGCAGCCTGGAACAGAACAAACAGGGCCCTCGGGGGGTGGAGTTGGATCCTAAAGCCCAAACAGGTTCTGAAGAACTGACTGCCCGAACCGACTGTCGCGTCGGGTATCCTGCTGCAGGCAGTAATGAGATGTGAATGTGTGGACAGATGACCACGTCGCAGCTTTGCAAATTTCTTCAATAGAGGCTGACTTCAAGTGGGCTACCGACGCAGCCATGGCTCTAACATTATGAGCCGTGACATGACCCTCAAGAGCCAGCCCCGCCTGGGCGTAAGTGAAGGAAATGCAATCTGCTAGCCAATTGGATATGGTGCGTTTCCCTACAGCCACTCCCCTCCTATTGGGATCAAAAGAAACAAACAATTGGGCGGACTGTCTGTGGGGCTGTGTCCGCTCCAGGTAGAAGGCCAATGCTCTCTTGCAGTCCAAAGTGTGCAGCTGACGTTCAGCAGGGCAGGAATGAGGACGGGGAAAGAATGTTGGCAAGACAATTGACTGGTTCAGATGGAACTCCGACACAACCTTTGGCAAGAACTTAGGGTGAGTGCGGAGGACTACTCTGTTATGATGAAATTTGGTGTAAGGGGCCTGGGCTACCAGGGCCTGAAGCTCACTGACTCTACGAGCTGAAGTAACTGCCACCAAGAAAATGACCTTCCAGGTCAAGTACTTCAGATGGCAGGAATTCAGTGGCTCAAAAGGAGGTTTCATCAGCTGGGTGAGAACGACATTGAGATCCCATGACACTGTAGGAGGCTTGACAGGGGGCTTTGACAAAAGCAAACCTCTCATGAAGCGAACAACTAAAGGCTGTCCTGAGATCGGCTTACCTTCCACACGGTAATGGTATGCACTGATTGCACTAAAGTGAACCCTTACAGAGTTGGTCTTGAGACCAGACTCAGACAAGTGCAGAAGGTATTCAAGCAGGGTCTGTGTAGGACAACAGCGAGGATCTAGGGCCTTGCTGTCACACCAGACGGCAAACCTCCTCCATAGAAAGAAGTAACTCCTCTTAGTGGAATCTTTCCTGGAAGCAAGCAAGATGCGGGAGACACCCTCTGACAGACCCAAAGAGGCAAAGTCTACGCTCTCAACATCCAGGCCGTGAGAGCCAGGGACCGGAGGCTGGGATGCAGAAGAGCCCCTTCGTCCTGCGTGATGAGGGTCGGAAAACACTCCAATCTCCACGGTTCTTCGGAGGATAACTCCAGAAGAAGAGGGAACCAGATCTGACGCGGCCAAAAAGGAGCAATCAGAATCATGGTGCCTCGGTCTTGCTTGAGTTTCAACAAAGTCTTCCTCACCAGAGGGATGGGAGGATAAGCATACAGCAGGCCCTCCCCCCAATCCAGGAGGAAGGCATCCGATGCCAGTCTGCCGGGGGCCTGAAGCCTGGAACAGAACTGAGGGACTTTGTGGTTTGCTCGAGATGCGAAGAGATCCACCAAGGGGGTGCCCCACACTTGGAAGATCTGGCGCACCACTCGGGAGTTGAGCGACCACTCGTGAGGTTGCATAATCCTGCTCAGTCTGTCGGCCAGACTGTTGTTTACGCCTGCCAGATATGTGGCTTGGAGCACCATGCCGTGCCGGCGAGCCCAGAGCCACATGCTGACGGCTTCCTGACACAGGGGGCGAGATCCGGTGCCCCCCTGCTTGTTGACATAGTACATGGCAACCTGGTTGTCTGTCTGAATTTGGATAATTTGGTGGGACAGCCGATCTCTGAAAGCCTTCAGAGCGTTCCAGATCGCTCGCAACTCCAGAAGATTGATCTGTAGATCGCGTTCTTGGAGGGACCAACTTCCTTGGGTGTGAAGCCCATCAACATGAGCTCCCCATCCCAGGAGAGACGCATCCGTGGTCAGCACTTTTTGTGGCTGAGGAATTTGGAAGGGACGTCCCAGAGTCAAATTGGAGCAAATCGTCCACCAATACAGGGATTTGAGAAAACTCGTGGACAGGTGGATCACGTCCTCTAGACCCCCAGCGGCCTGATACCACTGGGAGGCTAGGGTCCATTGAGCAGATCTCATGTGAAGGCGGGCCATGGGAGTCACATGAACTGTGGAGGCCATGTGGCCCAGCAATCTCAACATCTGCCGAGCTGTGATCTGCTGTGACGCTCGCACCCGCGAGACGAGGGACAACAAGTTGCTGGCCCTCGCCTCTGGGAGATAGGCGCGAGCCGTCCGAGAATCCAGCAGGGCTCCTATGAATTCGAGTTTCTGCACTGGGAGAAGATGGGACTTTGGATAATTTATCACAAACCCCAGTAGCTCCAGAAGGCGAATAGTCATCTGCATGGACTGCAGGGCTCCTGCCTCAGATGTGTTCTTCACCAGCCAGTCGTCGAGATATGGGAACACGTGCACCCCCAGCCTGCGAAGTGCCGCTGCTACCACAGCTAGGCACTTTGTGAACACCCTGGGCGCAGAGGCGAGCCCAAAGGGTAGCACACAGTACTGGAAGTGGCGTGTGCCCAACTGAATCGCAGATACTGTCTGTGAGCTGGCAGTATCGGGATGTGTGTGTAGGCATCCTTCAAGTCCAGAGAGCATAGCCAATCGTTTTGTTGAATCATGGGGAGAAGGGTGCCCAGGGAAAGCATCCTGAACTTTTCTTTTACGAGATATTTGTTCAGGGCCCTTAGGTCTAGGATGGGACGCATCCCCCCTGTTTTCTTTTCCACAAGGAAGTACCTGGAATAGAATCCCAGCCCTTCTTGCCCGGATGGCACGGGCTCGACCGCATTGGCGCTGAGAAGGGCGGAGAGTTTCTCTGCAAGTACCTGCTTGTGCTGGAAGCTGTAAGACTGAGCTCCCGGTGGACAATTTGGAGGTTTTGATGCCAAATTGAGGGTGTATCCCTGCCGGACTATTTGGAGAACCCACTGATCGGAGGTTATGAGAGGCCACCTTTGGTGAAAAGCTTTCAACCTCCCCCCGACCGGCAGGTCGCCCGGCACTGACACTTGGATGTCGGCTATGCTCTGCTGGAGCCAGTCAAAAGCTCGCCCCTTGCTTTTGCTGGGGAGCCGCGGGGCCTTGCTGAGGCGCACGCTGCTGACGAGAGCGAGCGCGCTGGGGCTTAGCCTGGGCCGCAGGCTGTTGGGAAGGAGGATTGTACCTACGCTTACCAGAAGCATAGGGACCAGTCTTCCTTCCCCCGAAAAATCTTCTACCTGTAGAGGTAGAGGCTGAAGGCTGCCGGCGGGAGAACTTGTCGAATGCGGTGTCCCGCTGGTGGAGAGACTCTACCACCTGCTCGACTTTTTCTCCAAAAATGTTGTCCGCACGGCAAGGCGAGTCCGCAATCCGCTGCTGGAGTCTATTCTCCAGGTCGGCGGCACGCAGCCATGAGAGCCTGCGCATCACCACACCTTGAGCAGCGGCCCTGGACGCAACATCAAAAGTGTCATAAACTCCTCTGGCCAGGAATTTTCTGCACGCCTTCAGCTGCCTGACCACCTCCTGAAAAGGCTTGGCTTGCTCAGGGGGAAGAGCATCAACCAAGCCCGCCAACTGCCGCACATTGTTCCGCATGTGTATGCTCGTGTAGAGCTGGTAAGACTGGATCTTGGCCACGAGCATAGAAGAATGGTAGGCCTTCCTCCCAAAGGAGTCTAAGGTTCTAGGGTCTTTGCCCGGGGGCACCAAAGCATGCTCCCTAGAACTCTTAGCCTTCTTTAGGGCCAGATCCACAACTCCAGAGTCATGAGGCAACTGAGTGCGCATCAGCTCTGGGTCCCCATGGATCCGGTACTGGGACTCGATCTTCTTGGGAATGTGGGGATTACTTAATGGCTTGGTCCAGTTCGCAAGCAATGTCTTTTTCAGGACATGGTGCAAGGGAACAGTGGACGCTTCCTTAGGTGGAGAAGGATAGTCCAGGAGCTCAAACATTTCAGCCCTGGGCTCGTCCTCCACAACCACCGGGAAGGGGATGGCCGTAGACATCTCCCGGACAAAGGAAGTGAAAGACAGACTCTCGGGAGGAGAAAGCTGTCTCTCAGGAGAGGGAGTGGGATCAGAAGGAAGACCCTCAGACTCCTCATCAGAGAAATATCTGGGGTCCTCCTCTTCCTCCCACGAGGCCTCACCCTCGGTGTCAGACACAAGTTCACGAACCTGTGTCTGCAACCTCGCCCTGCTCGACTCGGTGGAACCCCGTCCACGGTGGGGGCGTCGAGAGGTAGACTCCCTCGCCCGCATCGGCGAAGCTCCCTCCGCCGACGTAGTCGGGGAGCCTTCCTGGGAGGTGGCCGCAGTCAGCACCGCAAGCGGTACCGACGTCGGGGACCTCAACCTGGGCGATGGGCCAGCCGGCGCCACGCTCGACGGTACCGGAGGCGCAAGCACCGCCGGTACCGGAGGGGTAGGGCGCAACAGCTCTCCCAGAATCTCTGGGAGAACGGCCCGGAGGCTCTCGTTTAGAGCGGCTGCAGAGAAAGGCTGAGAGGCCGATGCAGGCGTCGACGTCAGAACCTGTTCCGGGCGAGGAGGCTGTTCCGGGCTGTCCAGAGTGGAGCGCATCGACACCTCCTGAACAGAGGGTGAGCGGTCCTCTCGGTGCCGATGCCTGCTGGGTGCCGAATCCCTCGGCGACCCAGAGCTCTCGGTGCCGACATGGGGAGGAGACCGGTGTCGATGCTTCTTCGACTTCTTCCGAAGCATGTCACCGGAGCTCCCCGGCACCGACGAGGAGGACGTAGAATCCATCCGTCGCTTCCTCGGGGCCGAGACCGAAGAGGGTCGATCCCGGGGGGGCTGTACCGCAGGAGCCCTCAGGGTAGGAGGAGACCCACCCGAAGGCTCACCGCCACCAGCAGGGGAATGGACAGCCCTCACCTGCACTCCTGACGATGCACCTCCGTCCGACGACATCAGCAGACGAAGTCTCGGTACCACCGACGTCGATACAGTCGCCCGATGCCTCGGCGCCGATGCAGAGGTCCGATGCCTCGATGCAGTCGATGGAGCGGCAGCCAAGGAAGATGGTCCGGACGCTGACGACGTCGATGCACTCGATGCCTCCGGTGCCGATGCCGACGAAGAGCCCGAGAACAAAACGTTCCACTGGGCTAATCTCGCTACCTGAGTCCGCCTTTGTAACAGGGAACACAGACTGCAGTTCTGAGGGCGGTGCTGGGCCCCTAGACACTGAAGACACGCAGAGTGCCTATCAGTGAGCGAGATTACCCGGGCGCACTGGGTGCACTTCTTGAAGCCGCTGGAAGGCTTCGATGTCATGGGCGGAAAAATCACGCCGGCGAAATCAAAAGCCGAAATGGCGAAAATTGAAGCACCAAAATTTAGAGGGAGAAAAATCTCGACCGAGGCCAAAAGAGGCCTACCCCGACAACGAAAGAAAACTTACGGGGCAAAAACTGAGAAATACGGGAAGGGCAGAAAACCCGAAGGGGTCTTCCAGAACACTACCGGAGCGCTTCCCAAACTTTTTTCAAGGAAAAAACAGCAAAAAACAGCAAAAAACACGTCGAAAAGGACGCGCGAGGTCGACTCTCTGGGGCACGAACGGCGTAACACGACCGTACCGAGTGCGGACGAAAGAAGACTGGCCGGCTCGAGCCGGTTTCGGGCGGGAAGACGGCCGCGCATGCGCGGTGCGCATGGGCGCGCGAGGACTAGCAAAGGCCTTTGCTAGTAAACTTTCCGATGGAGGGGGCTGCCGAGGACGTCAACCATCAGTGAGAACAAGCAGCCTGCTTGTCCTCGGAGAATGTGCCGATTACCACCCGATTACTGCCCGCACGCCAGAAAATAAAAATATTTTCCAGTGCGCATATTGGACATGTGTCAAAAATGAAATTACCACAAGGGCCATGCAGTAGCTGAGTGGTAACTCAAAATCAATGCGTGTTGGGCGTACGTAGGTGCCTATGCGGCTTAGTAAAAGGGCCCTTAAGTCTTACAGTCTGGAGAGCAAGGAAACAGACTTCCTCAATCCAGCCCTATGTTAGTTTCAGAACTGGGAAAAAGGCACTGACAAAAAAAATAAAACCTTTTTCATACTAGCAAAACAGTGCAGTTAAGGAACAGATATATACATGCCTTGAGAAAGCTAACCCAGTCAAAGTAGAAATATTAACAAAAAAAGGCCCGTTTCTGGAGCAAATGAAACGGGCGCTACCAAGGTTTTCCTCCCCAACCCCCCCTCCCTACCCACCTCTTCGTCGTTGTGAAGGCACTGACACCATTGCTCCGCACCTCGTTAACGCACGCCACCTTCATCTCCTGAGTCCTTGTTCGTTGTGAAGCCACTGACGCCATTGCTCTGCCCTCGATCTGTGACACCATTGCTCCGCCCTCAACGTCATAACGTTTGACGCGAGGGCGGGCCCAGAGACAATGATTTCGGTGGCTTCACCACCACGAACCCTTCGAACCCGAAGGAAGTGCCCGAAGGACGTGACACTGACGTCAGTGTCCTCAGAACGTTGAGGGTGAGTTTTATTATATAGGATTCCAGGACTTTAGCCGGAGACTGCTGCTTCTACTTATTTGACAGTTACGGGGTGAGAAACTTTACTTCCTTAATTTAGTGACGCACTGGACAAATACACAACAAATGCAGTGGAGGAGTGGCCTAGTGGTTAGGATGGTGGACGTTGGTCCTGAGGAACTGAGTTCGATTCCTGGCACAGGCAGCTCCTTGTGACTCTGGACAAGTCACTTAACCCTCCATTGCCTGCCACATTGAGCCTGCCATGAGTGGGAAAGCACAGGGTACAAATGTAACAAAAAAAAAAAATCTCTGTTTCTTGCTGCGTCTTACATTCCATGCATATCAAAACTGTTTGCAAGCTTATCTCTACATTATCTACTAAACATTCAACCGCTCCTACACCTTGGCTTAATTTTCCAGCAGATAATAAAATTAACAAAAAGTGTTCTTCTACTACAGCATAAAATCTAGTTCCCAGGACCGTATATAAGGTTAACCACAATACACCTTTAAAGAAAGTCTTCTTACTGTCTATGTTGGGAAGTGTAACCAATACACTCAAAACCACAAACCAAAGTGCCCTGCTTGATATTAAAGAAAAGCACACATCATTCTCTTAAACAATACCTCTTTCATTTATACATATTCCTCTTCCTTCTACTGGTTAAACCATCAATACCACATCCTTCACTCCAGTCCACATTATCATTACAGTTCTCTGACACATTTTCTCATACACTTAACCAAACACACTAGTGAGCTGAAGTCACAAAATACTATCTCAAAAGAAATATTTATTAGCTGACAGCCATCAGTAATCCCAGCACTGCTGTTGCAGCTTGCAGGGCATAAGCAATAAGGAGCCACTGTCCTGAATCACATATGATACCGAACATACAGCTCATCTCTCCTGCCTCTATATAAGAGAAGCATTAAGGCACACAGTACAAGCTAGAGGTTCCTTGCTTAATATAGTCTGTTCTACACACCACAATGTCTGCACTACTGAATACCACAACTTAAATATAACCAAATGCCTTTGCCTGATTTACTTAAATAGTCCTCACTTAAATAGATACCACACTCCTCTACTTAAATAGTCCCAAACTGGCCATTGGACAGAAAGGTCTTTAGTACCAATATTCCAGTTCTTTCAATATTCATACAAAGAAGCCCTAGCTGTGGAGACAAAATCTATGTAAACTTTCTTAGACATTTTCTCAAGGACAGAAACTAGAATAGCAACAAACTATCAACAGAGGGATAGGAGACAGCTAATCCCACAAGGATTGCCCTGGCCATGGGCAACATTGCTAAATTGGAAACAGATGTCCACTATCCCCTATAGCATTCCCACCCATGGGGTTCAATCTGACCTTCCAGCTTATAATTGAAAAAGAAAAACGCCTATATTGCGACCCAAATCGGGAGAAAGACGTTTATCTCACAAAAACTAATAAAGCGGTATAATCGAAAGCCGAATTTGGACATTTTCAACTGCACTCCGTCGCGGATGCGGCCAAAGTTGATGGGGGCGTGTCAAAGGCGTGGTGAAGGCGGAACTGGGGCGTGGTTATCGGCCGATCAGAGATAGGTGCCTTTCGCCGATAATGGAAAAAAATATGCGTTCTTAGCGAGAATTTAGGGCACTTTTCCTGGACCCTGTTTTTCCACGAATAGGGCCCCAAAAAGTGCCCTAAATGACCAGATGACCACTGGAGGGAGTCGGGGATGACCTCCCCTGACTCCCCCAGTGGTCACAAACCCCCTCCCACCACAAAAATATGCCGTTTCACAACTTTTTATGTTCACCCTCAAATGTCATACCCACCTCCCTGGCAGCAGTATGCAGGTCACTGGAGCAGTTATTAGGGGGTGCAGTGGACGTCAGGCAGGTAGACCCAGGCCCACCCCCCCCCCCACCTGTTACACTTGTGCTGGTAAATGGGAGCCCTCCACACCGCCCCCCAAACCCACTGTACCCACATGTAGGTGCCCCTCTTCACCCCTTAGGGCTATAGTAATGGTGTAGACTTGTGGGCGGTGGGTTTTGAGGGGGATTTGGGGGGCTCAACACCCAAGGGAAGGGTGCTATACACCTGGGAGCTCTTTTACCTTTTTTTTTTTTTTTTTTTTTTGTAAAAGTGCCCCCTAGGGTGCCCGGTTGGTGTCCTGGCATGTGAGGGGGACCAGTGCACTACGACTCCTGGCCCCTCCCATGAACAAATGCCTTGGATTTATTCGTTTTTGAGCTGGGCGCTTTCATTTTCCATTATCACTGAAAAACAAAAACGCCCAGCTCACAAATTGTTGAATAAAACATGGACGTCTATTTTTTTCGAAAATACGGTTCGGTCTGCCCCTTCACGGACCCGTTCTCGGAGATAAACGCTCATGGAGATAGACGTTTTCGTTCGATTATGCCCCTCAATATGTTCCAATCCGTCAACCCCACTATGAAAAGAAAAACCTGAATTACAAGAGAAATTGATGACAGTCAGGGCGCTAGCAGCCACAAAACATGTCAACTGATTCGAGGAAGAGGCAGAGAGCAACAAGAAAAATGCAGTACAAATGACATAAAATCAAGAGAAAAATCTACACTACACTGTCCACACTAAATACAATTTCTCCAAATAAATCCCCTTTAAAAAATCTCTACTCACCAAGACCTCTTTACTCTTTGTCTTCAGCATACAGAAAGGCAAGTCTGCTTTCCTCAAAATACTGACTCAATCTCTTCAGTTGCATGTCAGGTCAGGAGGATCAGGGACTAGACAATGAAATATGGGCACTCATTCAGAACCAGTCTCAGGTTCTCCCAGGCTTTTTTGGCACCAAGCTGTAGGTACAGGAGGGGGGGTGGGCCAAACACTTACCTTTCAAGCCTGTCCCTGAAGCGGACATAGCTTATTACCTTTAGATTGTAAGCTCTCTTGAGCAGGGACTGTCCTTCCCCATGTTTTAACTTGTACAGCGCTGCGTAACCCTTGTAGCGCTATAGAAATGCTAAGTAGTAGTAGTAGTAGCTTTCATGGCCTGGAGCCTGGGGAGCAGGTGGTGCTGCTGGATGAACAGCCTGTGGCGGTGCCTAAGGCACAGGCGCACCAGCAGCAGGCTCTCTGCGTGGCTGAAGTTTGGCTCACGTCAGTGCGCCATTTTTTCAGTGAGTGAGAGAATAGGTGTTGGAAAACAAGTGCCTTATATGGACGTCATTGCGTGACGGACGTCGTTTCGTGCACAGCTCCATATATGGATTACCATCCCATATATGGCCCTATCAGCACGTGGATGCCGTCGTAAGCATAGACGTCTTTGACGTGCATGCCTGGTTATTATGCGTGCGGAACTTGCCTTATATAGATGAGCACCCGACCCTTTTCACACATACACAATATGCATATAGCTGCATGTTCAGTAGGTGTACAGTGCATGCAGTTCCGCACATCCAGATAGGGCACATATGAGGAATATTCGGTGGAGCAGCATGATCTTTCTGTAGTTGACGCGTATAAACGTCCCTCATATTTTCCCTACCTGGATGTCCAGAACAGCATGTACTGTACTTGCGGTACACCTATGTACATTCTTTTACACACTTTCTGATTGGTCGTTTGCACCTGCGATAAATCGAACGTGTTAGGGTGCCCTATTTAGTCACGCTTATGCGCTCCTCATTTGGTCGTTTTGCAACAGGGATAATCGATTACCGAAAAACGCCCATACTATTTTTCGATTATACATGCCTGATTTGGGACGTCCTAAAGCGTACTTGGATGACCTTTCGATTATGCCCCTCTGTGTGATATAAATGTAAAAAAAAAAATCCTTTATCCTCCACCTTTAAGACACTGCCTATCTACTGCTGGATAGTGATGGCACAAGGAAAACAAGTTTGGTCCAGTGAAGACTAACTCAAAATAACCTGGTTCCTTAGATGGGCCCTAGTATTACCATATTAAAAACGCAACCACGCCATGCCTCTGTGGCTATGTTCCACTAATGTTATATGATTAACTGGATTTCTTGAAAGGATTATATAAACGTAGGATGCATGACTAGGGACACAAACATACATTTATCTATTCAATATCACAATTCCTCAAGCGCAGCCACAAAACAACTTTTTAGGGTGGATAATGTTCCTTTTATTATCGACCAAATAGAGATAAGAGTTTTCAGTTTTGGCACAGTATAAGTCATCATAAGAACAAAATATAAGAAAACCAATGGACTGCATAAGAGGCTTATAGCCCATTTATGTTTAAATAAAAGAGATTTGCATGAAACAAAATATTTATTTTTATTTTGACTTATAAAACCACTTGGCCCTGAAACATGTTCAAAACAGAATAATCCATTTGTGTATCTACAAATGAGGCAATGAAAGGAGAGTTTAATTCTACTTCCATTTAATTTCAATATATTCTATCACCAGGCTTCCCAAGGCAGATTACAACAGTTAAGATGAACCCATCAAGAAACAGGATATCCTCACTGAAATCTGGACATCTGTATTATATAGAAAAGTGAAGAAACACGAGCTCAACCTATAGAGTTTATAATTGTGGTTTCTACCGGCTGCAATAGTTTTTGAAGCTGTTTTAATGATATTCAATTGTTATTTCTTTTCTCCTCCAGCTTTTAAGGCACTGCCTATCCAACTGAAAATGCTTTAGACTTGTTACAGATGGACCAACAATAAAAAAATTACAAGGTAGATGCAGAAGCTCATAAGTTTGCTTGCTTTGTTTTGAGTGAACAGCAATGATGGCTGTGCGGGGGAATGGAAACAGATTAACTAAACTGGCTTCCTTGCTTACAATGGACTAGATAGGCTCACTTCCACTCCTGTCTATTAAACCTCCTTGGGTGGTTCTTTCTTCCTCCCCTACCCCCCCCCCCCCCCGAGTCTTACATCTTTCGCATTTCACCCGCTCTCTACCATCCGCGTGGTCATTTTCACTGCCCTGAAGCTTTCTCCCTCTAGCACCAGCTATTCACATAGTCAGCCTTCTGCCAGCACCGGAGCCTCTCCTCAGGCATGTCCTGCCTACTCTACTGCAACTTCCTGTTTTCTGCAGAGGTGGGACGCGCCTGAGGAGAGGCCCTGACGCTAGCAGAAGGCTTTCTATGTCAATCACTGGTGCTGGCGGGAGAAGACTTCAGGGTGTAAAAACCAAGGAGGTTTAATAAACAGGAGTAGAGGAGTGTGGTAGCCGTGTTAGTCCACTCTTAAGGTTATCAATAGAAATCAAACAAAATAAAACATGGAAAAGAAAATAAGATGATACCTTTTTATTGGACATAACTTAATACATTTCTTGATTAGCTTTCGAAGGCTGCCCTTCTTCGTCAGATCGGAAATAAGCAAATTTGCTAGCTGACAGTGTATATAAATGAAAACATTCAAGCATTACTATGACAGTCTGACAGGGTGGGAGGATGGGGGTGGGTCGGAGGTATGCATGGGGACATCAAAGCATATCATTGATATTCTAACAGGATGGGTGTGGAAGAGCTGAGCTGGAAGAGACATTTCTGAATACACACCAGACCAAACCTCTAAAATACTACTGGTACATCGATGACATTTTTATGATTTGGACGGAGGGTGAAGAAACTCTGAAACAATTTTATTCTGCCTTCAATACATACCATCCTACAATCAGATTCAAAATTGACTACTCCCCAGAAAAAGTCAATTTTTTGGACACCACGGTCTCAATCAGTGATGGCTGTATACAAACATCTATATACAAGAAACCCACAGACAGATGCAGCTACCTCCACAACTCCAGCTTCCATCCTTCACATACAAAAAGATCCATCATTTACAGCCAAGCCACAAGATACCACCGTATCTGCTCTGACCCAGGGGACAGAGACAGACACCTTAAAAGCCTGAGTGCATCCTTCAAACAGAAAGGCTACAACCCCAAAATAATCTCCAAGAATATTGCCTCCTCTCTCAAAACACCCAGGGAGAATCTGCTACAGTACAAGGAGAAAAAAATCCACAGACAGAATTCCCCTTGTAGTGACATACAATCCAGAGCTGGAAAAACTGAGGAAAATCATTAGAGATCTACAACCTATACTCCAGGAGGATGAATTACTGAAATAGATATTCCCATCCCCACCAGTACTGGCCTTCCGACAACCACCCAACTTAAAACACAAGCTAATCAGAAGTAAACTTCCATCACAGACTGAAAAGGAACAGAAGGGCACACGTCCCTGCAGTTTATCCAGTTGCAAACTATGCCAAAATATTTCACAGGACCCCACAGTTACCCACAAAGGAAAGATATTCAACATAAAGGGATCTTTCACTTGCTCATCTTCCAATGTGGTATATATCATTCAGTGTAAAAAATGTAACGAAGGATGCTATATTGGAGAAACAGGCCAGATGCTTAAGACAAAATTCAATTTACATAGACATCACATGAACAATGCAGCCAGTAGGGCCCCCGCACCGGTGGGACAGCACTTCACACAACCAGGACACTGTACCAGTGATTTCACAGTGTGAATACTGAAAGGTAACTTTAAAACCATACAAGAACGTAAGACCTTTGAAGTCAGAATGATTGAATATTTTAACACCCAACAGAAAGGACTTAACAAGGACCTGGGGTTCCTAGCCCATTATAAACCATAAAGCTGTATGTCTCTGTTGATCACCCACCCCTCACCTATCCACACCCACCCTGTTAGAATATCAATGATATGCTTTGATGTCCCCATGCATACCTCCGACCCACCCCCATCCTCCCACCCTGTCAGACTGTCATAGTAATGCTTGAATGTTTTCACTTATATACACTGTCAGCTAGCACATTTGCTTATTTCCGATCTGACGAAGAAGGGCAACCTTCGAAAGCTAATCAAGAAATGTATTAAGTTATGTCCAATAAAAAAGGTATCATCTTATTTTCTTTTCCATGTTTTATTTTGTTTGATTTCTATTGATAACATAAACAGGAGTGGAAGTGAGCCTATCTAGTCAATTGTAAGCAAGGAAGCCAATTAGGACGGTCTAAGTTTCCCCTTCCCAGCGCAGCCATCATCCCCGTTTACTCAAAACAAAGCAAGCAAACCTATGAGCTGTTGCATCCACATTGTCGTTTTTTTTTTTTTTATTATTGTTGGTCCATCTGTAGCAAGTCTAAAGCTGTTTCAATTGGATAGGCAGTGCCTTAAAAAGTGGAGGACAAAAGTTGTTTTTTTTTTTTACTTATTGGACAGATTTTTAATTTATTTGAAAGCTTCCCATATGTAGTTATATTTCATGAGATAACAATTGAATATCACTAAAACAGCTTAAAAAATTATTATAGCTGGTAGAAACAGCAATTTTAAACTCTGTATTTTGTGCTCATTTTTCTACACTAATAAATAAATAAATAAATACACTGTATACAATACAGATGGCCAAATTTCAGTGAGGATATCCTGTTTCTTGATGGGTTCATCTTAAATGCTGTTGTAATCTGCCTTGGGAAGCATGGTATTATAAAGATGATAGAATATATTGAAATTAAATGGAAGCTGTATTAAACTCTCCTTTCATTGGGGTATATGTAATCACATTTTCATCTGTTTTGTAGAACTTTACCTTTTAGATACACAAATGGATTATTCTATTGTTTGAGCATGTTTCAGGGCAAGTGGTTTATAAGTCAAAATAATAAAAATATTTTCTGTTAAACAGATCTCTCATTTGTAGAAACATAACTAAATGGGCTATAAGCCCTTTATGCAGACCATTGGTTTTCTTATATTTTGTTTTTGTGATGGCTTATACTGTGCCAAAACTGGAAATACAGTGAGACAGAATAATAGAATTCAGTAACATCCAAAACTTATTTTTAATGTTTTAATCATCTAATATAATAAAACGCACCGTGAACGTTCTAATGAGGACAACGTTCTGAAGCCATCTGACGTCACTCCCTGAGTCCCTGGCTGTAGGGTTCGTGGCGTTCGTGGTGTTCGTGGTGTGAAGCCATCCAGCCGTCTCTGCCCCGCCCTCGCGTCTAAACAAACAAATCCGGAAGCGAAGCGTCAGGGAAGGAGGCGGCGCTCCCGACGTGTACCCTTCCCTTCGCTGTGTTCCGCCTTCAAAACAAGGCGGAACACAGCGAAGGGAAAGCTAGACGTCGGGAGCGCCACCTCCTTCCCTGACGCTTCGCTGCACGAACCGCCACGGAGGTAAAGTTAAAAAGAATAAAAAAAAAAAAAAAAAAGGGATGCATGGATGCATGGATGCGAAGGGGGGGGCCATGGATGCGAGGCATGGATGCGAAGGGGGGGGGCATGGATGCGAAGGGGGGGGGGGGGAGAAGAGGGCGGGCCAGGCTGGGACATGGGAGAGAGAGTAGCATTGATGCCGGGGGGGGGGGTCATGGAAGGGCGAGAGGGGACTTGCTGGAAAAGGATGAATGGAGGCGGCAGGGGACAGAGGAGCATGGATGGGTATGGATTAGGAGGGCAGGGCACAGGGAGAGAGGGGAATTACTGGAAATGGATGAATGGAGGGGACAGATGGGCATGGATGGATATGGATTGCAGAGCAGGCCTCAGGCAGAGAGGGGAAATGCTGGATAGGGAAAAATGGAGGGGCCAGGTGACAGAGGAGCATGGATGGGCATGGATTGGAAGGGCAGGACTCAGGGAGAGGGGAATTGCTGGATAGGGATGAATGGAGGGGACAGATGGCCATGGATGGATATGGATTGCAGAGCAGGCCTCAGGCAGAGAGGGGAAATGCTGGATAGGGAAAAATGGAGGGGCCAGGTGACAGAGGAGCATGGATGGGCATGGATTGGAAGGGCAGGACTCAGGGAGAGGGGAATTGCTGCATAGGGATGAATGGAGGGGACAGATGGCCATGGATGGATATGGATTGCAGGGCAGGCCTCAGGCAGAGAGGGGAAATGCTGGATAGGGATGAATGGAGGGGGCAGGTGACAGACAAACATGGATGGCCATGGATTGGGAGGGCAGGGCTCAGGGACAGAGGGGAATTGCTGGAAAAGGATGAATGGAGGGGGCAGGGGACAGATGGCCATGGATTGGGAGGGCACGGCTCACACTCTCTCTCTCATATACAATGTCTTTCTGACTCTCACTCTCACACAGTCTGTCTCACACAGTATCACATTCACTCTCTATGTGCCACACAGTCACTCACACACTCGCTTGGTGTCATACACTCACTCTCACAGAGAATCTGTGTCTCACACACACTCTCTCTCTTGCCCACACACACACACTCTCTCTCACACTGTGTCTCACATACACACACTCTCATTCTCACACACACTCTCTCACAAACACACTCACACCCAGACTCACTCTCTCTCTCACACACTCACACTTTCACTCTGACTCTCAAACAGTCACTCTCACATACTCTCCCAAACATACACACTCCAAGGAAAACCTTGCTAGCGCCCGTTTCATTTGTGTCAGAAACGGGCCTTTTTTACTAGTCTTTATTAAAAGCAAGACATGTTGGTTGATAAGCTTCATACAGAAGAATAAACAGTAAATCATCCAACATGGCACAATAAAAACTTTACTTTAACCTCAAGAACCCTTCACCAACTGTACTCCCCTCCCTCCCTATAAGCCCACCTGTTTCCACCCGCCAAAATAACACAACACATGTACAGATCAGTAGGACTCAAAGCATTTTATAACATGTAAAGTAATAAACAACAGTTTATACCACATTGTTTAACCACACTTTGGTTTTGCCTTTGGGTTGAATAAACAATACCATGTTCATGTAAGGTCTAGATAAAAAAAAATCCAAATAATTTATGTTTAAGGCATATGCCCTAAATATGTAATACTTGGTAGCAATAATTAAACAATGATGGAATATTCACATAGCAGGCAGCCAACAGATTTATTTTCCACTGAAAATAATCAACTTTGTATAAACTTGGTGACTAATACTGTGCTGCTTTCTTTTTTGTATTTTGGCGGTGTATTGTTTGCTTGCATAATAAAATCGCACTTGCAAATATTTTTCTGACATGGCTTTAATTAATAAAAGCTACCATAAGATGCAGACACAGTTGTATAATTAACTTTATAATTTTATTTGGGTAATGACTGAGAAAAATGCTATTAAAATTTATATTACAAAGCATGAAGTTGACTTGGTTAACTTCTGCTGTATATCAACCAGTAGTAAATAATAGTAATAAACAATATGAAGTGCATTTTTATAATATACCACTGCATTCTTCAAAACAGAAGGAGCAAGTTCCCACAAACCATCTAGGCACAGATAAAAAAAAAGTTTTCAAATGCTCCCAGGTTTCAACCTAATACATGTTAAATGTGGGATCTGAATGTCATAAATAAATAAATAGATAGAAACTCTGAATGTTGAGCACCTGATTCTCATACCATGATGCCTGTTTTAGTGGCCCATTACCAGGCGAAAAAAAAATCTCTGCACGAATATAACACGTGCTAGGGTGTCCCTGTAACCAGCCCCTCCAACTGACCACTGATTAAGATTTATAACTCTACCTATGAAAAGTTATCCTGTTTTTATGCTTCCTCTGTGTACATCCGTATGCTGCACAAGCTGGCATGTTTGAAAATATAAGAGATTAAATAAAAATGCTACCAACAATAAAGAACGACAACGTAGATGCAGCAGCTCATAGGTTTGCTTGCTTTGTTTTGAGTATACGGGGATGATGGCTGCATGGGGAAGGGAAAACTCAGACTCACCTAATTGGTTTCAGCATTTTGACGTCACTTCATCTCCTGTCTATTAAACCTCCTTGGTAAAAACGACCACGCGGATGGGAGAGAGTGGGCAGAAGAGAGGAGAAGATGCAAGACTTGCTTGGGATGGGGGAGGAGGCAGAGAAAGATATTGGCATGTGGTGCATAGGTGCCATTTTTTCTAAAATCTGTATGAGGGAGCGAACGCTGCCCCTGCGCCCCACCTAGCTACGCCACTGAGAACTGTGCCCTCTGAGAGAGCACTTTGACCCCTACTTAGGCACCAGCATCTGGGAACATCTCTCCCAGTCTTTCTAGTTCTAATTTGGGCTCTCTAGTGCTTTTACTTGTTCCTATCAAGTGGTTAACTGGTGAATCAATGAGTGTGATTTTATAGCTGACAACACTTCTTTTACTGTCTGGAGATGTATCTTTAAAAGATGTATGTACTGTAGTAATACGGATAGAAATGCTCAATTACGTAAATTTTCTTATGAAACATCTGCAAAGCTTGAGGACCATGATAAGAAAGTTGCTGTTGAACAGTGTGTGACTAAGTCTAAAGCTCAAGTTTCTACTTTACAGTCTGTGGTTACTTCCGCTACATATTGTAGAGAGGAAGGCCAACTTAGGCATGCTGCAGATCTAGGGGGTATAGAACTATCCTACACACAATGCCAGGAGGGAGAGGGAAGGAAAGGCAACCTAGAAACCCCGATATGGAATCCTTCCCTAGGAGGGAAGGGAAGGACACTGGGGAAAAAGAGTTATACCAGAGGGTGGCCAGTAGGGGGAGCAGCCATGCTAAAACTCCGTTTCCATGGTTAAGAAATCAATACAAGATTCTGTTGCAGGAATGGATGCATGAATTTGTGATGCTTCAGGAGTCAGACAGCACACACCAGTATGAGAGAAAAATCTTCTTTATTTGCCAGCAAACAAAGCAAGACATCAGTTCTAGCTCTCTTCTCTTTCTCTCAGCTCTCTGGGTCTTTCTCTCAGCTCTCTGGGTCTTTGTCTCAGCTGCTTCTCTTCTTATGCTGTCTTCTCCTTCTTCTGTCTGTTCCTTCTGTCCTTCTCTTTCTTCTGAGCTCCTTCTGAGTTCTTTCTGACGTAAACTGCTTCTGCTCCTACTTAAATACTGTTCTATCCAGCCTAGCCTAGCCCAGCCCCCTTACTCCCAATTGGTTAAGAAATTAGATTGGCTACCTTGCCTCAACCAATCATTACTTCTGAAATATCAGTTACATAGGTTCCAGACATCCTAAACTGACCTCTGACCTGGGGCCCCTTAAGCCAGACATTTGGTCTCCAGTCTCTTACATGTTATTATGATTGATTTCTCATATTCCTAGTACTAACTGCTAACTAAACTCTGGCATTCATTAAAGAGGTCAAAAGTCAATCTTACTTAATAGCATACATATCAGGTTATTACTTCCAGGAGGCCAGTCCTACACTTAGCTATAATTAATCAAGGAGAAGAGAGCTGACTAGTTCTGACCTTTTTCACCTATCAGCTCCATACACAGAACTAGCTAAGACCGCAGAAAACTCAAAACACATGTTGGCCCCCCCTTCACTGCAATCCTTGCTTAGAAAATACAGCAGAGAGTAACATTAGATTTAAAAAGGTATTCTACATTTAACTACACAGAATACACATATTCTAAAATAAGCATAATCAGTATTCCTTATAAGATATATCTAAACATCAGGAATATCTAGAATTATTTAGAATCTAACTAGCATTAAACTAATTCTTTTAAAACTACGGCATGTCTGGCTCATGCTTTGTTCATTCATAATAGTTTACAGCTGTGCCAGCTAGCATTGGCAATTCACAAGGGACAGAGTTTCATTTCTCACTGACCTTTCCTAACCCTTTTGCTCGACAGCTAGAGTTCAATATAATCTGAACCATCTGGCATACCTTCACTTCACTTACAAAGTAAAAGTTGAAATTTGAAATAAGAATTCAATTCAAATACCAAGCTTTTAACAGAATTAACCCTTCATATGATTTCTCAGAATTATTCAATTTCTTTTGCCCACTGCCTCATTCCCCCCTTTGAGACTAAAATCAGCTTATGCAGAGATAAGTCTCACAACTCAAACTCTGGAGATTATAGTGATCCTAACTAGGAATAGACTTGTGAATCACCATTACCCTACTTGTTAAGGTTCGACGGCATACTGCCAAAGCACATGAAGCCAGGAAACAAAACAACAACCCTGCTAAAACTAAGACTATTAGGGAAATGAACAAGGGACGTATCCAGGAGGTCAATGACCACCACCAAGAGGTAAGGTCTAATCCTCCTCGGTAATCCTCCACATTAAGGCTGGCCAACTGTAGGACTTTATCCATAGCATGCCTAACTACATGCGTCCTATTTATGACAATAGTACAGCACTCTGAAGAATTTAGCACTGTGCAGAGGCCACCCTGAGCTGCAAAGAGGTAGTCAAGGCCCATACGATTATACCTAGAAACTATACTTAATTCATTAATTTGATCCTGCAATGCATTGACTACCACGTTCAGCTCATGAACTAAAACATGGAGTAGGGATTGAAGTCTCCGGGTAGCCATACCTAGTTCAGTAATACCCGCTACCGGGCCTCCAATTGGAATCCAGGCCGTGGCAGAAAGGGCTACAAGTCTCTTTTTAGTCAGAGGATAAGTAGAATTGATATACTGGAGGGCTAATTCAATCGCCTCATCCTCTGTGGCAACGGAGGAGGGTAAGGACAAAGCCTCTCGCTTAGAGCGGTGCGGGGATAGTGGCTTAAGAGGAATAACTTTAGGAAAATAATTCAAGGTTACCAATACACAAAAATCATATGTGGCGGGAAGAATCATGTGGAGGACATTATCACAGAGCCAGTAATGACCAAGAAGAGGGTGAGGAAAGTTCCCAATAAATGTTGGCTCAGGCTGGACAGGGTACTTAGGGTGCCCATAATGCGAGCCCCTATCCCAGGGGGAACGAAGACGAAATGGAGACTTTGCACACCATAGGCGCCAATCCCCAATTGTGACAGGCCGCTCATTTGTTAGTAACTCTTCATACCCCGGGGACTTATGAAAGTAGAAAATAAGCTTGGACACTATAGTCTTCTCAGTGGTACGCTTAGGAGCCAGATAATCACCTGGGTCATAATCTACAGGTATGGTAATAGGGCACATAGGAGTACCTGGAGAAACTACCCACACAGGTTCCTCCTTCTCTGGGAGAACATTAGTATAGTTACAGGGAATGGGAAGAACAGTTGAGATGTCTCTTGTTAAACAAAACACTCCAGAAGCTGGATAGGGAGACGTAAAGACTGGCCTTAGAGAAGAGTCAGAGGGGGAAGTAGCATTATAAAAGGACCACCAAGTATAATCCTGGCTCCAAGGGCCTGAACTCGAAAAATAGGGAGGTATAAGAGCTGGGAGTTGCACAGGGACAGGTACAGCTGGGACATCTGTAGTATAAGGAGAAAATCGGGAACACACAATACAAGGGGAAGTAATCTTGACCTGGCTAATTAGTTCCTGGACAGAGTGTAACCAAAGGTTGGAGCGAGTTGGGGTATTAGGAACAAGGAGGCAAGGAGTAGAAAACAACAAAAGCATCCAAACTACTAACATTTTCTTTCTTCCTAATCTAAAACAAATACAGCAAACTAATTAAGCAATAATATTTCAACAGTCTGTGCTAATCACAGATTACTCTCATATAGTGTTCTCAGTCTTTGAGTTCTTATACCAGTTGGGATAAACCCTCAACTGATAAGGATCAAGCTTTCAAATTCCAAGAAAGCCAGAATCAGGGCAAGAAAGAGTCCCAGTGTGAAGCCGAAGTTCAGCCGCTCCTGCAGTATGCAGTTGACCCTTCTTTTCAGCTAGTAGATTCTTTGGTTCGGGTCAGGCGCAACTTCAATGGCTCCGCTGGATCTCTTTCTGCTCTCCACTGTTTAGGCTCCGTCTGATCCGTGCTGGGCTCAGTCTGATCAGCAGACTTAATTCGAGACCAATGGACCCATGGAGTAATCCCTGCGACCTTCACAGCTGCAGGGGTAGAAAGCAAAACAGTAAAAGGTCCTTTCCATCGGGGCCCCAAAGGCTGGAGCTTCCAGTCTTTCACCCAAACTCTATCCCCTGGCAGGAAGGAATGTACCTGAGCCTGGAAGGGGACAGGGTTTATTTCTCTCACATAAGACTGAAGCTCAGAAATTATCTTTCCCAAGAGGGCTACCTGCTCCTGCACCTGGGCAGACCCTAAAATCCCTATGTCTCCCTTAATTCCCTATAAAATGGCTGGGGGCTTCCCATACACAATTTCAAAGGGAGAGAGGGCTGTTCCTTTAGTTGGGGTGCATCGAAGGCGAAAGAGGGCTAGTGGCAATGCCTGTGGCCATTTCAATTGGGTTTCCTGACAAATCTTTGCTAGGCTATTTTTCAAGGTTCTGTTTGCCCGCTCAACCTGCCCTGAACTCTGGGGACGATAGGCACAATGCAATTTCCAGGTAATGCGCAATGCACGGGACAGGGCCTGAAGTGTAGCTTCAACAAAGGCGGGACCATTATCTGAACCTATGGCAAGGGGCAGTCCATACCTGGGGATGACATCCCTAAGGAGGGCTCGAGCTACTTCTGTGGCTTTCTCAGTGACTGTAGGATATGCTTCCACCCACCCAGAAAAGGTACAGACCATGACTAAGAGGTATCGGAACCTACCACTCCTGGGCATTTCTGTGAAGTCTATAACTAGGGACTCAAAGGGTGTTAGTCCTCTAGACTGAACTCCTGGTGGAATACGGGGTCCCTGACGAGCATTATTCTGGGCACAGAGAGTACATCGGGCAGAGGCAGTGGCAACCAGACTATCCAATCCTTCCAGCACCACTACTCGATTGAGTAGGCGGGCTAGTGCTGTTTTCCCTAAGTGTGATAGGTCATGAGCTTGAGACACTACAGGCCAAGCTAGGTGGCGTGGCACCAGAACTCTGGTATCAGGGAGATGTAACCAGCCATCAGGTCTCCTTACTGCACCTTCTTCTTGAGCCCATTTCTCTTCCACTTGGGTATATATAGGTGTCCATTCTTGCAGTCGGATTTGGAACAGGGGGGTCACAGTACTTGCTGGGGGTCCTCGAGCAGCTTCCTTGGCCACCCGATCAGCATGGCGGTTCCCTCGGGCCACTGGAGTATCTATTCTTTGGTGTCCCCTGCAATGAATGACAGCTACCTTCTTAGGGGCCCACACAGCCTCTAGCAGCTGAAGTATTTCAGGTCCATACTTAACAGGTTGGCCTGCAGCATTTATGAGTCCCTTTTCCTTATACAAAGCTCCATGAGCATGTAGGGTTGTGAAGGCATACTTGGAATCAGTATAAATGTTGGTTACCAGTCCTGCTGCTAACTCCAGAGCTCGTATGAGGGCCACAAGTTCTGCTTTCTGGGCTGAAGTTCCTTGGGGCAGGGCTCTCGCTTCTATCACCTTGTCCTCTGTCACCACAGCATAGCCTGCCAGTCGCTTGGAGTTCTCCACATAACTGCTTCCATCTGTAAAATAAATTACATCTGGGTCCCTCCACGGAACATCTTTAAGATCTGGTCGACTGGAGTACACTTCATCCATAGTTTGGATACAGTCATGATCCGGTGGTCCCTCAGATGCTGGCAAAAGAGTAGCAGGATTGAATGTAGCCACTGTTTCCAGGTGTATCCGTGGATTCTCACACAAGCTAGCTTGGTACTTAACCATACGGTTATTTGTAAACCAGTGATTGCCCTTATACTCCATGAGGGTGAGAACTGCATGGGGGACTTTAACAACCAGTTCTTGCCCCAAGGTCAACTTATCAGCTTCCTGGACCAGTAAGGCTGTTGCTGCAATGGCCCTCATGCAGGCTGGCCATCCTTTAGCCACTCCATCCAGCTGTTTAGACAGGTATGCAACAGGCCTCTGCCAAGATCCCATCATCTGGGTCAGCACACCCAGAGCAACCCCCTGTCGCTCGTGGACATACAATGAGAAAGGTTTCTCCACATCAGGAAGGCCTAACGCAGGGGCTTGGAGTAGGGCTTTCTTTATGGCAATGAAGGATTGTTGAGCAGTAGGTCCCCATTCAAATGGTTCCTTTTCACCCCCCTTTGTGGCTTGGTAAAGGGGTTTCGCCATCAATGCAAAATTTGGAATCCAAATTCTGCAAAATCCAGCTGCTCCCAGGAATTCCCTAACTTCTCTTCTGGACTTGGGTTGGGGAATTGCAGCTACCGCTTGCTTCCTACTAGCATCCAGTCTCCGACTTCCCTGGGAAATACAAAAGCCCAGATACTTCACTTCTGACTGACAAAGTTGGGCCTTTGAGCGTGAGACCTTATAGCCTGCATCCAAGAGTAGCTCCAGCAATTCTCTAGTAGCCTCAAAACACTCTTCCTGAGTCACTGCTGCAATCAGGAGGTCATCTACATACTGGAGTAAAACTCGCCTGGAAGGCTCAGATTTAAAAGTCTTAAGGTCTTGCCCTAGGGCTGTCCCAAAAATGGTGGGGGAATTCTTGAACCCCTGTGGCAGGCGGGTCCATGTATACTGAAGCTTCCTTCCTGTTACTGGGTTTTCCCATTGAAAGGCAAAAAGCAATTGACTGGCTGGGGCCACCCGAATACAAAAGAAGGCATCTTTTAGGTCTAGTGTTGTGAAATGGGTAGCTCCAGAAGGTATCAATCCTAACAGGACATATGGATTAGGCACTACAGGGTGTAATGAAATAGTGGATTTGTTAACCACTCGTAAGTCTTGGACTGGCCGGTAGTCCTCAGTCCCTGGCTTCTGAACTGGCAATAGTGGCGTATTCCATGGAGACTGACAAGGACGAATAATTCCATAGGATAACAGACGATTCAAATGTGCTTGAATCCCTTCCAGAGCCTTTCTGGGAATTGGGTATTGACGAAGATGGATTGGCCGGGCACTTGGAAGTAAATCTACATGTACAGGAGGAATATTTCGGGCCAACCCTGGGGGATTATCTTCTGCCCATACCCCACTGACCTGAAAGCTGTCTGCCAGGGGTAGGTCAACTTGGCCATGTGACTGATGCAGCCGCCATTCTTCTTCAAGAGGGCAGCAGAAACTCAATATACCCTTAGGGCTGGAGGTCGGGGGCCGAAAGGAGACTGAAGTCTGGCCATCAGAGTCAAAGGAAATTTGGGCCCTAAGCTTGGACAGCAGGTCTCGACCTAACAAAGGGATTGGACAGTCTGGCATATACAGGAATTCATGAGTGACTATGTGTGAGCCTAATTGGCATCTACGGGTTGTCAGGAAGGGCCTCCGGTTCTGCACCCCCGTGGCTCCCACCACTCGGACAGTTTTTCCAGACACAGGCGCTAATCGCTCCGTCACAACAGAATGTTCAGCTCCTGTATCAATCATGAATGGAATTGAGCGGCTCCCTATAGTTAGCTTGACCATAGGTTCCTGGGAGCCCAGTTTGTAGGAACCCGGTCTGTCCTATTCGTCCCATTCTGCCATCTCGGCTATCCCGATGATGTCAGATTCAGGAGGCTCATATCTTCCCTCTCGAACTCGGCCTCGGCTTCCTCGATCTCCTGGTCCCCTTCTCAGTCCCTGGCGCCTCTGGGGGCATTCATCTTTCCAGTGCCCTCTTTCCTTACAATAGGCACACTGGTCCCTCTCCAATCTTGGTCTGGGATTCTCCCCCCTTGGCCGGGATTGATTGAAGGAATCTCGGGGCCTGACTGGTGGTCCGGGGTCCCACTTTGGCTTCCCATTAGCTAGAGGTCGACCTCGGTTAAGGGTGGAATTAGTAATGGCTGCCGCTAAAAGGTCGGCCTTCTTCTGCATCTTCCGGTCAGCCTCTCGGCGCACCTCCTGATCTCTATTAATGAAAACCTTGGTTGCGATCTCAATTAGCTGGGTGGTATTCATCCCTGCGAATCCCTCCTGACGCTGCAACTTCTTCCGGATATCTGGCATACTCTGGGCCACCAATGCACTATTCACCATTCTCTGGTTTTCTTGGGCTTCAGGGTCAAATGGGGTGTATGTTCTGTAGGCTTCAATTAGTCGCTCTAAAAAGGCCCCAGGGGATTCAGTTGCCCCTTGGAGAATTTCAGAGACCTTTGCCAGATTAATGGGCCTCTTTATACCTTTCCTCATACCTTCCAGTAAGTCCCGGCAATAGCCAGACAACAGTTCATAGTGCTGCCCATCATTTGGATCCCAATCTGGAGCTGCGCGAGGAAACCGAGCTCTAACCCATCCCTCTGGGTCCTGTGTCCCCCCGGGGACACGCTCTCGCGTGATGGCCTCAGCATTTTGCAAAATCTTCCGCCTCTCCTCAGTTGTGAAGAGGGTCAGGAGAAGTTGTTGACAATCAGTCCAGGTTGGGTTATGGGTGGCCATAATGCTAGCCACTAGGTCCACCACTGCCTGAGGCTTTTCAGTATAAGAGGGGTAATGCGTCTTCCAATTCAGGAGATCGGTGGTTGTGAAGGGTACATACTGATAGGCCTGTGCCTGTATAACCTGACCCTGATTATTAGGATCTGGTCGAGTGGTAGTTACCTGGCGGAGGGGCAGAACTCTCGAGGAGGTGGGAATGGAACCTGAGGTAGAGCTAGGAGCTACCCTCCTATCATGCTCAAAGGTGATTGCAGCAGGTCTAACCCATTCAGTGGAGGTATGTTGAACCCCTGAGGGATGGGGAGGGGTACTCATAGACTGAGAGGTGGTCACAGGTGAGTCAGTCCATTGAAAGGGATGCCGGGCCCCTAATGAGTGGGTAGGGGTATTAGAAGGAGAGGCTGGGCTGTCGGGAGTTGAGGAGTCAGGGAGTGGAACCCAAAACGGGTCTTCAGAGGTTAACAGGAGAGGATTTGGCACAGAAGGGTAGAGGCCAGGTGAAAAGTCCAACCTAGGATGTGGTGGGGTTCGCACAGTGGGGGAGGAACTATCTGGAGAAGCCTGTGCTGGAGAAGCTTGGGCTGGGCGACGTGGATCTCTAGGGGTAGCACGGAACCCCAACAATGGGCCATAAGGTGGTGGCTCAAGGTCTGAGGGGTCATCAGAGAGTATGGGTTTCTCAGACAGGGTAGGGGCGGAAGCCACCGATTGGGTGGTAAGCTTCCTAGGGCTCTTTCCCTCTTCTAGTTTAGATTTTCTAATCTTTCTTTGAACACGGCCTAACATGAATTTTACTGGGGATCCCATATAAGTTTTCAACCAGGAGGGAGGGTCAGTCACAAGGCTGTCCCAGGAATCTATATAAGGGAGTTGTTCAAAATATTCTGGTTCTCTTACAACTATGCTGTAGACCTTCCGGATTACTTCAATATCTAAGCTGCCACTAGGGGGCCACCCCACTCCCATAGATGGCCACTCAACTTCACACAAGGTTCTTAAAGTACTTGAGCTTAAAGTCTGTCCATAGTCATTAATTAAAAATCCTTTCTTGAAGTTCTTAAGCATACAATCTAGGGGGGTATCAATTTGTCTAGATGATTTCCCACCCATAATGCTTACAGTTACAACACACAAAGAGGGGGGGAATTTTTGAGAATGCAGTAAGGGGTCTGCACTCTCGAGACACTAGGTAGACAGACAACAATCGCTTCCTTCCGTTGCTGACCAATTGAACTCGCGTTAATTGGAAATGCAGCTATAAGAAGTCCGCACTCATTAACATTCAGGCATCACACATTCATTCAGTACAGAAAATCCCACCCAACAATTTCAGATTTCTCAAATACAGATAAGCTCAAGCGTTTTCGCTTCTAGTCCCCGCGACTAGAAGGTACTAGGGCCTTCGCTGAGAATTGATCAGATTCTCCTTCCCTCCTTCTTGAGGGGCTGATTTACAATTTTCTAGCTAGAATTACAATACAAAATACAGAATACATACCCGGCGAATGTTCTCCAGTCAGTTGGGTGCTGGGATTAATGCAGGATTCATCCCACCGCTGCCACCAAGAATTGTTGCAGGAATGGATGCATGAATTTGTGATGCTTCAGGAGTCAGACAGCACACACCAGTATGAGAGAAAAATCTTCTTTATTTGCCAGCAAACAAAGCAAGACATCAGTTCTAGCTCTCTTCTCTTTCTCTCAGCTCTCTGGGTCTTTCTCTCAGCTCTCTGTGTCTTTGTCTCAGCTGCTTCTCTTCTTATGCTGTCTTCTCCTTCTTCTGTCTGTTCCTTCTGTCCTTCTCTTTCTTCTGAGCTCCTTCTGAGTTCTTTCTGACGTAAACTGCTTCTGCTCCTACTTAAATACTGTTCTATCCAGCCTAGCCTAGCCCAGCCCCCTTACTCCCAATTGGTTAAGAAATTAGATTGGCTACCTTGCCTCAACCAATCATTACTTTTGAAATATCAGTTACATAGGTTCCAGACATCCTAAACTGACCTCTGACCTGGGGCCCCTTAAGCCAGACATTTGGTCTCCAGTCTCTTACATGTTATTATGATTGATTTCTCATATTCCTAGTACTAACTGCTAACTAAACTCTGGCATTCATTAAAGAGGTCAAAAGTCAATCTTACTTAATAGCATACATATCAGGTTATTACTTCCAGGAGGCCAGTCCTACACTTAGCTATAATTAATCAAGGAGAAGAGAGCTGACTAGTTCTGACCTTTTTCACCTATCAGCTCCATACACAGAACTAGCTAAGACCGCAGAAAACTCAAAACACATGTTGGCCCCCCCCTTCACTGCAATCCTTGCTTAGAAAATACAGCAGAGAGTAACATTAGATTTAAAAAGGTATTCTACATTTAACTACACAGAATACACATATTCTAAAATAAGCATAATCAGTATTCCTTATAAGATATATCTAAACATCAGGAATATCTAGAATTATTTAGAATCTAACTAGCATTAAACTAATTCTTTTAAAACTACGGCATGTCTGGCTCATGCTTTGTTCATTCATAATAGTTTACAGCTGTGCCAGCTAGCATTGGCAATTCACAAGGGACAGAGTTTCATTTCTCACTGACCTTTCCTAACCCTTTTGCTCGACAGCTAGAGTTCAATATAATCTGAACCATCTGGCATACCTTCACTTCACTTACAAAGTAAAAGTTGAAATTTGAAATAAGAATTCAATTCAAATACCAAGCTTTTAACAGAATTAACCCTTCATATGATTTCTCAGAATTATTCAATTTCTTTTGCCCACTGCCTCAATTCCACCCACCTGGGGAGAAGGAGAGAGAAGGTGCAGGCCAGCTGATGAGAGGGAGGAATTGAGTGAGAAGGGTGGAGACGCCCGATTGGATGGAAGGCATTGAAGAGAGACCTGATTTACCTGTAGGAAAGAACAGTTTGGAGGAGCAAGTGCCCATGGACTATGAGGATACAAATGACCAAAGTTTGCAAGTATAAAGAAGCGGCAGCGGGCGGATACAGAGTGAAGCAGATGTGAAGAGGGAAGTGAGCTGTCCAGCCTGCAGTACTCTGAGAGAGAAAGTATTCAGAGAGCAGGTGATTTTTCTTTTTCTTGCCTGATTTCTTGTGCTATGGACTATGCTTAAAGAGACTTGAACTGTGTTGATAAAGAAAAGGGACTGAAAGCCTTTTTCTTCTCCAGGAGAACTCTAAAGTGAACTGTAAGCTATATTATGGACTACTGAGAGGATTATGTAAGCGGTTTCTAAATTAAACTGTGAATCTTGAAGGGAGTTTGGTGTTTGACTTTTGGATTGCGTGAAAGAGAGAAGCTCAAGCCAAGGTGGAGAGAGCCGTGGAAGTTATCTGCCCCACACTGAGGACTAATAGCATTACAGATGGCACTATCCCAGATAGGACCTAAGAGGTGCAGCCCGGAGAGGAGGGATGACTGACGCCAGGCCTACATCTTAGCGTTGACCAGCAGTTACCCCAGGTAAGAGGTACCTGAAGGAGGATTAGTGCTGGATTAATCTGGAAGCTGGGCAGACAGGGGAACCCAGGCAGTACCTATTAAGGGTAGCCGTGAGGTGTGGGAAGCAGTGGTGTGGTATTGCACTTGGTGGTTGTTTTTTTTTTTTTTAATTTCTCCAGGATCACAGGAAGCCAACACGATGGAGCAGGAAATGCTACATTGGATGGCTGCACAATTCCAGAAGCAGCAGGAGGGCTCCCATCAAGCCTTGCAGCAAATGGTAGAAGCCACGAAGGAACAGCAGGGGCCCCTCCTGCAGGCCTTACAAGGACAGATGCAAGCCATAGGGAGTTTGTTGGACAAAGTAGCGGAACCCAGCTCGACTGTGTACTCTCCCATGGTGGTAGGATCATCCCCTTTTGGACCTTTTTCTTTGGGACATATGGGGGATAAAGATGATGCAGAGGATTTTATTGCAACCTTTGAAAGAATTGCTAGGACCATGCAATGGCCTAAGGAACAAGTGGGCCATTAGGTTGGTGGGGAGCCTAGCAGGAGAAGCCCTGGCAGCTTATAGAGCCATGCCTGCGGACAGGGCACTGGACTATGAGCAGGTAGTCACAGACATTAAGGAAAGGTTAGGGCTGACTAAAGACCATTACCGAAGACTGTTTCGGGAGACTACAATGGAGGAGGAAGTCTGACCTAGGTCCCTTACCAAGAAATTGAAGGATTTGGCCTTTAAGTGGCTGGAACCACAAAGGAAGACGGGGGAACAAGTGGCGGAGGACATAATTATGGAACAGTTTTTCTCCGAGGACAAGCAGGCTGATATTCTCATATGTGGGTGACGTCACGTCGGCCCCGGAGTATTTTTAGCAAAAAATCGACAGAAGTCTCTTCTGGAGCGTTCCACCGTGCGTGACGCTCGCACTGCGCATGCACGATTTCCCACCTGCCGCTGTGATAAGTAAGAGACTGTCCTATACGGGGTAGGCCACTAGAGGGCGCTAGGAGAATAGGTGAAGGTCGCTAGGAACGGGGAGAGCCCTGAGAGGTCCACAGGTGTAGGAGGTTATGGGCTGGGTCCTGTGTAGCTAATTAATCACTTTATACCCCACCTGAGAGGTGAAAAAGGAGAGAAGTGAGCTGGCAGCAGAAGAAGAGAGATCCCCCTGGAAGATACTGGCTAACCCTATGGACTTGGGGTGGACTGTGTGTCCAAAGGAGATCAGCAGGCTGAAAATCCTAGGGTAAGAAGTCCCTAAAGCATTAGTGTTTGACTGTGTGTCCTCAGTACTTATAGGAACTGTGTGTTCAGTGAAAGGACTGTGTGTTCAAAGAAGAAAGGACTGTGTGTCCAGAACTGTGTGTTCAAAGAGGGGACTGTGTGTCCAAAGAAGAAAGGACTGTGTGTCCAGAACTGTGTGTTCAAAGAGGGGACTGTGGGTCCAAAGAAGAAAGGACTGTGTGTCCAAAGTACTGAGAGAAGCAGGCTGAAAAGCCTGGGGTTGAGAGTCCCCAAAGTATTGGTGTATTACTGAGCCCATGTATCTGTGTGGGGAGGCTCAGTGTGAAGATCTATGAAAGCCTAAAGTATTAAGCTAGAAGAAGTGTGCCCAGGGGCTGGAATAAAGGGTTGCCTGAGAAATATGCAGTTGGTGAGACCTGTTTGATTTGCTTAGTGGGAACCAGGTCACCCTGAGCGAGAAGGGGTAGCACACTAATTTGCATCTGATCTGCATATTGAGAACCAGGTCACCCTGAGTGAGAAGGGGGATATCATACCACGCACTCACGCTCCTCAGTTTTTTCCTTTCCGCGTCTGAGGAGACACGGAGTTCTGTTTACAGTGCTTCACGTTTCCTGGCCTCCGGAGTGGAAGTTTCTTCTGTCTTCTTCATGAAGTTCGTTTTTCCCTCATTGAGGGTGTATTTAAAAAAAAATAATAAGTTTTTTTCTATATTTACAGTAATTTTTCGTGTTTTATAAGTTTCCTTTATTTTTTCGTTGCGACTGTTCTTAGGTCGCTCGATCGGGATTTTTCCCTTCTTTTGTGTCTGTTTTTCTGACACCATCATGTCCTTTGATTTCGCGGAGGCTATTTTTCCCACAATGTCATCGAAGACGCCCAGCGGCTTCAAGCCATGTGCCCGCTGCAACCGGACCATCTCTGGCACTGATCCGCACTCCTGGTGCCTTCAGTGCCTTGGGCCCGACCATCTTCAGGAGAGCTGTAAGTTGTGCCTAAAAATTAAAAAACGCACTCAGCTCTCTCGAGAGGCCCAGAGAGAAAAGCATTTTGGGTCCGGTACCTCGGCGTCGGTGGCGTCGACATCGGTACCGTCGGCGTCGAGGGCAGTGTTGGCATCGGGAGACTGGGTACAGGCTGCCAAAAGACCCATGCATGCTGGGAGCAGTGATGCATCAAGCGGGTCTCCACCCGCCTCGGCACCTCCTGCTTTGCAGGCCCCCCGGGACTGACCTGTATCGGACCCGGCCCTGAGGAGGCGTGTGGATTCCACGTCCTCCTCACCGGTACCGAGGAGTCTCGATGACGGGCGTCGGGCGAAGGCCAAAAAGCACCATCATCGTTCTTCTTCTCCACACGGTACCGGGAGCTCCGGGTCATCAAAGCATTCGGCACCCGAGAAGCGTCGATGCCGAGAGGATCGTCTGGCAGCCCGGTACCGGCTCCTCAGCCTCTGCAGATTCTGTCTCCAAAGCCCACACCGGCACCGCAGCCTTCCTTGACAGCTTCTGTAGATGAGCGCATCAAAGCTATTTTTCCTGGTTTTAGTGAGGAAGCTTGAGAGCTCGGTTGACGCGCTCCCGCCGGAGCAGGCCAAGCCTTTTCATCAAGTGTTCAGGCAGCAGAAGGCATGTCGCAAATTCCTGTCCAGGGGCATTTATGATACTTGCGATGTGACATTCAGATTTTCTGCTATGGGTATAGTGATGCGCAGACTCTCATGGCTGCGTGCCTCTAACCTGGAGGAAAGAACTCAGCAGAAGATTGTGGATATCCCTTGCCAGGGGGATCATCTTTTTGGTGAGAAGGTTGAAGAGTTGATTGATCATCTCTATCAGCATGATAACGCTATGGATTCTCTCTCCCGCCGGCCCCAAGGAGGAGTGTGGATTCCACGTCCTCCTCACCGGTACAGAGGAGTCTCGATGACGGGCGCTGGGCGAAGGTCAAGAAGCACCGTCATCGTTCTCCTTCTCGACATGGTACCGGGAGCTCCGGGTCGTCGAAGCACTCGGCACCCGAGAAGCGTCAACGCTGAGAGGATCGCTCTCCCTCTGTGATGGAGGTGTCGGCGCGGTGGTTGTCTGGCAGTCCGGTACCGGCTCCCCAACCCCCACAGGTTCTGCCTCCGAAGCTCACACCGGCACCGCAGCCTTCCTCGACAGCTTCTCTTGATGAGCGCATCAAGGCTCTGTTTCCCACTTTTATGGAAGCAGTGCTGCATCAATTGTGTCCGGCACCGGAGGTACCGGTACCGTCGGTGCTGGAGGCTCCTGCGGTGCCTAGCCTTTTGCCTGTGGTGAGGTCTCCTTCTCCGGCATCGCTTGCAGTACCGCAGTCGGCAGTCACCCGGGTCGACTCTCCATTGTCGTCGGTGGAGGAAGCTTCACCGGAGTCTTTAAGGGAATCAACTTCTCGACATCGAAGTCATCGTACTTCAATGTCGAGACAGGCTCGGATCCGAGCTGCTCTTTCTGAGCTTTTGGCCCCATCCGATGATGGCTCATCTGATGATGACAGGCCTGGACTTTTCTCTGCCGAGGACTCTCTAGGTCTTCCATCTGATTCAACTCCCTCACCTCAGAAGCAGCTCTCCCCTCCTGAAAGTTTGTCTTTCTCCTCTTTTGTGCGGGAAATGTCTGAGGCCATTCCCTTCCCTGTGGAGACTGTGGATGAGCCCAGGGCTAAGATGCTCGAGGTCCTGGATTATCCATCTCCACCTAAGGTCTTCCACCACAGTTCCTTTTCATGATACACTCAAGGAAGTGCTGATGAGGAATTGGGGGAAGCCTCTTTCATGCCCAACTATTCCGAAAAAGGCTGAGTCCCAGTACCGGATCCACGGGGAACCCAGATTCATCCAGCCTCAGTTGCCTCATGATTCTGCGGTGGTGGATTCCGCTCTCAGAAGGGCCAAAACTTCTAGGAACTTTGCCTCGGTGCTCCCGGGGCAGGAACACAGAACTTTGGACTCTTTTGGGAGGAAGGCTTATCAGGCTGGCATGCTCGCGTCCAAAATTCAATCATACCAGCTCTACACGAGCATTCATTTGCGGAACTCAGTGAGGCAGCTTGAGAGCTTGGTTGACGCGCTCCCGCCAGAGCAGGCTGCGCCTTTTCACCAGGTGGTCAGGCAGCAGAAGGCATGTCGCAAATTCCTGTCCAGGGGTATTTACGACACTTGCGATGTGACATCCAGATTCTCTGCTATGGGTATAGTGACTCTCATGGCTGCGTGCCTCTAACCTGGAGGAACGAACTCAGCAGAAGATTGCGGATATCCCTTGCCGGGGGGATCATCTTTTTGGTGAGAAAGTTGAAGAGCTGATTGATCATCTCTATCAGCGTGATAACGCTATGGACTCTCTCTCCCGCCGGGCGCCTTCTGCATCTACTTCCTCATCTAGGAAGTTTTTTAAAGGGAAGATGTTATGTTTCTGCTAGCAGGCTGGGGAGGGGTGGGAAGGTCTCTGCTAGAGTAGCTGGGAGGGACTTACCTGCCATTGGTCAGCTTGAGGTGTAGCTGACGTTCACAGTGCTAACGTCAGTGTCCAGGGTCTATTTGTTACCTGCTAGCTCAGGGTACGGTGCTTTGGCATTTGAGCTATGTGCTTGCCTTTAGCTTGTTAGATATCTGTGTTTGAGAGCTTGTGCTGTGGAGGAGGGGTATTCTGTGTTGCCCTTTCTCTCTCTGTTCTGTGTTCCCTTGCTGTGTGTCTGTGCTGGGTTTAGTTTCTCTTCGTTTTCCTTCTCTGGTTGTTTTCCCCAGGAGGGAGCAGCTGAGTGTAGTTTTGGGTTTCTGAGCAGCTTGTCTTCCTGGGTATTTTCTCTTCACTTCCCTGATGTGGCCCCTCCCCTTTTCCTGTAGCTGGTGTGTGTGTGTTAACCCTTTGGTCTCTGGTTCTGAGTGTGTTTGTGTGCTGTAGCCAGTAGCTTGCCTCTAGCTTGTATTTCTTGGTTTAGTTCTGGGTACTGTCTGCCAAGATCTGATTCTCAGTGGGGTTCAGCTTCTCCTAGTGCTGCTGCTGGTTCGAGAGTCCCTAAGCCCTGCCGGCTGACTGCAGGTAAGGGCTCAACTCTTACTGAATGTTAGCTAAGTGCAGGTGAAGACGGTTAGCTGCCCCAGTTTCTCTGTGCCTGCTGTTCCGTGGGGAGTGCCGGTTGCTGCCGGCTGGTTCCTGTGTCTTCTACCTGTGAGAAAGCCTGTTCCTCTCCTCGAAGCTGGTATCCTTGGTGAGTACACAGAAGGCGGACTCTTGCTACTGTGGTTCAGTCTACCCTGGGCTCCCCTTGATTTCCTTACTGTTGGGGGAGGGGGGTCTGGGCTCAAGGGCTCAGGAGCGGGGTTGGAGTACAGCGGACAGTTAACAGAAGAGAAGTGCTTCCTATGCCTCTAGGGGCCGTAGGTACACTTCTGCTTCTCGACAGCCGGTTCAGGCTGTGCCACAGCGCGCTCGTTCTCATCAACAGCATGCGCCGAAGCAGGCCCCTGCAGCTCCCCAGCAAAAACCAGGGACGGGTTTTTGACTGGCTCCAGTTGAGCATAGCCGCTATCAAAGTGTCCGTGCCAGACGATCTGCCTTCGGAGGGAGGTTAAAATTTTTTCACCAAAGGTGGCCTCTTGTAACCTCCACACAGGTGGGTTCTTCAAATAGTCCGGTTAGGATACACCCTAAATCTGGAATCCAAACCTCCAAATTGCCCACCCAGAGCTCAGTCCTTCAGCTCTCAGAACAGGCAAGTACTTGCAAAGGAACTCTCCGCCCTTCACAGCGCCAATGCAGTCGAGCCCGTTCCACCAGGGGAAAAAGGGCTGGGATTCTATTCCAGGTACTTCCTTGTGGAAAAGAAAACAGGGGGAATGCGTCCGCACCATCCTAGACCTAAGGGGCCTGAACAAATATCTGGTTCGAGAAAAGTTCAGGATGCTTTCCCTGGGCACCCTTCTTCCCATGATTCAGGAAAAACGATTGGCTATGCTCTCTGGACTTAAAGGATGCTTACACTCACATTTTGATACTTCCAGCTCACAGGAAGTATCTGCGGTTTTGGCTGGGAACGCAGCACTTTCAGTACTGTGTGCTGCCTTTTGGCTTGGCGTCTGCGCCCAGGGTATTTACCAAGTGCCTGGCAGTTGTTGCAACATCTCTACATAGACTGGGAGTGCATGTGTTCCCTTATCTTGACGATTGGCTGGTAAAGAGCACCTCCCAGGCAGGAGCTTTACAGTCCATGCAGATGACTATTCAAGTGCTGGAGCTACTAGGGTTTGTAATCAATTACCCAAAGTCCCATCTCAGCCCAGTTCAAAAATTGGAATTCAAAGGGGCTCTGTTGTGCACGAAGACAGCTTGTGCCTATCTTCCCGAGCCAAGAGCAGACAACCTTCTGTCTCTGGTCTCCAGGGTTCAAGCGTCTCAGCAGATCACAGCTCGGCAGATGTTGAGACTTCTGGGGCACATGGCTTCCACAGTTCATGTAATCCCATGGCACTTCTACACATGAGATCAGCTCAGTGGACCCTAGCTTCCCAGTGGTATCAAGCTACAGGGGATCTAGAAGATGTGATCCAATTGTCCACCGATTTTCGGAATTCCCTTCAGTGGTGGACAATTCAATCCAATCTGGTTTTGGGGCACCCATTCCACATTCCTCAGCCACAAAAAGTGCTGACGACGGATGCATCCCTTCTAGGGTGGGGAGCACATGTAGATGGGCTTGGTCCCTTCAGGAAAAGTGTCTTCAGATCAACCTCCTGGAGTTGCGAGCGATCTGGAACGCTCTAAAGGCTTTCAGAGATCGGCTGTCCAACCAAATTATTCTAATTCAAACAGACAATCAGGTTGCGATGTACTACCTCAACAAGCAAGGGGGTACTGGATCTCGCCCTCTGTGTCAGGAAGCCGTGCAGATGTGGCTTTGGGCTCACCAACACGGCATGCTTCTCCAAGCCATTTATCTAGCCAGCGTAAACAACAGTCTGGCCGGCAGGTTGAGCAGGATAATGCAACCTCACGAGTGGTCGCTGAACATGGCTGTAGCCAGAAAGATTTTCCGAGAGTGGGGCACCCCCTTGGTGGATCTTTTTGCCACTCAACTCAATCACAAGGTCCCTCAGTTCTGTTCCAGACTACAGGCCCACGGCAGGCTAGCGTCGGATGCCTTTCTCCTTCATTGGGGGACAGGCCTTCTATACGCGTATCCTCCCATACGTCTGGTGGGGAAGACTTTGCTGAAACTCAAGCATGACCGAGGGGCCATGATTCTGATAGCCGCCTTTTGGCCTCGTCAGATTTGGTTCCCTCTTCTTCTGGAGTTATCTTCCGAAAAACCTTGGGGATTGGAGTGTTTCCCAACCCTCATTACTCAGAACATGTTCTACATCCTAACCTCCAGTCTCTGGCTCTCACGGCCTGGATGTTGAGAGCTTAGAATTTGCCTCCTTGGGTCTTTCTGAGGGTGTCTCCCGAGTCTTGCTTGCTTCCAGGAAAGATTCCACTAAAAGGTGTTACTCCTTTAAATGGAAGTGGTTTGCCGTCTGGTGTGACAGCAGGGCCCTAGATCCTTTTTCTTGTCCTACACAGACCCTGCTTGAATACCTTCTACACTTGTCAGAGTCTGGTCTCAAGACCAACTCAGTAAGAGTTCACCTTCGTGCGATTAGTGCTTATCATCAACGTGTAGAAGGTCAGCTTATCTCCGGACAGTTAGTTGCTCGCTTCATGAGAGGTTTGCTTTTGTCAAAGCCCCCTGTCAACTCTCCTCCAGTGTCATGGGATCTCAATGTCATTCTCACCCAGCAGATGAAACCCCCTTTCGAGCCACTGAATTCCTGCCATCTGAAGTACTTGACCTGGAAGGTCATTTTCTTGGTGGCTGTTACTTCAGCTCGTAGGGTCAGTGAGCTTCAGGCTCTAGTGGTTCATGCTCCTTATCTTAAATTTCATCATAACAGAGTAGTCCTCCGCACGCACCCTAAGTTCCTGCCGAAGGTGGTGTCAGAGTTCTATCTGAAACAGTCGATTGTCTTGCCAACATTCTTTCCCCGTCCTCATACCCGTCCTGGCGAAAGCAAGCTGCACACTTTGGACTGCAAAAGAGCATTGGCCTTTTACGTGGAGCGGACAAGCCCCCACAGACAGTCCGCCCAGTTGTTTATTTCTTTTAATCCCAACAAGAGGGGAGTTGCTGTCGGGAAACGCACTATATCCAATTGGCTAGCAGATTGCATTTCCTTCACTTACGCCTAAGCTGGGCTGACTTTAGAGGGCCATGTCACGGCTCATAATGTTAGAGCCATGGCTGCGTTAGTGGCTCATCTGAGGTCAGCCTCAATTGAAGAGATCTGCAAGGCTGCGACGTTGTCATCAGTCCACACATTCACATCTCACTACTGCCTTCAGCAGGACAGTCGACGTGACAATCGGTTTGGGCAGTCGGTGCTACAGAATCTGTTTGGGGTTTAGAATCCAACTCCAACCCTCTTAGGCCCATTTTTATTCTGTTCCCGGCTGCACTCTCAGTTAGATGTTTCTTGTTTCAGGTTAATCCTTGTTATGCCCTCGCCGTTGCGAGGTCCAATTGACCAATGGTTATTGTTTTGAGTGAGCCTGGGGGCTAGGGATACCTCACACATGAGAATATCAGCCTGCTTGTCCTCGGAGAAAGCGAAGTTTCTTACCTGAAGCAGGTGTTCTCCGAGGACAGCAGGCTGGATATTCTCACAAACCCTCCCACCTCCCCTTTGGAGTTGTCTTTCTTTTCATCTATTGGATTCAACTGAGGAGCGTGACCGTGCGATGGGCGGGAAATCATGCATGCGCATGTGTAGTGCGAGCGCCATGCGCGGTGGAACGCTCCAGAAAAGACTTCTGGCGATTTTTTGCTAAAAGTACTCCAGGGTCGACGTGACGTCACCCACATGTGAGAATATCCAGCCTGCTGTCCTCGGAGAACACCTGGTTCAGGTAAGAAACTTCGCTTTATTGCCATCCCAGGTCAGGTGCGAGAGTGGCTCATTAAACAAGGGGCTCACACCTTAGAGGAGGTAATCCGGGGGGCTGAATTATATTTTGAGGCTGGAAGGGCCCCTTCTAATCCTTTTTACCCTAGCAGGAGGGAGGGTATGGGACAGCTGACCAGTCCTTACAAGAATAGGGGAAGGGGTAGGACTAAAGGAGAGGGTTGTGTAAATCCTGAATCTGAGCTCGGGGAGAGAAAGTGTTACCGATGTGGGAGGAAGGGTCATTTGATGAGGGAGTGCAGGGAGAGGGTGGGGTTTGCTGGCCACATACACCCGGATGCGGGAGATATTTTTTCTTGGAGGTTCAGGTGATGGGAGTGACCGTAAAGGCTTTGTTAGATTCGGGGGCTAACCAGTCTATGATGTCCCGGGCCTTGTGGAACCGCATTAAGAATGAAGTTCTAGGGGAGAAGGGGAGTGGTCACAAGGGGACTGTCAGGATAAGATGTATCCATGGGGCCACAACAGCGTATCCTGTATTTAGGTTAAAATTGCATAGTGCTGGTGGTACGGGCTGGCTCAGGGTGGCAGTTCTCCCTAGACTACCTTTTTCAGTTTATTTTAGGGCGAGAACTGAACTTTTTCCCTTTTCATGAGAAAATATTAGGCGAGAGGGGAAAAAGGAGGATCGAAGGGCAGAAAGACACCTACGGGCCCGAGGATTAAGAGGAATAGGAGGAGGGGAGCCATGCCCTAAGCCCGCAGAAGTAGTGAGGAAGTTCCCTTCGTTTGCTCAAGAGCAAAGAGCGGATCAAGGGCTAAAAAGAGCCTTTGAGCAAGCAGAGAGAGAGCAGGGGGAGGAGTTATTGTATCGGGAGACACAGGATCCCGTGGGAGGGCCAGTGAAGGTACAGCTGGTAGTTCCTTGGGTATTCCGAGACCTTATTTTTCAGGGGGCCCATGACCACCCCTTGGTGGGCCATAAAGGGGCCCAGAATACTTTAAAGCAAATATTAGAGCTATTTTATTGGCCAGGGGTGCATAGAGAGGTCCAGTAGTTATCCATCATGTCAGCGACTAGCAGACCGTTTTCCAACACGGGTGCCTTTGATACCGGTACCCATGGTCCAGGAACCCATGAGGAACCTGGCCATGGACCTGGTGGGGCCTCTTATTAGGACACCTAGGGGTTTCATGTATTGTATTGTAACATTTATAACCCATACTTTCCCACTTGTCAGCAGGCTCAATGCGGCTTACATAATATAGCAAATTTACAATATAAAACAAAATGAGTAAAACATCTAAACATAGCATATAGCATATAAAGAGGTGGACAATAAAAAGGATAAGAGAGGAAGGTGGTAGAGGTAGGGAACAGGGAGAGGGTGTAAGTTGGGGTAATGTGTTGTGAGTAAGGAAGAAAGTATAATAAATGTTCGAAGAGGGATGAATTCAAAAGGATAAAAAACATATTTTAAGTTCTGTCAAGTAGTCAGATCCAGGTATCACAGATGAATATCTAATTTAAGTCTCATCATATGTGTAGGCATGCTTAAAAAGGTGAGTTTTCAGCAGCTTCCGGAAGGGTAGAAGGGCATTGACTGTTCTAATTGATCTTGGCAAGGTGTTCCAGAGCTTGCTGCCTATAACAGAGAAACTGGATGCATAATACGTTCATGTATATTTTGGTAGTCATGGATAGGGCTACTCGATTTCCCTGGGCTTTCCCACTACAGAATATTAGGGCTACTGCGATCGCAAACGAATTAGTGAAACTTTTCTGTGAAGTGGGGTTTTCTCCGGGAGGTCCTCACGGACCAGGGCTCCAATTTTAAATCCCTCGAATTGAGGCAGTTGTGGGAAGCCTTTAACATTTGCCATGTTACCACCTCTGGCTACCATCCCCAGGCAAATGGGATGGTAGAACGTTTTAATAGGACCCTGAAACAGATGTTGTGAAAGGGATTAAATGGCCAGTATGAAGAGTTGGACCGGCTATTACCATTTGCCCTATACGCTTGCTGGGAGAATATTCAGGCCTCCTTAGGGGTATCGCCCTTTGAATTAGTCTTTGGGCGATTACCTCGAGAAATGCTTGATATAATTCAGGAGGGGTGGGTAGAGAAAGAGGAGGTGCCAAGGGAGGTTAACACTTAAGGGAGTTGAGGGCGCGAATCCAACAGGTCATGAAATTTGCTCAGGCCAACTTGGGAAGAGGTCAGGAGAGCCAAAAAGGCTATTATGATAGGGGTGCTAAAGTAAGGAAGTTGGAAGTTGGGGATTATAAAAAAAATGTTTTGCTAACATAGGGTTAATCATTCTTACAATTTCTACAATAAATGTAGACTCTCAGGCCTTGTAGAATGGAATGTACTTAGATATGCTTGGGAGCCAGACAAGCTAACTCCCAGTAGCCTAGAAATGTAACATGTTAGAAAATATGAAAGTGTTGATAGACACACAGGCAACAAGTTTCCTTTGTATCCCTGCAGGTCGAAAAATGTATAAGAAGCAGAGGGGAGGATTTTAGAGTCAGACAACCTTCTGACTGCAGATGGATCTGTCTCCTTGCAAGTAAATAAAAATGCTTAAGCCTGACTTGGTCTGATGGTATTCGTGAGTATGTTAATTAAAATTCTTTTAACAGATTGGTCCTTCGGAGCCGGAACCAATACGTCTTCCTTTTGTTAGGGTCAGAACAGCTGTGCACTTGGATTTTGAATAAATCCTTTCAGTCAAAGTCCCCCAGGCTAAATATTGCCTGTCAACAGGGGCCTGTTCTTCTAACACTTGGAAGACTGACGGTTTTCTTTTTATGTGTCACGAATCTCATGGGACCAACTTAGGTAATGTTGTGTCTTGTTTGTCCTTGCATTAGTATGTTTTTTAAATTAGTAACTGAGATTTGGAGCACGGACTCTTTTTCTATAGTTTAAAGACCCACTCACTGAGGAGTGCGGGGTCTTTTTGTCTGGGACTGCTAGAGAAGTCCATGAGTTGAAAACCCACTCGCTGAGGAGTGCGGGCTTGAAGTCCACAGGTTGAAAACCACTCGCAGAGGAGTGAGGGCTTCAAGTCCATGGGTTGAAAACCACTCGCTGAGGAGTGCGGGCTTTTTCTTGTCTCAGACTGCTATAGAGTGAAAAAGAAGTCCGGGGTCTGGGACCCACTCAGAGTTCATAGTCAGTGTGAGAAGACTAAAGATAATAAAAAACTCCGTGCGTACGTTAAACAGAGAGAGTTGGTAGGACTTTGGGATTCCTGAACTGACAGTTTCATAGCTATAAAAAAATTTATGTTGTAAGCTTGTTATGTGTGCATGTCTGTGTTGTGTTTTACGAGAACTCCAAAGCAAGGGATTCTTTATGGAAGACCCTAAGTTTATGCATAAACGTAAACCAGATACTGTGTGTATTTGAAGAAATGGAAAAAGAAGTTTAGATTTGGTGGGAAATTAACTGTTGCATCATGTTAGAAGTTAATACAAGATATAGGAAATTATGAGATCACTAACCCTAAGCAGCACTGCTTCCTAGCATCTTGTAAAAGGAAAAAAAATGTATTGTACTGTCTCTGTTTTACCAAAAGTTTTGTATATGCAGCACCTGAATTTCATTGTTGGAGATAATGTTGGTTATTTTCCTTGAATCTATTTGTTAAAGAAATATACACTTATTCCTATTATGTTGACAATTCATTCTTTTCTTTAATTCTTTTGGGTATATTACTGGAATTATTACTAAGCTTAAATACTTTACATTCCATAATTAGAGGTTCTTTTCCTTCAGAGAGAAAGAAGGAGAGAAAAAAAAACCTCCTGTCAGGAATGCAGCCTTGGTAGGATTTTCTTTCTACATTCTGTCACACTATGTTGATTTTCAATTGTGTGATTTACTGAAAGGTGCATGACAGCATTTTCTGAGGTTTATATGGGAAAGAAGGGAAAAAAATAAATAGGAACTATTTAGCTGAGCTTTTGGCTTGTGTAGTTATTACAAGTTTTATATACCTTGCATATCAGGATTTTGTGCTGTCCCAGTGCCTTTCTAGGCAACTGTCCGGGTTGCCTCACTGTTTATATTGCTTTCTCCCTTATTACATTGGATTTGAATTTGTACTCTTTCAGCTCACTTTTCTGCGCTTGGGTTCAAAGCATGTTGCATCTGCTGTAATTTCACTGTGGGGTTTATAACAAAATAGGAATTCAGGGACTTACGCCACCCATGTTATTAATCATGGGGAGAGTGGCAAAGTAAAAGTCCCCATTCAAACAGGGTCAGAATGATACCATGTTCATGCCAATCATAGTCCCTAAATGATTAAAAAAAAAAAAGCCAAAGGTATCCCACACCCCAAAAAGTTAAATCATTGGCTGTCCTTGTCTCATTGGCTAGTATTAGAACTAAATTTATATCAAGGACCATGTCATGGTTAAGAAATTATTAAGGAAATTATTAAAGGAAGTAATAAACGTTTTTCAGCCTGAAAGTGGTAAATGCACTATGTGCCAGGTAATTGTATCCAATGCATAGTCTGGATCCAATTACAAATGGCCCATCCTCTGTGAGTAGGGAACTAGTGCATAGTTTGACATTGTATTGGGATGAAAAAGGTTTTTGCACAGCTCATATATAGCTGCCTGACAGAATCGGCTCTCTCTCTATATATATATTTATTTTTCAATCATAGGCAGTCTGTCTCCATATGTACGATTGTGAATTGTTACATTTTTTTCCTAACTAAGCAAAAGAGAGAGAACTTTTATTTCCCTCCTCGCTTCTGGGCACAGATACATTATTTTAAACAGACATTGTGTTCCTCTATGTGTGGGTGTGAAAAAGGTCAAGTCTGTGCTTTTCTTCAGGGACATATCAGCTGCCTGTAGCCATGTTCCTTTGCTTTTGATTAAGTACAATAATGGTTAGTGTTTTAAGAACCTTATGCAAGTCTTATGGGTCTCGCCGGCTTTGCAAATCACAGCTGCTTAATTGCATTACACCAAATTTGTTTTCCTCCAGAGGAGGGATGCAATTTCCCAAGTTATTCATAAGACTTGCAGACTATTTCTTGCCTAATCTCTGTATCTACCTCATTAGGATTTGTACAATAAATGTTTGTCTAGTGAAATATCCAACGTGTCTATCTATGTATGTTCTGTACCTCAGCTAACTGAGATTTCAGAGAAATAAGTTTAGGTTTTATGTGCCTTGCCTGAAATGGGTACTTCCTGGTTTGTTGGATTTTCGTTGTTTCAGTATGCAGGTGTTTGCTTGTTATCAATGTTTACTACCTCCTGGCTATTGTCCAGCAGACAGAACTCACTGCTGTGGCTGCTAACCTGTTATTCAGCAGCATTTTTTCCTTGCCTGATGATGTCACTCTTCTTTCTTATATTGATGACTTGCTCCCTCTGCTGACCCTTTGTGTGTATTACATGCACCAGTTCGCAAGGTAAAACTTTAATTTGTGTTTTCCAGGACCTCTTTCTCAAATTGAGCTATCCAACAACTGTTTGGCGATTGTGAGGCTTATTGGAACTTTTTAATTTTTATACCCTGTGGTATTACATGAATATTTTCTTTTACAGCCTGGTGTTTCTTCTTTGAAGGGACATGGTCCTTTGAGCTTCTGTATATCCTTGCATTTTATTGTGTTATTAGTAACAGGAAAGAGTTAATATTCTAATGACCTCCTGTATTGGGTTTGCCTTGTTTACATTTGCTGTTTTCTGATACAGTTTTCACCTTTGTGATGTAGGGTTGTACCATATTATCAGCTGTACCTTGACAGCGCAGTTCCTCTTAACAGGATTTCCCAAAGTTAGCACTAAAAGGGAACGGATTCTTATCTACTACTACTGCTGCTGCGGATCATTTGTACGGCGCTGCCAGTCGTACGCAGCGTTTTACAATTGAACATGAAGAAAGACAGTCCCTGCCCAAAAGAGCTTACAATCTAAATCAGGACAGACAGACAAGACTGCAAATTACTGACTTTTGTTTTGATAATGTGATTTATGCAAGGAACCATTTGTCTACTAAACTACTTAATGTGTTTAATTCATCATGCTTGTGATAAACATACATCTGTATTACTTTACCTTGGGTAATTGAGACTCCAGAGATATTGCCCCCCCTCCAGGGTAAAGGAGTCTAGCCGAATGTTCAGATTAAGAAGTTGTTAACATTTTTTATGTACCTTGAATGAGAATGCTTTGTGCTGCTATAGAACATTTCTAGGCACCTGCCTACTTTGCTGAAATCATCTTTGTTCTAATTTTTCTCCATAAATGAAATGTACCTCTCTCCTGATTTTGGGCGGACGCTTAAACCTGGTTATCCAGAGAGGTGAGATGTACCATGATAAAGATTTAAATATGTGTTTTGAATTGTAGGGAATCACATCATGAAGAAGATGGAAGAAATTTCCCAGTCATTCTTAGGTCATTTTATGTGAACAGTTACTGAGATGTTTGAAGCTTGTAAAAGTTATTTACTGCCAATGTGTTAAGCTTGCATCATCGCTGGAAGGAGATTTTGGTTGAACTCATTTTGCTGGATAAACTGCTAAACTCTACTCCAGCATTAAAACTGGTGATCAGTATAAAAACATTGTTTTTTGTATATTCTTAAAATAATGATACATTTTCTATTGTAATGATTTCTTTTTGTTTACTAGGTATCAACTCATATGTGCATTCCTTTATTCGGTTAAGCATCATCAGTCTTAACACCTCTGAAGCCACTGAGTGTTTCCTGTATGATATTGTTTCTATGCATATTTCTATGGTATCTCATGTATTGTTTTTTACAGTATGCTGCAAACACAAGATACTAAAGTTCCAATTGTAAATGACTTGTAATGAATTGTAAAGTTCTCATCTGCCAATGTGGATACAGCAGGAGTTGGAGGTGAAGAATGTTTACAGAAACTTAGAGAAAAGGAGGGGTGAAGGGCCTCCTGATCTGTATGTGCTGAATGTGGGGAGAGAGGACATTATAAACTGTTTTCTCTCTCATAGACAGTCAGGATTGCACCCCAAAGGGATTTGGGAATTTTCCCTATGAAATGTTTGTTTATTCCCATTTGATACTGAATGATATGTATTTTAATGAAACAAATTCTGTACTAGTACTGTCTTCTTCTTTATCTCATTTAAGAGTTACTGGCCCAAATTCCACCACTTGAACTTGCTGTTAACTGGGAGAGTGGGTACTGGTCAAGACCAAGCTACAGTCCTCCTGAAAAAAGGTCCTCCTCAAACCTTGCTGGATACCAGGACCAGTAGTAACCCCTGCAAATTAGTCACGATTGAAGGAAAGAAAAAGAACAAAGCTATATGGATGACCCCTACAGCAGACCTGCTTTGAGCTGGGATCCAGGCCCTGATGATAATCCTGCCTGGGATCCGGTGACCAGGTTTTCTACACTGTGTGAACCCTTACTAGACACTTGGACTACAGGATCAGGGACATCCATTATAGGGGAAGAGCACATCTTCTATGGGTGTGCTACCATAAGGATTGAACAGGGAGACCTATCACTACCCCGACCCCACACTGGTGAATTGGTAACCTTTTGGCTCATTACATATCAAATGTTGGGAGGAGGTTGTAAACCTTGGTACTTTCTTAGGAAAAGGGGGAATCAAGTAATTGAGTTGTTTAACCTTGTTCAGATTACCACACTGTCCTCCATAGGGGTGATACCAATAGGGGTGATACCAATTCCTCTCCCTTGAATATATCCTCAGACACAACTATAGCAGTCATAGTTTTTGTCGCTTATATAATAATGAGCCATGGGCCAAGCCATGTCTCAACAGGAGGGAACAGCATGCGGGTTTAACAGCATGTGGGTTTGTGGGTTTTGTTTTGTTTATAATACTGTTACTGTAAAAAAACATTTTTTGTAAATATGTTTTCCAAATGGGTAGAAAACGTTCCCAGGTAAAACAGCTGATGCCCTGGCAGTGGCTAAAGCTTTTCCCCACTTTGTAAATTCCATTGTTTCTCTGTTAGGGAAACAATTGGCCATTGACTTGAGGAACCATGGTGCCTACCACCACCCAGTCAGTGGGGTTGGTGGAAAGATACAGTGGAATCTTCAAAAGCAGATTGAGAAGGATAATGGCAGAAACTGTAACTCCCTTTGAAATTCTGTTTGGAAGGTAGTATGTGATCCCTCAGTTTGCCTCGTTAAAGAAGAGTCATGAGGAGGCTGAGGACTCACTGGCAACATATATGAAGACAATGTTTCTAATGTCATTTTTATGTTTTCCATAACGCGGATGATAATCTACCTTTTATGTTTCAAAGTTTTTATTGATGATGCCACAGATTATCACAATCATTTGATTAAGTACATAACAATTTAAACTTTGTCATTCATATGTACACCAATCCGCGGTCATTATCATCAAATTTGATTTACAATTTCCTTCCCAATTCCCCCCTTCCCCCCCCTTAATACTGTCTTTAACATAATCCTTGTATCAAAATAGAACAATAAACAACAATGAACATTACCCGCTATCTGCACTTTCCAAGAATAATAACTTGTATTTGTATCTCGGTTAACCCCTTATCTAATATCTCCCTCCCTTTCATCCCCTTCCCCCCTCCCCCCTTTTATCATGAAATATTCCGCATTCACTTCATGAGCCATTCAGTTACATCTCCCACTCACTCCTGTGCTACGGTGTTGGTTAAGTTGCTCTGCCTTATGTTGCGGTACTGAACTCTAGTTGCCATTATCCTCTCCCTCCTTTATGGTCCCCTATGTGGAAAATTTATTTAATATTGCACTTCTCGCTTTATGGGATATACTTTGTAAGTACTTGGTCCAGATGGAGATAAACTTCCTTCTTTTCTTGGAAGTGCCCTGGGCTTCCCTGGCCTCCCATAGCATCAATTCATGAAACCTATTTCTCCAATGCCAGAAGGAGGGTGGTACCACCTGCATCCAGTGTCTAAGTATACATTTTTTCCCCACGGCATAAGCCTTGCATATCAATTGTTCCAAATTCCTATCCGAAATCCCGTAGGCTGTCCTTCTATTTAAAAGTGCTCCTCTCCAGGATGGGAGTATTTTTTGATCAATGATGCTCTCAAGGTATTTATGCACCGCCTTCCAAAATATTTTTACTCTATCACACCTCCAAAATGCATGCAAAAAGGTATTCCTTCCTCTGTTGCATTTGGAACATTGGGCATCGGGTGTCCACCCCGCTCTCGCTGCTTGTGTTTGTGTCATGTATCCCCTGTGTATTATTCTGTATTGACTCTCCTGCAGCTCCGCCCCCCCCCCCCCACCTGTTTTGGGATATCTATGATCAATTTTGTAAAATTTACTCCCTTCAATTCATATCCCAAGTCTTTACTCCAGGCTGCAGTGAGTGCTTCATAATTGCGAGGTGGGCAAAGCAACAGAAGTGCTTTGTGTAAACTAGATATTGAAACCTGATCGTATGCATCCCCCTTTAAAAATTCTCTAAGCTTTTGACCCATTTTTGTACCTAGAGCCTCTTGGTCTAAGCTATACCAGTAGTGGTGTAATTGTCTATAAGTGTAGTGATCCTTGTTTGTTAGGGATAGCCTCTGCTGTAGATCTTGGAATGTATACAACCTTCCATCCGCATTGACTAAGTGTTCCACTAAAGTGATTCCCATTTCTGCCCAGTTTTTAATGGTCCCTGCTTCCATTCCAGGTTGGAAGTCCCCATTCCCTTGAAGAGGCAACTGATCACTGACATTTGGATTATGATTCCAAGCTGACATTAGGAAACGCCAGACCTGTCTTAAAGGTTGTAACAAAATACTATTCTTACATACAGGCGGTAAACTAGTTGATTTAGCCTGCAGAAGAAAATTCATATGCCAAGGCCTAAACAGTGCCCTCTCCCACCCAATAGGGGTATACTGACTTGCGCCTAGCACCCAGTCTCTGAGATGTCTCAGTAAACAGGCCTGGTTATATCTTTGAATAGTGGGTAAACCCAAGCCTCCTTGTGTCCAATTATCATAAAGATATTCTAAACGTAATTTGGACTTCTTCCCGTCCCAAAGGAAATTCCTACAAATCCTATTTAACTTTCGTATATCTCTTCTTAATAAGTGTATTGGCATGGCTTGTAAGATGTAGAGCCATCTAGGGAAGATGAACATTTTAAACATATTAATTCTCCCAGTAAGTGATAGGGGCAGATGGCTCCACTGCTCAAGAGAGCGTCTTGTATCCTGTAGCAGTTTCTCTATATTCAGGTGGTACAACTTTGAGGTATCCATGGACAACTGCACTCCTAAATAACGAAAGGACCCATCTGCCCATCTCAATGGGACACAGCCTTGCCAACTCTCCTCGCGCTTCTCCCCACCCAGCAATGCTTCTGATTTCTCCAAATTTAACTTAAAACCTGAGAAATCCCCATATTCTGCCATACATTCTAATAAAGCTGTCAGTGATGTACTTGGATTAGTCAGATGAGCTAGTAGGTCATCTGCAAATACTGCGATCTTGAACGTTTCTGCGTCCACCGCCACTCCCTTCACGTCAGGCGTCCCTTGAATATCTCTGATCAAGGGATCTAATGTTAATACGAACAGCAAAGGTGACAGTGGACAGCCTTGTCTAGTTCCCCGATATATCGAGAAGGGGCAGATAGTATTCCATTAACCCACATTTGGGCCTGTGGAAGATAGTATAACGCCCTTATTGCCTCCTGAAAAAACCCATTTATTCCATATGCTTCTAACGTCCCAAACAAAAAATCCCACACCACTCTGTCAAATGCCTTTTCGGCATCAAAGCTGACTAACACGGATGGTATGGCCTGATTAGATACTACCTCCAACGTTGTAAGTATTTTCCTGATATTCTTAGTAATACTTCTGCCCTGCACAAAACCCACTTGTGACTCCTCAATAATATCCGGCAATATACGGGCTAATCGGTTGGCTAGGACTTTGGCGTATAATTTGGCCTCATAATTGAGGAGCGAAATCGGTCTATAGGATTCTGGTTTCCTCGTATCACGTCCCGGCTTCGGTATTACTATAATTTGTGCTAGCCGTAGGGAGGGAGGCATTCGTTGATCCTGCACTATGGTATTAAACATAGCTGTGAGCGGTGGCGCCACCTCCTCCCTCAGCATTTTATAGAATTCCCCTCTATATCCATCTGGGCCTGGGGCCTTTCCCAAGGGACCCTGCTGTATTGCCCACGCTACTTCGTCAGTTGTTATAGGGGCATTTAACATAGCCAGACCGTCCGGGTCCACTCGGACGTTGTCTTGTCTACTGAAGTACATCTCGCTATCTAACGGGGTTGGGTCAGGGGGCGAGTATAAATGCGTGTAATAATCTACCAGGATTTTATTGATTTGAACATCCGTATTCTCTAATACCCCACTAGGAGAGTACAAGGTGTCTATTTTTGAGGGCCCTTGCCTAGATTTTGCCAACCTTGCGAGCATCCTACTATTTTTGTTGGCATATTTATATAGTTGGTATCTGTAATAAGCATAGTTTTTTTGGGCCTTTTGATGAATCCCTTCATTTAGGGCCTGCTGCAATTCTAAAAGTTGGGCTTTAAGCTGCAAACTATGATGTCGCCCATATGCTTTCCGCACTCTTGTTACTTCTTTTTCTAATCTAAACAACTCCTTCTCCCGTACCTTTTTTTGATGACTCGTGTATGCTATAATCTCTCCCCGTAGTACGGCTTTAGCTGTATCCCAGTATAAAATTGGGTTACCCCTATGCTCCTGGTTAGTTTCTTGAAAATACTTATACTTTTGTGTTATATAGTTTAGAAATGTTCTGTCAGTATACAGACGAGTAGGGAATCTCCATTGAAATTGTCCTGGTGCGGGCCCGGGCGGCTCCAGTACTGCAGTTACCATCGCATGATCGGAAATTTTTATGGGACCTCTGTCTGCCTCCCGCAGCCTTGTAAATAAATTGCGTGAAAGAAATATGTAGTCAATTCGTGACATGGTGGCATGTGCGCGGGACAAATGGGTAAAATCCCGCTCTAATGGGTGCAGAGTCCGCCACACATCCACCAAGTCTAGGACCTCACTTAACATGTTTATGCCTCTCGAATCTGACCCCGACCCTCTCTTCTCCCCATGTGATCTATCCAACCTAGGATCAACCACTGCATTAAAGTCTCCCCCTACTAGCATGGGAATTCCATCGAAGCCTGTTAGGTGTTGCAGGAGTTTTTTGTAAAAAGTTTTATTGTACGTATTGGGGGCATATACATTGCACAACACTACAGGTTGTCATTCTCATGTTAAGTGTACAAGTACATATCTGCCCTCCGCATCTGCTACAATCTTATAAGTATGGACTTGAATCCCTTTTTTGATTAATATGATAACTCCTGCTTTTTTGGCTTGCGCCGGGGATTCGTAGTAATCTCCCACCCACCATCTACGTAATTTCTCATGTTCTTTAGCATTCAAATGCGTCTCTTGAAGAAAAGCTATGTCTACTTTTTGTTTATGTAATGCTTGGAGTATCTTTTGTCTCTTAATCGGCGAGGAGATGCCACCCACGTTCCAGGTCACCATCTTAAGTGCCATTACGTGAACTCATTGTTCAGATTATACACCGAATGGAGACCTGCACGTATTGAGCAATGGGGGCATCCCAGCCAATACCCCCCTTGCTGTCCTTTTTGTGTCTCTCTATGTTGTAAAGTTCCCAATGTGGCCCTTAACCAGCTGCTTATCCCCTGCTTCTCCAACCTGCCCATGAAGCTATGGCTCCTCAAAGAATCCTCCCCTAATCCCACCCCTATCCCACCCAACCTCTGTCCTCCCCTACTTCTTCTGGGCACCTAGGGTGCTCAACCTCCGTGTCTCCGATCGGGGACCCCTTTTAGCAAGTATGTATCCAGTCTCCCCCCCTTTTGTATGCAGTGTAACTTCAATAACAACATTAACCATTTCAAAGAAATTTAACTCAGTATCAACAGAAGTGATTATCAACTCTTTGCCCACCCTGTTCACCATTACTCAGGTTTTCATCTCACCAACAAAGTCTACTCGTTTGTGGAAGGACTCAGTCTGTTTTTCTCCAGCTGATCCACAAACGCTTGAGCTGCCTCCACTGTTTCATAAAACTTCACCACACCATTATGTTGAATGCGTAGTTTCGCTGGGTATAATAGACCAAAACGGATTTGTAGTTTATGCAGTCTTCCACAGACCTGCGAATACTGTTTGCGCAAAAGAGAGACTTTAGTAGAATAGTCTTGAAAGCATAGTATTTTATGACCCTCAAGCTCGAGTGTTGCTCCTTTCCTAAGAGCAGTGAGTAACGCCATTTTATGTTGGTAGTGGAGCATACGCAGGATAACCACTCTCGGCCGGTCGTTGGGCATCTTCCTGGGTCCTAAACGATGTGCCCGCTCTATTCTTAGGGGTCCAGTTGTATTTTCATTGTGCAACATCTTAGCAAGCCAGGATTCCAGATATTCTCTCAGATCCCCCTCTTTTATTGATTCTGGTATTCCTACCAGTCTGAGGTTATTCCGTCGAGAGCGGTTCTCCAAATCATCCACTTTATCTTCCAAGGCTGCTACCTTTTTTGTAAGTCCTTCTATAGCCGTGGAGGATTCTTGTGCTGATGTTTTCACTTCTCCCAGTCTCTGCTGGACCTCCTGGAAGTCTTTTGTGAAGGTAGTGAGCCGTTGATCCATGCCATCCAACTTGTCTATTATTTGTTGAAGTTGGTGATTTAGAGTGTCCTCCACCGCTAGTTTAACTTCCGCCACTATTTCCGCAGCCCAGGCAGAACTCACCGATGGCGACGATGGGGAGTTTTTCTCCGCCATCCTTGAGCCTCCTCCTTTAGATTTTTCCAGCTCTTTTTTGGACCCTCGGGTCGCCATGCACGATGTAATAAATGAGTGCTTTTAAAATTTCTGTCTTTAAATCCGAATAGCTTCCCAGGCACTCCTTTGTCCTCTGTATGATAGAAAACTAATTCTGCTCTACTGTTTCAGCCGCCCTATGAGAGCTGATGTTGTTTTTCACCTCCTACAAGTCTTTCCAAGACTGAAAGTAGAGCTGTTGAGAAAGGGTGTTCCTGTCTCTTTAAATTCCAGGCTGCTCTCTTAATTCTGCTTTACCCTGCTTTCATCATCCTCTGTTGATCTTACTGTAGTCATTGAAGCAGCTGTGCCAGCTATTATCTCTGCTGAATATGGTTTTTAAAGTCTGTGCTACTTACATTGCGCTAGGCCCTCTCCTTCCCCCTCTTCCGTTGCTGTGTGCAGCAGTTCCAGCTCTCTCGTTGTCCATCCTCCCGGTCACAGATCCACCCTCCTTTGCCTGCACCCTCTGCTTCGGTAAGGACTCACTTTGTCGGCATATGAAAACGTTGCCCGGTCTGTTCCTGTTCTCCGATCATATGGCGGTCTATGTTCGGGTGTCTCTCTGGCGCCAGCCGCTCGCCGCGTGGTATGGGGGAAGGGGGACTCGCTACTGCCAGTTCGCGCCGCTGCGGTTTGCCGCTTATATTTTTTCCCTCCCAGGAGGTCGGATCGCCTTCTCGCTTCCTTCCTCGTTACCCGTCCTCAAGCTGGACCTTGATGGGGGTTGAAAACAGCTGATTTGTAGGAACTCCCGATCGCGACTTTGCGGAGCTCAATGTGCGGCGGCCATCTTGGCCGGCAGCTCCACCGGAAGTTCGATAATCTACCTTTATAATAACATTTATGTTTTCCATAACGCGGATGATAATCTACCTTTATAATAACATCTCTGTCCTGCTCTTCCCAGGTATTGCCAGATAGAAGGGGGTGCATAGGAACAGAGCATAAGAACCCCAGGGCCTTGAAGATAATTCTTTCCAAATTGAGGCCTTAACAACTGCTGCTATAAAACTGCAAAACCATACTTCCTGCTACAAGATATCTGAAGTCTGCTACCATCTGAGAACATTTTAACCCTGTCATGTCTGTTTTGAGTTGGGATCCTGGTCCTGATGATGGGATTGTCCTACTTAACACTTCTGGCTGATCTCATATAAGATACTAGATAGAGATTAGCACCCTTGGTTAATTATTGCAATTACTCAAGGGTACCAAAGTAATGAATCCAACTTGCCACATTCTGGGCTTGCTCTTCCCAGTTTTGCTAAAAGGAACCAGGACCCCTCCTATGTTCAAAACTCCACTTCCTAGGTCCTACTTAAGGTCATCAAGAGAAAAAAAACAAAACTGAAAATTAGGCAACCAGAGTAGACCAACTTCTCGCAAGGGTAAGCCCGGCTACAAAGGGGAGGTGCTTCAATAGGAACCCTCACCTCAAAAGCGGTGAAGAAAATAATAACCCAAGTGAGAATTTAGGGTCAAAATGGAGGCTTTGACATCTGGTCCAGATGACCCACGTGAACAATTGACTGACACAACAGTGTGGAATCCTTTCGGATGACTGGAAGGGAGGAGAGCAAGTAGGACCTTGACTGACAGATAGAGGACAGTCAAGTTGGTCCTAGGAGCAATTTGTGGTATAGCCCTTGTCATCCCTCCTGCTCCAGGTCATAGACGTAGTGAAAAGGACATCAAATTCTGAAGACCAGAAACAGAATAATTCCCAAGACCACTTCAATCGAATGCAGGATTGGAGAAAAATATTTCTTGAAAAGACTTTGAACTTTCTCTGCCTAAAGTGATCAGATTTGAAAATCTGACTATGAAAGAAAAACAGAACCCTAAATACCATCTTGATTGGTCCCAGAATGAGGAGCTGATGTTTGGTGGATGTGTGGAGACCTCCTTCAGACCCCATCTTCCACAAGTGTGGCACAGGGAGTGTGTATTAGTACAAGTTGTTATGCTCTCATGTGTTAACTGCCAGAATCAATTCCACATAAAATGAAGAGGGCTGTGACACTTGGCGGATTACTTGACCCACATGTATATGTGGATGTCATTGGGGTACCACGAAGGGTACCCAATGAGTTCAAAGCAAGGCACCAGGTTACTGCTAGGTTTGAATCCTTCCTCTTCTGGTGGAAAACAATTAATAAAAAAATGTGGATTGGATAAACTACATCTGCTACAACCAACAATACAGCCCCAATGGAAACATCACCAAGGCATTGACTGGACTAAACAGCCTTATCAAAAGAATTGGCTGAGAATTCAGGCTTTGATGATCCATTTACCAAATGGATGGAAGAAACTGGAGTGGCCTGATTTCTTCAATATTGACTTCTGTTGCTGTGGCCGCACGCGGCCTATTCCAAAAACTTATTGATGTGACCCTGATAAAGACTATGTAGCCTCCATTGGTATGTAACAATCTCAAGACTACATGAATTTCCAGGACTGAAAGAGACTTGAGTAAAATATGTAATAATGATAAACAGGAGGGAAATGTAAAAAAAATGTTTTGCTAACATAGGGTTAATCATTCTTACAATTTCTACAATAAATGTAGACTCTCTGAAATGTAGATTCTCAGGCCTTAAGTACATTCCATTCTACTACATGTAATAACATGTAGTAGAATGGAATGTACCTAGATATGCTTGAGCCAGACAAGCTAATTCCCAGTAGCCTAGAAATGTAACGTTAGAAAATATGAAAGTGTTGATAGACACACAGGCAACAAGTTTCCTTTGTATCCCTGCACGTAGAAAAATGTATAAGAAGCAGAGGGGAGGATTTTAGAGTCGGACAACCCTCTGACTGTAGTTGGATCTGTCTCCTTGCAAGTAAATAAAAATGCTTAAGCCTGACTTGGTCTGATGGTATTCGTGAGTATGTTAATTAAAATTCTTTTAACAGGGATAAAGTCCTTCTCATGGTACCATCCGACCCCATAAATTCAGATCACAGTGGAAAGGACTCTGTGTGGTAAAAGGGAAGGTAGGACCGTGGATGTACTGGGTACAACATAAGAAGGGACGAATTCAAACGTACCATATCAACTTATTGAAACCCTGATTTGAGCGGGAGGGCCTTGTCACTACTGTTGAGGAGGATTTGGGGCCTCAGCTCAGTGAGGTGCGAGAAGGGGGTAGATCCACAACAGGCCTGGCCCTAACCCCAGGACAGAGAGAACAGGTGGAAGGTCTAATTCAGGAGTTTTGGGATGTCATTAATTCCCTACCAGGAGAGACCCATTTAGTCTCCCATGATATCCTCACCGAGCAGGGTAAGATTGTGAGACAGAGGCCATATAGAGTGCCTGAAATGAAGAGAAAAGAGATTGTGAGGCAGGTGCAGGAGATGGTAGAGTTAGGGATCATAGAAGAATCGAATAGTCTGTAATGGTATCAGTTTATTATTGAAATATGTAGCATGATATTTTGCTGGATCATATATAGCAATACAAAAATACAGCTTTAAAAATATATTTGAAGATGCAACTGGCTTTCATTCCAAAGCCCTCTTCCCCCTCCCTTTGGGGAACATTTAAAAGACATTTAAAGAACAAAAGGTACTGCTGACCTCACCTCCCCCTTTTAACAAAAGACTTCTCAAGTAAGAGTGCCTCAAGGTTAAATTGACTCTCTTCCTCTGATCAACACAACAAATATCAAAGGTAACCAGTAGAGGCAAGGAGACAGGCAGGTGGGAAAGGTGTGAAATACAGCTACAAAAACAAAGGACACCTGCTGGCCGCCCCAGACAAATCTTATCAGAATATCTATCACAGAAATTCAAGCAGGGAAAACCTTGCAATACAATAAACCATTTATCAGCAAAATCCAGACAGCAAGCCTTGTGATGTCATAAGACATGAGATCAAGATACCATAATGCTTTGCAAATGCCCAAGGGTCGTGTGCAAACCAGGAAACCAAGACAAAGATTCACATGGCATGTCTTCCTGCAGCTTGCAAGAGTATAAAAGATAGAAGCTGTTCCAGACAAGCAGATGCTTCCCTTCAACTGCAACACAGATTCTTCTCTACAGATTCTCTCTTCCTGACCTGTAGCCCACCTGCCTGCTATGAGGACCTCTTCTGCAAACATGTGCTTACCTCATGCTGTTCATACTATGTAACAAGGACTTGTAAGTAACATAACTTTTGATCTAGACCTGCTACTTTACTTTACTTAAGCACAGATTATCTGTAAAGATCTGTAAGACCTACCTCTCATTTGGTTTGCAATATTATTTACATGATTTGTATATTAAATCAACCTTTTTGAAGCTAAAAATACGGTCTCTTTGTGTTCTGAGTATATGGTATCTTTTAAAGTTATACTGGTAGCACATGGTCACTTTTAAAATTTAGTGCCATGCTCTGAGTACATGCTTTCAAATCTTGCAGTACAGAATACTGCATTTCAACAGAGATATATACTTAATTTATTTAATTTATTGCAATTATCACCTTTGGTGATTGGTGGAGAAATTAATATCCTAAAACTTATAAATACAGTGCCTGCTCTTAAATTATAAACAGTAGCGAGTGCTCTAGAGCTCTTTCCCCCAAAATAAATCATTTCTTGTAACAAGTCCATGGTCCAGTCCTGTTGTATTGCTACCAAAGTCGGATGGATCACAAAGATTTTGTATAGATTTTAGACGGGTAAATACCATATCACAATTTGATGCCTACCCCATGCCAAGCATAGATGACCTGCTAGATAAACTGGGGCGAGCTGAGTACTTAACTACGTTAGATCTTACAAAAGGGTACTGGCAAATCCCATTGACAGCGGGGTCTAAACCCAAACCTGCATTCAGCACTCCAATTGGTCTGTTCCAATTCAAGAGGATGCCGTTTGGGCTGAATGGGGCAGCTGCTTGCTGTCAAAGGTTAGCCGATCAGCTACTCCGCTGGCATTCGGATTATGCTGCAGCATATATGGATGACATTAATGTCATTTTTAGTTCAGATTGGGAGTCTCACTTGCAAAAGGTTAGGGCAGTCTTAGACACCTTCAGACAGGCAGGCCTTACTGTTAATCCTAAAAAGTGTATTTTTGCCAGTAAGGAGGTAAGATATTTAGGATATATGGTAGGGGGTGGGGTTATTAAACCTATGACAGACAAAGTGCAAGGGATAAAAGATTTTCCCCTTCCCCCTACAAAGAAACAGCTGAGGGGGTTTCTGGGCCTCATAGGATATTATCGTTGTTTCATTCCCCACTTTGCGGAGAAGTCGAGCACCTTGACTGATATGCTGAGGAAAACGCACCCCAATGTCCTAGATTGGTCCGAGAAGGGAAGACGCGAATTCCAGGTTCTAAAATCGTCCTCAAGGGATTTTCATATTACAAACAGATGCCTTGGAGACAGGATTGGGGGCAGTCGCAGGAGCTCAGGAGAGAGGAGAACCCAGTTCTCTTTCTGAGTCGGAAGCTAAATTCTGCCGAACACAATTATGCCGTGATCGAGAAAGAGTGTTTGGCCATAAAGTGGGCCGTGGACTCCCTAAAGTTTTATCTACTAGGGAATCCCTTTACTCTAGTCACAGACCATGCCCCACTGTGGTGGTTGCAACAAATGTAGGGCCAAAATGCACGGCTTACTCAATGGTACTTAGCCCTGCAAGCTTTTTCATTCGAGGTACAGCATAGGGCAGGTAAACTACATAACAATGCTGATGCCTTATCCCAAATTGTGGACTCTCCAGAAGGTTGCCCCAAAAAAGTGGAGAGTCGCAATTATTTGAGGGAGGGGGTATGTAGTGAGGAACGGCAACTTAGGCACGTTGCAGATCTAGGGGGTATAGAACTATCCTACCCACAATGCCAGGAGGGAGAGGGAAGGAAAGGCAACCTAGAAACCCCGACATGGAATCCTTCCCTAGGAGGGGAAGGGAAGGACACCAGGGAAAAAACAGTTATACCAGAGGGTGGCCATTAGGGGGATCAGCCATGTTAAAACTCCGTTTCCATGGTTAAGAAATCAATATAAGATTCCACCCACCTGGGGAGAAGGAGAGAGAAGGTGCAGGCCAGCTGATGAGAGGGAGGAATTGAGTGAGAAGGGTGGAGACGCCCCTGATTGGATGGAAGGCATTGAAGAAGGACTTGATTTACCTGTAGGAGAGAACAGTTTGGAGGAGCAAGTACCCATGGCCTATGAGGATACAAATGACCAAAGTTTGCAAGTATAAAGAAGCAGCAGCGGGCGGACACAGAGTGAAGTAGCTGTGAAGAGGGAGGTGAGCTGCCCAGCCTGCAGTACTCTGAGAGAGAAAGTATTCAGAGAGCAGGTGATTTTTCTTTTTCTTGCCTGATTTCTTTTGCTATGGACTATGCTTAAAGAGACTTGAACTGTGTTGATAAAGAAAAAGAACTGAAAGTCTTTTCCTTCTCCAGGAGAACTCTAACGTGAACTGTAAGCTATATTATGGACTGCTGAGAGGATTATGTAAGCAGTCTCTAAATTAAACTGTGAATCTTGAAGGGAGTTTGGCATTTAACTTTTGGATTGTGTGAAAGAGAGAAGTTCAAGCCAAGGTGGAGAGAGCTGTGGAAGTTATCTGCCCCACACTGAGGACTAATAGCATTACAATATGGAGATGGATGTAATTGAAAATCAGTCCAGGGCTCGTAATCTGAGATTATTAAACTTCCCTATTACTCATTATTTAGTTCCTTGGAGCTCGTTTGAATGTACTTAAAGAATGTTTTGAAAATTTCACAGCCAGAGATGATGATTATTGGTAACAGTTTTAGGACGATATTCAAAGCGATTTAAGTGGGCAGGAGCCTCTCCTGCCCGCTTAAATAGCTTCCCGGCGCCTAGCTGGGGATATTCAGCGGCACTTAACTCGACAGTGCTACTGAATATCCCTTGAGACCGCCCAAACAATAAGTGGGCAGGTCAGGGGCAGCGCTGGGGAGGAGCCCCAGGTTATGCGGGTGCTGGCAATATTGAGTACTGGCACCCGCATAGCTAAGCGGCTTAATTTAGGATAGCTCAAGAGCTGTCCTAAGTAAGACCATATAGCTATGTGGGTGCTGGCTCTGAATATTGGGCTGGCACCAGCTTAACTTTTTAAAAAATTATTTTAAAAAATTCTCTTAATTTTTTTTAAACTAAAGCCCTTAAGTTCCATCAAGCCCTCCTGCCAATGTTCCCTTCTTTCTATTCCACCTCCCTGCCCACATCAAGCCCACCGCCCCTGGAAGACCTCCCCAGCCGTGCAGGCAGGCCCTCTCTATTCCTGGTAGTCCAGTGGGATCATTGGGAGCAGAAGCGCAGCCCTCTCGCTCCTGTCTCTTACGGTGCCAGTCTAAAATGGCTGCCGTGACCTGAATATTGGAGGATATGCTAGCCGGCAACTATCAGTGTTTAAAACAATGCTGACTACCACAGGCTGAATATCAAGGGGTTACTATTTGCCTAGAAGTTCCAGGGTAGTAAATGAAGAAGCAGCACTGGACTCAATCAGTTCCCCAGGTAGTTTGGATGTCTCTAAATTTTTGAAGTCATCACAAGATGTAATTAATAAAAGGGCTACTGTTGTTTACTTTCCAGTCCAATGAACAGAAGATGTTTTTTTTTTAATTAGCTGTTAATACTTACATTTGCCTTTCTATGGACAGGTTATTATGGTGTTCCAAGATATGGTCAAACCTACTCAGTTAAGAAGGAAAATCTTGTTACATATGGTCTAAAACTCTAGCTGTAGGGGCACCCTTTTTCTTGAAATTTTCTTGGAAATGTCTGGTCACATATGGGAATAATCACTATGTGTTTTTGTAGCCTTCTCATATTGAGAAATTTCTTTCCGATAACCTAATTATTGTGCTGTTTCTCTGCTTTTTCTTTAAAATAAAATATTGAAATTTGCTGATTTCTCTGCTTAGCTTTAAGTCTCTCTGAGATGTAGACTTGATTAGAGGCTGGCCAAATTTTGGTTTCAGATTCGAATCTGGCACATAAACTGACCCGAAATTCAGGTTCAGGTTTTGGCTGAAAATGCCAGGGCATTTTCAGCCGAAACTGAAACTCTCTGCCCCCCCGAGCTACCCACCCCGACTGTCATCCTTGCTGCCCCCTGAACCCCCCCCCCCCCCAGTAGACCCTCCCCAGATCTACCTTAATAAGCCCTGGTGGTCTAGTGGCCTCTTTGGGGGCAGGAAAGAACCCCATGATTTGTTGCCGCTGCTGCTTTGAAATAGCTGCTGAGACTGCCTTGGGAGGTCCTGGAAGCCGTATTGAGATTAGCACCAGCATAAGAAAGTGCAATTTCAAATCACTCCTGTTTATGCCTGGGGAGGGCCTACTGATGCTCAGAGGGACTCAGCCACGGTGGTGGCCCACAAGGATCCATTCTCTGTCGGGAGGGGGGCACAGGGGAGCCACAGCATGACTTTTCAGTTTCAGCTTCATTTCCGTCCGAAATCGAGCCATGGATTTTGGCCATGGATTTGGTTTCAGCTGGAACCAAACCCACCGGTTTTGGTCGAATGTCTGGACTTGATGCTTGCTTATGTGGTGCTGGATTGTAATGTTCTATTATAGATCATTTCCTTGGTTTATGTTTTTTTGTAATATATTATCAGAAATTTAAAAAAATAAATATTTACAGCTTATTATTAAACTAATGGGGTTGCTTCAAATCCCATAGAGGGGGATAATCCAATGGGCGCCCATCTCTGAGGACGTCCCCACGAAGGGGCAGGGCATCCCGTATTATTGAAACAAGATGGGCGTCCATCTTTCGTTTTGATAACACGGTCGGGGATGCCCAAATCTCAACATTTAGGTTGACCTTAGAGATGGTCGACCTAAATGTTGAGATTGTCAACCTTAGAGATGGGCGACCTCGGTTTTCGCTGATAATGAAAACCGAGGACACCCATCTCAAAAACGACCAAATCCAAGGCATTTGGTCGTGGGAGGAGCCAGCATTCGTAGCACTGGTCCCCCTGACATGCCAGGACACCAACCGGGCACCCTAGGGGGCACTGCAGTGGACTTCACAAATTGCTCCCAGGTGCATAGCTCCCTTACCTTGGGTGCTGAGCCCCCCAACCCCACCAAAAAAACCCACTCCCCACAACACTACCATAGCCCTTAGGGATAAAGGCGGGCACCTAGATGTGGGTACAGTGGGTTTGTGGTGGGGTTTGGAGGGCTCACATTTACCACCACAAGTGTAACAGATAAGAGGGGGATGGGCCTGGGTCCGCCTGCCTGAAGTGCACTGCACCCACTAAAACTGCTCCAGGGACCTTAATACTGCTGTGATGGAGCTGGGTTTGACATTTGAGGCTGGCATAGAGGCTGGAAAAATGTTAAAAAAAAATTTTTTTTTGGGTGGGAGGGGGTTGGTGACCACTGGGGGAGTAAGGGGAGGTCATCCCCGATTCCCTCCGGTGGTCATCTGGTCAGTTCGGGCACCTTTTTGAGACTTGGTCATGAAAAAAAATGGACCAAGTAAAGTCGACCAAATGCTCGTCAGGGGCGCCCTTCTTTTTTCCATTATCAGCCGAGGACGCCCATCTCTTAACCACTCCCCCATCCCGCCTTCGGTATGCTGCTGACACGCCCCCGGGAACTTTGGTCGTCCCCACGACAGAAAGCAGTTGAGGATGCCCAAAATTGGCAGAGGTTTGAACTGGAAGAAAAATTGCTGCTGCTACTTATTCTAAGCTAAGTTAAGTAATATTTTTTGAAAAATTAATTGAAGATAAATGTCTTTTAAGATTTAAACAACAAAAGAAAACAAAAAAAAACAAAAAAAAGTGTTTTACGGGTTGATCCATGAGGATGTAAAGGACACCATTTACAGTTTGGGGCGAAGTCCCATATGGTGGAAACTTTTGAAATATCTGAAGATCCCCGGACAACAAATTATAATGCTAATATGTCCATCATCAGTAGATACGTTATGAGGATAAAGGTTGAGAAAGTTATTTGAATAATTATGTGTTTGGGAGATTGACAATATGTGATTTGAAATATTCCCCACACTATAAGTTAAGGTCTACTTTTAAATTGTTTCTTTATCTACAGCATTAGCAAAATTCACCCCTTCCTTTCTGAATACGCTGCCAAAACCCTTATCCACACCCTTGTCATCTCTCGCTTGGATTATTGCAATTTGCTTCTCACTGGTCTTCCACTCAGCCATCTCTCTCCTCTCCAGTCTGTCCAAAATTCTGTAGCACAACTTATTTTCCACCAAAATTGTTATACCCACATTAGCCCACTCCTCGTCACTTCACTGGCTCCCTGTCCGCTTTTGCATACAGTTCAAAATTCTCTTACTGACTTTTCACCACTGCTTTTGGCTCCTAGCCACTACTCAATTGCCCTCCCCTTGTTCCTTCTCACCCAGTACTTCCCTCGCCCTTAATTGTCTTGTCTGCCTGTATTTTTAGATTGTAAGCTCTATTGAGCAGGGACTGTCTCTCTGTGTCAGGTGTTCAGCGCTGTGTGCGTCTGGTAGTGCTATACAAATGCTAATAATAATAATAATAATAATAATAATCTCCCGATTTGTGTCGAAAGATGGACGCCCTTCTCTTTCGAAAATGCCCCTGATAGTGGTCCATGGAATTCTATGGCATCCCTTGATATGACATAAGGGAAATACTGTGAACAGTGAGCCAACCAGCCTCTAGCAACCTAAAGCTAAACTTCAGCAGGACAGAGAAACAGACTCACCTTCAACGTCTCCTTCCCACCTCCCTGTGCAAAACACACAATTGGAATCTTCCCGCCATAATTGGAATCTGTGAAGAGAAAAGAAGGAAGAATAGCTTATTTTTCTATCTCAGTCCCACTAAAAAATAGCAAACACTAACAATATTTCTAGCAGAGTTGTGCATTTCAGAGCACTCATTCAGTTTGTATGGATATTGAAGTGAAAATTGCTGGAAAAGGGGGTCACTCAAACAGCGCAGGGACTTTACCAACTGTATCAAACTCAGAAACCACACACGTGTGTACATTTTTAAAAGACATTTATTTGGCCAAATGTCTGCCTGCTCATATACAAGTCAAAAACAGACAGTCCTGAGAATGGATTTTATTTATTTATTTATAGTACTTGTTGCGAACCTCTTGATGATATACTCCCAAAAAAGGAACTATTATAAAGCTCATAATCATCATTACATGGCTCAAAAAGACACAAACATGAGAACTGTTCCTCCATATATGGTAAGCAGTTCAATCCTTCAATCACCAAAACACGGAAGATAGGGTATCCCGATAGCAAGGTTGCAAAAAAGACCATAGTAGATCAAGTGTCGTTAAATAAAAATCAGACAAAAGATTGCAAATTAACACTGTGAGCTATATCTGAGCAAAATGTAAATAGGAACAACAAACATAGTTTGAAATGTCTATATGTGAATGCCAGAAGCCTAAGAAATAAGATGGGAGAGTTAAAATATATTGCACTAAATGAAAAATTAGATATAATAGGCATCTCTGAGACCTGGTGGAACGAGGATAACCAGTGGGAAATTATATCGAAGTGATAGGATTGATCAAATTGGTGGAGGGGTAGCACTGTATGTAAGGAGGGCCTTGAATCAAATAGACTAAAAATTCTACAGGACAAGCAACACATCTTGGAATCCCTATGGATTGAAATTCCATGTGTAAAGGGGAAAAGGATAGTGATAGGAGTGTACCACCATCCACCTGGCCAGGATATAGGGACAGATGTAGAAATGTTATCAGAAATTAGGGAGGCTAACAAACTGGGCAACGCGATAATAATGGGTGATTTCAATTAACCCGATATTGACTGGATAAATGTAACATCAGAGCATGCTAGAAAGGTGAAATTCCATGATGGAATCAAGGACTACTTTATGGAGCAGCTGGTTCAGAAGCCAACAAGAGGATGAACAATTCTAGACCTAGTCTTTAGTGAAGCTGGTGGAGGTAATGGTGCTGGGGCCTCTTGATAACAGTGATCATAATATGATCAGGTTTGATATTCCCTCTGGAGTAAGTAAACACAGGAAATCCAATACGTTAGCATTTAACTTTCAAAAAGTAGACTATGATAAAATGAGAAAAACAGTGAAAAAATAACTTAGAGGAGCAGCTATGAAGGTCAAAAATTTACATCAGGTGTAGATGCTGTTCAACAATACCATCCTGGAAGCCCAGGCGAAATGTATTCAGTCTATTAAAAAAGGAGGAAGGAAGACCAAATGACAGCCAGCATGGAGAAAAACTGAGGTGAAGGAAGCTATTAGAGTTAAAAGAAAATCCTTCAGAACATGGAAGAAGGAGCCGACTGAAAATAATAGGAAACCACATAAAGAATGGAAATCAAATGCAAAGCGCTGATAAGGAAGGCAAAGAGAGACTTTGAAAAGAAGATTGAATTGGAGGTAAAAACACATAGTAAAATCTTTTTAGGTATATTAAAGGCAAGAAGCCAGCAAAAGAATCGATTGGACTGCTAAATGACCGAGGGGTAAAAGGAGCACTCAGGGAAGACAAGGCCATAGCAGAGGGATTAAATGAATTCATTGCTTCGGTCTTCACCGAGGAAGATGTGGAAGAGATACCAGTGCCAGAAATGTCATTCAATGTTGATGAATGAGAAACAGAACAAAATCTGGAAGATGTAATGGGGAAATTTGACAAACTGAAAAGTAGCAAATTGCCAGGACCAGATGGTATACATCCCGGAGTATTGATAGAATTAAAAAAATGAACTTTCATATCTATTGTTAGTAATATGTAATTTACCTTTAAAATCGTGCATGGTACTGGAAAATTAGAGGGTGGGCAACATAACGCTGATTTTTAAAAAGGGTTCCAGAGGTGATCCAGGAAATTACAGACCAGTGAGTCTGACATCGATGCCAGGCAAAATTGTATTATAAAGAATAAAATTGCAGAGCATATTCAAAAGCATGGATTAATGAGACAAAACCAACATGGAATTAGTGACGGAAATCTTGCCTCACCAATCTACTACATTTCTTTGAAGGGGTGAACGAACATGTGTATAAAGATGAGCCAGCTGATATTGTGTATCTGGATTTTTAAAAGGCTTTTGACAAAGTACCTCATGAAAGACTCCAGAGGAAACTGGAAAGTCATGGGATAGAAGGCAGTGTTCTATTGTGGATTAAAAACTGGTTAAAGGATAGAAAACAGAGAGTATGGTTAAATGGTCAGTATTCTCAAAAGAGAAGGGTAGATAGTAAGGTTCCCCAGGGGTCTATGTTGGGGCCGCTGTTTTTTAAACATATTTATAAAGGATCTAGATATGGGAATAACTAGTGAGGTAATTAAATTTGCAGATGACACAAAGCTATTCAAAGTTGTTAAATTGCAAGAGGATTGTGAAAAATTGCAAGATGATTTTATGAGACTGGGAGACTGGGTATCCAAATGGCAGATGATGTTTAATGTGAGCAAGTGCAAAGTGATGCATGTGGGAAAGAGGACACGAACTATAGCAATGTGATGCAATGTTCCATGTTAAGAGTCACCGACCAGTAAAATGATCTAGGAGTCATCATTCATGATACTTTCAAACCCTCTGCTCTGTGTGCTGCGGCGGCAAAGAAAGCAAATAGAATGTATTAGGAAAGGAATGGAAAATAAAAACAAGGATGTTAATAATGCCTTTGTATCGCTGCACCTTGAATACTGTGTGCAACTCTGCTTACCGCATCTCAAAAAAGATATAGTGGAATTAGAAAAGGTACAGATAACAGAATACTACTACACATCCTAGAATACTATGGAGTTGGCGGTAACGTTCTTAACTGGTTTAGAGGATTCCTGACCACAAGATCATACCAAGTAACAGCTAACGCGACTATATCAACCCCATGGACACCTGAATGTGGAGTTTCTCAAGGATCCCCCCTCTCTCCAACCCTCTTCAACCTAATGATGATACCCCTAGCCAAGCTACTAGCCAATCAAAACCTTAATCCATATATATATGCAGATGATGTCACGATCTACATCCCGTTCAAACATGATCTAAAGGAAATCACCAAAGATATCAACCAAAGCTTCCAAATCATGCACTCCTGGGCGGATGCATTTCAGCTGAAACTTAACGCAGAAAAAACACAATGCCTTATACTCACCTCACAACATAACACAAATAAATTCACCACCATAACTACACCACACTTTTCCCTTCCCGTATCAAACACTCTGAAAATTTGTGGAGTTACCATTGATCAAAATCTCACACTTGAAAACCACGTGAAGAAACCAACTAAGAAGATGTTCCACTCCATGTGGAAACTCAAAAGAGTAAAACCTTTCTTCCCAGGGACCGTTTTTCACAACCTAGTAGTCAATAGTACTAAGTCACCTGGACTATTGCAACGCACTCTACGCTGGCTGTAAAGAACAGACTATCAAGAAACTTCAAACAGCCCAGAATACCGCAGCCAGACTCATATTCGGAAAAGCAAAATATGAAAGTGCAAAACCCCTAAGAGAGAAACTACACTGGCTCCCACTTAAAGAACATATTGCGTTCAAGATCTGCACAATTGTTCATAAAATCATTTACGGAGATGCCCCGACCTACATGCTAGACCTCGTGGACCTGCCACCCAGAAATACTAAAAGATCTGCCTGCACATTTCTGAATCTACACTTCCCCAGCTGTAAAGGATTAAAATACAGACTAACACATGCGACCAGCTTCTTCTACATGAGCACGCAGATGTGGAATTCACTACCAACTAACTTGAAAACAATTAATGAAATAACTAACTTTCACAAATCTCTGAAAACCTACCTCTTCAACAAGGCCTATCACGAGAATCCATAACTTAATCACAACCCATCACCACTTCACCTTTATTCTGAATGTCTTATTTCTATAACTGTTTGCTTAATTCTTTTTGTCATCCTGACCTCTTTGTAATACAAATTTGTTTTTTTGTTACATTTGTACCCCGCGCTTTCCCACTCATGGCAGGCTCAATGCGGCTTACATGGGGCAATGGAGGGTTAAGTGACTTGCCCAGAGTCACAAGGAGCTGCCTGTGCCTGAAGTGGGAATTGAACTCAGTTCCTCAGTTCCCCAGGACCAAAGTCCACCACCCTAACCACTAGGCCACTCCTCCACTCATTGTATCTTTTACCCTGGATTGGCGATGCCATTACAGGTCTTTGTAAGCCACACTGAGCCTGCAAATAGGTGGGAAAATGTGGGATACAAGTGCAATAAATAAATAAGGGCAATGAGAAGGATAAAGGGGATGGGATGACTTCCATATGAGGAAAGGCTGAAATGGCTTGGGCTCTTCAGCTTGGAGAAAAGACAGCTGAGGGGAGATATGATGAGGTATATAATATACTGAGTGGAGTGGAATGGGTAGACATGAATCACTTGTTTACTCTCCAAAAATACTAGGATTAGGGGGCACAAAATGAAGCTACAAAATAGTAAGTTTAAAACAAATCGGAGAAAATATTTCTTCACTCAGAGTGTAATTAAACTCTGGAATTCCTGAGTCGAGTTTACTAATCTCTCCCCTCCTATCCAGTATCTCTCTTTTGGGTTTCTGCACCCCAAGTGCATCACTCTACACTTCTTGGCATTAAATTTTAACAAGGTGGAGGCGGGGCTGGTGGTTGGGAGGCGGGGATAGTGCTGGGCAGACTTGTACGGTCTGTGCCCTGAAAAAGACAGGTACAAACAGTGGCGTAGCCAAGGGTGGGCCCAGGTGGGCCCCAGGCCCACCCACTTTGGTCTCAGGCCCACCCAGTAGCAGCACACCTATGATGTGGCTGGCAGGGATCCCGAAGCCCCACCAGCCAAAAACTCCTAACTGTCCCTCCTGCATACATTGTAAATAGCAGATCATCGCCTGCAGCGAGAAGCAACTGATACATACTGTTCGCACCGGCCCCACAGCCTTCCCTCTGACGTATTACCGATTATGCGGAAACAGGATGTTGCCTCAGAGGGAAGGCTGTGGGGCAACATGAGCAGTGTGTATTAGCTGCTGCTCGCTGCCAGTGAAAATCTGCTATTTACAAGGTATGCAGGGGAGGGGGATATTTGAAAGACCATATGGCATGCAGGCGAGAGAGAGAGTAGGACCAAATCACTTGTGGGACAAGGCAGAGTTCTTCTGCCCACCCATCTTGGGCCCAGGCCCACCCAAAATTAGGTGTCTGGCTACGCCCCTGGGTACAAATCAAGGTAAGGTATACACAAAAAAGTGACACATTTCTTGGGCAGACTGGATGGACCGTGCAGGTCTTTTTCTGCCGTCATCTACTATGTTACTATGATTGGTGGGTTTAAACACACCCCCTGCCAATTGTACGAGAAACTGAATTACCTGATGTTTAATGCTTGTCTACTCATAAATCTTTGATGTTGAATTGATATAGCACTTATCTCTTAGAGGGGTGATCGTGGTGATTACGATTCACTGGAGTGGTTTGCTCGGAGTCCCGTCTCCAACATGTGACTAGACTGCGGTTTTAAAATTCTTTGGCTCCAATAAACAGCCTCGCTTCTCTTTCCAATTCCCTACATGCGAGCATGTTTCACGTGTATGCGTCCTCAGGGGAACGGAGTGCTGAATCATATGTAAAGGTAATTCAGTTTCTCGTTGGAGTATCACCAATTAATCTGCATATGGTATTTTAATCTTACAACATTGTTTAAATCTTAACGGTTTATAAGCATGTATAAATAAATCATGCTGAAAAAGTCTTTCGGCTAACCTTAGGTGGGAGCTGTGCAGTCTCAAACTTCAACCGACCAAAACGCCGGCGCATGCGTGGAGTCTCCCCTTTTATCTCCCGTTTTTCTTTTAAACAATTGTCAGGGGGTGTGTTTAAACCCACCAAATCAATCTCCTTGTTAAAATTTAATGCCAAGAAGTGTAGAGTGATGCACTTGGGGTGCAGAAACCCAAAAGAGAGATACTGGATAGTACTATTACTACTACTTAACATTTCTAAAGCGCTACTAGGGTTACGCAGCGCTGTACAATTTAACATAAAAGGACAGGCCCTGCTCAAAGAGCTTACAATCTAAAGGACAAGTGAGTAGATGATACGATGGGGGCAGTCAATTTGGGGCAGTCCGGATATCCTGAAGGTAAGAGTTAGGTGCCGAAGGCAGCATTGAAGAGGTGGGCTTTAAGCAGAGACTTGAAGATGAGCAGGGAGGGGGCTTGACGTAGGGGCTCAGGAAGGTTGTTCCAGGCATAGGGTGAGGCGAGGCAGAATGGGCGGAGCCTGGAGTTGGCAGTGGTGGAGAAGGGTACTGAGAGGAGTGATTTGTCCTGTGAACGGAGGTTTCGGGTGGGAACATAAGGGGAGATGAGGATAGAGAGGTAGTGAGGGGCAGCAGATTGAGTACATTTGTAGGTAAGAAGGAGGAGCTTGAACTGAATGCGGTATCGGATTGGAAGCCAGTGAAGTGACCTGAGAAGAGGGGTGATATGAGTATATCGGTTCTGGCGGAATATAAGACGTGCAGCAGAGTTCTGAACAGATTGAAGGGGGGATAGATTGCTAAGTGGGAGTCCGGTGAGGAGTAAGTTGCAGTAGTCAAGTCGGGAGGTAATGAGAGCGTGGACGAGAGTTTGGGTGGTGTGTTCAGAAAGGAAAGGGCGAATTTTGCTGATGTTGAAGAGGAAGAAGCGACAGGTCTTGGCTATCTGCTGGATGTGTGCCGAGAAGGAGAGGGAGGAGTCGAAGATGACTCCGAGGTTGCGGGCAGATGAGACGGGGAGGATGAGGGTGTTATCCACTGAGATAGAAAGTGGAGGAAGAGGAGAAGTGGGTTTTGGTGGAAAGACGATGAGCTCAGTCTTGGACATGTTCAGTTTCAGGTGGCGGTTGGACATCCCTTATTTATACTTCAGGCTTTTACAACTTGGGAAGTGAAGAGTTAAGTACATTCTGGTTGATTCAATTGTGTTTCTAATTGGTAAGTCGATTAGTTCAGACATATAGCTCGGGGCTAGACCATGTATTATTCTGTGAACAAAGGTACAAATCTTGAAAGCAATATGTTCCTTGATTGGTAGCCACTGTAGTTTTTCCCGGAGGGGTTTTGCTGATTATCAGTGCTGACTGGCTGGTTAACCAATTAAGTTATGAACCCTAAATGCAATACACTTCGATTTGCAAGAGTAGTTTTAGACGTGCTATATAGAATCTGGGAGGATATGGGTTTATTTAACAACTCACATTGCACCTCCATTAATTGTGAAATAACCAGATCATAAAAGAACCTGTCCCTAGCTTTGTCATTGCCAGGGCATTCTGAGTATAGAGTTTTGTAAATTTCCACAAACTGTCTCATGATGGCTTCCAGAACCTTTCCCATTTTATCTTTCCTTCTAGTGATGATATGTTTATTTGGCCAGACCAGCTTACCAGTTTTTCCAGCAGTGCAGGTTGTATTTGTAGATGAATATATTCCATTCTACCCTAGTTTGGAGCAATTCATTTGAGGTTCCTCTGTTTTAGTTGTAGCACTGGTATCAACTGGGAAATATGTTGCCTCCTATAATTTTAGAATTCCTGGGAGAGTGATAGCAATTTCCTATCTCTATTAGGCTTATTCAATGTTGTGTAAGCTAAGATTTTACCCCTGATCAATACTTTTGCAGCATCCCAATAACTAATTGGATCTACATCCCCATTGTCACTGAATTGTTCATATTCTAACCAAACCTGCCCGAGTTATGTATGGAATTTTTGGTCTTTATAGAGAGCTGGAGCCATTTTCCATATCTTTTCCATGTGCTGCACTATGAAACACAACTCTAGTGTGACAGCTGTATGATTTGACAGCACTGGGGTAAGAATTTGTGATCTGCCAAGTCTACCTAGTTAATAATTGTTATGGATATTTCCTCCAGGAACGTGTCCAAATGTCTGTTAAATCCTGCTATGCTCATCATCTTCACTAGAAATTTCACAATTTGATTGTACATTGCATGAAACAATACTTTCTACAGTGTGTTTTCAATCTGTTATTGTCATGTAGTGTCCTCTTGTTTTAGTGTTGTCTCAAAGTTTAATCAAAAATCCCCTATTTAACATGTCCATACAACTCCTGATTTTACAAACTTTTATCTTATCCCCTCTTAGATCAGAGTTTGGTGAACTTGATATTTTTAGATCAAAGGACTATGTGGTTAGCACTTGTTGCTGACTACATAAATCCTTTCGAATACTGACCCACTGTTACATACATTTATCTGGATTGAGCAGAAGTATTCCTAGGGGTTGGGATGGGAAGGGAATAGCATTTACAATCACACTTTATAAAAGGTGAAATTAGGCCTTACATGCTAATTTTCTTTCCTCTAGACCCTCCAGACCGGTCAAGACGCTTGGGTTATGCTCGCCTACCAGCAGAGGGAGACTGAGAACACAAAACTTGAAACTATGTACTTATAACCTGTGCCTAGCCATCTATAGCCAGTATACACTTAGCAAAGCAGAGAATAAAAACACAACTCTGAAACTAGAAACCCCTGTACCTGGAAAACCCAAGGACAAGTACCAACAGTGTGCTGAAAACAGATGAGACGTCACAGCGTCCCGCTCTGTAATGTCTTAGAGTCAAAGAATTCTCTCTGACCACACAAAACCTTAAAGGAATAGTCCTAGCAGAACACGGCTCAAAATACTGCTATCCATATACACGGCTCAAAATACTGCTATACAAAGACACGGCTGAGGAATACTCCTGCGAAAAGAACGGACGGCTGAATCCTTCTGCGAAAAGAACGGGCGGGCTCTTGACCGGTCTGGAGGGTCTAGAGGAAAGAAAATTAGCAGGTAAGGCCTAATTTCACCTTCCTCATCAACCCTCCAGACCGGTCAAGACGCTTGGGACATACCAAAGCAGTATCCCAACTAAGGGCGGGACCCTCGTAAAGCAGAAGACAGCACAGCCGCTCCAAACCGAGCATCTTCTTTCGCCTGAACATCAAGTCTGTAATGCTTCACGAAGGAATGAATAGAGGACCACGCCGCAGCCCTGCAAATCTCTTGCGGCGGAATAAAACTACTTTCCGCCCATGAAGCTGCTACTCCCCGCGTAGAATGTGCCTTAAGTAAAGAGGGCACCGGCCGACGCTTCAACAAATAAGCCGAAGCAATAGTCTCCTTCAACCATCTAGCCAGAGTGGCCTTGGAGGCAGCTTCTCCTCTCTTGGGACCTCCAAACAAAACAAACAACCTGTCCGAGGATCTAAAATCTTGTGTTCTGCTCAAATAGGACCGCAACACGCGCCGCACATCCAACTTAGCTAAACGACGCTGCGCGGAATCCCCGGCACGATCACCCAACACTGGCAACGAAATCACCTGATTGACATGAAAAGAAGACACCACCTTAGGAACAAAGGAAGGAACCGTGCGTAAAGTCACCTTTTCTTTGGCAAAAGACAGGAAAGGCGCTCTGCAAGACAAAGCCTGAAGTTCCGAAATCCTACGTGCCGAAGAAACAGCCACCAAAAAGACTGTCTTTAAAGTAAGATCCTTACACGTAATGGAAGGCAAAGGTTCAAACGGGGGCGCCACCAGAGCCTCCAAGACCAAATTTAAATCCCAAGGCGGAACCACCGGGCGGCAAGGCGGCCGGAGCAACTTCACTGCCTTCAAGAACCGCCCCACGTCCGGAGAAGCCGCCAAGGATACTCCCCGAACCTTACCTCTAAAACAAGACAAGGCTGCAACCTGCACCTTCAGAGAGGAGAGCGAAAGCCCTCTGTCCAAACCATCCTGAAGAAAATCCAACACCTCAACCGCTGACACGCGCAATGGGGCATAGCCCCACTCTTGACACCAATTCTCGAAAATGCGCCACACCCGCACATATGCCAAGGAAGTAGACCTCTTACGAGACTGCAACATCGTAGCAATCACCCTGGCCGAGAAACCCTTATGTCTTAAACGGTGCCTTTCAAGAGCCAGGCCGTAAGCAAGAATGGAGAGGGGTCGGCCATCTCGATCGGCCCCTGCACCAATCTCACCCGAGGCCCCAGGGGAATCGGATCCTGCACCAGCAACCGCATCAGATCTCCGTACCACGGACGCCGGGGCCAATTGGGCGCTATCAGGACTACTAATCCCGCGTGACGACCGATCCGCTGAACCACTCGGCCTACCAGCGGCCACGGCGGGAACACGTAGAGCAACTGCTGAGTCGGCCACGGAAGGACCAACGCGTTGATGCCCTCGGCTCGAGGATCTCTTCGACGACTGAAAAACCGAGAGACCTGCGCATTGGCGGACGACGCCATGAGATCCAACACCGGCCGACCCCACTGAACCACTATCCGCTCGAACACGGAGGGGTGGAGAGCCCACTCTCCGGGATCCAACGTGTGCCTGCTTAGATAATCCGCGCTCACGTTGTCCACCCCTGCCACGTGTCCCGCCGAAAGACTCTGCAGATGTGCCTCTGCCCACACCAGCAACTCTGCCGCCTCTAGTGCTAACCCTGGACTCTTCGTTCCTCCCTGTCGATTCACATATGCCACGGCTGTGGCATTGTCGGACAGAACCCTGACAGCCTTGCCGACTAACAGACAGTGAAAAGACCGAAGAGCCAACCGAATTGCACGCGTCCAGACGATTGATGGACCAACACGCCTCCTCCACTGTCCAACGTCCCTGGGCCACCTGTCCCAGACAATGCGCCCCCCAGCCTGACAGACTCGCATCCGTGGTCATCACCACCCACTGAGGAGCGGCCAACGGCATGCCCTTCACTAGGTTCGGAGAATGGAGCCACCAGCTGAGACTGCGACGAACAACCTCCGACAGAGCGAGCCTCTCCTCCAGATCCTGAAGCTGAGGGGACCAACGAGACAAGAAAGCACCCTGCAGCTGCCTCATATGCGCTCTGGCCCAAGGAACTACCTCTATCGATGCGGCCATCAGACCCAACACTTGAAGATACTCCCGCGCCGACGGCGCCCTCTGGACTCGGAAAAGACGGATCTGAGCCTGCAGCTTGGACATGCGAGAGGGAGTCAAGAACACCCGGCCTCTCTTCGTGTCGAACCGGACTCCCAGATACTCGAGAGACTGCGACGGCACTAGGTGACTCTTGGCCAGATTGACAACCCAGCCCAGAGATTGCAAAAAGGACACCACCCGACCGGTGACCTCCTCGCTCGCCGCCTTTGATTTGGCCCGCATCAACCAGTCGTCTAGGTACGGGTGCACCAAAATGCCCTGCAAGCGAAGAGCTGCTGCCACCACGACCATCACCTTGGAGAAGGTGCGAGGAGCGGTGGCCAGTCCAAAGGGAAGCGCGCAAAACTGAAAATGTCTCCCTAGCACCACAAAGCGAAGAAAACGCTGATGCGCCTCCAGGATGGGAATGTGCAAGTAAGCTTCCGTCAGATCTAGAGAAGTCAGAAACTCCCCTTCCTGAACCGCTACAATGACTGAGCGTAACGTCTCCATCCGAAAGGAAGGAACCTTTAGGGCTGCATTGACCTTCTTGAGATCCAAAATGGGACGAAAAGCGTCCTCTTTTTTGGGTACCACGAAGTATATGGAATAACATCCCTTTCCTCTCTCCGCTGGAGGAACAGGGACCACAGCCCCTAAAGCTATCAGACGTGACAGAGTATCGCGGACTGCTCTCGCCTTGTGCCTTGAATGACAGGGAGACACTAGGAAGAAGTCGGACAGAGGCCTGTCGAATTCCAGCGCGTACCCGTCTCGGATTATCTGCAGGACCCACTGGTCTGACGTGATCTGGACCCACCTCTGGTAAAACAAGCGTAAGCGAGCCCCCACGCGAACCAGAGACTGGGTCCCCAAACCATCATTGAGAAGGACGGGACGCACCGGACGCTCCCAAAGAGGAACCTCGCCCTCCACGACGGCCACCGCGAAAGGACTGAGTTCTCTGAAAGAAACGACCCCTAGTCCCACCAGAATACCTACCCGGCCGATACCGCTTTGCTTCCTGAAAACGACCGCGACCCGCGGATCCTCTAGAAGCCTTAGGGCGAAGTTCCGGAAGCCGAGGAACCTTAGCATCCGTAAGACCTCTTACCAACTTATCCAACTCTTCACCAAACAGCAAAGAGCCTTTAAACGGGAGCGAACACAGCTTGGCCTTGGACGCAGCATCCGCCATCCAGCCTCGCAACCACAGGGCCCGACGAGCTGCCACCGCTAGAGACATGTTCTTCGCCGAGGCCCGCAACAAATCATACAGTGCATCCGCCAAAAAGGAGGAGCCCAACTCCAACTTAGCCAGATCTTGAGTCAAAGAGCCTCTGTCCCCTGGCGGGCTATCTAAGAGCCGTTCCGCCCAGCGGAAACAAGCCCGCGCCACCAGACCTCCACAGACCGACGCCTGTAACGCCAGGGCCGACAAATCAAAACTGCGCTTCAGGAAAGTTTCCAATTTTCTGTCCTGAGGGTCTCGCAACGCAGCCCCCCCGTCCACCGGAATCGCCGTGGCCTTAGTCACTGCCGTAACCACGGCATCCACGGTCGGAGGCTTGAGCGAATCTCTATCTTCCTGCGGCAGGGGATAAAGCTTAGTCATGGCCCGAGCCACCTTACACGGCGCCTCCGGCGCCTGCCACTCCTGAGTAATCATTTCCCTCAGATCCGCATTCATAGGGAAAGAACAAGACACCCGTCTGATCCCCTTAACCAACGGATCCTGCTTTCCGGCCTCTAACGGAGCTGCCGCCGGATCAAATTTGAGGGTCGCAGCCACCTGATCAATGAGATCCGACAATTCATCTCGCTGAAAAATGCGCACCACTGAGGGATCCTCCCCAGGCAGCGCAAGCTCCTTATCATATCCAGCCAACGACCCCTCCTCCTCTTCTAGGAGGCTAAAGTCACCCTCCGAATCCGGAGGGGAAAAACCCTCAAAATCCTCAGACCACTCTACACGTGGTCTCTTCGCGCCAGCCCCCCCCGTTCCAAGGCTAAGGGGCTCCGCTCGGGACGGCCCTGCCTGCCAAGCCTGATATAAACTCCAAATGAAATCCGGGGGAAAACCGATCCTACCTGAGGCATCACCCCCCCGAAAGCGCTGGAAATTGGCTGCCCGGCAGTCCTCCGACTCTCTCAGGCCCGAGTAGCGCCGAATCCAAAATGGCGGCGGTTCCCGCCAAAATCGGAACCGCCGCAGGGCCGCTATTCAAAGGCGCCGTAACCTCCGAGACGCTAGCCGCGGGAACCTCCGCCGCCAACACCGGCGGGACGGCGGATTGAGGCTTCGGCTTCCCACAAAACCGGCAAACGCTCCCCACCGCGTCGACGCCCCGACGCGCACATGACCGGCACCTCAGCGGTTTCCCCGACATTATTGCAAGCCCAGCTGACCGCCAAACAAGTGCCCCGATTATAAAAACCAAGAAACTCACCCGAGCAGGAAAAGTCAGCGCCTTCCTCACAGCTGAACAGCTCCGAGGCTCCGGAGTGCAGCTCCAATAGCTCTCACCAGCTTGGGCCTGTCTCTTTTTTTTTTTTTTTTTCAATCAAACTTTACTGCAGCTTTTAATTTGAGCCTTGCTGCTGCTAACACCATTCGGCACTCAAGGCTGCAGTATACAAACTGCAGCCGAGGCACAAAGCTGCCCAAACGGAAAGCCAGACCGGGGGAGGGACCCGGCCACCCGGGTGTGACACCCCAAAGGGGACAAAGACGGGCCCCAGCGGACCCGCAACCCCTAGCACACCAAAGTCTTCCAGGCACAGGGATCCACCAGAAATAGCCCAGAAACTCTGAAAATTAACTCAAAAACCTATCCAGATCGGGCAAGCTGCACAGGCTGCCTGTCTACCCTCTGCTGAGACTGAGAAAATACTGGCTATAGATGGCTAGGCACAGGTTATAAGTACATAGTTTCAAGTTTTGTGTTCTCAGTCTCCCTCTGCTGGTAGGCGAGCATAACCCAAGCGTCTTGACCGGTCTGGAGGGTTGATGAGGAATGCACATGTATGGACATAATATAAGCCAGGAAATTTGTGTGGACCAAACAGCAGGTGTAAATATAAGAGCATAAATTCCCTGAGCAGAATTACAAGAATTATGGAATAAACTGATTATGCACATGAATCATTAGAATAATGGCATGTACATGCATGTGCTTGTACATATATGTATAAATGCCAAAATTCTGCCTAAGCGCTATTCTGGAGGAGTGGCCTAGTGGTTAGGGTGGTGGACTCTGGTCCTGGGGAACTGGGGAACTGAGTTTGATTCCCACTTCAGGCACAGGCAGCTCCTTGTGACTCTGGGCAAGTCACTTAACCCTCCATTGCCCCATGTACAAATAAGTACCTGTATATGTAAGCCGCATTGAGCCTGCCATGAGTGGGAAAGCGCAGGGTACAAATGTAACAAAAAAAATGCATGCATATCTTACATAGTATGTATCTGACATGTGAGCATACACATAGGCAAAGTGTGGGCAGATCAGGGGTGAGATTCATATTTACACACTTAAATTATAGAATATTATAAGCAAAGGGGGGCCAGAGCCCGAGGTGGGAGGGGCACTGTTTAGCCGCCCCCCCAGCCGCCGCCGCCACATTGGACACCCCCTGCCGACGACCCCCTTGAACCCCCCTCCCGCCACCAACCCTCCCTTGCCGTCACCGCCCGCCCCACCACCGCATCAGATACCTTGTTTGCTGGCGGGGGTCCCCGAACCCCGCCAGCCGTACAGAGTCTTCTTCAGCGCCGGAGTAACGCCTTCGTTCAACAAAGCTCCTGGTGCGATCATCTGTTTCTGATGCCTTATGTCCTGCACCATGCACGTAGCCCCGTGCAGGATGTAAGGCGTCAGAAACAGCTGATCACACCAGAAACTTCGTTGAACGAAGGCGCTACTCTGGCGCTGAAGAAGACTCTCTTCAGCTGGCGGGGTTCTGGGACCCCCACCAGCAAACAAGGTATCTGATGCGGCGGCGGGGGAGGGTTGGTGGCGGGAGGGGAGTTCAAGGGGATCATCGGCAGGGGAGCCAGGGCCAAATCTACAGGGGCCCAGGCCCCACGTAGCTACGCCACTGCTCCACTTTTGTGGAATAGACGTCATATTCCTCCACTTCTATGCATTTAAAAGTCTGCAACATACCAAACCTTTGTTCAGATTTGATCTTAAAACATTTAATGCTGTACAGCCTCTGGAGTCCCAGTCAGCTCCTACAAAATATTTGAGTAGGGCCTGGTTAGGGTTACCATATATGCAAAGACAAAAAAAGAGGACACAAAAAATAAAATGGTTGCTACCTTTGCTAAAGAAATATTTAATCTCATTAAATATGTCAATGGCTTTTAGTTAATGAAAACACAATAACCTACTTTTCTAAAAGTTCCAGATTTGAGTTTGAAAATCCCAAGCATACTTATCAGAACAGCAAATATCCCTCAGCAGCTTTGGTTGGCTTCCAAGATATGTGTGAAGGCAGTTTATAACCTCCAGTAGTGAGTTATTTTTACATTCAATTTTTACAATGTGTGAGGAAGCATATGTCAAAGGTAAATCTCACTCAGATCATTTTCAAAGAAATTTCAGATCACAGCAGGTGGCTTTTCTTGAGACAAAAAGAAATACTTCAAAGCTGGAAACATCTGCAACAGCTGGTGGATGGCAGGAAACAAAGATAGCTAAGATAAAGCAGTTAACGATACTCCACTTCAACAAACTCGCAATAATCTTTCAAATCTTCAGTACAGTATAGATTGAGAAATAGTTGTACATTTTTAAAATTATTGACTAAGGGTCATTTACAAAGGTGCGCTAGCGTTTTTAGCATGTATTAGCGCACGCTAACCATGTAGATGCCCATAATATTCCTATGGCCATCTACACGGTTAGCATGCACTAATTTTTAGGGTGCACTAAAATTGCTAGTGCACCTTTGTAAACAGGGCCTTAAATGTCAAGGTCAAGTGTATCAGCACCATACTGCACACAGTTATTCAAAACATGTGCTGGACAACCAACATCAACTAACGTACCAGTGCTGCTTTTTCCTTTCATCTTCTTTAAATTAGCAAACACATTCTTGCCAGCAGCTCTATGCTGGGTACCTCCAAAATTAGTATTACAATTATCTCCTGCAAAGGCTATACACTTCTGAAATAAGTGATGTCTGTCCAAGCTGCTCTTAATGCATGTCAAAATTGTGTCTGCAGTTTCATCTGTAGTGTTATGCACATCAATGAGTTTTATTTATTTATTGTATTTGTATCCCACATTTTCCCACCATTTTTCCAGTCACAGTAGTGAATAAGAATTGGAAATAACTTCTCAGACCCGTGATTACTACCGTCTGTCACAACCCCACAGTAGTGTACAACCACATCAAGGGAATGCGGAGCCAACACACTATTAACAATTGCTTCTGTTTTTGTTCCCGCACACGATATTTTGCGTACAGTGTTGGAGTCGGTACTATTGTTTTTACTACCTTGCAACTGCAGTCCATTGATTTACAGCTGTGATAATGTTTAACAGCATAAAACGCCAATGTTCCTTCAGTGCCAAAACAGAATTGTCGATTTTGTAATATGATGTTATGAAAAAATCGGAAAGTTTCATAGACAAGCTTTCTCCCAAACATTCTTAACATGCTTCAATGTGCTGATAAGTGCCTCAACAGAAATGTAAGTCCCACCACAGTCCCACCTAGGGGTGCATTCCACTTCCCTGTCATATCGACCCACATGAAACATGGGTACTTCGCTTTCATTGTGTCAGTAAATGAACAGCTTTGGGGGTTTTTTTTTGTTACATTTGTACCCTGTGCTTTTCCACTCATAGCAGGTTCAATGCGGCTTACATATTATATACAGGTACTTATTTGTACCTGGGGCAATGGAGGGTTAAGTGACTTGCCTAGAGTCACAAGGAGCTACCTGTGCCTGCAGTGGGAATCGAACCCAGTTCACCAGGACCAAAGTCCACCATGCTAACCACTAGGCCACTCCTCCAATTGTTCAGCATTTCAAGTTCTTAGCTCATGTTTTAGGACTTTACTGTGCAGTAAAAACACTTCAAACTCAAACCATATCTATTCCCTATATGTCTAGCATTCCCACTTTATCTCCCTGTTCACTCTTCCGCATCCCTTGTCTCTTTATCCAACATATTTCCCCCATGTTTCGCACCTCCTCCACTCCCATTTCCTCCCCTCAACTTGGGTCCAGTCCCAGTCCCCAAAATTCTCCCAATTCCTCTCCCCCTGTTGTCTGTTAGACTATTAAGAATTGAAAACTAAAATGAGAATATTATCATGCCTTTGCATCACTCCATGGTGTGACTGCTTCTCAAATACTGTGTGCAATTCTGTTCACCGTATCTCGAAAAAGATATAGCGGAATTATAAAAGGTACAGAGAAGGGTGACAAAAATGACAAAGGGGATGGGATGACTTCCCTATGAGGAAAGGTTAAAGAGGCTAGGGCTCTTCAGCTTGGACAAGAGATGGCCAAGGGGGAATATGATAGGAGGTCTATAAAATACATGAATTGCTTGTTTACTCTTTCCAAAAAGACAAGGAGTAGGGGACACACAATAAAGCTACTGATTAGGAAATTGTAAGAGAATCAGAGAAAATATTTCTTTTCTCAAAGTGTATCTAGAATCTGCATTTTGTTGCTAGAGAATGTGGTAATAGCAGTATGCTTAGCAGGGTTATGTTCTTATAATGCCTACCTAGAGTGTGCATTATCATCTATTCCCTGTATGTCCAGCATTCGTGCTCTGTCTCAGTGGCCTGTTCCCTCCACCACATTCCCCTCCCTGTCTCCTGGCTTATCTTCTACTATTTTCTATGAATTCTTTCCTATGCTGATGACATTTTTGTTTTAGTTCCTATTGCATTTAATTTGTCTTTCTCTTTTTTGGGCTATTAGAAATGCTGTTGAGAAGATAAGAAATTGGTCTCTAAGTGTTCATCTCAAATTGAATACAGATAAAAGTAAACTTCTCTGGTTTAGCCATAACCAAGACTTGATCCCAAAAACAGTGTTCTTACAGATGGTTGAGACTACCTCTAGTGTTCTCGTGCTTCTCAATTCCTGCCTGAGCATGGAACCTCAGATCAATATCATATTGCACAAGACTTTCTTTAAACTTGGGCAACTGAAATCAGTTTATTCATATTTTCTTCAAGACCATTTTAGATTGATGGTGCAGATGGTGATTTTGTCCTCTTTAGATTACTGTAACTCCTTATATTTAGAAATCTCACTTAAATTGCAAAGCAGACTGTGCTAAATTCAGAATACAGCTGCAAAATTAATATTTGGTAAGATAAAATTTTATGATGCCTCTGTTGATGAAGCTTCATTGGCTTCCCATGGCAGCATGAGCTGAGTTTAAGATTTGTTGCTGGTTATATAAATCTCTATTTGGCCAGGCCTCCGAGGCTTTTGCTCTTTGGGGTTCATTACTAGGATCCTGTTTTACAAGCAGAAATTCTGCCCAGTTACTTTTGACTTTTCCTACTATTAAAGGTCTAACACACAGGTCTATTTATGAGATATCTTTTCCCTTTTATGTAGTGAACATTTGGAATTGTTTACTGTTAAATATTCATCTTGCTTCTACCTATATTAGGTTTTGTAAGTTATTGAAACATTATCTGTTTAAGAAATTTTATGATGTTGTAGAATGATAGTACTTGGGGGTTTCTTTTTATGTATCTGCAATATTTGTTATCTGCCTTGAACCTACTATGGTGGGGATAAGGTGGGCTAGAAACATTTTAGTATAGTATAGCTTTTCTGAAAATCATACAATCAATATACAGAGGATCAGCAGTCGTTCACTGATACATTATGAGCTCAACTACTACATAGTTGAGAAAAAAAGACCTCAGTTAAACTTGCTCCACACAATTCGTTATATAGGAGCTTCAAACCATCATAGATTATAAAAACAAACTCCACTATGGAACCAAGGACATACCAGGAGTTCATCAAGGAACAGCATGAAACCACCTCTAATGAAGGAACAGTTCAACTACTACAATGCCAGATGAAAATATCTGTTGCACCGGTTTACTTCCATTTACCAACATGATGTGATGCTTCAATCTTCCATCAGAAAATTGTTTTAAAGATTTGTAATCCAAGCAGCCATGGAACCAGACAGCCAATTTTGGGTGGGCCTAAGCCCAAAGTGGGTAGGCACAAAATTTTCTCTGCCCTGCCCTACCCCCACCAGAATTCCCTTGTCACTGATGCTGGCACTCCACGCACATTTAGTTGTCGATGGCTCAAGGATGCTGTTGTTGACTGCAGAGCTTGGGAGAAAGGAATTCTGGACATCTTTGGATGAATTCCACAGCTGGGGATGCTTGGAGATCCCCACCAGCAATGCAGAAAGGGTCAGGACCAATGTTAACTGTGCTGGAACTCAGTGTAATCCCCTCCCCCAAAGCTGGAATACCAAATGTGTTCTAGTTCAGTTGTTAGGTAGTCTTGAACGGGTGGCACGAATACATTCCCCAGAAGCGGAGAGAGGATTCAAATAAAATTAGGGAGATGGAATTGATTTAAAAGTTTCTTTATTTAAAATAATTTTTAACCCAACAATTTAAGGAGCTATAACAGACACACTAAATAATATTACCCTTAGTCACTTAAAATACTATGTTTTCATTTACCTTCTTTCAATAACTCTTAATTTTTCCCCCATTTAACAACTGTGACTATTAACAATTGTCTCTTTACTTCTGCACAGGATCACTTTATCAGCGGAAGTGTGCAACTACTATCAGATACGTATCTTTGTTTCGCATTTAAAATTAGTCAATTTGTACAACACTGGTAAACAAACAATAAACTTTCTGTGAATCTGATTTGGTTTCTTGTCCAATACTGAACATGACAGTAACAAATCAAAAAAAGTATTCATTTGACTCCTGAACAACTTTATCCTATATAATAAAATGCACCTCCAACATTCTGAAGCTGAATGCATGGCTGAGGCATTCCTGCTCTCTGTATCCATCTCCTGAATTGACATCACGTACTTCCGGGTTTGTCACAAGCAGAAGTTACCAACCATACGAGGTTTCTCGGCTTCAGAATGTTGGAGGTGCATTCTATTAAATAGGATTGGTCAGTTCCTTGAAGCACAGCCAGAGCTCAGCGTCCTGCACAGTAACGCTCAGACACCAGAGAGAGAGGGGGGGGGGGCCTGACACCAGAGAGAGGGAGGGAGGGGAGGGAGGTATCTCTGTCACACACACTCTCTCTCACAGTTAATGTCTTTCTTTCTTTCTCTTTCTCACTCTTACACACTGTCTCTCACACACTCTGTCTCACACTGTATCACATTCACTCTCTATGTGTCACACAGTCACTCACACACTCTCTTGGTCTCATACACTCAGTCTCACAGAGAGTCTGTGTCTCACACACACTCTCTCGCACACACTGTATGTGTGTGAAACACACTCTCTCTCTCTCACACTGTGTCTCACATACGCACTTGCACACACTCTCATTCTCACACACACACTCTCTCTCTCACAGACACATTCGCACCCAGAATCACTCTCCCTCTCTCTCTCTCACACACACACATTCGCACATTCACTCTCTCTCTCACACACAGTCACTCTCACATACACTCTCTCAAACATACACACTCCAAGGAAAACCTTGCTAGCGCCCGTTTAATTTGTGTCAGAAACAGGCCTTTTTACTAGTAATATATAAACACTAGTAAAAAAGGCCCATTTCTGCCGCTGATGAAACGGGCCCTAGCCGGCACCGGACTCCCTTCCCCTCCCCTTACGCTTGTCTCCCTGGTGGTCTAGAGGTACCTGTTCGGTCGGGGCAGGAAAGAAAGAGCCCCCTCTTTCCTGCCCGTAGCGGTGCTGCTAGGTTCCTTGCTACATCGTGTGGGAGTCCGGCTCTCGGCATTTCAAAATGGCCGCCAAGAGTTGAAGTCTCGCGAGGCAGCTTCAACTCTCGGCGGCCATTTTGATTCGCCGAGAGCCAGACTCAGACACGATGCAGCCGAGCAGCTAGCAGCAGCGCTCTGGCCAGGAAAGCGAGGGTTCCTTCATTCCTGCCCGAGCGAACAGGTACTGCTAGACCACCAGGGATAGTGGCGTAAGGGGATGGGAGGTGACAGGGGGGAGGGAAGGTGATGAGAGGAAGAGTGTGGTACCGGGGGCGGGCCGGTACCTTGAAAGGGGCGGGGCGATGTGGTGAAGGGGCCCAGGGTGATGGGCACGTCGTTTGCGGCTGGGATTTGTTGGAAGGGGAGGAGTACTGCTCCCCGTGCATTGATCTGCCTTGTTTTCGTGTTCCACTTTCGACGCGAGGGCGGGGCATGCAGACATAGTGAGTGTTGTGGCTTCACCAAGATGAAGTTACGAACCGGCGTGTGAGTGCCTGCAGTGACGTCAGTGTCCTCAGAACGTTGAGGGTGCGTTTTATTATAGTAGATGCATGTCACCTTAAAACAAACAATATCTAAAATGTGTCAACTTTCAAGAATTGATTCTTTGTGGTTTTTTTCCTAGGTACCTCTTCAGGACAACTTTAAGGTAAGTATAGGTCTATGTTTTTATTTTGCTCTCTTTATCAAGTCTCTTATGACTTCTTTCTCACTGTGCTTTCAATTATATTTTAAAGGATACTCTCTCCAGCTTTCTTGCATTATCTTCTTTCTTTTATTGTTGGGTACCGTGTTGTTTGTGATGTTTACATGTATGAAGCTATCCGGAATCAGGAACACCTCAGGGTACCTACTATTCTATGCTTTAATCAAGTCAAAGAAGGAAAACCCTACACCCTATCTATTTAATGGCACTGGTAAATGACACTAGCGGCTCTTAGAGATAATTGATTCCCTAGCTAACTACCCACTATAAAGAAATGGATAATTCTGTATCCCTATACTTTCCCTCCTGCTGTCAATTTAAATAAAAGGAGTGTTGGGAGTAAATTTCCTTTCAAAAACTGGAAGCACAAAATTCCCTGAGATTAATATAACTTCCAGCTGTACTGCATGCACACTGCCACCTAACTGCAGTGTAATAAACGTTCTTAGGTAGAAAGCTCAAATCCAGATCCTCTAGGGTAGCATTTTCTGAAATGCTACCTGTTTCACGTGCAGGGCCCAAGAGACAGACAGAGCTCCAGAGTCTCAATGCGTGGATGAGACGATGGTGCAGGGAGGAGGGTTTTAGATTTGTTAGGAACTGGGCAACATTCTGGGGAAGGGGGAGCCTATTCCGAAAGGATGGGCTCCACCTTAACCAGGGTGGGACCAGGCTGCTGGCATTGGCATTTAAAAAGGAGATAGAGCAGCTTTTAAACTAGAAATGGGGGGAAGGCCGACAGTCGCTCAAAAGCGCATGGTTCGGGAAAAGGTATCTTGCAAAGATACCTCACAAACAGGGAAGATAGGGTTTCTGGATAGTGAGGTTGCACAACAGACCGTGGTAGGCCAGGTGCCCTTAAATACAACTAAAGATCAGACAAAAGATGTCAAATCAATAGTGTCAGGTACTAAGCATCATGCAAATAAGAACAACAAACATACTCTGAAATGTCTATATGCAAATGCTAGGAGTCTAAGAAATAAGATGGGAGAGTTGGAATATATTGCACTAAATGAAAAATTGGATATAATAGGCATTACTGAGACCTGGTGGAAGGAGGATAACCAGTGGGACACTGTCATACCGGGGTACAAAGTATATCGTAATGATAGGGTGGACCGGACTGGTGGAGGGGTAGCATTGTATATTAACGAGAGCCTTGACTCAGCTAGATTACAAATTCAGCAGGACACAAATCACACCTTTGAATCATTGTGGGTTGAAATTCCATGTATAAAAGGAAAAAGGATGGTGCTAGGAATGTACTACCGTCCACCTCGCCAGGATGAGCAGGTAGACGCAGAAATGATAAAAGAAATCAGAGACGCAAACAAAATGGGCAATGTGATAATAATGGGTGACTTCAATTATCCAAATATAGACTGGGTAAATGTAACATCGGGACACGCTACAGAGATACAATTCCTTGATGAAATCAAGGACAGCTTTATGGAGCAACTGGTGCAGGAGCCGACGAGAGAAGGAAAAATTCTAGACTTGGTCCTTAGTGGAGTGCATGATCTGGTGAGGGACGTTATGGTACTGGGGCCGCTTGATAACAGTGACCATAATATGATCAGTTTTGACATCGACTTTGAAGTAACTGTACACAGAAAGTCAAATACGTTAGCGTTTAACTTTAAAAAAGGAGACTATGATAAAATGAGAAGAACGGTAAAAAAAAAACTTAGGGGGGCAACTGAGAGAGTAAAAACTGTACAACAGGCGTGGACACTGTTCAAAAATACCATCCTGGAGGCCCAGGCCATACATATTCCGCGAATTAGAAAAGAAAGACGGAAGTCCAAAAGACACCCGGCCTGGTTGAAAAGTGAGGTGATGGAAGCTATTAGGGCTAAAAGAAATGCCTTCAGAAAATGGAAGAAGGAACCGTCTGAAAATAACAAGAAACAGCATAAGGAGTGTCAAAGCAAATGCAAGGCGCAGATTAAGAAGGCCAAGAGGGAGTATGAAAAAAAGATAGCATTAGAGGCAAAAAAACATAGTAAAAATTTTTTTCGGTATATTAAAAGCAGGAAGCCGGCAAAAGAATCGGTTGGGCCGCTGGATGACCGAGGGGTAAAAGGGGCGATCAAGGAAGACAAAGATGTAGCGGAGAGACTGAATGAATTCTTTGCTTCGGTCTTCACCGAGGAAGATTTGGGTGGGATACCGGTGTCGGAAATGGTATTTCAAGCGGACGAGTCGGAGAAACTTACTGACTTCACGGTAAACCTGGAGGACGTAATGGGGCAGTTCGGCAAACTGAAGAGTAGCAAATCTCCTGGACCGGATGGTATTCATCCTAGAGTACTGATAGAACTGAAAAACGAGCTTGCGGAGCTACTGCTAGTGATATGCAACTTATCCTTAAAATCGAGCGTGGTACCGGAAGATTGGAAGGTGGCCAATGTAATGCCCATTTTTTAAAAAGGCTCCAGGGGAGATCCGGGAAATTATAGACCGGTGAGTCTGACGTCGGTGCCGGGAAAATGGTAGAGGCTATTATTAAAAACAAAATTACAGAGCACATCCGAGGACATGGATTACTGAGACCAAGTCAGCATGGCTTTTGTGTGGGGAAATCTTGCCTGACCAATTTACTTCAATTCTTTGAAGGAGTGAACAAACATGTGGACAAAGGGGAGTCGGTTGATATTGTGTATCTGGATTTTCAAAAGGCGTTTGACAAGGTACCTCATGAAAGGCTACAGAGGAAATTGGAGGGTCATGGGATAGGAGGAAATGTCCTATTGTGGATTAAAAACTGGTTGAAGGATAGGAAACAGAGAGTGGGGTTAAATGGGCAGTATTCACAATGGAGAAGGGTAGTTAGTGGGGTTCCTCAGGGGTCCGTGCTAGGACCACTGCTTTTTAATATATTTATAAATGATTTAGAGATGGGAGTAACTAGCGAGGTAATTAAATTTGCTGATGACACAAAGTTATTCAAAGTCGTTAAATCGTGACAGGATTGTGAAAAATTACAAGAGGACCTTACGAGACTGGGAGACTGGGCGGCTAAATGGCAGATGATGTTTAATGTGAGCAAGTGCAAGGTGATGCATGTGGGAAAAAAGAACCCGAATTATAGCTACGTCATGCAAGGTTCCACGTTAGGAGTTACGGACCAAGAAAGGGATCTGGGTGTCGTCGTCGATAACACACTGAAACCTTCTGCTCAGTGTGCTGCTGCGGCTAAGAAAGCAAATAGAATGTTGGGTATTATTAGGAAAGGTATGGAAAACAGGTGTGAGGATGTTATAATGCCGTTGTATCGCTCCATGGTGAGACCGCACCTTGAGTATTGTGTTCAATTCTGGTCGCCGCATCTCAAGAAAGATATAGTAGAATTGGAAAAGGTGCAGCGAAGGGCGACTAAAATGATAGCGGGGATGGGACGACTTCCCTATGAAGAAAGACTAAGGAGGCTAGGGCTATACAGCTTGGAGAAGAGACGGCTGAGGGGAGACATGATAGAGGTATATAAAATAATGAGTGGAGTGGAACAGGTGGATGTGAAGCGTCTGTTCACGCTTTCCAAAAATACTAGGACTAGGGGGCATGCGATGAAACTACAGTGTAGTAAATTTAAAACAAATCAGAGAAAATTTTTCTTCACCCAACGTGTAATTAAACTCTGGAATTCGTTGCCGGAGAAAGTGGTGAAGGCGGTTAGCTTAGCAGAGTTTAAAAAGGGGTTGGACGGATTCCTAAAGGACAAGTCCATAAACCGCTACTAAACGGACTTGGAAAAATCCAAAATTCCAGGAATAACATGTATAGAATGTTTGTACGTTTGTGAAGCTTGCCAGGTGCCCTTGGCCTGGATTGGCCGCTGTCGTGGACAGGATGCTGGGCTCGATGGACCCTTGGTCTTTTCCCAGTATGGCATTACTTATGTACTTATGTACTTATTCTCTTTCAAATAATTATTTAAAACTTCAGTGAAGCTTTTCAATTTTAAATCTCTTCCTCAAACCCATTAGAGTTGATAGAACTTTGGAGTACACTTACAGTCAGCACTTTTGCTGAAAATATTAAATATGACACTTTACTAAATAATCCTGTTTTACCAGCTCTTCAAAACATTGACCTTCTGGCAGGATTTATGGTGTCATTTCATTTCTGTCCTCACAGATTCTCAAACAGCTCAGTCACCTCCCTAAAAGCCTCTAAAACGTGTCAGGCTTTTTAAGTAATTAATCTCAGTCACTCACTTCACACTCATAAATAGCCTTTAAAATACTCCCATATCTGTTTTTAAACAGATTTTCTCTAAAACTGTACACAGACACCTAATGTAAATATAGAAAAAAGAGAAGCCTTTACCTTGTCCCCCCCCCCTTTTTTTTTCCTGGGAGGGGGGCATCCTGCAGAGGACAGGGAGGTACAGAGGTCTCAGGGCAGCACAGCACTGACACCTTTTAGTTAAAATGTTTAAAGTGTTTAAAATGCTCCAGCACCAGGGTTGCCAGGTGGAAAATATTTTTCCAGCCTAAAGGAGCCCAAAATCCAGCCCAAAACCCGCCCAAACTCAAACCCCGCCCCTGACACCCCCGCCCCCGCGTCATCACCCCCGCCCCCGCCGTCATCAACCCCGCCCCCGCCGTCACTAACCCCGCCTTCCCCGTCACTAACCCCGCCTTCCCCGTCACTAACCCCGCCTCCCACGTCACTAACCCCGCCTCCCACGTCACTAACCCCGCCTCCCACGTCACTAACCCCGCCCAAAAACGTCACTAACCCCGCCCACCGCGGCCGAAAAAGCCACCTAAAAAAACCGCCCGAAGCACAAAAACCAGCCCAAAAAACCGCAACCCGCCGCGGGCAAAAATTTCCCGCGGCGGGTCGCGGAAAACCGCCCAATTGGGCGGTAAAACCGCCCACCTGGCAACACTGTCCAGCACTGTTGTACAAAGAACTCAGGTGTCCATGGCTGCTGGAGGTGTGTTTAAAGTTTCACGAGGTTGAAGCTGTGGGAGGATGGGCAGTGGAGCTTGTTACAAAGCTTCTGATTTGCTGTATGAGGCCCCAGGGCAAGCTGGGAATTAGAGGATGGGCAGTGTGGAAGGCAGCCAATAGGAGCCAGGATCTGCTAAAGGGCACGAATTTGGACCAATGAGGTGGCAGGAGGCAGTCTGACCCTTAGATTGGCGCGAATTTCAAGCCAATCCAGGGGGACAGGAGGGATGGAACAAAGAAAAAGTTTTAAAGAATCAAGCAAGGCAGCCTGGGAAGAAGAAAGAGAAGAAATGCAAGAGGCAACCCCCCAAAAAAGAGATGGCTGAAAGGAAAGCATGCTCTGAGGGAGGAAGTCTGAGCCCAGACAAAAAGGTGGCTGAAAGCATGGTCTGAGTGGAGAAGAAAGGCAAGCCAGACAAAGAATGGAGGCTGCAAGCATGGTCTGAGGGCAAAAGAAAATCGAATCCAGGCAGGAGTGTACAAGCTGCGGCAGAGAAGGGCATTCTCTGGCAAGAAGAGACAGCTGCAAGCTGGAAGAGAAGGATCCACTGACGAGAGGGATGAAGAGAGGGAGCTGTGAGTCCTATAAGTGGGGGGGGGGGGGGGGGGGGAGGGGGGGCACTAAAGCAGGCAGGAACAGAGGAGGAGGAAAAGGGGGTCTGGAGTGTGTTGGGAGCAGTGCAGAGCTGAAGAAAGAGCAGCTTGGTGAGGTCCCTGAATCCCAGAAGTCCCCCCAGCGCATTCCTCCGTGTGAGTGTTTGCCTGTCCAGAGAGGAGAAAGCCGGCCGTGAGACTGTCTGCCCTGTAAAGAAGAGGCTTATCCGGAGAGGGAAGAAGCCCCACAAGAAGAGAGAGAGAGACAACCCCCCCCCCCCCTTGCACTGAGTGCTCAGACTTAAAAGGAACTGTTTTTTTTTTGAGTGCCTGCCTCAGGAGGATCCAGCCCAGAAGCTTGCTGGTTTGAGTGTCCACAGAGAGAGAGAGAGAGAGAGAGAGACAACCCCCCCCCCCCCCCCTTGCACTGAGTGCCCAGACTAACATAGTAACATAGTAACTGTTTTTCTTTGAGTGCCTGCCTCAGGAAAATACAGACAGAAGCCTGTCCTGGGAAGAAAACTGCCCAGCCTAAGCCTGCCCTTGAGCCCTGGGAGGGTCTGCATTTAAGAGTCTGCCTGCCTTTATGAGATTTAGTTTAGCAGTCCATCAGTGGGATTAGAGGGTGGTGGTATAGCAGAACAAAAGAAAAGGGGTCATGTTTTGGGCGGTTTAGATAGGAATTTCTCCTGCTTATCTGTATTATTTGAATCTAGTTAGTCCACAAGTTCCTTGCCAAAGAAACTACTGATTGAGGTTAGCACATACACCGAGCACAGAAAGTCAGGGTTTTCCTTTTTTGAGTTTTTTGAGTCAGAGCAGTAGGTATCCTGGAGTTCCTGAGCCGGTGAGCTGACCTCGCCAACCGAGAAGACGTGGATGTAGAGAAGACCAAGGTACCCAACGCAAGAAAGCAGCGATGCTAGCGAAGATTTGATATACCGGTAACATTATTGTGTGCACACAAACTGCAAAAAAATATATATCAGATCTGAGTGCAATAATTAGAGCTGTATACATGTTTGGGATGTTTTGTGTTATTGCAGAAGTGGGGTTGGGGGTCTTGGTAACTGTGATTGTAATTTTGAACATGTTATTATATTTATTTCCTTTGTAACTTACCACAAAGTATTCAACACCTTGCACTAGCTTTATCTAATACCATCAAAGCTTAGTCATTGGTGCCAACATTTAGGAACATAACCAACAAGTGTTTCTATTTATTTTATCATTTAATAAACCATTTAATATTTTTTCTTGTTAAATCCCTTGGTTGTGTGGAGTTTATTTGGGAACCCTATTTGAAACTGTGACATTCATATATATTTATTTCTTTAATTATTGTAATTTACCTGCTCCACGACTAGGGAGTTTACACCTAACATACGTCTGCACAGTTGTTCCCTTACCTCCCAACTGCCTAACTGTAAAGTTTAGAACCCACTCCCCAGCTCAAGCCACCAGCATAAGCCTCCAACACTTTAAACCCCTCCCCCAGCACATAAACATAGCATGTTTGAATTTAAATGAACACTTTTTGAATCTATACATATAGACTACATTTCAAATTAATGTAAATAGTAGTGCCTTTTTCCTCCTTAGAGCCTGAAAATCCTCCTTATTCTCTCTGGCATGAGCCTCCTATCAACTCCGTCCACGAGCTAGCATCTGGCTCGTGCCCGCTTCTGCACCCGGCTCCTCACACTTCCGGCGCGTGCAGTGCCAACTTCGTGGCTAGCCGCCCTTAAAATAAAATAAAAATGCTGGGAAAGTGCACCGGAGCACTTCCCCCAGCTTTCCCAAACCATCTCCGGTCTTCTTCTGCCTTCAGAACCGGCTCTGTAGCTTAAAAGAGCCAGTTCACTAAGAAAATGGAGATCCTCAGGCCCTGCGTCGAAAACGCACATCCGACATCATGACGTCAGACGCAGACGCAGGGCCAATCAGAGCCCAGACTCCTCCCAGGGCTTCTTTGCCCTGGCTCTGACTCTCCCGCTCGCCCCAGCACCACCGAACAGCTGATTCACTCCGCCTCCTCTCTCCCTTCAAACCTCTAATGCGGCTGCCAAAATCGTCGCTTCCCGAAGCTCACTGCTGCAGCCTGAAACGAAGCCAGACATGGCCCCAACTTGCCGCCCAGACTCCGCCGCTCCCATCTCCTCACTCCAAAGCGGCTGCCTGACACAACAGCAGTCCGAAACCGCCGCCACCGCTACCGCCGCTCTGCCCCCTCGCACCTCCAACGAAAAGCGTCCCTGCAAGCCCGGACACGTCAGGATGGCCACAGACGACCCACAGCCTCCCTCAATCAGCCTGCCCTCCCATTCAATTTCACCATCTGCCTCCCATTCAATTTCACCACCTGCCATTACTATCACACCACAAGGGGTACAGGAGTGCACACTGCCGGGCTCATTTTCGAAAAAGAAGGACTTCCATCTTTCGACATAAATCGGAAGATGGGCATTCTTCTCCCAGGGACATCCAAATCGGTATAATCGAAGCTCGATTTAGGACGTCTTCAACTGCACTCCGTCGCAAGGATGGCCAAAGTTCAAGGGGGCATGCCGGAGGTGTAGCAAAGGCGGGACTTGGGCATGCCTAACACTTGGACGACCTTGACCCATAATCAGTTTGTTTTTTCTAACAAAAAAGGTGCCGGTACTCAAATGCTAGGGCACCCTTCATGGGTGGGGTGAGAACTGAGGGACCCACCCCACAATAGCCAGGCCCCCGGCAACCAGCCAAAGAACCTATGACAAGGCAGAATTGGTGTGTAGAGCCTGAAGTCTTTCATTAAAACTTGGGGTCCATGGGTCAATTTTAGCAGACAATGGAAAAGGTGCCGGTACTCAGTACCCCCAAGTACCCCCTCAAAAAAAGCCCTGCCCATAATCGAAAAAAACAAGGACGTCCCTGACGAGCACTTGGACGTTTTCACCCGGATCTGCTTTTCTTATGACTAAGGTACAAAAAGGTGCCCGAATTGACCACCAGAGGGAATCGGAGATGATCTCCCCTTACTCCCCCAGTGGTCACCAAACCCCTCCCACCCTCAAAAAACATCTTTCAAAATATTTTGTGCCAGCCTCAGATGTCATACTCAGGTCCATGACAGCAGTATGCAGGTCCTTGGAGCAGTTTTAGTGGGTGCAGTGCACTTCAGACAGGCAGACCCAACCCCATTCCCTGTTACATTTGTGGAGGAAACAGCGAGCCCACCACAAACCCACCACAAACCCACATCTAGGTGCCCCCTTTCATCCGTAAGGGCTATGGTAGTGGTGTACAGTTGGGTTTTGGGGGGCTCAGCACACAAGGTAAGGGAGCTATGTTCCTGGGAGCAATTTATGAAGTCCACTGCAGTGCCCCCTAGGGTGCCCGGTTGGTGTCCTGGTATGTCAGGGGGACCAGTGCACTACAAATGCTGGCTCCTCCCACGACCAAATGGCTTGCATTTGGACGTTTTTGACATGGATGTCTTTGGTTTCGAAAATCACCAAAAATCAGAAACGTCCATGTCTAGGGACGTCCAAATCTAAGGACGGCGACATTTAAGGATTTGGACGTCCCTGACGGTATTTTTGAAACGAAGATGGACGTTCATCTTATTTCAAAAATACGGGTTTCCCCACCCCTGGATCTGGACATTTTGCAAGGACGTCCAAATCGCAACTTGGACGTCCCTTTCGAAAATGCCCCTCCACGTGGCAACAATATCAAAATGCTTACTAACCAAACACACTATGAATCAATTTATTGTATCAACGTATGTAATTTTTGTTTAATTTTTAAAGACGAGGCATCATATATGGCTCTACAATGAACTATTGGATTTCCTATAGTGCACTCCTATTCTAGATCTGACACTCTCCAATTATCATTTGCATCCAATGTCTTATTTTATCTTTTACATAAAAATGCACTTCTGCAACAAATTTCTTTTTTAAAGACAGCAAAACAGTGACCAATCCACTTATCTGAGAATGCAGATTACAGAACTGTAGAGACTTGATCAACATACCAACAGACCCTCAACAAATACAGAACAAGGGATTACAAATTAGAAATAAAAAATATTTAGACAAAAATTGAGCTGGGAACCCCAAGACGTTAAGCTTAGCATGTACTGCAACACTGGAGAAAGGAAAAACAGAAATGCATTTCCTTTTCTATTGAACACAATACAAAGACATTTACTATGCACATGTCCCATAGCTAACATATTCCATTTAATGCATTTCCATCATGTTGGTTCTGGTTTCTCTTGTCTGCTTTCCTGTCTGTCGTCTACTAATTCTCCTTCAAGTGGGTGCTATCCATATGTCTTTTCTCCTCTCTCCTGTCTGTTCCTTCACTACACCTCCTCTGACATATTAACGGTTCCTTTTTAGCTCTTTCCTCTCTCATCCTTCTCCTCCTTTTTACTATTCAGCCACCTATCAAATTTCCATCTTCTCTCACCCACTAGCTCTCCCATTACTCATCTCAGACCTTCCCCAGCCCTCTATTCTCTTTCATCTTTAATCTAATCCCCATTACCATATTTCTACTCTCTGTAATCACTATCCTGCCATTCATTTCCTTGCCTCCCCCTCCTGGTCTCTCCCACATGGTTTCCCATCCCCATTCACTCTTCTAGCCCAGCAGCTGCTCCCTCTTTCTCTCCTCTTGTAGCCTGAAATCTCCTTGTCCTTTATCCCTTCCCTCCTGCTCACTCCCCCATTTCTCCAGCATTTATCCCTCTCTCTTCCCTCACTTCCACTGTCCGGCATCTCTCCATCATTCCCTTCTGCTCCTGGATCCAACATCTCCCTCTTTCTCACCTCTCCACCTCCTGTGTATCTCTCCCTCCCTCTCATCTACCCCATGTCCAAAATCTCTCCCTCTCTCCTATTGGTCACCATCTCTCTCTTTCCCTCCATTGTGTCCAAAATCTCTATTCCTCCACCCCCATGCAGCATTTTCTCCCTTCTTCCTGTCCAATACTTTGTCCAAAATTTCTGCTTCTCTCTTTTGTGCACCATTTCCCCCTCCCTCAACCCTTATGTCCAGCATTTCTCCCTCTCTCACCCTCCATGCAGCATCTATCCCTCCCCTCCTATGTCCAAACTTTCTCCCTCTCTCACACCCTCCATGCAGCCTCACCCTCCCCTCCACCCTTATGTCCAACATTTCTCCCTCTCCCATTCTCTACCCTTATGTCCAACATTTCTCCCTCCCTCACCTTCCACCCTTATGTCCAACATTTCTTCCTCTCTCATCCTTCTCACCCTTCATGCAGCCTCTCACTCTCCTCTCCACCCTTATGTCCAACAGTTCTCCCCTCCCCATCCCATGTCCAACATTTCTCCCTTTCTCGCCCCTCTCACCATCCATGCAGCATCTTTCTCTCCTCTCCACCCTTATGTCCAAGAGTTCTCCCCTCCCCATCTCATGTCCAGCAATTCTCTCTGTATCATCCTCCCCCCCCCCACCTTGCAGCATCTCTCCTTCCCTACCACACCTCACAACTCTCCTATGAACGGGTCCCCGGCAGCAGCAGAATGGAGGGGAGCAGGTCCTGCATATCCCTCCCTTAATCATCATTCTTACTTGAACAGGTTCCCAGCAGCGATTCCCACACGCTGCCTGCCGCTAAGCCAGAATTCTCCTTTCTGCCGCGGCCTGTCAGAAACAGGAAGTTGCAACAGAGAGGGATAGGATGCAGAGGAAAGAAGGCTTCTGGCTTAGCACCAGGCATCTTTGGGGGATCGCTGCTGCTACTGGGGAACCTGTTCATGCAACAGAGGGGGGAGGGACCACGGGAGCCCAGCCTGCTCCCCTCCACGCCAGTGATGTTAAATGTGCACTACTGCTGGATGGGCCTGAGCCCAAACTGGGTGTACCTATGTGTGTATGGTTGCACTGAGCATCACCCTGGTGAAGTAGGAAGTACTCCTGTAGCCAGGACCTGCCCACCAGGGGATGTATTATCCTTTCGCACCGAGGATATATCTCCAAATGTTGCCCGGGAGGGAAAGGTTAGGACAGCTGTTGTACTTGGTGATTCGATCATTAGGCATATAGATAGCTGGGTGGCTGGTGGACGTGAGGATCGCCTGGTGACTTGCCTGCCTGGTGCGAAGGTGGCGGATCTCACGTGTCACCTAGATAGGATTCTAGATAGTGCTGGGGAGGAGTCCGCTGTCTTGGTACATGTGGGTACCAATGACATAGGAAAATGTGGGAGAGAGGTTCTGGAAGCAAAATTTAGGCTCTTAGGTAGAAAGCTGAAATCCAGATCCTCCAGGGTAGCATTTTCTGAAATGCTACCTGTGCCACGCGCAGGGCCCAAGAGACAGGCAGAGCTCCAGAGTCTCAATGCGTGGATGAGACGATGGTGCAGGGAGGAGGGCTTTAGATTTGTTAGGAACTGGGCAACATTCTGGGGAAGGGGGAGCCTATTCCGAAAGGATGGGCTCCATCTTAACCAGAGTGGGACCAGGCTGCTGGCATCGGCGTTTAAGAAGGAGATAGAGCAGCTTTTTAAACTAGAAATGGGGGGAAGGCCGACAGTCGCTCAAAAGAGCATGGTTCGGGATAAGGTATCTTTCAAAGATATCACCATAACAGGGAAGATAGAGTATCCTGATAGTGAGGTTGCAAAAGAGATTGTAGTAGATCGGGTATCTTTAAATAACAATAAAAATCAGACAAAAGATTGCCAATTAATACTGTCAAGTACTAAGCATGATGTACTTAGGAACAACAAACATAGTTTGAAATGTCTATATGCGAATGCCAGGAGCCTAAGAAATAAGATGGGGGAGTTAGAATATATTGCACTAAATGAAAAATTAGATATAATAGGCATCTCTGAGACCTGGTGGAAGGAGGATAACCAGTGGGACACTGTCATACCGGGGTACAAATTATATCGTAGTGATAGGGTGAATCGGATTGGTGGAGGGGTAGCATTGTATATTAACGAGAGCCTTGAATCAAATAGATTGAAAATTCTGCAGGAAGCAAAACACTCCTTGGAATCACTGTGGATTGAAATTCCATGTGCAAAGGGGAAAAGGATAGTGATAGGAGTGTACTACCGTCCGCCTGGCCAGGACGAACAGACGGATGCGGAAATGTTAAAGGAAATCAGGGACGCAAACAAACTGGGCAACACAATAATAATGGGGGATTTCAATTACCCGCATATAGACTGGGTTAATGTAACATCTGTACACGCAAGGGACATAAGATTTCTTGATGAAATCAAGGACAGCTTCATGGAACAGCTAGTTCAGGAGCCGACAAGAGAAGGAAAATACTAGACTTAGTCCTTAGTGGTGCTCATGATCTAGTGCAGGGGGTAACGATACGAGGGCCGCTTGATAACAGTGATCATAATATGATCGGTTTTGATATTGGCATTGAAGGAAGTGAACTAGGAAATCAAGTACGCTAGCGTTTAACTATAGAAAAGGTGATTACGACAAATGAGAAAAATGGTGAAAAAAAGACTGAAAGGAGCAGCTCGCAGAGTAAAAAACTTGCATCAGGCGTGGATGCTGTTTAAAAACACCATCCTGGAGGTTCAGGACAAATATATTCCACGTATTAGAAAAAAGGGAAAAAAGACTAAACGTCAGCCGGCGTGGCTAAACAGTAAGATAAAGGAAATCATTAGAGCCAAAAAACAATCCTTCAGAAAGTGGAGAAGAGAACCAACTGAAAGTAACAGGATAGATCATAAGGAATGCCAAGCCAAATGCAAAGCGGAGATAAGGAGGGCAAAAAAGGACTTTGAGAAGAAATTAGCGTTGGAAGCAAAATACATAGTAAAAACTTTTTTAGATACATTAAAAGCAGGAAACCGGCCAAAGAGTCGGTTGGGCCGCTGGACGAAAATGGTGTTAAAGGGGCGATCAAGGAGGACAAAGCCGTAGCGGAGAAATTAAATGAATTCTTTGCTTCGGTCTTCACCGAGGAGGATTTGGGGGGGACACCGGTGCCGGAAAGAATATTTGAAGCGGGGGAGTCGGAGAAACTAAACAAATTCTCTGTAACCTTGGAGGATGTAATGGGTCAGTTCAGCAAGCTGAAGAGTAGTAAATCACCGGGACCTGATGGTATTCATCCCAGAGTATTAATAGAACTAAAAAATGAACTTGCGGAGCTACTGTTAGAAATATGCAATCTGTCCCTAAAATCGAGTGTAATACCGGAAGACTGGAGGGTAGCCAATGTTACTCCGATTTTTAAGAAAGGTTCCAGAGGAGATCCGGGAAATTATAGACCGGTGAGTCTGACGTCGGTGCCGGGCAAGATGGTGGAGGCTATTATTAAGAATAAAATTGCAGAGCATATACAAAAACATGGACTGATGAGACAAAGTCAGCACGGATTTAGTGAAGGGAAGTCTTGCCTCACCAATCTAATGCATTTTTTTGAGGGGGTAAGCAAACATGTGGACAATGGGGAGCCGGTTGATATTGTATATCTGGATTTTCAGAAGGCGTTTGACAAAGTGCCGCACGAAAGACTCCTGAAGAAATTGCAGAGTCATGGAATCGGAGGTAGGGTATTATTATGGATTAAGAACTGGTTGAAAGATAGGAAGCAGAGAGTAGGATTGCGTGGCCAGTATTCTCAGTGGAGGAGGGTAGTTAGTGGGGTCCCGCAGGGGTCTGTGCTGGGTCCGTTGCTTTTTAATGTATTTATAAATGACCTAGAGATGGGAATAACTAGTGAGGTAATTAAATTCGCCGATGACACAAAATTATTCAGGGTCGTCAAGTCGCAGGAGGAATGTGAACGATTACAGGAGGACCTTGCGAGACTGGGAGAATGGGCGTGCAAGTGGCAGATGAAGTTCAATGTTGACAAGTGCAAAGTGATGCATGTGGGTAAGAGGAACCCGAATTATAGCTACGTCTTGCAAGGTTCCGCGTTAGGAGTTACGGATCAAGAAAGGGATCTGGGTGTCGTCGTCGATGATACGCTGAAACCTTCTGCTCAGTGTGCTGCTGCGGCTAGGAAAGCAAATAGAATGTTGGGTGTTATTAGGAAGGGTATGGAGTCCAGGTGTGCGGATGTTATAATGCCGTTGTATCGCTCCATGGTGCGACCGCACCTGGAGTGTGTTCAGTACTGGTCTCCGTATCTCAAAAAAGATATAGTAGAATTGGAAAAGGTACAGCGAAGGGCGACGAAAATGATAATGGGGATGGGACGACTTTCCTATGAAGAGAGGCTGAGAAGGCTAGGGCTTTTCAGCTTGGAGAAGAGACGGCTGAGGGGAGATATGATAGAAGTGTATAAAATAATGAGTGGAATGGATCGGGTGGATGTGAAGCGACTGTTCACGCTATCCAAAAATAATAGGACTAGAGGGCATGAGTTGAAGCTACAGTGTGGTAAATTTAAAACGAATCGGAGAAAATTTTTCTTCACCCAACGTGTAATTAGACTCTGGAATTCGTTGCCGGAGAACGTGGTACGGGCGGTTAGCTTGACGGAGTTTAAAAAGGGGTTAGATAGATTCCTAAAGGACAAGTCCATAGACCGCTATTAAATGGACTTGGAAAAATTCCGCATTTTTAGGTATAACTTGTCTGGAATGTTTTTACGTTTGGGGAGCGTGCCAGGTGCCCTTGACCTGGATTGGCCACTGTCGGTGACAGGATGCTGGGCTAGATGGACCTTTGGTCTTTCCCAGTATGGCACTACTTATGTACTTATGTACTTATGTAAGTTAGAATTCTGACAGAGACACATAAAACAGGGTTAGCAATCTGAAAATTAAGATTAGGTGGTCATAAATTCTCTATTGGAAAAGTCACCATTAATAAAGTAAGTAAAGAAATGATAAATAAAAAAATAATACATTGATAAATATTAATAAATATCTCTTCACAGCTAAAATAAGTAGTCAGTATTACAGCAGCAAGTGATATGAGATTACTAACAAACCTGGCACAGTGAGCTCAGATATGTATTTTTCTAGCTGAGCTCGAAGTTCAGCTTCTATGGTGGGATGTCCGTGAGAGCCATTGTCCACCAGGATCAGATGTGTATGGTTATTATCCAGGCAATATAAGGGATCTCTCTTCAAGTCATCCATTATGTAATTGGCTATATAAGTTCCCTGGAAAACAAAATGAACCATTGAAAGTTTACAGGACATTTCACAAAAATACCAGCTTTCTTCTTTATTATAATTAAGGCTTTTATTTTAGGTGTTTTTTTAAATTGCAAATAATTGTATTGTTATAAGAAACATAACAAAGAAATTATCAGTGCAGCAGAATATTGATAAAACATATACATAAGTCAAGCAATAAAGCTGAATATAAAAGCAAACATTGTTATAATTAAATGAACCAACAATGAGAACATCAGGAAAAAGTGAACCAGAGACAAAAAGGTAGGGGGGGAAGGAAGTGTTATCTCAATCCATTAAGTTCCCCAGTGTTCGAGCTATTTATATATAGTAGGGCTGCATTTGATCAAAATTTTAAATCAGGAATGATCGCACAATTAAAAGTTTTAATCTCACGATTAAATGTGGAACATATCCAACAGTCCATTGGGGGGGGGGGGGGGGGGCACAGAGATGGACTGGGGGGCCTGCAACTCCTCCTCCCCAAATTAGATATCATACCTTTGCTGCTGGAGATGCTGAAGCCCCGCCAGTCAAAGAAATCCACTGCCAAAGCAGCCCCTTACCTCCTGAGCGAGGAATTCAGTGGGGTGCCTCTAGCTGCTGATGCCGGCACTTTCTCCCCCCCCCCCCCCCCATGGCCACCTCAGGTTCTCTCTCCCTCATCCCTTATGGCCACACGAGGTACCCTCTTCCCCATGACCACCTCTCTCCCTCCCCCCCATGACCACCTGAGATTCCCTCTTCCTCCCCCACACCACAGCCACCCAAGGTTATCAGTCTCTCCCTCCCTCCCCCACGGCCAACCGCAGTTCATTTAATTCCCACCTCCACCACCCGCATGTAATCTTTCATCTCTCCCCCACCTCCTGGCAGATCTCTCTTCCATCTTCTTGCCACCCGGTTTTATCTTTTTCCATTTTCAGTAAAATCTTCGGCTCTGCAGCTACAGCAGCGGTACTGAAAAGCTGCCTGTGGTCTGAATCGGGTCTTCCCTCTGACCTGTCCCACCCCCTGGCTTTCTTCCTGTTTGGGACTGGTCAGAGGGAAGGCCCGGTGCAGGCCGCAGGCAATTTTTAAGTGCCATAACTTCAGGGCTGAAGATTTTACTGAAAATGGAAAAAGATAAAACCAGGTGGGAAGACAAGGGAAGAGAGAGCCGCTGGCAGTCTTGGGGGGGGGGGGGGGGGCGGAGATGCCGGACCATGTGTGGAAGTGCAGGGGGGAGGGAGGCAGGCACAAGTCAAATTATTAATCACGATTAACTTTTTTAATCGCAATTAGCGTGCAGCCCTAATAATTAGCATATAAGGAAAGCGTGTGCATAATAAATGGAATAAGGATTAAACCATCCAAGCAAATTAATTCAAGAAGGTGGAGAAGACCGAAAAAGAGGTGACCAAATTGAGTATATCTCCAAGGCTGATGCTTTTGTTGCCAAACTAGCCTTTCCATTCTGGCTACCCGCCAAACTTCACCCAGCCAATACAAGACAGTTAATGCTGAGGTGGCATTCCTAGAAGAATAAAAGCTGGATCTAATGGAATTGCTGTCTGGACTAAATTAGAGATGTATGTAGTTATCATTTTCCAAAAAGATTAAATGTGTGCCATATCTTCTGGGGGACTGGTCAGAGGGAAGGCCTGGTTTAGGCTGCAGGCATAAAGGAGAGAATTGCACCTGCCATTTATGCAGTCATTGTGGCATAAGATAGATGGAGTATAGGATCCTACGTTTTGTATTAAACAATGTTACTGACATGAAAGAGTGACAGCAATAGACAGAGAAAGAGCCCCATTGACATCAACAAATGCGAGAGGTTTAAGATATATGGCTTGTATCCAGTTCAAAAAATGAGGGCCAAAACATTTTCAGCATCTAAAGAGAGAATGGAACTGGATCGCAAAAAGGTCTGACCGTTATTGCAGAAAGAAAAAAACTGCGACGGGGAGGTAACTTACAGTTTATATCACTGTAAGAGGAGGGAATGCATGCACATTGCTACTGTAAATATGTAAACAAAGGTTTAAGCTTTGGCATTGGTCTGGGTCAGTGACGTCACGGAGGAGTCACTTCACTTGTGTGACTGCAAGATTAGGCTGTCCAGGGAGAATCCTCCTTTCTGCCACATCCCGGCTCCCTCTGTCACAACTTCCTGTTCTGACTAGGGGCGGGACGCAGCATAAAGGAGGCTTCCGGCTTAGCAGCACCAGCAGGCAGCGTGTGAGAATCACTGCCACTGCAGGAGACCTGTTCACTCAAGAGCGACACTTAATGGAGGGAGATGCAGGACTGCGGGAACCAAGCCTGCTTTCCTCCACACTGCCTCTTCCAGGAACCTGATGATAAAAAGGTGCGATGTGGGGTAGGGAATGAGAGATGCTGCGGGCGTGCGGCCGGGGGGGGGGGGGGGTTAAAGAGAATCAGGGGAGGGGATAATTAGTTGGACATAAGGGTGGAAGGAAGGGTAAAATGCTGCATGGAGGGTGAGAGAGGGAGAAATGCTGCTTGGCCATGGAGGGTGTGAGGGGTGAGAGAGGGAGAAATGTTGGACATAGGGTTGGAGGGGAGGGAGAGGAGCTGCATGGGGATTGAGAGGGAGAAATGTTGGACATAAGGGTGAGAGGGGAGGGAGAGATGCTGCATGGATGGTGAGAGGGATGAGAGAGGGAGAATTGCTGATTGGCAATGGAGGGTGGGAGGGGTGAGAGAGGGAGAAATGTTAGACATAAGGGTGAGAGGGGAGGGAGAGAGGCTGCATGGAGGATGAGAGAGGGAGAATTGTTGGATGTAAGGGTAGAGGGGAAGGATGATGCATGGAGGGCGAGAGGGATGAGAGAAGAATAAATGGACATAGGGGTGGAGAGGTGAGCAAGAGGCTGCATAGAGAGTGAGAGAGGGAGAATTGTTGCATGGAGGGTGAGAGAGGGAGAATTGTTGGACATGGGGAGAGGAGGGGTGAATTGTTGATAAGGGTGGCGAGGAGGGTAAGATGCCGCATGGAGGGTGAGAGGGAGAAATGTACACTACTACAATAGCCCTTATGGGTGAAGGGGTCAGCTATATGTGGGTACAGTAGGTCTTTGATGAGTTTTGGAGGGCTCACAGTTTCCACCACAAGTAGAGTGGATTATGACCCACACTGACCATTACACTACCCCAAGGACTTGCATGCTGTTCTAATGGACCTGGCTATAACATCTGAGCTGTCGTAGAGGCTGGGAAGTACTATTTTTGTTCATATTTGGGGTGGGGGTGGGGTGGGAGTGGGTCAGTGAATTCTGGGGGAGGAAAGGGGGTCATCCCTGAATCTCTCCAGTGGCTATCTGGTCATTTAGGAAACCTTTTTTGTGTCTTATTCATTAGAAAAACAGGTCTAGACAAAACATTGACATTTTCACCCTAGACGTTATGGTTTTGTTCCATTAGGGCTGTAAAACGTCCGCGTGATTGGCACGCCCTAATCCGGCCTTTGAAATACCCACGACACTGCCCACCCTTGTGATTTGGACACAATGTAGTTGAATTGTATAGATAAACATCTGCAAAATAGGTTTCAAAAATACAGATTTGCATGTTTTAAGAAGAAATTCATCCAAATGCTGCTTTATGACACTTTTTGTACGTTTTTCTTTTTTTTTAAATGAGCCCCATGGAGGGGCATAATCAAAAGGTCAGCCAAATCTGAATTTGGGCGCCCTCACGAAGTCAGCCAAAATCAGGTAGGTATAATCGAAAAATAATATGGGCGCCCTTAGACATTCCATTATTGCAGTTGAAAACGCCCAAATCAGGGACGCCCAAAGTATAGGAAAAAGGACGCTCTTAGACATTCCATTATCACAGTTGAAAATGCCCAAAGTATAGGAAAAATATGGCAGTTATGTGAGAAACGTGTGCTTGTTACTGTACTTTATACTTCTCAATGTTCCTTATATTTTCCCCGTACCTGGATGTCCGCAACTACATGCACTGTACTTGCGGAACATGCAGCTATGGGAAATATAAGGAACATACATATTTTATTGTGTATATATGAAGCTCGCACATATAAGGAAAACTCCGCACGTAGGGCCCGCACGCGTGACGACAGTCCATGAACGTCCATGCGTCATGGCCATCCATGTGTGGAGCCTTTATAGATGCCAAGATGTGCACGTACTGACCTGTCCATATATGGAGCTGTGCATGTAAGTCCACCCATCATGCATGGGCGTCCATATAAGGCGATGCACGCTTTCCAAAGGTTATTCACTGACAAACTTGTCTCTCCGCAGAGAGCCCAATTTCAGCCAAGCTGAAATACTTTACATGGTGCGGCTGTGCATCAAGCACAGACACCTACTATTCAGGCACCACCACCACCTGCCCCCCAGGACTCTCTCCATCCAAGCATGGGGTGAGATAAGATACAGGTTGGAGAGGTAAGTGTTTGCTCACCCCCCCCCCCTCCTGGGCTATCAGGGCCCCCTCCTGTAGCTACACATATAAGAGCTCCCTCAGCAATGTAAGCACAAACTGTGCATTCAAGGGTAATCAGTGATATGTGTACATGCACATTCATTAATAGAATCTATGTAATAGAAAGCAAAAACATTCCCACATCCCTACAATACTGCACACAAATGGTACTCTCTGTCCTCATGTCCACCTCAATGACATCATCTGTACCAATGTAATGTCCCAACCCCCCCCCCCCCCCCCAATCAGTGTTGTGAGTTTCTCCTATTTGATTTCCAAATGAATTTGTGTGCTGAAGGCAAGAAGGGCCATTCCCTGATTCCTGGTGTACAAACTTATATCTTGCAGAAGATTTGGCATTTGGAGGGACCTCGAATTCCTCCAGCGGAGGTTTCGAAGAACCAAAAGAGAGAGCCCTGACATGATCAGGGCAGTGAGATGGCGCCTCAGGGCTCGATGTAAGTATTATAAACAGGGCACCTGTACTCATTTGTAAATGTATTTAATAATGCAAATGTGCTGTACGATTATCAGTTTCCATGTGGCTAATAGGCAACTAGTAAGTCATTAACACCTCTGTCCCAGATCAAGGCCTGAGGTTGCAGCTACCTTCCCATGAGTGTGGCTGCAACTTCCAACGGTCATCCTCTGAGATGAATGAGATGACATGCCTCACTTCTGTATCCCTTTCTGGGGTGGATACTGTTTCATGGTATTCCTGTCTGAGGTCCTACTCTTAGTGAATGTCATTGCCTCATATTAAAGTTATGTGCTTCCCCCCCCCCCCAAAAAAAAAAAAAAACCCAAAATGGTCAGCCAACCATAGTCACAAATCATAATGCAAACATGCTGCTGAGCAATGAGTGTGGGCTCCCTGTGTACTCTGTGTCAGACCAGCATCCAGAGTTCCCTGTCATGTCATCTCATGCATCTCACACCCCATGGGTATAGCCCAGGGCTCACCACACCTTTCCCCATCCCCCGCCTCAGGCCAGCCAGCTCCTGCACTATGCAAGCCATGTTGGATGTGCTGATCTCTAATACAATCCTGTTACATACACAGGGCTGCAGCGGCGGCAGGAGGAGGCCACGGTGGAGGCCGAGTTGGAGGCTAAGGAGGAGGGCGAGGCCGAGGAGGATCCACGGGCAGACATACCTCCCCTTGAGGGGGATGATGATGAGGGCCCAACACCGCCCGCCCTCTCTACTCCATCCCCACCCCCATCACTGCGCCTCCTGCAGCAACTGTTGAATAGCCAAAAACAGTTGCAGCAGAAGGTGTCAGCAATGTGGCAGGCTAACAAGCAGCACATCAGGGTGCAGAGGCTGCTCCTGGTGCTGCTCGTTAGCCTGCTGCAGAGGGCCATTCAGGGGGGAGAATAACGCCTCCCTTCAAAAGGCAAAATTGTATATAGTTCATTTTTTTGTTTTTGTTATATACACATTTCATATTTTTCTATATAACAGGGTGTATGTCTCTACTTTGTGCACTACATATTATCAAATGCTGGGGTTGATTTGAGGAGGCAGCAATCTGGGTTGCATGACTGGTGACCTGTGACAGAGAAACTTTGGTATATATGTGTGATAAGTGTGGCCATACAGAAGGCCACCTGTTCCTTCCAAACTGCATGGCTGTATGGTAAGGGGGGAGACTGGATGTGTAAATAATAGGTATGTTGTCTAACACTAGTGATCTGCCAAGTAGAAACTTGCAGAAACCATAGGTAACGCATAGACGATGTTTGCTCTCTGATTGCCAGACACCCTTACCCACAACCAAACCTCATTGGTGAGTGCCAGGAAGGAGCTACAAACAGCTGGGTCATCTTTTCACATTGAAGGTATCAGCAATGGTATATAGTGCTCAGGAGAAAAGGGAAAACAAGGGTAAAAGCATTAGATGGATGTTTACTTCATCACAATTGCAATATAGTACATCAGGTACAGAAGGGCACAGGCTAGGGGAATTATATAGGCACCAGGCTGTAGCCATCTGCAGCTAATTTAGAATAGGAACTGTAACCAGAACCCCTCTCCTTCACCATGACTTAAGGGCTCAAGGCTGTGGTAGGCACGCACCTATGGCCACCTTGAAAATAGTTTGCAGGATAGAATAGAGAAATGTTCCATAACTATGGAGGATTGTAGGACTGTGTTGAATAATGTGGAAAAGACATTCAGGGCATACAGGCTTCCCCCCCTCCCCACCCCCAGCAACCCTGAGAATGGGTGGGCACTTCATAACAGGGGACTGGGGTTCACCACATAAAGAAGGATGGAACCTAGCGGGGAGACACATGAAGTGCAAAACGGGAGAAAAACTACCAGCTGTGGATACCCGTGAACAGTGGTGTGCTGGAGCCGGCTCGCAAGAGCTGGTTGTTAAATTTTCTTCTGACTTGCGAGCCAGTTGTTAAAAAGCGCGAGCCGGCTCTCCTCCCTCCCTCCGGATCCGGTCCCTCACCGACCTGACTCTGAAGAGTCACCCTTGTCCTTCAAATTCTTCGGGGCAGGCAGTCTTGCCTGCCCGCTGCCAGTGCTGACTCTCCCCCGCTGCCGGTTTGCGTTTAAAAATGGCTGCCGAGACTTCCAGAGGCGGCCTCGCAAGACTTCTGCTGAAGTCTTGGAGACCGCCCTTGTAAGTCTTGGCAGCCATTTTGAAGTGCGATCCGGCAGTGAGGGAGAGTCAGCGCTGGCAGCGGGCAGGCAAGACTGCCTGCCCCGAAGAATTCGAAGGACAAGGCAGGGTGATTCAAAGTCAGGTCGGTGAGGGACCGGATCCAGAGGGAGGGAGGGAGGAGAATTCGCTGAACAACTCGGGAGGGGGTGGCAGGGGAAAGAAGGGAGTCGCTGGGCATGGGTGGATGGAGAGGAGAGAAGGGTTGCTGGGTATGGGTGCATGCAGGGCAGGGGAGAGGAGGGTCACTGCTGGACATGAGTGAATGGAGGGCAGGGGAAAGAAGGGTCACTGGGTATGGGTGCATGCAGGGCAGGGGAAAGGAGGGTCGCTGGGTATGGGTGCATGCAGGGCAGAGAAGAGGAGGGTCGCTGGGTATGGGTGCATGGAGGGCAGGGGAGAGGAGAGTCGCTGGATATGGGTGCATGCAGGGCAGGGGAGAGGAGGTTCGCTGGGTATGGGTGCATGCAGGGCAGGGGAGAGGAGGGTCGCTGGGTATGGGTGCATGGAGGGCAGGGGAGAGGAGAGTCGCTGGATATGGGTGCATGCAGGGCAGGGGGAGAGAAGGGTCGCTGGACATGGGTGGATGGAGGGCAGGGGAGAGGAGGGGAGAGAGAAGAAATGCTGGACATGGATGGAGGGGAGGGAAGAGTCAGGAAGGAGATGAGATGAGGGAAAAGGAAAAGAGGAGAAAAACTGCACATGGATGAAGAAAATAGGCAGAAGCTGAGGACCAGAAATGAAGAAGCACGGCCGGTCCAACCCAGTAAGCGAAGTAAGCATGGCAGGAGGGCGCCGCCGCGCCATGTTGACCCTCGCCGCTTACCTCAGCTTCCGGACCCCGACAGCAGTCCTGCCTTCGGTTTCCTGCTCCGGTACCCGCGCCGCCCTAGGGCATTTAAATCTTATATTTAAATTTACCTCCAACGTCGCAGCAGCTGCGCAGCATCAGTGAAAGCGCTGCTGCCCGACGTCTCTAGCTTTCCCTTCGCTCGTTCATTCCCTTCTCGATGTCCCGCCCTTGCAAGGAAATGAGGTCAGAAGAGGGAACAAACGAGCAAAGGGAAGGCTGGGAGATGTCGGCAGCAGCGCTTTCACTGACGCTGCGCAGCTGCTGCGATGTCGGAGGTGAATTTAAACACAAGATTTAAACCAGAGAAGAGGGCGGGCAGGTGGACATGGGAGCAGGAGGGCAGGGGAGAGAGGAGCATTGATCGATGGACATGGATGGGAGGGCAGGGCCCAGGGAGACAGGAGAAATTGCTAGACATGGAGGGGAGGGCGGAGAATTGCTGGATATGGATGGATGGAGGAGGGAAGGGGAGAGAGGAGCATCGATGGACATGGATGGGAGGTCAGGGCCCAGGGAGAGACGAGAAATTGCTGGACATGGAGGGGAGGGTAGGGGAGAAGGTAAAATTATGTATCATACCTGATAATTTTCTTTCCATTAATCATAGCTGATCAATCCATAGACTGGTGGGTTGTGTCCATCTACCAGCAGGTGGAGATAGAGAGCAAACTTTTGCCTCCCTATATGTGGTCATGTGCTGCCGGAAACTCCTCAGTATGTCGATATCAAAGCTCCATCCGCAGGACTCAGCACTTAGAGAATTACACCCACAAAGGGACACTCTGCCCAGCTCACCACCGCCGAAACGGGGGAGGGGAATTAACCCAGCTCATCCCCACACAAGTGGGGGAGGGGAATCCGTCCAGCTCATCCCCACGGAGCGGGGGAGGGACACCACCCCGCCGATGCGGGGGGATCTGGCTTATCCTGCAACCGCAACCACGGGAGGAGCTGACTGACCCTAACACCGCCGAAGCGGGAGGGGTACAAAGCTGCCCTACAGCCGCACGAAGCGGGAGGGAGTGCCGGCAGAATTTAAGTCTCAATCCAGCCCCGTAAAACGGAGGGGAGAGGAATGCAGCAGCTCACTGTAACACAAACTCGTCTCAACTCTTGAAGAATCCAAGTGAAAAAACTTGAACACGAAGTCCTCCTGAAGTAACTGAAGACTAAACTTGAACCTAAAATTCAACCAGAATATAAACAGTACAGATATCTGGGAGGGGCTATGGATTGATCAGCTATGATTAATGGAAAGAAAATTATCAGGTATGATACATAATTTTACCTTCCATATCATCATGCTGATCAATCCATAGACTGGTGGGATGTACCGAAGCAGTACTCACCCAGGGCGGGACATAGAAATCCCTGACCTCAACACTGAAGCTCCAAACCGGGCCTCCGCCCGTGCCGCCACAGTCAAGCGGTAATGCTTGGAGAATGTATGGGCCGAAGCCCAAGTTGCCGCCTTGCATATCTCTGCCAAGGAGACGGACCTGGCCTCTGCCATCGAGGCCGCCTGAGCTCTAGTGGAGTGAGCCTTCAGCTGGATAGGCGGCACCTTCCCCGCGGCCACATAAGCCGCTGCAATGGCTTCCTTGACCCATCTTGCCACTGTAGGCTTAGCAGCCTGCAGACCCTTACGAGGACCTGCAAACAAGACAAACAGATGATCCGATTTCCGGAAATCATTGGTCACTTCCTGATGATGACTCGTCTCACATCCAGATATTTGAGAGCAGAGTACTCCTCTGGGTAGTCCTCCCTACGAAAGGAAGAGAGACAGAGCTGCTGATTCACATGGAAGCGAGAAACAATCTTGGGCAGGAAGGAAGGCACTGTGCGAATAGTCACTCCTGCCTCAGTGAACCACAGAAAAGGCTCTCGACATGAGAGCACCTGGAGCTCGGAAACTCTTCTGGCTGAAGTGATAGCCACCAAAAAGACTGCTTTCAACGTCAGGTCTTTCAGAGATGCCCTTGACAAGGGTTCAAAAGGCGGCTTCTGCAAGGCTCTTAGTACCAGATTGAGATTCCACGCAGGCACCACCGAGTGCAGAGGAGGGCGCAGGTGATTAACTCCTTTGAGAAAACGCACCACATCTGGCTGCGAAGCCAGGGAAGCACCCTTCAGGCGGCCCCTGAAGCAAGCCAGAGCCGCTACCTGGACTTTAAGGGAACTGAGCGACAGGCCTTTCTCCAGACCTTTTTGCAGGAACGCCAACACTGAAGAGATTGGAGCAGTGAAGGGAGAAAGTGAGCCTGCTTCACACCACGCTGCAAAGGTACGCCAAACCCTGGCGTAAGCAGTAGAAGTAGAGCGCTTCCTCGCTCTCAGCATAGTGGCGATGACCTTGTCTGAGAAGCCCTTCTTCCTCAGACGCTGCCGCTCAATAGCCAGGCCGTAAGACCAAAGGGGGAGGGATCCTCCATCACCACGGGACCCTGATGCAACAGGCCCTGCTCCGCTGGCAGTCGCAGAGGTTCGTCCACTGAGAGCCTGATCAAGTCCGCATACCAGGGACGTCTGGGCCAGTCTGGACCCACCAGGATTACCCGGCCCGGATGCTTTGCCACCCGGTCTAGCACTCTGCCCAACATGGGCCAGGGCGGGAACACATAGAGAAGCTCCTGTGTTGGCCACTGTTGGAGGAGAGCATCTACTCCCAGAGATCGAGGGTCCCGTCCTCTGCTGAAAAAGCGCGGCACTTGGCAATTGGCCGATGACGCCATCAGATCTAGGCTCGGCGGGCCCCAGCGCTTCGTGATGTCCAAGAACGCCTGAACCGATAGCTGCCACTCTCTGGGATCCAAGGTATGGCGACTGAGAAAGTCCGCCTTGACATTCATAACTCCGGCAATGTGGGCCGCTGACAGCTGTTCCAGGTTCGCTTTCGCCCACTGGCAAAGACTCATAGCCTCCTTGGCTAGAGGGGCGCTCTTGGTACCTCCCTGGCGGTTGACATAGGCCACAGCCGTGGCATTGTCCGACAGAACCCGTACAGGCTTCAACGCCAGTACCGGGAGGAACTCCAAAAGCGCCAACCGAATGGCTCTGAGTTCCAGGAGGTTGATAGACCACTTTGCCTCTGCAGGAGACCAGAGCCCCTGCGCTGTCCTTCCCAAGCAGTGGGCTCCCCAGCCTGACAAAGAGGCGTCCGTCGTGACGACAATCCACTCCGGGGTCACAAGAGGCATTCCTGCAGACAACTTGTCTGTCTGCGTCCACCAGCTCAGCGCCTTGCGCACTGCTGGGTCCAAGGGAAGGCGCACAGCATAATCCTCCGACATCGGAGTCCAGCGCTGCAGCAGAGAGTGTTGTAGTGGTCTCATGTGAGCCCTGGCCCAGGGCACTACTTCCATCGTGGCCGTCATAGAGCCCAACAGCTGCACATAGTCCCAAGCCCGAAGAGGAGAGGCTACTAGGAACTGGTCCACCTGAGCCTGAAGCTTGACAATCCGATTGTCTGGCAGGAACACTCTGCCCACTTGTGTGTCGAATCGAACTCCCAGATACTCCAGGGACTGAGTTGGGTGCAGCTGGCTTTTCTCCCAGGTGATGATCCACCCCAGGGAGCTCAAAAGAGCAACCACCCGGTTCACAGCTTTGCCGCACTCTGCATAAGAGGGGGCTCGGATCAACCAGTCGTCCAGATAAGGATGGACTTGGACTCCTTCCTTTCTCAGGAAGGCCACGATAACCACCATTACTTTGGAGAAGGTCCGCGGAGCAGTAGCCAACCCGAACGGGAGGGCTCTGAACTGGAAGTGTCGGCCCAGAACTGCAAAACGCAGAAAGCGTTGATGAGGAGGCCAGATGGGAATATGCAAATACGCTTCCTAGATGTCCAAGGATGACAGGAACTCCCCTGCCTTCACTGCCGCTATAACAGAGCGGAGGGTCTCCATGCGAAAGTGCCGAACTTTCAAGGCCCGATTGACCCCTTTGAGGTCGAGGATAGGCCGGACAGAACCTCCTTTCTTTGGTACCACAAAGTAAATGGAGTAACGTCCCTTGCCAAGCTGATTTACTGGCACCGGAACAACCGCGCCCAGGCAGATCAGATTGTCCAAAGTCTGCTGCACTGCCACAGCTTTGACCGGAGACTTGCAGGGAGAGAGTACAAACCCGTCTCTTAAGGGTCGGCAGAACTCTAGCTTGTAGCCGTCTCTGATGACTTCCAGCACCCAAGCGTCTGAAGTTATTGTGGTCCACTCGCCCAGAAACGAGGACAGCCGTCCTCCAATCTGCACTGGGGCGTGGACCAAGGCCCCGTCATTGGGTACGAGACCCTGGGGGAGGACCGGAGGAAGCACCTCCGGGACGGCGGTCTCTGCGAAAGGAATGCTGCTTGGGGGAGAAGTTCCTCTTGAAGGAAGAGGGGGCAGAGGAGCCCGACCTGCCCGGGCGGTACCGACGGGCTTCCTGAAACCGTCCTCTGGAGGTACCGGGGTGAGCACTAGCCCGAGCCCTGACCTCTGGTAACTTCTTGCCCTTAGACGTGCCGAGATCGGTCACGATTTTGTCCAGCTCGACCCCAAAGAGCAGCTTGCCTTTAAAAGGCAATCTAGCCAGGCGGGATTTAGAGGCGTGGTCAGCAGACCAATGCTTCAGCCAAAGCCACCGCCGCGCAGAGATTGTCTGAGCCATGCCTTTAGCTGAGGCCCTCAAGACATCATACAGCAAGTCTGCCAAATAGGCTAAGCCCGATTCCAGGGCCGGCCAATCCGCCCTCAAGGAATGATCCGAGGGGGAAGCCCGCTGCACCATAGTCAGGCACACCCTGGCCACATAGGAGCCGCAAACTGAGGCCTGCAAACTTAAAGCAGCCGCCTCAAAGGACGACCTTAAGGCCGCCTCCAATCTTCTGTCTTGGGCGTCCTTTAGGGCCGTGCCACCTTCCACCGGCAATGCCGTTTTCTTAGTCACCGCAGTGATTAAAGAATCCACGGTAGGCCACAGATAGGCCTCACGTTCACTTTCAGGCAAAGGATAGAGGCGGGACATAGCCCTAGCCACTTTAAGGCTCGCTTCCGGGACATCCCATTGAGCCGAAATTAAGGTGTGCATGGCATCATGCACGTGGAAGGTTCTAGGCGGGCGCTTCGACCCCAGCATAATGGCAGAGTCAACAGGGGCTGAGGGAGAGACGTCCTCCGGAGAGGAAATCCTCAAAATGCCCATGGCCTGCACTAACAGGTTGGGCAAATCCTCTGAGCTAAAGAGCCGCGCTGCAGAGGGGTCATCCGCTCCATCCGAGCGGGGATCCGTCTCCTCCAAGGAATCCGCAAAGGACCGTTGGGAGAACTCAGATACGCTGCCCTCATCTACATCGGAGGAGACAAAGTCCTCCAAGGCCTGGGAATAAACCCGAGGGCGTTTACCTCCGGGGGCCTCAACCTCTTTACCAGACGAGGGAGCAGGGGCAGCGTTTTGCATAAGGAAGGCCTGATGCAGCAGCAAAACAAACTCGGGGGAGAAACCCCCCGGACTGTGCACTTCCGCAGCCTGGGCTACAGCCCTAGACGCACCCTCAACCGGCGCTCGCAAGAGCGGGGGAGAGACATGCTGCGCATCCAAGATGGCGTCCGGCGCGACACTCCGCGAAGGAGCCGCGCGGGAAGAACAGCGCTTAACTTTAGCCGCTTTTGTGCCGTCGCCCAAATTAAGGGCGTTCATGGCATTAATGTCTCCCACCTCAAGGGCGGCCCAAGAAGAAGCCGTCCGAGCCGCGTGGCCAGCCAAGATGGCGGAGGCGAGCAGCGGGGGATGGGCGTTTATGGCGGGAAAAACCGCCACACCGGAGGAAGGACCGGGACACTCATCGGTCACGAAACTGTCACCCAACAAGGGCGAATCAGACTTTAAGACCCCCGCATCCCCTCTAGAAGCGCCCAAGCGATCTGGGGAGCGACCCTTTGCGCCCTCGCCCTCCGACGCCATAGGCCACGTGGAGATCAATCAGGGAACCCCCTGCCCGCTATAAAAAGGTAAAAATGACCTGCTTTCCGCTCCGAGCTGTAACGACCTGGTGTCCCAGTGAGTAGCTGCAATAAACGTTTAAATAAACGTCGAAATAAACGCCTTTAAGGACGTTCAAAATTTTTTTTTTTTTTTTAAACGGAGCCAGCGGGAGGGGGGAGAAAAGGAGGGACCTGGCACCACCAGGTTTGCACTTGCTCAAGAAGAGCCCTCAACCCCAGGCACTCAACAAAACCTAAAAATTAGGCTTGGAGGCCTAGCCAGAGCTGCTGCTGTGTGTGACCACCACCTGCTGAGATAGAGAACATACTGAGGAGTTTCCGGCAGCACATGACCACATATAGGGAGGCAAAAGTTTGCTCTCTATCTCCACCTGCTGGTAGATGGACACAACCCACCAGTCTATGGATTGATCAGCATGATGATATGGAAAGAGGAGAATTGCTGGATATGGATGGATGGATAGAGGGGGGCAGCCGGGGAGAGGAGAATTGCTGGATATGGATGGACAGATGGATGGAGGGCAGGGGAGTTGCTGGACATGGGTGGATGGAGGGGAGGGCAGGGAGAGAATAGTTGGACATAGATGGAGGGGAGGGAAGGGAAGACAGTTGTAATATTTTCAATGATGCCATGGCTAGTAAAAGGGGTGTGACTACTGTAGGGGCGGAGCCATAGTGATCCCGCCCCTGGATGGGTAATAGGCTGCAGGAGGGCGCCAGAAACCCTAGGACTGGCCCTGTGAAGCAGGGGCGTAGCTACGGGTGGGCCTGGGTGGGCCCAGGCCCACCTAATCATGGCTCAGGCCCACCCAGTTTCGCCTGATCCACCAATCGATTCTGTCTTAGGCTTAAGGAAATTGCCAGGGCTCCAGCCTCATTGGCTCTGCTCACAGCCACACACGCAGCAAAAAAAAAAAAAAACTGGAGTTCTCTGCCTGCCTTGCCTTACCTCCGTTCCCCGTGGCATGCAGACCGGTGTCACAAGGAAATTTCTGCCGCCAGTGTTGCAGCTCGGCTGGAGGTACAGTGGTGTGATGATGAGCCGGCTCGCCAGAGCTGTTTGTTATTTTTTAAAGAATTTTGGGAGCCGGTTGTTAAACTTTAACAACCAGCTCCCAAAATTTGGGCTGGGATGGCTCAGGTCCCTTCCTGGCAGTGTCAGCTCCAGCTGCCCTGTGGCGGGGACGTCTCACTCCGAATCTGACCCTCGCAGCAAAACAAAAAGCAGTATGAAACTGTGTGCGGGGCCATAGCCCTGCACGTGCTGCTGCCGGCTCCCTTCCTCCTCCCTCTCCAAAATGGGAAGTTAAATCCTGAGGGGAGGGAGGAGGAAGGAAGCCGGCAGCAGCACGTGCAGGGCTATGGCCCCGCACACAGTTTGATACTGTTTTTTGTTTTGCCTGCCACAAGCATGAGGTTTGCAGCTCAAGGTTCTTGCTTCAGCCTTCAGGCCACCGAAGTACCGGCCGGGACTTGGAAGCCAGCAACAGTGAATGCAGGGCTGCAGCTCAAAGAGGTTAGATATGTTAATCGCGTACCCTGCTTTCAAAAGCGAAGAGGTTCCAAGTGTCAGGATTCCTGTGATTGCTGAAATGGTCTGGGGCTATGTTTTGTGTAGGGTGGGTCTGTTGTCAACCTCGGTTTTGAAAAAGCATACTGTTACCACCCCTCTTGGCTGGACTGTAGTGATGTGCTCCCAGATACCTGATGGTTGTAGTCGTGGCGAATATCCAGGGAACACACACTCACAGCCGAGGGAGTGGAACAAATAAACTAACCTCGTCCTTTACTCTCAAAGAATAAAGGAGGAAAAGAATCTAAATTTAGGATTTGTTCCTGAAATGGAAGGACCAAACTTTCAGATTTGCAAATTATCTCTTTCTTTATTAAATACAAATGCAAGCAAATTTTCATTCCAATAAACTCAAATTCACAATTACTGTGAAGCTTAATAGAACTGCAATAACATATTCAACATTCAAATGTAGAACTACATGTATACCCTTAACTTTGTCTGTTTCACCTAAAAAGGCTGAAAAGAAACTTTTCAGATAAGTATTTAAATTGTCTTTTATCAAAATCAGATATTTGTGGTTATTCTCTTTCCTGATGTAGAAATTGGTCTCTTTGTGTGCACTATTGGTGTTTTTGCAGGGATCTCATGGATTTTTAATATCTGATGGTCTGTTCCTTTGTTTTCCCTTAAAATGTTGTGAAAAAATAATATATTTCTTTCAACACCCTTAGCAATGTCACTTAGCTGTGGTTGAATTTATTTAGGTGATGTCTTTCTTGCGTTGGAGCTCATCTGGAACCCTTCAGAGGATGACTCCCCCAGATTTCTTCTCCCTAAATCTCACTTATAAAGAAAATAAATGGAGGCAAGACCCTTGAACTCAAGGCTCTGGTGACTATTAACCAATTCTCAATACTGTGGCCAAACTCTCTAATTGAAATAAAATAAGTTAAAGGTTTTCTCACTACAAAACCTATTTCTCACTGTTGTTTCCCTAGTCTAAAATCCAGCGGGGTCACACTGCATTCAGAACTATAACACAGTAACACCTTTCATATTCAGATAGTAATACAAAATTCCATCTCACAGACTTCACATCAAAACATAACTTTTCCCTGCACAGCTATCAGATCAATCTGGAGAATACAGCACACTCAGACAACAGCAGTGCTGGATTTTCTTTATTCTGAAGTCAGATTCCAAACCTTGCTTGTTGCACTGAACTCAGAACTCTCACAAACAACACACCTTCCCCCCAGACACAGCTTAATGGCTTCTTTCTTCAAATCACAGATTCACCTCTCAGACCTTCCCCTGTGTCAGAGTTAAAATCCTTACACACTTTTTCCTGACACCCTTATAGTTTCTTTCACTTAGTATACCTACCAGTGTTGCAGGAATGGATGCATGAATTTGTGATGCTTCAGGAGTCAGACAGCACACACCAGAATGAGAAAGTAATCTTCTTTATTTGCCAGCAAACAAAGCAAGACATCAGTTCTAGCTCTCTTCTCTTTCTCTCAGCTCTTTTTGTCTTTGTCTCAGCTGCTTCTCTTCTTATGCTGTCTTCTCCTTCTTCTGTCTGTTCCTTCTGTCCTTCTCTTTCTTCTGAGCTCCTTCTGACGTAAACTGCTTCTGCTCCTACTTAAATAGGGTCCTAAGCCCTCCTCCTAGCCTAGCCCCCTTTACTCCCAATTGGTTAAGAAATTGATTGGCTACCTTGCCTCAACCAATCATTACTTTTGAAATATCAGTTACATAGGTTCCAGACATCCTAAACTGACCTCTGACCTGGGGCCCCTTAAGCCAGACATTTGGTCTCCAGTCTCTTACATGTTATTATGATTGATTTCTCATATTCCTAGTACTAACTGCTAACTAAACTCTGGCATTCATTAAAGGGGTCAAAAGCCAATCTTACTTAATAGCATACATATCAGGTTATTACTTCCAGGAGGCCAGTCCTACACTTAGCTATAATTAATCAAGGAGAAGAGAGCTGACTAGTTCTGACCTCTTCACCTATCAGCTTATACATTGAACCAGCCAGAACTATGGCTAAGTCAAACCACATGTTGATCTCCTCAATGCAGTCCTTGCTTGACCTCTTAAACAGCAGACAAAGAGTAATACAGAATTTAACAGATATTCTACACAGACACAAACCTTATTAATTTACACAGAATACAACATATTCTAAAGTAAGCATCCTTATAACACATATTCTAAATATCAAAAACTTGTAAATACTAATCTATTGCCTCTCTCTCTCTAAATAGTATTTTCTATCTAAGCATTTTAAACTACAATTAATCATATGTCTGGCTCATTCCTTTATTCATTCATAATAGTTTACAGCTGTGCCAGCTAGCATTGGCAATTCACAAGGGACAGAGTTTCATTTCTCACTGACCTTTCCTAACCTTAGCTCGGCCAAGCTAGACATTGAAATAATATGAACCATCTGGCATACCTTCACTTTAGTTGCAAAGTAAAAGTTGAAATTTGAAATAAGAATTCAATTCAAATACCAAGCTTTTAACAGAATTAACCCTTCATATGATTTCTTATATATATATAATTATGCCATGGCTGCCTCACCAGCAGAAATCACAGTCTCTCAGAACCTGAGTCTCAACTGTTTTCCCCTATTCTAAAAAGAGTAGGCAGCCATGTGTCCACTTAATACCTGAGCCTAGACTCTCATTCCACCTTCCATGACCTTAAATTCCCTCAGAACTTAACCATTCCATTCACTGCATGCTGGGACATACATACCTCTGTTTCACTCCAAACCAAACTAAATTTGGTTTAAAACTTCTCACAGCTTTCTATTAGTACAGCTCTCTCCCACCCAAATACATCAGTTTTTCCCCACATGTATTCAGCAACACAATCATGAAAAAGGCAGTCTGTTAATTGAAGTACTCACTTTTAAGCTCAAATCATCTCATTCTCAGCACCAAAGCTCACCTTCACTCACTTTCAATATTAAAGTACCCTTTTTCAATATCACATTTCACTTTAAACTCACAAAATCCATACTTTTATTCTTACTTTTACACAGACACACACTATACGTTTTTTCTTTCTCAATCCATGTTCACAGCTCTGGTCTCTCTGCTCACTCCAGTCTCCCTGGCAACTCACCCCCCCCCCCTAGAGGATCTGACATCACTCAACCAATCAGCTTGTCAGAGAAAAACAGGGTTTTTTTCTGATCTGTTTAGAATCTCCCTCCCCCATAGAAGTAAATGCAAAACTTCCTATACAGAGAATTTCAAAGTCAATTTTAACCTGACTTGTACCCAAAACAGAAAGGAACATTTTAAAGTACTGAGGCAGCCTGGGCAGAGAAATCATATTTGTTAATTCTGTTTAACTTTTCAGTCCTGTAAAGTGGTGGAATGCCATCTGGTTTTAATTGCTCAAAAGTCTAGCTTTTGCTAGACTAGAGGTTAGAAAGGTCAGAGAGAAATGAAACTTTCTTTGTCCCTTTTTGAGTGATGGATTGTTCATAGGTATTATTTACCACATCTGGATGCCATTCTGAGTAAGGCATACTGGATAATCTCGAGGGGATCAGCAAGCAAGCTGTTTTAAAAGATTAGACTGAACGCTGTTTAGAAGGAGATAGTGTAGGTTTAAATAATTCTAGATGATTTAGATTTTGTCTTATAAGGAATTCTGATTTCTGCTTAGTTTAAAATATGTTTTATTCTGTTTAATTAATAAGTTCTATTTCTATGTAAAATATCTTTTCAATTCAGTGTTACATCTTTGTCTGACTTTTCACGTGAGATTTGTCTGCAGTTTAAGAGGTCATCATCTGGTTTGAATTATCCACAGTCCTAGCTAGGTGAAAGAGGTCAGGGAAAGTCAAGTCTTCTCCTTGATGAATTATAGCCAAGTGTAGGACTGGCCTCCTGAAAGTAATAACAAACCATGTCTGTGTGCCATTAAGCAAGACTGGCCCCTTAGCCCCTCAATGAACCCAGCTCAAGTTATGAATTAACCGGGAATCTGATTATGTGAATAATAATAAAATGCAGGAGATAGGTGCCACATTGTCTAGTTTGAGAGGCCTCAGGTCATAGGTCAGTTTAGGAAATATCTGAAACCTATGTAACTGATATTTTTAAGTAATGTGTAGAGATAATTAGTTCAAGACAGGGTAATCAATCTATTCCTTACCATCTGGTGAGAAAGGGGGGCTAGAAGGGTGTAGGACCCTATATAACTGAGAGCAGAAGCAGCTTATATTGGAGAAGGAGCTGAGACGAGAGAGACAACAGACAGGAGAAAGAGCTGAGACGAGAGAGACAAGACACAGAGAGCTGAAGAGAAGGAGAGACCTAGTGCTGATGTCCTACTTTGTTTGCTGGCAAATAAAGAAGACTTCTCTCTCATTCTGGTGTGTGGTGTTTGACTCCTGAAGTACCACAGATTCTGCTAACAATAGTGGTAATTCCTGCAACAGTACAATCCCCACTTAATCATAGTTTATTTCTTGAAAAATAAAACCATATTTAAGAAACATCTCACACTTTCTTCAGCTAACTCCATTAACAATTCCCAAACTAAACTTTAAACCTTTTCCAGCCAGCAGCTTCCACCAAAACCCTGGAACAAGCCTCCCCAGAGCCCCAGGAAAAAACATTTAATATATGTTACCATATATTACAATACCTGAGTGTTTGATTACGGAGCTCTCTTTTACAACCTGTATAGAAACATTCTTTGATAAATATCCCGGGGCAATTGCACTGCTAGTTAAGATAGAGTACTGTTTGTTTTCATGCAGCTTTCAGAAACTTGTGTGCCATGACTGCTTTGTGTGTTTCATCACTTGCGATATACCTCCTGCTTCCACCTTTATCTATCGATCTAGTCAGGATTCCTCAGAGGTTTGTCTCTTTCCCCTACCATCATCCCAAACAAAGCAAGCAGTCGTTTGAGCTGCTGCATCCATGTTGTCGTTCTTTAATGTTGGTAGCATGTTTATTTAATCTCACTTATATGTTCAAACATGCCAGCTTTTCATAGGTAGAGTAGTAAATTGTTATAAATCGTAATTAGTGTGTCATTTGGAGGAGGGGCAGGTTATAGGGACACTCTAGCACTATTGTACAGATTTTTTTTCTCTTGGAAAGAGCCACTAAAATAGATATCATATTATGAGAATCAGGTGCTCAACATCCAGAGTTTCTATCTATTTATTTACTTGTTTTAACTTATTTATAACATTTATATTCCCACATTAAACATGAATTAGGTTGAAACCTGGGAGCATTTAAAATCTTTTTTTTTCCTGTGCCTAGATCAAAAGAGAAAGATAGTCGGCATCCCTGCCAGCAAAGGTATGCCTTAAATGCTTGCATGGGAGGCGGAGGGGAGAGTGAGGAGTTCCCCCCCTAGACAGTGACGAGCCCACCCAGAAACCCACCAACAAATTTAAATGTGTTTTTGGGTGGGGGTGGGCTCAATGCCCAAGTTTTTAAAAAAAGTTGTATTTTTTATGTTGGTGGGTTTTTGGGTGGGGAAGTCTCTGCAGTGCCCAGGTTAAAATAATAATAATATTGTTATTATTTAAAAGCTTTATATTTAATGTGGGTTTCTGGGTGGGGGTGAGGGGATGCCATACTAGGGAGTTATGGATAAGGGGGTAGGACAGGGCTAATGCTAGGTTGCGTGCAGGGAGGGGTGGGGCAGATGCCTAGTTATCAGATGGATGGTGGGGAAGGGAAGGACTGATGCTGGGCTATGGGAATGGATAGTGGGGGTAGAGTAGAAGGGCTGGATCATGGTAGGATATGGAAGGGAAAGGCCGATGCCAGGCTACAAGGGTGGTTAGGGGGGTAAGGAAGGGAAGGACTGATGCCAGGCTACAAGACAATTTCTGATTTTTGGTCCTTAATTCTATAATTGATGAGGGTTGGTCTGTGTTCTGCATGTGATCCAGCAGGTGAGAGATTTTGCTGGCATGTAGTTTGTGTGGATCTAGGATTCTGACTTGTCTGGCCTTTCCAATGAAATGCGTATTGCTGTTGTGTGTATTCACTGCTGCCTTTTTAAAAGGTACTGTTATTGGCATTTGTATTCAGAATTGGTTAAAGTTTCTTTGCAGGATTTTCTTTTACTTCACAAAGTACCTGGAGGTGAAGGGATTTTGTGTTGCTACTATTGAGGTGATACCCGAATTTAAATACATTTTTCCTATGGAAAGCTATAAGAGGAAACATTCTAGCTATGTTTTCTATATGCGACAAATTCCATAGTAGGTAGAAAAGGAAGAAGTCTTCAAAGGTATATTTACCAAATTTTAAATGTATGATTAATATAGCTTAATAAGGAATTCTGCTCAGAAGGAATGGATCCTATGGAGCTTAGACGAGATTGGGTGGCAAAGCCAGTGGCGGGAGACGGAGATGGTGCTGGGCAGACTTATACGGTCTGTGCCAGAGCCGATGGTGGGAGGCGGGACTCGTGGTTTGGAGGCGGGGATAGTGCTGGGCAGACTTATACGGTCTGTGCCAGAACCAGTGGTGGGAGGCGGGGCTGGTGGTTGGGAGGCAGGGATAGTGCTGGGCAGACTTATACGGTCTGTGCCCAGAAAAGGACAGGTACAAATCAAGGTAAGGTATACACAGAAAGTAGCACATGTGAGTTTATCTTGTTGGGCAGACTGGATGGACCGCGCAGGTCTTTTTCTGTCGTCATCTACTATGTTACTATGTTACTATGTATATATATTATAATGTAACGTTGAAGGATATGTACCACATTTTATTTTGTCAGTATCAGAAGGGAGATAGAGTAGAGCTAGAGGAAGTGAAAAAGACTTCAACGTTTACTTAATCAGGCATTTGTTATAAAGCAAAGTTTGAAGGATATATGCTATTGCTGTAATTATATTGCAGGATCTTGTCATGTGTATTGAGATGTTTGCCATTATTACAGACTTATGTCTGGTCAAGTTTAAGATATGGAATAATGTATTACAAATATCTGTTTTTCTATTAAGTATATATGTGGTTTATATTGATGCAGGGCAGCTGTTGGGCAGACTACTTAGAAATCCATCATACCTATATACATAGCGCCCACCCATATTAGCTCCAGGCCCACCCAAAATGTCAGGTCTGGCTACACCACTGCTGTGAAGAAGAAAGGAGGAAAGGAAAGAAATAAATGGAAAGGAAGCCCTGGAAACGGAGTTAAGAGGACAGATAGCAGCAGAATCAGATACTGGGCCAGCATGATCAGAAAAACAGTCACCAGACAACAAAGGTAGAAAAAAATCATTTTATTTTCATTATAGTGTTTGGAATATGTTCACTTTGAGAATCAGGTGCTCAACATTAAAAGTTTATATATATTTATTTACTTATTTATGGCATTTTATCGCACATTAAACATGAATTAGATTGGAACCTGGGATCATTTAATTTTTTTTTCCTGGAGTAATGTATTGCCACCCCCCACCCCCCCCCAAGCTCTCTCCCCGGCTATAGCCAGCTCTGCAATTTGGGGGGGGAGGGCGCAGAGGAGGACCGGGGAGAGAGCCTGTTGTTAAACATTTACCAGCACACCACTGCCCGTGAACCTGGTGAAAATAGAGGTAAGATTTGAATGCAGAGAACAGAGGCCCAGATGCACAAAACTTTAACGACCCTTTAACGAAGAAATTTTCAACCGTAGCATGCAATAAAGGCCATTTTCCGACGACACTAGCAGCTAATGAAAACGGAATGCAAACGAGTCACTTCCAGTTGAAATGTGAACAATTCGCAATGCACTAACCATACCGACGATTGCAACGAATCATTTACCATGATATATTTAATGTGGTCAGACCTGTCGTTAAGGCATGAGCTGTCATACAGACACTGCTCCCCACTTCTCCCTGCAGCATAAAAATCCAAGCTGGCATGTTTGAAAATAAAAAAAACCCACACAAACACGTGGCTCCTTGCTTCCCCCTGCATAAAATTGAAAAAAAAACAAAAAAGGATCGGGAGGGGGCAAAAGCGCTCGTCAGGAGTGTCCTGTATGGACGCCCTTGCCCCCTCCCCCCGCCCGAAGTCGACGCTGCTCCCCGTTTCCTCCTGTATTAAATAAAAAATCAAAAGAAAACTCCAAACTGTAGCAGCCACGGCCCCCTCTCTTCCTCTCTCTCTATTTCTTCTTCTCCCACAGCTCCGCCTCCCACCATCCTCCGCCCCCGTGCCCCGCCCCTGAGGTCGTCGGCACCGCTCCCCCCTCCACCGGACCCCCCCTCTGCCTTACCGGCCCGCGCAGCGCCTCTCACCTCTGTGTGAAGGTGCTGCACAGGCGAGAACAGCTGATTGGCGATCAGTGATGCCTCCTCCGACGTCCCTCCGTTCTTCCTGGGCCTGCCCTCCTCTGACATAAGTAACCTCGGGCAGGGGGGGGGGCAAGGGTGTCCATACAGGATGCTCCTGACGAGCGCCTTTGCCCCCTCCCGATCCTCAGCTTCTTTGACGTTTTTTGGCATGCGCAGAGCAGCCAGCATAACGTTGGCTGCTCTGCACATGTTTTAAGGGCACATTAACGGGCACATTAACGACGGGGATTACACTTCTTTAATGCATTCGACTTTCGTTTACCGAACCGAACATGTGGGACTTGTTTTTTTACTGCATTCTTCGTTTTTTCAACTTCGGTAAGGACTTTTACGTTTTTGATTTTTTTTACGTATGGTTGATGCATCTGGGCCAGAGAGAGAATGGGGAACCCTTGACCATGAGGGATGCACACATCCATTCTCCCCCACCCCACAGGCAGCCACAACTGAGTGTGTCCAATAGAGAACAAGACAATGAATTGGGTAGAAACAATCATGGCTCTCAGAGTCCAGTGTATTACAGTCCACTGCTGTCTCTTGCAATCCTCTTGACCAGCTGTCCTGCAAGATGCAAGAGTGGAGGAGTGGCCTAGTGGTTAGACTTTGGTCCTGGGGAACTGCGGAACTGAGTTTGATTCCCACTTCAGGCATAGGCAGCTCCTTGTGACTCTGGGCAAGTCACTCAACCCTCCATTGCCTCATGTAAACCGCATTGAGCCTGCCATGAGTGGGAAAGCGCGGGGTACAAATGTAACAAAACAAAACAAGAAGTGTTTGTTTAGCACCTACATAGCAGAAAGGGAAGAGGTGGCTGAGAGGTATGAGCTTACCTTGAACTTGTGGTGCAAGAATCTGTTGGCTCCAAGGGACCAGAGGCTGCCTGCTTCAACAAAGGAGAGAGAGGCAGTGAGGGGGGCAGTGAGGGAGCACATCACACACAGCAATGAACTCCTGGAGGGTAGAGAATGGAGAGTTGGGGCAAGATGCATCAACCAAACATAAAAGAATCTAAATGTAAAAGTGCTTACCGAATTTGTAAAAACGTGCTGGGACGTCAGACTCCAAACTGGATTGAACAGCTATCAACTACAGCACGGCCACGGAGGCCGAAGAAGAACTTTAAATAGACGTCGGGTCGGCTGGCGGGGGTTGGGGTCCCCCGCCAGCTGAAGAAATATCTTTAAAGGCGACAAGCGGACCTCGGCTGGCAGGGGGTTGGGGTCCCCCGCCAGCAAAGGTAAACAACGGCAGCGGGGGAGGGTTGACGGTGGTAGGGGGGGTCCAGTGCGAAATCTGCAGGGGCCAAGGCCCCTGTGGCCCCACGCAGATATGCCCCTGCTCCCCACTTCCCAAAAATCAAAACTTTAAGCTGCCCCGGCCCCCCTCCTTTCCTCTCTTTCTCCCCATCTCCGCCTCCCGCCATCCTCCGCCCCCGTGCCCTGCCCACACCGCCCACCCCCACGAGGTCGTCACCGCCGCTCCCCCCTCCACCTGGCCCCCCTCCTTCTTACCGGGCCCACGCAACGCCTCTCACCTCTATGTGAAGGCACTGCACGGGCAAGAACAGCTGATCGCCTCTTCGCTGAGTCTTCGGACGGCCCTCCTTTCCTCCTGGGCCCGCCCTCGTCTGTTTTTCTTGTCCATGCAGTGCCTTCACACAGAGATGAGAGGCGCTGCGTGGACCCGGTAAGACGGAGGGGGGCCCGGTGGAGGGGGGGAACAGCGGCGACGACCTCAGGGGGGGCGGGGCACAGAGGCGGAGGATGGCGGAAGGTGGAGCTGGGGAGAAAGATAGGAAAAGAGGGGGGCCGGGGCAGCTTAAAGTTTTGATTTTTTGATGCAGGGGGAAGTGGGGAGCAGCGGCGACCTCGGGCGGGGGGGCAAGGCCGTCCATAAAGGACACTCCTGACGAGTGCCTTTGCCCCCTCCCAATCCTTTTTTTTTTTTTACATTTGGATTAATGCAGGAGGAGCGGGGAGCAGCGGCAACCTCGGGCGTCAATAAAGGACGCTCCTGGCGAGTGTTTTTGCCCCCTTCGCAATTTTTTTATTTTTGTTTTTACATTAAAGTTTTAGCCGGGCAGCCACAACGAGAGGTACAGACCTCTCATTAGCTTTCCGGTAGTTTTCCAGCGTTAGGGCAAGTGAAAAACTTTAGCGCATCTCATTTCAATAGGGTTTCTACACAATTTGCTCATCTGCGTTCCGTTTTCATTTGCTGTTACCGTCGTCGGAAATTGGGCTTTAATGCATGCCAGGGTAGGAAAACTGTTTGTTAAAGGGTCGTTAACTTGTTCGTTACGTTTAGTGCATCTTGCCCCCGTTAGTCACATGTAGAAAATGCAGAGTATATGCTAAGCTACCAGCTAACACCCAGTCTGAAATAAAACCCACACACCAGTTATCTTTCAAGAATTGGCAAAAAAAAAGTCCCCCCCCCCCAAAAAAAAACACCAAAACAAAACCACAAACAGGTATACAAACGCATACAGTGGGAAAAACAAGGTTTACTATAACTGGAGGTAAAACGTTTTCAAATACCACCCCATAATACCTCTAAAGTGCAAGCACAGAGAAAGCTGTTTTAAAGAGGCGCCAATAAAGGAAATGCAAGCTTCCAAATGGGAAGAGCAGCTGCGGACGTTTATCATAATCACCCTTAATCGAAATGAGGACACCCAAAACACAGAGCAGCTAGGGACGCCCATAGTCCCTACCTATAATCGAAATTAGGCCGACCATCAGGGCCGGTCAAACCCGGTAAGCAGGGTAAGCACTGCAGGAGGGCGCCTGCCTTCAAGGGCGTCACTTTGCAAGCAATCTAATCTCTGCTGCTCATCTCAGTCTGGCTCCAAAGCTGTCAGCTCTCTGTCCTGTCCCCTCCCCCCTCCCAAGCAGAGAAATATCCTTCTTGTGTTTGTCAGAGGACGTCACTGCTCCAACTGAATCTGGCTCTGAAATAACTTGTGGGAGCTCAGCTAACCTCTGCCCAGAGAGGGCTCAGACAGAGACAGCACAGCAGAGCCTGGACCATTGTTTTGTCAGAGACTGCTGTTTAGTGCTGCACCTGACCTACCCTTTTCCACCCCCACCCCCACCCCAACACAGCAACTCACAGGACAGGCTAGATGCCTGCTTTCAATTCCTAACCATCACCTATCTCTCATTCCCACTTCAGTAACTGCTGTTAGTCTGTCCAACTCAGATTGTAGAATATGTTAGTTTATGCTGATTAAGTCTGTCCTACCTAGATCCTAAGCTGTGCTCGATGGGAAGGCTATTGTGCTGCATGCAGAGTCTAACTTCTTAGGATTTCAGGTTAATTTTTGAAGAATTTGAAGAGGGGCTATCTCTGTTCTACATGTGTGACTGCAAGGCCAAGTGTTAGATTCTGAAATTTTGATAACACATTGTTTTTCAGAGTTGGCAAGACTGTCTGTTCTCCTAATTCCTGGTCTGTGTGCTAAGTTATTTTTCTTCTATACTGGTGTAATATTTTCAATGATGCCATGGCTGTGGGGGCAGAGCCATAGTGATCCCGCCTCTGGATGGGTAGGGGCGCCGACTAATAGACTGCAGGAGGGCGCTAGAAACCCTAGGGCCGGCCCTGCCGACCATCTCGGCGAACGGCCAGGGATGTTGACAATAATCGAAATTAGGCCAACCATCTCAGAAACGCCCATCTCATTCTCACATGGGCGTCCCTGAGAGCGTATTTAAGCGACCTTCTCTGTATTTTCGATTCTTTGCATCGCATTTGTACAATGGCACCAAAGAAAGCACCCACCCGCAAAGGTAATTTCACCAACCCTGAAATTGAACTGCTGGTTCAAGAAATACAAAGGAGGCACATGCATCTGTTTGCTCCCACGGGCCAGAGGCTAGCTGCTACAACAAAGCAGCAAGAATGGGAAGCAGTAAGAGATCGGCTCAACGTGGTCTTCCACTGTGGCAGGGATGTGGAAGACTGCAAACAAAAGTGGCGTCGGCTGAGGCAAGATGTCAGGAGGGAGGCTGGTGCCAACCCCCCAGAAGATGACACCGCTAACCTCAACCCATTGAGCGCATCATTTATTTATTTATTTATTTACAGCATTTATATCCCACAATTTCCCACTCATGGGTAGGCCCAATGTGGCTTACAACAATCTACATAAACACACAACAAGTCAGGGATCAAACAATTAATGTCCTAGAAGTATAATGGAGAAAGAGCAAAAGCGAGGTAGAGAAAAAGAGAAAGAGTAGTGGTGATTAATATGACACCGGGATAAAGACAGTTCAGAAGTTAGAGATGCCAGACGGGAGTGGTGCGTAAGCTTTGCCAAATAGAAAGATCTTGAGGCGTTGTTTGAAGGTAGGGTGATCAGGAGTAAGTTTCACCAGTTTAGGCAGATCATTCCACAGATGAGCGCTAGTGTAGGAGAAAGTGCCCCAGGAGGGGATCCATGGCATTGGGTCCCTTGACACATCAGCACAGCCTGAGGGCTCAGGTAGGTTCACCATTAGGAAGCTGGGGTATCTGTTGTGCTGTTTTACACAAGTGGGGGACAGTGTGGTGCTTCTCAGTAGGGAAAGGGGAGAGAACACCACATGCAATGCAAATCACTATTCATTACAGACCATGACACAGGAAGTAGCAGGGGGGAAGGGGGAGAGTGGAGGGGGATGGTTTCCAGCAATGTATATAATATATGTAAATAATATATTTAAAATATAAATAAAATCAGTGCTTTTTTTGTGCCGGTACGCAGCGGTACGGCGTACCGGCACCTTTTTCTCCTCCTCCCCTCCCCTCCCATTATTTCCAGCGATTCTCCGCCTCTTTCCTGCCCTCCCATCGACGTGCAGCGATTTTTCCGTCCCTCCCCTGCCCTCACCTCTCCCATTTCCAGCGATTCTTCGTCCCCCAGCCGTCCTCCTTCACTGCCTGCCAGCCAGCGTCGGAGTCAGAAGCGAACGGTGCAGGCAGCGATTGGCTGGCAGCGTCGTAGCTTCCCTATGCAAGTCCCGCCTATGCGTAAACAGGAAGTTGTAGGCGGGACTTGCATAGGGAAGCTACGACGCTGCCAGCCAATCGCTGCCTGCACCGTTCGCTTCTGACTCCGACGCTGGCTGGCAGGCAGTGAAGGAGGACGGCTGGGGGACGAAGAATCGCTGGAAATGGGAGAGGTGAGGGCAGGGGAGGGACGGAAAAATCGCTGCACGTCGATGGGAGGGCAGGAAAGAGGCGGAGAATCGCTGGAAATAATGGGAGGGAAGGGCAGGGGAGAGAGAATTGCTGGACATGGGAAGGGCAGGGGAGAGAGAATTGCTGGACATGGGATGGGATGGGAGGGAAGGGCAGGGGAGAGAGAATTGCTGGACATGGGAAGGGCAGGGGAGAGAGAATTGCTGGACATGGGATGGGAGGGAAGGGCAAGAGAGAGAATTGCTGGACATGGGATGGGAGGGAAGGGCAAGGGAGAGAGAATTGCTGGACATGGGAAGGGCAGGGGAGAGAGAATTGCTGGACATGGGAAGGGCAGGGGAGAGAGAATTGCAGGGCATGGGATGGGAGAGAAGGGCAGGGGAGAGAGAATTGCTGGACATGGGATGGGAGGGGAGGGAAGGGCAAGGGATAGAGAATTGCTGGACATGGAAAGGGCAGGGGAGAGAGAATTGCTGGACATGATATGGGAGGGAAGGGCAGGGGAGAGAGAATTGCTGGACATGGGATGGGAGGGAAGGGCAAGAGAGAGAATTGCTGGACATGGGAGGGAAGGGCAAGAGAGAGAGAATTGCTGGACATGGGATGGGAGGGGAGAGAGAATTGCAGGACATGGGATGGGAGAGAAGGGCAGGGGAGAGAGAATTGCTGGACATGGGATGGGAGGGAAGGGCAAGGGATAGAGAATTGCTGGACATGGGAAGGGCAGGGGAGAGAGAATTGCTGGACATGATATGGGAGGAAAGGGCAGGGGAGAGAGAATTGCTGGACATGGGATGGGAGGGAAGGGCAAGAGAGAGAGAATTGCTGGACATGGGATGAGAGGGAAGGGCAGGGGAGAGAGAATTGCTGGACATGGGATGGGAGGGAAGGGCAGGGGAGAGAGAATTGCTGGACATGGGATGGGAGGGAAGGGCAAGAGAGAGAGAATTGCTAGACATGGGATGGGAGGGAAAGGCAGGGGAGAGAGAATTGCTGGACATGGGAAGGGCATGGGAGAGAGAATTGCTGGATATGGGATGGGAGGGAAGGGCAAGGGAGAGAGAATGCTGGACATGGGATGGGAGGGAAGGGCAGGGGAGAGAGAATTGCTGGACATGGGATGGGAGGGAAGGGCAAGGGATAGAGAATTGCTGGACATGGGAAGGGCAGGGGAGAGAGAATTGCTGGACATGATATGGGAGGGAAGGGCAGGGGAGAGAGAATTGCTGGACATGGGATGGGAGGGAAGGGCAAGAGAGAGAATTGCTGGACATGGGAGGGAAGGGCAAGAGAGAGAGAATTGCTGGACATGGGATGGGAGGGGAGAGAGAATTGTAGGACATGGGATGGGAGAGAAGGGCAGGGGAGAGAGAATTGCTGGACATGGGATGGGAGGGAAGGGCAAGGGATAGAGAATTGCTGGACATGGGAAGGGCAGGGGAGAGAGAATTGCTGGACATGATATGGGAGGGAAGGGCAGGGGAGAGAGAATTGCTGGACATGGGATGGGAGGGAAGGGCAGGGGAGAGAGAATTGCTGGACATGGGATGGGAGGGAAGGGCAAGAGAGAGAGAATTGCTGGACATGGGATGGGAGGGAAGGGCAGGGGAGAGAGAATTGCTGGACATGGGATGGGATGGGAGGGAAGGGCAAGGGAGAGAGAATTGCTGGACATGGGATGGGATGGGAGGGAAGGGCAAGGGAGAGAGAATTGCTGGACATGGGAAGGGCAGGGGAGAGAGAATTGCTGGACATGGGATGGGAGGGAAGGGCAAGAGAGAGAATTGTTGGACATGGGATGGGAGGGAAGGGCAAGAGAGAGAGAATTGCTGGACATGGGATGGGAGGGAAGGGCAAGAGAGAGAGAATTGCTGGACATGGGATGGGAGGGAAGGGCAAGGGAGAGAGAATTGCTGGACATGGGAAGGGCAGGGGAGAGAGAATTGCTGGACATGGGAAGGGCAGGGGAGAGAGAATTGCAGGGCATGGGATGGGAGAGAAGGGCAGGGGAGAGAGAATTGCTGGACATGGGATGGGATGGGAGGGAAGGGCAAGGGATAGAGAATTGCTGGACATGGAAAGGGCAGGGGAGAGAGAATTGCTGGACATGATATGGGAGGGAAGGGCAGGGGAGAGAGAATTGCTGGACATGGGATGGGAGGGAAGGGCAAGAGAGAGAATTGCTGGACATGGGAGGGAAGGGCAAGAGAGAGAGAATTGCTGGACATGGGATGGGAGGGGAGAGAGAATTGCAGGACATGGGATGGGAGAGAAGGGCAGGGGAGAGAGAATTGCTGGACATGGGATGGGAGGGAAGGGCAAGGGATAGAGAATTGCTGGACATGGGAAGGGCAGGGGAGAGAGAATTGCTGGACATGATATGGGAGGAAAGGGCAGGGGAGAGAGAATTGCTGGACATGGGATGGGAGGGAAGGGCAAGAGAGAGAATTGCTGGACATGGGAGGGAAGGGCAAGAGAGAGAGAATTGCTGGACATGGGATGGGAGGGGAGAGAGAATTGTAGGACATGGGATGGGAGAGAAGGGCAGGGGAGAGAGAATTGCTGGACATGGGATGGGAGGGAAGGGCAAGGGATAGAGAATTGCTGGACATGGGAAGGGCAGGGGAGAGAGAATTGCTGGACATGATATGGGAGGGAAGGGCAGGGGAGAGAGAATTGCTGGACATGGGATGGAGGGAAGGGCAAGAGAGAGAATTGCTGGACATGGGAGGGAAGGGCAAGAGAGAGAGAATTGCTGGACATGGGATGGGAGGGGAGAGAGAATTGCAGGACATGGGATGGGAGAGAAGGGCAGGGGAGAGAGAATTGCTGGACATGGGGATGGGAGGGAAGGGCAAGGGATAGAGAATTGCTGGACATGGGAAGGGCAGGGGAGAGAGAATTGCTGGACATGATATGGGAGGAAAGGGCAGGGGAGAGAGAATTGCTGGACATGGGATGGGAGGGAAGGGCAAGAGAGAGAGAATTGCTGGACATGGGATGAGAGGGAAGGGCAGGGGAGAGAGAATTGCTGGACATGGGATGGGAGGGAAGGGCAGGGGAGAGAGAATTGCTGGACATGGGATGGGAGGGAAGGGCAAGAGAGAGAGAATTGCTAGACATGGGATGGGAGGGAAAGGCAGGGGAGAGAGAATTGCTGGACATGGGAAGGGCATGGGAGAGAGAATTGCTGGATATGGGATGGGAGGGAAGGGCAAGGGAGAGAGAATTGCTGGACATGGGATGGGAGGGAAGGGCAGGGGAGAGAGAATTGCTGGACATGGGAAGGGCAGGGGAGAGACAATTGCTGGACATGGGATGGGAGGGGAGGGCAAGGGAGAGAGGATTGCTGGACATGGGAAGGGCAGGGGAGAGAGAATTGCTGGACATGGGATGGGAGGGAAGGGCAGGGGAGAGAGAATTGCTGGACATGGGAAGGGCAGGGAAGAGAGAATTGCTGGACATGGAGGGGAGAGAGGTGAATCGCTGGATGGGGAGGGGAGGACAGGGAAGAGAGAATTGCTGGACATGGAGGGGAGAGAGGTGAATCGCTGGATGGGGAGGGGAGGACAGGGAAGAGAGAATTGCTGGACATGGAGGGGAGAGAGGAGAATCGCTGGACAGGGAGGGGAGGACAGGGAAGCGAGAATTGCTGGACATGGATGAGAGGGGAGAGAGGAGAAATGCTAGAAATGGATGGAGAGGAGAGCAGGAGATAGAGGAGAATTGCTGGACATGGATGGATGGAGGAGTTGGCTAGGAGAGAGGAGAAATGCTGACTTGGATGGAGGGGAGGAGAGAGGAGAAGTGCTGGACATGAATGGAGGGGAGGAAAGAAAAAGAAGATGCACATGGATGGAGATGAGGGAAAGGGAAGAGGAGAAAAACTGCACATGGATGGAGAAAATAGGCAAAAGCTGGATCCATGTTATACCTCCTCCAGTCAATTCCATGGAGGAGGACCCAGCTTTTACTTATGGATGCAGGGCAACAAAAGAAGAAGAAAGGAAGAAAGTAAAGAAATAAATGGAAAGGAAGCCCTGGAAATGGAGTTAAGAGAACAGATAGCAGCAGAATCAGAGCCTGGGACCAATATGGATAGAAAAACAAAGTCACCAGACAACAAAGGTAGAAAAAATCATTTTATTTTCATTTTAGTGTTTGGAATTTGTGTTATTTTGCACTGGGTATACTGGAGCTGTAACAGCTTACAGAAATTATTTATAATGAAAAAAAATCAAATTATTTTTTCTCCTATACTAGTATAATATTTTCAATGATGTCTGTTTATATGCGCCATGGCTGGTACAAGGGGTGTGACTATTGTGGGTGTGGCTATAATAGGGGCGGTGCCATGTGTGATGACCCCGCCCACAATGAGTACCGGCACCTTTTTTTCTACAAAAAAAGCACTGAATAAAATAATTAAACTGTGTGTAGGTTAGCACTGTTTCACAGCTTTGGGGGCCTTCCCTATCACCAAACTCTGCATATCTCCTTCCCACACCTCTGTGCTGTAGCCACTGTGTCCTCTGCACTCCTTCCACAGTTCTATGTCTACCCACCTGCCTGTGTGGCTCTCTTGCACATCAGTCTCTGTAGTACACTGCACTCCTTGTCTCCAGCTCTGTACCACGTACAATGACATCTGTGGCTTGCCTGCCAATCCCATTCCTCACCATCTCTTTGCTGGTGGGGCTATGTACATGAATGCTGAAAAACAAAAGTGGGTTATTTTGTCCAACACATTTCCTCCCCTTTTGCTATGCAGGTGATGACAGCCAGTCGGAGGAAGAAGCTGGCCCTAGTGGCCACCAGCCCCAGCACACAGAGCAGCAAACCAGTGGGCCTGCACAAGACACTACACAGGACCATGGGGTGGAACCACAGGACCCAGCAGCAGAAAAGGCTCTCCCTCCACCACCCGAAGCAGAGGCTCTCCCTCCACCACCTGCAGCCTTTGCTGGTGGTGGCACTGAAGATGCAGAAGGGGAGGCACCTCCTCAACAGAGGCCATCCAGCCAGAGGAGGCAGCTACTGCACCTCGCCACACAATTGCTGGGCCAGAATGTGAAGATGAAAGACTACCGGCGCCAGAAATTGTAGCTGCAACGGGAAGCGCTTCAGGTGCAACAGGAAGCAGTACAGGCCCAACGTGATGTGATACAGCAGCTCCAACAGCTGGAGCACAGCTTCGAGGGCCTACACCGTGACCTGAGAGCACCTAATACAGCCCTGATGCAGCAACAACAACTGGCGTCGACTTCCACCACTGCACAGCAACCACCTGCTAAGAAGTGGAGCTTGAGATCCTCAGCTTCCCCAGCCACTGGTCCAGCAGCCACCACACCAGCTCCCCTTCTGGGTCCTGTACCCAGGTTGCAGGGCAAGCCACAGAGCACAAGGTGGCCGGACTTCCATAGGGCAGCCCAGGCAGCAGGCTGCCTTGTGGACACAGAGGAGGAGAGTGGGAGCTCATCAGAGGACTCTCAACAGAGTTCCCCTGCAGCACTAGCTGCAAAAGAACAATGTGGGAGGGGTAGGAGGGGCATGCTGGGGGGTGAGGGTTGGAGGGAGGGGAATATGCACAGAGCGGGTGATGATGGTGGGAGGGGGGTGGTGGAGGTGTTGGTGTGTAAATACTGTGTGATATAAATAAATGTCAACTTACTCTCACAGAAAACTTCTCCATCAGTCTTTGCCTGGCTCTGAGCCCCAGCTGGTGTGCACGCTGCTCTGTGGGCGGGAGGTGGAGGGGGCTCCTCATCCTGTTCATCTGGGGCCTGCTGCTCTGGTGGCTGTGGCTCTTCTGGGAAGGCCTGTCCTCTGCGCATTGCCAAATTATGAAGCATGCAGCAGGCCAGGATAATCTTTGCCACCTTTTGGGAGCTGTACAGGAGCTCCCCTCCAGAACGGTCCCGACATCGGAACCTGTTTTTTTTTTTTTAATATTTTATTTATAGTTTTCATCCAAATTTAACAACTCACAAAAGAAGATTACAATATGAGAAAATTTACAATATCTCTAATATCTATTACAATTGAAATGTTTACACTCTACTTTCGACCAGAAATATAAAATAATAGGATCCAAGAAGAACAAAGGGGGGAAAAAAAGGGTTGTTGTTACCAAGTAAACCTTCCCTAAGCATATCATACAGTATGGTCTGGTAATCCTACTACTACATTCACATCCTCTTTTGAAACTAAAAACTCCTCTAATTGTTTAGGATCAAAAAACTGAAATGATTTGGCTTGATATAATACTCTGCATATACAAGGAAATTTTAACATATAGTTTGTTCCAAGTGCCAGAGTCCTCTGACGTAGTGCTAAAAAAGCACTCCGTCTTTTTGGGTCTCTCTAGCCATATCAGGGAATATTCTTATTTTAGATCCAAAAAAAAGTAGATTCTAAATATCTAAATGAAAGTCTTAAGACTGCGTCGCGGTCCATTTCTAAAGCAAAAACAACCAAAGCAGTCAACCTCTGAGAAATTACTTCCAAAGATGATTCAAGAAATGATGTCAAGTTCATCGCTTCTCCTCTGTTCAGTTGGAGAGTCTCTGAATTTGATTTATTTTGTAGATATTGTACCCGAACAATAGGAGGTAAGGAATCACTTGGCATTCCTAATACCTCAGTCAGATATTTTTTCACCATATCAATCGGGGAAATTAAGGGAGATCTTGGAAAGTTCGTGAATCTCAAATTAAGTTTTCTTGATTTATTTTCAAGATATTCTAAACGTCGTAACATATAATTTTTATCCCTAATTGAGGTTTGACTGATAACTTCCAAAGATTGCATTTTCTCTCCAAATTGTTCTATTTTAGAAGTATGTTGATTAGTTGTCTGTGCTTGCTGGGGGGCAACTTGAGATAACAACTTAATTTCAGCTGAGTTCTTTATTGTTTGTTGTTGTAAAGAGGAATGCAAAGCATCAGTTTGATCCCAAAGTGACTCTAATGTCACCATGGCAGGTTTTTTAACACATTCTGCTTGAAAAACCAGAGGGGGGGCATTAGCAATTTGCCTCAGTGTACTCACAGTCTGCTCTTCCACCGGTTCAGCCCTCGATGTTAACACTGCTGAAGAGAGGCTCCCTCCCTGCTCTCTCTGCTCCTCTATGGGAAGCTGTGACACAGGACTTTCTCCAGCTTCCAACCCTCTTGGTTGCGGGGGAGCCGTGCGCATGACAGGGCTGAAAGAAACTCCGTCTACACTGTCAGCCAGCTCATTAGTTCCGGCTCCGATAGCAGGGGAAGATGTTTGACTCGGGCCAGAGACCACACCAAATTGCTCGAGCATCGGTTGCTGTAGAAGGTGGGTTCCACTCGGAGTTGAGGGATTAACCTGAGTTTTCCCTCTCCTTTTCCCCATAGTAATAGGGAATCAAAGCCCTCTCGCAACGTTCTGAAGGAGCAAGTTGAGCACGTCTGGTACAACAGCTCTCTTGGATCCCACCCCGGAACCTGTTCTTAAGTTGTCCGAAGGTGCGCTTGATGATGCCATGGGTGGTACGATATCTACTGTTATAGTTCTCTTTGTGGGTGCACTATGGGGGTCATGAACCAAGTTCGCTGTGGGTAGCCTCTCTCACCTTTGGAGAGAAGCAGGATGAGAAAGATGAGTGTGTATTGTTTGGAGCGGGTACCTTGTGGAGGTGGGGGGGGGGGGGAATAGTGGGTTGTGCTGGAGGGAGACAGTGCTGAGGGCTGCCTGTTGGAGGAGGTATAGTTGGGCAGATCCATGCTGCACTTACCTAGGAGCCATCCATCGGTGATCTCCCCTCAGTCAAACCTGCGGAAGATTCCTGAGTGCTGCAATATATAGGCATCATGGGTGGAACCTGGGTATCAGGCACACACATCTAGAATCTGCCCCTGGACGTCACACTCAGCTTGCATATTCATGGAGTGGATTGCTTTCCCGTTCCTATAAGTGGGGTCTGAGTGTGACATGTGTGCAGTCAATGGCACCTATGACCGAGGGGATGCGAGCTACGACGTAGAAGTCAGCCATGTTGTTCTGCAGGGCCTGGGGGGTGGTGGGGAAGGTGATGTACTCAGAGGTGTGGGTAAGGAAGGCATCAAGGAACTGGGTGAGGCAGTTAGAAATGGAAGGCTGGGTGAGACCCATGTTCACAGCTAGGACAGACTAGAAACTCCCCGTGGCCAGAAAAGAGAGAGAAGCAGTGATCTTTAGGTGCACAGGGATGAGGTTGTTCCTACGGGTCCCGGCCTGCAGGAGGGGTTGGAGCTGGTCACAAAGGTGCTAAATGGCAGCCCTATCAAAGCGGTACCTAGTGAGACACTGCAAGTCAGTGAAGTCTAGGAAAGTGCTACGGGGCCTGAAAACTCTGGGGTGTGCGTACCTCCTGCGGTGCCTCCCCTCTTCCTCCAACATGTAAGCCACCTGTGCATTTAGTGCCTGCATTTCCCCACACTAGAGGTGTAATGCAGTGACACCAGTGCTCACCTCTCCCTACCAACTTAGTGAAACACAGCAGCAACAGACAGAAGCTGACACTCACTCTGCCACCACCGACAAACAATGCAGTCACACACAGCAGAGCCACACTGCAAGCACTCCTGCCACACACTCTATCCAATCACTCTCCAAGCAGTCTTCACAAACACGGTGCAGCAGTACACAGGACAAAGAGACAAACAGAGACTACAAACAGGTAAGGGAATGAAATATGAACTTGGGGACAGTGAATGGAGAGAGGGATAGGGGAGATAGAGGAAGGAGTAGTGGTGTCTGGGTTTGGGGGCTAGAAGGGGTAGGTAGGGAAAGGTGGAAAGGTAAAACACAAATGAGGCAGGTGAGGCTGAAAATGTTCCAACCACAGCACACAGACAAAGGTAACAGGTACTCAACAAACTCTCAGCTTTCTCTGCAAACAACAATTCAGCTTTCTCTCCCAACAATGATCTCGCCACGTTCCAACTCCACAAAATCGCTAATGGGTCTAAAGACGACTTCCCCCTTACTCTGGTTGCTTTTATTTCAGGTCTAACTAAGGACGCCCATGTTCCGACCCATGAAAACCATTTCGCAAGCCGTTATACGCTGGGGGCACTCATCATGTAACACCGACCCTAACATGCCCTCTGTGGGGCCAACCATAGATGGGCGTCCTCGCGTTGAGGACGCCATTAAGGCCCGGTTTTGATTATTGGATTTGGCCGACCTTCTTTCACGGGGACTCCCATCTGCCTTTTGGGTCACTTTTTGGCTGCCCTTCTCTTTCGAAAATGAGCAGGATAGTAACCTATGGAACTTTGTAAGTCTAAGTGCTTTGAGAATGGCCCCATAATGTTCTCAGAAGAAAAACGAGAGTCTGAAAGAAGAAAAAATGCTCAGCAATGTAGTACAAGTCTAAGTCAACCTAGTAACCTGTGAAAGTTCATAGGCATCTGCAATGCAAATTAGCTGCAGGAAGCTAAGCCTCCCCAGCCCAACCGTGACCTTCTCCTGCTGCCCCCACAGGTGCAGGGCACCTTCCCCTGCTGCCCCCACAGGTGCAGGGCACCTTCCCCTGCTGCCCCCACAGGCACAGGGCACCTTCTCTCCCAACTCAGCTCCCCGACCGGCAGCCCAACTCAGCTCTGTTCCTCCTCCCCCCCGGCAGCCCGACTCAGCTCCATTCCTCCCCCCACCCCCCGCCACGTGTTTTACCTTCCGTGGCAGCGATGTCAGTGAGTAAGAAGGCACTGTGGGCTCGCCTCCAGCTCCAGCTTCTCCCTTCCCTCTTCACACAGTGTCCCGCCTTATGTGATGATGCATTTCCTGTTTCCGCGAGGGCGGGACACTGTGTGAAGAGGGAAGGGAGAAGCTGGAGGCGAGCCTGCAGTACCTTCTTCTTTACTGACGTCGCTGACACGGACAGTAAAAGGGTTAAACGCTTGGGAGGGGGGCAGGAAGGAACGGAGACGAAGGCTGTCGGGGAGCTGAGAGAGAGCAGGGAGAATCACTGGACATGGAGGGGAGGGCAGGGGGAGAGAAGAGATTGCTGGACATGGATGGATAGAGGGGGGAAGGGGGAGAGAAGAGAATCGCTGGGTATGGATGGATGGAGGGGGCAGGGTAGAGTAGAGAATTACTGGATATGGATGGATGGATGGAGGGCAGGGGAGAGAACAGTTGCTGGACATGGGTGGATTGAGGGGAGGGCAGGGGAGAGGAAAGTTGCTGGGCATAGGTGGATGGAAGGGAGGGGGGAGGAGAGTTGCTGGACATGGGTGGATGGAGGGGAGGGCAGGGGAGAGAGGAGGGTTGCTGGACATGAGGTGGGTGGGTGGATGGATGGAGGGGAGGGCAGGGGAGAGGAGAGTTTCAGGACATGGATGGAGGGAAGGGCTGGAGAAATTCTGGACATGGATGGAGGGGATGGAAGACAGGAAGGAGATGAACATGGATGGAGGGGAAGGGAGAGAGAGGAGAAATGCTGGACATCGATGGAGGGGAGGGAAGAGAGAGGAAGTGAGATGAACATGAATGGAGGGGAGAAAGGAGAAATGCTGGACATGGATGGAGGAGAGGGAAGGGAGAGAGAAGAAATGCTGGGCATGGAGAGAAGAGAGCTGAAGGAGATGAGATGAGGGAAAAGGAAGAGAGGAGAAAAACTGCACATGGATGGAGAAAATAGGAAGAAGCTGGATCCACTGGACAGTCAAGTCTGCGGAGGACCAGAAATGAAGAAGAAAGGAGGAAAGAAAAGAAATAAATGGAAAGGAAGCCCTGGAAATGGAGTCAAGGGAACAAACAGAAAGCAGCAGAATCAGATACTGGGCCAGCATGATGAGAAAAACAAAGTCACCAGACAACAAAGGTAGAAAAAAATTATTTTCATATTAGTGTTTGGAATATGTCCACTTTGAGAATTTACATCTGCTATCATATTTTGCAGTGTATAGCAACGTGTTTCTTTCTGTTTTTCTGGTATTGTGCTTCTTAGGATTTCAGGTTAATTTTTGAAGAATTTGAATAGAGGCTATCTCTGTTCTGCATGTGTGACTGCAAGGCCAAGTGTCTGAATAGGGATCTGTTTGTTAGGTTCTAAGATTTTGATAACACATTGTTTTTCAGAGTTGGCAAGACTGTCTGTTCTCCTAATTCCTGGTCTGTATGCTAATTTGGTTTGTGTCATTTTGGGTATACAGAGATTTCTTTTTCCTGGTAAAAGGCTTCTAAAACAGACATCATGTTATGAGAATCAGGTTTAAATAAATATAAAAGTTTATATTTATTTACTTATTTATGGCATTTTATCCCACATTAAATATGAATTAGATTAGAACCTGGGAGCATTTAATTTTTTTTTCCTGGAGAAAGTAATGCATTGCCCCCCCAGGCTCTCTCCCCGGCTACAGCCAGCTCTGCAATTTGGGGGGGGCACAGAGGTGGATGGGGGGGCACAGAGGTGGACAGGGGAGAGAGCCTGTTGTTAAACATTTACCAGCACACCACTGGGTATCAGTATGCTTGCATGTATCCTGTCATCAGTGGCGTAGCCAGACAGCCAATTTTGGATGGGCCTGAGCCCAAAGTAGGTGGGCACAACATTTTCTCTGCCCCACCCTACCCCACCTCAAAATATAAATGACACTTTCTGTAAAGGTGGCCAGAATTCCATTTTACCAAGCTTAGCAGGCAGCAGCATCGTCACTATGCCACTGCACCCAATGCATGTATAGTTGTTGGTGGCTCAAGGATACTGTCGTCGACTGCAGAAATTGGGAGAAGGGAGTTCTGACTGTCTTTGGATGAATTCCACAACTGAGGATGCTTGAGGATCCCTACCAGCTATACAGCAGGGGTCAGGACCAATGTTAGCCGTGCTAGAGCCCAGGTCAGAAAATAGAGGCGAGCCCTCCCTTCCCTGAACCCCTCTCCGCTTCCCCTCCAGTTTCCCCACCTGCCATTACTATCACACCACAAAGGGTACAGAATGCACAATAAGTGGCAACAATATCAAAATGCTTACTAACCAAACACACTATAAATCAATTTATTGCCTCAACATATGTAATTTCTGTTTCAGGTATTCTAGATCTGAACCTCTCAAATTTGTCTTAATCATTTACATCCAATGTCTTATTTTACCTTTTACATAAAAATGCACTTCTGCAACAAACTTAAAAAAAAAAAGACAACAAAACAGCAACCAGTTCACATCTAACATTTCTCCCTCTCACCCTCCATGCAGCATCTTACCCTCCTCTCCACCCTTATATCCAACAATTCACCCCTCTTCTCCCCATGTCCAAAAATTCTCCCTCTCTCACCCTCCATGCAACAATTCTCCCTCTCTCACTCTCTATGCAGCCTCTTGCTCACCTCTCCACCCCTATGTCCATTTATCCCTCTCTCGTCCCTCTCACCCTCCGTGCATCATCCTTCTCCTTCACCCTTACATCCAACAATTCTCCCTCTCTCATCTTCCAAGCAGCCTCTCTCCCTCCCCTTCAACCCTATATCCAACATTTCTCCCTCTCTCACCCCTCACACCCTCCATGGCCAAGCAGCATTTCTCCCTCTCTCACTCTCCATGCAGCAACTTGCCCTCCCCTCCACCCTTATGTGCAACTAATTATCCCCTCTCCTGGTTCTCCCTCTATCACACCTCTCCCCCCGGCCGCACGCCGGCTGCATCTCTCATTTCCTACCCCACATCACACCTTTTTATCATTGGGTTCCTTGAAGCAGCAGCGGCAGTGTGGAGGAAAGCAGGCTGGGCTCCCGCAGTCCTGCATCTCCCTCCATTAAAGCGTCGCTCTTGAGTTAACAGGTCTCCAGCAGTGGCAGCGATTCTCACACGCTGCCTGCTGGTGCCGCTGTCGGAAGCCTCCTTTCTGCTGCGTCCCGCCCCTAGTCAGAACAGGAAGTTGTGACAGAGAAAGCCAGGATGTGGCAGAAAGGAGGCTTCTCCCTGGACAGCCTAATCTTGCATGGAAAACAGACAAAGCAGATACGTATGTGAAAAAGTACAATATTTAATGAATAAAAATCAAAATAAAATTAACAAGCCCGACACAGGCCGTGTTTCGCCCAACTGGGCTGCATCAGGGGCTACAAAACAAACAGTTATATAACAATTAGAACAGATTTAAACAATTAGAGATAAAACAATAATAGAGTTCGAATGCTCGGCTGATAATCAAAAAACACCATGATAATAAAATCTAGTACATAAATGAATTAAAATGAAAAATCAAAATGACATAACAAATTAATATGAGTGTATAAACTAGATATACAAATATAATTAAACAATCTGTTTAAAAAAAAATAATATATGTTAATAACATACCTTCCAAAGACAAACCAAATATGTATATCATAATAATGAATGAATAATAAATAAATTATATAGTTTACATATAAAATACAACATATAAAATGTCACTTGATAATAATTAGCAATAAATATTGACTATTAAAATATTGATTATTAAAATATATACTGCAAAAAGACCCAACATAAACTCTAATTGTGCTTGTATTTAAAATAAAATTGACACCTACCTAATATATATCTCTCTGTATGATCATATAATTTCCACTTAAATATCTAAGAAGTAATGAATAGACATTAAAAAATAAATAAGATAAATAAAAAGGTAATCGGAAGAAAAAAGTGTAGTTGATTGCAAAATGACTAATGAAAAATAATAAATAATAAAAACAAAAAAATTAAAAAATCAATCAATCAAAAAATCAAAAATTAAGAGGATAAAACATAAACAAGTATATACATTTTTAACAATTAAAAAATTATGAAACATATAAAAAATGTATTTCTTTCCTTTCTCAACCAACATGATTCAAAAATTGAATTTCTTTTATCTTGTCTGTCTGTTTTATCTAGATTGTAAGCTCTTTGAGCAGGGACTGTCTCTCTATGTCAGGTGTTTAGCGCTGCGTGCGTCTGGTAGCGCTATATAAATGCTATTAGTATTAGTAGATATATATTAGGTAGGTGTCAATTTTATTTTAAATACAAGCACAGAGTTTATGTTGGGTCTTTTTGCAGTTTATATTTTAATAATCAATATTTCTCCGAGGACAAGCAGGCTGATATTCTCACGTGTGGGTGACGTCACGTCGGCCCCCAGAGGATTTCTAGCAAAATTCTCTGAAAGTCTCTTCTGGAGCGTTCCATCGCGCGTGGCGTTCGTACCGCGCATGCGCGCAAGTAGTTTCACGCCCGTTGCGCGGTCACGCTCCTCAGTTTCTTCTTTTCCGCGTCTGAGAAGACACGGAGTTCTTTTTGAGCGCTTCGCGTTTCCTTGCTCCCGGAGTGAAGTTTCTTCTCGTCTTCGTCGAAGATCGTGCTTCTGTTACTTTCTACGAGGACTGTTTTGGAAAAAAAAAAACTTTTCCCTTTATGTTTCAGTTTTTTTTGCCTCTTTATAAGTTTTCTTTATTTTTCGTCGCGACCATGGTTAGGTCGCTCGGTCGGATTTTTTCTCCTTGCTTTGTCTTGATTTTTCTGACAAAATCGCGTCTTTTGATTTCACGGACGCAATTGTTTCCACCATGTCATCGAAGACGCCCAGCAGCTTCAAGCCATGCGCCCGCTGCAACCAGACCATTTCTGGCACTGATCCGCACTCCTGGTGCCTTCAGTGCCTTGGGCCCGACCATCTTCAGGAGACCTGTGTGCCTAAAAATGAAAAAGCGCACTCAGATCTCCAGAGAGGCCCAGAGAGAAAAACTTTTTGGGTCCGGTACCTCGGCGTCAGCGTCGACATCGGTACCATCGACGTTGAGGGCAGCTTTGGCGTCGGGAGACCAGGTGAAGGCTGCCAAAAGACCGATGCACGCTGGGAGCAGTGATGGATCGAACGGGTCTCCACCCGCCTTGGCGCCTCCTGCTTTGTAGCCCCCCCGGGACCGACCTGTATCGGACCCGACCCCGAGGAGGCTTGTGGATTCCACGTCCTCCTCACCGGTACCAAGGAGTCTCAATGACGGGCGTCGGGCGAAGGCCAAGAAGCACCGTCATCGTTGTCCTTCTCCACACGGTACCGGGAGCTCAGGGTCGTCGAAGCATTCAGCACCTGAGAAGTGTCGACGCCGAGAGGATCGCTCTCCCTCTGTGATGGAGGTGTCGATGCGACGGTCATCTGGCAGCCCGGTACCGGCTCCCCAGCCTCTGCAGATTCTATCTCCGAAGCCCACACCGGCACCGCAGCCTTCCTCGACAGCTTCTCTAGATGAGCGCATCAAGGCTATTTTCCTGGTTTTATTGAAGCGGTGCTGCACCATTTGCGTCCAGCACTGGAGGTACCGGTACAGACGGTGCCGGAGGCTCCGGCGGCACCTAGCCTTTTGCCGGTGGTGAGGTCTCCTTCGGAGTCGGCAGCCTCCTGGGTCGACTTTCCATTGCCATCGATGGAGGAAGCTTCACCGGAGTCTCCTGGGGAGTCGACCTCTCGACACCGTCATCGAGGTCACCGCACCTCCATGTCGAGACGGGCTCGGATCCGGGCTGCTCTTTCTGAGCTGTTGGCCCCATCCGATGATGACTCATCTGATGAGGATGGCAGACATGGAATTTTCTCTGCCGAGGATTCTCTAGGTCTTTCATCTGATTCAACTCCCTCACCTCAGAAGCAGCTCTCCCCTCCGGAGAACTTGTCTTTTTCATCTTTTATGCGGGAAATGTCTGAGGCCATTCTCTTCCCTGTGGAGACTGTGGATGAGCCCAGGGCTAAGATGCTTGAGGTCCTGGATTATCCATCTCCACCTAAGTCTTCTACCACAGTTCCTTTTCATGATACACTCAGGGAAGTGCTGATGAGGAACTGGGAGAAGCCTCTTTCATGCCCAACTATCCCCAAAAAGGCTGAATACCAGTATCAGATCTACGGGAAACCCAGTTTCATCAGGCCTCAGTTGCCTCATGATTCTGCGGTGCTTGATTCTGCTCTCAGAAGGGCCAAGAGTTCTAGGAACTTTGCCTCGGCGCCCCCAGGGTGGGAACATAGAACCTTGGACTCTTTTGGTAGAAAGGCGTATCAGGCTGGCATGCTCGCATCCAAAATTCAATCGTACCAGCTCTTTACGAGCATTCATTTGCAGAACTCAGTGAGGCAGCTTGAGAGCTTGGTTGACGCGCTCCCGCCGTCAAGTGGTCAGGCAGCAGAAGGCGTGTCGCAAATTCCTGTCCAGGGACATTTACGATACATGCGATGTGACATCCAGATTTTCTGCTATGGGTATAGTGATGCGCAGACTCTCATGGCTGCGTGCCTCTAACCTGGAGGAAAGGACTCAGCAGAAGATTGCGGATATCCCTTGCTGGGGGGATCATCTTTTTGGAGAGAAGGTTGAAGAGTTGATTGATCATCTCTATCAGCATGATAACGCTATGGATTCTCTCTCCCGCCGGGCGCCTTCTGCATCTACTTCCTCATCTAGGAAGTTTTTTAAAGGGAAGAGAAGTGCTTCCTATGCCTCTAGGGCCGTAGGTACACTCCTGCTTCTTGACAGCCGGTTCAGGCTCTGCCACAGCGCGCTCGTTCTCATCAACAGCATGCGCCGAAGCAGGCCCCTGCAGCTCCCCAGCAAAAACCAGGGATGGATTTTTGACTGGCTCCAGTTGAGCATAGCTGCTATCAAAGTGTCCGTGCCGGATGATCTGCCTGTCAGAGGGAGGGTAAAATTTTTTCACCAAAGGTGGCCTCTTGTAACCTCCACACAGGTGGGTTCTTCAAATAGTCCGGTTAGGATACACCCTAAATCTGGAATCCAAACCTCCAAATTGCCTACCCAAAGCTCAGTCCTTCAGAGCACAGGCAAGTACTTGCAGAGGAACTCTCCGCCCTTCTCAGCGCCAATGCGGTCGAGCCCGTTCCACCAGGGCAAGAAGGGCTGGGATTCTATTCCAGGTACTTCCTTGTGGAAAAGAAAACAGGGGGGATGCGTCCCATCCTAGACCTAAGGGGCCTGAACAAATATCTTGTTCGAGAAAAGTTCAGGATGCTTTCCTTGGGCACCCTTCTTCCCATGATTCAGGAAGACAATTGGCTATGCTCTCTGGACTTAAAGGATGCTTACACTCACATTTTGATACTTCCAGCTCACAGGAAGTATCTGCGGTTTCGGCTGGGAACGCAGCACTTTCAGTACTGTGTGCTGCCTTTTGGCTTGGCGTCTGTGCCCAGGGTATTTACGAAGTGCCTGGCAGTTGTTGCAGCGTCCCTACGCAGACTGGGAGTGCATGTGTTCCCTTATCTCATAAGTACATGCCATACTGGGAAAAGACCAAGGGTCCATCGAGCCCAGCATCTTGTCCACGACAGCGGCCAATCCAGGCCAAGGGCACCTGGCAAGCTTCCCAAACGTACAAACATTCTATACATGTTATTCCTGGGATTTTGGATTTTTCCAAGTCCGTTTAGTAGCGGTTTATGGACTTGTCCTTTAGGAAACCGTCCAACCCTTTTTTAAACTCTGCTAAGCTAACCGCCTTCACCACATTTTCCGGCAATGAATTCCAGAGTTTAATTACACGTTGGGTGAAGAAAAATTTTCTCCGATTTGTTTTAAATTTACTACACTGTAGTTTAATCGCATGCCCCCTAGTCCTAGTATTTTTGGAAAGCGTGAACAGACACTTCACATCCACCTGTTCCACTCCACTCATTATTTTATATACCTCTATCATGTCTCCCCTCAGCCGTCTCTTCTCCAAGCTGAATAGCCCTAGCCTCCTTAGTCTTTCTTCATAGGGAAGTCGTCCCATCCCTGCTATCATTTTAGTCGCCCTTCGCTGCACCTTTTCCAATTCTACTATATCTTTCTTGAGATGCGGCGACCAGAATTGATCACAATACTCAAGGTACGGTCGCACCATGGAGCGATACAATGGCATTATAACATCCTCACACCTGTTTTCCATACCTTTCCTAATAACACCCAACATTCTATTCGCTTTCCTAGCCGCAGCAGCACACTGAGCAGAAGGTTTCAGCGTGTTATCGACGACGACACCCAGATCCCTTTCTTGGTCCGTAACTCCTAACGTGGAACCTTGCATGACGTAGCTATAATTCGGGTTCTTTTTTCCCACATGCATCACCTTGCACTTGCTTACATTAAACGTCATCTGCCATTTAGCCGCCCAGTCTCCCAGTCTCGTAAGGTCCTCTTGTAATTTTTCACAATCCTGTTGCGAGTTAACGACTTTGAATAACTTTGTGTCATCAGCAAATTGAATTACCTCGCTAGTTACTCCCATCTCTAAATCATTTATAAATATATTAAAAAGCAGCGGTCCTAGCACAGACCCCTGAGGAACCCCACTAACTACCCTTCTCCATTGTGAATACTGCCCATTTAACCCCACTCTCTGTTTCCTATCCTTCAACCAGTTTTTAATCCACAATAGGACATTTCCTCCTATCCCATGACCCTCCAATTTCCTCTGTAGCTTTTCATGAGGTACCTTGTCAAACGCCTTTTGAAAATCCAGATACACAATATCAACCGGCTCCCCTTTGTCCACGTTTGTTTACTCCTTCAAAGAATTGAAGTAAATTGGTCAGGTAAGATTTCCCCACACAAAAGCCATGCTGACTCGGTCTCAGTAATCCATGTCCTCGGATGTGCTCTGTAATTTTGTTTTTAATAATAGCCTCTACCATTTTCCCCGGCACCGACGTCAGACTCACCGGTCTATAATTTCCCGGATCTCCCCTGGAGCCTTTTTTAAAAATGGGTGTTACATTGGCCACCCTCCAATCTTCCGGTACCATGCTCGATTTTAAGAATAAGTTGCATATCACTAGCAGTAGCTCCGCAAGCTCATTTTTCAGTTCTATCAGTACTCTAGGATGAATACCATCCGGTCCAGGAGATTTGCTACTCTTCAGTTTGCCGAACTGCCCCATTCCGTCCTCCAGGTTTACCGTGAAGTCAGTAAGTTTCTCCGACTCGTCCGCTTGAAATACCATTTCCGACACCGGTATCCCACCCAAATCTTCCTCGGTGAAGACCGAAGCAAAGAATTCATTCAGTCTCTCCGCTACGACTTTGTCTTCCTTGATCGCCCCTTTTACCCCTCGGTCATCCAGCGGCCCAACCGATTCTTTTGCCGGCTTCCTGCTTTTAATATACCGAAAAAAAATTTTACTATGTTTTTTTGCCTCTAATGCTATCTTTTTTTCGTAATCCCTCTTGGCCTTCTTTATCTGCGCCTTGCATTTGCTTTGACACTCCTTATGCTGCTTCTTGTTATTTTCAGACGGTTCCTTCTTCCATTTTCTGAAGGCGTTTCTTTTAGCCCTAATAGCTTCCTTCACCTCACTTTTCAACCAGGCCGGCTGTCTTTTGGAGTTCCGTCTTTCTTTTCTAATTCGCGGAATATGTATGGCCTGGGCCTCCAGGATGGTATTTTTGAACAGCGTCCACGCCTGTTGTACAGTTTTTACTCTCTCAGTTGCCCCCCCTAAGTTTTTTTTTTACCGTTCTTCTCATTTTATCATAGTCTCCTTTTTTAAAGTTAAACGCTAACGTATTTGACTTTCTGTGTACAGTTACTTCAAGGTCGATATCAAAACTGATCATATTATGGTCACTGTTACCAAGTGGCCCCAGTACCATAATGTCCCTCACCAGATCATGCATTCCACTAAGGACCAAGTCTAGAATTTTTCCTTCTCTCGTCGGCTCCTGCACCAGTTGCTCCATAAAGCTGTCCTTGATTTCATCAAGGAATTGTATCTCTGTAGCGTGTCCCGATGTTACATTTACCCAATCTATACTTGGATAATTGAAGTCACCCATTATTATCACATTGCCCATTTTGTTCGCGTCTCTGATTTCTTTTATCATTTCTGTGTCTACCTGCTCATCCTGGCGAGGCGGACGGTAGTACACTCCTATCTTTTTCCCTTTTATACATGGAATTTCAACCCACAATGATTCAAAGGTGTGATTTGTGTCCTGCTGAATTTGTAATCTATCTGAGTCAAGGCTCTCGTTAATATACAATGCTACCCCTCCACCAGTCCGGTCCACCCTATCACTACGATATACTTTGTATCCCGGTATGACAGTGTCCCACTGGTTATCCTCCTTCCACCAGGTCTCAGTAATGCCTATTATATCCAATTTTTCGTTTAGTGCAATATATTCCAACTCTCCCATCTTATTTCTTAGACTCCTAGCATTTGCATATAGACATTTCAGAGTATGTTTGTTGTTCTTATTTGCATGATGCTTAGTACCTGACACTATTGATTTGACATCTTTTGTCTGATCGTTAGTTGTATTTAAGGGCACCTGGTCTACCATGTGCAACCTCACTATCCAGAAACCCTATCTTCCCTGTTTGTGAGGTATCTTTGCAAGATACCTTTTCCCGAACCATGCGCTTTTGAGCGACTGTAGGCCTTCCCCCCATTTCTAGTTTAAAAGCTGCTCTATCTTCTTTTTAAATGCCGACGCCAGCAGCCTGGTCATACCCTGGTTAAGGTGGAGCCCATCCTTTCGGAATAGGCTCCCCCTTCCCCAGAATGTTGCCCAATCTCGACGATTGGCTGGTGAAGAGCACCTCCCAGGCAGGAGCTTTACAGTCCATACGGATGACTATTCAAGTGCTGGAGCTACTAGGGTTTGTAATCAATTACCCAAAGTCCCATCTCAGGCCTGTTCAAAAATTGGAATTCATAGGGGCTCTGTTGTGCATGAAGACAGCTTGTGCCTATCTTCCAGAGCCAAGAGCAGACAACCTTTTGTCTCTGGTCTCCAGGGTTCAAGCGTCTCAGCAGTTCACAGCTCGGCAGATGTTGAGACTTCTGGGGCACATGGCTTCCACAGTTCATGTAACTCCCATGGCACATCTGCACATGAGATCAATTCAGTGGACCCTAGCTTCCCAGTGGTATCAAGCTACAGAGGATCTAGAGGATGTGATCCAGCTGTCCACCAACTTTCGGAATTCCCTTCATTGGTGGACAATTCAATCCAATCTGGTTTTGGGGCGCCCATTCCAAATTTCTCAGCCACAAAAAGTGCTGACGACGGATGCATCCCTCCTAGGGTGGGGAGTGTATGTAGATGGGCTTCATACTCAAGGAGCTTGGTCCCTTCAGGAAAAGCGTCTTCAGATCAATCTCCTGGAGTTGCGAGTGATCTGGAACACTCTAAAGGCTTTCAGAGATTGGCTATCCAACCAAATTATTCTAATTCTAACAGACAATCAGGTTGCGATGTACTACCTCAACAAGCAAGGGGGTACCGGATCTCGCCCTCTGTGTCAGGAAGCCGTTCAGATGTGGCTTTGGGCTCGCCAATACGGCATGCTTCTTCAAGCCATTTATCTAGCTGGCATAAACAACAGTCTGGCCGACAGGTTGAGCAGGATAATGCAACCTCACACGTGGTCACTGAACATGGAGATTTTCCAAGAGTGGGGCACCCCCTCGGAGGATCTTTTTGCCACTCAACTCAATCACAAGGTCCCTCAGTTCTGTTCCAGACTACAGGCCCACGGCAGGCTAGCGTCGGATGCCTTTCTCCTTCATTGGGGGACAGGCCTTCTATACGCGTATCCTCCCATACCTCGGGTGGGGAAGACTTTGCTGAAACTCAAGCAAGACCGAGGGTCCATGATTCTGATAGCGCCCTTTACTCTCAAAGAATAAAGGAGGAAAAGAAGCTAAATTTAGGATTTGTTCCTGAACTGGAAGAACCTCACCTTCAGATTTGCAAATTATCTTTTTCTTTATTGAATACAAATGCAAGCAAATTTTCATTCAAATAAACTCAAATTCACAATTAGTCTGAGGCTTAATAGAACTGCAATAACATAATCAACATTCAAATGTAGAACTAGATGTATACCCTTAACTTTGTCTGTTTCACCTAAAAAGGCAGAAAAGAACCTTTTCAGATAAGTATTTAAATTGTCTTTTATCAAAATCAGATATTTGTGGTTATTCTCTTTCCTGATGTAAAAATTGGTCTCTTTGTGCGCACTATTGGTGTTTTTGCAGGGATCTCATGGATTTTTAATATCTGATGGTCTGTTCCTTTGTTTTCCCTTAAAATGTTGTGAAAAAAATAATATATTCCGTTCAACACCCTTGGCAATGTCACTTAGCTGTAGTTGAATTTACTTAGATGATGTCTTTCTTGCGTTGGAGCTCATCTGGAAATCCTTCAGCGGATGATCTACAGAATTCTTCTTCCTAAAACCTCACTTATAAAGAAAATAAATGGAGGCAAAGCCCTTAAAACTCCCTGCTTATCCAGGAACTGACTCCACTCTGGTGACAATTAATCAGTTCTCAATGCTGTGGCGACACTCTCTAATTGAAATAAAATAAGTTAAAGGTTTTCTCACTACAAAACCTATTTCTCACTGTTGATTCCCTGTTCTAAATCCAGCAGGCTTCACACTGCATTCAGAGATCTCACACAGTAACCCATTCCATATTCAAATGGTGATTCAACATTGCATCTCACAGACTTCACATATAAACATAACATTTCCCTGCACAGCTATCAGATCAATCTGGAGAATACAGCATACTCATACAAAAACAGTGCTGGATTTTCTTTAATCTGCAGTCTGATTCCAAACCCTGTACTGAACTCAGAACTCTCACCAACAACACACCTTTCCCACAGACACAGCTTAATGGCTTCTTTTTTCCAAATATCAACTTCACTTCTCAGTCCTTCCCCTGTGTCATACTTAAAATCCTTACACACCTTTTCCTGATACCCTTATAGGCTTTCTCATGTAGTACAATTCCCACCACAAATCAAAGCCTCTCTCACCCTAAAATGGTAAATCACTTATCTCTGGAAATTCAGGGCTATACTGGAACATTCACTCAGCTCACTTTCAATATCAAAGTACCCTTTTTCAATGTCACTTATTTCACTTTAAACTCATAAAATATACTTTTATTCCTCTTACATTTCACACACTCAGCATACGTTTCTCTCCCAGTCATTCCCTGCTCTGGTCTTCAGTTCACTCAGCAGTCTCCCTGGCAAATCACCCCCACTAGATGAACACCTGACATCACTCAACCAATCAGCTTGTCAGCTAAAGACTGTTTTTTTTCCCTCTGATCTGTTTAGAATCTCCCTCCCCCATAGAAGTAAATGCAAAACTTCCTATACAGAGAATTTCAAAGTCAATTTTAACCTGACTTGTACCCAAAACAGAAAGGAACATTTTAAAGTACAATCCCCACTTAATCATAGTTTATTTCTTGAAAAATAAAACCATATTTAAGAAACATCTCACCCAAGATGGCGACGGTCTGAGACGCGCTACCAGACACGTCTCACTCTCCTCCATACAACGCTATAGCAGCTGGCTCCTTACCTGACCCTCGCTATGGGGAAACGGAGAGGTAAAGTCAGGGAGATTCCCTCTCTCCCTGGCGGGTCTAGCCAGCTTCGTCAAGCGCGACTGGAGGACTTTGGAGTCGCGCTGGGACCCGGGAGAGTTTCTACTCCGTCTGAGGAGGCTGGCGCTTTGGCGTTGGCCAACAGTGCAGACGGGGCTTCCCTGAGCCCCGTCGAACGTGCGGCCCCCCCACAACCAGGAAGTGGAGGCTTTCTTCAGAGCCCTTGCGCTCCAGCCCAGAGTGGAAATCGGAGTGACCAGGGAGGGAGCCTGTTGGAGCCAAGTGAAGAACATGGTGCTGCCAGCCTAGAAGCCCCAGAAATGTCATCTTCTCCTGTGCTGTTGTCTCAGACAGTGAGTATTCTGGAGCAGGCTGCTAAAGCACCGCTTCCTGTGTTGACTTTTGGGAAAATGGAAAAGCCTGCCGTAGTGACCTTGGAGTCACTTTGGGACCTAACCTTTACAGCACATGCTTCCCTACAATCTTTGGCGGTTAAAAATGCGGTAACTATAAAGTCTTTATCAGAAGCTGCACTCTCTCAAATGAAAAAGACTGATTCTCAAGCCAGGGAAGTTAAAGCTCTTATCGAAAAAGCTTCAAAATTGGAACTTGTGGGTCAAACACTAATTAAAGATAAGAACTTTACCTCTAGACGGCTGGAATATCTTGAGAATCAGTCTAAAAGACTAAACTTAAGGCTGATAAACTTTCCCAGTTCACCTTTGATTACACCTATTCAGATGCTCAAGAAATATCTTATTGAAATACTGGGTATGTCAGATACCTCCCTACCACCAATAACTTGCGCTTTCTATCTACAAACTGGTCCACGTAAGGAATCAGGGGAACCTTTCCAGGATGGTAGGGAGTTGAATCTGACTTCCTTTTTGGAGTCGTCTCTTGAGGTTGTAACAAAGCGGGCAACTTTATTGGCCACATTTGCTTTGGAAATGGACAGAGATGCAGTATTAAGGCTCTCTTTAAGACACTTGGATTCAAACTTTTTGGGGTCTAGAATAAGAATTTACCCTGATTTATCTAGAGAGACTCAAAAAAGGCGTAAAGCCTTTTTGGCTTTGCGCACAAGAACTTTGGCAATGGGAGCTAACTTCCTATTGAAATTTCCTTGTATTTGTAGAATTGTATTTCAATCTAAACAGTTTCAATTCTTTGACCCTAAACAATTGGAGGAATTTTTACTAAGTAGGGAAGAAGTAAATGTAGTGGTATAGCCCCATATGTTCACTGTTTAACAGACATGGAGGGAACACCCGGGATATATTTTTGGCGCATCATTTATTTGTATTACCTTAAAAAAAATTTCTTTTAGATTAGTATATAATCTTGCATCTTGGATTATTTCTTTAATTTGTGGTCAATAGTCAGTGAAACTTGAATTTAAGAATTTCTATTGTTAGGGGGGGTCACGTGGGTGCCATGAGCTAGATAGCAGCAGCTGGCGAGAGCTCCGGAGCCCCCATCCCGCCACACGGGGAAAACTTAGAAATCTACCTTACTTTATCGCTGGCTCAAATTAACTCACCTATATGGACAAATACTTGAGAAGTACCCCGACAGGAATGGCGCAGAGAACCGCTAAAAAAGAAAAAACAAAATCGAGTGGAGGTGAGCCCAAGATGGCCGACGAGGGGGAGATGGCGCCAAAAGAATTCACTGACGCACAGTTAGACCAACTAACCTCAGCCATCGCAAAGGCCTGGGAACCCAAGTGGGCAGCTTTAGACCGCAAACTGGAGGGCTTTAACTCGCGGCTCGAAGGATTACAAACGCGAGTGGCGGATGCGGAGGTCCGAATATCAGCATTAGAGGATGATACCCGAAGTTACGGCCCAGACTTCGCCGCAACAAAACAACAGTTAAACGAGTAGGCGAACAAGTTAGAGGATCTTGAAAACCGCGCTCGCCGGAACAACATATGCATTGTGGGTTTCGATGAATCCCTTCCCGAACGAAATTTGGAAATATGGCTGGAAAATTGGCTGTCTAAAGAACTAGCTACAACGGATACCATGGGCGCCTTGATGATAGAAAGGGCTCACCGCGTAGGCCGGAAAATGGAGAATCAAAACAGACCGCGCGTTGTGGTGGCGAAAATTTTAAATTATAGACATAAAGTAGAAGTATTGCAAGGATTTCGATTAAAGAGAGACTCGCTCAAATACAATGGAAAAAACATTTTAATTTTTCAGGACTTCTCAACTGAAGTGCAGGAGCGGCGGAGACAATATCATCCACTTTGTGCAGCGTTAGTTGCAAAAAAGATACGCTTCGCAATGCAATACCCAGCAAAGCTGAGAGTACAGATACAGGACACTTGGCAGATATTCAACACGATGGCGGAAGCTAAGCGCCACTTATTGGAACATAAGATAATTGACTTATAGGAGCCTCCTGTTTGTGACCAGTGAGTTAAGTGAAACGCCAAGAGGTTTGGTATATGAATGTAATTTTCTAGGTAGATAACCGACAATGTTATAGGCGGGATGGGGACCCCAGGCACGACGAGTGGCCTTACTCCTTCCCCTGAGGTTCAAGGGGACGGAGCGGGTTAAGAAGAAGGGGAGGGGGGGTAGTTGGGGTGGGGTAAGGGAATCCCGAAGTTCAATAATTTTATATAAGTTGTGGGGAGTTTCACGATACGTAAATGAGGACAAACTAGAATTGGGGAGTGGAGCACCCAGGAGAAAGATTCAAATGCTCCATATGCTAATTGGCACAGATGGTTTTGGGAGGTTCGGACAATAGCAATGAAACTGTAATATGCCAGCCCGGATAATATCATGGAATGTGGGAGGTATTAGTACTCCCATAAAAATGGCAAAGATACTGAGCGCATTAAAAAGGCACAAAGCAGACGTTGCCTGCTTGCAGGAAACACGCCTGAATGATATTGAGCATGCCAAATTGTGTAGGAACTGGGTAGGAGAATGCCACTCTATAGCAGCACGAGGGCGGAGAGGGGGCCTAGCAATACTAATAAGAAAAGGGCTGTCATGTAACGTTAAAGTGCTCGCGCAAGGAAAGCAGGGAAGATATATCATCGCAAAAATATGGTTGCAAGGTTTAGAATTCATGATAGTGAATTTATATGGCCCAAATGAGCATATCCCAGGTTTCTTTACTAAACTAGTTAATATTTGCTTGCAATATAAGGCCTTAAAAGTAATAGTGGTGGGAGATTTCAATTTAGTCTCGGACCCAAGACAGGATACCACGAGTACTGCCTCCTCTCATTATACAGGGCAGAGACATAAAGAATTTATTGCATTCCAAAGAATGTTAAACCTTGTTGACGTATGGAGAGTCTTACACCCAAGCGAACGCGAGTATACCCACAGATCTAGAGCCCATGGGACACTAGCCCGTTTAGACTACACGTTGGTGGAAAGCTCCACCTCCCCCACTCATCAAAATGGTCACTGTCTTGATCTCATCTTCTCCTCCAACTGTTCACCCTCTAGTTTCCTTGCCTCCGATCTTCCCCTCTCTGATCACCATCTTATAACTTTCACACTTAAATCTCCTCCCTCCCAGTACCGTCCTATCCTATCTAATTTATCTAGGAATCTTCACGACATTGACCCTTCATCTCTATCCTCCCATGTTTCAAACCTCCTCTCTACTGTGGCACCATCCACGTCTGTCAACGAGGCTGTTTCTTCTTACAACAATACTCTATCCTCTGCCTTAGACACTCTTGCACCTTTGATGACCCGCCCTGTAAGGCGTACAAAACCCCAACCTTGGCTGACTTCTAATATCCGCTACCTACATTCCTGTACCCGCTCCGCCGAACGCCTCTGGCGGAAATCTCGGGCCCTTGCTGATTTCTTACACTTTAAGTTCATGCTGACCTCCTTCCAATCTGCTCTTTTACGTGCCAAACAGGATTATTATATCCAACTGACCAACTCTCTTGGCTCTAATCCTCGACTTCTCTTCACCACATTGAACTCTCTCCTCAAGGTGCCCCCTCCCCCAACTCCCCCTTCACTATCTCCTCAGACCCTTGCTGAATTCTTTCACAACAAGGTTCAAAAGATAAACCTTGCTTTCTCTACCTCACCAGCTCTCCCTCCACTAGTCCGTTCCCCTCTCTCTCCTTCCCCTCATTCCCTTTCCTCCTTTCCTGAAGTTACTATTGAGGAAACTACACTTCTCCTTTCTTCCTCAAAATGTACCACCTGTTCCTCTGATCCCATTCCCACCCACCTTCTTAATGCCATCTCTCCTACTCTTATTCCTTTTATCTGTCACATTCTCAACCTCTCACTTTCCACTGCGACTGTCCCTGCTGCCTTTAAACATGCTGTGGTCACACCTCTCCTTAAGAAACCTTCACTTGACCCTACTTGTCCCTCTAATTACCGACCCATCTCCCTCCTTCCTTTTCTCTCCAAATTACTTGAGCGTGCTGTTCACCGCCGCTGCCTTGATTTTCTCTCCTCACATGCTATTCTTGACCCATTACAATCTGGTTTTCGCCCTCTCCACTCAACTGAAACTGCGCTTACTAAAGTCTCCAATGACCTATTACTGGCTAAATCCAGAGGTCAATATTCCATCCTCATTCTTCTTGATCTTTCCGCTGCTTTTGACACTGTCGATCACAGCATACTTCTCGATACCCTGTCCTCACTTGGATTCCAGGGCTCTGTCCTTTCCTGGTTCTCTTCCTACCTCTCCCTCCGCACCTTTAGTGTTCACTCTGGTGGATCCTCTTCTACTTCTATCCCTCTGCCTGTCGGCGTACCCCAGGGTTCTGTTCTTGGTCCCCTCCTCTTTTCTATCTACACTTCTTCCCTTGGTTCATTAATCTCATCCCATGGCTTTTCCTACCACCTCTATGCTGATGACTCCCAAATCTACCTTTCTACCCCTGATATCTCACCTTGCATCCAAACCAAAGTTTCAGCGTGCTTGTCTGACATTGCTGCCTGGATGTCTCAACGCCACCTGAAATTAAATATGACCAAAACTGAGCTTCTCATTTTCCCCCCCAAACCCACCTCCCCGCTCCCCCCGTTTTCTATTTCTGTTGATGGCTCTCTCATTCTCCCTGTCTCCTCAGCTCGAAACCTTGGGGTCATCTTTGACTCTTCTCTCTCCTTCTCTGCTCATATCCAGCAGACCGCCAAGACCTGTCGTTTCTTTCTTTACAACATCCGTAAAATCCGCCCCTTTCTTTCCGAGCACTCTACCAAAACCCTCATCCACACCCTTGTCACCTCTCGTTTAGACTACTGCAATCTGCTTCTTGCTGGCCTCCCACTTAGTCACCTCTCCCCTCTCCAGTCAGTTCAAAACTCTGCTGCCCGTCTCATCTTCCGCCAGGGTCGCTTTACTCATACTACCCCTCTCCTCAAGACCCTTCACTGGCTCCCTATCCGTTTTCGCATCCTGTTCAAACTTCTTCTACTAACCTATAAATGTACTCACTCTGCTGCTCCCCAGTATCTCTCCACACTCGTCCTTCCCTACACCCCTTCCCGTGCACTCCGCTCCATGGATAAATCCTTCTTATCTGTTCCCTTCTCCACTACTGCCAACTCCAGACTTCGCGCCTTCTGTCTCGCTGCACCCTACGCCTGGAATAAACTTCCTGAGCCCCTACGTCTTGCCCCATCTTTGGCCACCTTTAAATCTAGACTGAAAACCCACCTCTTTGACATTGCTTTTGACTCGTAACCACTTGTAACCACTCGCCTCCACCTACCCTCCTCTCTTCCTTCCCGTTCACATTAATTGATTTGATTTGCTTACTTTATTTATTTTTTGTCTATTAGATTGTAAGCTCTTTGAGCAGGGACTGTCTTTCTTCTATGTTTGTACAGCGCTGCGTATGCCTTGTAGCGCTATAGAAATGCTAAATAGTAGTAGTAGTAGTAGTAGATAAGGTTAAAACAGCAGAGGTAGGACCTGAGGAGATCTCGGACCATGCCATAATCTGGCTGGACCTGGAGATACCGGCAGATAGGCAGGGTGGAGGGGGCTGGAGATTTCCGACATATCTATACAACGACCACCATTTTAGGGCATACCTGTGTAGCAAATGGGAGGAATACTTTGAAAATAACAAAGAACATGCAGAGAGCCAGCCCAGCTTATTTTGGGCGGCCTCAAAGGCAGTGATAAGAGGAGACATTTTTGCATACAACAATATGAGGAACAAACGCAGAATGTTAAGTATCATAAACTTAGAGAAGCAGATGCAAAAAGCAAAAAGGAAGTATGCAAGTAGACCTGGCCAAGCAACGTTGGATGAGTTGAAAGCGATCCAGACCACACTAAACACGTTATTACATGAGCGAGAAACCAGGTCCTCTTTGTATTATAAATACCGACTGCAGAGATTTGGGAATAAAACGGGAGCTCTGCTGGCCAAAGTCATTAAAAACTGGGGAGGACCCCGGGTGATACCTATTTTACAGGACACACAAGGAAGACTAACTAACTGTAGAGAGGACATAGGACATCGGTTCACTGAATACTTTGCTAGATTATATGCAGCCCAACCGCAGGTGACTAAACAACAAATACACGCATACTTAGAGGGACTAGGTTTAGATAAACTAAAAGAGGTGGAGATGGAAAAGCTAAACGCCCCAATAACTGTGCTAGAGTTACAACAGGCCATCAAAACCCAAAAACTCAGATCAGCGCCTGGCCCGGACGGGTTTACAGGGGAATACTATAAACTATTACCACCAAAGGCATTACTGGCATTATTAGACTACTATGAAGATGTGATTAACCAGGGCCAGTTCCCTAAATACGCCAATGAGGCATTAATTACACTGATCCCTAAGCCTGGGAAAGCACCAGATAAAGTAGAATCTTACCGGCCAATATCGTTACTAAATGTAGACACCAAGCTACTGTACTTGCTAAAATACTTGCAGAATGCTTAGCGGGAATTTTACCCAACTTGATAGGGCAGGAGCAAGTAGGATTTGTGCGACATAGACAGGCAACACAAAACGTACGGAGGTTATTAATGTCCATGGCAACCTGTTCAGAAAACATGTATCCCGCTGTGGTAGTAGCACTAGATGCAGAGAAAGCGTTTGACCAAGTACGGTGGGATTATCTATTTAGTACTTTAGAATACGTGGGCTTTTCAGGATGGCATCTACAAGCACTTAAAACATTATATTATCGCCCTGAGGCAAGTGTATTAGTTAATGGAGTCCGAGAAAGAAGGTTCGTGATAGAGAGAGGCACAAGACAGGGCTGCCCTCTCTCCCCTCTGCTCTTTGTATTATCCTTAGAGCCGTTGCTGCGAAAGTTGAAGAAAGAGAATGAAATTAGTGGCATTCCCCTGGGGGCCCGAAATATCAAGGTGCTGGCATACGCAGATGACCTCCTGTTAACCCTGACGAATCCAGAGCGGTCCATAAAGGTACTGTTAGAGAAAATTAAAGAATTCGGACAGCTCTCGGGTTTTAAATTAAATTTGACTAAGTCTACTGTGATGGAGATTGGCCCAAGCAGAGGGGGGAAATGGGGAGAAAGGTTCCCCTTTCAGAGAGAGAGCTGAAGAGCATATTAGATATCTAGGAGTTGAAATTACAGCAGATCTGGATAATTTATATGACCGCAATGTTCATAAACTTTTAAGAGAGACAAAGCATACCTTAGAAGCATGGGCCGGTCTCCCTCTTTCGTTGCTAGGCCGCATTGCCTTATTTAATATGTTTGTAGCACCTAAATGGTTGTATGTTTTACAAATGCTCCCTTTATATTTGAAAAGTAATACTATGCAAAAGCTGCAGTCCATGATACAGAGATTCCTCTGGCGGGGTAAGAAGGCCCGCCTGGCTTTTACTACGCTCAGTATACCAGTGGAACATGGTGGACTGGGACTATTGAATATAAGATACTTAAATATTGCAAGCGGGATGAGAACCATTAGTGATTGGTTTCGAGGTACGCAAGACTTCACAGACACTCCCATGGAGCTCGAACTTACTGGAGAAATACACTTTAGCAATTACTTACATTCTGCAGAGACCCCGATGCCTAACATTTTGAAAACCACAAAAATCATGCCATATGCAGTGTCGGTCTGGAAGTGGATTTGCCGTCTACATCACTTTTCTTCAAAAGTAACTCCATACCTTTCGATATGTGATAACATAGCTTTTGTCCCAGGACAGATGTATGCAGTGTTCCACAGGTGGAGGAGACGGGGAATAGTGTATTTATTGCAAGTACTTAACAATGAGGGGCGTATAAAATCCTTTTCTGATTTACAGGCAGAATTTGGGATACCCCAAAAAGAGCAGTTCTTTTATGAACAATTGAAACATTATGTGACCTCATTGCCCTGGGAGTCCTTGGCGGAGGATGTTCAGGAAGAGCTGTCAGCGGCATTCTCCCTGGGGGCCCAACAAAAAGTGCCTTTATCTTACCATCACCGTCATATAAAAGACACAGTGGAGGAACCGGACTATGTACGTTTATCCAGGCAATGGACAACAGACTTGCACACAGAGATTAGTGCAGGCCAGATCAAGACCCATGTGTTGACAATCAGATGAATTACATATCAATCCAAGCACTGGGAATTACAATACAAATTTGCACTGCGCTTACATATACCCCCCAAAAGAGCTTTCTACATGGGTCTTTCCCCTTGGGGTGAGTGCCCGAAGTGTAGAGCAGAAGGAGCAGATTTGGGACATATGTTTTGGCTATGCAAAGTGGTGGAGAAATTTTGGAAAGAAATTATCCAATACGCAAATTCAATCTGGAAGCAAGGCTGGACTTATCACTCGACCCTTCTGTTTGGGCAACTAATAAATAGTCGACCTACAGTAAAAGGCTTTACAGCATTTACCCAGCGCGCAGTAATTGTGGGCAAACATGTTATATTGACAGAATGGTTGTCGACTGGGGGTCTGACACTGCAACAGTGGAGGATGCAAATGCTACAGACATTGCGCACAGAAAGGACGGGAGTAACGGACATTAACTCACAAATTGGAATACAATTACAGCAACGGTGGACCCCCTTTTGGAACACTCTAACTCCTCAAGCACGTAGTCATCTTTTAAATTTGTAATGAACGCATAAACTCAGAAGACAGACTGTTAAGAACAAAGGAAAGGGAAGGGGAGGGAAGGGAGTTGGGGGGAAGATTTGTTGAGGGGATAAAAAGAAAATGGATGGTGACCAGTTGTAAAAGTTATACAATGTTATTTATACTGTTTGTCACATCAATAAAAATGATTTAAATATAAGAATTTCTATTGTTATATCATGTATAATTTCCAAGTAGTGTATTATCACTCATAATTGTAAATTTATGTTTGTTAAAAAGCTTAATTAAATAAAAATTAAAAAAAAAAAAGAAAAAAAGAAACATCTCACACTTTCTTCAGCTAACTCCATTAACAATTCCCAAACTAAACTTTAAACCTTTTCCAGCCAGCAGCATCCACCAACACCCTGGAACAGCCCCCCCAGAGCCCCAGGAAAAAACATTTAATATATGTTACCATATATTACATTATCTTCCGAAGAACCGTGGAGATTGGAATGTTTTCCAACCCTCATTACTCAGAACGAGGGGGCGCTTCTACATCCCAACCTCCAGTCTCTGGCTCTCATGGCCTGGATGTTGAGAGCTTAGAATTCGCCTCCTTGGGTCTTTCTGAGGGTGTCTCCCGAGTCTTGCTCGCTTCCAGGAAAGATTCCACTAAGAGGTGTTACTCCTTTAAATGGAAGAGGTTTGCCGTCTGGTGTGACAGCAGGGCCCTAGATCCTTTTTCTTGTCCTACACAGACCCTGCTTGAATACCTTCTACACTTGTCAGAGTCTGGTCTCAAGACCAACTCAGTAAGAGTTCACCTTAGTGCGATTAGTCCTTATCATCAACGTGTAGAAGGTCAGCCTCTCTCTGGACAGCCTTTAGTTGTTTGCTTCATGAGAGGTTTGCTTTTGTCAAAGACCCCTGTCAAACCTCCTCCAGTGTCATGGGATCTCAATGTCGTTCTCACCCAGCTGATGAAACCCCCTTTAGAGCCACTGAATTCCTGCCATCTGAAGTACTTGACCTGGAAGGCCATTTTCTTGGTGGCTGTTACTTCAGCTCGTAGGGTCAGTGAGCTTCAGGCTCTAGTGGTCCATGCTCCTTATCTTAAATTTCATCATAACAGAGTAGTCCTCCGCACGCACCCTAAGTTTCTGCCGAAGGTGGTGTCGGAGTTCCATCTGAACCAGTCAATTGTCTTGCCAGCATTCTTTTCCCATCCTCTTACCCGTCCTGGCGAAAGCAAGCTGCACACTTTGGACTGCAAAAGAGCATTGGCCTTTTACATGGAGTGGACAAGCCCCCACAGACAGTCTGCCCAGTTGTTTATTTCTTTTAATCCCAACAAGAGGGGAGTTACTGTCGGGAAACGCACCATATCCAATTGGCTAGCAGATTCTATTTCTTTCACTTACGCCCAAGCTGTGCTGACTTTAGAGGGCCATGTCACGGCTCATAATGTTAGAGCCATGGCTGCGTCAGTGGCTCATCTGAGGTCAGCCACTATGGAAGAGATCTGCAAGGCTGCGACATGGTCATCAGTCCACACATTCACATCTCACTACTGCATAGGCGGTCGGTGGCCCAACTGTTTGGGGAGGCTAAAGGGGCGGGGTTAGGGGGTGGAGCTTAAATCCATAATTGTCTGATAACACAAATAAATAAATAAATAAAAATAAGTCACAATTAATACCTTTTATTAAATATAGATATTAGATATGTATCATATGTCAAAGAATAAAGTGGTTGCTCAAAGCATATACTAACCACAATCGCTCAACTGCAAAACACTATGCACAACTTTGTGCAAAAACACACTCAGAACCTTACTCTACCATAAATATTACACTGGGCAGAACCTAATACACCAATATACCACCCATACGGAAAATGCAGACCGTCAACAATATGAAACAAGGGATCATAATATCACAATTCTAATGTAGAGCCACAAAACATCCTAATTCATGTTTAATGTGGGATAAAATGCCATACATAAGTAAATAAATATAAACTTTTAATGTTGAGCACCTGATTCTCAAAGTGGACATATTCCAAACACTATAATGAAAATAAAATTATTTTTTTCTACCTTTGTTGTCTGGTGACTGTTTTTCTGATCATGCTGGCCCAGTATCCGATTCTGCTGCTATCTGTCCTCTTAACTCCGTTTCTAGTGCTTCCTTTCCATTTCTTTCTTTCCCTTCCTCCTTTCTTCTTCATTTCTGGTCCTCAGCTTCTGCCTATTTTCTTCATCCATGTGTTTTTCTCCTCTTATCTCCTTCCTCACTCTTCCCTCCCCTCTATCCATGTCCAGCATTTCTTCTCTCTCCCCTCCTCTCCCCTGCCCTGCATGCACCCATACCCGGTGACCCTCCTCTCCCCTGCCCTGCATGCACCCATACCCAGCGACCCTTCTCTCCCCTCCATCCACAAATGCCCTGCGACTCCCTTCTCTCCCCTGCCACCCCCTCCCGAGTTCTACGGTGCATTCTCTCTCTCTCCCTCCCTCCCTCCGGATCCGGTCCCTCACACCAACCTGACTCTTCAAATTCTTCGGGGCGGGCAATCTTGCCTGCCCGCTGCCAGTGCTAACTCTCCCCCGCTGGCACTGCCGGCGTTCGCGCTTCAAAATGGCCGCCGAGACTTACAGGGCGGCCTCCAAGACTTCAGCAGAAGTCTTGCGAGGCTGCCTCTGGAAGTCTCGGCGGCCATTTTTAAAGCGCGAACGCCGGCAGCGCCAGCGGGGGAGAGTTAGCGCTGACAGCTGAGCTCCGAAGAGTCAGGTCGGTAACGTGAGGGACGGGACCAGATCCGGAGGGAGGGGGAGGAGCCGGCTCGCTGCGGCTGGGGAGGCTTAGCCTCCCCAAGCCTTCGATACCGGGCGCCTATGCACTACTGCCTTCAGCAGGACAGTCGACGCGACAGTCGGTTTGGGCAGTCGGTGTTGCAGAATCTGTTTTGGGTTTAGAATCCAACTCCAACCCTCCTAGGCCCATTTTTATTCTGTTCCAGGCTGCACTCTCAGTTAGATGTTTCTTGTTTCAGGTCAATCCTTGTTATGCCCTCGCCGTTGCGAGGCCCAATTGACCAATGGTTATTGTTTTGAGTGAGCCTGGGGGCTAGGGATACCCCACATGTGAGAATATCAGCCTGCTTGTCCTTATAGAAAGCGAAGTTTCTTACGTGAAGCAGGTATTCTCAGAGGACAGCAGGCTGGATATTCTCACAAACTCTCCCACCTCCCCTTTGGAGTTGTCTTTCTTTTCATCTATTGGATTCAACTGAGGAGCGTGACTGCGCGATGGGCGGGAAACTACGTGCGCGCATGCACTGTACGAATGCCACACGCGATGGAACGCTCCAGAAGAGACTTTCAGAGAATTTTGCTAGAAATCCTCCGGGGGCCGACGAGACGTCACCCACACGTGAGAATATCCAGCCTGCTGTCCTCGGAGAATACCTGCTTCACGTAAGAAACTTCACTTTATTGCTAATTATTATCTATTATCAAGTGGCATTTTATATGTTGTATTTTATATGCTGTGATAAGTATGAGGCTGTCCTATCCGGGGTAGGCCACTAGAGGGCGCTAGTAGGAGAATAGGTGGAGGTCGCTAGGACCAGGGAGAGCCCTGGGAGTCCACAGGTGTAGGGGGTTATGGGCTGGGTCCTGTTTAGCTAATTAACCACTTTATACCCCACCTGAGTTGTGAAAGGAAGAGAAGTGAGCTGGCAGCAGAAGAAGAGAGATCCCCCCTGGAAGATACTGGCTAACCCTATGGACTTGTGGTGGACTGTGTGTCCAAAGGAGATCAGCAGGCTGAAAATCCTGGGGTAAGAAGTCCCTAAAGCATTAGTGTTTGACTGTGTGTCCTCAGTACTTATAGGAACTGTGTGTTCAGAGGAAGGACTGTGTGTCCAGGACTGGGTGTCCAGGACTGGGTGTCCAAAGAAGGAAGGACTGTGTGTCCAGGACTGTGTGTCCACAGAAAGGGGGACTGTGTGACCCAGTACTGAGAGAAGCAGGCTGCAAAGCCTGGCGTTAGAAGTCCCCAAAGTATTGGAGCTAGTACTGAGTCCATGTATCTGTGTGGGGAGGCTCAGTGTGAAGACCTATGAAAGTATAACGCATTAAGCTAGAAGAAATGTGCCCAGGGGCTGGAATAAAGAGTTGCCTGAGAAATATGCAGTTGGTGAGACCTGTTTAATTTGCTTAGTGGGAACCAAGTCACCCTGAGCGAGAAGGGGTAGTACACTAATCTGCATATAATCTGCATATTGAGAACCAGGTCACCCTGAGTGAAGAGGGGGATATCACAATCCACTTTATAATCGAAAGAGAAAAATGCCTAGATTTCGACCCAAATCGGGAGATAGACGTTTATCTCACAAAAACGAATAAATCGGTATAATCGAAAGCTGATTTTGGACGTTTTCAACTGCACTCCGTCGCGGATGCGGACAAAGTTGATGGGGGTGTGTCAGAGGTGTGGCGAAGGTGGAACTGGGGCGTGGTTATCGGCCGAGGAGAGATATACGCGTTAGGGCGATAATCAAAAAAATAAAAGCGTTTTTAGCGAACATTTAGGACACTTTTGTTGGACCCTTTTTTCACACGAACAGGTCCCAAAAAAGTGCTCTAAATGACCAGATGACCATCGGAGGGAATCGGGGATGACCTCCCCTGACTCCCCCAGTGGTCACTAACCCCCTCAAATGTCATACCCACCTCCCTGGCAGCAGTGGACTTCAGGCAGGTGGACCCAGGCCCATCCCCCCCCACCTGTTGCAATTGTGCTGCTTAATGCTTATTAGTCGTCCAACCCCCCCCAAACCCACTTTACCCACATGTAGGTGCCCCCTTCACCCCTTAGGGCTATAGTAATGGTGTAGACTTGTGGGCAGTGGGTTTTGAGGGGGATTTGGGGGGCTCTTTTACCTTTTTTTTGTTTTTGTAAAAGTGCCCCCTAGGGTGCCCGGTTGGTGTCCTGGCATGCACTACGACTCCTGGCCCCTCCCACGAACAAATGCCTTGGATTTATTCGTTTTTGAGCTGGGCGCTTTCATTTTCCATTATCACTGAAAAACAAAAACGCCCAGCTCACAAATTGTCGAATAAAACATGGACGTCTATTTTTTTCGAAAATACGGTTTGGTCCGCCCCTTCACGGACCCGTTCTCCGAGATAAACGCCCATGGAGATAGACGTCTAACGTTTGGCAATTAAAATTCAATGCGAAGAAATGCAAAGTGATGCACTTAGGGAGTAGAAATCCAAGGGAGGCGTATGTGTTAGGTGGGGAGAGCCTGATAGTCACGGACGGGGAGAGGGATCTTGGGGTGATAGTATCTGAGGACCTAAAGCCTATGAAACAGTGCAACAAGGCGGTGGCCATAGCGAGAAGGTTGCTAGGCTGTATAGAGAGAGGTGTGACCAGCAGAAAAAAGGAGGTTTTAATGCCCCTGTATAAGACGTTGGTGAGGCCCCACCTGGAGTATTGTGTTCAGTTTTGGAGGCCGTACCTTGCGAAGGATGTTAAAAAAATGGAGGCGGTACAAAGAAAAGCTACAAGGATGGTATGGGAGTTGCGTTCCAAGACGTATGAAGAGAGACTTGCTGACCTGAACATGTATACTCTGGAGGAAAGGAGGAACAGGGGTGATATGATACAGACGTTCAAATATTTGAAAGATATTAATCCGCAAACGAATCTTTTCCGGAGAGGGGAAGGCGGTAGTACGAGAGGACATGAAATGAGATTGAAGGGGGGCAGACTCAGGAAAGATGTCAGGAAGTATTTCTTCACGGAGAGGGTGGTGAACGCTTGGAATGCCCTCCCGCGGGAGGTGGTGGAGATGAAAACGGTAACGGAATTCAAGCATGCGTGGGACAGGCATAAAGGAATCCTGTGCAGAAGGAATGGATCCACAGAAGCTTAGCTGAAATTGGGTGGCGGGGGGAAGAGGGGTTGGCGGTTGAGAGGCTAGGATGGGGGAGGGCAGACTTATACGGGGTCTGTGCCGGAGCCGGTGATGGGAGGCGGGACTGGTGGTTGGGAGGCGGGAAATACTGCTGCACAGACTTATATGGTCTGTGCCCTGAAAAAGACAGGTACAAATCAAGGTAAGGTATACACATGAGTTTATCGTGGGCAGACTAGATGGACCGTGCAGGTCTTTTTCTGCCGTCATCTACTATGTTACTATGTTACTATGACGTTTTCGTTCAATTATGCCCCTCAATGTAAACTATATAATTTATTTATTTATTATTCATTCATTATTATGATATACATATTTGGTTTGTCTTTGGAAGGTATATTATTAACATATATTATTTTTTAATTATATTTGTATATCTAATTTATACACTCATAGTAATTTGTTATGTCATTTTGATATTTCATTTTAATTCATTTATATACTAGATTTTATTATCATGGTGTTTTTTGATTATCAGCCGAGCATTCGATCATGGTTATAGAACTCAATTATTGTTTTATCTCTAATTGTTTAAATCTGTTCTAATTGTTATATAACTGTTTGTTTTGTAGCCCCTGATGCAGCCCAGTTGGGCGAAACACGGCCTGTGTTGGGCTTGTTAATTTTATTTTGAATTTTATTCATTAAATATTGTACTTTTTCACATACGTATCTGCTTTGTCTGTTTTCCATCTTGGAGTTTGCAGATCGATTACCCTGTTTTCTTCAGCCTAATCTTGCAACCACACAAGTGAAGTGACTCCTCTGCAATGTCACTGACCCAAACCATTGCCAAGCTTAAAACTTTGTTTACATATTTACTGTACGCCTCTTACAGTAATATAAACTCTTATCTGTTACCGTCCCCTTTCAGGTTTTTTTTTTCCGCGATAACAGTCAGACCTGTTTGCGATCCAGTGCCTCATAGAATTCCCGTCACAAAAAAAAAAGATATTTATTTTTAATTTATTATTTGAGTATTTGTTTTGTTCATAATTTCATCATTAATCCTTTAAATATTTTTACCGAATTTGAGTTAGCTTTGTTATTCTTTTCAGACATGTCTTCAAAGAAACAGGGCTTTAAACACTGTTCAGCTTGTAAAAACAAGATGTCAAACACTGACCCTCACAATGTTTGTATTCACTGTTTGGGTTCAGCTCATTTCAGGGTCGTAGCCAGACAACAGATTTTGGGTGGGCCTAGGCAAAAAGTGGGTGGGCACCAAGCGTTCTCCTCCACCACCAAAAAAAAATATCTCAGCTGGTGGGACAACACTTCTTTCCACCTTGGCAATCTGTAGCAAGCATGTGCTAAAAACTGGAGAGTAGTGTTGGGATCCCCACCAGCTACTGCTAAACAAGTGGGCCTCAGCCCGAAGTGGGTGGGCCCCGGCCCACCTGTGGCTACGCCACTGGCTCATTTAAATGAAAATTGTTCTCTCTGTGCTCAATTGTTGTCAAGAACAAGGAAAATAACGGACTTGAAGCTCAGAGCAGTTGTTCAGGAAAATGCCGTTTTCCAAGTCTCCTATCAAAAAGATTACATCAAAGAGAAAATATTCTCCTTCTAAAACAAAGAAGAATTTACTTGCACTTTCAGATGGTAAAAATCCTCAGCCTAAATCCTCAGAGCAATCACTGTGTTTTCCTGCTTTGTTAGTCAGCACCGAAGCACACACTGCTGACATCACTGAGCAAGCTCCAATCACGGAACAGAGGCAATCTCCTGCTAAGCAACCAAAGCATAGAGAAGGCACAGATCAGATTTCTAAGCACGGACAAACAGCTGATCTGAATCAATGGCACCGAGACTCTCACAGACACAGCAGTCATGTTTCTCATCGGCACCGTCATAAATCTCCTCACAGGCATAGGCATCATAGTAATTCATCTAGACATAAACATCATACTAATTCTCCTGACACTTGTAGGCACCGTCAGCAGTCTCCTTCTCCTCGGTACCGATGTCATTCTAACTCATCTGGCTCCTCCCAGCATTCCAATTACAGGGATAGTGTGTCTGTTCCTAGTAATTTACATGATGAAAGTAATATTTCGCAGAGATTTCCAGAGGAACAATTGATGCCTCCTTTGCCTTCTGCTCACCAGGGACCACAATCCAAAACAAGAGACCTCACCGGACCTTTTCCAGCTCTTGAAGCAATTTCTTATTCAAAATCAACAACAACAACTAACAACTCAGCAACATCTCACTGAAGTGCCTCAACAATCTACTTCATACTCAAGAGTTTCTCCACATTCTGACCCACCCTATTTTAAGTAGGAAGCAGTCGTGGTCAATTTCAACATCATCTTCTATAGCTGCTGGGATACTTTCTGACAACATATTGGAAAGAAAAATCATAACAAACATACATTTACTAGGGAGAGACAATTAATGGATATCCACATATCTCCAACCACAGAATCCCCATACCAGACTATCCAAGTGAATTATATAAATGCAAGATCCGTAGTAAACAAAACAACATGTATTACAGATTGGATCACCTCCGGAAATCTAGATTTACTTTTTATCAGCGAAACCTGGATCCATGATCAAAAAGATCCTATAATCCTCGATCTCTGCCCCCCGGGATACAAAATTACTCACTGGACCAGGAATGAAAAGAGAGGGGGAGGTATAGCACTCATTTACCGCTCCAACTTCACCACCGAAATTATTACAGAATCAATAACAACCCAATTAGAAATTGTGTCAATCAGAATTTACAGCAAATCCCTGCACAACCATCTGAATTGTGTCCTGTTCTACAGGCCACCCGGTAACTGGATTGAATGCCAATCAAATTTAATGAAAACCAAAAAGTATAATACCAGAGAATACTCTAACTAGGAAATAATGAAGTGAGTGGATTGACCTAGAATGGTTCTGGGTGACTAAGAACTATTAAATAATTAGTAGAGAGGTTCTCAGAGTGGTGAACTCACCCAAAGCGAGGCACCACAATAAAGTGACGCGTCTTAGGGTGGACAAGTTTCTCTATCATGGAACTTCTCGCACATATATTTTTTGTAACAAATTTTTTAAAGCAACACCACCCGTGTTCACAACAAAATATAACTTAATGTGTAAATGCTTAACTCTCACAAATCTCAGAACCGAACGAGTTGATCATAAGTACATAAGTACATAAGTAGTGCCATACTGGGAAAGACCAAAGGTCCATCTAGCCCAGCATCCTGTCACCGACAGTGGCCAATCCAGGTCAAGGGCACCTGGCACGCTCCCCAAACGTAAAAACATTCCAGACAAGTTATACCTAAAAATGAGGAATTTTTCCAGTCCATTTAATAGCGGTCTATGGACTTGTCCTTTAGGAATCTATCTAACCCCTTTTTAAACTCCGTCAAGCTAACCGCCCGTACCACGTTCTCTGGCAATGAATTCCAGAGTCTAATTACACGTTGGGTGAAGAAAAATTTTCTCCGATTCGTTTTAAATTTACCACACTGTAGCTTCAACTCATGCCCTCTAGTCCTAGTATTTTTGGATAGCGTGAACAGTCGCTTCACATCCACCCGATCCATTCCACTCATTATTTTATACACTTCTATCATATCTCCCCTCAGCCGTCTCTTCTCCAAGCTGAAAAGCCCTAGCCTTCTCAGCCTCTCTTCATAGGAAAGTCGTCCCATCCCCACTATCATTTTCGTCGCCCTTCGCTGTACCTTTTCCAATTCTACTATATCTTTTTTGAGATACGGAGACCAGTACTGAACACAATACTCCAGGTGCGGTCGCACCATGGAGCGATACAACGGCATTATAACATCCGCACACCTGGACTCCATACCCTTCCTAATAACACCCAACATTCTATTCGCTTTCCTAGCCGCAGCAGCACACTGAGCAGAAGGTTTCAGCGTTTCATCGACGACGACACCCAGATCCCTTTCTTGATCCGTAACTCCTAACGCGGAACCTTGCAAGACGTAGCTATAATTCGGGTTCCTCTTACCCACATGCATCACTTTGCACTTGTCAACATTGAACTTCATCTGCCACTTGCACGCCCATTCTCCCAGTCTCGCAAGGTCCTCCTGTAATCGTTCACATTCCTCCTGCGACTTGACGACCCTGAATAATTTTGTGTCATCGGCGAATTTAATTACCTCACTAGTTATTCCCATCTCTAGGTCATTTATAAATACATTAAAAAGCAACGGACCCAGCACAGACCCCTGCGGGACCCCACTAACTACCCTCCTCCACTGAGAATACTGGCCACGCAATCCTACTCTCTGCTTCCTATCTTTCAACCAGTTCTTAATCCATAATAATACCCTACCTCCGATTCCATGACTCTGCAATTTCTTCAGGAGTCTTTCGTGCGGCACTTTGTCAAACGCCTTCTGAAAATCCAGATATACAATATCAACCGGCTCCCCATTGTCCACATGTTTGCTTACCCCCTCAAAAAAAATGCATTAGATTGGTGAGGCAAGACTTCCCTTCACTAAATCCGTGCTGACTTTGTCTCATCAGTCCATGTTTTTGTATATGCTCTGCAATTTTATTCTTAATAATAGCCTCCACCATCTTGCCCGGCACCGACGTCAGACTCACCGGTCTATAATTTCCCGGATCTCCTCTGGAACCTTTCTTAAAAATCGGAGTAACATTGGCTACCCTCCAGTCTTCCGGTATTACACTCGATTTTAGGGACAGATTGCATATTTCTAACAGTAGCTCCGCAAGTTCATTTTTTAGTTCTATTAATACTCTGGGATGAATACCATCAGGTCCCGGTGATTTACTACTCTTCAGCTTGCTGAACTGACCCATTACATCCTCCAAGGTTACAGAGAATTTGTTTAGTTTCTCCGACTCCCCCGCTTCAAATATTCTTTCCGGCACCGGTGTCCCCCCCCAAATCCTCCTCGGTGAAGACCGAAGCAAAGAATTCATTTAATTTCTCCGCTACGGCTTTGTCCTCCTTGATCGCCCCTTTAACACCATTTTCGTCCAGCGGCCCAACCGACTCTTTGGCCGGTTTCCTGCTTTTAATGTATCTAAAAAAGTTTTTACTATGTATTTTTGCTTCCAACGCTAATTTCTTCTCAAAGTCCTTTTTTGCCCTCCTTATCTCCGCTTTGCATTTGGCTTGGCATTCCTTATGATCTATCCTGTTACTTTCAGTTGGTTCTCTTCTCCACTTTCTGAAGGATTGTTTTTGGCTCTAATGATTTCCTTTATCTTACTGTTTAGCCACGCCGGCTGACGTTTAGTCTTTTTTCCCTTTTTTCTAATACGTGGAATATATTTGTCCTGAACCTCCAGGATGGTGTTTTTAAACAGCATCCACGCCTGATGCAAGTTTTTTACTCTGCGAGCTGCTCCTTTCAGTCTTTTTTTCACCATTTTTCTCATTTTGTCGTAATCACCTTTTCTATAGTTAAACGCTAGCGTACTTGATTTCCTAGTTTCACTTCCTTCAATGCGAATATCAAAACCGATCATATTATGATCACTGTTATCAAGCGGCCCTCGTATCGTTACCCCCTGCACTAGATCATGAGCACCACTAAGGACTAAGTCTAGTATTTTTCCTTCTCTTGTCGGCTCCTGAACTAGCTGTTCCATGAAGCTGTCCTTGATTTCATCAAGAAATCTTATGTCCCTTGCGTGTACAGATGTTACATTAACCCAGTCTATATGCGGGTAATTGAAATCCCCCATTATTATTGTGTTGCCCAGTTTGTTTGCGTCCCTGATTTCCTTTAACATTTCCGCATCCGTCTGTTCGTCCTGGCCAGGCGGACGGTAGTACACTCCTATCACTATCCTTTTCCCCTTTGCACATGGAATTTCAATCCACAGTGATTCCAAGGAGTGTTTTGCTTCCTGCAGAATTTTCAATCTATTTGATTCAAGGCTCTCGTTAATATACAATGCTACCCCTCCACCAATCCGATTCACCCTATCACTACGATATAATTTGTACCCCGGTATGACAGTGTCCCACTGGTTATCCTCCTTCCACCAAGTCTCAGAGATGCCTATTATATCTAATTTTTCATTTAGTGCAATATATTCTAACTCCCCCATCTTATTTCTTAGGCTCCTGGCATTCGCATATAGACATTTCAAACTATGTTTGTTGTTCCTAAGTACATCATGCTTAGTACTTGACAGTATTAATTGGCAATCTTTTGTCTGATTTTTATTGTTATTTAAAGATACCCGATCTACTACAATCTCTTTTGCAACCTCACTATCAGGATACTCTATCTTCCCTGTTATGGTGATATCTTTGAATGATACCTTATCCCGAACCATGCTCTTTTGAGCGACTGTCGGCCTTCCCCCCATTTCTAGTTTAAAAGCTGCTCTATCTCCTTCTTAAACGCCGATGCCAGCAGCCTGGTCCCACTCTGGTTAAGATGGAGCCCATCCTTTCGGAATAGGCTCCCCCTTCCCCAGAATGTTGCCCAGTTCCTAACAAATCTAAAGCCCTCCTCCCTGCACCATCGTCTCATCCACGCATTGAGACTCTGGAGCTCTGCCTGTCTCTTGGGCCCTGCGCGTGGCACAGGTAGCATTTCAGAAAATGCTACCCTGGAGGATCTGGATTTCAGCTTTCTACCTAAGAGCCTAAATTTTGCTTCCAGAACCTCTCTCCCACATTTTCCTATGTCATTGGTACCCACATGTACCAAGACAGCGGACTCCTCCCCAGCACTATCTAGAATCCTATCTAGGTGACACGTGAGGTCCGCCACCTTCGCACCAGGCAGGCAAGTCACCAGGCGATCCTCACGTCCACCAGCCACCCAGCTATCTATATGCCTAATGATCGAATCACCAAGTACAACAGCTGTCCTAACCTTTCCCTCCCGGGCAACATTTGGAGATATATCCTCGGTGCGAAAGGATAATACATCCCCTGGTGGGCAGGTCCTGGCTACAGGAGTACTTCCTACTTCACCAGGGTGATGCTCTCCTTCTAGGAGACCTCCCTCCTCCAAGGTAGCACAGGGGCTACCTGACTGGAGGTGGAACTTCTCTACAACATCCCTGTAGGTCTCCTCTATGTACCTCTCTGTCTCCCTCAGCTCCATCAAGTCTGCTACTCTAGCCTCAAGGGAACGGACACGTTCTCTGAGAGCTAGGAGCTCTTTGCATCGGGCACACACATATGACACCTCACCAATTGGGAGATAATCATACATGTGACACTCAATGCAAAAGACTGGATAGCACCCCTCTCGCTGCTGGACTGCTGACTCCATCTTAGTGTTTTTTTGAGTTTTTTCGTAATTTAATACTTGCTAAAGTATTAAGGATATCAGCCTATCACTAACTTACAGTTCCTCCTTTAAACCCCAATCTTCAAGTTCCGAAAGCACAAGCAAAATTTGTTCACTTACCAGAGAAATATCCTCTTCTCCCAGAACTTATTAGAAGGAAAGCTTTCGCGCGCCGTTAGGCGCGCGGCACCTTGAGCAGAGGCCCCGAGTGGATCGGAACGGACCTGGGAGTCACTCTGGCGAAGGCTCCGAGGATATGCAGATGATCCTGTCACTTGCTCCTATAAAAACCTCACGTACATCAAAAAATTCTTATAGATGTGCTCTAATCTCTCAACGCCTAGATATATAATCTCTGCAATGATAAAGCACCTGGTATAGTGCTATCTACTTTGTATTTGATCAAAAATGAAAAATACAAGAAAATAAGCACTTAGCGTTATGGATGATCGAGAGGGTCCTCGTAACTTCGGTCTGTATCAGTAATCCATCTTCATATAAATATCAAAGGATGCTGTCCAAACGATAACCTTATCCCCAATATGGTGTAATTGCACCACTGTTTGTATCCCAAGGGTAAGCAAAAAAATGAAGCTTTAAATGCTGGTATATATGCTCAAAGGCCGAGTTACAGGAGATAGTTTCCACAGGACTCCGCAACGGCTATCTAGCCTCTCAATTCACCTTCTCAAAAAGGTTCTTCAAATTGAAAGCATGACGAGTTTGACTCTGCAGTATTTCGAAATCTTCTTCAGGAACTCGAAATGTATTATTCTCCTTAAACAATGTATGTTGAAAGAGTGCCTCTCCTCCGTGCATGTCCACTATTACTAAGTGTGAGGATATTAAATGCTCCCAGGCAGGAAATGATGCCATCAACCAGATGTAAATGATTAAAAATCCAAAGGTAAAATCGTCCACTTAAAAAAATCTGACAATAATGAAGATGTCAATTAGCACTATTAAATCACGGTGTTCTAGTCAATGGAATCATTCAATCCATCAGGGGCCATCGTGCTCAATTCAAAGATCCAGTATTGTTCTTTTCTATTTAAAATCTGATCCATGTCTCCCACTCTGATAGAACATACCACTTGGTCAATGATGAGCCACTGTAATTGGATAAATTGATGACCTTGGGCAACACAGTGCACTACCAGCGGAGCTGTTAATACCTGCCTGTTTAATCTGCTCTTGTGTTCTAGAAGGCGGAGCTTGATCTGTCTCTTCGTACGTCCAACATACCAGTTCTGGCAGGGACATATTATGCCATAAACAACATAAGTAGATTCACAAGTGGTGTTAGTCCGATATCAAAACTTTTTATGAGGAAATCATGGAGAGACCCACTGAGTGCCCTGGATAGTTTGTGCACAAAATTGACAGTGGCCACATGCCTTATGCCCAATCAAAGGTTGTAGAGGGGAGTCATTGGTAGTGTGTACCGTATGCAGTGGTGTGCTGGAGCAGGCTCTCACAGGCTCGCAAGAGCCGGTTGTTAAGTTGTTAAGAATTTTGGGAGCCGGTTGTTAAAGTAGGGCCCTCCATGGCTACTTTAACAACTGGCTCCCAAATGTGGGCTTGGGCCCTCTGCTGAATTATCTTTTACTTTGCTGGTGGGGATGCTGAGCCCCGCCAGCCAAGTAAATAGACTACTGCTGCTCCCCGCTCCTTGTTTCCAGCTCCGGGCAGCAGGCTGGGACTTCTCGAGCACGTGAGAGAAGTTCCAGCATGCTGCTCAGAGCAAGACGTTGGGAGTGGTGGCAGTCCATTTATTGGCTGCCTGCAAAGGTATGCCTAGTGTGCCCACAGAAAGGGAGGGAGGAGAGAGAGGCAAGTGTTGCTCCCCCCCCCCCACCCCACACCCCCCCCCCCCCCCCCCCGGCCACCCCAGGCCCTTCCGACTGCAGAGCTGGCTACGTTCGGAGAAAGAGCCTGTTGTTAAAATTTTACCAGCACACCCCTGACCATATGTACCAATTTATCACGTAAATTCTGACCCCTTTTGTACGCAATACAGGGATGCTGATAGAAAGGAGCATGGAGAGAAAGTATGTCCCAATGCTGATTAATAATACGTGCTATTTGGGGAGCCAAATCTGTATATGTGAGGACACATACAAATTTGTCCAATGCTTCATCTGGTTTTTCTTGTAGCAGTAACGGGCGTTGGGCAAACCACGCTGTTTTATATGCTTTCCGGATGCATCGTTCAGGGTACCCCCTTTTCTTGCAGACGATTAATTAACACACCAGCTTGTTGACGAAATGTGACATCAGAAGAGCAAATACGTCACAAACGTAAAAATTGTCCTACAGGCAAAGAGTCTTTCATATGACTTTGAAATTGGAGTGACGAGTTGCGATCAGTGGCTTTTCTAAAGACCGACACAGCAATCTCTTGTTGATGCTTATATATCCAAGTGTCCAGAAATGATATGCTCTCATAATTACTTTGCATAGTAAATATTAGATTGGTGTCAAGTGTATTTAACCACATTACAAACTGGTGTAAAGAATGTTGCAATGCTGTCCAAATGAAAAAAACATCATCAATAGATCCAAGATGGCGACGGTATGAGATGCGCTGCCAGATGCGTCCCACTTCCTCCTATTGAACGCTGAAGTAGCCGGTCCCCTACCTGATCCTCGCTATGGGGAAACGGAGAGGCAAAGTCAGGGAGATTCCCTCTCTCCCTATCGGGTCAAGCCAGCTTCGACAAGCGAGACTGGAGGACTTTGGAGTCACGCTGGGTCCCGGGAGAGTTTCTACTCTGTCTGAGGAGGCTTGCGCTTCGGCGCTGGCTGACAGTGCAGACGGGGCTTCCCTGAGCCCCATCGAACGTGCGGCGCCCCCGCAACCAGGAAGTGGAGGTTTCCTTCAGAGCCCTAGCGTTCCAGTCCGGAATGGAAGTCGGAGTGACCAGGGAGGGAGCCTGTTGGAGCCAAGTCGAGACCAGGGTGCTTAGAAGCTCCAGAAGTATCAGCTTCTCCTGTGCTGTTGCTACAGACAGTGAGTATTCTGGAGCAGGCTGTCAAAGCACCGCCTCCTGTGTTAACTATGGGGAAAATGGAAAAGCCAGTTGTAGTGACTTTAGATTCACTTTGGGATTTAACCTTTACAGCACATACTTCCCTTCAGTCTTTGGTAGCCAAGAATGCGGCAACTATAAAGACTCTATCAGAAACTGCACTATCCCAATGGAAAAAGACTGACTCTCAAACCATGGAAATAAAAGCTCTTACCAAAAGAACTTCAAAATTGGAACTTGTGGGTCAAACGCTAATTAGAGATAAGAACTTTACATCTAGAAGGCTGGAATATCTTGAGAATCAGTCTAAAAGACTAAATTTAAGGCTTATAAATTTTCCTAGCTCACCTTTGATTACACCAGTACAAATGGTTAAGAAATACCTTGTTGAAATATTGGGTATGTCAGATACCTCTCTACCACCAATAACTCGTGCTTTTTATTTACAAACTGATCCACGTAAGGTATCAGGGGAATCGTTTCAGGATGGTAGAGAGATGAATCTGACTGCCTTTTTGGAATCGTCTTTAGAGGTTGTAACAAAGAGGGCAACTTTATTGGTCTCATTTGCTTTGGAAATGGATAGAGATGCAGTATTGAGACTTTCATTAAGACATCTGGATTCAAATTTTTTGGGGTCTAAAATAAAAATGTATCCTGACCTATCGAGAGAGACCCAAAAGAGGCGTAAGCCTTTTTGGCTTTGCGCACAAGAACTTTGGCAATAGGAGCCAACTTCCTATTGAAATTTCCTTGTGTTTGTAGAATTGTATTTCAGTCTAAGCAGTTTCAATTCTTTGACTTCAAACAATTGGAGGAATTTTTAGTAAGTAGGGAAAAAGTAAATGTAGTGGTATAGTCCCATATGTTCACTGTTTATCAGGCTAGGAGGAAACACCCGGGACGGGTGCATCGTTTATACTTTGTATTACCTAAATATTTCCTTTTAGATTATTACATAATCTTACATCTTGGATTATTTCTTTAACTTGTGGTCAATAATTATGTTTGAAATTTGAATTTAAGAATTATTGCCTTTTTATGTATAATTTCCAAATTGTGTATTATCACTCATAATTGTAAATTTGTTTGTTAAAAAGCTCAATAAAATAAATTTTAAAAAAAACCATCATCAATAAATCGATGCCAGATCTTCACATATTGAAACCATTCAGACTTATATAGATGTCTTTCTTCAAAAGCGCTAACATATAAGTTAGCAATACTGGGAGCTGCAGCTGTACTTATAGCTACCCTGTGATGTTGAACATAAAAGGTAGATTCAAAAAAAGAAATAATTTCTCAAAATGACTCATTTTGCTAATTCCATCAAAAAATTAGTTGTAATCCATGCAGAGGAAGGTCTTTTGAGTAATGTGTCATGTACTATCTTTAAAGCCTCTGCCTGAGGGATATTCGAATACAGAGCTTCAAGATCCATAGTTACCAATATCATATCAGATGTAACGGGACCTACTTGAGTAAAGACCCATAGAAAATGAGAAGTGTACTTAATATAAGATCTAGCTTTGATGACAAATGGTTGCAAATGAAGATCAAGAAAATGTGCAGGGGCTCTAATACTGTGTCTCTAAGAGACACTATAGGGCACCCTGGTGGGTCCTCTAAGCTTTTGTGGATCTTGGGGACAGTTTCTTAGGATTTTTATTCACAAGATATCAAGCTTCTGCCTTCATAATAATACCGTCCGTTTGGACCAGGATGTGTATTTCTTTCATTAATTCATCAGTCGGATCATGGCCTAACGGTACATAATGGGAGGTATTAGCTAGTTGTCTTATAGTCTCCTTCTGATATTGACTATAGTCTTGTATCACAACAGAGCCCCCTTTATCTTCCGGTCGTATGACAATAGTGAAATTAGAAGCCAGCTGTTGAATAGCCTCTCGTTCCTGCTTAGTAAGATTAACATGTTTCCTCACTTTTGTAAGATGACAAGTTTGGGCTTGTTCCAGACGTTCCACATCCCTCATCACTAGGGCTTTGAATGTGGAAATATGAGAATCCACATTACCTGGAGGTATCCATGTTGATTTGGGGTGGACTAGAGGCTTGGCACTAGCATCTTGCTGTTGAAAAAAAAAAATAACCGTACCTGCAAATTATGGAAAAAACGTGCCAGCTCCACTCGAGTATTAAACCTATTGTGAAAATTGGTAGGTACAAAAGATAAACCGTAGTTTAATACTTGGATTTGAATGGGAGAAAGATTGCTCGTAGACAAATTTATTACATTGGATACTGCTGAGTTGCTGACCGTGTTATTGGTCCCGGCCAAAACTGGGTTTGTTGGTGATACTGTTGCGCTCGTCTGCGCTGCCCCCTGCCACGTTGCCGCCCTCCTCGGTTGCCTCATAAAAAACGCTGTCCCGTTGTAGCTGTATTAATGCTTTCGTCAGAACTCGATAAATGCTCAGTAGGTCTTGTTGTAGTTTGCAAAACTTGGGACAGTATATTACTAAAATCGGCAAGCCAAGGGTAAATCGGGCCCACTGCATAATCTTGCTGATCTCTAGAAAATTTCTTGATCTTAACTTGTTTCAAATTATAATTATATTGATCTAATGGATTTCATTTCAAACATTAGTGTAACCAACTCAAATATATTAATACTGGGTGATATAAATCTCCACCTAGAAGACCCAAACTCTGCTCATGCACGTGACTTTGTGGAATTCCTACATTACTACTACTACTACTACTACTACTATTTAGCATTTCTATAGCGCTACAAGGCATATGCAGCGCTGCACAAACATAGAAGAAAGACAGTCCCTGCTCAAAGAGCTTACAATCTAATAGACAAAAAATATGATCTATGTGCAACCTACCCACATTAAAGGTCATGCATTGGATCTCTTCTACAAACTATCCATAGAAAACAACATATCAGTCATAAACACCAAATGGTCAGAGATTCCATGGTCTAATCACTATCGACTAAACCTATCTCTGACCTGGAGGAAGAAGGATTCACACCATACACGGAAAACTGCAACTTACAGCACAAGAGGCCAAATAGACCCAGAAGTATTCTGGCTACAGATATATGACCAGGAGTGGAAACCACAAACGGACTCCATTCATTTCCTCTATGACTGGGACGTCAGATGCAAACGCGTACTAGATGAAATGGCACCCTTAAAATTAAGAGTAACAACCAGACAAAATTTGATCCCGTGGTTTAATGACAAACTAAAAAAACTCAAAACACAAACCAGGAAACTGGAACGAGCATGGAGAAAGCTAAAGGATGAGCACTCACTCAATGCTTGGAAACAAATACATAAAAAATATAAATATGCAATAAGGCAAAAGATCTTATTACATATCCAAAATTAGCCCAGGGTACAATGATTCGAAGAAACTATTTCAACTCGTGAACAAGCTCTTAGATACCACCCCAATTATCACCAACAATTTAGACACCCCATCTGCAGACAGTCTCACTAAATACTTCTGTGACAAAATATTAAAATTACGCAATACACTTCCTCAACATAGCAACGGTATTGAAAATTTCATCAGTGATCTGGACTCAAACTCTTGCGCATGCCCAGCTGACAGTAGTTGGTTAAAATTTTCTCCTATCACCATGGACTCAGTATCTCTAGCTCTTCTCAGATTCTCCAACAAACACTGCAAATTGGACACTTGCCCCAGCTACCTTCTCAAATCTGCTCCCAATCGCTTCTTAGAAGACCTCTCATCGTACTTAAAACTACATGCTCCAACAAGGCCATTTTCCTGAAGAATATGGCAACATCTTACTCACCCCTATACCGAAGGACGCAAAGAAAACAAATTACATCACCAATTATCGTCCAGTTGCATCTATCCCACTTATAGTTAAACTGATGGAGAGTTTAGTAACCAAACAGCTCACTAACTATTTGGACAAATTCTCTTTATTACATGAATCTCAATCTGGTTTCTGCCCTTCCCACAGTACCGAAACTGTGCTGGTCACCCTATTGGCCAAATTGAAGAATGAAATAGCCTTAGTTAATAACATACTCCTACTCCAATTTGACATGTCGAGTGCATTCGATATGGTTAACCATAGTATACTTCTTCGACTTCTAGATCACTTTGGAATTGGTGGGAATGTACTTGATTGGTTCAAAGGCTTTCTGACCACCAGGTTATACCAAATTAAATCTAATACAAATATATCATCAGCTTGGAAATCAGACTGTGGAGTTCCTCAAGGTTCACCTCTATCACCAATACTCTTCAACATATTTATTTATTTATAGTGAACATTTATATCCCATTGGCCAAGTCCCTATCAAATCAAGGTCTCCACCCGTTCATCTATGCTGATGACATTACAATCTACATCCCTTTTAAACACGATTTGTCAGAAATCTCCAACGATATCAAGAGTGGATTGAACATCATGCACTCATGAGCAAACTCATTTCAACTGAAGCTGAACACCGATAAAACGCATTGCCTTATCCTCTCATCCCAATACAACAATTATGTTTAAATCTTCTTTATTAGAGAAACCATTGAAAGTAACCTGTTACAAACATTAAGAAACTGTTTACATTAATTTCCATCGTACATATATATTATTTGTCATCATTTTAAATTTCACCCCATCACCTTTCCCCTCCATTCCCTACCCACCCTTACCCGAACTTCTCTTGCACTACCTTCATACCATATGATCTTATAACAAATGTTCTACCCCTCCCCCTCTGTCCCCTTCCCTTTTTCCCCTACCCCCCTCCTTTTTGAACGTAAACTGTTATACATTCAGTAGATAACTTCTGGCTGCAGAGGTAAGTGTGTTCCAGAAGGGTGCCCATATCATCTGTAGTTCCTCTCCTTCATTAGAGTTCATATCTACCACACCCATTCGTTCTATACGCAACATGTAAATCATCTGTGCCCTCCATTTAGAAATGGTGGGGTCACTATATGACAACCAGTCTTGTAATATAACATGTCTAGCCACTATAATGGCTTTATTGGCAAATGCCTTATAATCCTTTTGGACAGGATGTCCCAACTTTAATTGTCCAAGCAGCATTGTAGGTGCACATGTCCATGTGCTATTCCACAGCCGTGAAATATATTGTACTAATTGTTTCCAAAATCCCAGTATCCCGGGACATGACCAAAACATGTGTCCCAGTGTCGCTCCACTGTATCCACATTTCAAGCAGGATTCCCATGGTGATGTGCCCATGTGAAATGCCCATCTTGGTGAACCTAAATACAAATTTATATTGCTGTTCCCAGTGTGTGGCCCAGCGTGATCTTTTCCGAATTGTTAACACATACGACTTAAGAAGTTCAATTGATATTGCTTCGCTGAGATCCTGTTGCCACTGGTGTTCCAATTTCACGTAATCCGGCACAGGTATTGTGTCTCTAATGTGTCTATGGTAAAAGGTCAGTGGGACTTTGCCCTGAGCTTCCAAGGAAAAGGCCGAGGAAAGTTCCTCTTGCACATCCTCTGTCAGAGTCTCCCAGGGTAGAGAAGCTGTATAATGTTTTAGATGTGCATAATGAAACACCTCTGTTTCTGACAGGGCAAATTTTTCTTTCAAGTCCATAAAGCTTCTCATCCGCCCTTCTTCATCGACCGCGTGTAGCAGATACTCCAATCCCTTTTCCTTCCATTTATGAAATACTGGATATAAGTTACCCAGTGTAAAAGTTACATTGCCACATATCGAGAGAAATGGCGTGGTTCTTGAGGAAAACTTGTGCAAGCAACATATCCACCTCCATGTTGCCCTAGCTGGTTGCATTATACATTTCAAAACATAAGATATACGGGCTCCTGTTACATGTAAGTAATTATTAAAGTGCCCCCCTGGGGATAATTGCAATTCTAATTCTGTGTTTGAATATTCTTGTGTTAGGCGAAACCAATCATTAATGTGCCGCATACCGCTGGCCACATTCAAGAATCTTATGCTAAGGAGCCCCAACCCCCCATGTTCAACAGGTATCTGTAATGCTTCTAGGGACAACCTAGCCTTCTTGCCCCCCCCCCCCATAAATAACGTTGGATCATTGCATTCAAACGCCTTTCATCTACCCGTTTAAGATATATTGGTATAGTTTGAAAATCATACAGCCATTTGGGGACAAGCATCATATTGTATAAAGCTATTCGGCCCCCCAATGACAGCGGCAGTGAGGCCCAGGCTTTTAATCTCACTTCAGTTTCTTGAAGCAGCCTCCGAATATTTTGTTCATATAATTTCGTAAGATTTGATGTGATGTATACCCTCAAGTACTTAATTTTCCCCTTTGCTCTATGTATAGGTATTATCCTCGACTGCCCTTGCTGTCTTTTTGGGTCTATATCCAAGTTTAATTTAAACCCAGAATAAGAGCCAAACTGTGTAATCTTGTCCAAGAGTGTGGGCAAGGAATTATCTGGGTCAGTTACGACCAACAACAAATCATCTGCATAGGCCAGGACTTTTATTTCTTGATCTATCAACCTCACCCCCGCTATCTCCTGTTTCCTCATTAGTGTCCTAAGCAATGGTTCTAGAGTAATTACAAACAATAGGGGCGACAGCGGGCATCCTTGTCTCGTCCCTTTTCCAATTAGAAACTCTTCTTCACTTACCCCATTGAGGATCACCCTGGTCTGCAGGCTGTTATAAAGCACTTTTACCACTTGTAAGTACCACCCTTGTATTCCTATAGCAGCCATTGTGGAGAATAAGAAATCCCAGCGCACTTGATCAAACGCTTTTTCAGCGTCCAGACTCATAACCATTGCTGGACTTCCCCCCTCACCACAAGCTGCCATTGCCATCAATAGCCACTGAACATTATGGGTTGCTTGCCTACGTCGTACAAATCTGACTTGTTCTGAACCTATCACTCTCGGGAGAACCTGGGCCAACCTTTCTGCCAATATTTTTGCCAGCAGTTTAACATCTAACTTTAATAGGGAAATTGGTCTATAAGAACCAACCTCCTCAGCTGGCTTCTCTGGTTTCGGTATTAATGTTATTAATGCTGTATTGGTATGTGGTGGGAATACCCCTTCTTTAATCACCTGTCCATAATACTCCAGCAGCGCTACCAGGGCCTCTGGGGGGAGCATCTTGTAATATTCCCCAGTGAAGCCATCAGGCCCAGGAGCAGAGTGTTGTTTGAGGGATTTCACTGCCCCTTGCAGCTCCTGCAATGTCAATGGGCTATTCAGCCCCTCTACATCAGCTTGTGCCAATTGAGGTAGGCCTGCCTGGTGAAGATATTCTGAAGCTGTTTTTGGTAGTGGCACATGTTCCCCTGAGTACAAGGCAGTAAAGTATTCTGTAAAAGTCTTTCCTATTTCTTTGCAGTCTGTAATAGGCTTCTTATCTTTGCCTTTCAGCATTGTCACCGCTCTTGAGCCCCCCCATTTTTTAGTAACTTTAGCTAACAGCCTGCCCGGTTGATTTCCAAATCTCTGCAACTTACACTTAAAGAAAAGGGCAGATCTATTCTGTTCATGTAACAGTGTGTTGAGTGCTACTCGCGCTGCTTTTAAATTCTCTAGTGTAGCTTGCGTGGGATGCTGTATATATGTACGCTTTGCCTTTCTTATTTGTTCCTCTAGATGCAGAATACCCTGCGCTCTTCTCTTTCGCCTTAAGCTAGTATATGCTATTATGTCCCCCCGAAGCACAGCCTTCGAGGCTGCCCAAAATAACTCTGGTTGTGTCTGTGTACTGCATTATTTGTGGCCTAATCTTCCCATTTCATAGTAACGTATTCCCGAAACTGCAAATCTGTGGTGAGATAAGGGGGAAACCTCCATCCCCTCCCTCCCCCTTCATCTGCTGGGATTCCTAAGTCAAGCCAGACTGGTGTGTGGTCAGATATTTCTTCTGGGCCAATTGTTGCCGTTTTTACCCATGTAAACATCGCCCTTTCCATTAATATGTAATCTAACCTTGCCAGAGTTCCATGGGCCCAAGACTGATGTGTATAGTCTTGCTCTCAGGGGTGGAGTGTTCTCCAGGCAAAACAAAAAAAACAAAACGGCACACAACTGCTTACAAAACAGTAGATAAAAAACAACAAAGCAGTGGAATCAAATGCATATCAGTTCAGTTGGAAGTAGCAGATAAATGGAACTAGATTTTTGGAACTACTAGTGTGTATGATATATTTACATGCACTTTTGATAGTTTATACCTATGACGCAGCCTTAGGGCGAAACGTGGCCACGTCGGGTATTGTTCCAATAAATGCATTTGATTCCACTGCGTTGGTGTTCTCCAGGCATCCACTAAATTGAGGGTTTGCAAGAATGCATGAAACTCCTGCACCCGTTGTGTGGTGATGCGGGATTAGTGCAATCAATCTTTGGGTCTATTACCATGTTAAAATCTCCTAAAATTAACCATTGTTTTGTCTTATATGTTAAGCATCGGGCTGCTATTTCTTTATAGAACTTAGGATCATAAGCATTAGGCCCATAGATGCCTACTAAAATAAATTCCATGCCCTGCAGCCACACCTGCAGTATTATGTAGTTCCCTTGCGCCCCTCTTGATAGCACTTTCGCTTTGTATGATAAACCCTTACGAAATAGTATGGCCACCCCTCCTTTCCTCCCTTGGGCAGCTGCTGCATAACTCTATCCCACCCAAAACCTCTGCAACTTGGCATGTTCTGCATCTGTAAGTCTAGTTTCCTGCAGACACACAATATCCGCTTTATGTCATTTCAGAGCCGTCAGAATTTTAGTTCTTTTACCGGGGAGCTAATGCCCTCCACATTCCAAGTAATTATCCTTGCTGGCATTGTGTTATTGTGTGGTGTGAATCATATATTTTAATATGCCCGTCTGGTACTTCCATCATCGTTCCTCCTCCCCATGGGGCCTGCTTCTCCCTTCCTGTTATCCATGTGAAGTTCTTTGTCCCCCTGGGGATTGCCCTTGTGTATGCGATGGGGCTCTGACCTAACTTATCTGACCCCACAGACAACACTTCACCCCTCTTCACAGCCTCCAGTGTTACCTTATCTTTATTGTCTCCATTCCCCCCTTCCCTACCTCCCCCCCCGCCCATCCCCCCTTCCCCGCTTCTAACCCTTTTCTCACCCTACCAACAATTTGGGGATGAAATTCAGATCACGCCATGTGCTAGGGACCCATAACCCTTTGTAACCATGTAAACACCAACATAATTCACATCATTTAAACTGCAAACCTTCACAAGCATTATAGCTCTCCCTGATCCAGTCTGCTTCTATTAAGTCCTGTTCTTGAAGCGCTGTTTTTGCCTCTGCTGGGGTCTTAAAGGTCCGCCAGGAACCTTGGATGCAAATTCGTAATTGTGCCGGATATTGAAGGGCAAAACGCATCTTCTTCTGTACAAGTGTGGTGCATAGCTGGTGAAACTTCCTTCTCTGCTCTTGTACTCCTTGAGAGAATTCCTGGAATATTAAGATATTACGCCCATCATGTTTTAATTGGTCCCTTTTCATTTTGAAGCCTTGCATAATTTCCAACTTATGTCGGTAGTTCAGGATTTTTGCAATTACTACCCTGGGCCTGCCTCGTTCTCCGTCTCTCCATCCGATCCGATGTGCCCGCTCGATCACTACTGGGCCTATTGAGTCAGAGAGCGCTAACTCTTTCGATAACCAGTTTTCAAGCCAAATTTCCAGATGTCTATCAGGCAGTGCCTCCGAGAGCCCCACAATGCGAATGTTGTTCTTTCTGGAACGATTCTCTAGCTCTTCCAGCTGGGACGCCTGATCTTGTACTTGTTGTTGGAGGCGCGTGATGTCCGGGCCGAATCCGCGGGAGTCGTCTTTGAGGGCTGAAACCCGAGTCTCCCAAGTCTCCAGTTCTAATGCCCAGACCATCCAGTTTGTTATCGAGCGCTGTCCATCGCGGTTCCAAAGCCTTTTCAATCGCCGTTATTAATTGCCGAATTTGGGTCTCTGAGAAAGCGGAGCTCGACGCTACTGGTTCGTCCGCCATCTTTTTTTCTCCTCCGCCGCCTTTAGGTTTCTCTTTTTTCGTTTTAGAGGCCATCCCAGCTGGCGATTTGTTTAAATATTTGTCCATCAACCTTTCCTCGCCGCTAGGAAGCTTTTGGTGTGTTTAAACTGTTAATTTAACCATGGCAGGGCCGCTGGGTCCCAGGAGCCTCAGCAATCCGCCTCCACTCTGCTTCACACCATCACATGATCACCCCCAGTACAACAATTATAAACCAACAACCTTATTTACTCCAGGTCATTCCCTTCCCATCTCTGATAGTCTCAAAATATTAGGTGTTACTATCGATCGAAATCTTACACTTGAGTCCTAAGTCAACTCCACCATAAAGAAAATTTTCTATTCAATGTGGCAACTCAAGCATTTAAAACCTTTCTTCCCAAGAGATGTTTTCCGTAATTTAATTCAATCAATGGTATTATGCCACGTTGATTATTGCAATGAAATCTATGCGAGATGTAAGGAACAACTCACAAGGAAACTCCAGACGGCACAAAACACAGCAGCCAGATTGATATTTGGTAAGACACGATTCCAATTTCCAAAGCACCACACCACTCCGTGAGAAACTGCACTGGCTTCCTATGAAGGAACATATCTCTTTCAAAATCTGCACCTTAGTCCATAAGATTATCTACGGTGCAGCCCTAGGTTACATGATTGACCTAATCAATCTCCCAATCAGAAATAGTACCAGTTCATCACGGTCTTATCTGAATCTCCACTACCCTAATTGCAAAGGACTAAAATACAAGACAACCCATGCGTCCAACTTCTCTTACATATGCACGCGCCTGTGGAACGCACTGCCACAAGTGGTGAAAACAACTTATGATCACCTAAAATTCAGAAAATTATTAAAGACTCACCTATTTGGAAAGGCATATCCGAATGACCCAACTTAGGTGACTCAACCCTGCAACACTTCACTATCAAAGATCGTATTGAACACTGACAAACCCTTTTACCTCAAACCCAACTTGATTGAATCTTATCTTCCCTATCCCACTATAACATTTTGTACTGTTCCCATACGATACTTGGCGAATGCCTTCACGGTATTATGTAAGCCACATTGAGCCTGCAAATGTGTGGGAAAATGTGGGATACAAATGTAACAAACAAATAAATAAAATAAAAATTATAAGGATGCTCGAAAAGAGATTATAGCGCTACCTTTACATGATGTGTTAAAAGATCAACACAAACTATTGTGGAACATTCCTTTCACAACTAGACCCACAAAAAAGTCTAGATACTAAATACAAGATACAGGACACCCTAGGTTTTGACAAACCTCAACTTCCTCATCATTCCATTATAGCACAATCTGCCATGAGGAAAAACAAGAGTTCTAGAGATCACTCTAATTTTCCTCCTACTAAAGATATGAAACTGATGGACCTCCTGGGCAAACGGGTGTACCAAAACACTATGTTGAATATCAGGATCGGTACTCACATTTTTCATTATACTGACTATCTGTTCTCAATTTTAGAGACATTAGGAAAGCTGGTGGAGGGGCTACCTCAAACTTTACAGTCTCCTATACGTGCAGCTCATGATTTATATGACACCTCGATCAGAGGAGCTGCAGTGTGTATTGCTACTAGACGATTAGTATGGTTAAAAGCTTCAGCTTTCCGTGAAAATGTTCATAATAGAGTAGCTGATGCACCGTGTTCAGGAAACAACTTGTTTGGAGACAGAGTCAAGGAAATTATAGACAACATTAAACAGGACTGCCCAACACTTGACACTGTCGAAGATGATAACCTATAAAAACCCCTACGTCACATCTAAGAGGAGGTTTCCATCTCGAAAACAATATCCATATCCTATATAATAAATGTCACCACCCAGGGCCGGTATTAGCAAGTGCGGGGCCCTAAGCAGACCAATTTGGTGGGACCCCATCCTAGCCCTGCCCCATTGATAAGATTATTCCATTTTTAGAAAATTTTATTTATGAAATTTCAAATAAGGACAAATGAAGCTAAACTTGAACAAAAAAACTGATTGAAATAATAAGCACAATGCTATCATGAAACCTCCCCTCCCCAGAAATTATTCAGTTCAAGTCCACTACAATTAGTAGTTCCAATTCTCATAACAAAGAAGAATAAAGGAAAAATATTAAGAAAAGATCCAGTACTTTCAAATTCCCCTATTACTCTGTAACCCATCAAACCAGAGAGGCAAGTAGCCACATCAGTTACTAAAATAGTTTGAACTGATTGTACCTACTTTATATCAGATTTTGCTACTTCATGATTTCCATTCTCAGATTTTAGCTTAGTAATCTTTTCTTCCTGTGATTGCAGTCTAGCTTCCAAATTTATTTATATTTATTTATTGCATTTGTATCCCACATTTTCCCACCTTTTTGCGGGCTCAGTGTGGTTTACAATACATTATGAATGATGGAAATACAGTTTGTTACAATTCGGTTATGGATTACATTGTGAAGAGTTATACGAGACAAAATCAAATTATCGTTAAGGAATATATCAATGGAAAAGAACATTGAAACATTGGAAGGAAAACAACGGGAAACTAGAGGGTCTGAGGACAATATATAATATATAATAACGAAAAACATATGGTATACATTTTCTGTGATTAGAGGTATGAGTGTGGTGAGAATTCAGGATTGAGAATTCATAAGTGGATGTGTTGATGTATAACTGAACAGTGAGTGTGGATTTTATATGTTTTGGTTAATTTGAGGTGTCATATCATTAATTACTGGAAGCAGTGTTTTAGCTAAATCTGCTATTACCATCCAAATTTTTATCAGGAGAAATATCTGCAGATCTATGTGAAAATAACCCAGATATGTTATAAACAGCCTCTTCCAAGCCAGAAGATCTTACTTGCTCAGCTTCTCCAGCAACTAATGTTGTTGGGCCAAATTCCTCTCAGGGAGGCAGACATTTCCAACCCTTGCACCGTCCACAAGCGTCGTTAGATGAGAGAGACAGTTCTCCTGATCTCCTGCCTGCATGGAATCCGATTTCGATTTGGCATAAGTGCACAACTGTTGGCGTCAGCAACGATGGCTCACCTCACGTCCTCACCACCTCCGACCAGGCTCCAGCTTTTCCCGCTCAGTGACTCCCGCCCTTGCGTCCGGAAACAGGAAATACATCAGAAGGCAGGACATTGAGCGGGAAGCTGGAACCTGGTGGTGAGCCGTCGCGCTGCAACTGTCTGTCGTCGCCGTCGGGGGCAGGGTCGTCGCTGCCTGGGGCTGGCTTGCTGGCATTGCTCAGTTAGTCACCGGGGTCCGGGGACTCGGGAGCTGACGGCGGGCTCAGCGGGCCCAAGCCGATGGTGGGCGCCACGCCGGTGGTGGCGGGAGCGGAGCGGCTGAGCTGCAGGAATGGGGATCATCTCAGGCGACTAAGGCAAGCAGCGGTGGAGGTCGGAGCAGAGGCATAAGCGAGGCAGAGTTGAGGCATGGGGCCCCCTTAGGCGCGGGGCCCCCTTAGGCGCGGGGCCCTATGCGGCTGCCTTGGTCGCCTCTGCCTAAGACCGGCCCTGTCACCACCAATGTTCTAATGTGGGACTGCCTGTGTCCATGGCTCCTGGAGTTGCTGAGCTAGGTTCCATAGCCAGGATGATGTCACTCACAGCTGATTCCCAGGCAAGGGGAGGAGTAGGGAAACACGCATGTTTCCCTACTCCTCCCCCTGCCTGGGAATCAGCTGTCAGTGCGCCGCTCCATGCCACTTCGGAGCAAGTGGCAGGGAGCGGCGCATCAAAAAACTACAAGCGCCACACCACAGAACCCCCCCCCCCCCCTCAGTGCATCACCCAAGCCTCCCCTGGCACATCAAACACCCTCTTCCCCCCCCCCCCAAAGCACATCAAACACCCCCTCCCCCACCCGAAGCACATCAAACCCCCCCCCCCCCCCAGGCACATCAACCCCCTTGCCACCTGCCACTGGTAACACTTTCTGGCCACTGCTGTTTCCCCTGTTGAGCAGCAGCGGCTGCTACAAAAAGAAAAAAAAACATAAATGTTTTCAAACCCAGCCCAAATCATTCACAAATGCCCGAGTCTTAAAACGCAGTCCCTGCAGCCGCTCCTCCTCTCGCCTCCATGTCACTGCCCCTGGAGTAAGACCCCGGAGGAGCGCAGCGACATGACAGGCGAGAGGAGGAGCGGCTACAGAGACTGCATTTTAAGACTCGGGCATTTGCAAATGATTTGGGCTGGGTTTAAAAACATTTATCGTTTTTCTTTTTGTAGAGGCCGCTGCTGCTCAACAGGAGAAGCAGCAGCAGCCGGACAGTGTTACCACTGGCAGCTGCGGGTGGCGAGGTGGATTGATGTGCCGGGGGGGGGGGAGGGGAGAGTCGCTGGACATGGGTAGCTGGAGGGAGGGAGGGGAGGGTTGCTGGACATGGATGGCTGGAGGGGGGGCAGGGGAGAGGGAGGTGGGGAGGGGGTCCTGAGACCAGAGAGGTGGGGGTCAGGATGGGGGGGCGCTGCGAGAGGGGGGGTGGGGGCTCACACTCACTCACTCACTGTCTCTCGCACACTCCCTGTCTATCACACTCTATCTCTCTGTCACACACACACAGTCTCACACACATAGACACTGTCTGTCTCTCACACCCTCTCTCTCACACAAACACACACACACGCTGTCTGTCTCATTCTCTCTCTGATACACACACTCCATCTCTCACACACACTCTCTCTCAAACATACACACTCCGAGGAAAACCTTGCTAGCGCCGTTTCATTTGTGTCAGAAACGGGCCTTTTTTACTAGTAATAAATATTTGTCCAATTATAAAAACAATAAGCAAAATAGACCACAACATCAAAAAAGATCATAGAGAGAAAGAAGACGGAATAAACTATCTACTTCTCTGGTTATGAAACCAAATCCTACTTTTTGCCCTACATCTACAGCGGAGATACCAGTGGGTGGGCGAGTTCAATTTTTCCCACAAGCTTGGTCAAACATAACAACGGACAATTGGGTTCTTTCCATTATTCAGAACGAATATCTAATTCTTTTTTCCTCCCCACCATCTTTCAGTCACCGAGTTCTTACTCAGATACCAGCAACTCATATTCAGTTGTTACAGAAGGAGATCAATCGATTTTTAGTGATCAATGCATCGAACCAGTTCAAGAGAGTCACCAGAATACCGGGTTCTACTAAAGGTTTTTTCTAATACCAAAGAAAAGGGGGGTCTTCGTTCTATCCTTGATCTCAGACCATTAAACAAATTTGTGAAAAAAGAAAAATTCTGAATGACCACCCTACCGATGATTCTGCCACTCTTGTATCACAACTCATGGCTGGTATCTCTCGATCTCCAAGATGCCTACCTTCATATACCAATTCACCAGGCATCAAGAAGACATCTTCACTTCCCAATACCGGGTGCAACCTTTTGGCCTATCATCATCCCCAAGAGTATTTACCAAATGTATCATAAGAGTGGTGGCTTACCTCTGTCAACAAGGGATAAGGATATTTCCTTATCTAGACGAATGGTTAATTTCAGAACAAACAGCTCAGGATGTACTCCAATATTTGGAATAAACAACATCTTTATTGAGGATCTTGAGATTCCTTATAAACGAACAAAAATCCAAATTGTTACCAGTTCAAAAGAATCAGGTTTTTTTTAATCATTTATTTATAATTTTTCATTTTACAAGGGTCACTTGCAAACAGTAATACAGAGATGACTGCACAAGATAAGAAGAAAACAATCCCAACTAGATATATGGATTATATACAATCTTTCTCTTTCTTAGACCACAAAGTGAAGAAAAATAGGGAGAGTGAGATAAGACAAGGAGATCAATTAAACAGTAAAGAGAAAAAAAGAAAACATGGTATTAACCTGATTATCCCCAGATATTACTCATCTAATTCATTATTCTACATTGATCATTTGGTTGGCTTCTTCAAGACCAAATACGGTGTATAGTCAGTTCATTTCATTGAGAACATACTTATTGTCCAGATTTTAGTTAGAAATAATACATCTGATTACATTCTCTCTCTTTTAAAAACCAGAAATTATTTAACAATACATATACTTAAGTCTCTAATTCAAATCCCACTGATTAAAGCAATCCCATTTTTCACAGGTTTCACTCCTTTTGAAGAAATAATTAAGGAAATATTTCTGAGGAACTCTGGGAAAAACAATAATCTCGACATTAATCATCCACAATAACATCCACCTTATCATTCAAAGTTTCTGGTCCATTATCATTTTCAGGATCATAACCACTTCTAGCTTGTGTAGAACTTCATTTCTTATATCAATTTTTCACTCTCAAAGGGTTCAGTCAAATTGTCCATGTAACTCTCCAATAAGATTATATCTGAAACAAAGTTATTTACTATCGCCATCGGGTCCCAAAGCGCTTTCCAGAAGGCATTCAATGTAACCTCCACGGAAGCCAAAAACTCCAAGGTGATTTCTCTTGAAGTGTTTAGGAATGGTTCCGCCGATTCGGGTTCTGCTGTAAACGTCCTCCGTTTCAGCATATGCCTCTAACTCACTCCTCCACTCCTTTGGACATGGTGGTTGAATAATTTGGGAGCGATGGAGTTGTTTTTCCAGGTCCAAGAGCGTCAACGCTCCTTCGCCGGCGCTAATCAAAGGACTCGCCAACCCTTTCATCTGTGGGCAGTTCAAAGCACAGCGGTCCCGCACTTGCTGCTCAGGGGACAAAACGCTGGCCATCAGCGGCTGACCACCGGTTGTTCCCTTCCTCTCAGTTAAGGAAAGTGCAATTGCAGAGAGAGAATTTACATAAAGAAGACAAAATTTCAGAGGGTAGCTGGGCATACGAACTTCAGGTCACCATCTTACCACTCTCCCAGTTTGGGACACTCTTTATCTGGTTTCTCCTCAGAGGCCTATCTGATAGGGGTAACCCTTCAGCATAGCCCTCTGAGTCATTGAAACACAGAAGCCCCTCCATCATTACAAGGTGGTGTCCCTTCGCAGTTGAAAAAAATCAGTTTTATCGGGGCAATCATCAATACTTTTCTGCAAAAAAAGCATTTCTCCCCATAGCCAGAGCACAACAGATTCAGATTTTATTTTATTTTTTTATTTATTGAATTTGTATCCCACATTTTCCCACCTATCTGCAGGCTCAATGTGGCTTACAGTGTAGTTATAAACAAAAAAAAAAACAAAACAGCACCACGGGCCTTTAAAAATGGAACACAGTTCTTTAATGAATGAGCCTTGACAAAAAGACCCGACACGGGCCGTGTTTCGGTGACTAGCACCTGCGTCAGGGGTCCATTTGGATACAGAAAGTGAAAGTGCCTTGGTGCTTTGTAGCTTTTACTATATGAGACGTGGGGACCCCTGACGCAGGTGCTAGTCACCGAAACACGGCCCGTGTTGGGTCTTTTTGTCAAGGCTCATTCATTAAAGAACTGTGTTCCATTTTTAAAGGCCCGTGGTGCTGTTTTTTTTGTTTGGACTTTAGTTTGTACTTCGTTCCCTCTCTTTTGTTATATTACAGTGTAGTTATGACATAGTCTACAGGATATCAGATACAATTTGTAATGTGCAAAGATTAAATCAGATACAATTGTGATTATTAGGTTTAGCAATCATTGTCTAGGATTGGTCCCGAGTCCACAGAGGCAGTGGGTTCCCAAAGAATACACAATCCACACGAGTTTGGATATATAAAGTATATATTTGCAGATATGTATAGGCTCACAGCACTTAGTACAGGTAACTGGTACAGGGCTGTATCTGTGTGTGTTTAGGGAGAGAAAGAAAGGATAGGGTGTTTGTTCAGAGGAAGAGAGAAGCCTTGGGGTTGTGCTGCAAGAGGTATATATGTGTGCAGAGAGAAAGGAAGAGAGAGAAAAACTGCCAGCCCCCAGAGCTCTGGGGCTCAAGATGGTGTGAGCAGAGGGAAAGAATGAGAGAGAGATGCAAGCAGAGTTCTGGGCTCTGTTGCACAGAGAAAGACAGAGAGAGACGTAGTGCCCCGCTGCAGAGAGAAGTGCCCTGGACAGAGAGAAGTCCCCTGAGCATGTGCTCTGCTTTTATACCTCAAGAACAGAAAGAGATCAAAAACTTATCTTCCTTCCCAGCCAAACTCCAGTGTACCTTCTCTGAAGTCAGGAAAGGTGACCAATTTCACATATTAATTTCTCATCTACACAAAGTTTCCTTCACAGCGACAAGAACATTGTTAGTACTTCTTCGTCATATGGCAGCAACAATACCTGTAGTTCCTCTTGCAAGATGAATTGATTTGCACTGGTTAGACAGAAGTACTCACACATCTAAGCACACGTCCAAAGCTGCCACTGCACTCCAATCCCCAATCTCTCAGTTAATAGATCCTTGGAGAACAAAACATCCAGAAGTGAGAGACTACATACATTTCTCCCCACCTCACAACAGTTTCTCTAGAATCGATTATTTTCTCTTATCTTCCTCAATGCTTTCATTAGTACAAGAGACTAATATATGTCCAACTGTAATTTCTGACCATGCTCCAATCACATTAAATCTTTCTTCATGCCAAAATATAAGCACCAAATCCCCTATATGGCGTATGAATGCTAATCTTCTATCTGATGCAAAAGACTTTATTCACGAATTTTTTCAAACAAACTCAGATTCCACAATTTCCACTCTTATAGTGTGGGAAGCCTTCAAAGCCACTTTGAGAGGTGAGATGATCTCTATTACAGCGTTCAAAAAGAAAGAACAAAATGCCTTACTTGAAAGGCTAGAAAAACAAATTAAAGAAAGTGAGGGCAATTTTCATACCACACAAGACAGAAAATTCTTAACCGAACTGTATCAACTTAAATATCAATATAACAGAATAGTTAGTGAATCAGCCACTCAGGAAATTTTTCAAACTAAATTACACTACTATAACAGAAATAACAAAAGTGGTAAGATTCTAGCTAATTATCTTAAACATAAAAGATCTAAAGCTCATATATCATCTATAAAAAACAAACAATCAGAACAAAGTAGTAACTGCACCAGTTGACATACTGAAATCGTTTCATCAATTTTATGACACTTTATATACGTCTGAGGCAGATGAAGACTACACAAAAGCCAAAACCTTCCTCACACATCTTAAACATCCACAATGGTCTGATTCAGACAATGAAAATATGTCTAAAACATATAATATAAAAGAACTTCTTCAAGCGCTCAAAGATCTTTCCCCTCACAAAACACCAGGCCCTGATGGCATTCCTGTGGAATTCTACAAAATATTTCACAGTTCTCTTTCTACTGTCCTTCTCCAATTATATAATGATCTAGATCCCACAAATGTCTCCACAAGTAGATTTACTGAAGCTATTATTACAGTAATTCCTAAACCTAATAAAGATCCTCAAATAGTACAGAATTACAGACCCATCTCCCTCCTTAATACAGATTACAAGATTTACGCAAAATTAATTGCAAACAGATTAAAGGAAGTAATTAGTAAAGTTATATCTCCAAACCAAATAGGCTTTATGCCAAACAGACTAATATCAGACAACACTAGGTTGTTCTTTCACCTGCAACAAGCTTCCAAGACCCAGGATTATCCTATTGTAGCAATGTCGTTAGATGCAGAAAAGGCATTTGACAGAGTAGAATGGCGATACCTATTCCAAACTTTAAACTGGTTTGGGGCATCTTCTGATTTTATAAATAAAATCAAAGTTCTTTATACCCGTCCCACTGCCAGAATAATTGCCAATAATCATTTATCTGAGAATATAGCGCTACAAAGAGGCACGAGACAAGGATGCCCCTTGTCTCCATACCTATTCAATCTGGCTTTGGAACCACTTCTTCTTGCCATTAACTCTCACGCTGAAATAACAGGAATTACTTGTCAAAATAAACAGTTTAAAATTTCCGCTTACGCAGACGATATACTCCTCTATATCTCTAATCCAGCGACTTCTCTTCCTCCCCTTTTCTCCCTTATACAATCCTTCTTGTTTTTTTCTGAATACAAAATTAATCAATCCAAAACAGAAGTTCTGCCGCATAACGTACACACGGTACCTGATCTAATCCAACCATACAATCGTGCATGGTCCTCTAAAGGACTTTGATACCTTGGCATTGATTTACACTACACACTACAAGACACTATTAAATACAACAGCAAAAAATAGTCAAATTCCTCAAGGACCTTATTCTGCAATGGCATCCTTTACATACCTCTTGGTGGGGCAGAATAGAGACCATTAAAATGATGATTTCCCCCAAAATAAACTTTGTATTAAGTATGATTCTGGTCCTTTTCCAACCCTCATTTTATAAACAAATAGAAAAACTCCTGACCACCTTCCTTTGGAAATCTAAAATCCCCAGAATTTCCTTAAAAAATTAAAAGCTCCAAGGGAAGAACTCAGAGTCTTCTTTCCTGATTTCATATTATACCACAAAGCATTTATTGCTCAACAAGGCTGTCACTGGTTTCCTTTTGAAAAAGAATACGTCCCTATATGGCTACAATTAGAACAATCTTTATTCCGCTCCTTTCCTATGCATCATCTCATTTATATGACCACTGTTCCTTTCAAGATAGACAATCCTATAATTAACTACACCAAAGTTTGTTTGCAGAATCTTGACAAACCCATTCCCTCTACATCACAAATAACTATCTGGAATAACTCCAAATTCCAAATCAACAAAAACACATTTCATTGGGAATCTTGGACTAATTGTAACATATGGACTATTAAAGATCTTTGCCAAAAAAGCCGAAATAACTTATTATCTTTCCAGGAACTTCAAACTTCCATTGGTTACAACTGTCACATTTTATTTAAAAAAACTGGTTTATTGTCACCTGATCTTATTCAAGAACCTTCTATATACCAGTTTGTTGAAATACTATTGCATAAAGGCCGTATAGCTTCTACAATACACTACAAAGTCAATTCTATGCTACAGGAGACATGGGAAATAGAAACTAAACACAACCTTCCTAACCCTATGCAACCTAAACTTTGGTTATCTCTGACAAGGCCGCTTGCTTTGGCAAATGTTATGCAGTCAATGTTTTTCTTATATTATAGAGCAGTATGGACCCCACGTAAAATACATAATGCAAAGCTATTAACAACTAATTTATGCTGGCATTGCCAAGCTAACATAGGCACACTAGTGCATATGTTATATGAATGTGAAAAAGTTAAACCTTTTTGGCAATCAATATGGAAAATATGTGCGATCTTCAAATTCAACATAAACCTTAATATTTCACTGATAATATTCAAGTCCTGTTCATCTGATATTTGTTTAACAGATCATTATAGTATACTATTTGATATATTAATCACTATAGGCCAGCAAATAGTATTAGCAAACTGGAAAAACTTGGCTCATCTAAATGAGCATTTTTGGTGGCAATTCCGCGCATCTAACAGGAGCCATCAACAAGAAGAACCTAATATGGTCATCTCTCAAAGACTATACAAACACCCTGTAATGATGGAATCACACACACTGAATTAGTATATTCTTTCCTCTGCACAATATGTACATGTATTTTGTACTTTCTATACTACATTGTAATTTGCATTTTTGTTTCTGTATGAAAATGTAATAAAATTTCTGGGAAAAAAAAAGAATTGATTTGCACTCTTCTGACCACTGACAGGTCAGTTATGACCCATGAACTGCATAGCTAAAGGCTCAAACTTAAAATGCCTGAGAGCTGCATCTTTCTGTACTTTCTGCTGAAAGCTGTGAATTCGAGGTCATGCTGATCTACAGCAAGGAGCGCTCTTCCCCTCCCTGACAGAGTTGGTGCCACTGACTCTACATCACAAGGACACTAAGAATGTATACACAGTTTGAAAGTGAAGATGTGTTGAGGTTACTAGACAAAACAATGATAAGACCTGGGTCTTTGAGAAATTCCTGTGGCAAAATGATGGCTACAATCTCCTGTAAAAGGACTTGTTATAAGATGCTGTGTTCCATAACATTCAGATAGTGTGTTCCATTCTATGTAAACAATGCAGTACGACAGAAATTAGCTGAAGTTGCAAGCTGCATGATTTGGGAGGGAATTGATGCCCAATCCATTGTACAATCCATTGTACAAAACTGTTGTATTGTATTTAGGCAGAGGCTAAAATGATCAACAGTGAGTAAATCTTTACAGAGGTGGTCTCTTTCTCCCTCTCATAACAAATTGCTATTTGTTATTGCCTGATTGCTTTGTTATTATCTAAATTGGAAGGAACATAGCCTCTGTCTTCTCTGCCACCCCATATCTTGGGGGTGGCTGGTCCACTATATCTTGGGGTGGGTGTAAGGAGGCAGGAACCCTATTGCCCCACTTGTCCAAATGATATATTTCTTATGGTAAGTAGTAGGATCAGAGAAAGAATTCCCACATATTACAGCTTTCTCTGAGACTAGGTGGTTATCAGAGGGGACCATATAACCACAGACTCCACAAAAAAACATTTGGTAGCAGAGGATGGTTTGTTTAATGTCAGTGGACAGCACTGCACATGTTGATTATTGCTGAAGAGATATGAGGTACTACTAGGTTACAAATGCTTAACAAAAAACTGACCCATATCATTTTAAAGGTTGTAGGTTGAGCTTTGTGCAGACGTCAGAATTCCAGAACAGTGTTTGGCCTTTTCTGCTAATATACTCTGACAACCACATACAACTGATTTGACAGAGGTAGTAATACTCCATTCTGCATAAAGCTGCTGTGTGTGAGAGATGACTGATTCTAAGTAGAATTTCTCTGTACCTTGAGATCTTATATTCTATCCTTACAGCTGGGAAGTTGAAAACACATTAGTGCAACCTTCTTGGAGATACAAACTCATGGGTCAGGAATAATGCAGATGCCCTGACCACTAGCCTATTGCAAGGTATACGTTATAGCTAGGCCACAGCTCAAAAAAACATTAGAAAGGTGTACTTTTGGAGCGGGGGGAGGGGGCATCTCAGGAGATACAAACAGTGGATACAGAGTGGCCTATACCAGTCTTTCAAATCTGAGGTGAGAATAGGTCTGTGGACTAAGTACATGGCACTTGAAGTTGGGGTTGTGGGTATTGGGTTGTCATCATTATATGGATTTGCATATAATTTTTCATAGCACCTCACCTCACCGACTCCCAAGGGTAGAAATTGCGTAGCTGGTTGGTTGTGTCCTAACCTGATGGAGTGTGCAGGAACGGGCTATGTGCAGTATCGACACGTGTGAACTGTGTATTACTCCAAAGTGACACATCAATTGTACACACTCACTATAGTGATGAGCTATGACAGTGATTCAAATGAGGGCAACGGTTCCGATGGTCATGTTTTGATGACCATGGGAATGTTCTGAGAATGAGTTGCTAGGGGTTTAGTACCATTTATAGCCGTGAGTTGAGATGCATTGTCCCTTACTGGATGTACGTACAAGATGGGCTTCCCTGACAGGTGGAGGCCTAGGTTAGGCCGTTACATGTTTTGGATGTCAGGGAGCACAGAGATAAAGATGTTTTGCTCCCTATGTGGGGATACCATAGGGAAATTTTGCCACTTTCCACTATGTACAAACTTCATACAGTACACCGTGGCCCTGATGTGAGCTACCTTGGCCGGTCAGCTGATGTGACCCTTGCAGTTGTTTGTGTGCACAGGATGCTGCGTTTTACCCACTCAAAGGAAAACTATTAGGAAAAGCTGACAGGGCTACTGGATGGGGAGGGGGCCAACACAGCTGCACTACTGGAAGGTGCACCGTGTGGTAGGCTTGCTCTTATTGTGTAGCATTTACAGTACTTTATAATAGCAACTATTTTAGAGCATGTGTGAGGAGACCTTGCCAGTTCTCATCAGCCTGCAGGCACTGGTCGTGACATGCTGCCTCATAGCCACCAGAGTAGGACTTGAGCCTTTACCATCTACTGATTGTTTGGCAGGACAGAGGGGCAAACACAATACTAGCCGCATAGTCATTTGCTTTGAAATTACCTTAAAGTGACTGTTGCGCCCGGAGGAAGTGATGTCACGAGCCTGGATGGTCGCCTAGATCTATAGCTCCGACGTAACCCTCTTCTTTATAGCTAAAATAGCGATTACTTGCCCTTGGAAGCGTGTCAGATTTGCCTCCCAAAGATCCCTGTGCAGCAAAGACGCAACTGCGGTGTTCCATTTTGCTAGAAATGGCACCGGCTCGAAGGGAGAGTGATCGCCCCTCGAACTGGCATGGAGGCCGGACACCACGATGCCATGTGCTATCCTCGGCTCCCGCCTCTCACTCAGACTCAGACTCTGCAATGTCACTGCCTGATGCTGGCAAAGCTCCATCTAAACGCGGGATGTCTAAAGATTTAACAAAATTTCTAACAGAGATCCGCGAGGAAATAAAAGCTTCCAAAGAGGAAATCTTGGAAAAGATGGAGGGCCTGAGTGTAGACCTCCGGGAGCTGGGAGGCCGTGTAGAAGATTTGGAGGCACGAGTTGATGATCAAGCGGAGAAGATCACTGAGACGGAGTCCCAACTATCGCAGGTACTGGCGGACTACGCGGAACTACAGTTCAAAGTGGACGACTTAGAAAATCGGGGACGCCGTAATAACTTACGGTTTCGAGGAGTCCCAGAAGCGGCAGATCAGGAGGATGTCGGTGTGATAGTTAAATTGCTTTGTGGCAAGCTGCTTGGCAATCCTGATGTCGCCATCGAGCGCGCGCATCGAGCGCTGGGAAAGTGACAGGATAACCGCCCAAGAGATCTGGTGGTTTGCTTCTCTTCTTTTAGCATCAAGGAACAGGTGTCCTCTAGATTGTACACTTGTCTTTAGATTGTTCTCTTGTAAGCTCTTTGAGCAGGGACTGTCCTTCTATGTTTAAATTGTACAGCGCTGCGTAACCCTAGTAGCGCTTTAGAAATGTTAGTAGTAGTAGTAGTGTTGCAGCGGGCGCGGCAAGTACAGCTCATTGAGTATAATGATGCGCAAGTGCGGGTGTTCCAAGACCTGTCGCTAACATTGCGCCGTGAAATGAAACCAGCCTTAGATGTCCTAATAAAAAACAAGATTCCCTACCGTTGGGCATTTCCTTTCGCCCTCTATTTTACGGTGGGAGGCCGTTTGCATCGTATTCGCTCCTATGCTGAAGCTTGGACGATCCTACTTGGTATCAACGGATGCCCCACCAGTTGCAATAGCCACTGCAACGAAGGCTAAACTTCAAAAGTGGACACGAGTTCTGCACAAGTCCAAGAATGCCAGAAAGGGAACATGAAGGACCTGCCAGATAGCGTCTAAATGACTAAGTATTGTTCATTATCTTTGTCATGCAGGCCATTTCTTTAGAGTAGTGTCTCTTGTTATCCTGTTTGAGTCACATGATTTGTAAGTTAGATCTAATTGAGATGTATGAATAGACAAATGAGAGGGGGGAAATGGGGGGTGGGAAATGATGATGTGTGGGCACCCCGGAGTAGTGGAAGGGGTTCACATGGGCTGGCTTGTATAGCTATAAATTGAAATGAGGGTTGCGGGTGGGATTGGTTCTGGGTGGTTGATACAGGTTTGTGGGCTCTTTCTCTGTTATATCCTAGACAGGGCATTTTGTCCCCTTTCTAGAGGAGGTTGTGGGGGGGGGGGGGGGGGGGGGAGGTTGTGGGCGGGTGGGAGGAGGAGATTGGGAGCTAGTTAGGGGGATGTAGGATGTAGGGTAGTATGGGGTGGGATGTGAGAGGGGTAAGATGGGGCGATATGGAGGGGGGAAGGAGGTTTTAAAGGTATGGATGATTTGTAAGGTACTCGTTCACTTTGTCAGCCATGAGAGCGGATCAGTGCAGACTCTATGGTAGATTTTAAAATACTCACCTATAACGTAAAAGGGCTGAACTCTCCATATAAAAGACATGCCCTCCAGAGTGAACTACGCCAGATGAACCCACAGGTGGTATTCTTGCAGGAAACTCATTTGTTAAAGCGCCATGAGGGCCTACTGCCTTCTAAGTTATATCCAGGAGTGTATTGTGCTTCGGATGCAAAGGGCACTAAGAAGAGAGCCATTCTATTTCATAAAGAGGTACAGTCTTGCATGTGAGGAGGGACCCTGAGGGGCGGTTCCTTTTTCTACATCTCTTGTTGGAGCTAGTGTGTATGCGCCCAATGTATGGCAGGAGGAGTTTTTTGTGCGTCTCCAGAGGAACCTCCAGAATTTTGCTCGGGGCAAGCTTTTATTGGCGGGAGATTTCAACGCCACTATGCAGCCTGGCATGGATAGATCAGCTCCTCCTGCTCCGACTGACTATAAAAATTTCCCAGGCCTTGAGAAATCTGGTGGAAGGTCTGGGCCTCTATGATGGGTGGAGGCTGGGACACCCCAGGGGTAGGGATTATACCTTCTACTCTCAGGTGCACCTTTCATACTCCAGGTTAGATTATGTCTTTCTGGATAAAACTCTGTCGGAAGGGGGAGGGGACGCGTTCATTGGTCATATTACTATCTCTGACCATGCTCCGACCTGGGCAATAATCCCCACCTTAAGGGAGGAGAAACGAGACCGAAGATGGACATTTAACAATTGTCTGCTACAAGACCCACAGATTGTGGCTAACTTCCTTCCGGTTGTGAAGGAGTACTTTGCTCTCAATTTGGATTCGGGGCCATCCCTGGGCACCATTTGGGACGCCTTTAAAGTGGTTATTAAGTAACATAGTAGCATAGTAACATAGTAAATGACGGCAGAAAAAGACCTGCATGGTCCATCCAGTCTGCCCTACAAGATAAACTCATATGTGCTACTTTTTGTGTATACCTTACCTTGATTTGTACCTGTCCTTTTCAGGGCACAGTCCGTATAAGTCTGCCCAGCACAATCCCCGCCTCCCAACCACCAGCCCCACCTCCCACCACCGGCTCTGCCACCCAATCTCGGATAAGCTCCTTAGGATCCATTCCTTATGAACAGGATTCCTTTATGTTTATCCCATGCGTGTTTGAATTCTGTTACCATTTTCATTTCCACCACCTCCCGCGGGAGGGCATTCCAAGCATCCACTACTCTCTCTGTGAAAAAATACTTCCTGACATTTTTTCTTGAGTCTGCCCCCCTTCAATCTCATTTCATGTCCTCTCGTTCTTCCGCCTTCGCACCTCCGGAAAAGGTTCGTTTGCGGATTAATACTTTTCAAATATTTGAACGTCTGTATCATATCACCCCTGTTTCTCCTTTCTTCCAGAGTATACATGTTCAGGTCATCAAGTCTCTGCTCATATGTCTTGTAACGCAAATCCCTTACCATTCTCATAGCTTTTCTTTGCACCGCTTCAATTCTTTTTACATCCTTCGCAAGGTATGGCCTCCAAAACTGAACACAATACTCTAGGTGGGGCCTCACCAACGACTTATACAGGGGCATCAACACCTCCTTTCTTCTGCTGGTCACACCTCTCTCTATACAGCCTAACAACCTTCTAGCTATGGCCACCGCCTTGTCACACTGTTTCGTCGCCTTCAGATCCTCAGATACTATCACCCCAAGATCCCTCTCCCCGTCCGTACCTATCAGATTCTCCCCGCCTAACACATACGTCTCCCGAGGATTTCTATTCCCTAAGTGCATCACTTTGCATTTCTTCGCATTGAATTTTAATTGCCAAACCTTAGACCATTCTTCTAGCTTCCTCAGATCCTTTTTCATGTTTTCCACTCCCTCCCGGGTGTCCACTCTGTTACAGATCTTAGTATCATCCGCAAATAGGCAAACTTTACCTTCTAACCCTTTGGCAATGTCACTCACAAATATAATATAATATAAGTGTGCTAGTCAACAAAATAGGGCTCATAGAGAGCATTTGACACAATGTATGGAAAGAGTGGCTGAACTAGAGAGTAGATATAGGGCCTCAGCCTCGATAACTGATTTTAGAAAGCTACAAGAGGCGAGACTGGAAGTGAATGCGCTGCATGAGGAGAGCCTGCAATTTGCTCATGCCAGAGTGAAGCAGGTGTATTATGAATTCTCAAATAAACCTGGACGACTGTTGGCCATGAAACTTAGGCAGTTAAAAGCAACTAGACATATTGTGAGAGTGAAAGATGGGAGAGGGGGCCTGTTACATAAATCTGCTCAGATCAGGGAGCGATTTGCCCAATTTTATGAAACTTTGTATAAGGAGGATGCTGCCATACAGACGGGGGAAATTGATAAATATTTGCAGGCTCGTGACCTGGTGGTCCTTTCGGACTTGCAAAAAAGAGAATTGGAAGCTCCGGTGTCATTAAAGGAAGTCTTACAGGTAATTAAAGCATTGCCGACGGGTAAGGTGCCTGGGTTGGACGGCTTCACCAACGAATTTTATAAGACCTTTGCTGGTGAAATGGCTCCATATTTAGTGAAGATCCTTAACTTGATAAGAGAGGGGGCACCGTTCCCCAGGTCTATGATGGAGGCATGGGTTGCGGTTATACCCAAGCCTGATAAAGGTGCAACGGAATGTGCATCATATCGCCCTATCTCTATTTTAAACACTGACGTGAAGATCTTGGCCAAGGTCCTAGCAAACCTAGTTTAGGGGAGATGCTTCATAACCTGATCCATCCAGACCAGGTGAGATTTGTGGCAAAGAGACAGGCTCTGGACAATGTCCGTAGAACTTTGGACTTACTTTATGCAGCTCGGTTGAGAGCCCAGCCAATGGTGCTCTTGGGATTGGATGCTGAAAAGGCCTTCGATCATGTGCACTGGGGGTATTTGGACAAGGTTCTGAGTAGATTTGGGATAGGGCAGGGGTACCGGACCTGGATTCAGGCTCTTTACATGTCACCGCAGGCGTGTGTGAGAATTAATGGTGGAAACTCGAGGGCGTTTGAGTTGGGCAGGGGCACTAGGCAGGGGTGTCCGCTGTCCCCACTACTATTTGCTTTGGCAATGGAGCCGTTGGCGGCGGCAATCCGAAAAAATGTGGATATAAGTGGAGTGAAGGTTGGAGGGTATGAGTACAAGGTCGCATTATTTGCGGACGACATGCTCCTCTCCTTGACTAACCCCTTAACATCTTTACCCAACCTGATGAAAGAGATAGAGATATATTCACGAGTATCGGGATGTAAATTAAATGCAAGTAAGTCTATGAGAATGGAGGTGGGGGTGCCGCCGCAGACGATGGAGGCGTTGAAGACATCTTTTTCCTTTAAATGGACGAGTAGAACTATTACTTATTTAGGGGTCCAGATACCTGAGACTCTGTCTGATTTGTTTACGGTAAACTACCTGCCTGTTCAGCAGGCGGTGTATAGAGACTTGGACAGGTGGGCGCATACGGGCCCATTCTTGGCTGGGGCAGATCGCTACAATTAAAATGAATATTCTACCCCGGCTACTTTATTTATTCCAGGTTATCCCTCTTAAGTTGTCAAGGGCCTTTTTGTCCAGCTTACATGACCGGTTGTTCCGTTTCATATGGAACCAGAAGAGACCGCGATTGCCGAGAGCGGTACTATACAGGAGTAAGCGGGTGGGGGGACTGGGGGTACCCAACCTGTTTTGGTACTACTGTGCTGCCCAGACGCGATCAGCGGTCGAGTGGTTTCGGGGGAAAGATCATAAACTCTGGGTCCGACTGGAACAAGCATTGGTGGGTACTCGGAAACTTGGGCATTTAATGTGGTTACCAAATAAATATAGAGGACAGGTGGGTCATTTTCCTCCATCTGTACAGGCTACTTTTCGTTATTGGGACCATATGTTCTTAGAGCGGCAGCCCCCGGTATCTGGCCTGGCACCAATAGTGGATAACCCTTTGTTTGGGCCGGGATGGGGGTGTACGCCTTTCGGGCGTTGGGCGACTTCAGGCCTGGATATTTTGGGGCAACTGCATGTGGGTGAAAAGTTAGTTCCTTTTGAGACATTACTGGATGACTATAAGCTTCACTTGAGTGATTATTATGCTTATTTACAGTTGAAGCATTTTTTGAAGGGACCAGATTACGTAGGGTGTCTGAGACGAGAGATTCACCCGATGGAGGAGGTGTGCTTGAGGCCCCATAGTACACGAGGATTGATAACTTTTTTGTATGCCCTCTGGATGGCACGTCAAAAGCCCTCTCTACTACAGAGGAGGAGGTGGGAGCAGGAATTAGATTTTACATTACCTGAGGAGCAATGGTTGAAATTGGAAAAGGGAATTTTGAGTTCTGCAAGGTCGGTGGCCATGAAGGAGAATGCTGTTAAAGTATTTTATAGGTGGTACTTCACGCCGGCGTGCCTGCACCGTATGTTTGGGCAGGTGACGGAGAGTTGGCGAAAATGTGGGGCAGTGGGGACAATGGGACATATTTGGTGGACCTGTCCAAAGGCAAAGGTTTACTGGAAAGGAGTGCAATTCCGACTCCAGCTTTGGCTAGGTAGGGCTGTGCGATGGCATCCTCTAGTTTTCTTGCTTGGGCAAAAACCGGAGGGATTTAAATGGCATGAGTGGCTCCTGATGCGAGCGAGTTTACATGCTGCTCGAGCAAACTTGGCGCAGAGTTGGAAGTCGCCCACGGTTCCCTCAGTGAGCAGATGGATAACTAAAGTGCGCTATATATGTGAAATAGAGAGGCTGATCGCTGTCAACAGGAGAACCTTGCCTAAATGGGAGAGAGTCTGGAAACCTTTTTTGAGTACAAAGTTGAGCTGATGGTACCTGGATTGAATAATGGGAGGGACCACCAGAGGAGAATAGAGGGTGGAGGTGGGAGGGTTTATGGGGAGGGTCCAAGGGAAAGGGGGTTACTTTACAAAACCAAAAAATCTTGAAGGACTACTGGATGTTGTTATAACCTTGATATAACTTGACAAACTGTGTTACTTTCTTCTTCTTGATTGGTACGTTTGCCATGTTGAACTATATATGTCTCAGTATGTAATGTACTGTGAAGACTATACTTTGTATTGTATCACTCAGTTTAATAAAGACTTCTACAAATTAAAAAAAAGTGACTGTTGCAGAATTGATCAGAAACTTTGAAGCAGGATATCAGAGTGAGATGGAATCTTCCAACTTGAGTTCTTTGTGTTGCATCTGTCACACCTCTGTGTTAATTACCTTGAAGGTGCTCTGAAGTTCCCCTCCCTTCTTCCTCCAGCCAAAGCCAGAAATCTGAGCCCTGAAGTTCCTCTGGGCAAGTTGTTAAGAGACTGATTGAGGGAGGACCCTGACTCAGAACTACTCTCCCCCCTCCCATCTCCTCTGCTCATTATCTTATCAAAGCCAGAAATCTGAGCCTGAAGATCTTCTGGGCAAGGAGGGTGGGAAGTAATTAGTCGCTAAGAGACTGATTGAGGTAGGACCCTGACTCAGAGCTACTCTCCCCCCTCCCATCTTATCACTGAAACCTGATCCAGTACTGATCTCAACAGCTTGAAAGGCAGACCCTCTTCTTAAGTGAAGAGGCAGATTTATGTTGGGTTGATCAAACCAGAGGGAAAGGTGAATCAAGTAACTTGTCTGTATCAGTCAGGATGCTGACTGGTCTGCACATGGGCAGGCTTTTTGGTTAAGACAAACAATGTTTGGGATGGTTAAGTGCATTTATTGGAAGAACTGTCTGCAAGGAAGCAGAGGATTTAGTGGAAGTTTAAAACCAGTGTTTGTGTGCTACATTCCACGATGACCACATTCCAAAGGGCACTTGTTGAGTCGGATACCTTCCTATTGTCTTTCAAGTACCTTTCCCTGACCATGAGCAACACCCACCCCCTGGGGTGACTTGTTAGTAACCAAGGACAACCAGAGAAGTCAGAAGGAGAAACTGTTTCTGTTTTTTGTTTTGTATTGGCAACTCTGTGAACACTAACATCTTAAGCAAACATAATAAAGACTAAGAAATAAAATTAGCTTAGGGCGACTGTCGCAACTTCCAACCTGAGTTCCTTGGGCTGCACGCATGACACCTCCCTGCTAATTACCTTGAAGGTGCTATGAAGTAGGAATCTTCCAACTTGAGCTCTCTGTGTTGCATGTGTGACACCTAATTACCTTGAAGGTGCTCTGAAGTACCCCCCCTCCCCTCTGCCTCCAGCCAAAACCAGAAACAGGAGCCATGAAGATTCTCTGGGCAAGGAAGGAGGGAAGCAATTAGTCGCTAAGAGACCGATTAAAGGAGGACCCTGACTCAGAACAACCCTTCCCCCTCATCTACCCCTTCTCCCCCATCTCTTCTATCCATTAACCTATCACTGAAACCTGATCCAGCACTGACCTCAACAGCCTGACAGCAAGCTGAAATAACACACAAGACCAGAACACCAGACCCCACTCCAAAGAACAAAGCTTATTTCTCATCCAGTCATCAGAACACGGTCTATTAGTAGGCCAAAGTGAATAGAAACCAAAATGAATACCTGCAAACTACTCCTATTAATCTACTCATTAACATTGATCCACTTAACACTAACCACCCCTCTTGCAGAAAGTAACACTATACGCATACTACACAATCACCAATGATTGATCAGATACACCACAACTCAACAAACTGACAACAACTTAAACAAAGGAAGACCACCAACATGCGGACAACCACCACAGAATGCAAAGAAGGGTCCAAACAAACTCACCTCAAAAGAAACGACAATTAATAAAAGTCCACACAACACCAAACGTAGAAGATCCATTCCAAACAATCTAAGTGGGCAATATCAACTCCAAATCCGCAGTAAACAAAACAGCAATACTAACAAACTGGATCATGGCAGAAGACCTTCACCTACTCTTCATCAATGAAACCTGGATCCATGACCAAAAGGACCCCATAATCCTAGACCTATGCCCTCCAGGGTACAAAATCACACACTGGACCAGAAAGGAAAAGAGAAGCGGAGGCAAAGCACTAATCTATCGATCCCACTTTACCACAGAAACCACTGCCGAGCACATGACATCTCAACTCAAAATGGCCTCAATCAGAATCCACAACAAAAACTTTCGTGATCATTTGAATTGTGTCCTGTTTTACAGACCTCCAGGTAATTGGAACGAAAGCCAGACTAACTTCATGGACTTCATTTCAAACACATGTGTAACCAACTCCAATGTACTAGTAATAGGAGACATCAACCTTCACTTAGAAGACCCCAACTCAATCAATACTCAAGAATGTAAGGAATTCCTCCAATTATGGGATCTCAAATGGCCACAAATCCAAGCAACCCACGTCAAAGGGCACACACTTGATCTCATCTCACACAAACTCTCAACAGACCAGAACTTAATAATAACAGATATTGAATGGACAGAAACACCCTGGACTGATCACTACAAACTAAACTTATCAATACACTGGTGGAAGAAGAGACTACACCAAATACAAGAACACACATCCTACAGAACAAGAGGTCACGTAGACAAGAAAACATTCTGGCAACAGATATATAACAATGAATGGACAGCACAAACAGACTTCATATACTACCTCATGGAATGGGATAAAAGATGCAAATGCATACTAGATGAAATAGCACCCTTAAGAACAAGATCTTCACGTAAGCATAACTCGATACCATGATTCAACCATGAACTGAAAAAGCTAAAAACACAAGCCAGAAAACTTGAACGAGCATGGAAAAAAAACAAAAGATGAACACACACTCAATACATGGAAACAAGCACAAAGAAAGTACAAATACGCTATAAGACAGGCCAAAAGAGCATACTATAAAACTAAAGTAGGGACAGACTATAAAGACAAGAAGAAATTATACCAAATCGTGAACAAACTCTTTGACACCAACCTGGTAACTGCATTGAATACAGACATCCCATCTACAGATAAACTTGCTAAGTATTTCAACTAAAAATTTGTAAACCTACGCAACACACAACCTCAGGACAACACTGACATCGAAAACGTCCTTAATGAGTTGGACCCAACAACTGGAGAATACCCGGCTGACCAAACCTGGTCAAATTTTGCCCTCCTTACTGTCAATACAGTTGCACGGTCAATCAGCAGGTTCTCCAACACTCACTGTAAACTAGATACCTGCCCTAACTACCTAATGAAATCTGCCCATGACCGCTTCATAGTAGATCTCAGTTCCCACCTAAATTACATGCTACAGCAAGGTCTCTTCCCTAAGGAAAATGGCAATATCCTACTCACACCGATACCAAAAGACACCAAGAAAAAAAAACAAGTGAAATCACTAACTACCGTCCAGTAGCATCTATCCCGTTGTCAGTCAAACAACTTACAGCATATATAAACAAATTCTCAGTATTACATGAATCACAGCACAGAAACAGTACTACTCACTCTCCTAGCCAAATTCAAGCAGGAAATAGCAATAGGCAAAAACATCCTCCTCCTCCAATTCGACATGTCTAGTGCATTCGACATGGTAAACCACAATATATTAATAAGATTACTAGATAAGTTTGGGATTGGTGGAAACATAATTAGCTGGATCAAGGGTTACCTAACCACAAGGTAACCAAACCAAGTACAATCAAACTCAAACATATCATCACCATGGAAAGCAGACTGCGGAGTACCACAAGGATCACCGCTATCACTGATCCTCTTCAACCTAATGATGACCCCACTAGCCAAGTCCTTATCCTACCAAGGCCTTAACCCCTCATCTATGCAGACGATGTCACAATATACATCCCTTACAAATCTAAACTGTCAGAAATCACCAACGAAATCAAGAACAGCTTGAACATCATGGTTCATGGGCAAATGCATTCCAACTAAAACTCAACAAAGAAAAAACACATTGTCTTATCCTCTCATCCCAACACAACGCGGACAACCCCACAACTATCAACACCCCAGATTGCACCCTTCCTATCTCAGACAGCCTGAAAATCCTCAGCGTTACACTGGACCACAACTACATCCACAACAAAGAAAATGTTCCACTCAATGTGGAAACTCAAACGCCTGAAACAATTCTTCCCAAGAGTGGTTGTTCAGCGCATCTGTCAACACAAAAATATTCAGACCGCCAACATACAGAGGCATTTTCCCTCTTTTAAATCTCATTTCTGAACATAATATAAAAATAATAACATATTTTAAAAATTCATAGATTAAAAAAACCAATAAAAAGAAATATTATAAAAGTTATTAGGTTGATAATCTTCAATTAATCTGGGTCCTTGTAGAGCGTTTAGAATATAATACTTTAACCATTTGGAGAAACTGCACAACAGAAAACATAAAGGACCATTAAACACGATCAAATGATTTCTCGGCATCTAATCCTATAGCAATGACCGGTTCAGAAGAATTTTGTACACCTAAAATTATATGTTAGTAAACAGTCTGGTATTATGACACTATAGTCTCCCATGCATAAATCCAGATTGATCATTCTTAATTAGTTTTTCAATAGAAATCAAACAAAATAAAACATGGAAAAGAAAATAAGTTGATACCTTTTTTATTGGACATAACTTAATACATTTCTTGATTAGCTTTCGAAGGTTGCCCTTCTTCCTCAGATCGGAAATAAGCAAATGTGCTAGCTGACAATGTATATAAGTGAAAACATTCAAGCATTGCTATGACAGTCTGACAGGGTGGGAGGAGGGGGGTGGGTAGGAAGTATGCATGGGGACATCAAAGCATATCATTGATATTCTAACAGGGTGGGTGTGGATAGGTGAGGGGAGGGTGATCAACAGAGGTATCATCTTATTTTCTTTTCCATGTTTTATTTTGTTTGATTTCTATTGATAACCTTAAGAGTGGACTAACACGGCTACCACACTCCTCTACTTAAGATGGAAGATACCGCATACAGCCGCATGAAAAAGCAAATGAACAAACTTTTGGAAAAAGAAACAAAAAGTGAACAGTCATCTTTACTTTCTGACAATCTGCAAGAAGAATGACATCATTCCCAAAGGACTGAGGATCAAAAATCCTTTGCCTACTACTTACAATTCTGACTATGCAGAGAAACTCTGCAAGCGCACTAGTCAGAAACTGAGAAATGAACTTATACATCAACTCTACAAGAAAAAAAGAATAATACAAACCCAAAGGGATGTAACCATGAGGAACATGGAGGAATTACATCCACACCTTGTGAACCAACTTAAAGAGGACCTACATAACATCCAAGGAGAAAAACAATACATTGCTATCCGCAAAAAGGAAATAAAGCTATATTCTCTTCTTCAAAATCAAAGAGAGAGAAACTGCTTATCCTTGAATAGCTACAGCTCTGCAGAACCAACAGCTCCAGACACTTTGGAGACACTTGGATACACATCTGAGGCATGTGAAAATCAGAGCCCAAACAAACCAGGGAATACTGATCACACCTTTACAGATGCAAACCAAATGGGGATAATAAACCTCTCGAACCATCAATTATCACAACATGAGATCTCTGTGCTTTCCAAAGGGCTCTCATTCTGCCCATTTATATACAAGAAAGCCACAGACAGATGTAGCTACCTCCACAACTCCAGCTTCCACCCTTCACATACAAAAAGATCCATCAATTACAGCCAAGCCACAAGATACCACCGTATCTGCTCTGACCCAGGGATGTGTAAAAATGTCTAAAAGATTCAATAATTATTTCTGATTTATTATTATTTCTGTCTATATGTGAATGCCCATCGAATTCTTCAGAAAAATGCGTCTTAAAGCACATTTCCACAATAGAGAGACATCAAATGATCTGAAATACAGTCTTAAACAGAAGAACACTTATTTCACCCCACAGGAGGGACAAAACTACAAACTGGATAATTACATAGAAAGTTTCAGACATAGGGTTAAATCACAACTCTCCAACAAACAAAAAAGAATTCTGTACAATCTTACCCCACCAGAAAGAGCGGCCATAAGAACCCTACAAACTAACGAACGCATTATCATCAAACCCACAGACAAAGGAGGCGCAGTGGTAATTATGGACATACAAAAATACATTGAAGAGGGGCACAGACAGCTCTCAGACAATAAATACTACAGGAAACTAACTGAGGACCCCACACAGGATTACACAAAACAGCTGAAAGACCTTATCAAAACATTTCCTACACAAGCGCAACCTCACCTGAAGAAACTCATACCAAATCAACCTTCCGTGGGCACATTTTACAGGCTACCCAAGATCCACAAACTGGGAAACCCTGGCAGACCAATCATATCAGGTATTGGCACACTCACGGAAGAAATATCTGGATTCATAGAGGGAATTCTGAAACCTCTCGTACACAAAACTAACAGCTTCATACAAGACACCACAGACTTTCTGAATAAATTAAAAATATCAAGCAACTACCACCCTTCTGGTCACGATGGATGTAGAATCACTATACAGCAACATTCCACATGCGGATAGCATAGATGCATGTGGAAGACTCCTAAAAAAATCCACACTGGACCATCAATACTCACCAGAAACTATTACAAAATTAATCAAATTCATTTTAACTCACAACTACTTCCACTTTAACAATGATATCTATCTGCAAATAATGGGCACTGCGATGGGCACCAGGACAGCACCCCAATATGCCAACCTTTTTATGGCTGAGCTGGAAGAGACATTTCTGAATACACACCAGACCAAACCTCTAAAATACTACCGGTACATCGATGACATTTTTATGATTTGGACGGAGGGTGAAGAAACTCTGAAACAATTTTATTCTGCATTCAATACATACCATCCTACAATCAGATTCAAAATTGACTACTCCCCAGAAAAAGTCAATTTTTTGGACACCACGGTCTCAATCAGTGATGACTGTATACAAACATTTATATACAAGAAACCCACAGACAGATGTAGCTACCTCCACAACTCCAGCTTCCACCCTTCACATACAAAAAGATCCATCAATTACAGCCAAGCCACAAGATACCACCGTATCTGCTCTGACCCAGGGATGTGTAAAAATGTCTAAAAGATTCAATAATTATTTCTGATTTATTATTATTTCTGTCTATATGTGAATGCCAGGAGCTGTAGAAATATGCTGTCACTTGCTCTCAGTGAAATACAGGCCAATTGCTCAGGCTAAGAACTAGGCCTGTAAAAATCAAAGATCATCTCTGACACAAGATACATTTCACTGCAGCAAATGCTGAAGTGAGTTCTCAGAGAGCTGACAGGGGAGGGGGGTCTGCTCTGTCAACAATGCTGGGACTGGCACCTGCGAGAAGTCATAAGCGAAGATGTTTTGGCTAGTGGAAGATACGAGTAGGTCAGGTGCAAGTAGGATGAGAACATCCAAAAGGGGGGCTAGAGGAAGGCTTGGGAACATGTGAAGTCATTCTTATTGTCTTGTCCACAAGGTGGGTGAGCCCTTAGGTCCCGCAAGGCCCAGAAGGACCTCAGAGGACAGCCGTGCAACCCCAAGTCTTCACCTGCGGCGACCGCCGTTCACCAAGGGTTGAGCCCCCAACTGCAGGCGGTCAACGGGACTTCAGGAACCGCGGGGTTGACGGGCTGACCTGGCTGGAACCGGGAGAGAAGCGGGCAGGTGGAAAAGAAATGTCCACAAACTGGCAGCAGATCAGGGCAGACAGCAATTGTGAAGTCGGAGTCAGGCAAGAGGTCAAGGCAGGCGGCTAGTAGAGGGGTCAAAGTCAGGCAAGAGGTCTAGGCAGGCAGCTAGGCAGGGATAACCAGGAAACAGTCCAAAATCCAGAAACAGCAATACCAGGGAAACAACGAGACACAGGAACCACGGAGAATGGCCTCGGGAACAGAACCTGAAGCAAAGTGCTAGCTCAGTTCCCTTCCTTAAATACAATACAATATCAGCCGCCCCGCCCCCGTAGGTAAAGCCGACCAATCCGGCCCTGGGTATCGGCAGAGCCCCTCTGATTGGCTCTGTCCGATTTCCCAGGCAGGACCACTAACTTGGCCTCCCAATCCGGCGCCTCAGAGGCGGAGCTCCGGGCCCTCCCGCCCGGGAGGGAAGAAGACGCCGACCATCGTGCCTCGGCGCCGCCTCCTTCGGCGGCGCGAACATAGCCCCCCATAGCCGGCGACTGAGAGACCGGCGGCCGCAGTCGCCGGCCTCCGGCCTCGGTCCCGGCCGGAACGGCCATCACTGCGGTGGCCCCCGGATCCCCGCCGAGGCCTCCGGGCCACTACCCCTCGCCGCGGAGGACGCCGGCTTCCGCCCCTCGCGGCGGAGGAGCAGGTAGGAACACGGGACGCGACAGTATCCACCCCGGATGCCCCCCTCCTCCCGGGGCCAGGTTTAAGAGGATAACGCTCATGGAAAGCCCTTACCAACTCCGGAGCATGTACATTGGTAGCTGGTTCCCAGGAATTGTCTTTGGGACTGAAATGCTTCCAAGGTAGCAGGTAGTGCAGCTTCCCCCGCCGCCTCTTGGAGTCAATGATTTCTTCAACCTCATACTCGGGATCGGGGTCAGCCTCCGGAACGACAGATTCTTTATTCTGTGGATGCCATTTGGATCCCTGGAAACTCTTCAGCAGAGAAACATGGAAGGCATTATGAACCCGCAGAGTACTAGGTAGCCGCAGGCGGTATGTCACCGCTCCGATCCGAGACTGGATAGTAAACGGCCCGATGTACCGGGGCCCCAACTTCCGAGAGGGTACCCGGAGCCTTAGGTATTTAGTGCTTAACCAAACCTTTTGCCCCGGCTGCAATACCGGGGCGGGACGCCGATGTCGGTCAGCAAATGACTTGTACTTGGCGGACACTCTTTGTAGTTGTTTACGGGCCATAGTCCAGACTCCTTGCAGGTCCGCCAGAGTTCGAGTGACCATGGGCGTAAAGGAGTCAGAAGGAATGGGTGATGGAAGCCGCGGGTGTTGTCCATATACCATGAAAAATGGAGATTGCCCCGAGGCGGAATGTTCACTGTGGTTATAGGCAAACTCGGCCCAAAGGAAGAAGGGATGCCCAGTTGTCTTGCCGCTTGTTGACAAAGGCCCGCAAGAACCCTTTCAATGTTTGGTTAATCTGTTCCACCATACCGTTGGTCTGTGGATGATAGGCCGAGGAGAAATGGGTAACAACCCCCAGAGCGGAACACAGGGCTCTCCAGAATCGTGAAGTGAACTGGGTTCCACGGTCACTGATGATTCTGACAGGTAGCCCATGGAGCCGGAAGATATGCTGGATGAACTGCTGGGCTAACAATGCTGCCGATGGAAGCCCTGGCAGGGGAACAAAATGTGCCATACGGGAGAACCGGTCTACCACCACCCAAATCACGGTGTGGCCCTGGGAGCGGGGAAGGTCCGTAATGAAATCCATAGACAATTCCTCCCAGGGAGCTGCAGGAATGGACAACGGCTGCAGGTCTCCCCAGGGGCGCCCCACCACAGACTTAGTCCGGGCACAGGTAGGGCAGGTCGTGACAAACTGAAGGATATCTTGCCTCATGTGAGGCCACTGGTACTGTTGAGAAATCAGCCGAAGGGTCTTACGGAACCCAAAATGTCCGGCCCATACGGAAGAATGTCCCCACTTCATTACTTTTCCCCGGTCCTGTGGAGGCACAAACTTCCGCAACGGGGTGACCCCTCCAGGGGCCGCACTGAGGCAGGCGGGATCCAGCATAGGATGAAGCTCTTCAATGTCCTCTGGAGCTTCAAAGGCTCGGGAGAGGGAGTCCGCAAGGGTGTTCTGGGCAGCTGACTGGAATACAAGCTGAAACCGGAACCTGGCGAAGAACAGTGACCAACGGGCTTGTCGTGGATTCAGCCTTTGTGCCTCCTGCAGATACAAGAGATTCTTGTGGTCCGTAATCACCGTAAACTGGTGCTCTGCCCCCTCCAGCAAATGTCTCCACTCTTGCAGCGCTAACTTCAAGGCTAGCAGTTCTCTGTCCCCCACCGTATAGTTGCGTTCCGCTGGGGAGAACTTACGGGAGAAAAAAAAGCAAGGTTGACGCCGGCCCTTGGCGTTAACTTGAGAGAGGACGGCCCCGGCACCCAAGGCAGAAGCGTCCACCTCTACCACAAATGGCTTGTCAGGATCCGGAGCCTGAAGGATGGAGGCCAATTCAAAGGCTTTCTTCAATTGACTAAATGCTGCTTGCACCTCAGCTGGCCAGTTCCGGACATCCGCATGCTTCTTGGTGAGCGCTGTCAAAGGAGCTGTCAGTTGCGAATAGTGAGGAATAAATTGACGGTAGTAATTCGCAAACCCCAGGAACCGTTGCAGCGCCTTCAGGCCCTGGGGTTGAGGCCACTCCCGGATAGCGCGAAGTTTATCTGGATCCATTTGCAGACCCCCTGGTAACAGAATATGTCCCAGAAAAGGCAGAGACTGCTGATGAAAGAGCTTGGCAAACAAGCGGAATTGTCGTAGGCGCTGAAGAACAGTTCGAACGTGGGTCACATGCTCCATGGGATCTTTGGAGAAGATCAGGATGTCATCTAAGTAAACAATTACCGTAGTATACAGCAGGTCCTCGAGAGCGAAGTTTATGAACCTTTGGAACACTGCGGGAGCGTTACACAAGCCAAAAGGCATCACCCGATACTCGAAATGCCCCTCATGTGTATTAAATGCAGTTTTCCATTCGTCCCCCTGCCGGATACGGACCAAGTTGTAGGCCCCACGGAGATCCAACTTGGTGAAGATCTGGGCCCCCTGCAACCGATCAAACAACTCTGGGGTAAGAGGCAGAGGGTATCGGTCCTTCACGGTGATGGCATTTAGGCCCCGGTAGTCAATACAGGGCCTCAAGGAGCCATCTTTCTTGGTCATGAAAAAAAAATCCTGCCCCGGCAGGGGACGTGGAGAGACGGATGAACCCTTTCCGGAGATTCTCCTGGATATAGGCTTGCATTACCTTAGCTTCCTCCCGGGACAGTGTATATAGACGGCCCCGCGGTGGCATCTTGTCAGCCATCAACTTAATAGCACAATCAAAGGACCGATGAGGCGGTAGCACATCCGCTTCCACGGGACTAAATACATCCGCGAACTCCCGGTACTCCTCAGGTAGAGTAGCTTGACAGGCTGACACAGTTCTAGGGGTAGCTACTACCGCGGGACAGCTGGATTCCCGGCCCTTCAAACAGGCCTCAACGCAGGCGCCACCCCAGGCCTGAATCTTCCCTAAAGTCCAATCTATTACTGGGGTATGGCGCCGTAACCAGGGCAGGCCCAGAACCACCGGATGAGTGGTGCGGGGTAAGATCAGAAATTGAGCTTCCTCACGGTGATCCTCCCCCACCTGAAGCCCCAAAAATGGAGTCACCTCTGTGATCGGCTGGGGTAATGCAGTACCCTGGATGGATGTCACTTGCAGCGCAGGTCGGTAGGGTAGTGTGGGCCATTCCATCTGCTGCAAAAGTTCCTGGCAAATGAAATTCCCCCCGGCCCCGGAGTCCAAGAGGGCACGGGTGTGAACCATCGTCTCCTGCCACCGCAAAGTTATCAGAAGGGTTATCAAATCATCAGGTAGGGGAGTAGAATGCCCCAAGACCCCTCCCCTCAGGGCACCTTGGGAGTGGCGTTTTCCGGCCTTGCGGGGCAAGTGCGAATGAAATGACCTGCCTCGCCGCAATACAGGCACAGGCTGCCCCGCAACCGTTGAGTCCTCTCCGACGGGGTCAGTCGCTGGCGGCCGATAACCATAGGTTCTTCGGAGGCCTCCCTAAGGTCTCGGGAGCCCCGGCGAGGGGACAGTCCCTGACCAGACCGAGACACACCCCTGGGTCCCTTCCGCCGGTCCGCTCGAGCTCTAGCCCTTTCCTGGAAACGGGTATCAACCCGGACACAGAGCGAGATCAGGGCATCCAGTTGCCCCGGGACCTCCCGGCCAGCCAGCTCATCCTTGATCCGATCCTGAAGCCCCTCCAGGAAAATTGCGGATAAGGACTCTTGATTCCAGCGCAACTCGGTTGCCAAAGTCCGAAATCGAATAGCATAGTCTGCCACGGTCCCTTCGCCCTGTTGAATCCGCAGCAGTTCGGACGCGGCGGAAGACGGCCTTCCTGGGAGGTCAAACACCATGCGGAAGCGACGTTGGAACTCCGCATAGTTATCCAAGAGCGGGTCCTGTTGTTCACATAACGGGGACGCCCAGGCCAGGGCCCGCCCCGTAAGCAAGGAAATAACATAAGCCACCTTTATCTGGTCTGATGCAAAGGCCTCTGGTTGCATCTTGAAGTATAAGTTGCACTGGTTGAAGAAACCCCGGCAGCTTCCGGGAACACCATCGAATCGTGCAGGCTCAGGGAACCGAGGTCCCGGGAAGGACCCTCCCGGACGGGGAGCCGCTGCGGCCCCTTGGACCACAGCGGCCTGGTTCTGTACCTGGACCGAAGATAGCTGAGAACATACATTCTGGAGGGCCCCCGACAGGGCGTTCAACTGCTCTTGCTGCTGCTGGAGAACTTTAGCCAGGTCCCGCAGGTCAGGTTGCGTAGGCGAGCTCATGGCTTCAGGTTCCTGTCTTGTCCACAAGGTGGGTGAGCCCTTAGGTCCCGCAAGGCCCAGAAGGACCTCAGAGGACAGCCGTGCAACCCCAAGTCTTCACCCGCGGCGACCGCCGTTCACCAAGTGTTGAGCCCCCAGCTGCAGGCGGTCAACGGGACTTCAGGAACCGCGGGGTTGACGGGAGAGAAGCGGGCAGGTGGAAAAGAAATGTCCACAAACTGGCAGCAGATCAGGGCAGACAGCAATTGTTAAGTCGGAGTCAGGCAAGAGGTCAAGGCAGGCGGCTAGTAGAGGGGTCAAAGTCAGGCAAGAGGTCTAGGCAGGCAGCTAGGCAGGGATAACCAGGAAACAGTCCAAAATCCAGAAACAGCAATACCAGGGAAACGATGAGACACAGGAATCACGGAGAATGGCCTCGGGAACAGAACCTGAAGCAAAGTGCTAGCTCAGTTCCCTTCCTTAAATACAATACAATATCAGCCGCCCCGCCCCCGTAGGTAAAGCCGACCAATCAGGCCCTGGGTATAGGCAGTGCCCCTCTTATTGGCTCTGTCCGATTTCCCAGGCGGGACCACCAACTTGGCCTCCCAATCCGGCGCCTCAGAGGCGGAGCTCCGGGCCCTCCCGCCTGGGAGGGAAGAAGACGCCGACCATCGCGCCTCGGCGCCGCCTCCTTCGGCGGTGCGAATATAGCCCCCACAGCCGGCGACCAAGAGACCGGCGGCCGCAGTGGCCGGCCTCCGGCCTCGGTCCTGGCCGGAACGGCCATCACTGCGGTGGCCCCCGGATCCCCCCCGAGGCCTCTGGGCCACTACCCCTCGCCGCGGAGGATGCTGGCTTCTGCCCCCGCGGCGGAGGAGCAGGTAGGAACGCGGGACGCAACACTTATCAACTGGTAAGGACCAAAGAGTTTTGGTGAGAAAGCTAGGGTCCATTGGGATGAATAGAATCAGAAGGGTATAAAAAGGGCAGTCTGAAGGGTGTTAAAAAAGAAGGCTCCAGAAGGCTGAAGAGAGAGATCAGACTGCACCTGCTGTGTGAAATGTTGTCCCATCATGATCCAGAGATGAATGCCTAATTTGCCTGTACTGCCTTTGGGTAAGATACTGATGCTAATAAACTGTATTATTATATCTACTGACTACTGGGTTTCTTCCTAATTATGTAGCTTGCCACTGCCCAGACTGTGTAAAGCAGTCATGAGCAAATACAAGGTCAGAGTAATTAAGTATTTTATGAGAATATGCAGTCCTTTTCATGGTAGTAGAAATCCCAGTGCTTCCGCTGCCCAAACCATTCTGGCAGACCCAATTATAATCAGAGCCTAAGAAATAAGATGGGAGAGTTAGAATATATTGCACTAAATGAAAAATTAGATATAATAGGCATCTCTGAGACCTGGTGGAAGGAGGATAACCAATGGGACACTGTCATACCGAGGTACAAAATTATATCGTGATAGGGTGGATCAAATTGGTGGAGGGGTAGCATTGTACATTAATGAGAGCCTTGAATCAAATAGATTGAAAATTCTGCAGGACAGTGGCATAGCCAGACCCACCATTTTGGGTGGGCCCAGAACTAATATAGGTGGGCACTGTGCGTATGAGTAGTGTTTCTTGGGACACTACAAAATAATGCCTTAGAATACATTTGATGATAGATTTGTAAGTAGTCTGCATCAATATAAATCACATACATAGATAATGGAAAAAAACAACCAGTTACATTATCCCATATCTTAAACTTGACCAGACTTAAGTTTGCAATAACAGAAAACATCTCATGACAAGATCCTGCAATATAACAGCAATAGCATATATCCTTCAAACATTGCTTTATAACAAACATTTAAAAATATAGAACTGAGAGCCAGTGGCGTACCTAGTGTATTTGACACCCGGGGCCGATCATTTTTTAACACCCTCTCCTCTATATGAAAATATTATTTTTACTAATATGAGTTACAGAACAAGTATGTACCTAGGAAAGGCAGCATCTTAAACATTGCAGTGAGCACTAGAACATCAATACACCCATTGTAAAACTAAACAAGACATTAGTAAAAATGATCCTGCCAACAGAAAATCATGTCTTTTTCACAAACATAGAACACAGATACATCCTCACCAAGTATAGAATAAGTAACCACAAACTAAAATAGAAATATATAGACAAAAATTAAACTGAACCCCCAAGAGGCCAGATTCCGCATACAATGCAACACAACAGAAACAGTGATGCATGTCTCCTAGTACTGTGCAAAATATAAAGATAGCAGAAGTAAACTTGAAAAAACTGACAAATACCAATCAACACTTTACAAATTAAAAAACAGAAATAAAAAAAACATAGAAAATAAGATAATACCATTTTATTGGACTAATACTTTTTCAATTAGCTTTCAGAGGCCAAAACCTCCTTCCTCAGGTCAGTACAGTATACTGCTGTTACGGTCCTGTCCTGACCTAAGGATGGAGGTTTTGGTCTCGGAAAGTTGGTTAAAAATGTAATAAAATAGTCCAACAAACATATCACCTTATTTTCATTTCCTATTTATCACCACAGCTGCAATACTACTTTATTTTAAGGCAAATAAATAAATCATTTTTTCTACCTTTGTTGTCTCTGGTTTCTGCTTTCCTTGTCTTCTCTTCACTCTCTCCCTTCCATCCAGCATCTGTTCTCTTTCTCTCTCCCTTTTATCCAGCTGTCTGCTTTCTCTGCCTCCTCCATCCACTGCCTGCCTTTTCTTTCCCTTCTATCCTGCCTGTCTCCCTCTCTCCTTTTTACATGATTCATTCCAGTATCTCCCCCCTCTCCATCTTTATTTCTCCACTCAATGTACTCCATCCATATCCATCTTCTGCTTATCTCCTGTCTATTTGACTTTTTTCTCTCTATGTCCACTGTCATTTCCTCTGACTCACTATCTCTCCTATCCATAACCTCCCCTCTGTGTCCCTGTCCCTATTCCCCCTTTGTTCAGCATTTGCTCTCTGTGTTCTCATCCCTGCCTCCCCATGTTCAGAATCTGCCCTCTGTGTCCCCTTCCCATGTTCCTCACCCTTCTTTCTCTCTCTCTCTCTCTCTCCTGCACTCCTGTCATTGCTTTCCTTCCTCTCTCCACCACTCTTTTCCCTTGGGTCTGGCATCCCTCCACCCCCCTCTCCCCTCAACATCCTGCACCCAAAAACTACCCCTCTGCAAACTGCCCCAGCTTTAAAAACTATTGTACTTCCATCTTACTAATAGCCCCATATATTTAAAAAAACACACCCCACAATGATCCCCAAGCAATTGCCTTAGCCCTGCAAGTTGCAACTGCACCTCATCCAAGCACCTCCCCCAAAATAGCCCCCACCTTTGCCTCAACCCATTGCAAACTGCCTCAAAATGCATTACCGTCCATCATCCCAAAACGGCCTGCACAAGCCTGAGCGCGCGGGGGCACCGGGTTGGGCGTCGTGACATCACGGAACTCCATCTCCCCTCCCTCCTGGCCGCCCCACCCCCGGGCCGCGTTCCAGAGCGATTTGCTGCTGGTTAAGCAAGCGCCGCCGGCGGACAATTGATAACGCATTCCAGCCGGGTGAGAAGGAGGGAGAGCGATACCGCATGTCGGGGAAGGGGGAGAGATGGGTCACCCCATGCAGCACCGCACCAGTCCACACGGAAGACGTCCATGGATGGCAGCATAACGGCATAATGACCTGCACCCGCACTGCACTGCTGAGAGCTGCCTGCTGCTTGGACTGGAACCACGACTACAGTCGAATCCCAATTGGAGCATCAAGAGAAACTGGGTGGGCCTGAACTGTGATTGGGTGGGCCTGGGCCAGGATGAACAGACAGGTGCAGAAATGTTAAAGGAAATTAGGGACGCAAACAAACTGGGCAACACAATAATAATGGGTGATTTCAATTACTCCAATATTGACTGGGTAAATGTAACATCGGGACATGCTAGGGAGGTAAAATTCCTTGATGAAGTCAAGGACAGCTTTATGGAGCAGCTGGTACAGGAACCGACGAGAGAAGGAAAAATTCTAGGCCTAGTCCTTAGTGGAGCGCATGATCTGGTGCGGGAGGTAATGGTGCTGGGGCCGCTTGTTAACAGTGATCATAATATGATCGGATTTGATATTAGCTTTGAAGTAAGTATACATAGGAAATCAAATACATTAGCATTTAACTTTAAAAAAGGAGACTATGATAAAATGAGAAGAACGGTGAAAAGAAAACTTAGAGGAGCGACTGTGAGGGTCAAAAATTTACATCAGGCTTGGATGCTGTTCAAAAATGTTGGAATGTAATTGTATTTTACATGCATTGCCTGTCACCTATTATTTCTCTGTGATTACTCTGTGACCTCTGATGTGAATTACTTAGAGAGGTCACATAGCTATGCAACTTCCTGTTGGGGTTTAGATGCAGCACATGCAGCACATGGAGCACATGGAGCTCATGATCTCTCCTAACCTGAGAGGATCTATGGTGGTGTGAGCATCCATTACCATCTAAGCACATGGAAGGAGCTGATAATACAAATGTATAGTAATATGTATATATATAAGCCTGTCTGATTATAATCTAACTGCAAACTGTGAGTAAACAGATGTTTTGTTACTTCAACTTTAAAGTGACTCAGCAGTGAATTATTCAGGGGTGAATGAGAGAGAGATGAAGAAAGAAATTAACATTTCTAAAGCTGAAGCTGTGTGTACTAAAATCTGCTAATTATTTACTACAAATAATCCAACAAAAGGGTTACGGGCCCAGGGCCAGGAATTGAAAAAGAAGAGAAATATTACCAGGCAGAAAAAAAGGCCACATTTTTCTCTTAAGTTTTAAAGGAAAGATTCAGTCTGTCTCTCTCTCCCCCCACACAGCAGACAGAAGGCTAAGAAAATGGCTGAGGGAAGAAATTCACCATTGTTCTATTCTCTCAAGGTGCCTAAATTAACTGAGTTTAATTATCGGCAGTGGGAATTAAGATTCATATGTCTCCTTCGAGCAAAAAGATTAAATATATGCTTAGATCAAGACAGAACAGCTGAAAATATGGCTGAATGGGACAATGCAAACTATTATGTGAAGTGCATGCTTTTGGAAGCTCTCTCAGAGAAACAAGCCATATTAGTGGAGGGAAAAGATACACCAAAGGACATTTTATATAAACTGAGAACTATGTATGCAACTACATATGCAAAGCAGCAACCAATTTGGCTGGCAGAATTGAATGAAACCAAATTAAGGGATAAAAGTAAATGTAATGATCACATTATGCATCTTATGTCTTCATTTCAAAAGCTAGAACTTTCAGGAATTCCCATGTGTGATGCATTGAAAAGAGCATTTCTTTTTACCTCACTATCAAAGAAGTTTGATGTTTTTAGGTCTGTAAATGAGGCCATTGAAGGGCAATCTTTTGAACAGGCAACATCAAAACTAAGGCAGGAATGCATAATAAATGATTCTGAGGAGATGTGTTCTCAAAGCAAGTCAGAGAGAAATGAAACAAATTTCTTGGCAAAGAACAGAGGAAGGCGGAGCTATGGGAAAACTCCACCCAAGGGCAAGCTGATTTGCTACTCATGTGGAAAGGAGGGACATGTATCTAAATGGTGTAAGGAAACACAAAACACTCCCTCTAGCTCACCTAAGCCAATGGAACTAAAGAATTTTCAAACCAGGAAATGTATGAAGGACAAAGATAAACACAAGGGCTTTCTAATGGCAGAAAAATCTTTGACTATGGTAAATAATAATTCAAACGAAAGTACTTGGATTTGGATTCGGGGAGCACATGCCATTTAACCAATTGTAAAGATTTCTTTCAGGAAATGTGTCCAGAGGAAGGTATTCTTAAAACTGCAAACGCAGGGACTGCTAAAATCCAAGCAAAAGGTATTGGATTCTTAAAATGCAAAGTGTCTAATGAAGTTAAAGAAATTCCTGTAAGTGATGTCTTGTATATTCCCCAAGCAGTTTGCAATATGCTTAGTGTATCTACATTAGATAAGAAGGGATTTGTGATTCATTTTGAAAACAGTAAGTGCACAATCTCTAAAAATGATGAAGTGTATGCTGAAGCTTTTATGCATAATGATGTTTATAAACTGAGCATTTCAGGTGAAGCCTCACATATGGCGCAAGTAAGGAAGAATGATGGTAAATGTAGTCTGGAAATCTGGCACCGCCGCCTGGGACATCGTGATTCTAAGGTGATCCAGGATCTTTACAGTAAGCAACTAGCCACTGGCATTCAGATAAGTGCAGATGCTGGTAAAATGGAGAAATGCATAGACTGTGTTACTCAAAAGGGTGTGAGACCCTCATTCCTGCATACACAGGAAATAGGAGTAATAAAGTGCTGGACTTAATACACAGTGACTTATGTGGACCGTTTAATATCCCATCATTGGGAAATAACAGATTTGTGCTAATATTCTTGGATGATTTCTCTAGATATTGTGTGGCCTATTTGCTGAAAGAAAAAAGTCAAGTCACAGACATGCTGAAGAAATACGTAGCCATGGTGAGCAACAAATTTGAAAGAAAACCAAAGGTTCTTCAGACCGACAATGGTGGTGAGTTCACTTCACAAAGCATGCGCACATTTCTAGAACAAGAAGGCATTCAGCATATCACAACAGTAGCTTACACACCAGAGCAAAATTCTGTTGCAGAGAGAAAATTTAGGTCACTTGTGGAAATGACCAGATGTATGCTGTCAGATAGCAATCTCCCTAAAAGACTATGGGGGGAAGCCATTCTCACAGCAGTGTACCTACAAAACAGAATGCCAACTAAAGGCGCTGAGCGCACACCACATGAGACATGGCATGGTAGGAAGCCAAACCTGTCACACATAAGAACATTTGGAAGTACAGCATATGCTCATGTACCAAAGCAAAGAAGGCATAAGCTGGATTCCACAACAGAAAGGGGCATTTTAGTTGGCTATGCTCCAGGACACAAAGGATATAGAATTTTGAATCTGAAAACTGGCATTGTTGGCATAAGACATGTTACATATTTTGATGAAAACAAAAGGGTTGATAAAGGCTGGATTATCCCAGATGAGCCTTATCATCCAGAATATGAAACTAGAACCATAATAGACATGCCAGTGTATATAAATGCCATACCAAGGCAGATGTCTGAAAGCAACTCATCTGTATCTAACGAGGAACAGGCAGAGGAAACAGACACAGAAAGGATCATTGAAGAAGACAGTACAGTTGGAGAAGGGGAATCAATTGGAGAAGTACTCTCAGATATAGAGGATGCAGAAAGGTCAGACCAACCTGTTGTCAGACGCTCATCCAGGGAAAACAAAGGTGTTCCACCCCCAAGACTGTCTTACCTAACAAAGTCAGCAGAAGCTCAAGAGCCCTTAACATGGGATGAGATTGAGAAAATGCCAGCAGAAGAAGCTGCTGAATGGCATAAAGCTGCACAAGAAGAAATTGATGCATTGGATAAAAATAATACTTGGATTCTTACAAAATTACCTCCTGGCAAGAAAGCTATAGGATGCAAATGGGTATTCAAGTTAAAAAGGAATGCACAAGGAAAAGTGGAAAGGTATAAAGCCAGATTAGTGGCAAAGGGATATCTTCAAAATTATGGAGAAGATTTTGATGAAGTGTTTGCACCTGTAGTGAAACACACGACAATAAGAACACTTCTGAGCATTGCAGTCTCAAAAGGCATGCAAGTCAACCACATTGATGTGAAAACAGCGTTTCTTCACGGAGATATAACTGAAGACTTGTACATGGAACAGCCAACAGGTTTCATAAATACAAAACAAAGACAGCTAGTGTGTAAATTAAACAAAGGTCTTTATGGATTAAAGCAAAGTGCAAAATGTTGGAATGACAAATTGCATGAAATATTGACAAATTTAGGATTTAAGCAAGGTGAAGCAGACAAATGCTTGTACACTAGGTGCAGAAATGGACAATATGCATACATTTTAGCTTTTGTTGATGATCTGCTCATTGCAAGCAAAAGTGAGCAAGAGTACAAGGACATTGTAAAATATTTAAACCTCAATGTTGAGATAAAAGAACTTGGAAATGTGTCATACTATCTTGGTATAGAAATTGAGAAACAAAATGATGGTTCTTATCTTCTAAGCCAGAAGCAGAAAATAAATGAGCTTATTGAAAGTTTAGGTATGCAAGATGCCCAAGTTGTAAGCACTCCCATGATCACTGATTTTCTGAAGGATGAAACAGTAAGAGAACCTTTACCAGATAACATCCAATATAGATCAGCCATAGGTAAGCTTTTATATCTAGCTACCACATACAGGGCTGATATAGCAAATGCAGTAGGAATTTTGAGCAGAAGGGTCAGCTCACCTACCAAATCAGATTGGACTGCAGTTAAAAGGATGGTAAGGTATTTAAAGGGTACCATTGATTGTAAATTAAAGATTTCAGCCAATAGTAATCCAAAACTAATATGTTACTGTGATTCAGATTGGGCAGGGGATCATTCTAATTATAAATCCACAAGTGGATATGTGTTTATGTATGGAAATGTACAAATTTCATGGGCCAGTCATAAACAAAGTATTGTGAGTTTGTCTTCTACAGAAGCTGAATATGTGGCCGTATCGGAAGCGTGCAGAGAACTGATGTGGATTGAAAAACTTTTGCTGGATTTCGGAATAGCTGAACAGAGACCAATCCAGATAATGGAAGATAATCAGAGCTGCATCCGACTGTCACAGAATGACAAGGTTCAGTCACGCACCAAGCACATCGCAACGAAATACCACAACGTGCGAGAGTTGGCGAAAGAAGGGGTCATCAGTCTACACTATTGTCACACCAGTGAGATGACAGCTGACATCATGACCAAACCGTTACCCAGAGAACATTTTGTGAATCTGCGTATAAAGCTTGGACTTTGTATGAATAAATAATTGCATGACAGTTATGCATGAGAAGGGGTTTGTTGGAATGTAATTGTATTTTACATGCATTGCCTGTCACCTATTATTTCTCTGTGATTACTCTGTGACCTCTGATGTGAATTACTTAGAGAGGTCACATAGCTATGCAACTTCCTGTTGGGGTTTAGATGCAGCACATGCAGCACATGGAGCACATGGAGCTCATGATCTCTCCTAACCTGAGAGGATCTATGGTGGTGTGAGCATCCATTACCATCTAAGCACATGGAAGGAGCTGATAATACAAATGTATAGTAATATGTATATATATAAGCCTGTCTGATTATAATCTAACTGCAAACTGTGAGTAAACAGATGTTTTGTTACTTCAACTTTAAAGTGACTCAGCAGTGAATTATTCAGGGGTGAATGAGAGAGAGATGAAGAAAGAAATTAACATTTCTAAAGCTGAAGCTGTGTGTACTAAAATCTGCTAATTATTTACTACAAATAATCCAACAAAAAACACCATCCTGGAAGCCCAGGCCAAATATATTCTGCGCATTAAAAAAGGAGGACGGAAGACCAGACGACAGCCGGCATGGTTAAATAGTGAGGTGAAGGAAGTTATTAGAGCTAAAAAAAAATCCTTCAGAAAATGGAAGAAGGAACCGACTGAAAATAATAAGAAACAGCATAAGGAACGTCAAGTCAAATGCAAAGCGCTGATAAGGAAAGCTAAGAGGGACTTTGAAAAAAAATTGCGTTGGAGGCAAACACACATAGTAAAAGTTCTTTTTAGGTATATTAAAAGCAGGAAGCCGGCAAAAGAATCAGTTAGACCGCTAGATGACCGAGGAGTAAAATGGGCGATCAGGGAAGACAAAGCTGTAGCGGAGAGATTAAATGAATTCTTTATCTTCGGTCTTCACCGAGGAAGATTTGGGTGGGATACCAGTGCCGGAAATGGTATTCGAAGCTGACGAGTCGGAGAAACTTAATGATTTCTCTGTAAACCTGGAGGATGTAATGGGGCAGTTGTACAAACTGAAGAGTAGCAAATCTCCTAGACTGGATGGTATTCATCCCAGAGTACTGATAGAACTGAAAAATGAGCTTGCGGAGCTATTGTTAGAAATTTATCCTTAAAATCAAGCGTGGTACCGGAAGATTGGAGGGTGGCCAATGTAACGCCGATTTTTAAAAAAGGTTCCAGAGGAGATCCAGGAAATTATAGACAGGTGAGCCTGATGTCGGTGCCGGGGAAAATGGTAGAGACTATTATTAAGAACAAAATTACAGAGCATATTCAAAAGCATGCATTAATGAGACAAAGTCAACATGGATTTAGTGAAGGGAAATCTTACCTCACCAATCTACTACATTTCTTTGAAGAGGTGAACAAACATGTGGATAAGGGGGAGCTGGTTGATATTGTGTATCTGGATTTTCAGATGGCGTTTGACAAAGTACCTCATGAAGGACTCCAGAGGAAATTGGAGACTCATGGGATAGGAGGTAGTGGATTAAAAACTGGTTAAAAGATAGAAAACAGAGAATAGGGTTAAATGGTCAGTATTCTCAATGGAGAGGGTAGTTAGTGGGGTTCCCCAGGGGTCTGTGCTAGGATCGCTGCTTTTTAACATATTTATAAATGACCTAGAGATGGGAGTCACTAGTGAGGTAATTAAATTTGCTGATGACACAAAGTTATTCAAAGTTGTTAAATCACAGGAGGATTGTGAAAAATTACAAGAGGACCTTACGAGACTGGGAGACTGGGCGGCTAAATGGCAGATGACGTTTAATGTAAGCAAGTGCAAGGTGATGCATGTGGGAAAAAAGAACCCAAATTATAGCTACGTCATGCAAGATTCCATGTTAGGAGTTACGGACCAAGAAAGGGATCTGGGTGTCGTCTTCGATAACACGCTGAAACCTTCTGCTCAGTGTGCTGCTGCGGCTAGGAAAGCGAATAGAATGTTGGGTATTATTAGGAAAGGTATGGAAAACAGGTGTGAGGATGTTATAATGCCGTTGTATCGCTCCATGGTGCGACCGTACCTTGAGTATTGTGTTCAATTCTGGTCGCCGCATCTCAAGAAAGATATAGTAGAATTGGAAAAGGTGCAGCGAAGGGCGACTAAAATGATAGCGGGGATGGGACGACTTCCCTATGAAGAAAGACTAAGGAGGCTAGGGCTATTCAGCTTGGAGAAGAGACAGCTGAGGGGAGACATGATAGAGGTATATAAAATAATGAGTGGAGTGGAACAGGTGGATGTGAAGCGTCTGTTCACGCTTTCCAAAAATACTAGGACTAGGGGGCATGCGATGAAACTACAGTGTAGTAAATTTAAAACAAATCGGAGAAAATGTTTCTTCACCCAATGTGTAATTAAACTCTGGAATTCATTGCCGGAAAATGTGGTGAAGGCGGTTAGCTTAGCAGAGTTTAAAAAAGGGTTGGACGGTTTCCTAAAGGACAAGTCCATAAACCGCTACTAAACGGACTTGGAAAAATCCAAAATCCCAGGAATAACATGTATAGAATGTTTGTACGTTTAGGAAACTTGCCAGGTGCCCTTGGCCTGGATTGGCCGCTGTCGTGGACAAGATGCTGGGCTCGATGGACCCTTGGTCTTTTCCCAGTATGGCATTACTTATGTACTTATGTACCCCTTCAAAGAAATGTAATAGATTGGTGAGGCAAGAATTCCTTCACTAAATCCATGTTGGTTTTATCTCATTAATCCATGCTTTTGAATATGCTCTGTATTTTTATTCTTTATAATAGTCTGTACCATTTTGCCTGGCTCCGACATCAAGCTCATCGGTCTATAATTTCCCAGATGTCCTCTGGAACCTGTTTTAAAAATCAGCGTTACATTGGCTACCCTCTAATCTTCTGGTACTATTCTCAATTTTAAAGATAAATTACATATTACTAACAATAGTTCCGCAAGTTCATTTTTCCATTCTATCAGTTCTCTGGGATGGATACCATCCAGTCCAGGAGATTTGCTACTATTCAATTTGTCAAATTGCCTCATTATATCCTCCAGATTTAAAGAGATTTCATTCAGTTTTTCTGACACCGGTATCTCTCCTAAATCTTCCTCGGTAAAGACCGAAGCAAAGAATTCATTTAATCTCTCTGCTATGGCTTTATCTTTCCTGATTGCCCATTTTACCCCTCTGTAATCTAGTGGTCCAACTGATTGAGCTGTTTTTTTCAACATATATACTAGAAGATCTACGATTGCGGTCTTCTGTACATTTGGTTTCATCAAATCTACCATATTTTGACAGTAAAGGATCATTGTGTAGCCCCTCAAGCAGCCCTGCCGGGCGAAACACGGCCTGTGTTGGGCTGATTTGTATATACATTGTTGGTTTTCATTAATAAATTATGTTTGTCTCATAACGATCTGCTCTGTTAACTTTCCGTCTTGGAGTTTGCAGATCGTCTGCCTTTCTGCTGTCTTGGACCCAACCGATTCTTTTGCCATCTTCCTGCTTTTAATACACCTAAAAAAAATGTATTATGTGTTTTTACCTCCAACGCAACCTTTTTTTCAAAGTCCGTCTTTGCCTTCCTTATCAATGCTTTGCATTTGACTTGGCATTCCTTATGCTGTTTCTTATTATTTTCAGTCGGTTCCTTCTTCCATTTTCTGAAGGATTTTCTTTTAGCTCTAATAGCTTCCTTCACCTCACTTTTTAACCATGCCGGCTGTCGTTTGGTCTTCCTTCCTCCTTTTTTAATACGCAGAATATATTTGGCCTAGGCTTCCAGGTGTTATGATTGTGGTCAGAACCCCTCTCAAACTTACCTTTTTCCTGGAGGTCAGCTTCTAAGCTGGCTTCTGTTTCTTTTGTCTGTCCTTTCTGAGCTAGCTCTCTCTATGCTGGCAGCTTCCAGCAGCATGACTCTAATTGTTTCACTTTACTACAGCTGTGTGTGTGTGGACTGAGTTAGCTCTACCTCTCTTTGGGTGTACTGGCTTCAAGTGCTTCACGGTGCTGCATTGGTGTGGGTTGGGCCTCTCTGGGTTTCAGTGTGCTGTCTGCCTGGGTCTAGGGAGTGTGACATCATCAAGGAGAGCCTTGATAAGGAAGTGGTGTTCTTCCCTTCAGGGCCTTTGCAACGTTTGCTTTAGGTAGGGTGGTGCAGTGTGCACTTCTGACTTTGTGTCTAGTTTCCCTGCTTGCTCTTGCTTAAGGTCCAGGTTAGTGTTAGTGCACACTGGTGACTGTGTGTTTAGCTTTCCTCCTTTTCCCTCGTGGTTCCCCTGCTTTTCCCTCTTGGTGCTTTGGTAGCATTGCTGTGTGTAGAGCTTTGGAAGCTCTGTTGCTGATAGAAGTACTTCAGGGTTTGGTGTTGTTAGGAACACTGCAGATTTGGCTGTTAGAAGTACTTCTGGTGTTTGTGCTGTTGGGAGCAGTGCAGTCTTTGCTGTTTGTGTTTGGTGCTTTGGAAGCACTTTTGGCTTACGTGTTAGCTTCCCTGTTTTTCCCTTGTGGATCCCCTGTCTTCCCTTTTAGTGCTAGGAGCTCTTCTGGTTGTTTGGTGCATGGAGGCACCTTAGTTAGTTTAGAGTTGTAGAGCTGCTGTAGCTTGGTGTTTTGGAAGCACCTTTATTAGCTTTGTGTTTAGCTTCCCTGCCTTCCCTTGTAACTCCCCTGCTTTTCCTTTTGGTGTTGTGAGAAGCACTCCTGTTAGGTCAGTGCCTAGGGGCACTCCTGTTAGTATAGGGCTTAGGAAGTCCTTTTGTTAGTTTACTGTTAGGAACACTTCTGTTGGTTTAGGGCTTGGGAGCAATTAGTTCAGTTAGGATTTAAGAGTACTTCTGTTTCCAGTCCTGGTCCCTGTGTCATCCGGTATCCGGTAAGTCCTGCCGGCCACTCGAACCCAAGGGCTCAACCCTTGGGGGGGCAGTAGCTATGTGCAGTTGAAGCTGTACGGACCAGTCCGGTGTGTGCTCCAGTCCAGGGTGCTCTAGTCCAGTGTGTTCCGGTCCGGTGTGTTCCAGTCTGGTGTTCCAGTCCTGTGTCCTCCAGTCCGGGGGATTCCAGTCCAGTGTTCCAGTCCTGTGTCCTCCAGTCCGGGGGATTCCAGTCCGTGTGTTCCGGCTCACTGGGCGGTGCCTGCAGTCCCTGCCGGTGTCGGTGTGCTTGCCCAGCGTTGGTTGGTGGGTTTTGCCTGCTGCTTTCGCTCCTCGTCAGCAGCCCAAGGGCTCATGTTTGCTCCAGAGCCCGGCCCTGCGGGCTCCGAACCTGAGAACCTGACACCAGGATGGTATTTTTGAACAGCATCCATGCCTGATGTAAATTTTTGACCCTCGCAGCGGCTCCTCTACGTTTTTTTTCGCCGTTCTTCTCATTTTATCATATTCTCCTTTTTGAAAGTTAAATGCGTATACTTACCCCAAAGCTAATATCAAATCTGATCATATTATGATCACTGTTATCGTGACCCCCCAGCACCATTACCTCCCGCACCAGATCATACGCTCCACTAAGGACTAGGTCTAGAATTCTTCCTTCTCTTGTTGGCTCCTGTACAAGCTGCTCCATAAAGCAGTCCTTGATTTCGTCAAGGAATGTTAGCTCCCTAGCATGCCCTGATGGTATATTTAGGTGGAAAAATACAAAATCTGATTCACTTCTTTGTATGGTTGTCAAACTAAACATAACATGAATCAAAAACACACTGAAATGAAAACACTGATATAAGAGGCAAATGAGAAGAAAAAGCTTCATACACCCGTTGCTCTACTTGGTATTCACACCAGAATCAATGTAATGAATTGGAGCAGTGCGGTAACAAGTAATCATGAGCTTAAAAAACTCCTCTCTGTGTTAGCCTCAAAAGGGTATCAATAATGCTAAACAGTACAATTCAATTCAAAATATGACTTATCTGTGCTGTCAGCTATGGGCTGTTGGGCTGCTACTTTTCACGGGGTGAGGTCGCGTAGGCTTTATCAAAAGTCCTCACAATCAACCCCAGAAAAACAACGTCCTTCGGCATTTCAGTTAATATCAGGGTAATTGAAACCATGCATTATTATTGTGTTCCGCAGTTTGTTAGCCTCCCTAATTTCCTTTAACATTTCTACATCGGTCTGTTCATCCTGGCCAGGCGGACGGTAGTACACTCCTATCACTATCCTTTTCCCCTTTACACATGGAATTTCAATCCATAGTCAGATGTGTTTTGTTTCCTGCAGAATTTTCAGTCTAAGTGCTAACCCTCCTCCAATTCGATCCACCCTATCATTACGATATAATTTTGTACCCCGGTATGACAGTATCCCCTTCCACCAGGTCTCAGAGATGCCTATTATATCTAATTTTTCATTTAGTGCAATACATTCTAACTTTCCCATCTTATTTCTTAGGCTTCTGGCATTTGAATATAGACAAACTATGTTTGTTGTTCCTATTTACATCATCATGCTCAGTACTTGACAGTATTAATTTGCAACCTTTTGTCTGATTTTTATTTAAGGACACCTGATCTACTATCCTGCTTATTTTCGAAAGGAGAAAAACGCCCATGTTCGGGAGATGGGCATCCGTTTCCCGTGGGCGGCCAAATCGGTATAATCGAAAGCCGATTTTGGTCGTCTTCAACTGCACTCCATCGCGGGAACGAATAAAGGTGTCGGGGCGTGTCGGGGGCGTGTTGGAGGTGTGGTGAAGGCGGGACTGGGGCGTGGTTATCGGCCAAGCAGAGATGGGCGCGCTCGGCCGATAATGGAAAAAAAAAGGCGTTGTTAGCGAGAATTTAGGACACTTTTTTTTACCCTTTTTTCTCACGAACAGGTCCCAAAAAAGTGCCCTAAATGACCAGATGACCACCGGAGGGAATCGGGAATCACCTCCCCTGACTCCCCCAGTGGTCACTAACCCCCTCCCACCAAAAAAAACCCACATGCAAAAACCTTATTTCCCAGCCTCTATGCCACCCTCAAATTCCGTACCCACCTCCATGACAGCAGAATGTGTTCGATCCTCTCACAGCCTTTCCCTGGGTCAGATGTGGCTCTCGGGTGCACTGCATTGTCACATCAGCATTGCATTGTGGTGGGTGTAGGGTATTGGGCTCCGTGATTTCACTAGCTTGTGTTGGTAGTTGATAGGCTCTTCTCCCATGGTGCTTTTCCCTCTGCTTACTGGGTCAGAGTGTGCCCTGTTTTGTTTCCGGTAGTCCACAAGGTAGTGGCCATTTTTGTAAGTCTGTTTTAGATCCCTTTCGTGTGTTAGCCACGTTACAGACCTTAGTTACTACTACTACTACTACTACTACTACTACTACTTAACATTTCTAGAGTGCTACTAGGGTTACGCAGCGCTGTACAAATTAACAAATAAGGACCGTCCCTGCTCAGAAGAGCTTACAATCTAAAGGATGAAATGTCAAGTTGGGGTAGACTAGATTTCCTGAGTAGAGGTGTTGTGATTAGGTGCCGAAGGCGACATTGAAGAGGTGGGCTTTGAGCAATGATTTGAAGATGGGTAGGGAGGGGGCCTGGCGTATGGGCTCAGGGAGTTTGTTCCAAGCATGGGGTGAGGCGAGGCAGAAAGGGTGGAGCCTAGAGTTGGCGGTGGTGGAGAAGGGTACTGAAAGGAGGGATTTGTCTTGAGAGCGGTGGCTACGGGTAGGAACGTAAGGGGAGATGAGGGTAGAGAGGTAAGGAGGGGCTGCAGATCGAGTGCATTTGTAGGTTAGTAGGAGAAGCTTGAACTGTATGCGGTATCTGATCGGAAGCCAGTGAAGTGACTTGAGGAGAGGGGTGATATGAGTATATCGGTCAAGGCGGAAGATAAGACGTGCGGCAGAGTTCTGGATGGACTGAAGGGGGATAGATGGCTAAGTGAGAGGCCGGTGAGGAGTAGGTTGCAGTAGTCAAGGCGAGAGGTAATGAGAGAGTGGATGAGAGTTCGGGTGGTGTGCTCAGAGAGGAAGGGGCGAATTTTGCTAATGTTATAGTTCTTACCTTGAATGTTGCTGAAAGAGGGCATTGTACACCATTCTGCCAGCTCTGAGCTACTGCTAATCTTAGTACCAGGGAGACTCGTTGCCAGTGGGGCAGAACCTCTGATCTGCAGTTAACTGTGAGTAAACGTGGTTATTGAAATAAAGGATATTTTCAGCGAGATTAGTCTTACGGTGTGAACTGCTGTGCCAAGGTTATACAGCAGCAACAAATCCTGTCCCTGGAGCACTTTTAGTGGGTAATGCAGTGCACTTCAGGCAGGCGGACCCCCCCCCCCCAAAACTCACTGTACCCACATGTAGGTGCCCCCCTTCACCATTAAGTGCTATGGTAATGGTGTAGAGTTGTGGGGAGTGGGTTTTGGAGGGGATTTGGGGGTCTCAGCACCCAAGGTAAAGGAGCTATGCACCTGGGAGGTAATTTAATGTTTTTTCCTATTTTTTAAAAGTGCCCCCTAGGGTGCCCGGTTGGTGTCCTGGCATGTGAGAGGGACCAGTGCACTATGAATCCTGGCCCCTCCCACAACCCAAAGCCTTGGATTTGGTCATTTTTGAGCTGGGACGCTTTGGTTTCGATTATCACTGAAAAATGAAAACGCCCAGCTCAAACAAACGCCCACATCCAATGCATTTGCCTGGCACAAACCGTATTTGCGAAACTAAAGATAAACGTCCATCTTTTTCGAAAATACGATTCGGCCCACCCCTTCACGGACCCATTCTCGGAGATGGACGTTCTTACACATGAGCGTTTGCGTTCGATTATGCCCCTCCACGGTCTCTTTTGCAACCTCACTATCGGGATACCCTATCTTCACTGTTTTGGTGATATCTTTGAAAGATACCTTATTCCAAACCATGCACTTTTTTGCGACTGTCAGCCTTCCCCCAGTTTCTAGTTTAAAAGCTGCTCTGTCTCCCTTTTAAATGCTGATGCCAGCAGCCTGGTCCCACCCTGGTTAAGGTGGAGCCCATCCTTTTGGAATAGGCTTCCCCTTTCCCAGAATGTTGCCCAGTTCCTAACAAATCTAAAACCCTCCTCCATCCACAAATTGAGACTCTGGAGCTCTGCCTGTCTCTTGGGCCCTGTGCGTGGAATGGGTAGCACTTCAGAAAATGCTACCCTAGAGGTTCTGGATTTGAGCCTTTTACCTAAGAGCCTAAATTTGGCTTCCAGAACCTCTTTCCCACATTTTCCTATGTCATTGGTACCCACATGTACCAAGACAGTCGGATTCTCCCCAGCACTATCTAAAATCCTATCTAGGTGACGCGTGAGGTCCACCACCTTTGCATCAGGCAGGCAAGACACCAGGTGATCCTCAAGACCACCAGTCACCCAGCTATCTATGTGCCTAATGATCGAATCACCAACTACAACAGCTGTTGAAGACCAATGTACTATACATGGGTTTAAATTAAATAGGGACAAAACTAAACTTCTATGGTTTAGCAGAGAAGAGAATGCCATCCCTACGGAATTAGTTTTGCTGGATGGGTTAATCCTAAAAGTGGAAAAAGTATCAAAGATACTAGCCTACTGCTTCTGCTTAGCTGGCTCAACTCTGCACTGATTCAAAGCACATTGCTATTTCTTATTTCTTTGTCACTTATTTTATCCACTTGTCCCTACCTTCCCTGATCCTATTTCTAATTGTATTTGTTAAACACCTGCCGTACTTGGCGTTCACCAATACGGTGTCTTGTAAGCCACATTGAGCCTGCTAGTGTGTGTGAAATGGGGGATACAAATGCTGCAAATAAATAAATAAAGATACTTAGGGTCTCTTTGGACACCTCTTTATCAATGATACCTCAGATTAATGTTGTAACTAAATCTGTATTTTTTAGATTTCATCAACTTAGGCATATTAGAACATTATTACCAGTTTTAGGGGGCCTTTTACAACACCACGATAGAGACACCGTGACATTGGTGTGTGCCAATCTATCACTACCGCCAGCAGTAGTGCCACCCCCACCAAGCACCATTTCTGAAGTGGAAATTTTTTTTTGGGGGGGGGGGCTGGGTTAGTGCGAGAAACCTTACTGCCTCATTACCGCCTCAGCATGCCACAAATCCACACACCAGTGCCACTGCAGGGCCCCTTTTACAGCAGCTTGGTAAAATGGGCCATTAGTGCAGTCTGTTTTTTTATCATCTACAGATTATTGTAACGGTATAGTGAAGATACATACCTGTAGCAGGTATTCTCCGAGGACAGCAGGCTGATTGTTCTCACATGTGGGTCGACGTCCACATCGGCCCAGGAACAGGCAATTTTGCAAGCAAAATATTTAAAAATCTTGCCAGAGTCTTCTGGTGCACGTGCAGCGTGCACCGCGCATGCATGGCCATCTTCCCGCCTGTCGCATGAAGCATTCCCGCTCAGTTTAATCAAAAAGCGGGTTTGTGAGAACAATCAGCCTGCTGTCCTTGGAGAATACCTGCTACAGGTATGTATCTTCGCTTTCTCCGAGGACAAGCAGGCTGCTTGTTCTCACATGTGGGGTATCCCTAGCACCCAGGTTCACTCAAAACAATGAACATTGGTCAATTGGGCCTCGCAACAGCGAGGACAGAGCATAGATTGACCTGAAACCAGTGACGTAGCAAGGGGGCGGGGGGGCGGTCCACCCCGGGTGTCAGCACAAGGGGGGGGTGATCCGCCGCTCCCAGGCACCCACCGCACCCAAAATCCCCCCCATAGGTGCCTCGTATAACAGTCCTTCCTTCCCGCCCAGGACAGCCCTCCTCCTCCTCTCCGCCCCCCCCTCCCTCCCCGTGTCATAACCCTTTTACTTCCCGTGGTGGCAGCGACGTCAGTTACGTTACAAAGAAGACACCAAAAGCTCCCTTCTGGCTCCAGCTTCTCCCTTTGCTAGTTCGCTCTTCACACAGTGAGTGCCCCGCCTTCACGATGATGCATTTCCTGTTTCCGCAAAGGTGGGGCACTCACTGTGTGCAGAGCGAACTAGCGAAGGGAGAAGCTGGAGCTGGAGGGGAGCTTGTGGTGTCTTCTTCGTAACGTAACTGACGTCGCTGCCACCACGGGAAGTAAAAGGGTTATGACACGGGGAGGGGGGGGGTGCGGAGAAGAGGAGGAGGGCTGCCCTGGGCGGGAAGGAAGGACTCAGAGGGACAGGGACCGTTAAAGAGAGCAGAGCTGCTTTGCTGCAGCGCTAGCCCTGCGTTTTGTGGGGGCAGCTGTCAGGTGATAGGAAGGAAGGAACGGAAAGGGCAGGGGAGAGCTGAGGGAGGGCAGCTGTCAGGTGATAGGCAGGAAGGAACGGAGAGGAGGGCTGTGGGGAGCTGAGGGAGGGCAGGGAGAATCACTGGACATGGATGGGAGGGGAGGGCAGGGGGAGAGAACAGATTGCTGGACATGGAGAGAAGGGGAGGGCATGGGGGAGAGAAGAGAATTGCTGGATTTGGGTGGATGGATGGAGGGGAGGGCAGGAAGGAATGGAGAGGAGGGCTGCCAGGGAGCTGAGGGAGGGCAGGGAGAATCGCTGGACATGGATGGGAGGGGAGGGCAGGGGGAGAGAACAGATTGCTGGACATGGAGAGAAGGGGAGGGCATGTGGAGAGAAGAGATCGCTGGAGGGGAGGGCAAGGGAGAGAGGAGAATTGCTGAACGTGGATGGATGGAGGGGGCAGGGGAGAGAGGAAATTTGCTGGATATGGATGGATGGAGGAGAGGGCAGAGGAGAGGAGAATTGCTGGACACGGATGAATGAATGGGGGCAGGGGAGAGAGGAAATTTTCAGGATATGGGTGGATGGAGGAGACGGCAGGGGAGAATGGAGAGTTCCTGGACATAGATGGAGAATTGCTGGATATGGATGGATGAATGGGGGGGGGCAGGGAAGAGAGGAAATTTGCTTGATATGGGTGAATTGAGGAGAGTGCAGGGGAGAATGGAGAGTTGTTGGACATGGATGGATGGAGGGGAGGAAAGTCAGGAAGGAAATGCACATGGATGGAAGAGAGGAGAAATGTTGGACAAGGATGGAGGGAAGGAAAGACAAAGGAAGGAGATGCACATGGAGAGAGGGCAGATCCTAGATGGAAGGGGCAGGAAGAGAGGGCAGACATTGGATGGAGGGGACAGGAGAGAGAGGGCAGACACTGGATGGCAGGGAGAGAGAGAGAAGGCAGATGCTGGATGGAAGGAAGACAGTGAAAAGAAGATGAGGAAAGCAGAAACCAGAGACAATAAACTGTAAATATATATTTTTATTATTTTGCTTTAGGATATAGTATTGTAGCTGTGTTAATAAATGTTTATAAATAGAACATGTAAATAAGGTAATCTTTATTGGACTAATTTTAATATATTTTGACTAACTTTCAGACAACAAAACCCCCTTCCTCAGGTCAGGATAGGATATTGTAAAAACACTATACTGATCTGAAGAAGGAGGTTTTGGCCTCTGAAAGCTAAATGTATTAGTCCAATAAAATGGTATTATTTTATTTTCTGTTTCTGTGGTGTTGCATTGTATGCTCAGTCTGGCCTCTTGGGGGTTCAGTTTAATTTTTGTCTAAATAGAAAGTTTGATTACTTATTCTATAGTGGTTTAGGGTTTATCTGTGTTTGTGAAAAAGACACGGCTTTCAGTTGGCATTGACTGTGCAGGATCGACGATCTGTACTATTCTGTCTGGTTGAGATGGGATAATTTATGACGAACCCCAGTAGCTCTAGCACCCGAATAGTCATTCGCAATGACTACAGAGCAACCTCCTCCGATGTGCTCTTCACCTGCCAATCGTTAAGATAAAGAAACACCTGCACTCCCAGTCTGCGTATCGACGCTGCGACTATAGCTAGGCATTTGGTAAACACTCTGGGCGCAGATGCCAGGCCAAAAGGCAGTACACGGTACTGAAAGTGCTGTGTTCCTAGCCGAAGGGAAAATTAGGTTCTTACCTTGGTAATTTTCTTTCCTTTAGTCACAGCAGATGAATCCATTAACTGATGGGTTGTATCCGCCTACCAGCAGGTGGAGATAGAGAACACTGAAGAACCACAGTGACCCTTGGACGGCTTGCCCCATCTGCCTTCAGTATTTGAAATTTCCAAAGCAGAGTGAATAAGAAAGGTAACATAACAAACTTTCCTCACAGCGAACAAATGCCCCAGAACCGGAGCAATAACCATACAAAGGAGGGATGAACTCAACCTCCTACAATAGAACAGCACGTAGAAACTTTGAGAACTGTTCATCAATTCCTCCTGATGAGATACAACATTTGCATGAAAGAACTGAACAAAAAACACAAAGTCAGACAGGGAGGGATCATGGATTCATCTGCTGTGACTAAAAGAAAGAAAATTATTTATTTATTTATTTATTTATTTCTATGTATCTTTCATGTTGTTATAGCGATCGGGCTACCAGCATACAAACTTCATAAAGCTGTGCACTTGAATACTGTTTGCTGCAGGGCAGAATAGCATGTATAGATCACCGTAATGCTTTTAACATCTGCAGCAGTTGGTGGTCCCTGGAGTGTTTCTCGTGCTGACTGTGGTCTGCTGGCAAGGCAGAGTGACATGAACAAATCACCAATTAACTTTGACAACTGCAGCAGTTAATAGCTCCTTAGAGTACTTCTATTGTTAACTATAATGGCGTTTCCCGCCAGCATTAAGGAGGTACACAAAAGGCTGAATACCGAGATGTTACACAGCTGTTCATCACTGTTGTTGTAGGGATCGTGCTACCAGCACATAAACTTCATAATAGCTGTGCACATGATTAATGTTTGCTTTCAAAGCAGATCACCGTATTACTTTAACAACTACAGCTGATAATACCCCCTAAGAGTGCTTCTTTTCCAGACTATAATGGCGTTTCCCGCCAGCAATCAGGTGATACACAAGACGGAACACTGAGATGAAACACAGCTGATCATCATTGTTGATATAGTGTTCGTGCTACCAGCACACAAACTTCATAATAGCTGTGCACATGATTAATGTTTGCTTGCAAAGCAGAATCGCCAAATCATTTTAACAACTACAGCTGATAATACCCCCTAAGAGTGCTTCTTTTCCTGACTATAATGGCGTTTCCCGCCAGCACTCATGCGCTATATAAAAGTCTGACTACTGAGATGAATCACAGCTGATCATTACTAATACAAGCCTATTACTCCTGCATGGAAATAAGAGGTCCTAACACAATTTAGAATTGTCTTTACATTTGATATCAGCCAGCATCTTTTGTAAACATTAGTTTAATTTTTTTCTTTTTCTTCTTTTCACTGGTAGCCTTGATAATCACTTTGAACAAAGCACACTGAGAGTTTGCTCTGCCTCCTTGCTAGTGTCGGGTTACCAGATCATAAACACCATAAAACTGTGCTCATGATCCATGTTTGCTAATAAGGAAGATTGTCATATGCTAACCCCCAAAATGTGGACCCTAATAGTTTATATTGTAAGTGAACATCATATAATATAAGAAGTGGTCAAAAGAACATAATGCTCATCAGGCTTTGACTACAATGGTGTTTCCAGTCACAAGAAATATTGAGTTTTGGCACTCTAACAAACTCAATTGAAACAACATGAATAAATCTTTTACATCGATAGTGATATTTATCAAAGTATTCAGCCAAAGAAGACAGAGATGAATATGATATTCACACGATGATAACTAAAGCAGTTCCAAACGTCTAAGTTTCATTCAGTCTCACACTATAACAGCAGCTGCAGCTAAAAATCCCTAAAAAATGCTTCTATGCAGACCATAAAGGCAAATTTTTGCCAGTATTTCAGCGCAGTACAATTGACAACATATCATAATGGAATATAGTTGATCATTACTAGAGCGAGACTAATATCTCCACATGGACCAAGAAATACAATCTCTGAATGCTTGTTCAGGTATTACTTACCAATACTTTATATAATCATTATTTCTTACTGGCTGTCTAGACTTGCTTTGCTCTACTTTTAACAGATACTAATTGATTCTAAAATCATCATTCCTTCATCATACAGCAAGTTTTCAAGAAGTTTACCAATTGATGTTATAGAAATGTATAAAAAAAATTGTATGTGTGTGTATATATATAGTATATAATTTATGCCTTCACTATTTGATCTTTATTCCTTCAAGTGAACAATGCTATAACATGCCTCATTATTTTCTTTCCTAGGTGTTGTATATTTTATTATAGGACTTGGTATTACACAAATAACTTGTATTTTCACATACTGTTTCATTATAAGGGAGTCAGTGAGATTTCGCTGTCCATCCTGGTATTCACAACCCATGTTTAAAACATACTATGTTTGTTGTTCCTACATGGTTATGTTATTTGTTAATGTACCTGACTTTAGTAATGTGACACTTTTAAAACTCTTCAGAATCCACAATGTAAGAGGTGGTTGTAAACTGTTCTCATATCTAATCTATTTGTCTGGAGCAGATTAATGATTAACATTATATCCCTTAATGTTAAGGGATTTAACAACCCAATCAAATGAAAAAAAATTTTGAACGCTATAAATAAATATGTACCCGATATAGTTTATTTTCAAGAAACACACTTATCCGATCAGGAATCTCTTAAACTTAAAACTACATGGTCAGTTATCCCATATTATTCAGCCGCTGATGGGAAAAAAAAATGGAGTAGCCATATTAATAAGAAAAAAAAAACAATATTAAGATCATTTCTACAGACAAAGATTCAATTGGAAGATGGATTAAAATCCGTATCACAGTAGATAATGACCCTTTGACTTTACTTAACATTTATGCTCCAAATACAGATTGCCCAGAATTCTTTCATAATCTAGCAAACCTAATCACAGAGGAAGGAGATACGCCACTTATCATTGGTGGAGACTTCAACACAATTTTAAATCCTGAATTAGATAGGAAATCAAGTTTCCCTTTTAAAAAAACTAAAGCATGGTTTGTTCTGAATGATTTAATTCACCACCTCAAATTATGTGATGTCTGGAGAATTTTACATAATAATGAGAAAGACTATACTTTTCACTCTTTACCACACAATTCCTATTCCCGAATAGACTACTTCTTAGTTTCTGAATCAATATTAAGTAAAGTAATTGATACACACATTGATAATATCAAATTATCAGACCATGCACACATATCCATACAACTATCTGATCTATCAATCAAAGCACAGACAAAATCTTGGAGATTTAATGCTAGTGTATTATCACACCCTGAATTTAAAGAAGAGATTATGAATGACATAATAGAATACTTCAAGTTCAATACACTTAAAGAAACAAACTGGATAACAAGATGGGATGCTTTTAAAGCTTATATCCGAGGCTCAATCATACGTTTTACAGCCAAAAAAAAAAAAAAACATCTAATGTTTGAAATCACAGAACTAGAAAAATCAATAACCCACCTTGAAAATCTACACCAACAATCTACATCTAATATGGACATTTTAAGCAAACTACGGAAAGATAGATACAAATACAACATATTATTAGCCAACACTACAAATAAAGAGATATTTATGAAATCAGCACAATTTTACGCCAGCAATAATAAATCTGGACATCTACTTGCCAGCTACCTAAAAACTAGAGCCGAAAAGAATGATATCTCTCATATTAAAGATTCTAATGATGTCAGTATAACAGATAACCAACAAATATTATCAGCCTTCCAAAAATTCTACGATGAATTATATAAATCAGAATCTAATACAGATCAAATTGATACATCCTTTTTTGATAACATAAATCATAACACCATCGACTACGATGACAATTTATTATTCTCATCACCCATAACTGACCAGGAGATAAAATCTGCTATAAAGTCCATGGCAAAAAAAAAAAGCCCCCGGTCCAGATGGATTTACTTTAGAATTTTATCTTACTTTTCAAGATATACTTACCCCTTTATTAAGTTCCTTCTTTAATTATTTAATCTCCTCAGGGGAAGTTTCTGGTTCCTTTACCGAAGATACAACTATAGTGCTCCCAAAACCTGGTAAGGATCCCCAAAGAATACAAAACTACCGCCCTTTATCTCTTATAAATATTGATGCCAAAATTTATGCTAAAATCATAGCAGAAAGACTACAAACTATATTACCAAAAATCATAAATACTAATCAGACTGGCTTTATGCATGGAAGACATTCTTATGACAATACCAGATTATTTACTAACATACTTATACAAACACAAAAATCAAACACTCCATATGTGGCCATAGGTCTTGACGCTGAAAAGGCTTTCGACCACGTAGAATGGCTATATATGTTTCAAACCTTAAAGTGGTTTGGTTTCACACAAAACGCAATTAATTTGATAAAAGTATTATATACCTGTCCATCTAACAAATTGTTTATTAATGGTCAATATTCCCCTCCTTTTCGGCCGACAAGAGGTACAAGACAAGGATGCCCTCTTTCCCCATTACTATTTAATATTGCTCTAGAACCTTTACTTTTAACTATCTTACAGTCTGATCATATTAAAGGTGTAGAATTGGAAAATATTACAGCCAAACTTTCTGCATATGCTGACGATGTATTAATATATACTACTCCTTCATCCATCCCTCACATCCTAGATGTAATTAACAAATACTCACGAATATCTGGATACAAACTAAACCCCACTAAAACAGAAATGTTACCATTAAACACGGCCTCTAGATCATACCAATTCACAATGTCCCATTTTAAATGGTCGCCCACGTGCCTGAAATATCTGGGTGTATTATTTGGATCCAATATTAATGAAACTATCAACCTCAACTCTACATACCTTTTGAATTGTGTGAAGGATATGACTAATACAGTGGTGGAAATAAATATTTGATCCCTTGCTGATTTTGTAAGTTTGCCCACTGACAAAGACACGAGCAGCCCATAATTGAAGGGTAGGTTATTGGTAACAGTGAGAGATAGCACATCACAAATTAAATCCGAAAAATCACATTGTGGAAAGTATATGAATTTATTTGCATTCTGCAGAGGGAAATAAGTATTTAATCCCTCTGGCAAACAAGACCTAATACTTGGTGGCAAAACCCTTGTTGGCAAGCACAGCGGTCAGACGTCTTCTGTAGTTGATGATGAGGTTTGCACACATGTCAGGAGGAATTTTGGTCCACTCCTCTTTGCAGATCATCTCTAAATCATTAAGAGTTCTGGGCTGTCGCTTGGCAACTCGCAGCTTCAGCTCCCTCCATAAGTTTTCAATGGGATTAAGGTCTGGTGACTGGCTAGGCCACTCCATGACCCTAATGTGCTTCTTCCTGAGCCACTCCTTTGTTGCCTTGGCTGTATGTTTTGGGTCATTGTCGTGCTGGAAGACCCAGCCACGACCCATTTTTAAGGCCCTGGCGGAGGGAAGGAGGTTGTCACTCAGAATTGTACGGTACATGGCCCCATCCATTCTCCCATTGATGCGGTGAAGTAGTCCTGTGCCCTTAGCAGAGAAACACCCCCAAAACATAACATTTCCACCTCCATGCTTGACAGTGGGGACGGTGTTCTTTGGGTCATAGGCAGCATTTCTCTTCCTCCAAACACGGCGAGTTGAGTTCATGCCAAAGAGCTCAATTTTTGTCTCATCTGACCACAGCACCTTCTCCCAATCACTCTCGGCATCATCCAGGTGTTCACTGGCAAACTTCAGACGGGCCGTCACATGTGCCTTCCGGAGCAGGGGGACCTTGCGGGCACTGCAGGATTGCAATCCGTTATGTCGTAATGTGTTACCAATGGTTTTCGTGGTGACAGTGGTCCCAGCTGCCTTGAGATCATTGACAAGTTCCCCCCTTGTAGTTGTAGGCTGATTTCTAACCTTCCTCATGATCAAGGATACCCCACGAGGTGAGATTTTGCGTGGAGCCCCAGATCTTTGTCGATTGACAGTCATTTTGTACTTCTTCCATTTTCTTACTATGGCACCAACAGTTGTCTCCTTCTCGCCCAGCGTCTTACTGATGGTTTTGTAGCCCATTCCAGCCTTGTGCAGGTGTATGATCTTGTCCCTGACATCCTTAGACAGCTCCTTGCTCTTGGCCATTTTGTAGAGGTTAGAGTCTGACTGATTCACTGAGTCTGTGGACAGGTGTCTTTCATACAGGTGACCATTGCCGACAGCTGTCTGTCATGCAGGTAACGAGTTGATTTGGAGCATCTACCTGGTCTGTAGGGGCCAGATCTCTTACTGGTTGGTGGGGGATCAAATACTTATTTCCCTCTGCAGAATGCAAATAAATGCATATACTTTCCACAATGTGATTTTCCGGATTTAATTTGTGATGTGCTATCTCTCACTGTTACCAATAACCTACCCTTCAATTATGGGCTGCTCATGTCTTTGTCAGTGGGCAAACTTACAAAATCAGCAAGGGATCAAATACTTATTTCTACCACTGTAAATGGTCTCCACTTAAACTTTCTTGGTGGGGTAGATTAGACACCATAAAGATGATGATAGCACCGAAAGTGAATTATATTTTATGTATGTTACCGGTTATGTTACATGCCAGTACTTACAAAAATATGGAAAAAATATTGTCAAAGTTTTTGTGGTCTAATAAACCTCCTCGTACTGCTCTGAAATATCTTAAACTCCCCAAACACAATGGTGGTGTTAATTTTCCTAATTTTTTGGACTACCATAAGGCTTTCTTACTAAGACAAAGTTCTTTATGGATAACCTCAAAAGAAGAACATACTGACCCACTTTGGATAAAATGGGAAGCAAAGATCTTTAAAGCAACCCCAACACCTCTCTTACCATGGTCTTCAGTACACAATTCGGATTATAATCCCATCATATTCGCTTCTCAATCATCTTTCAACACATTGGACTCATGTGTTAAAATCTCTATCCATTCGACCACTAAGATACAACTTTGGAATAATCCAAAACTAAAAATTAATGGAATGTGTTTTGCTTGGCCTAAATGGATTGAAGCAAAAATATGGTTTCTACATCAACTATTGGATAATCACAAGTGGCTACCTTTTTCTACACTACAGGCAAAGTATAATTTACATAATCACTGCTACTTTCAATGGCTACAACTAAAACACTGCATTTCTGCAAACTTCGATATTAACTCATTAAAGGACGAAACTCCAAGTTGTCTAACATTATGTCATCAGTTGTCTAATGGGAAGAAAACGGCATCTAAATGGTACAAAATCTTCCAAGAACACTCTTCTCACTCTCCTTCAGCCTTACAAAACATTTGGAACAAAGAACTCAATTCTCAAACAACTGCAGAACAATGGGAAAAAATCTGGACATTACTATATAAATCCTCAAAATCATCTGCTCTTACCCAATCATCATTTTACATCTTGCATAGAGCTATGTGGACACCTTACAAACTTTCCAAAATATCTAAAGAAGTCTCAAATAGATGCTGGTCTTGTAACAACCATGTAGGTACTTTAGACCACTTAATTTACAATTGTCCTATACTGGATGAGTATTGGTCTCGTATAGAGGACACTATTTCCCATATTCTAGATTTTAAGATCTCTCTAACATACAAAATCATAATCACGGGAGAATTTGGTTTAAACACGGTAATACAACCTCAAATAGCCAAATTATTACGTATATTGATTCAAGTTGCTTTAAAACTGATATGTCAAAATTGGAAGGACTTTACGAAGTTATCTTATGATATGTGGTGGAATACAGTATGTCTTTACGCTAAATATGAAAAAGCTGCTGCAGAGAAATGCAGCTCCCTTTTAGCATTCAATAAAACCTGGTCTCCTATACTCGATTACTCATCCAGTTAATATTAATTATTATAATCTATGCAAATATAAATGGGTACTAATTACATATATATATATAATTTCTTATCTCCACCTCTAACATTTAGTAATATGCTTATTCCTATAGATATACAATACCTGTAATGAAACAGAATCAGGGATCCTAGAGTTGATGTAAACAATGTCTATAATTCTTCTACAAGTCAGTGTACATAATCAAACTTGTTAAACTATTATTAAGTCTCTGGTACTTAATTTCCTTTCTTTTTGTTATTTAAAAATTAATAAAAATGATTGAACAAAAAAAAAAAAAAAAGAAAGAAAATTACCAAGGTAAGAACTTAATTTTCCCTTCCTTGTCATCATCAGCAGATGAATCCATTAACTGATGGGATGTACAAAAGCACTCCCTACGTAGGGTAGGAACAGGCAACTTTGCGAGCCAGTCCCTGCGCTCCAAAATGCGCGTCCTGCTTCGCTGCCACATCCAGCCTGTAATGCCGTACAAACGAGAGCTGAGAAGCTCAAGTAGCTGCACATCAGATCTCTTGAAAAGAAAGGACACCTGTCTCAGCCCACAAGGAGGAAATCGCTCTCGTGGAATGCGCTTTAAACGCTTCAGGAGGAGACCGTCCTGAAAGCAGATATGCAGAAAAAATTACTTCTCTGAGCCAACGGGCTATAGTGGCCTTAGATGCCAGGCATCCACGTCGAGGACCTGATAACAAGACAAAAAGATGATCAGAAGTCCTGAAGCCATTTGACATCTGTAGATAGTGCAACAGAGCCCTGCGGACATCCAAAAGATGCAATTGCCTAAAGGAATCCGGAAAGTCCTCCCTAGAAAAGGAAGGTAGAAAAATGGGCTGGTTCAGGTGAAACGCTGAAACCACTTTAGGCAGGAAGGAAGGCACTGTATGTACTGTCACACCGGACTCTGAGAACTGCAGAAAAGGGTCCCGACAGGAAAGCGCCTGAAGCTCAGATACGTGTCTAGCCAATGTAATGGCAACCAAAGAGACTGTCTTGAGAGTCACATCTTTCTCAGAAACTTGCTTAAGCAGCTCGAAAGGCGAACGCTGGAGAGCCTTCAACACCAGCCCCAGGTTCCAGGTCGGACAAGGCAACCGCACGGGAGGGCAGAGCTGAAGTGCCCCTTTAAGGTAATGTCCGGATGAGCAGCAAGGGACCAGCCAGAAGCCGTTCCTCGGTAGCATGCCAACGCTGCCACTTGCACCCGAAGGGAATTATAAGCCAGGCCTTTTTGTAAGTCGTCCTGCAAAAAGTCCAGGACCAGCGAGACTGTAGCCCATGCGGGTGTGGCCTCTTTCGAGACACACCACTCCTCAAACTTATGCCATATTCAAGCATATGCTGCGGACGTAGACCGCTTGTGAGCCTGTAAGAGAGTGGCGATGACCTTGTTAGAGTAGCCCTTATCTCTCAATTGCGCCCTCTCAAGAGCCAGGCTGTAAGACCAAATCAGCAGGGATCCTCCATAGCCACCGGGCCTTGAACCAACAGGTTCGGTATTTGAGGTAAAGGAAGTGGAGCCTCCACCAGCATCCAGCAGAGATCTGCATACCACGGACACCTTGGCCAATCTGGAGCGATGAGAATCACCAATCCTCTGTGTAGTTGAATTCGCAGGAGGACTTGTCCTATCAAGGGCCAAGGAGGGAACACATACAGGAGGCACGGGGGCCAGGGTTGAGCCAGTGCATCCAACCCTGCCGAGCGAGGATCTCTCTGTCTGCTGAAAAAACGAGAGACTTTGGCGTTTGCGCTTGACGCCATTAGATCCATTCCAGGAGGCCCCCATTTAGCACAAATCTGAAGAAAAACTTCTTCTGCCAGTTCCCATTCCGCTGGGTTGATTTGATGCCTGCTGAGAAAATCGGCTTGCACGTTGCTCTGACCTGCTATGTGAGCTGCTGACAGAAGCTGCAGGTGTAGCGCGGCCCAGTGGCAAATCTGAGCTGCCTCCGCGGCCAGGGCACTGCACTGAGTGCCACCCTGACGATTGATGTAGGCCACCGCTGTCATGTTGTCTGACAGAACCCAGACAGCAAGCCCCTTCAGAGTCTTGTGTAAGGCCATAAGAGCCTGGAATATTGCTCAGTTCCAAGCGATTGATGGACCACTCCGCTTCCACAGGTGTCCACTGACCCTGAGCATAGCTTCCCTGGCAATGCGCTCCCCAGTCCAACAGGCTGGCATCCGTTATCACCAGGCACCAAGAAGGAAGCGCGAACGGCATTCCTCATCGCAGCATCCTGTCGGAGAGCCACCAATCCATACTGTGCCAGGCCACAGGGAGCCACGTTCGTCTGCGTTGATATTCCTAGGAAATTGGAGACCATTGATGGAGCAGGGCAATCTGCAGTGGCCTCATATGCGCTCTCGCCCAGGGGACCACCTCCAAGGTGGCCTTCATCGATCCCAGCAGCTGGACAAAGTCCCAAGCTCGAGGGTGAGGCATCCGCAGGAGCAGACGGACCTGACTCTGAAGCTTGCACCTCCTGTGGTCAGGGAGAAAGACAAACCCCGAGGCCGTGTCGAACCGGACCCCCAAATACTCGAGAGACTGAGGGGGGGGGGGGGGTCAGGTGACTTTTGGGTATATGGACCACCCAGCCCAGAGTTTGCAGGACTGTAACCACTCTGGCTGTGGCAAGACGACTTTCGTCTGCCGAATCCGCTCTGATGAGCCAGTCGTCTAGATAAGGGTAAACTCTGATACCCTCTCGCCTGAGAAAGGCAGCTACCACCACCATTACCTTGGAAAAGGTACAGGGAGCTGTGGCTAGGCCGAAAGGCAAGGCCCAAAACTGAAAATGCTGGCCCAACACCGCAAACCGGAGGAACCACTGGTGCGGGGGCCAAATAGGAATGTACAAGTAAGCTTCCTTGAGGTCTAGAGATGTAAGAAACTCTCCTAGCTGAACCACCACAATGACGGAGCACAGGGTTTACATGCGGAAGTGTCGCACTCTTAGGGCCTCGTTGACGTCGTAAGTCGAGGATTGGTCTGAAAGACCCGCCTTTTCGAGGAACCACAAAATAAATGGAGTAGCGACCGCAGCCGCGTTCGGCGGGAGGCACCGGGATCACCGCTCCGAGGTGCAGCAAGACTTGCAAGGTCTCCTCTACCGCCGCCCGTTTGACGGCAGTGCCGCATAGGGACTCCAAAAACACGTCTCTCACCGGGGCACCGAAATCCAATCGGTAACCTTCTCCGATCAGGTCCAGGACTCACTGATCTGAAATAATCTTGGCCCACTTCTCGAGAAAGAGGGAAAGACGTCTTCCTACTGCAGGAATAGAGGAGTAGGCCGGCATCCCATCATTGTGGAGGACGCCCCTGAACTCCTGGCTGTGACCAGGCCACTGCAGAGCGTTTGTCTGAGCGAAAGGAGTTCCTCTGCTGAAAACGAGCACGTTGAGAAAACCCAGCAGAGCGCCCCCAGCAATACCTGCGAGCTTCACGGAAGCAAGGTCTGGAAGAGGAGGGAAACACAGGACCCTTGGAAGAAGGCCTCGGCCTATCCTCAGGTAACCGCTGGGGCTTTGAATCCCCTAGGTCTTTAACAAATCTTCTCCAACTCCTCTCCAAATAACAGGAGGCCCCGAAAGGGTAACCTCACCAGCCTTTGCTTAGAGGCCATATCTGCCGCCCAATGCCGCAGCCAAAGGAGGCGGCGGGTAGAAACCGCCACAGACATCTGCTTAGCCGAAGTTCTGACCAGATCATAAAGGGTGTCAGCCAAAAATGATAGGGCCAACTCCATCCGCGGGACAACCTCAGAGAGGCTGATCCACCGCCTGTTGCAGTATGGTCGGCGAACAGCAGTACCTAGAATCTGACGCTTGGACTGATATTAGTGACTCACAGTCTCAGGACTCTGATGCCTCTGCGGTTGTTCTGGTTGAAACCTGCACTACCTCAAAACTTATTATCTCATGCCATGTCTGAAAAACAGGACCCGGGTTATAGGGTTCAGGACATTCCTGTTACCAGGGGAGCCTATGGGGACAGATTTGTAGTACTGCTCTAGTGCTGTGTGCAAGATCCAGCTCTGTTGACAAAATCCAGCCTTGTCTTCCATCTATAGACTTGCTATCAACTTCCAGTTCTGTGATTCGTGTTCATTCACCTAAACTCCTTTGAGCAGGGACTGTCCTTCTTTGTTAAATTGTACAGCTCTGCGTAACCCTAGCAGCACTTTAGAAATGTTAAATAGTAGTAGTAGTAGTAGTTCCACCAAAGATATCCTTGGAAGCCCAAACCTCCCGTGGGGACCGGGGGAGGTACTGTCACGATTGTGACGGTGTTCCATGCCTACACTCACCTCGCCTCCAGGTGACCAGGCCTATGGCTGCTATGGACTGTCTTCTTCCTGTTTCCCAGACATGTTTCAGAGTTCATTCCAGTCCTGATGTTCCAGCATTCCAGACTGGCCCTGGTGTTTCTGCTGCCAAGCCTCACCTGTGACCTCATCTGTAATTGCCTTTATTAAGCACCTGGGAACTTTCAGACTTGCCTTGTTTTCGTCTGTGAGTGTTTGTTGCAGTTCCTGCCCTGCTATTTCTTGTCTGGTTGTCTTCAGTTTCAGTTCCCTTCCTACTTGTCTCTGCCCTGTTTTGTCTTCAGTTTCAGTTCCCTTCCTGCTTGTCTCTGCCCTGTTTGTCTTTAGCTTTAGCTCCCTTCCTGCTCATGTCTGCCCTGTTTGCTTTCAGCTTCTGTTCCCGCCAAGCTTATTTGAGTATCCTGAATCCTGCTTGAGTATCCTGAATCCTGCTCCAGTATCCTGTATCCTGTTCCCGCCAAGCTTGTTTGAAAATCCTGAATCCTGCTTGATTATCCTGCCAAGCTTGTTCCAGTATCCTGAATCCAGCTCCAGCCAAGCCAAGTCCATTCCAGCATCTGGTTCCAGCTAAGCCCCAAGCCAAGTCCGTTCCTGCATCCACTTCCAGCCGAGCCAAGCCAAGTCTGTTCCAGCATCCGGCTCCAGCCAAGTCAAGTCCGTTCCAGCATCTGGTTCCAGCTAAGTCCGTGCCAGCATTTGGTTCCAGCCAAGCCAAGTCTGTTCCAGCATCCGGTTCCTGCCAAGCCAAGTCCGTTCCAGCATCTGGTTCCAGCCAAGCCCCAAGCCAAGTCCATTCCTGCATCCGCGTCCAGCCGAGCCAAGTCCATTCCAGAATTCTGTCCAGCCAAGCCTGTTTGAGAGTCCTGAATCTTGTACCAACCTCTGTCTAGTCTCGCTTCCTGTTGGGTGGTTCACCTGCTGCTGCCGGTCCCTGGCAGCGGCCCAAGGGCTCACTACTCCGGATCATTCCTCACAGTAGTGACACAGAGGCTGGCAGTAGTTCCAGGTTGCCACGTGGAACCGTTTAATAAAAGGGCCCCTCAGTGAGAATATCTCCTACGTACCTTTCCTTTCAGAAGAATTTGAAGGCTATTTTGTTTCAGAAATCTTACTTGTAATTTCTCTACTTTCACATTTACACCTATGTTTACCAAGGTGCCCCATAGGCGTGTTAGAGTGGTTGATGTTAGTTAATGGTTAATGAATGTTAAACGTTAACGCACCCATAGAAATGTATAGGCGCATTAGCGTTTAACACGCCTTAACTTTACAGTCGCATTAAAAATGCTAATGCACCTTAGTAAACATACCTATTATGTTTGTAATCCACTTTGAACCATATTTGGGGAGTTGGTGGAATAGAAGTACCATATCATATCATCATAAAGATATAATATGCAATAAATAAAGAAGTGAGGTAAACTCAAAGAGTTATTACTTTAAATGCCACACATATGCAAACAAAACAGAAAGTAACTTCCACAAACATAGATATTGACATTGCATGATGGATAAAAATACATGTATTCCTGGCTGTTAAAAAAGTTTATAAAATAATATAAAGGGGCTCACAGCCTTGATCTGTGAGCTGATAATGTCAGGTGAATTTAGCCGTGCTGATGTTAGTGGGTGGTGGCGGGAGGGGTGGAGAGGAGGAGTTGGGATGGTGACAGGAATGGTGTATATAGAGGGTTCTGAGGTGGCGGGTTAGTGATTGGTTGGCAGGGGTTGCTGAGAAGAAGAGGAAGAGGGCTTAGAAGGTGAATTTTTGGAGGCAAATTCTTTTAGGAGGGAGGTGTGGTCCACAAGTGGGTATGATGAACTAAGGCAATAACCCACCCTTCCCTCCCTTCTGGGGTTGGTTTTTGAGCAAGGGTGGATTTTTTGGGTGAGTGGTCGCAGTTTTTGGTGGCTGCAGTAATGAGGGACTGTGACACTGTTGAGGAAGCCTTGTAAAGTAGGCATTGGATTACGGAAACAGATATGCTTCATCACATGCAGCACTGCCATAAGCATCACCACAGACTTGTGGGGGTGGGATTTGTGTAATGTAAATGATTGATGAGGCCAGTTCAACACCGACTGGCTTCAGGTGTGGTGGAAAAGGCCTCTCTTTGATTTGGGGGTATTGCAATTATGTGTTATTGGATTGACAATGCTAATGTAATTGATTAAGCAGTATCCTATATAATAATTCTCACCACCAACGTTCTAATGTGGGACTGCCTGTGTCCATGGCTCCTGGAGTTGCTGAGCTAGGCTCCACAGCCAGGATGACGTCACTCACAGCTGATTCCCAGGCAGGGGGAGGAGTAGGGAAACACTACTCCTCCCCCTGCCTGGGAATCAGCTGTCAGTGTGCCACTCCCTGCCACTTCGGAGCAAGTGGCAGGGAGCGGCGCATCAAAAAACTACAAGTGCGGCACCACAGAACCCCCCCTCGACGCATCAACCAACCCCCCCCCCCCCCCCCGGCACATCAAACACCCCTCCCCTCCGAAGCACATCAAACACCCCCTCCCCCCACCCGAAGCACATCAACACCCCCCTCCCCCCGGGCACATCAACCCCTTCGCCACCCGCAGCTGTCACAACGCTGTCCGGCCGCTGCTGCTTCTCCTGTTGAGCAGCAGCGACAGCTACAAAAGGAAAAAAGTGAAAAATGTTTTTAAACCCAGCCCAAATCATTCGCAAATGCCCGAGTCTTACAACGCAGTCTCTGCAGCCGCTCCTCCTCTCACCTCCACGTCATTGCCCCTGGAGTAAGACCCCGGAGGAGCGCAGCGACATGACAGGTGAGAGGAGGAGCGGCTGCAGAGACTGCATTTTAAGACTCGGGCATTTGCGAATGATTTGGGCTGGGTTTAAAAACATTTATTGCTTTTTTCCTTTTTGTAGCGGCCGCTGCTGCTCAACAGGAGAAGCAGCAGCAGCAGCCAGACAGCATTACCACTGGCAGCTGCAGGTGGCGAGGGGGTTCCATGCGCTGGGGGGGAGGGGAGGGTCGCTGGACATGGGTAGCTGTAGGGGGGAGGGGAGGGTCGCTGGACATGGGTGGCTGCAGGGGGGCAGGGGGAGCGGAGGGTCACTGGACATGGATGGCTGGAGGGGGGACAGGGGAGAGGGAGGTGGGGAGGGGGTCCTGAGACCAGAGAGGTGGGGGTGGGGAGGGGGGCCGTGCGAGAGGGGGGTGGGGGCTCACATTCACTCTCACATACACTCTCTCTGACACACTCCCTGTCTATCACACTCTCTCTGTCACACACACACAGTCTCACACACACAGACACTCTGTCTCTCACACACTCTCTCACACAAACACACACACATGCTGTCTCTGTCTCTCTCTCATTCTCTTTCTGACACACACACTCCATCTTTCACACACACTCTCTCTCTCTCTCAAACATACACACTCCGAGGAAAACCTTGCTAGTGCCCATTTCATTTGTGTCAGAAACGGGCCTTTTTTACTAGTTTGTTAATAAAGTGGCAGCCCTTTATCTGCCAGATATGTAGTGTTGTGTAATTTATTGGGAATGTGATGCAGAGAGCATCACATGCTGATGTTATGGAAGCCATACATAAAAAGAACTGATGGTAACAAAAAAAGAAATTAAGAGAATACTGAGAGAGCCCATACATCTCCCAGCAGCCATGCACTGAAAAGTACAAGGAAAAGCAACAAGAACTGTAAAATGATATGTTCACACACAGGCACAATCTGATGCCAGACATGTAAGTTTAAAATAGGGTTAAAAGAAAGCTAAAAAGAAAAATCAAGACATGCAGTGATTGAAGGAGTACATGCAAGTGAAGGAATTGCTGTGCTCTAACACTGTGATACATGTCTTAAAAACGTACCAAGTTAGGGAGCCACAAATCACAAATGGTGCATCACCCCTACAGATTATGCCTGTATGTTTGCATATGTGTGGCATTTAATGTAGCAACTCACTTATTGCATATTATATCCTCATGATTATGAACTGAATATTATCTATGTGTTTACACAATCTGCCTTTAAAAATAGGCATATTTTCAAAGCACTTTGGGAGGCTAAGTTCCATAGGTTTCTATGGAACTTTGGGAGGCTAAGTGCTTTGAAAATGAGCTTGTTTGTCTTTCAAAGTGTGCAACTCCTGTTGCTCTTCTGAAGGAATAAAAAAACGGACTGAGTCTTTTTCTTGCCATATATATGGTAATCTTGTCATGTTGTTGTCACAATTTTTTTTTTAATTTTGTGTATGTTTGTAATTTTCTGTATGTTTTAAATTGATTTTATATGTTTTTTGATGGACCTCTGACGCAGGCTTTACCAAAACACAGCTTGTGTCGGGTCCTTTTCTGGTGCACCCAATTCAACAGGCTCCTCATGCTTGTTGTTTTCTCTTTGCCTTGTGTGCTTTGAATTCTCTGTTTTTTTGGCTTTGATTTCCATGAGGGATGGCCTTCAGAAATTGGGACAATGTTCTCAGCTACACAGAAGAGAGATTACATCAGTTACTCCAAGACCCCCCCCCCCCCCCCCATTTTTTAAGATATAGAAGAGGAATCATCTGTAGATAAGTGGCATGATCTAATTGAAATGAAAAAGATACGAACTTCATTATGCTACTCTTTTACACTATTGTAGAGTACAATGTATACCAAGATGTCTTAGAAAGAGCTGCAGGTGTTTAAAGATATCGTTTTAGATAAATGGTGTATGATTTTAAATACATGCTCTCTTGACTTGATGAGACATTTACTAGAAACTTTCACCACAAGAGGCCATATTGATCCGGCATTATTCTGGCAACAGTTTTACAATAATGATTGGTCAGCACAAATAGAGTCCAATCAATACCTTTCAAATTGGGACATGAGATGCAAGAGCATACTTGACACAATAGCGTCAGTACAAGCAAGAACATCGAGAAGAAATAAATCACTTCCTTGGTTTAACGACGACCTGAAAAAACTAAAAACCCAAACAAGGAGACTTGAATGTGCATGGAATAAAAAGAAAGACAAACAAACTTTCACTGCATGGAAACTAATGTTAAGAAAATATAAACATACCATCAGACAATCTAAAAGGTCATATTACAATTCCAAAATAGGGCAAAACTATAATGATCTACACAAACTATTCCAATTTGTAAATAATCTTCTAGACATTAGCTAATATGGATACCCCATCAGCAGATGATTTAGCTATTTACTTTAATGAGAAAATTACTAAACTAAGATCCACCTTACCAGCTAACTCCCCCGACTATGTAAAATTCATCGACTACTTAGACCCAACAGCCTCTTTACAAATGTCCTCCAAACGGTACCAGCTGGTACTCTGCAAATGACGCAGCCTGAGCCCTAGTCAAATGCACTCGAATCTGAAGAGGAAGAGGCTTCCCCAAGGAAAGGTAAGCAGACCCGATCGCCTCCCGAAGCCAGCGAGCGATCGTAGCTTTAGAAGCCATGTCTCCCTTTTTGTGTCCAGCAAACAGGACAAACAGATGATCGGACTTCCGGAAGGAATTAGTCGCTTCCAAATAGGCCATCAGGGCCCTTTTTACATCCAAACAACACAACTAACGAAAATCTTCCGGATAATCTTCCCGCTTGAAGGTCAGCAAATTCACTTCTTGGTTAACATGAAAATGAGAGCTCACCTTCGGTAGAAAGGATGACACCGTTCGAATCGAGACCCCCTGCCTCCGAAAAACGCAGAAATGGGTCCCTGCGCGACAGAGCCTGAACTTCTTATACCCTTCTGGCCGAAGCCACTGCCACCAAAAACACCGTCTTCAAAGTCAGATCCTTCAAAGACGTCTTACTGAGTGGCTCAAATGGAGCCCGCTAAAACGCCCGCAGTACGAGGCACCGGCACCCGAGGCAGAGAAAACGAACTACATCCGGATGAGAGGCCAATGAACGACCACCTAAGCGGCCTCTAAAACAGGCCAACACCGCCACCTGTACCTTAAGAGAGCTGAATGACAGCACCTTCTCAAACCCCTCCTGCAAAAAGGCTAGAATAGTCACGAGAGGGGCCGATTCTGGCGAGATGCCTGATGACGAACACCAAGAGACAAAGGTTCGCCAGACCCTAGCATATGCCGAAGAAGTAGATCACTTGCGCGCCTGCAACATCGTCCCAATCACCGATTCAGAATATCCTTTGCATCTTAGTCGCGACCTCTCAATAGCCAAGCCGTAAGACCAAATGGGATGGGATCCTGCATTATCACTGGTCCCTGAACCAGAAGATCGGGAATGTTTGACAGTCTCAATGGTTCGTCTATCAACAGACACACTAAATCCGCATACCAAGGACGCCTGGGCCAATCCGGAGCCACCAGAATGACTACTCCTGGATGTCGCATGATCCTGCCGAACACCCAACCGATCATGGGCCATGGAGGAAAGACAGAATGGTGGATGCTTGGAATGCCTTCCCGCGGGAGATGGTGGAGATGAAAATGGTAAAGGAATTCAAACATGCATGGGATAAACATAAAGGAATCCTGTTCAGAAGGAATGGATCCTCAGGAGCTTAGCCGAGATTGGATGGCAGAGCCGGTGGTGGGAGGTGGGGCTGGTGGTTGGGAGGTGGGGCTAGTGCTGGGCAGACTTCTACGGTCTGTGCCCTGAAAAAGACAGATACAAATCAAGGTAAGGCATACACAAAAAGTAGCACATATGAGTTATATTGTTGGGCAGACTGGATGGACCTTGCAGGTCTTTTTCTGCCGTCATCTACTATGTTACTATGTAAGTAGATCCTGCGGCCACCTTTGCAACAGCGCATCTATTCCTTCGGACCCGAATTCCCTGCCCCTGCTGAAAAAACGGGGCACCTTAGTATTGGAAAAACGGGCCATTAGATCGACTACCAGCATCCCCCAATGGGACGTGATCCGGTCGAACACTACTCGAGAGAGCTCCCACTCCCCCTATCAACCGGTTCCGGCTGAGGAAATCCACCTGCACATTCAGAACTCCCGTGATGTGAGCCGCTGACAAAAGAAATAGACGCTTCTCCACCCAGCGGCAGAGGGAAAGACCCTCCGTTGACAACTGAGTGCTCCGAATGCCCCCTTGGCGATTGACATAAGCTAACGCTGTCGCATTGTCGAAGAGAACTCGTACTGACTGGTTCAGCACTAATGTCTCGAAGGCTTGCAGCGCCAGCCGAATCGTCCGCAATTCCAGAAGACTGATTGCTAACTGAGCCTCCGAAGGACTCCTCACACCCTGCGTCGAATGACCCAGGCAATGAGCCCCCCAGCCGGACCGACTGGCATCCGTCGTGACCACCTGCCATTCCGCCATTCCGGAATGGCTAGGGGCATGCCGCGAAGAAGACTCTCCAGCTGGAGCCACCAACGCATGGCAAAATGAGCCCGAGCCTCCCACGGGATCCAAACCACATAATCCTCCGACAACAGGGACCAACGGCTGAGCAGGGACCACTGCAACGGACGCTTATGACTCCTGGCCCAAGGGACCACGTCCAGCGTCGCTGCCGTCGACCCTAGCACCTGAACATAGTCCCACGCCTTCGGAGCCGCTACTTGAAGGAGTGAGGAAATCTGCAGCATCAGCTTCAACCTGTGTGGTTCCGGGAGAAAAACTCTGCCCTTAGCGGTATCGAACAGAACGCCCAGATACTCCAAAGTCTGGGTCAGAACGAGGTGATCACCCAGCCCAGTGAACGCAGAAGATTCATGACCGACTGTGTAGCCCGGGCACACTCCTCCTGAGACGGCGCACGAATGAGCCAGTCATCGAGATACGGGTGAACTTGCACCCCTCTTGCTCGCAAGAAAGCTGCCACTACCACTATTACCTTGGAGAAGGTATGAGGCGCCATGGCCAGACTAAAAGGCATGGCTCAGAATTGAAAATGCTGTCCCAGAACCGCAAAGCGCTGGAAGTGCTGATGAGGTGGCCAAATGGGAATGTGCAAGTATGCCTCCTTTAGATCGAGAGCTGTCATAAATTCTCCCGGTTGCACGGCCGCCACAACGGTGGCGCAAAGTTTCCATCCTGAAATGCCTCACTCTGAGGGCTCTGTTGACCGTCTTGAGATCTAGAACTGGCTGAAACGTTCCTCCCTTCTTTGGCACGCTGTGGAGTGGAGTGGCCTAGTGGTTAGGGTGGTGGACTTGGTCCTGGGGAACTGAGGAACTGAGTTCGATTCCCGGCACAGGCAGCTCCTTGTGACTCTGGGCAAGTCACTTAACCCTCCGTTGAGTGGGAAAAACTCGGGGTACAAATGTAACAACAACAACAAAAAAAATAGAGTAGCGACCCTGGCCGATTTTGGCTGAAGGCACCGGAACGACTGCCTCTAAGTGCAGTAATTCCGACAGAGTATCCCATACCGCTGCTCTCTTTAGTGGAGACTTGCAAGGAGACTCTAGGAAACTGTCTGACAGTGAACAGGCGAACTCCAACTTGTAGCCATCTCGAATGATGTCCAGCACCCATTCGTCCGCATTTACCCCGGCCCACTCCTTCCCAAACTGAAACAGCCGTCCCCCTATTGCCAGAAAGGAATGGACCAGGGCTCCATCATTGGGTTTCTCTGTGCCCTGCTGATTGCAAGAGGCCGAGATAGGCTGACGGTGGTCTGGCCGAAAGGGCTGCTGTCTCTGCTGAAAACGGGGCTTTGAAAACCCCCCAGATCTGCCAGCCCTATAACGCTTGGCCTCCTTAAAGCGAAGCCTGAAGGTCTTCACCTGGGACTTACCTCTGTCCTCTGGCAAACGACCCTTGGAATCTCCTAATTTCTTAACAATCTGAGCAAGTTCCTCCCCAAAGAGGAGCCACCCCTTAAAAGGCAAGTTCCTCCCCAAAGAGGAGCCACCCCTTAAAAGGCAACCACACCAAACGGGACTTAGATGCCACATCTGCCGCCCAGTGCTTCAGCCAAATCCATCTACGGGCCGACACAGCCAATGAAACTTCCTTAGCTGAAGCTCGGAGAATGTCATAAAGGACATCCGCCAGGTAAGCCAAACCCGACTCCAATGTCGGGAGGCATTCAACCAGGTCTTCCGTAGACGCCACCTGCTGAACCCAGGACAGACAAGCACTTGCCGCATAAGATCCGCAAATCGAGGCCTGTAATGATAATGCCGCCACCTCGAATGATGCCTTCACCGAAGCTTCAAGTCGTCGATCCTGCGGATCTCAGAGGGCGGTGCCGCCCTCCATCGGTAAAGTTGTTTTCTTTGTCAACGCAGTAATTAACGAATCTACTGTCAGCAAACACAAGGAGTCCAAATCCTCCTCCCGTAAGGGACAGAGTTTGGCCATGGCCCACACGACCCTAAGGCTGGCCTCTGGCGAATCCCACTGTGCCTTAATGAGCACCTGCATGGCCTCATGAATATGAAAAGCTCAGGACGGAAGCTCAGGACAGAGTCCTAGTGCCCGACATAATCGAGGGCGCACCTCCCGACTGAGCCGGGGGTTCAGGGGCAGATATATTTCTTCATTTGGGTCCTTTTTCCATTCTTTGAAGGACAATCTTTTGGCTGCAATGACCTCTTTTACTTCACCTTTTAACCATGCTGACTGACGTTTTCTCTTCTTTCCACCTTTGCAAATATGTGGAATGCATCTGGACTGGGCTTCCAAGATGGTATTTTTGAAAATCGTCCACACCTGGTTGTGTCCTAACCTTTGCAGCCTCCTTTTAGTTTCTTTTTAACCATTTTCCTCATTTTATTATAGTCGCCCTTTCGAAAATTAAATGCTGCTACACTAGATTTCATTTGCAGGTTCATCCTAGATAGTTGCTCAAACTTAATCATGTTATAATGACTGTTTCCCAGGGGACCCAAAACTGCCACCTCTTGCATTATGCCCTGCAAGCCACCAAGGACCAGATACAAAATGGCTCCCCCTCTCATTGGTTCCTGGATCAGCTGCTCCAAGAAGTCTCCCTGGCACTCCGTGATGTAACGTTTATCTAGTCAGTATCGAGGTAATTGAAATCACTCATTATTATTTCATTGCCTAATTTGCCAGCTTTCCTGATCTTTGTAAACATTTCTTCATCCGTCTGTTTGTTCTGTCTCGGTGGATGGTAGTACAGCCCTACAAGAATACTCCTTCCCTTTACATATGGAATTTCTATCCATAATGATGCCACACTGCTATCTGTGTCATGTGAAATGTTTATTTTATTTGACTCTTTAACATATAGCACAACCCCTCCCCCTCCAATTTGATCCTCTCTATCGTTGTGATAACTATTTGTACCCTGTTAACACAGTGTCCCATTGATTATCCTTTTTCCACAGATGCCTATTATATATCTACCTCATCACTTAGTGCTATATATTCTAACTCTCCCATCTTATTTTTTAGGCTTCTAGCATTTGTATACAGGCACTTCAAATTGTGTTTTTTTTTCCTTTGATTTACAAGCTGTTTAGAAGTTGAAGGGGTTAATCTGCATCCTTTATCCTACTCTTTAAGCATTGTTGAAACCTGGGATTCCCTAAATGTGCTGTTTCAATAGTAATGCAAAGTGATGCATTTAGGGAGTAGAAATCCAAGGGACACGTATTTGTTAGGCGGGGAGAGTCTGATAGGTAAGGACGGGGAGAGGGATCTTGGGGTGTTAGTATTTGAGGACCTGAAGGCGACGAAACAGTGTGACAAAGCGGTGGCCGTAGCTAAAAGATTGCTAGGCTGTATACAAATGTCATATATAAATGAATAAAAGATAGGTAAAATAAACTATTCTTTTCTTGACGTCCTTTGAATGCAAGGTGTGATCCTATAGTTCAAGACATTGAGCACAGATGGAAGAGAAAGCAAGGCAGGCTGCTCATTTCTAGGGAGACCACTGGTTACATGCATTGGTAGGCAGTTTCCTTGATCCCAAATTAATGTGTTTCTAATAACCTTCTAGTAAGAACTGGATTTGAAATGCTGTTCTTGTGCAGTTGGAGAGACAGAGGATTTATCAGCTTTGTGCAGCAATATCTCCATGGTAGAGTTATTACAATTTTAGTCGGCAAGGAAATAAAGACCCATATATTTTCTTTGCTTTTTATATCGCGTTTTTCTATTTTTTTGTAGACTAGTTCTGTTCTGTTCATCCTTCCCTCATTACTGCATATCCCTGAGACTTATCTTGGTCTTCCTCTATGGAAAGAGAAATAAAAATTGTTGGAGTTGCTGCTTGCCTTCCTCAATTCACCAGTCTACTTTTCAGGCTGCTCTCACTCTGCCCTAATTTCACCCAGCTACAATGAAGGCAATTGTACAATTGGTTGCTTCCGTTGAGGTGCCCTGATGATGTGTGGTAGAAGCTTATTCTATAATGGCACCTGGGTGCCCAGGTTCTGTTATAGAATACCAGTGTAGCCTGGTATTAGCATGCCTAACATTTATATGTTCACAGTTATATTAGCTATAGACCTGGCCTAGGACTAGAGGGCATGAGTTGAAGCTACAGTGTGGTAAATTTAAAACGAATCGGAGAAAATTTTTCTTCACCCAACGTGTAATTAGACTCTGGAATTCGTTGCCGGAGAACGTGGTACGGGCGGTTAGCTTGACGGAGTTTAAAAAGGGGTTAGATAGATTCCTAAAGGACAAGTCCATAGACCGCTATTAAATGGACTTGGAAAAATTCCGCATTTTTAGGTATAACTTGTCTGGAATGTTTTTTACGTTTAGGGAGCGTGCCAGGTGCCCTTGACCTGGATTGGCCACTGTCGGTGACAGGATGCTGGGCTAGATGGACCTTTGGTCTTTCCCAGTATAGCACTACTTATGTACTTATGTACTTATGTATAGAGAGAGGTGTGACCAGCAGAAGAAAAGAGGTTTTAATACCCCTGTATAAGACGTTGGTGAGGCCCCACCTGGAGTATTGTGTTCAGTTTTGGAAGCCATATCTTGCGAAGGATGTTAAAAAAATGGAAGCGGTACAAAGAAAAGCTACGAGAATGGTATGGGATTTGCGTTACAAGATAGACTTGTTGACCTGAACATGTATACCCTGGAGGAAAGGAGAAACAGGGGTGATATGATACAGACGTTCAAATATTTGAAAGGTATTAATCCGCAAATGAACCTTTTCCGGAGAGGGGAAGGCGGTAGAACTAGAGGACATGAAATGAAATTGAAGGGGGGCAGACTCAAGAAAAATGTCAGGAAGTATTTCTTCACGGAGAGAGTGGTGGATGCTTGGAATGCCTTCCCGCGGGAGATGGTGGAGATGAAAACGGTAAAGGAATTCAAACATGCGTGGGATAAACATAAGGAATCCTGTTCAGAAGGAATGGATCCTCAGTAGCTTAGCCGAGATTGGGTGGCAGAGCCGGTAGTGGGAGGCGGGGCTAGTGCTGGGCAGACTTCTAAGGTCTGTGCCGGGGCTGGTGAGTGGGAGGCGGGGATAGTGCTGGGCAGACTTATACGGTCTGTGCCCTGAAGAGGACAGGTACAAATCAAGATAGGGTATACACAAAAAGTAGCACATATGAGTTTATCTTGTTGAGCAGACTGGATGGACCGTGCAGGTCTTTTCTGCCGTCATCTACTATGTGCTTTAATATGGGGGTCCAGAGACCTCAAATCTGATTCCATTTATTTAATATCTCCATCGCCTTTATAATAAAAGACGGAAGTTCCTCTCTACGAAAAAGCCTTGCCGCAGTAGGGTCATCACCCTCTCCCGCCGGCATCTCCCCGTCTTCCAGGGTCTCTTGTAGGAAATCCCCTGACAACTGAGCTTCATCAGACTATCCTGACCCCTCAGCTCCTGGGCCAAAACACTCAAAACGGGCCTGTTTAAAGACTGCATGAGAGAAATCACTAGAAGAGCCATGCTGGCTATCCAAAATGGCGTCCATCTCACCTCCCCCTGCTGCTTTCAATAAAAAAGCCTTGTGCATGGGGAGTACAAACTCCAGCGAAAACACCACTATATGTGGCGCCCCCGAGAGAGCAGAGTCCGAGACTCCACGTTCCTGGGCAGAAACAGCTGAGAGCTGCAATTCCGCTGCCGCGCTTACCTGCGGCTGAGGAGCAGAAGGGGAAAAAATGGCGGCAGCCGACCCATGCGCTGCCAGCAACAACAGCTTTCCCGCCATGTGGGCGACGGTCGACTCCGCCACTTCCCCCCCTGCAGAGCGGTCTGCCTGTTTTGGCCGGGGCTTTCCCAAGGCCCCGACACAGCTCTCACATGCCCCGGACACCGTCTTACGCGCACCAATGCGCTAACACCTTTTGATGGTTTCTGACGCCAACTTCGGGCCAAAGCCTGCTTCCCAGCCTAGCGCTCACATACCTCTGAAGCCTGGAGCCAGGAATCGCTGCTTTAAATATTAGGGATCTCCGTTCATGTTTCTGTTTAAATTTTTTTTTCAAGAGGCAGGAGAGAAACACCAACAGAACTAACTCCCTAAGGAAGCAGACAGGCTGGTGGGGGAGACGGGTGGGGACCTGGCACCACCAGGTGTAACCCCAATGTGCCAAAAGCACCTCAACCCCAATATAAGCTCAACAACCCCCGAGGGAACGGGATAGGAGCCAAATCAATGCAGAGCTGAACAATATGTCTCTTCACCTGCTAAATAGAGAGAATACTTAAGTTAGGCTGGCTGCACATGCCCTCTAGTAGCGAACTTTGGTGTTCTCTCTATCTAACCTGCTAGTGGAGGGACATAACCCACAAGTCTCTGGATTGATCTGGGGACGCAATGGAATTTGTATTTATTAGATGTAAGCCTTCTCATAGAATGTTAGCATAGGTCGGCATCTACATGCCTACATTTAGGGAAGCCAATGTAAGCCATGTCAACAGCAGACATAAATGTGCACACCTAAGTGCACAATTTACAGTATTCTGTAAGTTATGTGCATAAATGTAGGATACTTCCATGCCTCACAAGTGCTCCTTTCCGTTAGCATTCCCTTGTATTTACACTTTAATGCAGTTGTACACATAAGTTATAGAATACCAGTGTGGATAGCACATACATAAATAACTAACATTCATATGTATAAGTACTAACTTAAATGTGCAATTGGTGCCTAATGAGGGAGAATATAGGGTAATTCTATGAGAATATACCTATTTTTAGGTACCTAGAAGCAGTGTTGTTTTCCTAGCGAAAAAGGTGCTGGTACTCAAATGCTAGGCCACCCTTCAGGAGTGGGGTAATCACTGAGGGACCCACCCCATAATAGCCAGGCCACCTGCAACCAGTCATAGAATCTAAGACAAGACAGAATTGGTGTGTAGAGCCTGAGCTCTTTCATTAAAACTTGGGTTCCATGGGTCAATTTTAGCAGACAATGGAAAAGGTGCCGGTACTCAGTACACCCAAGTACCCCCTCAAAAAAAGCCCTGCCTAGAAGCATCTATTTGAAGCATCCTACTACATAAATGAAGAGTGACCGACGTGCTGCACATGTGCAGAACAGAGCAGCTGTTCTGCGCATGCGCGACACGTCACACATTCTTTCCGACCACACCAACCACATCCCTCCTCATTCAGGCTCCCAAGTGATGGCGGGCAGCGCTGTCTGTTGCGTCATTTCCGCCAGCGATCCAGTGGCGTAGCCAGACAGCCAATTTTGGATGGGCCTGAGCCCAAAGTGGGTGGGCACAATATTTTCTCTGCCCTGCCTTACCGCAAAATATAAATACATTAGCTAATAAGGATCCTCAAGCTCTGTCAGCTGAAAACTTTCTCTGAAGGTGGCCAGAACTCCCTTTTACCAAACTTGGCAGGCAGCAGCAACATCCGTAAGCCACTGATGCCAGCACCCTATGCGTGCTTAGCTGTCGGTGACTCAAGCATGCTGTCACCATCTGCAGAGCTTGGTAGAAGGAGGTTCTGGCCGTCTTTGGAGGAAGTCCTCAGCTGGGGAGGCTTAGGATCCCTACCAGCTATACAGCAAGGGTCAGAACTGGTGTTAGACATGCTAGGACTCCCTCCCTGCCTTCCCTCCATTTCCCCACCTGCCATTACTGTCACACCAACAGACCCTCACCAAATACAGAACAGGGGATCACATATCAGAAATAAAAATATTTAGACAAAAATTGAACTCAAAACCCCAAAAAGTTAAACTTAGCATGTACTGCAACACTGGAGAAATAAAAATAGAAATGGATTTCCTTTCTCCTCAACACGATACAAACACATTTGCTATGTAGATTTCCCAAAGCCAACATATTCCATTTAAAACATTCAAAATACATTGCTTTTTTCTACCTTTGTGCTCTGGACATTGTATTTTTCCATCATGTTGGTTGCATGTTGGTTTTCTGCTTTCCTGTCTGTCATCTTCTAATTCTCTTTCAAGCAGCTGCTGCCCATTTGTCTTCTTTTACCTTCACTACACCTGCTTCTGACATATTGACTGTTCTTATTTTTAGCTCTTTCCTCTCTTTTTTCTTCTTTCTGCCTTGCTGTCAACTCACATTTCACCCTCTCACTGTTCTCCTCCTTTTTAGTTTACAGCTACCTATCAGATTTTCATCTTTTTCTGTCACCCACTAGCTTTTCCATTTCCCCATCTCACTCCTTCCTCAGCCCTCCATTCCCTTTCATTACCATATTTCTATCCTCTGTAATCACTATCTTTTTATTTATTTATTTATTTATTTATTTATTTATTTATTTATTTATTCATTTCCTTGCCACCCTCTTCCTCTCCCTCCTGGCCTCTTACACATGGTTCCACCATCTTCCTTCCCTCCACCCTTCTAGCCCAGCCTCTGCTCCCTCTTTCTCCCCACCCCACTCTTGTAGCCTTACATCTCTCTGCCCCTTCCCTCCTGCCCTCTCCCCCATGTTCCAACATTTCTCCCTCTCTCTTCCCTCACTCCCACTGTCCGGCATCTCTTCATCACCCTTTTGCTCCTGAATCCAACATCTCCTCCTTTCTCCCCTCTCCACCTCCTGTGTTTCTCTCTCCCTCTCATTCACCCCCAGGTCCAATATATCTCCCTCTCTCCCACTTTCTACCATTTCTCCCTCTCTTGTGCCATGGGTCCAACACTTCTCTTCCCCCCTCCCCCCATGCAGCATTTTCTCTCTTCCTCCCTTCCACTTCCAACATTTCTGCCTCTCCCCCTCCCTTGTGCCCCATCCAACATCTCTCGCTTCCCCCTACAGCATCTCTTCCTGCCTTCCACCATCATGTCCAATTTTTCACCATCTTCCCCTCCTCACCACCCCCTGTCCAACATTTACCATCTCTCCCTCCCCACTACCCCTATGTCCAACATTTCTCCCTCTCCTGTCCCTCTCCCCTTCCCATGCAAGATTTTTTCCTTTCTTACCCCTCTCTACCCTATGTCCCACAATTCTCTCTCTCTTGCCCCTCTCCACCTCATGCCCCCCCATACAGCATCTATATTTTGGAAGGAGACCTCCCCCCAACTCTCCCTCTCGATTCAATGGGGCACCACCCTTAACAGCCCCGGTATTGGAGGAAGCAGGCTGACAGTTTTAACTTATACTGGTAATTCCAATCATTAATCTCTCTTTCTCAAGAAAAAAACCCCATCCAATATTTCATTTTTAATCACACTCAAGTCTTAGAATTTGTCATTTCTTTTCCTTTATTTTCTTCAATGTAATCAAAATTGGAAAGTTTTACAAATATTCTTAATTTTTTTATTTAACTTTACTAAACATTATCCCAGTCGTGCAGGGGCGTAGCCATGGGTGGGCCTGGGTGGGCCTAGGCCCACCCAGTTTGGGTTCAGGCCCACCCAGCAATGGAGCACCTTCATCAGCAGCATGGCAGTGGAGGGAGCAGGCTGAGCTCTGATCCTGCATCTGCCTCCCTCTCTCACACGGCAGCGCTTCCCAGACGCTGCCTACCACCACCACGATCCTGCATCTACCTCCCTCTGTCTCAGCAGCAGCGGTAGCGATTCATACATGCTGCCTCCTGCTTCTAACCCAGAAGCGTCTCCTCTGCTGCGTCCCGCCCCCATTATCACAATTTATCTCCTCCTTCCTTGACTCTCTCTCTCTCTTTCAGACAGACGCACACACACTTTCTCTGTCTCTCTCTCTTACACATTCTCTCTCTTTCACACACACACATACACACACACTTGCTCTGTCTCTCTCTAACACACACACACACTCACACTCACTCTCTCTCTCTCCCTCTCTCTCTCTCTCTCTGAACTCACTCTCACACTCTCTCTTTCAGACAGGTGCTCACACTCTCTCTCTCTCTCTCTCTCTCTCTCACACACACACACAAAATATTACAACAATAAGGGAATTACATTTCACAAATAAAAAATGTTGCCTGTTTTAATGGGCTTAATGGCTTGCATTAACATATAAGAATCGATGGTAACTCATCTTGAAGATTAGCAAAATATCTTCCCACAGGGAGCTCTCTCTCTCTCACACACACACACACATACACACTCTCTCTCTCTCTCTCTCTCTCTCTCTCTCTCTGAACTCTCACACTCACTCTTTCAGACAGATGCACGCACACACACTTTCTCTCTCTCTCTCTATCTCTCTGAACTCACTCTCACACTCCAGGGGCGTAGCTATGGGTGGGCCTGGGTGGGCCCAGGCCCACCCAATCTGAGCACAGGCCCACCCATTTGGTTGTCCTTATCCAATTGATGCACTGTCTGAGACGGGAGTGCACTGCACGTTTTAGTTATTCTGTGGATCAGTCGCGTGTATTTAGGGCAGCCGGCAGCAAAAACAGCTTTAGAGTGAGCCTGAGCCGGCTGCCTAAATGCAGTAACCTGCCTCGTTTTTTACCTGATTTTTTTAAGTTCGGGTCCGGGTTGGGAACGGCCTCTCTTGTGCTGCGATGCTGTGCTCTGCTGCTCTTCAACGGACCTATTCTCATTGGTGCCGTTCTTCTGCCAGTCCCGAAGGTTATATCGGAACGGAAGAGGCAGAACCGTCACACAAGAAGCACTAGCGCTATCGACGCTGTAGAGAGTCTGGTCCCGCGCTCTATCATTGCTTATTAGCGCGGGACCGGTGGCAGAGGTACAACTTAAGAGAGAAGAATGAAACTGTACTGCAGGGTGGTGGTGAATAGGTGGGGAGGGAAAAAGAAAAGAAGCATGACTGGACGGGCGGGGGTGGGGAAGAGAGAGAAAGTGTGGTGCAATACTGGATAAAAGGGGGGGGGAAACAGAGGCTATGGGCTGGAGAGTATCTGAGGCAATGGATAGAGGAAATTCTGCATAGGAGGGGGGAGTAAGATGGAGATAGGGGCAATGTTGGATGATAGGAAGAGAGATAGGCAGGGACAATGATGAATAGTGTGGGGAGTAGAGGGGAGAGAGACACAATGGGCATTGTTGCATACTGGAGGATAGAGACAGGCACTGCTGGATGACAGGGGTATGGGGTATGTGGAGAAATATAGAGGAGATGCTGGTTGCAGGGAGAAACAGGAGGTGAGAGAGGCAGAAGCAATACTGCATGGGGGAGAGAAGGGGCGATGCTGGATGGTGGGAGTAAGGGAAAGAGACAGAGATGAGAAACTTTATGGTGGTAGGGCAGAAAGTCAAGAAGGGATGCTAGCTGGTGGGGGGGTGAGAAAGAGAGAGACAGGAGACTGTATGCACTGGATGGCAGGTGGGAGAGAAAGATGAGAGGTAATGCTGGATGGTGGTGGGAGAGTGAGAGAGAAGATACTGGATTGCAGGTGATAGAAACAGAAAGGGAGGAGATGCTGGATGGCAGAGAGAGAGGGGAGATGCAATGCTGGATGGTGGTGGGAGAGAGAGACAGACAGACAGAGAGAGACAGAGAATATGCTGGATGGCAGGTGATAGAAACAGAAAGGAGGAGATGCTGGATGGCAGAGGTAGAGAGAAAGGAGATGCTGAATGACAGTGGGAGAGAGGAAAAAGCTAGTGAAAGACTGGAAAATAAGATAAAAGAGATGAAAAGCTGTAGGTAGGTGCAGTAAAAAGAGGGAGATGGAAGACTGGATAATATGAATGAAATCTGAATGGCTAGGTAACAAAAAATGGAAGAAAGCTGAAAGGAACAGATTAGTGTTGATGTTACTTGTTATGGAAGAGGTAAAGAAGACAGAAGAAGAAGAAAAAATGACCCATGGACAGGAGACCCATGGAAAGAGAGTTAAAAGAAAACAAGGAAGCAGTAACCAGAGACCAGGACCAACACAATTGGCAGACAGCAAAGGTAGAAACAAGAATTTTATTTTTAATTTAGGATGAAGTAATGTAGCAGCCATGTTGTTCCACTTTAAAAATTAATAAATAGTTATAAAAAAAAATAAAACAACAAAAAAAATAAGGTGACACCTTTTATATTGGACTAAATACATTGTTGTGACTAGCTTTCAGAGACCAAAACCTAATTCTCCAGGTCAGGACAGTATACTGCTGTAACAGTATGCTCGTCCTGACTTAAGGAGTTTTTGGTCTCTGAAAACTAGCCAAAAATGTTATGTTAGTCGAATAAGAAGATATCACCTTATTTTTTGGTTTTGTTTTATTTGCTCATTTTTAATGTAGCAATTGAAATATCTTAGTTTTTTGAAATTTACATCTGATTTCTAGATTTTTCATGGTACAAAGGGATGTGTCACTGTTCCTATTTGTTTGGTTTTGCACTGTATGCAGATTCTGGCTTCTTGGGGTTCAGTTTAATCTTAGTTTACGTATTTCTATTTTTAGTTTGTGGTTACATATTCTATACTTGATGAGGGTCTACTTGTGATCATGTATGAAAAAGGCTGGGTATTCTGTTAGCACTGAGTGTCTGTGTAGGACTGATCTGTACTAATCCAGCTTGTTTAGCTTTCCAATAGGTATATTAATGATGTTCTGCCCACGCAATTTACTGTGACTCCTGAAGGTTTTGTGTTATGGTAGAATTGCTTTATAGGTCCTAAGTGATTTTTGTTGGGTTTTGTATTACTTCACAGTCAGTGGCATAGCTAGGTGGGGCGCCAGGGGAGTGGCTGCGCCCACAAACTGAGTTCTGCCAGCGCCGGCACCTATTTTATTTCATCCTGTTGCACTGAGAATGTGCGCCGGCACTGGTGGAAGTCCGCTCTCGCTCCCCCCGCACCATCAACCTGCCTCATCCTGGCTCCGCTTTTGTTCACAGTATGCCTGGTACTCTCACCTATATATATAGTGCCCACCCATATTAGCTCTGGGCCCACCCAAAAATTCAGATCTGGCTACGCCACTGTCACACTCTCTCACTCTTTCAGACAGACGCACACACACACACTTTCTCACTCTCTCTCATTCTCTTCTCTCTCTCTCTCTCTCTCACACACACACACACACTCACAATGTTAGAACAATAAACAACTGCCTATAAGGAGCGACTGACCCTCCACTGTCACAGGGACTCCTACCAGCTCTCTCACACTCTCTCTCTCTTTCACACAGATGCACACACTCACTCTCTCTCTCTCTCTCTCTCTCTCTCTCTCTCACACACACACACACAAATTGAACAATAAGGGACATGGGAAATCACATAAGTTTAACAATAACAAGGTTCAAATTCTGAAGGATCTAATGCTGTTTACACAAACAACATAGTATATAAAACTGTACTGTAGACATCAACTGACATTACGTTCATCACCTTTAAATTATATTTCAGAAATAAAAAATCTTCCCCATTTTGCTATTTCATTACATACAACAGAAATTTTGCCCGTTGTAATGGGCTTTACGGCTTGTATTCTATAAAGAAAAGTATGCACCTACTTTTCTTTACAGAATACTAAAATGACAGTCAAATACACATCTATATTTAGGCACGTATTTACACTATCTATAGAGCTCATGTAAATGTTTATGCCTAGATTTCTAAAAAATATGTACAACTGTTTGCTCTGCCTATATTCTTCCAGACTCTGCTCATATGTGTGCCCACCTTCAGACTATGAACCATGGCATTTAGGTACCGCTTTATAGAAGTGTGTAACCAGAATATTGGCATTTACACATATATACACACATATGCACAAACATGCCAATATTCTGCTCCTTTAAATGCATTCTTGGTGCCTAAATGTAGGTGCACTGCTATAGAATTGTCCTTTACGTGTCATTATGGTTTATAATCCGCTATAATAATCAAATACTTCAAAATAGCAGATTCTGCCTACCTCAGTATTAGGGCTTCGAATTAGGCTTCCTCTGTTTGAGATCATTCCCCAGGCTGTGATTCCAATTGCTACTATTTTTTCCTCAGAACTCCTACTGATGGTATTATCTCTCACCACTTCTCCAATATACTTCATCAGCCCATAGTGAATGCCTCCTGTGAAGATCCATGCACCTGGAGAGGGAAACAAGGATTTTATTCTTCTTCTTTTTCTTCTGCTGCTACTTCTTATTATTATTAATATTATTATTATTATTATTAAGATTTTGAAAAAATATAAAAATTTCTCAGTAAAGGCAAAATCCTTTAAAAAGCAATGAAGTTGAAAACAGATAATCGAAGACACCAAAGCAAACCAAGAAAAACAATCCAGAAATCATTGGAATATAATTGCTTCTATTAAATATACCACAAAGATTCATTTTGAAGCAGCCATAAGAAAACATCATTCAAGTTCTGGATCAAAAAAGCTCCTCCATTTTCATTATTAATTTTTTACTTTCGATTTCCTGGCCTTCTCTTTCTGCAAACTCCTATACTCGGTTACACCTCATTATGGGGTAATTTATTTCTCCAACTTTTGTCTCTTGTCTCAGATCCATGCCACTCTACTTGCATCAGATTGGTTGGTATCTATACTGTCCTACCACATTCTAAGTTTTGATGGTTTCATTTATTAGTTATAAAATAGAGCTCTGGTGAATACTGAGACTACTGGTTCTGTATAAGTGATTTTTTTTGTGGTACTTCAATATATAAGCACATAAGCACCGCCATACTGGGAAAAGACCAAGAGTCCATCAAGCCCAGCATCCTGTCTCTGACAGCGGCCAATCCAGGCTTCAAGAACCTGACAACCCTCCCCCCCCCCCCCCCAAAAAAAAAAAAAAATGTTCAATGGACTTTTCCTTCAGGAATCTGTCCAAACCCCCCTTAAACTCCGTAAGGCCAGCCACTGCCACTACATTCTCCGGCAACGAGTTCCAGAGTCCAATTACATGCTGAGTAAAGAAAAACTTTCTCCTACTTGTTTTAAATCTACCATAGTCTAGCTTCATCTTGTGTCCCCTGGTTCTATTATTATTTTGTACAAATAAACCATTCTATGTCCAAAATTATCTATCCAAAAGGGGACTGGGTTTGTGGTGTTTTGAGGCAGAAGTATGCATAGATGGATACACACTTTATAAAATAACAAGGATGCAGAGACAAAAGTATATGCCTGCCTATGGTAGGGCACATGTATATCCATACACATCTCTGCCAAGATCATTAATATGGTAGGTGCAGGGACAATCCCAAAATAGTTTCCAGATGCAGAAAACCATATTTAGGATTGGCTGAGCTATGAAAACTGGCTGTTCCCAGTACCTAGCTAGAAAGGGACTCTGAGAGGATATGCAGGACCTGGGAAAAGGCTGACCAGATGCTTTAATTAGAAAGCTTCCTACTCCATTGAAGCCAAATTCATAAAATATGACTTTAGAATCATCGTTAATGGTCCTTTAATATAGCCAGAGGGCAAAACTTGGGACACGACTCACTGGGATAATGTTAGTAAAGTTAAATAAAAAAAATTAAGAATATTTGTAAAACTTTCCAATTTTGATTACATTGAAGAAAATAAAGGAAAAGAAATGACAAATTCTAAGACTTGAGTGTGATTAAAAATGAAATATTGGATGGGGTTTTTTTCTTGAGAAAGAGAGATTAATGATTGGAATTACCAGTATAGGTTAAAACTGTCTTGTTTTGCTGAGGTCCCTTTTTTCCTTCCTTGCTTTATATGCCAGCATATATATGTTTTTTTGCATGTGATCTGAATTTGCTATAGTCTTATTTTCAGTAACCTTAGTTAGACCAATACACAAAGCAGGATATCCTGTCCATTTGACAGCTGGAAAAGAGATGGCTCCCCTATTCTATCTATATTGTAGTTCTACCCTTCTACCCTCTCTTGTCATGTGCTGTTAAAATGTAATATTTTAGTTTGTTTAACGGGCGGGATAGCAAATTCTAAATAAACTTTAAACATGATTGAGGTCTACAAAATCCTAAGTGGTGTTGAACGAGTAGAAGTGAATCTATTTTCAACAAGTACAAAGACCAGAGGACACTCAATGAAATTACATGGAAATACTTTTAAAACAAATAGAATTAGCATATCTGGGTTTAAAAAAGGTTTGGACAAGTTCCAGGATGAAAAATCCATAGTCTACTATTGAGACAGACATGCTTGCCCTGGGATTGGTAGCATGGAATTTTTCTACTATTAGGGATTCTGCCAGGTACTTGAACAGGATACTGGGTTAGATGGACAATTGGTCTGATCCAGTATGGCTATTCATATGTTCTTATGTTATCTTCTGTGCAATGACACACTGAGAACCTTACCACACTATGGGCCCTGTTTACTAAGGCACATTAGCATTTTAACGCGCCTACAATTAGCGTATGTGCTAACCATGTAGGCACCTATAGGGATATTGTAGGCATGTACATGGTTAACATGCATTAAAAATGCTAACGTACCTAAAACGCGGATTACTAAACAGAGCCCTACAACAGTTAATGCCTAGAACTCAAAAAGCAACAGCTTCATCTGTGAAAAGGTAGCACTGCATACATTACACCAGGCTACACAGAAACTACATACTAGAAAAAATACTGCACATTGGTCACAAGTGGAAAAAACAGACAGTACCTCAACAAATGTGGAACAAGGGACCACAGATTAGTAATAAAGACAAAAACTGAACTAAAACCCGTCAGACTCTGCATGTACAGCACTACTAGACAAATAGAAACTGAAATGCAAAATATCATAGATATACATTTCACAAATTCAAATTAGTAAATTTCAAAATAAAATGTTTTCCTACCTTTGTTGTCTGAGCATTTTATTTTTCCATATGCTTTGATCCTAGTGTCTTTATGCTTTTCACTTTTTCCCCTAACTCTCTTTCCAGGGCATCTTGTCCATTTGACATTTCTTATTTCTCTATGTCCACTATCTATCTTTCCTCTGTGGCCCTACACATTTTGTCTAGCATCTCCCCTGTGTCCTTGTTCCTATCTTTTCTTCCCCCTTCCCCTTCCTTTCAGTGTCCCTCTCCTCTCCCCATATTCAGCATTTCCTGTCTATATTTCTGTCCCTTTCCTTGTGTCTAGAATTGCCCCTCTATATGCCTATCCTGTGTCATAATACAACCACAAAATAACAGGGTAATAAAAAACTTCACCCATTCATAACAAATATCCAAATGAACAATATGGGTGATGGCAAAATCACACACTCTTCCTTTTTAACTCACATAATCGTACTTGAAGAATATCAGAATTTCAACACCTAAAACAGGTTATTGGGCCTCCTATGGGACATCCTATTCCAGGCCCCAACCTCAGGTCTCAATTTCCTCAATCATTTATGTCAGGATTGCGGGAGGTCACAATTATTGCTGGACATACTTATATTAATATGAAACCAGCTTGGCATAATATTAAACCAGCTTCTGACCTCTGAGAACTCCCCCCTCCCCTTCAGGAATCAGAGGATGGCAAAATAGACCAAATGGTGTTGAGCTGCATGCTAGCCCTGTGTTTAATTACTCCTGAGTAACATACCTTTTGTTCCATCTGGGAACACAGCTCTCTTTGACTACTACTACAAAGATTCACTCCATCTTTCAGCTCCTATTTCCTTTGCATCTGGTGCCACACGGTGGGGGGCGCCAACTGATAGTCTGCAGGGGGGCACCAGGGACCCTAGGCACAACCCTGACCCCAAGGTTTCTCTCTTCCTCTGAACAAACACCCTATCCTTTCTTTCTCTCTCTAAACACACACCCAGAGACAGCCTGTACCCTTTTACCTGTACTAAGTGCTATGAACCTATACCTATATGCAAATATAATATACTTTGCATATCCAAACCCGTGTGGATTGTGTATTACTACTACTACTACTACTATTTAGCATTTCTATAGCGCTACAAGGCATACGCAGCGCTGCACAAACATAGAAGAAAGACAGTCCCTGCTCAAAGAGCTTACAATCTAATAGACAAAAATAAATAAAGTAAGCAAATCAAATCAATTAATGTGTACGGGAAGGAAGAGAGGAGGGTAGGTGGAGGCGAGTGGTTACAAGTGGTTACGAGTCAAAAGCAATGTTAAAGAGGTGGGCTTTCAGTCTAGATTTAAAGGTGGCCAAGGATGGGGCAAGACGTAGGGGCTCAGGAAGTTTATTCCAGGCGTAGGGTGCAGCGAGACAGAAGGCGCGAAGTCTGGAGTTGGCAGTAGTGGAGAAGGGAACAGATAAGAAGGATTTATCCATGGAGCGGAGTGCACGGGAAGGGGTGTAGGGAAGGACGAGTGTGGAGAGATACTGGGGAGCAGCAGAGTGAGTACATATATAGGTTAGTAGAAGAAGTTTGAACAGGATGCGAAAACGGATAGGGAGCCAGTGAAGGGTCTTGAGGAGAGGGGTAGTATGAGTAAAGCGACCCTGGCGGAAGATGAGACGGGCAGCAGAGTTTTGAACCGACTGGAGAGGGGAGAGGTGACTGAGTGGGAGGCCAGCAAGAAGCAGATTGCAGTAGTCTAAACGAGAGGTGACAAGGGTGTGGATGAGGGTTTTGGTAGAGTGCTCGGAAAGAAAGGGGCGGATTTTTACGAATGTTGTAAAGAAAGAAACGACAGGTCTTGGCGGTCTGCTGGATATGAGCAGAGAAGGAGAGAGAAGAGTCAAAGATGACCCCAAGGTTTCGAGCTGAGGAGACAGGGAGAATGAGAAATAGAAAATGGGGGGAGCGGGGAGGTGGGTTTGGGGGGGAAAATGAGAAGCTCGGTTTTGGTCATATTTAATTTCAGGTGGCGTTGAGACATCCAGGCAGCAATGTCAGACAAGCACGCTGAAACTTTGGTTTGGATGCAAGGTGAGATATCAGGGGTAGAAAGGTAGATTTGGGAGTCATCAGCATAGAGATGGTAGGAAAAGCCATGGGATGAGATTAATGAACCAAGGGAAGAAGTGTAGATAGAAAAGAGGAGGGGACCAAGAACAGAACCCTGAGGTACGCCGACAGGCAGAGGGATAGAAGTAGAAGAGGATCCACCAGAGTGAACACTAAAGGTGCGGAGGGAGAGGTAGGAAGAGAACCAGGAAAGGACAGAGCCCTGGAATCCAAGTGAGGACAGGGTATCGAGAAGTATGCTGTGATCAACAGTGTCAAAAGCAGCGGAAAGATCAAGAAGAATGAGGATGGAATAGTGACCTCTGGATTTAGCCAGTAATAGGTCATTGGAGACTTTAGTAAGCGCAGTTTCGGTTGAGTGGAGTATTCTTTGAGAACCCACTGTCTCTGTGAACTGGACCTGGGACCAACCCTAGACAACGATTGCTGACAATTTACTCTTCAAACCATGCTTATAAATTTCTCTTTTATTTAATTTAATCTACTTTAAAACCTTTTTAAAAGATTTTAAATCATGTCACAATCTCTCAACATTTAGTGATCTGAAAAAATAGCACTTAGCTTAAAGAGTACTGCAGCCACTGTTGCATTCAAAACATAGAATTACTCAACACCTACCAACACAGAACCAGACTAAGGCAAACCACCCTTAATAGCATTTCAGCACTACACTGTGCTTGCTTCCAGAGTCTGTCTGCCAAACTTGTCAAGATTGCTAAAACTCTTTCTTCCAGGTCAAACAGACTCAACAATGGCACACTTTTGCCATCACCTATCCTGTGTCAAGCATTGTCCCTCTATGTCCCTATCCACCCCTTTGCCCAGCATCATCTCTGTGTCACTATCCATTTCCCCAGCATTGTTCCTCTGTGTCCCTATCCTTCTCCATCCAGCATCATTCCTCTACGCTCCTGCCCCAATGCTCCCTCTATGCCCAACATCTCTTCTGTGTGTCCCTGTCCCTCCCCATGTCCAGCTTCTCCCCCCTTTCCCTCCACAGAGACAGAACCTTCCCCCCCTCCAACAGTCTGGCATCTCTGTTTCTCTCTCCCCTGATACTGTGGTCCAGTATCTTTCCATCTCTCTCTCACAATCCATTATCTGTCCCTCCATGGCACCAGTGTCTCTCCCCCTCTCTCCTGCTGGTCAAGACTCATTTTCTTTCTCTTGCTCTCCCCTTCTGTTCCTTCCAGCAGGTCCCGCATCTCTCCCTCCCTCCCTCTCTCTGTGGTCCTCCAAAATTGTGTCCTATCACCAGCAGTGGCAGTAATTAAGACAGGATGGTTCTGACAGGCCCTGGGACTTTTCCCCTGCCATGTTCTGCCCCTGTGAAATCAGGAATTTGCACCAGAGGAGGAAAGACATAGCAGAGAGAAGGCCCAGGGCTGGCAGCTTGTTTTTTTTTAAACATTATTTGTCATTTGTATTAATATTTAAACCAGAAAAAAATATTCAGTGCATGCAGTTACAATGAATAAAACATCAAATTGGTATAAATTGTCCCATCCATCCTCCCCACCCCTTATTCTCTGCCTACCCTTTATCCCTGCAAGCTGGAACTAGTGAACATTTCCAGCTAACACAGATTGTCAACCCATCACAGGACCCAATTCTCTCAGCTTGGATTTTAACAGATCTAGTCAATATTAATATCCACTGGGTAATGTGGTTCCTTCTACCATCCAACTGCAAACCACCAATATTTAAGTCCATGCCCAGAACCAGCAGTACCGTCCTCCTCCCTTCCAAATACATAGCTTCCCTCCTCTACCCATCTATCTTGCAATCTCCCCTGTTTCTCCTTTTTATACAGCTATGGTATCCTGTCTTATATCCTATGCTTCTGCTTCTGCTCTTAAGAACAACTTTATAGTTTAAAAAAAAAATAATTTGCCAGAGCTTGGATGGCAAAATTAGCAGCTTCAAGGCATCTCCTCAAATTTTTGTAACACTTCAATTTGAGTTAGTATCCTTTCCTGTTTCTAGTGTGCTCTAGGCCACTACCTGATAGTAGTCCTCTACTTCCAGACTTTCTGCCTTACTATCTGTAAGGGATAGGCCTCTGCTGACATAACTAGGGTGAAAGCTTGGTTTAACAACTTCCTGCCATCACTATGGACAGTGCTGTGTTCCAAAAAGAGATGCTTTTTACAATAATTTGTTCAAGGACTGCTCGGATCACCTGAACTGGAGTGGATCTTCTTGTGTTATACTGAGAACTCAGGTCAGGCAAACCCAATCCTTCAGAGCCTAAGCATGGAGGAAGACCACAGCATCCATGTCACTAGACTGTTTGAAGTCTGAGATTTTCACCCATAATGATGCAAACTGGACGTCCTTGTGGCTTACAAGGTCATAAGGTCCAGGACAAGGGGCAGTGCCTGTGGACCAGGTGCTACAGTCAAAGTTATAAATAACTGGCATCTTCAAGAACAGTATTGGTCTAATGCTATCATAGGATCTGGTGTTATCACTGGAACTGAGCTAGTGGTCATGTGTCGTCAGTTTGGAAAAACATCACTGTTCCTGCAAAGACTTCACATCTTCTTGCATGCATTCCTGTGAGGAACTCATCATAGCAAACAGAAGCTTACCAGGTAGTAGCCAAACTGTTTATTGTAATTGAGTGAGAATCAGAAGGTTATAATTGGGGCATAAGTGTGCATTTACTCTGCATTATTTTTACTTCTCCAAGTTCCTCAGGCCCCAATGCTCAAAGGTAAACGCGGGCAATAGAGGCCATTAGCGCCAGACTAGTGCCCACATCTACTTGTGCTTAATGTTCAAAGCCATGGAGCATGGGAATGAATGAACGCACAGCCTATCATTGCAAGTAGCATGTTAATGCATACTAATGTATGCTGATGCGCTCTTTTCCCAAAGCTGCCCCATGCTCAGAAAAACAGCATACCCTACCGCCTTAAACTCTTTGCCAGCTCGGAGCTGGCATTAAGGAAGGAGGGAAAGCAGACTAGTTTGGTGGAACAAGTTCTCTAATAGGGAAATTTTGGTCCCAGTTGTTTCGAAGCAGGGACAGAGCAGCTGTGCGAGCCTGCTCTGTAAAGTGGCAACATAATAAAGATTGTGCCATGTTAGAATCCCTCGGCTCTCTGAAATCTCAAGAGAAGAGCACTGTGTGTCCACCTCTGAACTCCTGTGAATGCTATTGGCAATTCTTCCTCCTCCTCCCCCCACCTGGCATTCTGGGCATGCACTGAAGAGCCGTGCTTGATGCACAGCTCTTCAGTGCATGTGTCAGACACCATCCTCCCACTTTACTTCCTCATGCTCCGAGCTAATAGCGCAATATCATTTACATACTATTAGCATTGAACATGAGAAAGTAATTCCTTAGTGCTGTTGTGGTGGTAAAACTCTGCCAGAGTTTTGAGCATCTGGCTGTTAGTGTCTGACTGATTCTGTCTTTTGTATATAAATTTGTCTGTGTCATTATTTAATTGCTTTGGCTTGTAATAAAGTTAATTCTAACACTTGGGCCTTGTATCCTGTGCTTGCCTATATAACAGGGGCTGTGGATTTTGATCTATAAATCAAGGAACATGAGTATGATTTCCAAATTCTAGAATTTTCCAGAGTGCTAATTATAATAGAATTCACGTTCTTATTTGCACCATCCTCTAAGAGACTGTTGGGCTCATTTTCAAAAGAGAAGGACGTCCATCTTTCGTCATAAAACAAAAGATGAACGTCCTTCTCCCAGGATCATCCAAATTGGTATAATCGAAACCCAATTTTGGACGTCTCTAGCGGAAGTCCATCGCAAGAACGTCCAAAGTTCAAAGGGGTATGTCGGAGGCGTAGCGAAGGCGGGCATGCCTAACACTTGGACGTCTTTGACCCATAATTGAAAAAAAGAAGGACGTCCCTGACGAACACTTGGACGATTTCACCTGGACCTGTTTTTCTTACGAATAAGGCACAAAAAGGTGCCCGAATTGACGAGATGTCCACCGGAGAGAATCGGGGATGACCTCCCGTCACTAATGTCCTCCCACCCTCAAAAAACATCTTTCAAAATATTTTGTGCTAGCCTCTATGCCAGCCTCAAATGTCATACTCAGGTCCATGACATGCAGTATGCAGGTCCCTGGAGCAGTTTTAGTGTGTACTGCAGTGCACTTCAGACAGGTGGACCCAGGCCCATACTCCCCTACCTGTTACGTTTGTGGAGGAAACAGCGAGCTCTGCAAAACCTACCACACCCATATATAGATACCCCCTTCACCCGTAAGGGTAGTGGTGTACAGTTGTGGGTAGTGGGTTTTGGGGGGCTCAGCACACAAGGTAAGGGAGCATTTTATGACGTCCACTGCAGTGCTCCCTAGGGTGCCCAGTTGGTGTCCTGGCATGTCAAGGGGACCAGGGCACTACAAATGCTGGCTCCTCTCACTCCCAAATGGCTTGCATTAGGACATGGACGGATGTCTTTGGTTTCGAAAATCGCCGAAACTCAGAAACATCCATGTCTAGCGACGTCCAAATTTAAGAATTTGGACATCCCTGATGGCATTTTCGAAATGAAAGATGGATGTCCATCTTGTTTCGAAAATACAGGTTTCCCCGCCCCTGGATTTCGCCATTTTGCAAGGACGTCCAAATCGGAACTTGGATGTTCCTTTCGAAAATGCCCCTCTGTATAATCTATTTTGCCCCCACAGATTTGGAGATTCCACTGAGATAAATTATTTTAATTATAATTACTTACTGAGCACTGACAAGCCTTTAGTGTTATACATTGCATGGCAGTGGTGTGAAGAGCAAAGGTTTTAAACTTTGTCTCTTTTCTCTGTGTTTCCCAGCACAACAACTTTGACTGGGGCTATTCTTTGGCTTACATTTACACTCCTATAATATTGTATGCTGATACACAAAGAAGAAAAGAGAAAGGGTTTAAAAAACATTTATGCATTGTGGATGAAATACAACAGTGCCATAAAACAGTGCTTCTGATTTCTTATTAACTTTCACTGTATGCTGTGTTCAGTCTACTTAAGGGACATACAGTTGAATCTATTTTTAGCTTTAATTAATAATTAATTTGTTTAGTGTAGAACACAAGTATCCTAGATAGCAAACATACCATTGCCCTCCGGGAAACAACAAATCAGTTTAAAGACCTCCTTTCTTATTTGGTTGGGGGTCCTATTGTGTTATCTATGTTTTCCCCATGTCTTAAGCCACTTGAGGGCCTTGCCATGGCAAACCCAGAGGAGCCATTCTATCAGGCTCTAGACAGGGTGTCCTTATGTGCAAGTGGTAGTGGCTCACCAACAGTGTATGTAGTGTTTAGTATAGAGCTGTCAGTAGATGCATTGTGCAGGGCCATTACTTCAGAGAAAGCATTATCAGATGATCCATACACCACTGTGACTAACTCTGTTGACAAAGGGGAAAAATACCCCCTTCTTTAAGTAATAGCTGATGCTGCATGTTTGTATACGTTGACAACAAGGGAGTTAAGGGATTGAAATGATTACCATACATTTAGACCTTGCTAGGGTACAGGAGTGTAAGGACCCCCCCCCCCCCCCAAACAAACCTGCATGCTGTCACAGAAAATCAGGAATTGCCAAATTAAGTGATTCAAGAGCTGAAGATTGAAAGAGATGATTTAATAAAGGACAAGCTGTATATGGATGGACTGTGTGAATTTCTCCAGCAGGAGACTGGGAGACTGTTCATATAAATGGCAGATGACGTTTAATGTGAGCAAGTGCAAAGTGACCATATGGGAAAGAGGAACCCAAACTATAGCTATGTAATGTAAGGTTCCACATTAGAAGTCACTGACTGGGAAAGGGATCTAGGCATCATCGTTGATGATACGTTGAAACCCTCTGCTCAGTGTGTGGTGGCGGCGGCGGCTAAAAAAAGCAAATAGAATGTTAGGTATTATTAGGAAAGGAATGGGAAACAAAAATGAGGACGTTATAATGTATTGTGTGGCCACATTTCGAATATTGTGTGCGATTCTGGTCACCGCATCTCAAAAAAGATATAGTAGAATTAGAAAAGGTACAGAGAAGGGCCACGAAAATGATAAAGGGGATGGGACGACTTCCCTATGAGGAAAGGCTAAAGCTGCTAGGGCTCTTCAGCTTGGAGAAAAGACGGCTGAAGGGAGATATGATAGAGGTCTATAAAATAATGAGTGGAGCGGAATGGGTAGACATGAATTGCTTGTTTACTCTTTCCAAAATAGTAGGACTAGGGGGCACGCAATGAAGCTGGAAAGCAGAAAATTTAAAATGAATTGGAGAAAACATTTCTTTACTCAGCGTGTAATTAAACTCTGGAATTTGTTGCCAGTGAATATAAGAGGGGTTTAAAGAAGGTTTGGATGGCTTGCTAAAGGAAAAGTCCATAGACCATTATTAAGTGGACTTGGGGAAAATCCACTGCCTATTTCTAGAATAAGCAGCATAAAATGTATTGTACTGTTTTGGGATCTTGCCAGGTACTTGTGACCTGGATTGGCCACTGTTGGAAACAGATTGCTGAGCTTGATGGACCTTCGGTCTGTCCCAGTATGGCAATACTTATGAACTCAGGGGGTCCTTTAACTAAACTATGTAGGCACTTATGCGCACTCACCACCTGGCTACCACATGGCCTGGGCGGCAATTTCATTTTTTACGCATGTCCACTACGCATGCCAGAAAATATATTTTATTTTCAGCGTGCAGTGCTAGCCAGGCGGTAATCGGCATTGTACACACACTGAGGATTACTGCCTGGTTAATGCATGAGACCTTACTGCTAAGTGAATGGGCTCTCAGGCCCAAAATGGATATGTGCCAATTTTCATTTTGCCACACGTCCATTTTCAGCAAAAAAAAGACCTTTTTTACAGGTGTGCTGAAAAATGGATCTGTGCACGTCCAAAACATACGCCTACACTAACACACGCCATTTTTCAGCGCACCTTAGTAAATGGACCCCCTAGGAACTTAATAGTTTGAAGGAGAAATATGGAGCTAGTGCTCCAGTGGTACAGTCACTGTACTACCCAAGTACACAAGTACTACCCAAGTACACAAGTGACTACCCAAGTACGTTTGCAGCATCAGGTCTTGGAAAGAAAGAACTAAAATTTGTGAAGAAAAAGGACCCTTTAAAAAAAGAAAAAAGGGGGGGAGTACTACCTTGTAAAGGTTTTTTAAAAATACATCTCAATATATGAGAGAATGAACAAGATGAATACATAGATCACATTAGCTGTGTGAAAACTGGGAAAGACCTGTATTCCAAGTAAAGATGAAAAGGCACCAATCAATCATTGAAATGGAAAAAAATGATGACAGACTACCAGTATGGCAAAAGAAAGTTTATTAAGCAGTAACCAGATGTGTAAAATCTAAAAACATATACAAATGAAAGAAATCAATAAATAGTTTTACAAATACATTTCTTAACTATCTACCTATATATTTAGATAGATAGATGCCCGATTACTGCTGGGTTATTGCCACACAAAGTTTAAAAACGAGGAGGGGGAACTGGATCAGGCTCTTCAAAAACAGTCTCAGGAATCAAAAATTAAATTATAGGTGTTTATCGAAGTGACTCAACATGATACTGTGTTTCGGCACTGGTGTGTCTGCTTCAGGAGTTTATATAATTTAAAACGGATACATAAATAAGACAAATACATAAATAAACAATCTTAAACTCATATATAATGACAAAAGAATAATATAGACTTTTAAACTCAGATATAATAAAAAAAATATGAAAAGAATAAGGTAATATTGAAAATATGATCAATGACATGCAAATAAAAATCAATCACTGAAGGACAAGGTTAAGGATCACTAAGGCCCTTTTACTAAGCCGTGTAGGCACATACACGTGTCCTACGTGTGTCAATTTTGAACTACCACCCATCTACCACATGGCCCAGGCAGTAATTTCATTTTCTAAGTGCGCCCACTATTGGCCCCAGAAAATTTCTGGCACGCAGTGCTAACCGGGCAGTAATCAGCATTCTACATGCACCGGTTAACACGTGAGACTTTGAGACTTTACTGGCTGTAAGGTCTCAGGCCCAAAATGGATGTGTGCCAATTTTTATTTTGCTGCACATCCACTTTCGGCTAAAAAAAAGGCCTTTATTTGCAGGCGCGCCGAAAAATGGATCTGCGCGCATCCAATACACGTGCCTACACCAGCGCAGGCCACCTTTCGGCGCACCTTAGTAAAAGGACCCCTAAATGTTTTTTACAAAGGTATGCAGTTAAAAACAAGTGAACAAACCTTAATGTGTATGCAAGACAATCAACTTATCCTTTGGTGATATGTCTGGTAAAATAAACGTGAGCTGGTCTGAAACAAGAAAATAAGAAATAAGATCTAAAAATCCTTGTTAAATTGTGTGATTCAGTATGGAATGTGATGAAACAGATGAATAGTGGGAATACCAAAGTGATAACTGTGGAATATATGGATATACCTTAGAACACTGAAAAAAATCAATGTGTATGATGATGCGGTAGTCAGTAAGATGCTGATGTATAAATGAATACCTAATGGTGTAAAAAGGACTGACAAGACAATCCAACATTTAAAGAAGATAATCTATGTGCTGATGTGACAGCGAATGTGATAAAAAGATGTGGTGATGACATGGTAACCTGAAATCAAACAGCAGACAAAAAAGGAATGCCATGATGAATGTGGATAAAGTATGAACAATATAACTTCTTTTACCAGTGTGGCGATGTTCAGCCACTATTTATAAATGTGTGAATATATGGTAAATCTACTGCAGGCAGTACAGAGAGGCGTGTGGCAGCATGCTGTAACAAAGACAGTATGGTTCGTTGTATATATATGCAAAACCATAAAAAGCTCTAGGACATATGGTAAAGGGGGCACTCTAAAGAACTGTTGGAGAAAACCAGTATATATGAACTAGTTGAGAGTCATGTCGTGAAAATGCGCTTAAAAAACATTAAGCTGTTGCTGAAAGATATTGACATGAAACGCTTGGAAAGCTCTATAGAAGTAATTACACCATTGCAGATATTGTTGGACGGTATAATGTAGAACACTTTTTGTAACGCAGTGGAACTTACCAATACAAATATGAGGTAAACAAGGGAGAGGTGAAAAGATAGTGAAAACAAAATCACGAAAGGAAATGGTGGCATGGCTAACAAAGTAATGCCATCATATTGAAAAAGGAGACAATGAAGCTTACCTTTAAAAAGACCATTCATAAAGGAAGATAAATGGCATCATTCAACACTTGGTAAAAGGCACGGAGGTAGGCAACACTCAGTGAATGGAATGCACAAAGGCTACACTAACTAAAAGATACTGACGAAAAAAGTGTGATGCCATGGTTTATGCAAAAAAAACCCCGAAAAACTGAAAAAGTAAAAATAACAATGATGATTGTGTGTTGGAAGGTGAAGTGCCGTACATCATAGGAACTTCGTGGGAGGGTGAGAAACAAGAATGGAAAAAAAAACAATTGAAAAATAGAAAAAACAGAATAAGTCGCCAGCACAGGGCGTCAGTGTAATAGGATAAACATACTGAAGTGAATCACTGTGGAAACAAATGTAGCTACTCAAATGTTCACTCACTGGATATATATCTTAAAGGCCATATGGTAGCCAGGCGGTGGGTGTGCATAAGTGCCTACATAGTTTAGTTAAAGGACCCCTGAGTACATATCTTAATGGTGGAAGTAATTATACATGTGTGAGAATAAATGTATTGAAAGGTGTGGAAATGTTTATGCATGTGTGAGAATAAATGCATTGAAATGTGTAGAAGTAATCATGCATTGTGATAGGGAACAAGCCATTCTTTATAGATGTGTGAGAATAAATACAATGAAATGAATCACTGTAGAAACAAATGTTGCTACTCAATGGATTTGTGTCTTAAAGGTCAAATTAATAAAACATCGTGATGGTGAACGGACCTATCTTTTTAAATATGTAAGAGGAGTGGACGAGCGTGTGTGTCATGAAAAGAGTGTATTTTGACTGAGGCGGATTTGTTCCAGCACAGAAGACTTCTGTATATAAGCACAGAATATATCTGAAAGATTCTTGAATAGAGGGTATCCAGCACTACACATTTCTGCAGAATTAGAAAAAGCATGAGTCATGGAATGACAGGAACTCCTACAATTCAGAACAACGAGAGACACTCCTGACATTGTGAGCACACTCAGATATTCTTTTTTTGGCACAGCACTGGCATGTACTTGAGAATCATTAATGTTTCCAGAACAAAAGATTGGTTGTGGCATATACCAGAGAGAAAAATGTAAAAGAAATGTCTCCTCATCTTTACTGGAACCAATAAGTGCATCTGTCAACATTTCACTGGGACTCCAGAAATGTGGACATTGTAGTGTCTGAAAACACGCATGGGAGAAAACAGTGTTCATACATTCTACCACAGACAAAATATACAGACTCCAACATACATCCAATTGCAATACCTTATTCAATGTCCCTTCCGTCTGCTATATATTGGAAAGACCAACAGAATGATTAAAACAAGTATCATCGAACACCGCAGCTGTATCACATGTAATGTCGAGAGTGAACCACATTAGAAGGAAGCAAACCATTTCCATAGATGATTTAAAATTTTGGTATATAAGATTTCCACACACAGTTGGAGATGTGGTAACTTAGACAACTTGTTACTTAAGGAACAACAGAGACTGATATTTGAGTTTAACACTATTATCCCATTTGGACTCAACTGTGAATTAGATATACACCCCTTTTTTTTTAGACACACATTTTTTTATATACACATTTTTTGCTAATATAATACCTGTATCTACATCAGATTATGTGACTTTCTTACACGGATATGATATTGTTAATAGTCTTTTATATGTTTATGTGTTCTGTTTTTGAGAAACAATACCATTATTGTTTTATCATTCATACATGATTCTAAGATTGTTCTTTCATATATTTCGTCTATTTTTACGTATCTGTTCGTACTTATATAGACTCCTGAGGAAGGAACGCATGCCTAAACAGAATAATTCACTTATGTACCTGAATGTGAACGTCTACAGGACAGATTAGGTATCTGACTCCATGTGCCCCAATGGGGAGAGTTTGGTTTTGCTTCCATTTAATTTCAATACATCCCATCTTTGTGGCATCAAGCTTACCAGGGCATATTGCAACTACAGTTGAGATGGACACATTTTGTTCATTCACAACAATACCCCATATCTGGACACATCTTGTTATTCACATCTCACTTTTATACATGTAGTTTTAATTTACAAATTCAATTGTATGTATGTTCACATATACAATCTGGTATCATTTTGTCATTTTGCACAATGTACTTTCGATATATATTGATGTTTGTATTTTATTTCATATTTTTACACAAATTCCTATTCTGTATCATAGAACATTTTTAAAGCATACACATCCATATTCCCCTTTTGCATGCATTTATCTATAGAGGCATTACTTCATCCATGTGAGCTGCTCTCCCGAGCGATATATTCATTCGTTTTAATTTTTCACCTTTTTATTTTTCACTAACTTACACCCAGGTGCAATCCATACTCTACCATGTCCATTTATCTATTGTGTGCACTCTAAGGGTCCCTTTTACAAAGGCGCACTGAAAAAATGGCCTGTGGTAGTGTAAATGACAAGCGGTAGCCAGACTGTAACTCAAAACTGACACACGTTGGGTGCACGTAGGTGCCTATCCTGCTTATTTTCAAAAGAGATCGCCGGCCATCTTCCAACACAAATCGGGAGTTGGCCGGCCATCTCCTGAACCCGGCCAAATTAGTATAATGGAAAGCCGATTTTGGCCAGCTCCAACTGCTTTCCATCGCAGAGCTGGCCAAAGTTAAAGGGGGCGTTTCGGAAGGCGGGACGGGCGTGGTCATGAGATGGCCGGCTTCGGCCGATAATGGAAAAAAGAAGGCCGGCTCTGATGAGCATTTCGCCAGCTTCACTTGGTCCATTTACTTTTAGGACCAAGCCTCAAAAAAGTGCCACAATTGCCCAGATGACCACCGGAGGGAATGGGGGATGACCTCCCCTTACTCCCCCAGTGGTCACCAACCCCCTCCCACACTAAAACAATAAAACTAAAAACCTTTTTTGCCAGTGTATGCCAGCCTCAAATGTCATACGCAGCTCCCTGACAGCAGTATGCAGGTCCCTGGAGCTGTTTTTTGTGGGTGCAGTGCACTTCAGGCAGGTGGACCCAGGCCCATCCCCCCCTACCTGTTACACTTGTGGTGGTAAATGGGAGCCCTCCAACCACCGCCTCCCAAAACCCACTGTACCCACATGTAGGTGCCCTCCTTCACCCCTTAGGGCTTTGGTAGTGGTGTACAGTTGTGGGGAGTGGGTTTGGGGGGGATCTGGGGGGCTCAGAACCCAAGGTAAGGGAGCTATGCACCTTGGAGCAATTTTTTAAGTCAACTGCAGTGCCCTGGCATGTCAGGGGGACCAGTGCACTACAAATGCTGGCTCCTCCCATGACCAAATACCTTGGATTTGGCCGGGTTTGAGATCGCCGGCATTAGTTTCCATTATCGCCGGAAACCAATGCCGACCATCTCTAAAGCTGGCCCAAATGCTGAGATTTGGTCAGCTCCAACCTTATTATCGAAACGAAAGATAGCCGGCTATCTTTTTTTGATAATACAGTCGGGGTGCCACTTTACGGCACCAGCCATATAGATGGCCGGCGCCGTTCGATTATGCCCCTCTACGTGGCTTAGTAAAAGGGACCTTATGACCTGTGTTTACAAAGGTGCGCTATAGGTATGTTAGCATTTTTAGCACGCATCAAACACTACCGCGCCCATAGGAATGTATTTGCGCATTAACGCGCCTTAACTTTAAAGACTCGTTAAAAACACTAACGCACCTTATTAAACATACCTCTATATATCTATTTATCTATTGTGTGCACTTTATCTTTTATTTTTTATAATTTATATTTTATTTTAAAATTTTCAATTTTTTTATTTAATTTATTTTTCATGACACTCCACTACTTTTTATACATTATAAGCACACATTATTCATTGATTTTATCTAAGAAACAGCAAGGCAAACGATCCGCAAAATGGAAAGAAGGAAAAGCAGATCAATTGTAAATATGCGTCAATTTTGAGTTACTGCCCAGCTACCGTGTGGCCCTTGTGGTAGTTTCATTTTTGACACGTGTCCAATACACGCTCAGGAAAATCATTTTTATTTTCTGGTATGTGGCAGAAACCGGGTGGTAATCGCCATTCTACAAGCATAGACGATTACTACTACTATTTAGCATTTCTATAGCGCTACAAGGCGTACGCAGCGCTGCACAAACATAGAAGAAAGACAGTCCCTGCTCAAAGAGCTTACAATCTAATAGACCAAAAATAAATAAATAAATAAAGTAAGCAAATCAAATCATCTAATGTGAAAGGGAAGGAAGAGAGGAGGGTAGGTGGAGGCGAGTGGTTACAAGTGGTTACGAGTCAAAAGCAATGTTAAAGAGGTGGGCTTTCAGTCTAGATTTAAAGGTGGCCAAGGATGGGGCAAGACGTAGGGGCTCAGGAAGTTTATTCCAGGCGTAGGGTGCAGCGAGACAGAAGGCGCGAAGTCTGGAGTTGGCAGTAGTGGAGAAGGGAACAGATAAGAAGGATTTATCCATGGAGCAGAGTGCACGGGAAGGGGTGTAGGGAAGGACGAGTGTGGAGAGATACTGGGGAGCAGCAGAGTGAGTACATATATAGGTTAGTAGAAGAAGTTTGAACAGGATGCGAAAACGGATAGGGAGCCAGTGAAGGGTCTTGAGGAGAGGGGTAGTATGAGTAAAGCGACCCTGGCGGAAGACGAGACGGGCAGCAGAGTTTTCAACTGACTGGAGAGGGGAGAGGTGACTAAGTGGGAGGCCAGCAAGAAGCAGATTGCAGTAGTCTAAACGAGAGGTGACAAGGGTGTGGATGAGGGTTTTGGTAGAGTGCTCGGAAAGAAAGGGGCGGATTTTACGAATGTTGTAAAGAAAGAAACGACAGATCTTGGCAATTTGCTGGATATGAGCAGAGAAGGAGAGAGAAGAGTCAAAGATGACCCCAAGGTTTCGAGCTGAGGAGACAGGGAGAATGAGAGAGCCATCAACAGAATTAGAAAACGGGGGGAGCGGGGAAGTGGGTTTGGGGGGGGGAAAATGAGAAGCTCGGTTTTGGTCATATTTAATTTCAGGTGGCGTTGAGACATCCAGAGAGCAATGTCAGACAAGCACGCTGAAACTTTGGTTTGGATGCAAGGCGACATATCAGGGGTAGAAAGGTAGATTTGGGAGTCATCAGCATAGAGATGGTAGGAAAAGCCATGGGATGAGATTAATGAACCAAGGGAAGAAGTGTAGATAGAAAAGAGGAGGGGACCAAGAACAGAACCCTGAGGTACGCCGACAGGCAGAGGGATAGAAGTAGAAGAGGAGCCACCAGAGTGAACACTAAAAGGTGCGGAGGGAGAGGTAGGAAGAGAACCAGGAAAGGACAGAGCCCTGGAATCCAAGTGAGGACAGGGTATCGAGAAGTATGCTGTGATCGACAGTGTTAAAAGCAGCGGAAAGATCAAGAAGAATGAGGATGGAATATTGACCTCTGGATTTAGCCAGTAATAGGTCATTGGAGACTTTAGTAAGCGCAGTTTCGGTTGAGTGGCTGCATACAGAAGGATGGAGAGCAGTGCGCTGGGCAGGAAAGAGGGGGCTCTTTCCTGCCCCGACGTCACTAGACCACCAGGGAAGATCGCGTGAGTAAGGAGAGAAGTGGTGACAGGGCCGGGGGGAGGGCGATCCCGAACTCGGAGGGAGGGAGGGCGGCCTGCCAGCCAGCCAACCAAATCTCTACCTTCGGACTATAAGACGCACCCCCCCATTTTCCTCCCAAATTTGGGGGGAAAAAGTGCGTCTTATAGTCCGAAAAATACGGTATATTTACATCTAACCCTCCTTCTGGACAACAACAAAAAAATAAGTCTACAGCAACCTGCCTCAATTGGACCATCCAAGGATATCAGAACCAGAAACCACAAAGTACATAACTACAATCTATGAGTTGAAGGTTTATTTTAAGTACATAACTATTTCTAAGATTCTGATTCTGTTAAAGTCTATTAAAATGAAAGTCCAAACTCAAACCCCTTTGCATCAAGTCTCCAAAGAAATTCACACAATTGCAAAATACAGACATTTGACTCTATTACTGAAAGCCTCTGATCTCCCAGGCCTGGTCCAAATCTTCAACTTTAAAAGGTCTGTTCTCTTAGACAATTTAAAGCCTTTAATCCTACAGTGCCAACTGCCAATCTTTTAGGTCTGTAGTGCCACCCAGTGAAATTTGCCTACAGCGCTTCTGACACAAAGAATGTGCCTTGGCCCATCACAGCGAGACACCTCGGGGAACCCAGTAGTGTGTGGGAGACGAAACTATAATGCCGATTACTGCAAGGTTACCGCATGAGACCTTACTGCTAAGTCAATGGATGGCGGTAAGGTGTCAGACCCAAAATAGACGCGTACCAATTTTTATTTTGCTGCATGTCCATTTTCAGCAATAATTTTAAAAGGCCTTTTTTACAGGCACGCTGAAAAATGAATCTGCACTCGCCCAAAACACGCGCCTACACTAGCACAGCCCATTTTTCTGCACAGGGCCCCTTTATTAGTAAAATAGCAAGCTAATGCGTTACCTGACATAGGCTGTGTTTCACCTAGCAGGGCTGCGTCAGGGGCTACAAAATAATAAATAATATAATTTTACAAATGTAAAAATAAAAACACAAAGATTATAAAATCTTACAATAAACACAAATAAAAACAGCTGAAAATTAATCCTATATAATAATTTGCACCTCCAACGTTCTACGTCAGAGGGCGGAACAGTGAGAGGGAAGGGAAGCCAGCACCAGCCAGCCAGAGAACGTTCAGGTACAAATCGAGGGGAGGAGAGAATCACGGGAGAATTGGCCCCTCCCTCCCCCCTCTCCTCCAGAACTCAGAGGAGAGGGGGGCATGGACCTCGGAGGAGGGGGACATGGAACTCGGAGGAGAGGGAGGGAGGAGGGGGGCATGGAACTCGGAGGAGAGGCAGGGAGGGCAGGGGCATGGAACTCGGAGGAGAGGGAGGGAGGAGGGGGGCATGGAGGAGAGGGGGCCTGGAACTCGGAGGAGACAGAGGGGGGCCTGGAACTCAGATGAGAGGGAGGAGGGAGGGGGCCAAGCTAGAACTCGGGAGGATAACCTTGCTAGCGCCCGTTTCATTTGTGTGAGAAACGGGCCTTTTTTACTAGTTTTTATATAAACTACTGGAGTGATTTAATCTTGGAAAGTGTTTCAGGAGTCAATGGTTCCCTGGGATAAGCTTGCATCCCACAGGAGATTTGGAGGAGAGACTGAGTTCCTGGGAGAAGAAGAGGGTCTCTGAACCCACTAACCACTTCTTTTTCCCAGGTGAAGGAACCAAGTGTCAACTGTGAAGTGAAAGGGTCCGAAGAAGTCTGTCTGTCAAGGAGGCTCTCCGCCCGCTCGGACCCCAGACCCGGGGAAGCGCTGGGGGGCTTTTTAGTAGTTGATTCTTTCCCCGTAACCTCCCTGATACTGCTTATCAGCACCCCAAGAAATCCTTATAAATATCATCCAGTATAAAGGAGCATCTCGAATGGATGAGTCACCCAGACTCCCTGTCCACCTCCCACCCATTCACCCTTGTGTGAAATGCACATGATAAGCTCTTATGCCTTAATAACCCCTGGACTTGCTCATGCAAATGCACCTCCTCCAACAGAAACATGACATCCCATTGCAACTGTTTCAACTCATTAAACACAATACTTCTTTTCCCAGAATTGTTTAGCCCATTCACATTCCTTGCACCCACCTTTAACCCTTCCCCTCCACCCCCAACAACCCCACACCTCTCCCCCTGCTGGCTCACCCCCAAGCCCTGCAACCCAGCCCCCACCTCTCCCCCTGCTGGCCTTTCCCCTGTCTTGCCAGCCCAACCCTTAGAGGAAGTCGCTCAGTACCATACGGCAGGACCCATTTATTTCCTCCTCCCCCATCCTCAGAAATCTGAACAAAACAATACAACAAATGTCCGCCGCACCTTCCACACCTTCCACCCCACCCAACTTTAATGATAGCACAATATCAGTTGCAAAGTAGAAACACATCAGTCCTTGAAACAGGCATATGCAAAAAAAAAGAAGTAACAGGACCAAAAGGCATAGTTCCACTCTGTGGAAAAAATATCAAATATTGAACAGTATCATACCACCCCCCCACCCCCCGGCTCATACACGCTCACATATCCACATTCACAAGTATGTGCTCAATTTCAGAGCAAGTGCTAGTGACTTTATGCCAGCTATTGTTCACCGCCTTATCCTGTGAAGGCTTCAAATTTCCACTGAGAGCTGATAAATTCATACAACCCAGGTCTTCTACTGCCTTCCATGGTTCAGCACCAGTCTGTACATTTTTTCATTTGCCTGCAACTGTCATTAATAGACCAAATGGAAACACTCAACAGCATTATTTCACTGATTGCAGGTATCTCATTACCTCCTCCAACTACTTGTTTTTTTCCAAGGCAACTCTTGCCAAATCCTGGAGTACAGTGACTTTAGAGTTATCCTATAGATGTCCTTTGGAAGTTGTGCTACGCATAAAACTTCCTTTTTTTATGGCATATTTATGAAAACAGGCAATAATGTCTCTTAGAGCCAAGCCTTTGCCCAGGCTCTGATGTGCCCACTCCAGTTTCACAGAACTGTGCATGAAGGTACCCTCCTCCACTCCATTCTAAATCAACAAAAATTTGCAGAATTTTGTGTCCACTTGTCACAGAACTTCTCAGTTTTTGGTATCCTCTTAAAAAGCAATGGTTGCATCTACAGGATCGATTCTCAAGATCTTCCAGCATATTCAGTATATCCTGATGCTCTCTCCGCTCTCTGGTTGATTGCAGATCCCACACATAGTCCTCAATTGTGTCTAAGCAATCCAACCCCCACCCTGTCAAATTTCCGTGAGGGCTGCTTGTACATCATCCTGCACTGCTTTCATCTCAGCCTTGAGCATCCAGAACCAATGTGCCACATCTTATTTAGTAAGGTTCTCATCATTTACTGCATGCAACTTGATGTCGTCCTTGTCTGAGTCGGTGTGCTCAGGCGCATTTTCTACTATGCTTGACTCTGTTTATAATCAGTAGTGATCTTCACTTACAGGTGCATATTTAAATTTATCCAAATGCTTTCTTGTTGCCATCAAGCTATTGTCCTCTAACAGCTTTAACAAAATGTAGGAATGGAAGCCGAGGATGGGAAGAAAAATCACTATTTATTGTCTGCCCCTATGGAACTCAGTTTTCAGGCATCCATTCCTCAGCATTGATGTCAGAGGCATTACTTTTCTTTTAACCCTTGCATTAAAAAAATTGAAAAACAGATAAATGGCAAGGATTTCTATTCTCCCCTAACAAAAGATCCCACAAAAGATTTGATTAATGAGATCTCAGAGGTAGTTGATTTGGGATTCCATGCTGGGTATATTATCAAAAGAGATTTTTTTCATAGTATTATAGTAAGTGACGGCAGATAAAGACCTGATTGGCCCATCCAGTCTACCGAACAATCACATTCATTTTCAATTCAAGATTAGATCAAGAATGAACATGATATGGTTTTCTTTGTTGTTTCTGGGAAATAGACCATAGAAGTCTGCCCGGCTCTGTCCTTATGTTCCACTTCCTGAAGTTGCTGTCAAAGCCCACTCCAGCCTATCTGTATCCATCTTGTAATTTGCAAAACACAGACCGTAAAAGTCTGCCCAGCACTGTCATCACATTCCAAATTACTGGAGTTTCAACCAAAGCTCTCTAAAATCTCCATAATTCCAACCATATACATTTTGCCTAAGATACAGAAACATATGGAGAATCCTCCGGGTAGGCCTAATTTCTGGAACCTCTTTCTGTCTTTCTGGAATATATTTTGAGGCCTTTCATAACACAAATTCCATACACATAATTAACTTCCTGAATGTTTATGAGGCATTTTATTTTAGTGACTTTCAGCATCGATTTAACATACCACTCACCATCAGCAAGGAGACATACATCATAGGATAGCCACACACTTTATTTTGATGCAAAGCCTTAACTGAGAAATTTTTTATGGCTTTCAAGGCAGTTTCTTAAAAAACGTTAAGGGCATAGCCATGAGGGCCTCTATGGTCCTTCATATAGCAAATATATATGTCACTTGATTTGTGAAACAATTTCTTATAGTCAAGTTTTAGAAGTGGGGAGTGGGGATTTAGGTAGAATGCATGAGTTCCACTTGTGGATGATCAAAAGAGATGTCAATCTTAAATTTAAAATGCAATTTGATCATAAATACCATATTTTAAATATTTTTATTAGTAAGATGACTTACGGATTTAAGACAACCAACTGACAAAAATATATTTGCATTACAGTTTTTCAAACTAGAAGTGCCAGTGTTTACATCAGTTGAAATCTGGTGTAAACGTCAGCACCCAAATCTAGGCATTTGGATGCGGGAATGGCACTATTTTATAATCTGCGTGCACATTTTTGTAATGCCCCTGACCTGTCCATAGCCATGATGTCTTTTGAATTGCATGCTAGGATATTTAGGCTTGGACAGATGCACGCACAGTTTTTTTTACTTTTTCCAATTAACTGCAAACATTGATTACTAACATAAATTTATTACAATTAATTGGTTCATAAGTCAATTAATTTGCATGTGGATCTTTATTCCAAGTGCAAATTTTGGCACTGAAATCCCAGCACCATATAAGCGGACTGTGATCAGATTTCTTTAATTACATGAAAAAAAAACAGTCTGAAGACAGAATAAATAGGTTAGACAAAGAGGTTATCCAAGGCAACATATCAGTAAAAGTTATTTAAAGGTCAAATTATCATGCAGATATATTTTATTACATGACAGTAAGTAAAATAAAAAAAACCCACTGCTTGTACATTGAAATTCTCTCATTTCGCTAAAGTACATACAAAGGATAACAAAAAAAAATTGACATCCACTCGAAATTCAAGAGTGTTTTAGGTACAAGAAATTGACTAATTTATTCAAAGTATAAGAATTTAAAAGAAAACTCATTCCATTTTGTACGCCTTGATTTGACAATTTCTAATTTAAGGCCAAATGGTCATTTCAGTGGCCAATCCAGGTCACAAGTACCTGGCAGAAACCCATTTTGTAGAAACATTCCTTGCTACCAATACCAGGGCAAGCAGTGGCTTCCCCCATATCCATTTCAATAACAGACTATGGACTTTATCTCCAGAAATTTGTCCAAACCTTTTTTTTAATTTGCAAACAGTCTTTATTGAAAATTAAAGAATCCCTGTACACAAGGAACTATTACTCATTGTCCAAACCTTTTTTAAACCTCCAGCAACAGGTTCCAGAGCTATTCTTTGAGTGAAAAAATATGTCCTCCTATTTATTTTAAAAGCATTTCCATGTATTTTCATTCAAAGTCTTTGTACTTTTTGAAAAAGTGAAAATCGATTCACTTTTACCTGTTCTACTCCACTCAGGATTTTATATAATTCCATCATAACCCCCCTCAAACATCTCTTTTCCAAGTTGAAGAGACCTTATCTCTTTAGCCTTTCCTTATATGGGAGGAGTTCCACCCCTTTATCATTTTGGTTGCTCTTATTTGAACCTTTTCTAATTCTGCGATATCTTTTCTGAGATATAGCGACCAGAATTGAATGTAATATTCTAGGTGCAAATACAAGTGAAGAAGTGGGAAGTGGACCAATAACTCCAGGAAGCTGTGATGTATGATAAATAAGTTTTAATGCAGACTCAACACAGTACCTGCCTCAGGAGTCTGGATTCATGCAGTTGCTCGGTGAGGAAATTAAAGGACACACGCTATTTTAGTGACGAAAAGAGTGTTCCCAGGTTAAGAACTCCAGCCCAGCCACAAACACCTTACACCAGCAACAACGTACCTGTACCTCATCCTGCCAGGTATCCCTACTGCTGCTATCCCTTCTATCATAGGAGCCAACTTTTCATAATTATTGGGGGTGCTAAGCCCAGTGGAAATAACCCCTCCCTAGACACATACAAAGAATTTTCTCAATATTGGGGGTGCTCAAGCACCCACAGCACCCACAGAGTCAGCTCCTATGCCTTCTATCTCTGGACCAGGATTCCTGCTCCTATCTCGCTCTTTAGTGCCAAAATCTGTAACCCTTAATCAGCCCTCTAAACCAGTGAATCCCCTGTTACTCCCTGTCCCTTCAGACAAAGCTTATCCGGGTCAGTCACAAGTTGATGCTATGACTACCCTTGACAAAATAGACCAGGCTCCAAATGTCCTGCAGCAACCAGAAGTTGCTAGCCCAGATCAACATGCACACATGTTATGTTTGAATGCCACCATCGCCTGGGTTATTTTGCTGCCACATGCCGCAAAACTTCGCAGTCCTTTCATAAGCATGCACTGCATAGTAATCCCCCTGTCCAGCAATTGTTCCTCTTGTGGAACCCAGACCAACGCCGTTCTCAGTAACTAAGGGTGGACCGTACCTAAGCAGATTATTTGGACCCTATAACCACTTTGCTCTAATGGCTTGGGTGTTGTTCTGTACTATTGTGAGGAATGATACTTAAGCTATTGGATTAAAGATTAGGAGTTATCCTGAGTGTGTTTAGTTAATCCTTACTTCCAGGGCCAGTCTTAGCAAGTGCAGGGCCCTATGCAGACCAATGTCCAGCATTTCTTCTCTCTCCTCCATCCACCCATGTCCAGCGACCCTCCTGTCCCCTCTGCCCTCCCCTTCCATCCACCTATGTCCAGAAACCCCCCTCCCCTGCCATCCACCCACCCTCTTGTCCTCCCTGCCCTCCTCTGCCATCCACCTATGTCCAGAAACCCCCCTCCCCTGCCATCCACCCATGTCCAGCGACCCTCCTGTCCTCCCTGCCTGCCCCTGCCATCCACCTATGTCCAGAAACCCACTCCCCTGCCATCCACCCATGTCCAGCGACACTCCTGTCCTCCCTGTCCCCCTGTCCTCCACCCATGTCCAGCGACTCTCCTCGTTCCCCTGCTCCCCCTCCCACCAGCCATCTGAGCCCCCCTCCCATCTGAGCCCCCCCCCCCCGACCCGCCAAACGACCCTCTTCTGCCACCCGACCCGGCCGGCACCTGACCCAGCATTTTTAAAAAATCTACAAGCGGCGGTGCGGTGCCTCGCGTCTGAGAATAAAAGAAGAAAAATCGCTTCGTCCGTCGGCCGGCCTTCCCTCATGTCCCGCCCTTGCGGAAGTTACATCAGAGGGCGGGACAAAGTGAGGGAAGGCTGGCCGATGGATGAAGCAATTTTTCTTCTTTTATTCTCAGACACGAGGCACCGCACCGCCGCTTGTAGATTTGTTTTAAATGCTGGGTCAGGTGCCGGCTGGGTCGGTGACGGGTGGCAGAACTGGGTCGTCTAGCAGCACAGAAGCAGATGTGGTCGTGACGTGAGGCGAGCAGCGGCGGTGTGGCGGCAGAGGTTGGAGGCGCGAGGCAAGGCAGAGGCGCGCCACGCGGGGCCCCCTTAGGTGCAGGGCCCTATGCGGCCACCTCGGTCGCCTCTGCCTAAGACTGGCCCTGCTTACTTCTTGTGCAAGTATTTTATTTTTAGTAGACTCTTCTGACTTAATTCTAAATAGTGGTTAACTCCTACACTGTCTTGAATTATTGTATTATCCATGTATGTTTTTTTTTTAACACTACGAGAATGGTAAGGGATTTGCATTACAAGACGTATGAGGAGAGACTTGATGACCTGAACATGTATACTCTGGAAGAAAGGAGAAACAGGGGTGATATGATACAGACATTCAAATATTTGAAAAGTATTAATCCGCAAACGAACCTTTTCCGGAGATGCGAAGGAGGTAGAACGAGAGGACATGAAATGAGATTGAAGGGGGGCAGACTCAAGAAAAATGTCAGGAAGTATTTTTTCACAGAGAGAGTAGTGGATGCTTGGAATGCCCTCCCGCGGGAGGTGGTGGAAATGAAAACGTTAACGGAATTCAAACACGCGTGGGACAAACATAAAGGAATCCTGTTCAGAAGGAATGGATCCTAAGGAGCTTAGCTGAGATTGGGGTGGCAGAGCTGGTGGCGGGAGGCGGGGATAGTGCTGGGCAGACTTATACGGTCTGTGCCAGAGCCAGTGGTGGGAGGAAGGGCTGGTGGTTGGGATGCGGGGATAGTGCTGGGCAGACTTATACAGTCTGTGCCAGAGCTGGTGGTGGGAGGAGGGGCTGGTGGTTGGAAGGCGGGGATAGTGCTGGGCAGACTTACACGGTCTGGCCTGAAAAGGACAGGTACAAATCAAGGTAAGGTATACACAAAAAGTAGCACATATGAGTTTATCTTGTTGGGCAGACTGGATGGACCATGCAGGTCTTTTTTCTGCCATCTTCTACTATGTTACTATGTACTTTTGTTCAACTCCTGAATCCCCTAAATCAAAACAATGTAATAGATTTGTTATTAGCTAAATTTTTAAATAAATTGTGCAAGTTATTATTTTTAAAATGAACAGGATTGGTCTTGTGTCCTAGCTCTCATTTATCATAACAATGAGCTATATCTCTTTTTCTACAGACCTGGCTGGTTACCCAGATTTCAAGTAGCTCCATCCCTGCTTTTCTTTTTCTCATGTTTAATTTTGAAAGCATGCTGTAACTTATAACGTTATATTCTTTGCCACCACATTTATTAATGTTTGCTTTGAAACGCAGCTTTTCATTGAACTGTGATGTCATTCTTTCACTTGTCTATCACATTTGCTTTCGAAATGATTATCTCTCACTGTCTGCTTTGTTTAACATTTTTGGTCTGTAGCACAGTGCTGTGATTCCTTTAAACCTTTAAAGAATCTATGGATCTGCCTTGTGCTGCAACTCGATATAAACCTGACTGTTTTTTTTTCCCTCCCATGTTTCTTTTCTACTTTTCCTTATAACATATCTGTGAGCAGTTTAACATCTTGTCACATTAAATTCTTTACTTTGAAAAAGTGTCTGGGAACTCGAGATCCAAGATGGCCGCGGTTTGATTGGCGTCAGCGGACGCGTTACAATCCAGCTCTAGCAGACACTGGAAAGAGAGCCTTACCTGCCATTTAGGATGGGTAAGAGACGGGGGAAGGTCAGGGAGACTCCCTCTCTCCCTGGAAACAAACCCCCGCTCCAACAGTCGATGCTCGAGCGGTTTGGAATTGCCTCCGGTTCAGATGTGACATCTACTCCTGCTGCTGGAGCCAGCGTATCAGAGCTGGCCGACAGTGTCAACGGGGCTTCCCTGAGCCCTGTTCTACGTGCAGGAAGGGAGTGCTTCGTGACGAGTCCTGCTGTTCTAACCCCGATGGGAGAAGAGAGCATTCAGGAAGGGAACCTACACGAAGCCGGAACAAATGCTGCCAGCTTGAATATACCAGAGGGTAGTTCTGCTCCTGTAGTTTCTACTACAATTGTGAGTATCCTGGAACAAACTGCTAGAGCACCTCAACTGGTTTTTGAGGGGAAAGAGTCACTTTGGGAACTGAATTCCTCCACTCTCTCTGCCTTACAGACTTTGATATCAAAGAATACTGAAATTATCAAGCTTATAGCCGAGACTGCATTAAAACAATTACAAATTAATGATTACCAAGCTACGGAGGTAAAAACCCTGTCTGAAAATTTTGCAAAAATGGAACTTGTGGAACAATCTTTGATTAAGGAGAGGTGTTTTGCCTCTAAGCGCTTGGAGTATTTGGAGAATCAATCGAAGAGACTTCACCTGCGTATTATAAACTTTCCAAAATCGCCACTTATTACTCCAGTACAGATGGTTAAGAAATATCTAGTGGAAGTTCTGGGAATGTCTGATAGCTCATTGCCACCCATTACAAGAGCATATTATTTGCAGAGTACTGGTAAAGTACCAGGTAATTTAAATTCTTCAGGTGGAATGAATCTGACTGAGTTCCTAGAATCTTCTCTAGAGGTGGTCACGCAAAGGACAACTTTGCTGGTGACATTCGCTCTGGAGATAGATAGAGATGCTCTGCTTAGGCTGTCCTTGAGACATCTCAATTCTTTATTTTTGGGTTCAAAAGTAAGGGTTTTCCCGGATTTATCCAGGGAAACCCAGAAGAGACGTAAGTTATTTTTGTTACTGCGTTTAAGGGTAGTAGCACTTCGTGCAAATTTTCAATTGAAGTACCCTTGTGTTTGCAGGATTCTATACCAAACAAAGCAATTTCAGTTTTTTGAACCCAATCAATTGGAGGATTTTTTGAAAAGCAAAGAGGGTGTGATTGTGAGAATTTAGACCCGAATGTAACACTGTATAGCAGCCTGGAATAGGTCATTCTGAATATGACGCAATCTTTGGATAAGTATAATTGATTGAGCTTTGTTATATTAGCTTATAATTATATATATTTTTCCTCTTGGGTCAATTATACTCATTTGTGGTCGATAGTTGTTATTTGTTTCTTAGATGTATGATTTTGTAATTAAAGATGGAATTATTGCATGTATCGTGTAATATTCAAGATTGATTGAATATTGTATAATGAAAAATTTGAAAATAAAAGAAAAAAAAGTGTCTGATTTATTGTGTAGACTGTTCGGTTTGTTTTTTTTAACACAATATTTATGAACTGTCTTTATGTTAGTAAGCGCAGATTCGTCTGCCCATAAATTATGTCCTGCTTATTTTGCTTAAGTGTTATGCTCCTATCTGTTTTCTGTTTCACAGGACAGAAAAAAGTTTAAAATGCAGTATGAGCTTGATTATTCTATTATGATTTAACTTTTTTTTTACAGCTAATTTTTCCATCCACCCCCTTCTCTCCCCCTTCCCTTTCTTCCACCCCCTGTGAAGATGAGGCTATTGGGAAGATGAGGACCCCACCTCAGGATTCCAGGTCCCTCTTTCACTCAGGGTGAGCTGGTTCTCAGTATGCAGATTTATGCAATTAGTCTCTACTACCCCTTTCTACTCGGGGTGACCTGGTTCTCAAAAAGGCAAACATAGTCAGGTCTCATCAACAGGATTTTTCTCATACAAATCTTTATTCCAGCCTCTGGGGCACACTTCTTTTAGCTTAAAACACTTTCACAAGCTTAAACAGTTCTTCCAGCTTAACCATTTCTTCCTACTCAGTGCAATCTTCCAGCTTAAACAATTCTTCTTGCACAGTTCAAACCCAACAGATTTCTTCCCCCTGAGCCTTCCCACACAGGCATCTGGGCTCAGTACTAACTCAGTCCTGGACACACAGTCCTTCCTTGTAGCACACAATTCTTATACTTGATACTCTAGGGCCTTCTTACCCCAGCCGTATTAACTCAGTCCTTCTTGGTAACACACTGTTCTAGACACCCAGTCTTTTCATCTTGGACACCCAGTCCCTCTTTGAACACACAGTTCTTATACCTGACACTCAAGGGCCTTCTTACCCCCAGCCAGCTTCCTTGCTTTGCACACAGTTCACCACCAGTCCAAAGGGCTCAGCCAGTACTTCTCATGGGGATCCTCCTGCTTCAGCTACCAGCTCTCTTCTTTAGCTGCTAGCTCTCCTCTCTCCCTCACCACTCAGGTGGGGTATTAAGTGGTTAATGGCCAAACAGGACCCAGCCCATAACCTGCTGCACCTGTTTCTATCCCCAGGACTCCCCTTGGTCCTAGCGACCTCCTGCTATACATCCCTTACTGGCTCCCTTTAGTGACTCACCCAGCCCTTCTCCCTGGACATTTTAGGGGAACAGCACCCTCTAGGGGCCTAACCAGGGTAGGACAGCCTCTTCCTTCTCACACCCCCCCCCCTTCCACCCCTCCTTCCACCTTCCACCCCTCCTTTCTCTCCCCCTTCCCCCTCCTTCCTATCCTCTTTTCACCCCCCTTGCACTCCCCCTCCTACCCCCTTCCTCTTCCCCCCTTCCTCTCCCTCTTCTACACCCCCCCTTTCCCCCTCCACAACCCCTCCTCCTAACACACCCACTCCCCCTGCTGACCCATCCCACCTTACCCCCCTTGACCAGATCTTGCCTCTACCTTGCAGTCTTCAGCTACACACGCAGAACTGAAGCAATAGAAATTTGCAGGCTGCTTACTCAATCCTGAAGGTGTTTGGCCACACCCTCATGGTCAGTTATGTGCTTCTCAGTACATACTCTCTTTACTCCTACCCTCACTCCACTACCCATTTCACCTGAATGCAGCATCATTATACTAAGTTGCTGGGTTCAAAGCTTGCCCTCCAACTTTATTTTTTATTTTCTAAATTTGAGAACTGTTTTCCTGCTTTTTAGCCACCATAGGGGGCTACCATGATACAGATATCCAGTATAGTTTTGATTTAAGTTGCGGAGGAAAGTAAATGGATGTGAGAATCACATTCATTTTGGGGTAATTATAAAGATTATACAGGGATGGTATTTCCATATGAGAGGTTTCAGAGATGTTTATATTGTAAAATGGGTTAGCTGTTTATGTGCAATATGGATGTGCTTTTTATAAGTGCATATTGTTGGAAAGCCACATAACAGAAAATTTAGAACGAATACTGCAAGTGGCGATGGTGAGAGAATGTGCTGACGGTCCGAGGTATGTTGGAAAAGTTTTGAATGTAGAAATGTATCTGGTATCCTCTGTGTTCTATTTATTCTGATGTTTGCTTCCTTTTCAAGCATGATGTGAGGCCTTCTATTCTATAACCGGTGCCTCCTACAACTTTTTGAGTTACAATGCTTTTTGTCTGTCTACACAACAAGCAGTGTTTTGTTCATTTCATCCCTATATCTTGTTTTTTTTGTGTGTTTCTATTTCTCTCTATATGCTCTCAAACAGATCACATTTCTTTGCACACCCAATAGTTGGAGTCTGTACACAAACTGCTTATTTACCTATCAGTCTTTTCCATATAAATAAATACCCTTCCTGGATTAGTTATTTCACTAGAGGGGGTATCCCTTACAATTTACCCAATACTGGGTAAATTTCCCTAATTCTATAAATTTTTCTGTTCATAATATAGGGAGACCAGGATTGACTTCCTTTGCTTTTCTGTTTCTCAGGCAGTATATAAGAGTTACTGGCAATATATTTGAATAACACAAAAGAAAGTTCCTCTGTCTGATGTCATTCCAGATCAGTATATCATCTGCTGCATACCTGCTGGTCACTTGCCCATTGTGCAAGGACCAGGCCTATACTGATTTTACAGATATGCAGATACTTGTCAAAGGTAAAAGGATACCTGCTTGTCTGCGTGGATGCTTTCTAAAACCATGAATAGAAGTTTATCCTTGCATCAGAGAAAGTGCCATGCCCACGATTTTCTCTCTGTCAACAGATTATTCCCATATTTGGGATTCCCTGCAGAATTACTACAGACAATGGTTCTCATTTTTAATGGGTTCCTCAAGTCTTTTCTTCCTGCTTTGGGTGTTTACAAACCTACTAGCAATGGCCTGGTTGAGCACTACAATGCACTTTTAAACACTAAATTGAGACAACTTATGGTAAATTGAATTAAAAATTGGCTCACTGCTTTGCCACTTGCCTTGTTAGTCCTTCAAGCCACCCATCTGCCTTTTTAAAGCTGTCTCCATTTTAGATCTGTACAGCCCGTAATATGCGCCTTCTTAAAGCCAATCCTGATAACCACTTGCCTGACCAATATTCTGTATATTAGGATATGTTACCAAACATCATTACTTTTCTGTCTTCGATTTCACAGGCAATCTCAGTCAGAAGAGGGGAGGGGAATGATAGCCCTGCCCCTGCCATCGGTCATCCAAAAGTTCTCAAAGTTGGAGATTTGGTTCACCGGAAGTACTACACCCCTATTTACGTAGGACCCTTCCAAATTAGTCAAGTTATGAGACCACACTTCCTGGGTCCACCTAAAAGACATCCGCATCTATAAGGCTCCTGATTCAGTCCCTTTCAAGCCAATTGGTGATTCCAAATCCATCACCACAAATGAACCAGCCATCCCCACCAGTTCCGCAGTTGTCACTCCTGCAGTCTCCGCCACCATTACTGATTCACCTGACTCCTAAGCCTGAAGGACGTATCCCCTATTTACAATCCAGAATTGTGCCTACACTCAACTTGGTTGCATAATTGATCACTCCTGATACCCCTGAAATCGAGCATCTCCAGCATCATTATCGTGAAGCTTTTTATCTACGGAATCTTTGCTACTACCACTTTGTGCTAATGGACTGAGACTTTCTGTCCTATGACCGAGTATCTGACAACCACAGACAACACCTATCAGGAACCACCACCTGTACCTGCACGGAACATTGCCCATCACAGAGAGCCTACCCTTGTCGATTTGACCTCCGTTGAGCCTGCATCTGCCATCCTCTATTTATCTGAAGCACAGGGCCACACACCAGAGGACATTAAATTTTGCACTCCAAAACTTGTGCTAGAAATTGTTGTTCTTATAGTTCTTATAATTTTGATGGTTGGACTGATTGTTTATGTATTTGAAAAACTCCACGAGTTTCTCCAATATAGACATTAAGGTTACAATCACCTGTACCTAGAATTCTTTGTCCCTATACTCTTGCCTACCTTCTCTATTCTCCTTACTGTTACTTGGCTCCTATATTTTCCCTGTTTAATTCTCCTGACTTAGGGAGGTATTTCCCACTGCATGACCCAGGCCCACACCCCCAACCCCTATCTTGGGCCTCAATCACAAAAATCCACCCTGGGTACCCCAACAGTTGACTGTTGGGGTACCCAGGGTGGATTTTTGTTTTAATTGAAACCCTGTATCTAATCATTACTTGCCCTTTTAATTCTATTTAATTCTATTATTCCTGATAATACGAATCATCATTTGTTTTGTTTTTTCTTTTGACTTTACATTTCATACTCCTTGCATTACACCTGCTTGGCTATCAAATGACTAGTGCTCACTCCAATGAGCCTCTGAACGGTGCCTGTCCCACTCACCCCCTAGATTGGGATCCTGGAATGGATGATGATCCTAACTGGGACCCTTTAACTAGATTTGATATCTTGTGTTACCCTTAATTTTATACATGGACTACTGATCTAGTAGGTCTGTATATGATAACTTTGAAATTTTCCAGGGATGTTGACAAATTAAAATTGAACAGAGTCCCATCCAATAATCAGACTCTCTACCGGAGAACCTGTATATTTTTGGTATGCCACTTATAACATTGATCAAAGTGGATGGCATCCTTGGTTTTTCGTCTGGAAAATTGAAATAGATATATTGAAATTTATAAACTTTTCTCCGTATACGGATTGACAGGTGCTGTACCTCTGTTGTCACTATAGATACTATAGGAGTGTCAAGAGGGGTACTTGATCAATTTAAAGCCAGAAATCATTGTTGTACTTACATTCCCAATAATACTGACACTGATGATTCTGTTATAAAGGCATTACAAGACCTTTTTGCCTTAGCCAACAAAATTAGCTACTAAATCAGGTGTTGATACTGTTGTCTGGTGCATTACTCCCTATGTCTTAAGCCTCCTGGTTACTACTCTCAGTACAAGACAAACTACATTGCCACCATAAATTTTGTGTAGGACTACTGCTGTTGATTTTACTTATTTTAATTTTATTGCCTGTAACGCAAGTACACCTCTTTTATTAAGGAAAATATTTATTCTGCTTATGCTGTTTAATTTAACTATTATACGTTTCTTTTCAGTTTGTTACATTTTGTATAGACAGGTTTAGATTGGGTTCTCTTTCATTTTTAAACTGTTCTACCTTTCATCATTGGACTGTCTTCTACTGTTGATGATTTCTTAATCATCAAGAGAGAACTGAATTGTCCCTCCAACTACCGCCCCATTTCCCTCCTACCCTTCCTCTCCAAGATACCGTTCACAGCCGCTGCATTGATTTTCTCTCCTCTCATGCCATCCTCGATCCACTTCAATCCGGCTTTCGCCCCCTACACTCGACAGAAACGGCACTATCTAAAGTCTGCAATGACCTGTTCCTCGCCAAATCCAAAGGTCACTACTCCATCCTCATCCTCCTCGACCTATCCGCCGCTTTTGACACTGTCAATCACAACCTACTTCTTGACTTCTTGGGTTCCAGGGCTCTGTCCTCTCCTGGTTCTCCTCTTATCTCTCCCATCATACCTTCAGAGTACACTCTCATGGTTCGTCCTCCTCCCCTATCCCGCTCTCTGTTGGAGTTCCTCAGGGATCTGTCCTTGGGCCCCTCCTTTTCTCAATCTACACCTCTTCCTTAGGCTCCCTGATCTCATCTCATGGTTTCCACTATCATCTTTATGCTGACGACACCCAGCTTTATCTCTCCACACCAGACATCACTGCGGAAACCCAGGTGAAAGTATCGGCCTGCTTATCCGACATTGCTGCCTGGATGTCCAACCGCCACCTGAAACTGAACATGGCCAAGACTGAACTTATTGTTTTCCCACCCAAACCCACTTCTCCTCTCCCTTCACTCTCTATCTCAGTTGATAACACCCTCATAATCCCCGTCTCATCTGCCCGCAACCTCGGTGTCATCTTCGACTCCTCCCTCTCCTTCTCTGCGCATATCCATCAGATAGCCAAGACCTGTCGCTTCCTCCTCTACAACATTAGCAAAATTCGCCCCTTCCTCTCTGAGCACACCACCCAAACTCTCATCCACTCTCTCATTACCTCTCACCTTGACTACTGCAACCTACTCCTCACCGGCCTCCCACTTAGCCACCTATCCCCCCTTCAGTCCATCCAGAACTCTGCCGCACGTCTTATCTTCCGCCTTGACCGATATACTCATATCACCCCTCTCCTCAAGTCACTTCACTGGCTTCTGATCAGATACCACATATAGTTCAAGCTTCTCCTACTAACCTACAAATGCACTCGATCTGCAGCCCCTCCTTACGTGGAGGAGTGGCCTAGTGGTTAGGGTGATGGACTTAGGTCCTGGGGAACTGAGGAACTGAGTTTGATTCCTGGCACAGGCAGCTCCTTGTGACTCTGGGCAAGTCACTTAACCCTCCATTGCCTGCTGCATTGAGCCTGCCATGAGTGGGAAAGCACGGGGTACAAATGTAACAAAAAATAAAATAAAATACTCGTAACCTCCGCTCTCAAGATAAATCCCTCCTTTCAGTACCCTTCTCCACCACCGCCAACTCTAGGCTCCGCCCTTTCTGCCTCGCCTCACCCCATGCTTGGAACAAACTCCCTGAGCCCATACACCAGGCCCCCTCCCTACCCATCTTCAATTCATTGCTCAAAGCCCACCTCTTCAATGTCACCTAATCACAACACCTCTACTCAGGAAATCTAGACTACCCCAACTTGACATTTCATCCTCTTCTGAGCAGGGACAGTCCTTAGTTATTAATTTGTATAGCACTGCGTAACCCTAGTAGCGCTCTAGAAATGTTAAGTAGTAGTAGTAGTCTTTCATTTTTAAACTGTTTTACCTTTCATCATTGGACTGTCTTCTACTGTTGATGATTTCTTAATCATCAAGAGAGAACTGAATTGATTTGCTTCATTTTTTGTACCAAGGAAGAAGAAGATTATGTTCCTATGTATATTCCAAAAACATTATAACTCAACAGTGCCTTCATATATGATCTAGACCTATTACACCCAGAGTTCTGCCATTATCTTGCTCATAATTGTAAGACTGCTGCTTAACTTGCAGTAGTTATTCATTATTTGGCCAATATTAATCCTTTTTAAATGATACAATGAAATATTTCTTCCCTAATAATACTAGTTTTAGCTATATTTACACAATCAAAGTTTGACTAATGATCAGCTTTGTAATAATGATATATTAGTTGATTGCAATCATATGTACTCAAATTTGTTGATTCCATTGTATGACACATTGACTTAATTGACTTCTCATGTTTCCAAGTCTCGCTCCACCCCAGATAGGATAATTAGGCCCCTTGGGTTGGTTTTGGTAAACGGGGAAACCCAATGCTGCATTTCATCCAGCATATAATTATGTATCCACATGCTGACTCTTGCTATGGCCTTGTCCCTCACTATGTCAGAGCACCCCTGTCACCTCAAATCTATACATCCACCCCACAGGACTCTAAGAGCCCTCTGGAAAGGATGGCCACACACACTAGTTGTCATGTGTGCTGGGCCCCCCTGAGGGGGCCCGACAAGAGGGGAATGTAGAAATACACTGTCAATTGCTCTCGGTGAAATACAGGCCAATGGCTCAGGCTAAGAGCTAGGCCTCTTAAAATCAAAAATCATCTCTGACACAAAATATATTTCACTGCAGCTCAAGCTGAAGTGAGTTCCCAGAGAGCTGGCAAGGGAGGGGGCATTTGCTCTTGTCAACAATCCTGGGACTGGCACCTGTGAGAAGTCACGAGCAAAGATATTTTGGCTTCATGAAGATAGTACTGGGTCAGCTGCACCCCAGATGAGATCATCCAGGGGGGAGCTGAGGAGGGCAGAATGACCCGTGAAGTCATTTCTTTGCAGATGTTGTCCTGAACATATTTTGTTTATACTTAGAGCTTGGGAACATGTGAAGTCATTCTTATGAACTGATAAGGGCCAAAGAGCTCTGGTGAGAAAGTTAGGGTCCATTGAGATGAATAGGGTCAGAATGGTATAAAAAGGGCAGCCTAAAGGATATTAGATCAGAAGACTCCAGAAGGCTACCGAGGGCATCAGACGGCTGCAGAAGGCTACAGAAGACTCCACAGGGCAGAGGGGTGCAGAAGACTGGGGAGAGAGATCAGACTGCACCTGCTGTGTGAAATGTTGTTCCATCATGATCCAGAGATGAATGCCTAATTTGCCTGTACTGTTTTTGGTAAGATTATAATAAACTATCTTCTTATATCCCAGCGAGTCCTTCTGATTATGGAGTTTGTTAATTCCTGGACTGTGTAGGAGCAGTCTGGGGGAATATGAGGTCAAGATACTTGGTGGGACCACGCAAATTATTTACAATTGTCTATAATGACACCTAGATCTTTTTCTTGAGCGCTGACTCCTATGGTGGCCCTAGCATAAGGTAACTATGATTTGGAATATTCTGCCCATTATGCATCACTTTGCATTTGTCCACATTAAATTTCATCTGTCATTTGGATGCCCAGTCTTCCAGTTTCCTAAGGTCTTCCTCCAATTTATCACAATCCATATGTGTTTTGACAACTTTGAATAGTATTGTGTCATCTGCATATTTAATCATCTCACTTGTTGTTCCAGTGGGTGGAATGATTCACCACCCACTCAGACTTTGTCTGCTACAGAAGTTTGACAATTTTAAGAAACAGCTTAAGGCATTCTTATTTGCACAGGCATACTTTGAGTTTTGAATCAGTGTTTCTGTATTTTATGAAGATAAAGGATTTATATGATGATTATGTTTTTGTTTGTGATTTTGTCATAGTATTGTGTTTGTTTTTCTTGTAACCCACCTAGTTAATAGGCAGGCTATAAACATTTTAAATAAATATATAAAATCCTTTATAATTATGTTAAATAGCGCCAGTCCCAGTACAGATCCCTATGGCACTCCACTCATCATCCTCCTCCATTTCCTAATCCAGAGAAGGACATTGCCTCCTATCCCATGACTTTTTCATTTTCTCAGGAATCTCTCATGAGGAACTTTGTCAAAAGCTTTCTGAATTTAACTAAATAATGAAGAAATTGAAAGAGAAGAGTCTGAGTTACTTTGTCACTCTTAGAGATAGTCAAGAGCTGCCAAGTTACCCAGGTCTAGGAGAGAGACATTGTGGACAGACCTTGATTTGAACTTACATCTCAAAGCAGTATGGTATTTGTATTCCCTTCTAGTAACCATTGACATAAATGTTGTATGTGTCGCACTGTGCATCAATATAGAATTAACGGAAATCAAGGACTGATCTAAAATCTCCCAGAATGGGTAACTTGGAGCTTTGATGGTCCTTAATTCAAAGAGATAAAACTGCCCTGCAATGGCAAAAAAAGCAAGTTCCTATCTTTATTGAAGTACTTGCTTCTTTTTACCATTGAAGGGTAGAATAGATATTGTTAGAAATTTGTAGATAAGCTATTACTGCCCATACTCATTCTTGTAGCATCCTGAGGAAAAAAGCGAAGGTACGGAATATCAGGTATTCTCTGAGGCCAGCATGTCTTATATTCTACTAGATGGGTAACGCGGGTCTGCATTGCTGGTCCTGAGCTTGTAACAAGCTTTAAAAAATAGGTCTCTGAGCATGAGACATTATCAATCACACATGCACAAGTGACTTCCTGCCCGCCGTGAGATTGTAGAACCAGCAGTATAATATAAAGTATAATAAAAAGTAGACAACTCCAAGAGGAGGAGGAAGAGTTTGTGAGAATATAAGGCCTGTTGTCCTCTGCTACAGGTAAATACTGTCACTTTCTCCAAGGACAAGCAGGCCTATAATTGTCACAGATGGCAATCCTTAGCTGCCAGGCTCACCAAAAACAGCAACCAGTGGTCAACTGGACCTCACAAATGGTGAGTGGAAAAAAGTAATTAACCTGAAACTATATACAACTGGGTAAGATTGCAGCCTGGATCAGAACAAAATGGGCCTAGGAGAGTGGAGTTGGACTCTAGACCCCAAACAAACTCTGCACACTGTCTGTCCAAACTAACTGTCACGTCAGGTATCCTGCTCAAGACAGTAATGTGATGTGAATGTATGGACTGAAGACCATGTCACAGCCTTGCAAATTTCTTCAATGGAGGCTAATAATGTGAGCCCTGATATGACCCTCAAGAGGTGCAGAAGTTATTCAAGCAGGGGTTTGAGATGGCCGACATAACTTTCCATTATCGCTGAAAAACAAACCTGGCCATCTCAAACCCGGCAAACTCCACGGCATTTGGCCGGGCTAAACCGTATTATCGAAAAAAAAGATGGCCGGCCATCTTTTTCGATAATACGGTTCCGGCCAGCTGTAGCGCTGCCGCCAACATAGATCGCCGGCGATCTATTTGACCAGCGACGTTCGATTATGCCCCTCTGAGTGTGAAGCATGTCTAAATGAGCTTCCCACCCTAGGCAGGATGCATCCATTGTCAGCAATTTCGTGAGCTGTGGAATTTGGATGAGCGTCCCAGAGTCAAATTGATTTACTTCTACTCATTCTGCACCACTCAGTATTTTGCAGACCTAAATCATATCTCCCCTCATCTGTTTCTTTTCCAAGCTGAAGAGCCCTAACCTCTTTACGCTTTCCTCATAAGAGAGGAGTTCCATCCCCTTTATCATTTTACTCACTCTTCTTTGAACCTTTTCTAATTGTGCTATATCTTTTTTGAGATACAGCGACAATTCATTACTCAAGGTTCAGACACACCATACAAGGGCACTATAGTATTTTTGGTCTTATTCACCATACCTTTTCTAAAAATTCCTAGCATCCTGTTTGCTGTTATGGCTGCTGCTGCACACTGAGCAGAAGATTTCAGCGTATTATCTACAACGACACCCAGATTTCTTGAGTCCTGACCCCCAAGATGGACCCTAGCATCAGGTAACTGTGATTCGGATTATTCTTTCCAATGTGCATCACCTTCCATTTGTCCACATTAAATGTCATCTGCCATTTGGATGCTCAGTCTTCCAATTTCCTAAGGTCTTCCTGCAATATTTCACAGTCTGCACATATTTCATTCAACCTTGAATAGATTTCTATCATCTGCAAATTTGACCATCTTGCTTGTCGTTCCGATTGCCATATCATTTATAAATATGTTAAATAGCACCGATCCCAGTACAGACTCATGCAAAACTTCACTCTCCTCCATTGAGAGAAATGACCATTTAACCCTACCATCTGTTTTCTGTCCAATAACCAATTCCTAATCCACACCAGAACCTTGCCTCTTATCCTATGACTCTTTATTTTTCTCAGGAGTCTCTCATGAGGCACTTATCAAAAGCTTTCTGAAAATCTAGATCTACTACAGCAACTGGCTCACCTTTATCCACGTTTACTCATGCATTCAAAGAAATGAAGCAAGTTGGTGAGGCAAGACTTTCCTCGGCTGAACCCATGCTGACTCTGTCCCATTAAACCATGTTTGTCTATGTGTTCTATAATTTTATTCTTTATAATAGTTTCCACTATTTTGCCCGGCACTGACATCAGGCTTACTGCTCTGTAATTTCCCAGATCACCTCTAGAACCCTTTTTAAAAATCGGCATCACATTTACCACCCTCCAATCATCAGGTACTGCGGATGATTTTAACAACAGTTTACATATTACTAACAGCAGATCAGCAATTTCATGCTTGAGTTCTTTCAGTACCCTTGGATGTATGCCATCTGATCCAGGTGATTTACTACTTTTTAATTTGTCAAATTGACTCAGCACATCTTCGAGGTTCACTGATATTTCTTTCAATTCCTTCGCATCATCACCCTTGAAAACCATTTCTGCTACAGGCAGATCTCTTACATCTTCTTCTGTAAAGACAGAAGCAAAGAATTCATTCAGTTTCTTTGCTATGGCCTTGTCCTCTCTGAGCACCCCTTTTGCTCCTTCGTGATTTAACGGTCCTCTGATGTACCTGAAAAATTTGTACTGTGAGTTTTGGCCTCTGCGGCAAGTTTCTCTTCATATTCTCTTTTACCATTCTTTATTTATCTATTTATATAATTTATACCCCACAATTTCCCACCGCTGGCAGGCTCAATGTGGCTTACAACTGTAACCAGTTGTAGAAATTGGTTTAATTTGTTTACCTTACTGCTGGGAGAGTAGGGGGGGGGGTTGGCTGGAGGTGTCCTGAGTTGTCAGAGAGATATTTAACTAGGATGAATTCCTACACATGAGCAATTCATACCAAGAAGACCTGCACTGACACCTGAAATTTTAAAAGTGCTAAAAATAGTAACATAGATGACGGCAGAAAAAGACCTGCATGGTCCATCTAGTCTGCCCAACAAGATAAACTCATATGTGCTACTTCTTGTATCTGCCATTTTCAGGGTACAGCACTAGCCCTGCCTCCCAACCACCAGCTCCGCCTACCAATCTTGGCTAAGCTTCTGAGGATCCATTTGCATTAAATCTAATTCCAGCATTTAGATGCTAGGAAATGGGATTGGTATGCTATGTATTCAAATTTGATCAAGCCATATGCAAATTAGTCCATTTTGGGAGGTTCTCATTTGCATAGTTGTGAGTAAAAATTGATAGGAATGTGTACAGCCTTAATGTTAGGGCATGGCTCTGATCCAAAATGTGAAGTTTGAGCCAAAAACGAAGGGTTTAGGTAGTGTTTTTGACTAAAAATTCCCATTAGAGTGTCTGTATGTTAATCTGCATTCAAATAGATCTCTCTGATAGGATGATCAGCTCCTGTTAGATAATCTGCCCGGTAACAGAGAGGGAGCGCAATGGAAGACCTGGCTGAGGCAAGACCTGCATCTGTGAGTCCGTTGTGTGTTCGTCGTTTGAAAGAAAGAATTGTTGTTTGACCTAAGTTGACTGAAATTATAAAAGAAAGCCTGATTATGTGGTAAATGAATAAATATGAGTGAAAAGAGATTGGTGAAAATTTACAAGTTTGAGGTTTCTCTACTGAGAAAAGGATCTGAATATTTCAGGATTACTTGAAGCTTATGAAGAATAGAAAAGGGAGAATTTCAGTTTAAGAGTGCTTAAATCCTATAAGTTATATAAAGGCTAAGTAGATTTATTTTTGTTACATTTGTACCCCACACTTTCCCACTCATGGCAGGTTCAATGCAGCTTACTGTACATATTGTATACAGGTACTTATACCTGGGGCAATTGAGGGGTAAGTGACTTGCCCAGATTCACAAGGAGCTGTCTGTGCCTGAAGTGGGAATCAAACTCAGTTCCTCAGGACCAAAGTTCACCACCCTAACCACTAGGCCACTCCTTAAGTGCCTGCAATCAAGGAAACCTTAATAGTTGATCTGAAATAAATATTTGATCTGAGATAAATAGTTGATCTGAATTATATTATTTGGTGAAAAGGTGATGTTATTTATTTATTTATTGCATTTGTATCCCACATTTTCCCACCTCTATGCAGGCTCAATGTGACTTACAATACATCATAAATGGTGAAGCTATAATAGAAAAATAGACAATTTAGTTAACAGAAAAAGAATCTTTGGGAACCAAGAGGACTTTGCTCACATTTTGAATTAGCCAGATTAGTAAACTTACTGAATAGAGAGGGAGTGGACCTATGAGTATGTGAGTGAGAGAGTTTGATTCAGTTGTGAATCCTACATTTTAGGACCTTCAAAAGGGAAGAAGAAGTGCTCTCCAGCTACATAGATAGGGCTATAAATTTTAAGTTTAATCATTTGAGTCAGGAAAATTACAGGGTAGGAAGTTTGGTTAATTTATTTTCTTTAGCTTAGTACAGTCCAGGTTACTGCTGTAGGTAGGCAATCCATAGTTCCGCACACTGCAGGGAGGAAGTATTTCTCCTTTTATTTTTTGTTAGATTAAGTTTAGGGAGAAGAATCGATGGAAGACAACTTCTAAAGGAGAGATCTCTTGAAGACTGCAACTGGAAGTTTTCCTTCAGCTAAGTACTGTAAAAGAAAAGTAAACCGACTGAATACAGGAAATTGAGGAAGAGAGAGAGACAATTCACACACTTTTTCTGAAACTCCTGTTTATCACACAAGTGAACTGAGATTAAAATTTGAAAATAGATCACGTGGTGCAATGAGCTGAGCAGACGTGTTTTGCTGCAGCTCGAGGGCCCTCACCCCGAAATTACAATTACATCGCTTCATTAGCGCCTATAAATCAACAGCTGGCCACAGCGAGACTATATGGACAAATATATAAATAAAACCCCAGTCGGAATGGCGCTACACACCGGGAAAAAGGAGAAAGAGAAGAACAAAGTTCCTACCCCGGAGTTCAAAATGGCGGGCGAACCGCTGCAGACTGACCGGGTTTTCTCAGCATCGCAACTCGAACAACTGACAACTGCGGTAGCGAAGGCCTGGCAGCCTAAGTGGGACGCTCTAGAGAATAAGATAGACGCCTACCACACCAAACTGGAAGGATTGGAGACTCACATGGAGGATCTTGCAACAAGGGTCTTGGCCCTAGAAGATGATTCACAGGGTTACAGCGCAGATATTCGTGAAATAAAGCAACAACTCCGGGAACACACAGATAAACTAGAAGACCTGGAAAATCGTTCCCGGAGAAACAACATACGAATTGTGGGTATCTCGGAGAATATTTCAGACAGAAATTTAGTGACATGGCTCTCGGACTGGTTAACCAAGGAACTGGCACTGTCAGACTCTCTGGGGCCTTTGGTACTTGAGCGCGCGCACCGCGTGGGACGTAAAAATGATACCCAGACGAGGCCACGAGTGATAGTGGCACGGATACTCAATTATCGCCACAAATTGGAAGTTTTGAACGGATTTAAGATCCGCAGAGGGGATCTAAAACACGAGGGGCGACCAGTCCTCATGTTTCAGGATTACTCCGCCGGGGTCCAGGAGCAACGGAAAAAATTTCACCAACTATGCGCAGCATTAGCGCAGAAGCAAACTCGCTTCATACTCCAATACCCAGCATTGTTGAAAGTCTCACTGCAAGGACAATGGCGCATGTTTAAAACTCCGGAGGAGGCTAAAGTTGGATTGCGGGAACATGGCATCTCTGAGGAGGACTGAGGGCACGTTTAGCACCTGCTGTGAGACAGCGTATTAATATAATATAATTACAGTAAGTAAGGAATTACATGTTAAATGGGGGAGAGGGCTCCCTGCTAATCAGGTGATCTCCAGCCGAAACCAGGCTTTGGCCCGGCAGATGGCTAAGGGTTGGATAGAGAGGGGGGAGATTAGGGGGGGGGGAAGACTAGAGAATGGGTTAAATAAGGAAGTCAGAGGTACCAAAAGTTTGGGCAGGAGGCAAGTCGGGGTCACAAGGGTTTACAACAGGGCCAATATTAAAGGGGACAGATGGAGTGAGCGAACCTGGAGTTGGGGGGACCATGAAAAACTTTGGAGAGGGAGTAGAACCATAAAAATGAGGGGCAAAATTGATGAGGATAGCGAAATTGGACACAATGACCACTAGAATAATATCCTGGAATGTTGGTGGTATAAGCTCCCCGACTAAAAGATCTAAGATCCTAACCACGCTAAAAAGATTTAAAGCTGACATAGCGTGCTTACAAGAAACACGCCTGACAGACAAAGAACACCTTAAATTACAAAAATTATGGGTTAGTGAAGTGTTTGCGGCCCCTCCTCAGGGTAGGAAAGGGGGAGTCGCTGTATTATTTCGAAAAGGACTGCCGTATAAAGTTACAGTACTAGATAAAGGAGTCAAAGAAGATTTCATTCTATTAAGAGTATGGTTGTCAGGGAGGGATTTGTTGTTGTTGGTCCTTTATGGGCCTAATAACTTTGATGCCGCGTTCTTCAAAGCTTTAACTGGGAAATGCTTGCAGAGTGGGGGAGGAGATCTGATAGTAGCGGGAGACTTTAATGCAGTAATAGACCCCCATCAGGACTGTTCCAACACTATAGCTTCTCAGTACCAAGGGATGCGAGCTCGAGAATTCCAAACTTTTAACAGAACCCTTGATCCAGTAGATCTGTGGAGGATATTACACCCCGGAGAGAGCGATTATACGCTCACGGCACGTTTGCCAGGATTGATTATATCATGTTAGCCCGCTCTCTTTTTCACCTAGTCGACGCAGCAGTCATTGGCCCAGAAGTAATATCCGACCATGCTATAGTGTGGGTAGACCTCAAACTCACGCCAGACCCAGGAGGGGGGATAGGGTGGAGATACCCAGCTCATTTACACTTTGACCCCCATTTGCGGGAGCATATACAGAAAAGCTGGGGACAGTATATAGAGCATAATAAAATCCATGCAGATACCCAACCTGAATTGTTTTGGTCAGCTTCCAAGGCTGTTTTACGAGGTGCTATAATAGCCTACTGTAGTGTCAAAAATAAAAGGAAAGCAGCCAGCATCCTGCTACTGGAGAGGCAGTTGCAAAGGGCCAAAAGAGGACATTTGCGACACCCCACGCCTGCCACCCTAGAAAAATTGAAAGCTACCCAGATAGCATTAAATAGCTTGCTGCATGAGAGGGAAATGAAATCAGCAGGTAGAATGCTGGGCCGTTTAATAAAAAATGCAGGTGCACCAAGGGCGGTGACCTCACTTAAAGATCCCAAGGGTAACCTCATCACAGACAGCAAAAAGATAGGGCAAGCATTTACAGAGTACTTTACAGACCTTTATCAGGCAAATTTGCCCCCCAATGAACAAAAAATACGAGAATATTTACAGCAGATAGGCCTTCCCAAGCTGACGGAGGAACAATTAGAGATCTTAAACAAACCCCTAGCAATGTCTGAGCTACAACAAGGGATTAAAACTCTAAAATTGTGGTCAGCGCCAGGCCCGGATGGGCTATCCGGGGAATACTATAAAATCTTACCAGGGGAAGCACTGGCGGCACTCCTAGAGTACTATCAGGAGGTCATTGAGGAGGGAAGTTTCCCGAGATACGCTAACACAGTGCTGATAACATTAATCCCCAAGCCAGGGAAGCCCCTCGACAAAGTAGAATCTTATAGACCAATATCCCTGTTAAACGTTGATATAAAGATACTGGCAAAAATGATGGCAGAGCGTCTGGCGCAATGCTTGCCATCGTTGATAGGCCCAGAGCAGGTGGGGTTTGTGAGAGGCCGCCAGTCAGCTCACAATGTCAGGAAAACTTTGCTGGCTATAGCGTCTAGCCAGCATCCTGAGCCTAGATGCTGAAAAGGCCTTTGATCGGGTCAGGTGGGACTTCATGTTTCAAACATTAACAGTAATGGGCCTGGAGGGATGGTTTATGCAAGCTGTAAGAACACTTTATGATCAACCCCGAGCGGGAGTGCTAATGAATGGTATTAGAGAATCATTCCAGATAGGTCGGGGTACAAGGCAGGGCTGTCCCCTGTCCCCATTGCTGTTCCTCCTGTCCCTAGAACCCCTGATACGGATGGTCCTCGCAGCTCCAGATCTTCAGGGGGTTACTTTGGCGGGTCATACCATAAAGATTTTAGCTTATGCAGATGACCTGTTGGTGGTAGTGAGGGAGCCCTCCAGAGCTTTGGGGAAATTGTTAGAGATCATTGAGCATTATGGGGGATATTCAGGCTTTCGACTAAACCTGCACAAGTCTACAGCCCTCCCAGTGTTCCCGGAGGTGCGCACAACATGGCCTGGGACCTTCCCTCTGCAGTGGGCACAGACCTCTCTGAAATACCTAGGAGTGTTTATCCCCATGGACCTGTCCAAGCTCTACGAACAGAATGTGTTGCAGTTATTATGAGACACCAGCAAGCAGTTGCTAGCTTGGGGACCACTACCGCTTTCCTTGATGGGACGGATTGCTCTGGTCAACATGGTCATAGTCCCCAGGTGGCTATACACATTTCAAACTCTCCCGCTATACCTAAAGAGGACAGACGAGCGGAAGCTTATAAAAATAATGCAGACTTTTATATGGAAAAAGAAAAAGCCTCGCCTCCCTTACTCCACGCTGTGTATACCGAAAGAATATGGCGGTCCAGGACTTCTGAACATTAAGCTCATGACTGTGGCCAGTGGTATGCGCCACATAAATGATTGGTTTAGAGGCACCCAAGACTACACGAACACGTCCATGGAGCTGCAGATATATCCTGAAATTCATTTCAGCAGTTACCTGCACACAAAGGGTCCCCCGATACCTTACATATTGAGAAGAACCGGAATAATGGGATCAGCAAAAACAGTATGGAAATGGATTTGCAAGCTTCATAATTTCTCGGCAAAAACCACTCCGTACCTATCAATATGTGGAAACCCAGATTTCAAGCCTGGCCTGCTTTACCCAGCGTTTCAGAGATGGAGGCGGAAAGGGATGGTGTATTTATCACATGTCATCACCCCTGAGGGAGGGCTCAGGTCGTTTCAAGATCTACAGAAGGAATTTGCATTACTTCCTACAGATAAATTCCACTACCTCCGGCTGAGACACTATGTACAGTCCCTGCCGTGGGAGGACCTGGCAGAGGATGTTCAGGAGGAGCTGGCTTCGGCCTTCTCTCTGGCGGCACAACAAAGGGTCCCACTTAAATTTCACCACAGACATATCAGAGACACTGCTGAAGAACTAGATTATGCTAAACTGTTGGGCATGTGGCAGCAGGACATTCCAATAGATCTGACGGTCTCTCAGTTTAAAACACACATCCTAACGATATGCAAACAGTCTACTTTAACCTCGCATTGGGAAACACAATATAAAGTGGCGCTCCGTTTATACATTTCCCCGAGAAGGGCCTTCCACATGGGACTCTCCTCCTGGGGGGAGTACCCTAAGTGTGGAGGAGCTGGAGCCACATTGGGACATATGCTCTGGACTTGTGGGGGCTTAGTTTGTTTTTGGACAAACTTGATTCATTGCATTTCAAAAACCTGGAAGGCAGAGTGGAAATATGATTCTGCGCTACTACTGGGGCGGCCGAAACTTATACATCCAGTCCCGGCGGGTTTTACGGCCTTTGTCCATAAGTCTATCATAGTTGCTAAACAAGTGATATTAGCAGAATGGGTGTCCCGACAAGATCCCACTTACTCCCAGTGGCGGACACGTATGATAACACTGTTGCGGTTTGAAAGATTGGGAATAGCAGACTTCAAATCCAAGGCTGGACTACAATTCCAAAACATCTGGAGCCCGTTCCTTAATACAATGTCCCCGACTGCCAGGAGTAGACTTGTAAATTATTAATGGTACCCCTGTGGTGGAGCAAGTAGAGTGGGAGGGATATGGGAGGGAAGGGGGGTATAGAGATAAGATGGAGGGATAGGGAGGGAAGGGAAAGGGGAGGGCGTTGGTTGGGGGGGGATGTTGATAAAATCAAGCTTGTGATAATTGCGTTATTGTAATGTCATATTTCTTTTTGCAATAAAAATGATTAAACATAAAATTTGAAAATAAAGGAAGAAGGAGAGATCCAATTAGAATAATTATACCACTATAAGACTAAGATTTGAAAGATTTTGGATAGTTACTTACCTTATAAGTAAGCCCTGCATGAAAGAAGTATATAAAAATGTTTAAATGAGATACATTTTAGAAACATTCCTATTTTGAGTTGGAAATCTTTGAAGTGTTATACTTACATGTAACTTGGTCAGGAAACTAAACGTTTGGTTAGTAAAGAAATTAGAGTGTGTACTGGATCCAGTAGGGAGTCAGCAGTTCTACTGGTCTAATCCTGTACAATCTAACTGAAGAGTATCTCTTTCTGTTTACCAGTACAGTCAAATAATTCCCTTCCACTTAAATAAAAAATGTATTGTTATATATAAGGGAGTAGTATCTGGATTTATTGTAAATCAAATTGATTCCATTCACAGGAATTTATATTCACCTTGATGCATTCATCCGGTAACAATTTTTAAGGATTATGTTTTATTTTATGTTCACTCTGTTTATGTTGTGAGCTGAGCACAGTTAGTTTCCTCGGCTGGCACGACTACAATCCAGAGGCATTTACAATGGACAGGGTGACACAACATTTAGTTAACAAACAGGAAAGTACAATAAATAGAAACTGATACGGGTGGCGGGAAGGTACAGGGTTAAGAGAAAGTAGTTAAGTCCACAAGATCTTTATATGAGTTGAATCCAGGAATGAGAGAGGCAGGACTGGATCTTTAGGGTAAGCTTGCCCAAATAAGTAGGTCTTGAGAGTCAGTTGATCTTGAACCGTTTTTACAGATTTAGGCAATGTATTCCACAAATGAGTGCCGATATAGAAAAAGGTGGAAGCGTATGTGGTTTTATACTTGAGTCCAGAACACGCAGGGTAATGGAGATTTAAGTATGAATGAGAAGATCTAAATGAATTCCTTGGTGGCAAGTTGACAAGGGCATCCATATATGCTGGAGCTGCTCCGTAGAGGATCTTATGGACTAGGGTGCAAAGTTATATGCTCCTGTACAGGAAGCCAGTGTAAGTTCTCACGAAGTGGTCTGGAACTTTTAAACGTTGATGCACCGAAGATTAGTTGAGCCGCTGTGTTTTGGGCAGTTTGTAGCTTTTTGAGAAGTAGGTCTCTGCACCCTGTGTATATGCCATTGCAGTAATCGATTCAGCTTAAGACCACTGATTGGACTAAATTACAAAATACTCCTCTTGGGAAATAAGGCTTTAATTGTTTTAGTTTCCAGAGAGAGAAGAGTGTTAAGTTCCAGTATTCGTAGACTCTCAGAGATGGGCAGGGTAAGGCCAGGTGTGTTTAAGGTAGCAGGTCTGAATCTGTTAAAGGGAGAGGGAAGGATAAGGCAATGAGTTTTCTGTGTTAAGCTTTAATTTAAATGAGTTAGCCCAAGTGAGCATGGTGTTTATCCCAAGGCTGATTTCATTAGTTACTTCGGTGAAATTTGTCCGAAAAGGGATGTAGATAATGATGTCATCTGCATAGATAAATGGGTGAAGACCCAGCTTTGAAAGGGCTGAGGCCAGGGGGATCACAGACCGGTTGCCAAGGAGGGGATAAACTTGAGTTGGACTTTACTTGGTAGGTTCTGGTGGTTAAGAAACCTTTCAGCCATGCTAGAACATTTCCACCGGCTCCGAAGTAATCGAGGAGGTTTAACAGGATGGAGTGGTCCACCATGTCAAAAGCACTTGACAAGTCAAATTGTAGTAGAAGAATGCTTTTCCCTAATGCTATTTCTTGCTTGAAGTTTGACAGAAGTGTGACAAGCACAGTTTCAGTGCTGTGAAGGGTACGGAATCCCGATTGTGATTCATGTAAAATGGAGAACCTATCCAGATACTCACTGAGTTGTTTATTCACCATTAATTTTACAAATAGTGGGATTGATGCAATTTGGCGAAAGTTAGCTTGATCAGTACTATCTTTTTTGGCATCTTTTGGGATTGGGGTGAGTAATATGTTTCCATGGGTTCCAGGGAACAATCCGTTTCCTAGCATGAAGTTTAAATGCTGTGTTAGATCAGTTACAAAGCAATTAGGGGCGCTTTTAAGTAAGTAGTTTGGGCAGATGTCCAAGCAGCAAAACTTACTGGAAAATCTGCGGATCTCTTGCGTAACAGAATCGACGGTAAGTGCAGAAAAGTTCAAAAATGTTTTTAGTACTTTGCATCTGACTAGGCAGTTACTTTTTATTATCTTTATTTGGGTCCTTTTTCCATTCTTTGAAGGACAATCTTTTGGCTTTAATGGCCTCTTTTACTTCACCTTTTAGCCATGCTGGCTGACGTTTTCTCTTTTTTCCACCTTTGCAAATATGTGGAATGCATCTGGACTGGGCTTCCAAGGGGTGACTGTCAGCTTCCTCCCCCATTCTAGTTTAAAAACTGTTCTATCTCCTTTTTAAAAGTTAGCTTTAGCAGCCTGGTTAAGGCGGAGTCCATCATACATACATAAGTAATGTCATACTGGGAAAAGACCAAGGGTCCATCGAGCCCAGCATCCTGTCCACGACAGCAGCCAATCCAGGCCAAGGGCACCTGGCAAGCTTCCCAAACGTACAAACATTCTATACATGTTATTCCTGGAATTGTGGATTTTTCCCAAGTCCATTTAGTAGCGGTTTATGGACTTGTCCTTTAGGAAACCGTCCAACCCCTTTTTAAACTCTGCTAAGCTAACCGCCTTCACCACATTTTCCGGCAATGAATTCCAGAGTTTAATTACACGTTGGGTGAAGAAACATTTTCTCCGATTTGTTTTAAATTTACTACACTGTAGTTTCATCGCATGCCCCCTAGTCCTAGTATTTTTGGAAAGCATGAACAGACGCTTCACATCCACCTGTTCCACTCCACTCATTATTTTATATACCTCTATCATGTCTCCCGTCAGCCGTCTCTTCTCCAAGCTGAAAAGCCCTAGCCTCCTTAATCTTTCTTCATAGGGAAGTCGTCCCATCCCCGCTATCATTTTAGTCGCCCTTCTCTGCACCTTTCCAATTCTACTATATCTTTCTTGAGATGCGGCGACCAGAAATGAACACAATACTCAAGGTGTAGTCGCACCATGGAGCGATACAACGGCATTATAACATCCTCACACCTGTTTTATTTATTTATTTATTTATTTATTTATTGCATTTGTATCCCACATTTTCACACCTATTTGCGGGCTCAGTGTGGCTTACAATATATTGTGAATGATGGAAATACAATTTGTTAAAGTACGATTATGAGTTACATTGTGAAGAGTTATAGGAAGACAAAGTCAAAGTCAAAACATCATTTGGGGAATAGAATTCTATTCGCTTTCCTAGCCACAGCAGCACACTGAGCAGAAGTTTTCAGTGTATTATCGACGACGACACCCAGATCCCTTTCTTGGTCCGTAACTCCTAATGTGGAACCTTGCATGACGCAGCTATAATTCTGGTTCTTTTTTCCCACATGCATCACCTTGCACTTGCTCACATTAAACGTCATCTGCCATTTAGCCGCCCCGTCTCCCAGTCTCGTAAGGTCCTCTTGTAATTTTTCACAATCCTGTCGCGATTTAACAACTTTGAATAACTTTGTGTCATCAGCAAATTTAATTACCTCGCTAGTTACTCCCATCTCTAAATCATTTATAAATATATTAAAAAGCAGCAGTCCTAGCACAGACCCCTGAGGAACCCCACTCTTCTCCATTGTGAATACTGCCCATTTAACCCCACTCTCTGTTTCCTATCCTTCACCCAGTTTTTAATCCACAATAGGACATTTCCTCCTATCCCATGACCCTCCAATTTCCTCTGTAGCCTTTCATGAGGTACCTTGTCAAACACCTTTTGGAAATCCAGATACACAATATCAACCAGTTCCCCTTTGTCCACATGTTTGTTCACTCCTTCAAAGAATTGAAGTAAATTGGTCAGGCAAGATTTCCCCACACAAAAGCCGTGCTGACTCGGTCTCAGTAATCCATGTCTTCGGATGTGCTCTGTAATTTTGTTTTTAATAATAGCCTCTACCATTTTCCCCTGCACTGACATCAGACTCACCGGTCTATAATTTCCCGGATCTCCCCTGGAGCCTTTTTAAAAAATCGGCGTTACATTGGCCACCCTCCAATCTTCCGGTACCATGCTCGATTTTAAGGATAAGTTGCATATCACTAGCAGTAGCTCCGCAAGCTCATTTTTCAGTTCTATCAGTACTCTAGGATGAATACCATCCAGTCCAGGAGATTTGCTACTCTTCAGTTTGCTGAACTGCCCCATTATGTCCTCCAGGTTTACCGTGAAGTCAGTAAGTTTCTCCGACTCGTCCGCTTGAAATACCATTTCCGACACCGGTATCCCACCCAAATCTTCCTCGGTGAAGACCGAAACAAAGAATTCATTCAGTCTCTCCGCTACGTCTTTGTCTTCCTTGATCGCCCCTTTTACCCCTCGGTCATCCAGTGGCCCAACCGATTCTTTTGCCGGCTTCCTGCTTTTAATATACCAAAAAAAATTTTTACTATGTTTTTTTGCCTCTAATGCTATCTTTTTTTCGTAATCCCTCTTGGCCTTCTTTATCTGCACCTTGCATTTGCGTTGACACTCCTTATGCTGCTTCTTGTTATTTTCAGACGGTTCCTTCTTTCATTTTCTGAAGGCGTTTCTTTTAGCCATAATATCTTTCTTCACCTCACTTTTCAACCAGGCCGGCTGTCTTTTGGACTTCCGTCTTTCTTTTCTAATTCGCGGAATATGTATGGCCTGGGCCTCCAGGATGGTATTTTTGAACAGCGTCCACGCCTATTGTACAGTTTTCACTCTCTCAGTTGCCCCCCTAAGCTTTTTTTTTTACCGTTCTTCTCATTTTATCATAGTCTCCTTTTTTAAAGTTAAACGCTAACGTATTTGACTTTCTGTGTACAGTTACTTCAAGGTCGATATCAAAACTGATCATATTATGATCACTGTTATCAAGCGGCCCCAGTACCATAACGTCCCTCACCAGATCATGCGCTCCACTAAGGACCAAGTCTAGAATTTTTCCTTATCTCGTCGGCTCCTGCACCAGCTGCTCCATAAAGCTGTCCTTGATTTCATCAAGGAATTGTACCTCTGTAGCGTGTCCCGATGTTACAAAGGTGTGACTTGTGTCCTGCTAAATTTGTAATCTATCTGAGTCAAGGCTGTCGTTAATATACAATGCTACCCCTCCACCAGTCCGGTCCACCCTATCACTATGTTATACTTTGTACCCCGGTATGACATAAGTACATAAGTAATGCCATACTGGGAAAAGACCAAGGATCCATCGAGCCCAGCATCCTGTCCACGACAGCGGCCAATCCAGGCCAAGGGCACCTGGCAAGCTTCCCAAACGTACAAACATTCTATACATGTTATTCCTGGAATTGTGGATTTTTCCCAAGTCCATTTAGTAGCGGTTTATGGACTTGTCCTTTAGGAAACCGTTCAATCCCTTTTTAAACTCTGCTAAGCTAACCGCCTTCACCACTTTCTCCGGCAACGAATTCCAGAGTTTAATTATACGTTGGGTGAAGAAACATTTTCTCCGATTTGTTTTAAATTTACTACACTGTAGTTTCATCGCATGCCCCCTAGTCCTAGTATTTTTGGAAAGCGTGAACAGACGCTTCACATCCACCTGTTCCACTCCACTCATTATTTTATATACCTCTATCATGTCTCCCCTCAGCCGTCTCTTCTCCAAGCTGAATAGCCCTAGCCTCCTTAATCTTTCTTCATAGGGAAGTCGTCCCATCCCCGCTATCATTTTAGTCGCCCTTCGCTGCACATTTTTCAATTCTACTATATCTTTCTTGAGATGCGGCGACCAGAATTGAACACAATACTCAAGGTGCGGTAGCACCATGGAGCGATACAACGGCATTATAACATCCTCACACCTGTTTTCCATACCTTTCCTAATAATACCCAACATTCTATTCGCTTTCCTAGCCACAGCAGCACACTAAGCAGAAGGTTTCAGCGTATTATCGACGACGACACCCAGATCCCTTTCTTGGTCCGTAACTCCTAACGTGGAACCTTGCATGACGTAGCTATAATTCGGGTTCTTTTTTCCCACATGCATCACCTTGCACTTGCTCACATTAAACGTCATCTGCCATTTAGCCGCCCAGTCTCCCAGTCTCGTAAGGTCCTCTTGTAATTTTTCACAATCCTGTCGCAATTTAACAACTTTGAATAACTTTGTGTCATCAGCAAATTTAATTACCTCGCTAGTTACTCCCATCTCTAAATCATTTATGAATATATTAAAAAGCAGCAGTCCTAGCACAGACCCCTGAGGAACCCCACTAACTACCCTTCTCCATTGTGAATATTGCCCATTTAACCCCACTCTCTGTTTCCTATCCTTCACCCAGTTTTTAATCCACAATAGGACATTTCCTCCTATCCCATGACCCTCCAATTTCCTCTGTAGCCTTTCAGGAGGTACCTTGTCAAACGCCTTTTGGAAATCCAGATACACAATATCAACCGGTTCCCCTTTGTCCACATGTTTGTTTACTCCTTCAAAGAATTGAAGTAAATTGGTCAGGCAAGATTTCCCCACACAAAAGCCGTGCTGACTTGGTCTCAGTAATCCATGTCCTCGGATGTGCTCTGTAATTTTGTTTTTAATAATAGCCTCTACCATTTTCCCCTGCACTGACGTCAGACTCACCGGTCTATAATTTCCCGGATCTCCCCTGGAGCCTTTTTAAAAAATCGGCGTTACATTGGCCACCCTCCAATCTTCCGTTACCACGCTCGAATTTAAGGATGAATACCATCCAGTCCCGGAGATTTGCTACTCTTCATTTTGCTGAACTGCCCCATTACGTCCTCCAGGTTTACCATGAAGTCAGTAAGTTTCTCCGACTTGTCCGCTTGAAATACCATTTCCGACACCGGTATCCCACCCAAATCTTCCTCGGTGAAGATCGAAACAAAGAATTCATTCAGTCTCTCCGCCACGTCTTTGTCTTCCTTGATTGTCCCTTTTACCCTTCGGTCATCCAGCGGCCCAACTGATTCTTTTGCCGGCTTCCTGCTTTTAATATACCGAAAAAAATTTTACTATGTTTTTTTGCCTCTAATGCTATCTTTTTTTCGCAATCCCTCTTGGCCTTCTATATCTGCACCTTGCATTTGCTTTGACACTCCTTATGCTGCTTCTTGTTAACCAGTGTCCCACTGGTTATCCTTTCGGAACAGTCTCCCCCTTTCCCAGAATGTTGCCCAGTTCCTAACAAATCTAAATCCCTCATCCCTGCACCATCGTCTCAACCATGCATTGAGACTTCAGAGCTCTACCTGCCTTTTGGGTCCTGCGCATGGAATGGGGATCATCTCTGAATATATGACCCTAGAGGATCTGAACTTCAGCTTTCTACCTAAGAGCCTAAATTTAGCTTCGAGAACCTCCCTCCAACATTTTGTTATGTCATTGGTACCCACATAGACTGACTCTTCGCCAGAATCATCTAGGATCCTGTCTAAGTGATTCATGAGGTCTGCCATCTTTGCACCAGGCGATCCTCACATCCACTAGCCACCCAGCAATCTATATGCCTAATGATCGAATCACCAACTACCAGCTGTCCTAACCCTTCCCTCCTGGGAAGAACTTGTTAACATATCCTCAGTGCGAGAGTATAGTACATCCCCTGGTGGGCAGGAGTACTACTACTACTACTACTATTTAGCATTTCTATAGCGCTACAAGGCATACGCAGCGCTGCACAAACATAGAAGAAAGACAGTCCCTGCTCAAAGAGCTTACAATCTAATAGACAAAAAATAAATAAAGTAAGCAAATCAAATCAATTAATGTGAACGGGAAGGAAGAGAGGAGGGTAGGTGGAGGCGAGTGGTTACAAGTGGTTACGAGTCAAAAGCAATGTTAAAGAGGTGGGCTTTCAGTCTAGATTTAAAGGTGGCCAAGGATGGGGCAAGACGTAGGGGCTCAGGAAGTTTATTCCAGGCGTAGGGTGCAGCGAGACAGAAGGCGCGAAGTCTGGAGTTGGCAGTAGTGGAGAAGGGAACAGATAAGAAGGATTTATCCATGGAGCGGAGTGCACGGGTAGGGGTGTAGGGAAGGACGAGTGTGGAGAGATACTGGGGAGCAGCAGAGTGAATACATTTATAGGTTAGTAGAAGAAGTTTGAACAGGATGCGAAAACGGATAGGGAGCCAGTGAAGGGTCTTGAGGAGAGGGGTAGTATGAGTAAAGTGACCCTGGCGGAAGATGAGACGGGCAGCAGAGTTTTGAACCGACTGGAGAGGGGAGAGGTGACTAAGTGGGAGGCCAGCAAGAAGCAGATTGCAGTAGTCTAAACGAGAGGTGACAAGGGTGTGGATGAGGGTTTTGGTAGAGTGCTCGGAAAGAAAGGGGCGGATTTTACGAATGTTGTAAAGAAAGAAACGACAGGTCTTGGCGGTCTGCTGGATATGAGCAGAGAAGGAGAGAGAAGAGTCAAAGATGACCCCAAGGTTTCGAGCTGAGGAGACAGGGAGAATGAGAGAGCCATCAACAGAAATAGAAAACGGGGGGAGCGGGGAGGTGGGTTTGCTGTCCTTCTAGGAGACCTCCCTTCTCCAAGGCAGCACAGGAGCTACCAAACTGGAGGTGGGACTTCTCTACAACATCCATGTAGGTCTCCTCTTTGTACCTCTCTGTTTCCCTCAGATACATCAAGTCTGCTACTCTAGCCTCAAGAGAATGGAACCATTTTCTGAGAGCTAGGAGCTCTTTGCATCGGGTATACATATATAACTGCTCAGCAACTGGGAGAAAATCATACATGTGACACTGAATGCATAATCATACATGTGACACTGAACACAAAAGACTGGATAGAACCCCTCTCGCGGCTGGACTGCTGACACTATCTTAGCATTTTTGAGTTTTTCAATAATATGAAAATGTCTTTAGTTTATATAGTATATTGTCTGATGTATTTAGTGTTTCCTTCTTAGAAGGTAATGAGAAGTATTTAAAACTCTGTTATCCTAATTTTGTGCCAGTACGTGCCGGTACTGCGTACCAGCACCTTTTTGTGAGGTCCAGCTCACCTGCCCACTCCCTTCCTTTCGTGCACCCGTGCTCCCCCCCTCCGCCCTCCCTCAGCTCCTCGACTTTCCTTGAAATCCTTAATTAACCTGAAGTCACGGCAAACCAGCAGTAAAAACAGCTGGCAGGCAGGCTTGCCTCTTCGTCACTTCCCTTCCCTCTCAGAACGTCCCACCCTTGCAGAAAGGAAATTACATCAGAGGAAAGCAGGACACGCTGAGAGGGAAGGGAAACGATGAGGAGACAAGCCTGCCTGCCAGCTGTTTTTACTACCGGTTCACCGTGACTTTGGGTAAATTAAAGATTTCAAGGAAAGTCGGGGAGCTGAGGGAGGGGGGCTGGGGTTTAAATGAATCGCTGTACATGGAGGGGAAGGATGGCAGGGGAGCGAGGGGAATCACTGGACATGGATTTGAGGGGAAGGCAGGGAACAGAGAATTGCTGGACATGGATAGGAGGGGAGGAGAGAGGAGACATGCTGGACATGGATGGGAGGGGAGGGCAGGGAACAGAGAATGGCTGGATATGGATGGGAGGGGAGGGCAGGGGAGAGAGGAGATATGCTGGACATGGATGGATGGAGGAGTTGGCGGGGAGAGAGTAAAAATGCTGGACTTGGATGGAGGAGAGGGGAGAGAGAATTATTGCTTTATATGGATACGGGGAGGGAAGAGAGAGGAGAAATGCTGGACATGGATGGAAGAGAGAAGAGAGGAGAAGTGATGGAGGGTAGGAAAGAAAAAAGAAGAAGATGCATATGGATGGAGATGAGGGAAAGGGAAGAGAGGAGAAAAACTGCACATGGATGGAGAAAATAGGCAAAAGCTGGATCCACGTTATACCTCCTCCAGTCAATTCCACGGAGAAGGACCCAGCTTTTACTTATGGATGTAGGGCAAGAAATGAAGAAGAAAGGAGGAAAGTAAAGAAATATATGGAAAGGAAGCCCTGGAAACGGAGTTAAGAGAACAGATAGAGAGCAGCAGAATCAGAGACTGGGACCAATATGGATAGAAAAACAACGTCACCAGACATCGAAGGTAGAAAAAATCATTTTACTGTATTTTCATTTTAGTGTTTGGAATATGTCCAATTTGAGAATTTACATCTGCTGTCTTATTTTGCACTGGGTATACTGGAGCTGTAACAGCTTACAGAAATTATTTATAATGAAAAAAAAATCATTTATTTTTTTTCTCCTATACTAGTATAATATTTTCAATAATGTCTGTTTATATACGCCATGGCTGGTATAAGGGATGTGGCTAATGTGGGTGTGGCTATAATAGGGGTGGAGTCATATGTGGTGACCCCGCTCATAATGAGTACCGGCACCTTTTTTCCTACAAAAAAAAGCACTGACAATAAGTGACTATAAATGAAGAGTTGTGCTAGGGGTGGGCAGGTGTTGAGGGAGAGTGGGTGAGATGAAGACTAAACTAGGTCCTGCAGTGCCTGCTAGAGGTTATCTGTTAATGCTGTGGTACAAAGTTCAAGTTTTAAAACTAGGGGGAAAGAGTATGGAGATTAGTTGATAAAGTTTGCTTTTTATATATTTTTAATCTGCCTACCACTACCTACAATTCCTCTTTTATACCCCAATCTTTAAGTTCCCAAAGTACAAAGCAAAATAATGTTCACTTGCCAGAGAAATATCATCTAACTTCTCAGAACTTCTCAGAAAGAAAGTGGGACCTTTCTTCTTTATATAATTTTTAATCTAAGGGAACCGCTTCAAACAGACACTTTGAAGCTAACTCAGTAATCAGGTTGCCCTTAGTAACCTCTGCAAATATTCTACTTCCTCACACCTTCATTAACACCTAATTGAGGTCAGTAGCAATGCTACCTCTCCAGGAACCAAAGAACAGAAAATAACTGTCTTTTAGAGCAAGATTTGATCCTTCCTACTTTTTAAAGTTTCAGTTTCAAACTATGGGAAAAGTGTCTGCTTCTAGAGAAAAATTCAGTTTAAAACTATGGGAAAAGGGTTTTACAGTATGGAAATTAGTTAATAATGCTTGCTTTTTTCTCTCTCTTTCTCTCTCTCTCTCTCTGTCCCCCCCCCCCCCCACTAAGACTAAACTATGTCTTGCAAGCTAACTCAGTAATCAGGTTGCCCATAGTAACCTCTGCAAATATTCTACTTCCTCACACCTTAATTAACACCTAATTGAGGTCAGTAGCAATGCTACCTCTCCAGGAACCAAAGAACAGAAAATAACTGACTTTTAGAGCAAGATTTGATCCTTCCTACCTTTTAAAGTTTCAGTTTCAAACTATGGGAAAAGTGTCTGCTTCTAGAGAAAATTTCAGTTTAAAACTATGGGAAATTAGTTAATAATGCTTGCTTCTCTCTCTCTCTCTCTCTCTCTCTCTCTCTCTCTAAGACTAAACTATGTCTTGCAAGCTAACTCAATAATCAGGTTGCCCTTAGGGTTACCATTCGTCCGGATTTCCCCGGACATGTCCTCTTTTTGAGGGCATGTCCGGGGCGTCCGGCGGATTTTGCCTGCACCCACGTTTGCCCGGATTTCTGGACAAACGTGGGCGCGGGTGCGGGCAGGCACATGCGTGCGGTGGGCGTGTGGGTGCGCGATCGGCGCCGTGGGTCTGGTCTCCCATCCCCTCCCCTTCCTTACCATGTTCTCTGGTGGTCTAGTGACGTCTTCGGGGCAGGAAAGAGCCCCCTCTTTCCTGCCCAGAGCGCTGCCTCCCTGTCTATCATCCTTCTCGGTCTGGCTGGGGATTCAAAATGGCCACCGAGAGTTGAACTCTCGCGAGGCCGCTTCAACTCTCGGTGCCCATTTTGAATCCCCAGCCAGACCGAGGAGGATGCAGCAGGCAAGGGCAGGCAGCGCTCCGGGCAGGAAAGAGGGGGCTCTTTCCTGCCCCGAAGAGAAGACGCTACTAGACCACCAGGGCTAGATAGTAAGTGAGGGGGGGGGGTATGTGAGAGGGGGGAGGGGACTATGTGATGGGGGGGCGGGGAATAGGGCGGAACGAGGACCCGAAGGGGGCGTGGTGGGGCGGGGCATGAGGCGGGGCGTGGCGGGGTAGGGGGCGTGACATGTGTCCTCTTTTTCAGAGGACACAAAATGGTAACCCTAGTTGCCCTTAGTAACCTCTGTAAATATTCTACTTCCTCAAACCTTAATTAACACCTACCACTCCAGCAACCAAAGAACAGAAAATAACTGTGCTTAGAGCTGATTTCCATGCCAAATTTTGAGTGCAAGGATTTATACCAACTGAAATCTAGTGGAGATCGTGGCATGTAATTTAGGCACGCATTCAGTAATACTGTGCGCACCTCTAGTGAACAGCCCTGACCCGCTCATGCCCCTCCCATGGTCACGCGCCTTTTTGAGTTGTGTGTTATAAGATTTTAGTGTGGATCTTTGTAGAATAGCACCTAGCAAGATGAATGCGCAAATCGAAAATGTTGCCAATTAATGCCAATAATTGATTGTTAGAACCCAATTATTGGTGCTAACTGGCTCAGTCAATTTAGTTGTGCACATATCTCAGGACAGCATGCAATATTGCGCTAGGAAATTTGTGTGACATTTATAGAATCTGGGTGATTGTGCCTAATGCATTTTAATAAAGGCACCCCTAAGTGTGAAAACAAAAGTGACCTTACCTTTCGACTGTGCAATATAAATCAACCTGCTGAAGATTTTCCTCATGCGCGGCTTCAGGGAAAAGTTTTTTGCTCCACCCGTTATGGAAATAATGAGGTTTGGAGTTTTCAGTTGCCAGTAATGTGTCATCAGCTCATAAAGAGTTTCAGGGTTTGTGTCTCGAGACAGGCGAATATACTGCATAGGTAGCAAGAAATGAAACCTGCTTAATAGTGAACTGAATTCCTCCTAAATTTATGAAAGATTATTTTAAAACAAAAAGAAATAGAATATTACTTTACATTTTAAGAACATTAGAAATGCCAAGCTAGGTCAGATCAGTTGTCCTTCAAGTTCAACATCTTGTCTCTAAAAATGGCTAGGCTCGGTATTGGATGTACCTATTAGATTCAAAATATAAATCCACTTTCATGTTACTTCCAGAAATAGAAAACAGAAACACCTAAGTCTATCTAATCGTCCTCTGGAAAAGTATCCAAAGCTCTTGTGAAATCAACTAAATACTGGCCTTGACCACATTTTCTTGCAACAAATTCCACAATTTATTTATGTACTGACTGAAAATTTTTTTTCTAGAATTTGCTTAAAATCTGCTACTAGTTAGCTTTACAAAGTGCCCCTAACATAGTATCACAGAGGAAGATATTCAGCTGACTATGATCAGCAATTCTTTTGCTGCTGTTGAGTTTATGCCCGGATATTCAATGCCGAGCCATGTCCAGGCTCGTGGGCCTCAAGAATTGGCGTTAAAAGGACAACCTTTATTCAAAGAACCAAAAGGGGCTATGTTTCAGCAAAGGCCTAATTCAGGGGGTTTTCCTTGCCAGCTTCCTCTGACCCCTGTCTTCTCGGCTGCACTCTAAGGATTAGCTTCCTAAACCCTCTTCCCTCCAAAAAAGTTGAATTAACCAGGAATCGAACCTAGGTCAACTGCTTGGAAGGTACCTATGCTCACCACTATACCACCAATGCAGGAAAGAAGCTAATCCTTAGAATGCTGCAGAGAAGAAACAGGGCAGAGTAAACTAGCAAGGAAAAACTCCTAAAGTAGGCATTTGCCGAATCACCAATTTTTGAAGCTCATATGCTTTTCTCTTGTGCTGGTTATGCTGCACCATTGATTCTTTCTCCTTTGTTTGGTAAACATTTATGTGCATAAGAGATATGTAAATATCAGGACTTATGTTACAGAATTTCCCCCTTAGGGGGCAATTTTATAGTTTTTCCCTGTGTAAAGCATGCTTCTTTAGCGTCTGGGATGTACCATCCCGAACATGCAGGACACCCAGCTTAAAAAGTACCAATACCTCTGAGGCACGATTGAACATCCGCAACTGATTCTGCACTATTGATTTTGCGCCATTGACTCTGATGAAAAAATGAGCAGCCAAGGCAGTGAACAAATTTAAGCAAGTATGCAGAGAGCACAAGCTACTGGGGGAGAGGTGTATAGCTCACTTCCACATTGCATCCTGATGACATCAGATGCCTAGTTTTAAATGTAACAACACCTCTGAGGCATGATTGAATATCAAGCTTTACTGTTATCACAAGATTACTGTAATGCTACTTTAGTGAATTGTCCCAAATTACTTTTGAAGAAATTGGTGACAATCCAAAACACAGCCATTCAGCTGATATTTTCACTGACTAAAGCAGATCATATATTGCCTTATCTGATCTCTCTTTACTGGCTTCTAGTAGATGCCATGATTATGTTTAAGTTCTATTGTATTCTTTTTACAGTTTTACAAGGTGAAGCTGCATCCTAGATGTATAATCCATTTGAATTCTCTACAACAAATGGGATTTACTCACTATGCTAGCGGCACACCAACCTAATATAGCACCGGAGGCAGAGCACACACCTCTTGGGCAGAGCACACACACCCCTAGGCACATACACACCACCTCCAAGCAAGGGCAATATATATATATATATATATATATATATATATATATATATATATTGTGTATCTGGATTTTCAAAAGATGTTTGACAAAGTACCTCATGAAAGACTCCAGAAGAAATTGGAGAGTCATGGGATAGGAGGTAGTGTCCTAGTGTGGATTAAAAACTGGTTAAAGGATAGAAAACACAGAGTAGGGTTAAATGGTCAGTATACTCAATGGAGACGGGTAGATAGTGGGGCTCCCCAGGGGTCTGTGCTAGGGCCGCTGCTTTTTAACTTATTTATAAATGATCTAGAGATGGGAGTAACTATTGATGTAATTCAATTTGCTGACCACACAAAGTTATTCAAAATTTTTAAATCGCAAGATGATTGTGAAAAATTACAAGAGGACCTTACGAGACTTGGAGACTGGGCATCCAAATGACAGATGATGTTTAATGTGAACAAATGCAAAATGATGCATGTGGGAAAGAGGAATCCACACTATAGCTACATGATGCAAGGTTCCACGTTAGGAGTCATCTACCTTAAAAAGGATCTAGGAGTCATCACTGATGATACTTTGAAACTCTCTGGTCAGTGTGCTTCTGCAGCAAAGAAAGCAAATAGAATGTTAAGTATTATTAAGAAAGGAATGGAAAATAAGTCCATAAGCCATTATTAAAATGGGCTTGGGAAAATCCACTGCTTATTTCTGGGATAAGCAGTATAAAATATATTGTACTATTTTAGGACCTTGCCAGGTACTTGTGACCTGGATTGGCCACTGTTGGAAACAGGATAATGGACTTGATAGACCTCCCTCAGTCTCATACAGGCATAACTTCACAGAGAGAGTGGTGGATGTTTGGAATGCTCTCCCAGGTGGTGGAGAGGAAAACGGTAACGGAATTCAAACGTGTGGGGGATAAACATAAAAGAATCCTGTTCCGAGGGAATGGATCATCAGAAGCTTAGCCGAGATTGGGTGGCAAGGCTGGTGGTGGGAGGGGGGGCTGGTTGGGAGGCGGGGATTGTGGTGGGCAGACTTATATGGTCTGTGCCCTGAAAATGACAGATACAAATCAAGGTAAGGTATACACAAAAAGTAGCACATATGAGTTTATCTTGTTGGGCAGACTAGATGGACCGTGCAGGTCTTTTTCTGTTACTAACAGATTGTGTGAATTTGAGGCTCCTAGGGTCGGGAACTGTTCATGAGGTTTCATGATGATGACTCTGAAGGTGGTGCCTTGAGTGTGAGCACATTAGTGACTCTTTCAGTCAGTGCTATTATTTCACTAGGATCTGGTCTCTCAGTGCTATTATTTCACTAGGATCTGCTCCCTCCTAAAGTGAGGTACAGTCTGGATTGGTAGGACGACCCCAGTCACCTTCTCTAGGGGATCCTGTTGGATCTGCTGGATTGGGTGGTAGTCATCACTGAGGTCTATATCAACAAGCAGGATGACCCCTGGAGCAGGCGGTGGATCTGGAGGTGGCAGCCTTTTGTTGATGTGCACCTGCAGTCTTTCTCAGTGGTCCATATCTCCGGCAAAGACAATGTTCAGGCAGACTTTTTCAACCACTCCCTCTTGGAGCCAGGGGAGTGGGACCTAGGTCAGGTGGCCTATTTGCTCATTCAAGACTGGTTGGAGCAGCTGTTATTCAGCCTAATGGCCATGAGCAGCAATGCCAAAGTGAAGTGCTTCTTCACTCAGAGGGGTGAAGAGATGTCGCAGGGGATAGATGCCCTAGTTCAGCAGTAGCCCAAAAAAGAGCCACTGTATGTCTTCCCACTGTGGGTAACCTGCTGGATTGCACACCATTCCTTGCTAGTGCTTCTGGTGGCACCAGATTGGCTTCAGAAGCCATGGTATGCAGACCTGGTTTGTCTGCTGGTAGCCAAACTGCTTCCCCTTCCAAAGGGTCACAGTTTGGTCAGGCAGGGTCCATTGATAATGGAAGATCTGGATCATTTCTGGCTTATGGTCTGGCCCTTGAAAGATGGTGCTCAAGTCATCTCCACTTTTCTCAAGGCCTGCAAGTCTTCTTCCTACCTGGCCTATATCTGGGTTTGGAAGGTCTTAAAGGGCTTGTGTGCCTAATGCTCACTTTCTCTCTGGAAGGCACAGGTTCCTGAAATCCTTGGGAATATGTAATGTAGCAGATGTTTGCACTAGTGAGAGGCATGGCTCTAACAATATTAGCTAGTCAGTTCCTGTAGCTCAGAAATTGGTCTGCATATGCAGACTGCTTTTAGGGGTAAAATCTTCTTCAGAGAGGACTTAGCAAAGATAGTGACGGATTTTGATGACTCTAAACCCCAAAGACTTCCTCAGGAGAAGCCCACCCAGAACTTCTTATCCTTTCTCTAGCACATCAAGATATTGGGATACAAAGTTAGGAAACTTTGAAGTTCTTGTGTGTTCATGCGCTTTAATACATTTTGTTTTTTACTTTTTACTTTGTAAACCGCTTTGATGTATGCTTACTAAAGGTGGTATCAAATCCAAATAACTTAAATCTAAACCTGTCAAAATCACCTAGCCCAAGGGACTTGGACTCCCTTGGAGGCCACTTGGTCCATCAATCACTTGGAACTCAGAGCAGTTCATTTAGCTCTGCAAGCATTCAAGATGCATTTAACTAACTCAGCAGTGGAAGTCTTTTCTGACAGCACCACAGCAGCTGGTATCAACAGGCAGGGAGGAAACAAGAGTGTAGAATTAGCCAGGAAAGCAAGTTATTGCAACATCAGGAAGAGACTCATTTACATTAACTGGCTATGTAAGATTTGTATTGCAGGAGTGCAAAATCTCCAGGCAAATTATCTAAGCAGACACCTTCTGGACCTGGAGGAGTGGAAACTCTCTCCAGCAGCCTTCAAGCAAACAGCCAACCACAGATCTAATAGCAATCAGGCTGAATTCCAAAGTTCCTCGCTTCTTCAGTCACAGAAGAGATTACAGGTCAAAGGGTCTGGACGCTCTGTTACAAATATGGCCAGCAGACCTTCTTTATGTATTTCCATGATTGGTTAGGTCATTCAGAAAATATCAGATCACCCACTCTAAGTGATACTAATTGCTCCAGACTGGCCCAAGAGACCCTGGTTAATGGATCTTATTCACCTCAGACTTGCAAAATGGACCTTCTACATCAGGGCCTATGTTAATGTAAGATCCTTATCCATTCTTTCATGGCTTGACTCCTGAGAATGCAAGGTTATTCTGAAGACATTATAACAAAGTTGCTTTGACAGCATATATATATGTCTGGAGAATCTTTGAATCATGGTATGCTCAAAGAGCGTATTTCCCATTTTCTGCTTCAATTATAAAAATTCTAGCTTTAAGAGGGCCTTCATAGGGATCTATTATTGACCGGCAGTCTTCTCTTGTTTTAGAGGTCTAATAATAAAGTCATCCATAACTGTGCACCTGAACATGGTTCAATTCCTCAAAGAAGTTTCCCGCATTCATCGTCCTTTTCAACCCTCCTTGGATTCTGTTCTCACTTTTGAACCACAAGTTGCTAACTTATAAAAGAAAACTATTTTTCAATTAGGGACAATTATGTCTAATAAGATCATAACGTCGCTCTACCAATCCAAATGTTGGTTGTCCCATTTGGTTTACTGCAATTCATTGTATATAGAATTAAATTCTATGCTCTTAAAAAATCTCCAGTTGATACAAAATACAGTAATGTGATTGATTTTCTAGATCAAGAAATATGATAGCATTTTTGGATATCTTCAAAAGTTTCATTGGCTTCCCTTAAAATCTCAAATTATTTTCAAAATTGTGTGCACTGTTTTTCGTATATACGATATACAAATTTACTGGATCTCCTAATCCATCCTTTATCTCACTCTTTTTTTTTTTCATTTCGGGTGCTTAATGCAGTTTTACTAAATTATCCTACTGTTAAAGGTGTACAATATAATTGTCAGTTACATCTGTTTTCTTTCCTGTTATCTCTACATGAAAAAATTTCCACAATGTATCAGGCTGAATCTAATTTTCAGTTTCAAAGGAAACTGAAAACTATTTATTTGATAAGGCCTGAGAGCTGTATTTTGTTAATTTGAAGCAATTCTATTAATGTTTGTTCTTTACCTAATGTATTGTGATTGATGTAACTCCCCATATGCTATTTTTTGGGATCTCTTATGTTGTAAGTCACCTAGAACCACCAGTTGGGATTTGTGCAGTGAACAAGTTCCAGATTAGATTATCAATAGAAATCAAACAAAATAAAACATGGAAAAGAAAATAAGATGATACCTTTTTTATTGGACATAATTTAATATATTTCTTGATTAGCTTTCGAAGGTTGCCCTTCTTCGTCAGATCGGAAATAAGCAAATGTGCTAGCTGACAGTGTATATAAGTGAAAACATTCAAGCATTACTATGACAGTCTGACAGGGTGGGAGGATGGGGGTGGGTAGGAGGTATGCATGGGGACATCAAAGCATATCATTGATATTCTAACAGGATGGGTGTGGATAGGTGAGGGGTGGGGTGATCAACAGAGAAATACAGCTTTATGGTTTATAATGGGCTAGGAACCCCAGATCCTTGTTAAGTCCTTTCTGTTGGGTGTTAAAATATTCAATCATTCTGACTTCAAAGGTCTTACGTTCTTGTATGGTTTTAAAAATACCTTTCAGAATTCTCACTGTGAAGTAACTGGTACAGTGTCCTGGTCCTGTAAAATGCTGACCAACAGGGGTGGGAACCCTACTGGTACCAGTATTGTTCATGTGATGTCTATGTAAATTGAATCTTGTCTTAAGCATCTGGCCTGTTTCTCCAATATAGCATCCTTCGTTACATTTTTTGCACTGAATGATATATACCACATTGGAAGATGAGCAAGTGAAAGATTCCTTTATGTTGAATATCTTTCCTTTGTGGATGACTGTGGGGTCCTGTGAAATATTTTGGCATAGTTTGCAACTGGATAAATTACAGGAAAGTGTGCCCTTCTGTTCCTTTTCAGTCTGTGATGGAAGTTTACTTCTGATTAGCTTGTGTTTTAAGTTGGGTGGCTGTCGGAAGGCCAGTACTGGTGGGGATGGGAATATCTCTTTCAGTAATTCATCCTCCTGGAGTATAGGTTGTAGATCTCTTATGATTTTCCTCAGTTTTTCCAGCTCTGGATTGTATGTCACTACAAGGGGGATTCTGTCTGTGGATGTTTTCTCCTTGTACTGTAGCAGATTCTCCCTGGGTGTTTTGAGGGAGGAGGCAATATTCTTGGAGATTATTTTGGGGTTGCAGCCTTTCTGTTTGAAGAATGCAGTCAGGCTTTTAAGGTGTCTGTCTCTGTCCCCTGGGTCAGAGCAGATACGATGGTATCTTGTGGCTTGGCTGTAAATGATGGATCTTTTTGTATGTGAAGGATGGAAGCTGGAATTGTGGAGGTAGCTGCATCTGTCTGTGGGTTTCTTGTATATAGATGTTTGTATACAGCCATCACTGATTGAGACCGTGGTGTCCAAAAAATTGACTTTTTCTGGGGAGTAGTCAATTTTGAATCTGATTGTAGGATGGTATGTATTGAAGGCAGAATAAAATTGTTTCAGAGTTTCTTCACCCTCCGTCCAAATCATAAAAATGTCATCGATGTACCGGTAGTATTTTAGAGGTTTGGTCTGGTGTGTATTCAGAAATGTCTCTTCCAGCTCAGCCATAAAAAGGTTGGCATATTGGGGTGCTGTCCCATTATTTGTAGTGCCCATTATTTGTAGATAGATATCATTGTTAAAGCGGAAGTAGTTGTGAGTTAAAATGAATTTGATTAATTTTGTAATAGTTTCTGGTGAGTATTGATGGTCCAGTGTGGATTTTTTTAGGAGTCTTCCACGTGCAGCTATGCCATCCGCATGTGGAATATTGCTGTATAGTGATTCTACATCCATCGTGACCAGAAGGGTGTTAGGTGGTAGTTGCTTGATATTTTTCAATTTATTCAGAAAGTCTGTGGTGTTAGTCTGAAGCTGTTAGTTTTGTGTACAAGAGGTTTCAGATTAGATTAGAAAGCCAGAAACTTGATGACACATAACCAGTTTAACTTTAAGACACTGCTTTTGGCAGTATCTTGTACTGTGAATATCCAGGATTATTTATGGCATTGTGTGGCATGACTCTCACTATAGCAGCCACCATCCCAGCTGCTGCAAAACTATATATTACAGATATACCTGAACATTCTGGTGATGAGGAGGCTGAAGATAAGGAGAAGCCAACAAAGAGAGCAAGTAACCCAGCCCCAGCCAATTGCCCAGTGCAGGAAACATAGGTTTAGGGTCCATAGGGTCTATAGGGCACAGGTACAAGTTTTTTGCAGCTCCCAGAAGAGGTAATTCAGAGACACTGGTTCAATAAGGTCACAATTGTTGACCTCTGTGAGCTGTGCTTGAAGCACCCAACCCTGAGAAGTCATGCCTTGCCTGTTCATGTGAAGGTGACCACAGCACATCACAGGTAGGTTCCAGCATGTTATTGGGACAACCACTTGTGTGGTATCACACAGTCTGCCATTGAGTCCTTCCTGCAAGCTCTGCTCAGAAGGCTGCAGGATAAAACCAGATTTCTACACAGCCAAGAGTAGAGGCAGCAAGCATTGACTTATCGCATTGCTGAGTTTCACTCATTGTTGGGGGTTGTACAATGCACACTGCCCTAAGGCTAGCCGGGCTGGATGAGATAGAAACCACAAGCAGTAGTCTTCAGCAACAGACTGGCTAAAATACTAAAGAGGACTTTAAACTAAAATTGATGGGGATGGGTAAAAAAGCTCTCTCAGATGGTGTCCACAATGAAGTAAAATAAGCGACTCGACACGAGTCGTGTTTCGGCCCTATCGGCCTGCATCAGGGGTCTAGGAATTTATAACAGTATATATTCCTAGAACAGTTGGATTACAGCCATGAATTACTCAGACCAAAAAAACTAGGACAAAGTGGACAGCGTTTACCAGAGAGACTGCGTCCTAGTTTTTTTTTTAGTTTGAGTAATTCATATCCGGAGATTTGGCTGTAATCCAACTGTTCTAGAAATATATACTGTCTTACAAATTCCTAGACCCCTGATGCAGGCCAGTAGGGCTGAAACATGACTTGTGTCGAGTCACTAATTTTACTTATTTGAATAAAGACTTCATTATGGACACAATCTGAGAGAGTTTTTTTTTTTTTTGCTCTGCTGTCTTTTGCTTGACATTTGATCTTCAGTGGAGTGGTTGGTGTTGGCTTTGATGGGTAAAAAAGGCCACAAAGCCATAAATAACCCCAAGGAAGGTTATGTAGAAAAGGGAAAAAAAAAGAGTAACATCTGGAGAGCCTTGTATACGAATGCTCGTAGTATGGGAAACAACTTCTAGATCTAGAGGCTACAATGATGGAAGCAGACTTGGCGGTCTCAGAGACGTGGTTCACAGAGAACCATGAATGGGATATTGCTATACCTGGCTATTCAGGAAGGATAGAGTAGGAAAAAAGGGTAGAGGAGTAGCATTATAAGCCAAGCATGATATTAAAGTGACAGAACTGCAGGGTACGTGGGGTATGGAAGAAGCACTGTGGAAAGAAGGAAAGGAAAATGTACCTATATTGGAGTAATAAACAGGTCACCCTCACAGTCGGAGGAAATGGACAGAGACTTAATTGAAGACATCCACAAGATAGCTAGAAAAGGGGAAGTACTACTGATAGATGACTTCAATATGCCGGATGTTGATTGGGGTGTTCCTGCTGCGGGGTCAACTAGAAGCAAAGAGATCTTGGATCCCCTACAGGAAGAATTGTTTTAGCAGTGAGTAATGGAACAGACTTGGGATGGAGCTATACTGGACCTGGTGCTTGCAAATGGAGAGAATATTTCTGACATCAAGGTGGGAGACCATTTGGCATCTAGTGATCATCAAATGCAGAAGGGCTGTCTGGTAAGGTTTGTCTCTTTGTGGATTATACCAAACTCTGCAACAGGGTGGACATTCTGGAGGGTGTAAATGACATGAGGAAGGACCTAGCAAAGCTGGACGAATGGACTGATATTTGGCAACTAAGATTTAATGCTAAAAAATGCAGGGCCATGCACTTGGGTCACAAGAATCCAAGGGAACGGTACAATATAGGGGGTGAAGTGCTTCTGTGTACAAAGGAAGAGCGAGAATTGGAGGTGATTGTGTCTGATGACCTTAAAGCTTCCAAACAGGTAGAAAAAGCGACAGTCAAAACCAGAAGGATGATTGGGTGCATAAAGAGAGGGATGACCAGCAGGAAAAATGAGGTGATAGTGCCCTTGTATAAGTCTCTGGTGAGGCCCCATTTAGAGTACTATGTGCAGTTCTGGAGACTGCACCTAGTTAAAGATATAAACAGGATGGTATATCGGTCCAGAGGGCGGCTACAAAATTAGTAAGCAGTCTTGAACACAAACAATATAGGGACAGGCTTATGAATCTCACATGTATACACTGGAAGAGAGGAAGGAGAGAGGAAATATGATAGAGACGTCTAAATATCTCAAGGGCATTAATGCACAGCAAGTGAGCCTTTTTCAACTGAAGGAAAACTCTGGAACGAGGGGGTATACGATGAAGTTAAGAGGGAACAGGTTTAGGAGTAATCTAAGAAAGTATTATTTCACATAAAGGGTGGTGTAAGCATGGAATGGCCTACCGGTGGAGGTTGTGGAGTCTAGCACTGTGTCAGAATTTAAGAGGCACGTGGGATCGCTTAGCAAAAGGAAGAATTAGGGGTTACAGAGGATGGGTAGACTGGATGGGCCATTTGGCCTTTATCTGCCATCATGTTTCTGTTTCTCTACCACTACATGAATATACAGGTAGTGTGAAATGTCAAGGTCCTCATCATTGATGTGTGTGCATTCTGTGGGTCCTGTCATGATGCTTATGTGCTATCCAAGCCAAAGCTGGCTGATGACTCTGAGGCTGGATTACAAGGGGATGGTTGGCTGTTTGGTATAGCTGAGTGAATATCTAAGTACTCCTACATCATCTATCACACATCTCATGGGATCATAGGAAACTGCAATGTACACGTTGAAACTCCAGACACCACCATTGCTGCCTTCCTTCACTAGGTGATCAAATCTCCAACCTATGAAACATGGCCAGATGCTAGACTTGGTATTCTGCAAAAGGACTGACATCTATGAACCCCAGTCTGATGGCATCAATATACTCTTATCATGGGCAGATCATTTTCTTTTCTTTTCTTTTTATAAATATTCACAACTTTTCAAGAAAACTCTTAATTTGGAAAAATAGAGGGGTTATGCAATATTCAAATTATAGGGTATATGTTATTCCCCTCTCTAATCTCAAGTCCACAACATTGGAGAAAGAAAAAAACAAGGTACAATTCCAAGATATATGTTCACCACTGATACAGCAAGTAAATACTAAGAAGAACTTAAGTGCCTTCAATAAATATTACGGAGTAGATCTTAACATTACAGCCGGCTGTAGGTTAGAAGCAACCCTTGAATCTATAAAAGAACTCAAATGAGTAGGATCATAGAAAATACATTTAGCTAAATTAACTTTCAGTACACATTTACTGGGGAAATTAAGCCAAAATAAACCACCCAACTGAATAACCCGAGGGCAAAGTTTTAGGAACATTTGATGCCTCTTTTGAGTTGCTCTTGCAATATCAGGAAATATTCTAATCTTATAGTTCATAAAAAGTTCATCCCTATGACAAAAAAATTGTCTCAAAATCCAATCGCGATCTGGTTCCAATACAAAAGTCACTATTAGAGTCACTTCTCATCGTCTTGAATTATTCAACATATCAAATGAGACTTCTGCTCCTTGTTCAGCTTGATTAATATTTTCGTTTTTTTCCTTTTTATATAGTGGAATATAGTATATCTTAGAGACTAGCGGATAGGCCTGCTCCAGGATCTTCAATACCACTGATAGATATTTTTTAACAGTTATTAAAGGAGCAGTAGATATAACTTTAGGAAAATTAATCAACCTTACGAGTTTTGGCCCTTAGTTGATTTTCTAAGTTGTCATTTTTATAATGTAACAACATATTTTCCTTGATCAAGTTGGACTGAGTTTGTTGAAGAGATTTTATACTCTCATTATTCATTTCAATTATTTTCTCAATAGTTAATATTCTTGTTTCCAAGTTTGGAATCTTTTCCAAAGACAATTTTGTATTTTGAGTCACCAGTTACAATTTTTGTGAGAAGGAAGATTCTAAACTCACAAGAGCTTCCCAATTTGAGTCTAAAGTTAGTGATTGGTTTTACAGGTAAAAAGGACTTACTGAGCGCAGTGGATTCAGCCAGAGTTTCACCCAAAGGTTGCTGCTCCTGGAGTCTGCCAAAACATTGGCTCTCTCTAGGATTCCTCCTCTGATACTGATATCCAGCAGCTGCACGCTACAGTCTGGCCCAGCTGGAGGAAGCGCTCCCTTGTCGATAACACATGGGGCTTCCTGCCCCTGCTGCAGCTCCACCGCCGTCATTCTCAGAGGTCTCTGCTCATTGGGACTAAACGAGATCTCTGCCTCAAGTTGGGGGAGCGGGATACCTCCCACCGCTCCCTCCAGCAGCAAGGCTCCTGGTCCCGAGAAACTTCCAGGCACGGCAAAGCGATCCATTGGCCCCAATGGTCTCACAGGTGTTGCGGGGCCAACACGCTGTCTACCTCTCCTTTTTGGCATACGCACAGTAAAAGAGTCTCAACGATGGAGGTAATCAGGTAGCGAGCTGCCTTGCAGCATTCTCCTTGGAATGCCATCTTGTTTTTTCTCGGGCAGATAATTTTCTAATCAGATTTTATATTATGGATTACCTAAAACAGATGGTCCCAACCAAAGTTTGGAAAGAAAATTCGAGACATGATATAACTTCCTAAGAGGCCTTGTCCTAACCCCATGTGAATGAAAAGATAACGACCGTGCCAGAACAGGTTGCTATCTGGAATGTACACTTAGTGATAGCATTAGAACTATAGATCTGTAGTGCTACCCATACCTGTTTGTATACATAAGGGTTTCAGAGGATGGGTAGACTGGATGGGGCATGTGGCCTTTATCTGCTGTCATGTTTCTATGATTATATGTTTCGCCGAACTGAGACCTATGAAACAAATTCTGACTAAGCCAGGAACCATCTTTTTAGGACAATAATATCATGGCTTTTACAAGACTTCCTGCAGCACCAAACACTCCAAGAGACATCTGCGTATTCTCTATCTGGTGTGAAGTTGCAAGAATTTGACTTACACTGACACTGGTATGTGGTAATCATAAGAACATAAGAATAGCCATACTGGGTCAGACTAATGGTCCATCCAGCTCAGTATCCTGTTTACAACAGCAGCCAATCCAGGTCAAAAGTACCTGGCAGAAACCAAAATAGTTGCAACATTCCAAGATTGCTACCAATCCCAGGGCAAGCTGTGGCTTCCCCATGTCTATCTCAATAACAGACTATGGACATTTCCTCCAGGAACTTGTCCAAACCTTTTTTTAAACCCAGATACACTAACCAATGTTACTACATCCTTCGGCAACAAATTCCAGAGCTTAACTATTCGTTGAGTGAAAAATATTTCCTCTTATTTGTTTTAAAAGTATTTCTATGTAACTTCATTGAGTGTCCCCCTAGTCTTTCTGCGAATAGTATAATCTGCTATTACACTCAAGATACAACTGTCATCTCATATGGCTGCTCATCCTATATTACATAAATGCTAGCGTAAAATCTGTGTATATGAATGTAGCTGCCCCTTTAAAGAATTCCACATGGGAATCCCAGCTGAAAGTCTTGTACCATTGTTTCTTACAACAATAAATGGATCAAGTGAAATACGCATGTCTGTCTCTGATCTCAAGCACCTCCTGAGACAATATATACCAAAACAATCTTTCAAGTATTGTGGACCTGGCAAATAAAGTGCTTGATACACAAAACAAACTACCATAAACTGTATACAAAACCTGACTGGCAACCAGTGCAACTGTTTCAAAATGGGCGTAGGGTTACCATATTTTGAAAAAGAGGACACGTCACGTCCCTGCCCCGCCCCGCCCCGCCCACTCCACACCCATTACCCTGCCGATGCCACGCCCCTGCCATGCCCACACCACATCCCTTTCGGATCCCCTGTCACATATTCCCCTCCCCTCCCCGGGTCACATATTCCCCTCCCCTGCCCGTCCCTGTCACCTCCCTTCCCATCACCTTCCCTCCCCCTTGTCACATATTCCCCTCCCCCCCCTTATCTACTGCCCTGGTGGTCTAGTAGTGACCTCTTTGGGGCAGGAAAGAGCCCCCTCTTTCCTGCCCGGAGCGTTGCCTGCCCTTGCCCTGCATCCTCCTGGTGCTTGACTTTGTTTCCGCTGACCTTTCATCCTGTACCCCCTACTTATATGTCCCATCTTTCCTCAATTCCAACACTGTGTGAAAAATCCAATTTTCCTCTCCCACTGCTGAACCTGTCTCGGCCGCCTTCCTATACCAGGAGAATTAATTAGAGCTAGCGGCATCTCCTGCCTGTTCTGTATTTCTCCACCTCCTCCACCATGCAAACTGTCCAAACTGTTCAAGACACATTAGCACCAAGGGTCTTGGTGGCTTCAGATAGGTATGGTGGGCAACCACCAAAACCCCTCATGGAGCTGCTTCCCAGTGAAACAGAAAACAGAATAGATTTCAGAAAAACCTTGGGCAGACTGGATGGATTGTACAGGTCTTTATCTGCCCTCATTTGCTATGTTATGATACTGAGGAATTTGTTTTCTAATCCATTTTTATTTGCCTTTTTGTCTGCCTGTTCCTGTGTTCTCTGCATAAAATGTACAATATGGGCCACAATTTCAGCCCATGGTTTGTGTTCTATGGCTACCACTCCATCTAATGCTTTTTGCACGTAGCCCCATCTTTAAAATATGATAGAACACAATGTGCAAATCTCCTACATCCTACCTTTTTCACACTTCCTGGAACAATAAATCCTGTAATGTCCTTAAATAATGGTGTATATCCTCCCCGGGACCCATTAATCTATTACACACATTGTCAAAATTTCAGGTATCGGGTATCCCGGTATTGCTGTCTCAAAATTCCCCATAATTTGTTTTGTATCCATCATTATCAGTGTTCTGTAATGTAATGCCAGTCATTCTAAAGTTCATCAGTAGTACAACCCACAGTTCTTGATAACAATGCTTTTACATTACCTACAGCCAGAGACTATCCTGTTGTAATTTGCTCAAATTTAGCTGTGAAGGTTTACTCCCTTTTCTAGGGGAGGCAGAGCCTTGCATACATTTTCAAGGTCCATATAGGACAATGGGACATACCTCATAATGGGATTACCCACCTGAGGAGGGGATTCATTTTAACAGGTGCACACATTGGCCACTGCACACATGGATTTGGTCCATCCTGCCAACAAATCACAGAAGGGATTGGCATAATAGATGCCATTATCCCTTGCCACAATTTGTTTTGGGGTGACCATTCCCTGTGAAGATCATTCCGGTCTATGCTTAACAGCTACGAAAACTAGTCCCTCTTAAGTAGTTTATCCTGACTGCAGGTATGGTGCTTTTTTCCCACATCCATAGCCTTGTCTTTATTGCCTTCATCATCTACATTGTAATCATCATTTCCTCCTCTTCTAATTCAATTTTAGCTAAAATCTTTCTAACCTCTGGTTCCAGCTTCCCTTCCCTTATCCAATGCTCCACCTGATCATCCAAACTCAAAGCTGGACCTAGGTGTTTTAAATAAAATAAAAAAAAAAACACATGTCCTAGCCCATATGCTACCCTCCTCATTAGTGTATGGCTAATATGTCCTATGTCTCGAGGTCCTGTTTTACTCTCTGAGGGGCTTCTTGGCTCCCCCAGGCCCTACTTCTGGTGTCAGAGGCATGACTGCTATGTGAGCGGTCGTTATGGGGGGATGTATACCCTGCGGCCATTCAGAAGACATGTGGTTCTTCCATTGGTGACTACTTCATGGGTGCTGTAAAAGGTGGAGGGGGATGCACAACCTGATCATAAACAGGTTTTGCTATGGTGTCCCATAGTTTCCATATTAAGATGTTTCTCCTGCTATACTTTTTTGTTTATTTCTATCCATGATCTGTTTGTGATCATGAAGCCAAATTGGCTAGGAAAGAGCCTTGGGAGGAGGAAATTAGGCCTTTACATTCAGGGAAACAGTTTCAGCCATCAGAACCTGTAGACATAATAAAAGAAATGCAGTCACAGATCCTCCAGACTGAGTTGAAACAGTGGGAAAGAGCAGGATGTCAGTCTAATAAAGAGATATGGTTTCATCTCTCAGGTAAATCCTTCCATTTCTTTTCAGGCTCTGAGAATTATGTTAGGCCAGACACATTTTCCATTACACACACCAGCATCCACCTTGATAAATGACATATGACAGAAATGATGGGCTCCTAATTTGAAGCAGATTGTACAGAATTTTTGTTTTCAAGTTCAGTGTGTCATCAAGCCACACCCCAACACAGGAAACAGGTACCTCCACTCCCTGCAGTTCTTCCAAAAGCAGCAGGGCCCTTCCTAGACTTACATATTGATTTTACAGACAAGCAGATTCGATGCCAAGACAAAAGATATTTACTGGTATGTGTATGCCCATTTTCGTAGTGGGTGGAAGCATTTCCTTGTTCCTATGAATCTGCAAAGGTAGCGGCAACATGTTTACTGTAACTCCCCAATCTCAGGAATTCACTCTATCCTACATGTACCTGATTAGGACTGGAATATGTCACAGGTGGCCTGTTAATGTTAATGCCTGTTACTTCAGACAGAGTGTTCCTTTAAAGACAAGGGAAAAGCTACATTAACACACTAACCTCTTCTCAAGTTTCCAGAAAAACTTGAGAGGAAAAAACAAGTAAAATATTTTTCTTCCACAAAGATGTTACACTCTGTCTTTCTTGATTATGAATTATTTCTTTAATAACACGTGTTCATATTACATTTCTTTGAAGGGGTGAACAAGCATATGAATAAAAATGAGTCGGTTGATACTGTGTATCTGGATTTTCAAAAGGCATTTGACAAAGTACCTCATGAAAGACTCCATAAGAAACTGGAGAGTCATCGGATAGGAGGTGGTGTTCTATTGTGGATTAAAAACTGATCAAGATGGGGGGTCACGTGACGCAGTGAGCGACGGTGGATGCGTGATACATCATCTGCTCCAGAGCCCGCTTTAAAACCCGAGTTTTCACATAGCCCAGACGGCGAAACACACCGGGAGACATAGTACTCACCTGGTAGGCGTGTATGGACAAATTTGTAATCCAACACACCATGGCAGCGGCAGCAAAACCAGCAAAAAGAAAGGACGACAGGCTCCGCGGAGCCGAAAACAAAATGGCGCCCGCCACACCACCAGCTCCCCGTGCACAGGCGCCAAGTGAATCGCTGGTATTGGAAATCACCGATGCGGTGGTACGAGCGCTTGATTCTCACTTTACACAACTCTCAGAGCAAATCATCGGGATTACAGCGGTCACAACAGAGTTGGGCCGACGAACCGGTGAATTAGAAACAAGAGTCTCTGAAGTAGAGGATATCCAGGCTGAGCAGGGAACAAGCATGGAACGGCTGGAACAGCTGACAAAAGAATATCAAGAAAAGCTGGATGACCTCGAGAACCGCACACGGAGGGAAAATCTAAGGTTTGTGGGATTTCCAGAAACGCTGGCAGAGAACCACATCAAGGCAACCCTCGAAACATGGCTGGTAGCGCGATTCCCGGAGGTCTGTGAGGGGGGTGAAATACACCTGGACAGGGCACATAGGGTAGGTCAAAAAGCGCCTCAAGAAAATCGGCCCAGAGTGATTATAGCAAAGTTTCACCGCTATACCCAGAAAGCAGCAGTCCTCGGATTATACAAAGCTAATAAAGAAGAGGCCAAGTTTGAAGGAGGGCCCATAAGAATATTCCAAGATTATTCAGCATCATTGACAGCAAGGAGAAGGGCCTTTACACCAATCTGCACCCGGTTGGTAGAAAAGAAACAACGATTTGTATTGCAATACCCGGCCACCCTAAGGATACAAACAAGCAGCGGATGGAAGAACTTTTCAACGCCAGATTTGGCTCAAGAATGGATAACCTCTTCACTTGGGTGAAAACGCGAGCGGAGTAACATGGATTCCCACAAAAGGGATAAGGTGGAGACAAGCAATATTGACTAGGTCACACGCTGAAGGGCAAATCTCTATAAGACAATGGCTGTAAGTTTTGCACTGTTAAAATGTTATTTGGTGTGTTGCGTTGAAGGGATAAAGAAACTGTCAAAATAATGTTTAAGGGGGTTGGAGGCGGGCTCTGGATGTGTTTAACGGACCCGCTTGCCGAAATGAGCGAGCTGGCAGGGGAAAGAGGGAGCAGAGGGAGTAGAGGGGGGAAGAGGGGAGGGGGGAGGGAGAATGGAAGGGGGGTTAACCCTACACCAGGTTTTCAAGTTACTTACACAATGAACAAGATAGGTGACACTATGAACATATTTGTACCATTTAAGGGGGAGACGGGTCGAGGCTGGGAGACCCAGAACCCTAAACTATGCCAGAATTTTGAATTCAGCTATCACATGAGAAGCAATGGTTAAACCACCACCGTTGCGCTTAGCATCTTGGAATGTATCGGGGATAACCTCCCCAATTAAACGGACCAAGATACTAGCCCATCTGAAACGGAACTCAGTGTCTATAGCATGTTTGCAAGAAACAAAACTTACTGAGGAGGAGCACCAGAAACTAAAACAGCAATGGGTGGGAGAGTGCTACTCCTCTTCCTCGGCGGAGGGCCGCCGGGGAGGGGTGGTCATTCTTATAAAAAAGGGCCTGGCGGGCCGAACGCGCATGGTAGAAACAGATACAGCTGGACGATTTGTGCTGGTACACTTAAGTTACCAAGGGCAGGAATACTACATCTGTGGGATATATGGGCCCAACACGCGAGACCCGCAATTCTTACACTCACTAGTACAACTAGGAACAAAATATGACTCAGCACCTTGGATACTACTGGGAGATTTTAACCAGGTGCTAGACCCGGACCTTGATAGGTCTTCCAGTACAGCTTGGGGAGCACTCAGGAGGGGTACAGGGCTAGACTATCTCTGTAAAATGTTGGAATTGGTAGACCCCTGGCGCCTCCTGCACCCAACGCACCGGGAATACACACACCTATCCAAAGCACATCATACGTGGTCCCGAATAGACTATATATTAGTGACAAAAACTTTGTTTGAAGTTGTACACACAGCAGAGGTAGGATCAATGGCAATATCCGATCACACCCTGATTTGGGTGGATATGGAATTGGGACTAGCAGAGGAACATCATATGCGCTGGAGATTCCCTACATATCTAGCAGGAGACCCAGATTTTCGCACTTACCTAGAACAGAAATGGGAATACTATGCAGAGATGAATGGTCAACATCAAGGCACACCTGGGCTATTCTGGGAAACCTCAAAGGCAGTATTGCGAGGAGAAATCATTAGCTATGTAGCGGCGAGAAATAAAAGGCTGACACAGGGTATAGTGCAACTAGAGCGCCAATACAGGATTTCAAAACAGAAACACCAGCACCAGCCGTCCCAGGCCCATTATGACCAAATAATGGCAAACCTAGCAGGACTTAACACATTAATCCATGAAAAAACACAAAAATACCTATTTCATAGACGGTTTCAATATTTTAAATTTGGAAACCGCACTGGGAAATTGCTGGCGCGGATAGTCCGAGTATGGACAGGGAACTCCCACATCTCTGTTCTAAAAGCTCCAGATGGAACTAGAAAGCATAGGCCCTTAGAGCTAATGAACCTATTCAGAGATTACTTCTCCGGGGTGTTTAGGGCGGAGCAAGAGTCAGAGAGCACAGCAATACGGGATTACTTGGAAGACTCAGGAATCCCAAATTTAACGCCAGAAATGAGAGAGCAACTTAACGCCCCACTAGATGCACAGGAAATACAAAAGGTGATTGGGTCGCTTTCGGGAGGCACCAGCCCCGGAACTGATGGATTCTCAACAGAATATTACAAGCTGCTATCCCATAGAGTGAGTGTGCCTCTGGCTAAATACTTTGATGAAGTGGTAGAGCAGGAACGGTTTCCCCCAGGAGTGAATGAGGCACTCATAACCTTGATACCAAAGCCCGGAAAAGACCCAGAAAGCCTAGAAGCGTACAGACCAATTTCCCTCCTCAATGTAGACCTCAAAATATTAGCAAGAATACTAGCAGACCGATTGGCGAAGCACCTCCACCATGTGGTTGGGGCACACCAAGTGGGGTTTGTGCGAGGCCAGCATCCAGGTCTTAATGTCAGGCGAGCCTTGCTAGCCTTAGCGCATAGCCGAGAGACAGGAGACCCTCTTCTGCTGGTAAGCCTGGATGCCGAAAAAGCCTTTGATAAAGTGCGGTGGGGGTACCTTTCTGAAGTATTAAAATATGTAGGTCTGGGGGGCTGGTACCTGCGTGCTATCACAGCATTATATACGGAGCCACAAGCTCGTATATTAGTAAACAAAATGGCGTCCCAGGCGTTCCCAGTGCAGAGGGGTACGAGACAGGGGTGCCCACTGTCACCGCTCCTATTCTTATTATACATAGAACCGTTCCTACGAACGGTAGAGAACAATGCGGAAATAGCGGGAGTGGCAATCCCCAGTCTGCCCACTAAGGTACTAGCCTTTGCAGATGATATCCTACTCACATTAACACAACCGCAGCACTCACTGCACAACCTATTAGAGTTGGTAGATGAATTTGGCTATCATTCAGGGTTCACTTTAAATAGACATAAATCAGTGGCCCTGCCAACTACATCGCGGATAAAGTCACAGTGGCAAGGGCCATTCCCGCTGCAGTGGAAAGAAGACAAAATAAAATATCTAGGAATATACCTCCCTATCAAATTGGACCAACTACACCAAACCAATTTGGCACCACTCTGGGAATCAACAAAAGAAACGCTGCAAATGTGGCGGAAGCTGACCTTATCACTGTGGGGCAGAATAGCAGTGTATAATATGATAATAGTCCCCAAGTGGACATATATCACCCAGGTATTGTCGCTTCTTTTGACCCACAGGGATGAATTAGCGTTACATAGGATAGTAAAACAATTTTTATAGAATGGGAAAAGGGCCCGGGTATCATTAAAACAAACATATCTACCCAAAGATAAGGGAGGGCTAGGGGTGCTAAGTGTCAAATGGCTATCCATAGCAGGGTGCATGCGACATATAGGAGACTGGTTTAGAGGAACAGGACATTTCACTTACCCAGGAACAGAATGTAGGATGCTCAGGAATGTACATTTCAGCTATTGGCTGCATGCGGGACCAGGTAAAGTAAAAACACCAAAACATATCCAATTCTTGTTTATACCATTAAAGAGAGCGTGGCAGTGGATCTGCAGACTGTGTGGTCTGGATGCAGAGGTCTCTCCATTCCTGCCAATCAGAGGAAATGTGGACTTCCCGGTGGGTAGGTCATCGCGTACCTTTACGCAATGGGGAGAGGTAGGGATTTTCTTCTTATTCCAGATTATTAAGAGAGATGGAACACTACAACCTAGAGAGGTTTTGCAGAGGTGCCAGGGGTTAGAGATCAAAGATTTCTTAGCTTATGCACAAATACAGCACTATATACAATCGCTTCCCAGGGCAGCACTCCAATATGAAGTGCGGGTAAAGTTGATGGAAATTCTAGATTTGGAAGCGAAACAGGCAGTGCCCTTAAAATACTATCATGCGCAGATTCGAGCCGCTATGCCTCTAGCACCATTCCAAGGGCTGGCGCAGGCATGGGCAGGGGAATTGGGGTTGACAATTGGGGCAGATGTAATACAGACATGCCTGCAGACATGCTATAAAGAGTGTGGGAGTGCGGAATTACAAGAAACCCAGTATAAATTTGTGATGAGACTATTTATCTCCCCCCATAGAGCATACAGGGCTACCTTAAGACCAGCAGATGATTGTCCGAAATGCACAGGGTGAGGGGCACACCTGGGCCATATGTTCTGGCACTGTCCTCCAATATTGGGATTCTGGGCCATGGTCTGCAGACAGGTCTCTAAGATGTGGAAGGTTCAATGGGTCAGACACCCGGGACTTTTGTTTAATATCTTCACGACTCATGGATCATCTAAAGCAGGACTCCGCTATTTCCAACGCCGAGCTGTGCTGATGGGAAAAAAAAACGATACTCAAGCTCTGGCTCCAGGAGGAAAAACCCACTACCCAAGTATGGAGGGCATACATGATCTCGTTGAGTGCCCTAGAACGCAGGGCAGTGGAGGACTTAGCCACTCCAAAGAGCGAGAAATACCTACAATGTTGGTTACCATTCTTGGACACTTTAACACCTCGAGCTCGAAGTAGAGTACTTAATGGTTAAATACAGTAATAACATATAGCAACCTGGTGAGGGAAAGGGGGGGGGGGGGAAAGGGGGGGGTGGAACATGAGGGGGGGGGGAAAGAAAAATGTAATGATGATACATAGAATCTGTCAAGATTATAGTAACAAGACTCATGGTAAACTACTGTTGTAATTCATTTGGATTGTTCGGATTTATTGTAGAAGTTTATGTCATCAATAAAACATACATTAAAAAAAAAAAAAAACTGATCAAGATAGAAAACAGAGAGTAGGTTTAATGGTCAGTATTCTCAGTGGAGAAGTGTCGTTTCCCAGGTGTCTGTGCTGGGACCACTGCTTTTTTTTTTCTTTATTGCATTTACACATTTTTTTCCAAGTACAAACCTTGAAAACAGAGTACATGACTATCCTGCATATTTTCAAAAGAGAAAAATGCCTATAGAGCGACCTAAATCGGGAGATAGACATTTGTCTCGCAAAGGCGCCAAAATCGGTGTAATCGAAAGCCGATTTTGGGCATTTCCAATTGCACTCTGTCGCGGAAACGAATAAAGTTGATGGGGGTGTGTCGGAGGTGTGGTGGAGGTGGAAATGGGGCGTGGTTATCAGTCGAGGAGAGATGGGCGTCTTTAGCTGATAATCAAAAAAAAAGGTGTTTTTACCGCGATTTTGGGTCACTTTTTTGGACCCTTTTTTTTCACGAACAAGTCCCATAAAAGTGCTCCAACTGCCCAGACGACCACTGGAGGGAATCGGGGATGACCTTCCCAGACTCCCCCAGTGGTCACTGACCCCCTCCCACTAAAAAAACCCCACTTTACAAACTTTTTTTCCAGCCTCTATGCCAGCCTCAAATGCCGTACCCACCTCCATGACAACAGAATGTGTTCGATCCTGTCACAGCCTTTCCCTGGGTCAGATGTGGCTCTCGGGTGCAGTACAGGGTCACATCAGCATTGCATTGTGGTGGGTGTAGGGTATTGGGCTCCGTGATTTCATTAGCTTGTGTTACAGTCTCACGATGTTGGTAGTTGGTAGGCTCTTCTCCCATGGTGCTTTTCCCCCTGCCTACTGGGTCAGAGTGTGCCCTGTTGTGTTTCCTGTTGTAGTCCATGCGGTAGTGGCCATTTTTGTAAGCCAGTTTTAGTTCCCTTTCCTGTGTTAGCCACGTTAGACAACTTAGTTCTTCCCTTGAATGTAGCTGAAAGAGGGCATTGTACAGCATTCTGCCAGCTCTGACCTACTGCTCATCTCAGTACCAGGGAGACTCGTTGCCAGTGGGGCACAACCTCTGATCTGCAGTTAACTGTGAGTAAAGGCGGTTATTCCAATAAAGGACGTTTTCAGAGAGATTAGTCTTCAGGCCCATCCCCCCCCCCCCACCTGTAACACTTGTGCTGGTAAATGAGAGGCCTCCAAAACCCACTGTACCCACATGTAGGTGCCCCCTTCACCCCTAAGAGCTATGGTAGTGTTGTACATTTGTGGGTAGTGGGTTTTGGGGGAGGGGGGTTGGGAGCTCAGCACCCGTGGTAAGGGAGCTATGCATGTGGGAGCTTTTTCTGAAGTCCACCGCACTGACCTAGGGTGCCCAGTTGGTGTCCTGGCATATCAGGGGGGCCAGTGTACTACCAATCCTGACCCCTCACATGACCAAATGGCTCGGATTAGGACGTTTTTGAGCTGGGTGTTTTTAGTTTCCATTATTGCTAAAAAAAACAAACGCCCAGCTCAAAAACGTCCATTTTTTCGAAAATTTGGTTCGGCCCGCCCCTTCACGAACCCGTTCTCGGAGATAAACGCCCATGGAGATAGGCATTTCCGTTCGATTATGCCCCTCCACGTCATTATAAAACTTTAAGGAAACTGATTATTACATCATATTTAAATAATGATCTTTGCTCATCTTTAGTCCACTATAAATAGGCAATTCCTCAATAAAAAGGAAACATTTTTATTATAACTAAGATAAAGAAAAAGACGGCAGAGAAGTTCGAGTGATCTTTAACCTTATCACGGCATTGAAGTTATTATATTCCTTGGCTGTAGCATAGATAAGTCAGCGATCTTGGATTCCAGAAGAGCTCAATTGTTTAGAATCAAAAAATATATATTTAACAGAGTTTAACTTTAGAACACATTTACAAAGAAAATTTAACCAAAACAAAGCACCCAGCTGCAAAGCTTTTGGGCGCAATTTAAGAAGCCTTTTCTTCTGTGTAGTTTTAAAGACATCTGGGTACATTCTTATTTTGCATTCAAGGAAATTTTGATCTCTATTAAGAAAATATTGTTTAAGCATCCAGTGTGGCAGTTGTCAATCCCAGTTTATCATCCTCAAGGATGATGTGTTCAAATCTAAAGTTTCGACAGGCACATCAAATCTATTTCCTTGGTCTAATTCTTTCTTCAAGAAGGGTGATACATAATATATTTTGGATATAGGAGGATGAGACTATTCAGGAATTTTCAAAACCTCGGTTAAGTATTTTTTAAAAGTTATAAGATTGATAGTTGCCTGGGAAAATTTATAAGCCTAAGGGTATTAGACCTTTGATAGTTTTCCAAGATTTCAATCCTATTTTGAAGGTAAAGATTTTCTTTGCTCAAGTTAACTTGAATCTGTTGACCATCTTATATAGTCTTAGAATTTTTTTCCATATCATTACCCATGGCTGTAATTTTTTTAACCAGTATTGGTATTTTTTTCAAACATTTGGTCATTGAAGTAAATTTCTGTGAAAAGGAAGCTTCTAGGCCCACTAGGGCTTGCCATATTGTGTCCAAAGTTACAGTCTCTGGTTTCTGTGGCAGAAAAGACTTGGTAATCCAGTTTCAAATGTAGATTCCATCGATGGCTGAATTTCAAATGCAAGCTGTTTCAAATGCGGGGAAAGTCGGCGTTTCTACATTCGAGGCGGCGCCCGTGTCCAGAGACCCTGGCATCCGGCATCTCCAGAGCTGCTCTGGGAGTTTCCACCGGCAACGGAGGGGGCTTCAACTCTCCCCAAGCTCACCGGCTGCAAAGAGGCTCCCGTCACAGCACTTGAGTGTAGGAAACGGTCCAGCGTTCCCACCAAAGGCACAGACTGCGCCGCAGGGCTAAGGCGTTGTTTGCTCTTCTTTTTGGCATAGAGAAATAAAGTTATTAGTGAAAATTAAGAGGTAGGTCTGGAGCAACTTCCAATACATCTCATACGGCCGCCATCTTGCCTCCGGGACCGCTGCTTTTTAACATATTTATAAATGATCTAGAGAGGTAATTAATTTGCTGACAACATAAAGTTATTCAAAGTTGTTAAATCACAAGAGGACTGTGAAAAATTACAAGAGGACCAAATGGTAAATGATGTTTAATGTGAGGAAGAGCAAAATGATGGATGTGGGAAAGAGGAACCCAAATTATAGCTATGAAATGCAAGGTTCCACATTAGGAGTCACTGACCAGAAAAGGGATCTAGGTGTCATCGTTGATAATACGTTGAAACCCTCTGCTCACTGTGCGGCTGCGGCGGCTAAGAAAGCAAACAGAATGTTACCTATTATTAGTAAAGGAATGGAAAACAAAAATCCAATTTTTTGGTCACCCAGTCAAAGAAATTAATCAGATTTGTCTGACAAGACCTTCCTCTAGTAAAAACATGCTCTCTCAGGTCCTGCAATCCTGCAATCCATCCAAGCACTTATGCCACCCATAGAGGTGGAATAAGTACTTACACATAATATACTGTATTCTGTAAGTTATATGCATAACTTTGTGTCCTGCCCAAACTCCCTTCAGACTCCATCTATGTGTATACCCATCCTCAAAATACACTCTGTCAAGTATATGCACTGACTGGTTGATATTGAAATGATTTAACCAGCTAGAAATGGCTGCAGGCCAGTTAACTCACTTGTTCAGGGCTATTCACTAATTTTCAGCAGCACTTACACACTAACATAGTAGATGACGGCAGATAAAGACCTATACGGTCCATCCAGTCTGCCCAACAAGATAAACTTGTATGTGCTACTTTACATGTGTACCTGTAAAAAATATAGAAAAATGTACTGAACACACAAGCTATGCTAACGTCAAATCAAAAACGACCAGCAACAGACGAGCTCACAAAATATTGCGAAGAAAAAATAATAAAAATAAGATCAAACCTAGCTACAACACACATACTCATAGATTTATTTATTTATTGCAGCTACAAATACTCATAGATGTATTTATTTATTTATTGCAGATACAAATACTCATAGATTTCCTACAAGAATGTGAAATCAACAAGGACCACATCAAGGCAGAAAGAATCTGGTCCTCCTTTAAGATTCCAACAACCAGCTCAGTTAGGACTTCTTTTACAAAGACGCGCTAGCTATTCCCACGTTGCAAATGAGAGGAAGCCCACAGAAATTGAATGGACTTCCTCTCATTTGCTGTACCAAGCATGGGTAGCACGGCTTTGTAAAAAAAGCCCTTAAAACACTACTAACACAATATGCACACACCAATTACCTACTAGACAGCTGCCCAAACTACATGACGGAAAACCCACAAGATTGGTTCATCAAATGCTTAACTGAACACATGTATATGTTCTCTAAAGGCCATTTCCCTTCACTCCAATCCCTCAAGAAGCCACCAGAAAGATCAGTGAACTCACTAATTACAGTTCAGTAGCATCAATACCACTGATGACCAGAACAATGTACTACTCAGTCCTTCACAGCTTTCAATCAGGCTTCAGACCATGCTACAGCACTGAAACTGTCATAACCATCCTTACAAACTTCAGAAAAATAATAATGTCAAGCCTCTTAAGACTTGTTAACTGTAAAGTCTCAATATCCTTGGAGTCGGATTTCCATGCCCTGTAACGCTCAGGGCAGTCATTGACCTGGGTAAGCTCTGCACTCCCCAGATCTTTGCGAGCCAGATACTCTGCTGGCTCATCTCTTGCTGTGGTTTCGAGCAACTGATGTCACCGCTGGTTGTTGGCTTGTGCCCTTCTGAAGCCTGATGAGGAGTGTGGCTGTCCAGGACCCTCTTGTTTAGGCCAAGGGAGTTCAGCCGATATCCTGCTTGAGAGCAACTGCTCAGGTGTCTCTTGCCCCCACCCTGTGTGAAGGTCCAGACTCTGTGGCTGAAACGAAGTGTTTCCGTTAGCGCGTTTTTCTGGAGCAAGTGCCAGTGGTAGTGCATCCGTGTGCGTAAATGCATGTGGATCATTTTATTTTGGGATTGCTTATCTCAAATAACTTAGACTCTGATGAAAATAGATCAGGTTCCTCAGGATATGAGGGCTCTTCTGATTCAAACTGCTTCAATGGAGTGTGTGCCATCGCATAAGTTTTGGTTCATAGAGCGTAGTCTTCTGAAGCAAAGTGGCTAAGTTGGTTCTTTCCATCATTCTGACCCACAGCAGCTTCAAGGACATTGGCCTTCTCCTCAAGTCCAGCAATTTCTTTGTCTTGCTGGAGCGCCTCTATCATAATGTCCAGCTCAGCCTTTTTTCGTGCAGCTTCAGCCTCCATCTCGGCCCTTCTGCGTGCTTCCTTAGCCTCCATCTCAGCCCTTTTGTGTGCTCCCTCAGCCTCCATCTCAGCCCTTTTGCGTGCTCCCTCAGCCTCCATCTCAGCCCTTTTGCATGCTTCCTCAGCCTCCATCTCAGCCATTTTGCATGCATCCTCGGCCCTTTTGCATGCTTCTTCAGCCTCCAGCGCAACCTATTTTAGCCTCAGGGCGGTTTCTTGTTCAATGTGGTGACGGCGAGATTTGGCTATCTCTGCCATAGCCCGTGCCTGTCAATTGGCAGGAGCGGTTTGTTGCACGTGACCTGGAGGATCTTGAGCTTTTGGACGTATGCTTAGAAGAGTGAGAGCACAGGGAGAAACTGTTTTGTGGGTCTACAGTTGCATTCACTGCTTTCTTTACAGCCTTTGCTACGTCAGCTCCACGCTTCCGGTCTTTGGCTTCTTGGAATGCCTTTCTCAAAAGACTTTGATCTGTATTTGTCTCATCTAACTGGTAATACTCTTCTGTCTTTTGCTGATAGTGTGCATAGCTGGTCTCTATTGATGACAGACAGGCGTCATTGTCTACCCCTGGTTTTGAAGCATTAAGCATGTTTTCCTCCACCTCTCCCCAGAGCTAGTTTAGGTTCTCACTGTGCTTTTTCTGTTTTGCTTGATAGATTTGCAGGAATTTCTGGGTTAACTTGTGAGTTCTATTCTTGACCACTAGTGAGGACTGGAGGGAGAGGGTGTCTACTGTATCTGCATTGCCCTCTGGCTGCTCCTGCATATCTGGTGCAGGGGACACTTTGAGGCTCATTTTCAAAGCACTTAGCCTCCCAAAGTTCCATAGAAACCTATGGAACTTAGCCTCCCAAAGTGCTTTGAAAATATGCCTCTTTATCTGGTACAGTCTGTGCGACATTAAGATCTGCCATCCTGTGAGTGAGTCTGCTCTTGTATGAGGGGAGGCTAGAGGTGTAGAGACTACTCGGTATGAAAGCTGTGCTGGGACTTGCTTGCAGTTGCTTCCCTCTCTTCACTGACTTAAGAATAGGGTCTGCTTTCAAGCTCTTGAGATCACTTGATCAGGTTTCAGTGATAAGATAATGAGCAGAGGAGATGGGAGGGGGAGAGTAGCTCTGAGTCAGGGTCCTCCCTCAATCAGTCTCTTATCAACTAATTGCTTCCCACCCTCCTTGCCCAGAGAATCTTCAAAGCTCCGATTTCTGGCTTTGGCTGGAGACAGAGGTGAGGGGGGGGTGGAATTCAGAGCACCTTCAAGGTAATTAGCAGAGAGGTGTGACAAATGCAACACAAAGAACTCAAGTTGGAAGATTCCTTCTCACTCTGATATCCTGCTTCAAAGTTTCTGATCAATTCTGCAATGGTCACTTTAAGTTAATTTCATTTCTTAACCTTTCTTATGCTTGCTTAAAATATTAAAATGTTCATAGATTTGCCAATACAAAACAGTTTCTCCTTCTGACTTCTCTGGCTTCCTTTGATTACTGACAAGTCGACCCAGAGGCGAGGGGTTGCTCTTGAGCAGGGAAAGGTACTTGAAAGACAATAGGAAGGTACTTGACTTAATCGTTCTTTGAAATATGGTCAGCTAGGACTTGCTAGCACTGGTTTTAAACTTCCACAAAATCTTCTGCTTTTTCACAAACTCAACTCTTCTAGTAAATGCACTTAAGCAGTCCCAAACATTGCTTTTCTTGGCTAAAAGATCACTTGTACGCAGACTAGTTAACATTCAAAACGTTTGGTTTTTATTTGATTCTGTTATGATTGGGGTCAGAACCCCTCTCAAACTTACCTCTTTCCTGGGGGTCAGCTTCTTAGCTGGCTTCTGTTTCTTTTGTCTGTCCTGTCTGAGCTGGCTCTGTCTCTCTGTGCTGGCAGCTTCCAGCAGCATGGCTCTAATTGTTTCACTATACTGCACCTGTGTGTGTTGCCTGAGTTGCTCTACCTCTCTTTGGGTGTACTGGCTTCAAGTGTTTCACGGTGCTGCATTGGTGTGGGTTGGGCCTCTCTGGGTTTCAGTGTGCTCTCTGGGCCAGTGTGCTGTTGCCTGGGTCTAGGGAGTGTGACATCATCAGGGAGGGCCTTGATAAGGAAGTGGTGTTGTTTCCTTCAGGGCCTTTGCAACGGTGTTGTTTGCTTTAGGTAGGGTGGTGCAGTGTGCACTTCTGACTTTGTGTCTAGTTTCCCTGCTTGCTTTTGCTAAGGTCCAGGTTAGTGTTAGTGCAGTGTGCACTGGTGACTGTGTGTTTAGCTTTCCTGCTTGTCCCTTATGGTTCCCCTGCTTTTCCCTCTTGGTTTTGGAAGCATTGCTGATAGAAGTACTTCAGGGTTTGGTGTTGTTAGGAACACTGCAGAGTTTGCTGTTAGAAGTACTTCTGGTGTTTGTGCTATTGGGAGCATTGCAGTCTTTGCTGTTGGTGTTTGGTGCTTTAGAAGCACTTTTGGCTTATGTGTTAGCTTCCCTGTTTTTTCCTTGTGGCTCCCCTGTCTTCCCTTTTAGTGCTAGGAGCTCTTCTGGTTGCTTGCCAGAGTAGTGCTTAGGAAGCACCTTGTTAGTTTTGTATCTAGCTTGCTAGAGCAGTGCTTAGGTAGCTTGTTAGTTTTGTGTTTAGCTTGTTAGTGTAGAGCTCTGCTTGTAGCTTGGTGCTTAGTAGCACCTGTGTTAGCTTTGTGTTTAGTTCCCTGCTCTGTTAGTTTAGGGCTTAGGAAGTCCCTTTCTTGAGCAGGGCTTAGGAGCTCCTGTTTAGTATAGGGCTTAGGAAGTCCTTTTGTCAGTTTACTGTTAGGAACACTCCTGCTGGTTTAGGGCTTGGGAGCACGTAGATCAGTTTAGGTTTAGGAGCACTTCTGTTTCCAGTCCTGGTCCCTGTGTCATCCGGTATCCAGTAAGTCCTGCCGGCTACTCGAACCCAGGAGCTCAACTCCTGGGGGGCTTAGTAGCTAAGCGCAGGTGAAGCTGTGCGGACCAGTCCAGTGTGCTCCAGTCCAGTGTATTCCGGTCCGGTGTGTGTTCCAGTCCTGTGTCCTCCAGTCCGGGGGATTGCAGTCCAGTGTTCCAGTTCTGTGTCCTCCAGTCCGGGGGATTCCAGTCCATGTGTTCCGGTTCGCTGGGCAGTGCCTGCAGTCCCTGCCGGTGTGCTTACCCAGTGTTGGTTGGTGGGTTTTGCCTGCAGCTTTCGCTCCTCGGCAGCAGCCCAAGGGCTCACGTTTGCTCCAGAGCCCAGCCCCGCGGGCTCTGAACCTGAGAACCTGACAGATTCACCTTCTCATTCCTGGTTTGATTAACTTACATGAATCTGCCTCTTCACAAGCTTAACTTTCCTGGTTTGATTAAATGCAGTTCAGATGGCTCTTTTAAAGGCACACTTGTCCTGCTGAAATTTTTTTCATTTCCTTCAATAACTATTTAGTTTTTACTTTGGTTTTTTACTGTCAAGCCTCTTAAGACTTGTCCACCTACACAGCTGGATTGATCTACCTGGGCTCAAAAGCATCACAAACTACCTCCAGTTCAGAAAAAAACTAAAGACCTACCTCTTCAGGAAATTCTATGAGTAAAATATGCACTAATCATTCTGGAACAACAATACACAGCACAACCTTTAACTGTAACTCATTTTTTCATTTCTTCTCAAGAAACTCAATGACTAGTCCATACACACTAATAGTTATCTTGCCAACCACTATAAAACACAGCATTGTACAACCTTGTAAATGTACTTGAATCAATGTAATCTCTAACAACTGTTAAATGTAAGATACATTGAACCAAAAACTCGTTTTTGGATAATTGTGGGATACAAGTACTAATAAATAAATAAATAAATCTGGGAATAACGCCGCCACCAGCCAGTAAAATGTTCACTGCCACAAACTGAGTATTTATCCCGTAGCTAATAGAATAGAGTGTAATTGCTGACAGTATTTGGCATTAATGTGCATATCTATACACATACACGAGTATGCTGCAATTCTAATGACTTAAGTGCATTTGGCATGCAATTGTAAGTGCCTTCTTCATAAAATTACCCTGTAACCCCAAGAATCTATATAGCGTGCCTTGAGATCTGTGCCAAAATCCAGGTGGATTCTATAACAATGTGTTTAAGGTAATTGGCTTAACAAGATAATTATTATTGATGACAGCACTTAAGTAATTATAAGCACTAATTCACAATAATTAGAATTTATATGCACAATTAGCTAAGCATAACACACTGCGTCTAACTTCTAACGCATGCAGACAAAAGGTGGCATGGTTTGGGGCATGGAAATGGGCATTTCATGAGTGTTCCATAGAAATCAAACAAAATAAAACATGGAAAAGAAAATAAGATGATACCTTTTTTATTGGACATAACTTAATACATTTCTTGATTAGCTTTCGAAGGTTGCCCTTCTTCGTCAGATCGGAAATAAGCAAATGTGCTAGCTGACAGTGTATATAAGTGAAAACATTCAAGCATTACTATGACAGTCTGACAGGGTGGGAGGATGGGGGTGGGTCGGAGGTATGCATGGGGACATCAAAGCATATCATTGATATTCTAACAGGATGGGTGTGGATAGGTGAGGGGTGGGGTGATCAACAGAGACATACAGCTTTATGGTTTATAATGGGCTAGGAACAGTGATGTGCTGGAGCGGGCTCTCACGGGCTCACGAGAGCCGTTTGTTAAGTTTTTAAGAATTTTGGGAGCCGGTTGTTAAAGTAGGCTTCCCCATGGATACTTTAACAACTGACTCTCAAAATGTGGGCTTGGGCCCCCTCCTGAATTCTCTTTTACTTTGCTGGCAGTGATGCTGGCCCCACCAGCCAAGTAAATAAAAGTGCTGCTGCTCCCTGACTCTGAGCATCAGGCTGGGACTTTTCATGGAAGCACAAGAAGGTTCCATCATGCTGCTCAGAGCCAGAAACAAGCAGCAGAGAATGGTGGCAGTCCATTTATTGGCTGGTAGGGCTCGGCAAAGGTATGCCAAGCGGGCCCACACAAGGGAGGGGAGAGAGAGGCATGTATTTCCCTCCCCCCCAAAAAATTTCAGGGCCGGCTATGCCCGGAGAGAGAGCCCGTTGTTAAAAATTTACCAGCACACCCCTGGCTAGGAACCCCAGGTCCTTGTTAACAAGGACCTGGGGTTCCTAGCCCATTATAAACCATAAAGCTGTATGTCTCTGTTGATCACCCCACCCCCCACACCTATCCACACCCATCCTGTTAGAATATCAATGATATGCTTTGATGTCCCCATGCATACCTCCGACCCACCCCCATCCTCCCACCCTGTCAGACTGTCATAGTAACGCTTGAATGTTTTCACTTATATACACTGTCAGCTAGCAAATTTGCTTATTTCCGATCTGACGAAGAAGGGCAACCTTCGAAAGCTAATCAAGAAATGTATTAAGTTATGTCCAATAAAAAAGGTATCATCTTATTTTCTTTTCCATGTTTTATTTTGTTTGATTTCTATTGATAACCTTAAGAGTGGACTAACACGGCTACCACACTCCTCTACTTAAGATGGGTGTTCCAAAATTTACAAGCATAGTTATATAATATATTCCTTTGTGTCTAAATCTACATGTCAGGATTTACGCCATGTTTTTGTTGGTGTAAATGGAGGCGCATGGATTTAGGTGCTACAATTGTCTCCTAAGCGTATTCTATATATTGTGCCTAAATCTAGGCACAGCTTATAGAATACGCTTAGGCAGAATTTTATGAAGCATACTTACTTTCCCCTTTTTTCCAAAGCGTTCAAACTGAATATCTCCAAAAGCATCAGTAGGAAGCTCCTTGGTGTGTTTCTTATGGTTCCATTTCTCATTTTGGTTGATCTGGGTGCCATCTATGTGCTGGTTTTTCAAATACCCACATTTACACACATTCTCCCTGCCATGGCAAAACAAAATTATCACTTCAAACATACATGCCACAGAATTAAATTAAATTAAACCACAATTTATTCTGACATTTCCTCCTGAAAATCTTTCCTGGCCATTGAAACTTTGACAATATTATTCAGTTTTTGCAGGAGATTAAATCTGAACTATTATTCTAAAATGTGTTCTGTTTCAAAATGAAAAGATAAAAAAGTTAAGAAATTGCTCAGTTCAAATTCTCAAAGTGTAAAAAGATTACTAAAACATACGGATGTGCATTCATTTGAAACAAGGTGGCAAAGGAAAAAGAACAAGAAAAAACCATGAAGTTTCATTTCTTTTCGTATGCCATCAATAGTACACACTTTCTTTTAATGCCTTTGCTCCTATGAAAACATAAGGGAAAAAAACACACAAAACAAACATTCCCAGATATGACACAGGAAACCTCATGAAACAAGTATTTTTCTGGCTGATTTCATCTACAAAAGCAAGACTTCTCAGCTCTGGCTGGGGGCAGGGGGAGGGTCATCAGAGCAATCAATATATAAAAGTGTATCCACAAGTCAATGCATGTCAATTTTCTCAGGATATCCTGATTACCAGATTGGCTGGGCAGATTCTCATCTATGAAATCATCTTTCTACAGACAGGAGTAATTCTGTAAAGTTTATTTAGTTTATTGAGTTTACTTACAGGTTTGATAAACTGCCTTTCAATTAAAACAGTTTTTTTTAATAAAAATGTCTGATCGCTTAGGTAAATAAAAACTACTTGAATGGAAAGTGTACACCTACGTTTATCCAAGTTGTGTGTATGCACTCCTCAGGAAGTAGTGTGGCTAGTACAACGATAGACTTGCAAAGTACATGTGTAATTTTTAGAATACGACTTTGCATCTGTGTCAGAGCAGATATAATTATAATAGACTGTCGGGTCAACCTCTCATTACAGTATCCTGGAAAATAATTACTGCAGTGGCACATATCCCTCAACTTTACTTTATATTAAATATAAAATGCCTTATTAAACTGTATTAATAAAATAAGTCATCTTGTCCCTTCCGTTCTACTGCTTTCTCTCCTTTCTGAAGCTGGCATTAACCAGTTCATGTCTCTAGTGTTCCTTCCACCCCCTTCTCCTTAATAAGGAGCAGACAAATAAAGGATTGTCTGACAAATTACTTTGTGAAGTAACACTAGATCCTGCAAAAAAAACTTCTCAGAGTCTATGTAGCAAGTTTAACAGCACCAATTCTGAACACACAAATATGAGTAACTGTACCTTTAGATAGGCAGCAATGAATATAGAGAACCACAATATGATAACTATTGGAAAAGCCAGACAAGTTAGACTCCTATGGATCCACGCACAAATTACATGCCAGAAGAATTGATCACCTTGATCACCCACAGAACACAGACCCATCCTCACCAATTACAGAATAAAGGACCAAAATTAGAAAAGGAAACACATTCTCTGTAAGAAGTACAGCAGAGGAGAAATAAAAGGGAGCAAAATACAAGATCACTTTCTACCCCAAAATAAAACCTACAAATAAGTTATCTGGATACCCATGTGGGACAACAGTGACTCCAACCAATATAGTAGTGGAACATAACCACAGAAGCATAGTATGGTTGCATTTTCAAAATGGTAAAGCCTAGCTAATGAACAGGTTATTTTGAGTTAGTCTTCACTGGACCAAACTTGCTTTCTTTGTGCCATCACCATCCAGATGGAAAGCCAGTGTCTTAAAAGGTGGAGGATAAAGGATTTTATTTTATTTTTTTACATTTATATCCCAGATTATCCCATGCAAACCCGGGTTCAATGTGGCTTACATTTGAAAATACAGCAAGACAGAATAATAGAATTCAGTTATATCATGGGAGCAAATAAACGGATATGTCTGAAAAATTTAACAAAGTTAGCATATATACCCAACTAGGCATTTAAAAGTCTGTCCTTTAATGATGCTGCATGTTCAGAAATCATAGCCATATGTATAGACATGCACACAACAGAACAAGCATCCATACACACATTGAAAAAGTAAACATCCAAAGCTTAATTTTTATTTTCTCATTTCCATCTTCCAAAATTCTGGACAGCAGACGTACAGATTGGTAGGACCCAAAGCATTCCAAAACAAGTAAAGTCAGAAACAACACAGTTTATACCTAATTGTTCAATCACCCTTAAGATTCACCTTTGGGTTTAAAAAGCAAAACCATGTGCATGTAAGGACTGCATAAACAAAATAAAACAAAGTTTGAAGCAAATGCCCTTAATATATAATACTTGGTAGCAATAATGAAACAGTGATAGAATATTCACATAGCAAGCAGTATGAGACAATAGATTTATTTTCCACTGAACATAATTAACTTTGTATGAACTTGGTGGCTAACCGTGTGCCGAACTGGACAATGCTAGCACACTTAGACTGCCTCTGGACAGAACTTCTGCATGAAGCAAGCCCCTACCTTATTATTCAATACCTCTCTTTGAAATAGTAGTAATAAAAAAAGGCAAGTGCATTTTTATAATAACCACTGCATTCCACAAAACAAAAGGAGCAAGTTCCCACATGCCATCTTTTTCTTTTTAAATGCAACCTAATTAATGTTGGGGTTTTTTTTAATTGTAGTTATAAATATCAATAGAAATCAAACAAAATAAAACATGGAAAAGAAAATAAGATGATACCTTTTTTATTGGACATAACTTAATACATTTCTTGATTAGCTTTCGAAGGTTGCCCTTCTTCGTCAGATCGGAAATAAGCCTATTTCAGCTTATTTCTGATCTGACGAAGAAGGGCAACCTTCGAAAGCTAATCAAGAAATGTATTAAGTTATGTCCAATAAAAAAGGTATCATCTTATTTTTTTTTCCATGTTTTATTTTGTTTGATTTCTATTGATAACCTTAAGAGTGGACTAACACGGCTACCACACTCCTCTAGTTATAAATAGAAAGTCTGATTGTTAAGCACCTGATTCTCATAACATGATATCTGCTTTGGAGGCCATTATTAGGTGAAAATATCTCTGCACGAATACAGAGAGTCACGAATACAGAGAGTCCCTATAACCAGCCCCTCAAAATGTCACAAATATTTACAGTTTCGAACTAATTACTCAATACTTCCCCTGTGTACATCCGCATACTGCAAAGCCAGCATGTTTGAAAATATAAGTGAGATCAAATAAAAATGTTACCAACCATAAAGAATGACAACTTAGATAGAGTGGCTCATAGGTTTACTTGCTCAGTTTTGCATGAATGGCTTCAGCTTTTTAACATTGCCTCTTCTGGCTCCCTGCACTGCTACCCTTCTTCAATTTTCTGGGCTACTGGCAGCATCAGTGAAGTAAACATACTGCCTTCGGTGGCCCTGGAAGCTCTCCCTCTGTTGCAGCATCCTGCCTATGTGGGACAGGAAATTGTAGCACAGGAAAATCTTCCAGGCCACCAAAGGCAGTGTGTTTACTTCACTGACACTGCTGGTGCAGTGACGTAGCCAGACAGCCAATTTTGGGTGGGCCTGAACCCAAAGTGAGCGGGCACAAAAGTTTCTCTCTAACCCCCTCCCCCAGCATTTCCCAACTCAAAAGATAAATACTTTAGCTGATGAAGATCCCCAAGCTCTGTCACCTGAAAACTTTCACCAAAGATGGCCAGAATTTACTTTTACCAAGCTTGGTTGGAAGCAACAACTCCTTGAGCCACCGATAGTGGCACCCCATGCATGCTTAGTTGTCAGTGGCTCAAGGATGCTGCCCCCATCTGCCAAGCTCAGCAGAAGGGATTTCTGGCCACCTTCAGTGGAGGTCCTCAGCTAGCAGGGCTTGGGGATCCCCACCAGCTACAGCAAGGGTCAGGGCTGCTGTTAGCCATGCTGGGGCCCAGGGCAGAAAATAAAGAAGCCCTCTCCTCTTTAATCTCCCCATCTGCCCTTACAGTCTCACACTGACAGACCATCACCAAATACAGAACAAGGGATTACAAATTAGAAATAAAAATATGTAGACAAAAATTGAACCGAGAACCTCAACATTTAGTGCAACACTGGAGAAATAAAAATAAAAATGCATTTCCTTTTCTACTGAACACAATAAAACTGAACATATTCCATTTAAAACATTCAAAATAAAATTAGTTTTCTACCTTTTGTTGTCTGGACATTTTATTTTTCTATCATGTTGGTTTCAGTTTCTCTTTCCCACTTTCCCGTCGTCTTCTGCTAATTCTTCAAGCAGCTGTTGCCCATTTGTCTTTTCTCTCCTCTCGTTCCATTTCCTCACTACAACTGCTTCTGAAATATTGATCTTTCCATTTTAGCTCTTTCCTTTCTGTATTTTGTTCTTTTCTGTCTCTGTCCACTCAAATTTAACCCTCTTTCTAAACTTTTTCCTCCTTTTTACTTTTCAGATATCTATCAAATTTTCATCTCCTTTCACCCACTAGCTCACCCATATCCAAACTCATTCCTTCCCAGCCTTCCATTCCCTTCCATCTTCAATCTATGCACCATTACCATATTTCTACCACCTGTAATCACTATCCTCTCATTCATTTCATTACCATCTCCCCTCTCTCTTTATCCTCTCTTCACTCTGATAGCCTGACTTTTACCCCCCTCCCCCTCCCTCCATTGTCCTGCATTTCTCTCTCTTACCCATTGTCCAGCATATCTCCCTTTTGCCCCTGGATCCAATATCTCCCTCTTCCCCCTCTCTTGTGCAGCATCTCTCCTTCCCTTTGCTCCACCTCTATGTCCAACATCTCGCCCATATTGTCCACTATCTCTTTCTTTCTTTCTCTCTCTCTCTCCCTGCCTTGAGCCCCTGGTCTAACATCTTTTTCTCTCCCCTCAAGCCATGTTCAATATTTCCCTCTCTCATCTCTCACTCCCTTCCCTCCACTGTCATGTCCAACACTTTTTTCCTCTATCGTCCTTTGCCACTCCTCTGCAGCCTTTCCCTTCCTCTCCCCACCACACCCATATCAAACAATTCTCTTTTTTCCTCCTGCATCTCTCCCTCCCCCATGTCAAACAATTATTTCTCCACCCCACCGTCTCACTCACTCACTCACTCACTCTCTCTCCACCCCACCCCCTCTCACGGGGCAGGCCCAGGGCAAGGACACTGATGCCCAACCACTAGTTTCTCCTCCTGGCCACTGCTGTAGTATGGCGGCCTTGAGGAATTGCTGTAAGGCAGCTTTCATGCCCTTCCCTGCCTCTCTCTCCACCCCTGCGTCCCACTGCGCCTGCAACGAAAATGCTTGTCCTCCCCGCTGGTGCTGCCTCGGTCCCTGCACGCTACCCTGCCTCTGTCCCTGCCTGCATTCTTTTCTTCGATCGTCGCATTGCCGGCAGCGCTGCCATTCACTCAGGTAGCTCCGCTCCCCTCTACCGCGCCTATTCGGCTCTTTCTGATGCACTTCCTGATGGACGTGGCAGAGGGGAGTGAAGCTGCCTGAATGAATGGCAGCGGACTGAACTGAGAAACTGGGCTCCTCGGTGTTTGTGGCAGATGGCACGTAAGCATTGGGGGCCCTGTGGATAAAGGAACCATAATAGCAGCCCAGGGATGATGTGGCCTCTGCGGTTTTGTGGGCGCTTCAAGCTGCCGCTTGCACATATCAACGGGTGCCTTAAACCTGTGGGTGGTAAGGGGGAGCACTGTTACTCTAAGTTGTTTTTCTTAAGGTTTTCTTTAACTGGAGCCATGCGTTGGAGGGGGGGAGGCCGGGGCTGGAACGGGGCGCCGGCACCTGGACTATGAGGATGGTCTTGCTATGTTATACAAAGTATGGCTCCAGTCGATGCATTGATAGTTGAAAGTTATATTGGTTGCATTGTCATATAGTTTACTACGAGACTTTGTATAGGTTTCATGAGGGGATATTGGGGGTTTTCCCTTTCTTCTTATTTCCATTTGTTGTTAGATGCATGGATGGTAGGGGGCGGAGCCACGGGCGGGCGGTTACTGGTGGGTTATAGGAGGGAAAATAGCTCCTGGGTGGGGGTTCGGGAGGGAAGGGGGAGGGGGGGAGAAGGGGGGAGTATGGATGTTGGGGGTGGAAGGGAGAGAGGGAGTGGAAGGTGTGTGTGTGCAGGGTAGGGCGGGGGGGGCTGGGGGGAGTTTGAAAGATACGCGAACCTTGAAGCCTAAAATTGTGGTTAACCTAAGCGAAGCAGTCAGACGCAGCATATGTTTGTTGATGAATGTTTGGTGGCCGGATGGTTGGCGCAACTGTTCCCGCAGGCTGTGCTGGGAGGCCTGTGAGAACCTTCATCAAGAATTGAGTGCTAGAATTTGTGAATGCTTAAAATATGGTTAGTTTAAAGATCATCACCCTTAATGTTGATGGGATCCATTCTCCCATCAAGCGTACAAAACTACTCTCCTGGCTGTCTAAAGCGGGGACAGAGATTGCTTATTTACAAGAGACACATCTGTCAGCGGCAGAACACCAAAAACTCAGAAGGGGATGGGTGGGGGAGATGGGATATTCCTCCTACAATGCAAGACAGAGAGGGGTGGCTATTTTGATACATAAAAGACTCCCCTTTATTGTTCATAAAACAGTAGCTGACAGAGATGGGAGGTATGTCTTGGTTCTGGGAGAACTTTGGGGACAAAAACTCTTACTTTGTAATGTGTACGGGCCCAACGTATACTCCCATAAATTTTTCTCTGAGTTGGTGGCCAGAGTGGTGGGGATTTTAATGTTGTAGCAGACCCCTCAATCGACTGCAAGCCAGCGAAATGTAAGGGTGGGAATTGGGAGCACAAAGGGGTGAATTTTGTATGCAATCAGATGGGGCTAGTGGATATCTGGAGGCTACTGAACCCACAGCAAGAGGAGTTTACGTTTTATTCACATCCTCATGGGGTTTATTCTAGATTGGACTACCTCTTGGTGGACCTCTCCCTGTCTGCTCGGATTTCTAGAGCGCAAATAGTAAATCATACTTTAAGCGACCACCAGGCAGTGGAGATAGTTATCCCGTGGTGTGCGGAGCCGAGCGAGCGGGTGTGGAGGTTCTCCCCTCTGTTAAGCACTGATAGAGGTTTTCAGGAGTATATGCGGGCTAAGTGGGTGGAGTATCAACAGCATAATCAGACACCAGATGTGAGCTCGGGAACATATTGGAAAGCTTCCAAGGCTGTTATGAGAGGGCACATCATAGCATACGCGGCAGGTACAAAGAAGAAGAGAGAGGCGGATTTGTTGCGCCTGTCTCAAGAATATCACCAGTTACGCCGGAAGCACATTTTTCAGATGAACGAGACCAATAAGCTTGGCCTGAAGCAGGTTAAACAGCAGATAGATGAGATCTTGTGGCACCGGGCTGAAAGGGATATATATTACCAGCGGTTCCGACTTTTTAAATGGGGTAACAAAGCAGGCAAGTTGTTAGCCAATTTGGTGCGGCCCTCGCAAAAGAGACAGATTACTTCCATTATTCAGGATGAGCAGGGGAAGTCATACACTACAGAGTCCGAAATTGAACAACAATTTGTGGACTTCTAGTTCCCTGTACAGGGCTCGAGATTTTGACCAGACCAAGTATGAGGATTTTTTTCAAGGATTGCGGCTCCCACGCCTGGATGGGGAGCAGCTGGCCCATCTGAATGCCCCCATTTCGGAGCAGGAGATAAGGGAGGGCATAGGAGCCGTGAAGCTGACTAAGGCCCCTGGGCCCGATGGCTTCGGGCCTGAATATTATCGCATTATGGCAGACTTGGTGACACCACCGATGAGGGCCTGGTTTAATGATCTGGTTGACAGGGGGGAGCCTCTGCAGCGTAATGAGGCCCATGTGGTGCTTTTACCGAAACCGGGGAAGGACGTGGCCAGGGTGGGGTCTTACCGACCAATTTCGCTATTAAATCAGGATGTTAAAATCTTGGCGGCTATCCTGGCCAGGCGTCTGAACCGGGTCATACATACTTTAGTACATGAAGACCAGGTGGGCTTTGTGCCGGGGAGGCAAGCCTCTATGAACATCATACAAGCCTTGATGGCCATCCATGAGTGTAAGAGGATGGAAGGCTCAGCGACTATAGTAGGGCTAGACATGGAAAAGGCCTTCGACAGTATCTCGTGGCAATACTTGTTTGGGGTTGCTGGAGCGGTTCGGCATTCGTGGGGCCTGCTCTGAATGGATCCAGGCACTTTATGCCAATCCTTCTGCACGATTACAGATAAATGGGAAGCTCACTGATTATTTTACAATTCAGCGGGGTACAAGGCAGGGGTGCCCCCTTTCGCCACTCCTTTTTGTGCTAGCTATAGAGCCTTTGGCTGCAAAGATCCGTGGCAGTGAAGAGTTTCGAGGTATTCGGGTAGGGGGTAGGGAGCTGAGGGTGAACCTCTTTGCAGATGATATTTTACTATATGTTGCCCATGCCCCAAGGGATTTGGAGAAGGCACTCTCTGTGGTTAGAGGCTTCGGAGATATCTCAGGACTCAGAGTTAACTATACTAAGTCGGAGCTGCTGCCCATGACGGATACTCAGGGGGCGAGGGGGATGGTGGGACTTCCGATACAACCGGTGGCAGGGGCAATGAGATATCTGGGCATCTATTTAAGTACTAATAGAACTACATTTTATAGGAAAAATGTGATAGATGCTCTGGACAGAATCAAGAGTTTGTGTGACAGATGGAGGGACTTGCCCCTTTCGCTGATGGGACGAATAGCATTAGTAAAGATGGTGTTGCTTCCCAAGATTTTATACCCGATACAGGCTGCACCGATCTGGGTTCTCAGACGGGAAGAACGCATGTTTCGGTCCCTTATTAGGGCTTTCATATGGAGGGGGAAGGGGGCACGAATAGGGGTCTCCAAACTATGTCATAATAAAGACCGAGGGGGTCTGGGATTACCGGACTTACGCCGGTACAACGTAGCGGCGTTAATGCGCCTTATTTATGAGGGAATGGGAGGGAGCAATCACTTCTTGCCTAGAGAGGGATTAGGGGACTGGAGTCACCCGTGGACTTTTCTTAACCTGCTTCATGTGGGATCGAGTAGTGACCCTTGTATGTCACATAAGATGGCTTTTTTACGACCCCTACGGAGAGCTTGGATGTGGTGGAGAGGTCAGCAGCGGCGCTCCTCAGATGCCTCACCATATTTGAGTATGACGGGTAATGCGGCATTCCCGGCGGGAATGGGATTTTCTATTTTTTCTAAGTGGGCAGATTTAGGCTGCAGGATATTGGGACAATTTTTGGAGGAAGGGTCGGGCGTCTTCTTGTCTTTTGAACAAGTTAAGGCACAGTGGGCCGTACCGAATAACAACTTATTACAGTACTTGCAGGTCAGACACTATTGGTCTACTATACAGGCACAACACGGAGACGGTTGGCTTTGGGGTCCCTTAGATAAGATTTTGTTACATATACCCACTAAGGTTAATAGTTTATCTACTTGGTATAAGATCCTAACAACGAACGGGCAGTGGGGGGACATGGAACAGCTGGTAATGCGCTGGAATGAGGAAGTAGGATCTAGGTACACGGAAAAGGAGTTTGGGAAACTTTTCACTAACCTGTATTCTGACCTGCAGGAGACACAATACAAGATCCTCCATAGAGCATATATTTCTAGAGCAAAGGGGGCAGCCATAGGACTCTGGACAGATGACAGATGCCTTAAGTGCAGGACTGAGGGGGGAACCCTTATACACTCTTTCTTGGAATGCTCTGCTCTATCACTATGGAATGTGGCTTTTCAATTATTGGCTGCCGTGTTGCAGCGGGAACTGGAGTGGGACTATGCAACTTTATTGTTAGGGGATCAGTCATTATTGGTGGCCCAGGGACTGTGATATCCACAGCGCCGATTTGTGTATGTCTCTCTGCTGCTGGTTAGGAAAACAGTTTTGCATTTTTGGATATCCCCAGATCCCGTACCTGCAGAAGCATGGAAGGCAAAAATGAGGGAAGTAGGCAAATATGAGAGTCAGATCTACAGGGGATCCCCCAAATTGGCCAATAGACAGTACGCTTACATATGGGCTTCATGTTTAAATATCATGGGCTAAGGTTTCTATGATAGTAGGAGGGGAGGGGGGATAGGGGGAAGGGCATGGGCAGAAGGGTGTATGGAGTACGAATGTTGTAATGGGATGTATATGAATGACGGTTTGCTAGTGTGTGAAAGTGTAAAAGGGGGTTATAAAAGAAAACTCAGTATGGAATGCATCTCACCTTTATGATTGTGCTTCATTGTTTTGTTGAACTTTGTACCAGTATTGGTGTGCAGAGTGAACTAGATGATGTCTTTCCTGCTTTTTATGAGTGTATTGTGTACTGAAGAAGTTAAAAAAAAAAAAAAAAAAAAAAGAATGGCAGCGCTGCCAGTGATGCAACGATCGAAGAAAAGAATGCAGGCAGGGACAGAGGCAGAGTAGCGTGCAGGGACCGAAGCAGCGCCGGCGGGGAGAACAAGCATTTTCATTGCAGGTAAAGCTCTTGATGGCCAGAAAAGGCAGCGCGCGACATGCGAGGGATGTTGGGTGGGCCTGGAGGGAAAGTGGGTGGGCCTGGGCCCGTCCAGGCCGTGGCTACGCCCATAAAATTGAAGGACAGCGGTGCAGGGAGTGGGAGGGCAGCAAGTATTGCCGAAAAACACAGACTGACCACCAGGGTTGGGGGAGCCTGAGGCTGGAATGAGGGGGGGCCACTGCTGCCAACTTGAAGCCCCTCCTCCACACTCACTCACAGAGGACAACCCATCCTGTCAACTTCAAGGTTACTTTTGCATTAGCCTTTCTCACCACTGGCAGTTTCCAGACTTTCCTGGCAGCCACTGCAGGCCTCATCCAGTCAGCCATTTCCCAGTTCATAGCACATGATCCTTTTCATATTCACTGCTGATTACATTGCATGCCACCACACCCAGCAGCAGAGACAACACACAGTGACCAAAGATGATCTGCTTCCCCTCTGTCCTCAATGTCATTGACTGCACACATGTGGCCCTCAGCCCCCCCCCCCCCCCCCCAACAAAGGAGAGAGTCCACCTAATGCAACAGAAAGGCCTCTACTCTCTCAAAGTGCAAATAGTGTGTAAAACACAGGGGAAGATCACTGATGCCTTCCCATGATTCCTCAGATCCTGTCATGGTTGTGGCTGTATCTCAGGCCTACACTCACCTCGCATCCTGGTGACCAGGCCCTGTGGCTGCTGTGGACTGCCTTCTTCATGTTTCCCAAATGTGTTCCAGAGATCATTCCAGTCCTATTCTGATGTTCTAGCATTACAGACTTGCTTTGAGGTTCCTGCAACCAAGCCTCGCCCTGGTGTTCTTGCTGCCAAGCCTTGCTTTGGTGTTCTTGCAGCCAAGCCGTGCTCTGGTGTTGTTGCTGCCAAGAAGTACTTTTACTTGTGACATCACTTGTAAATCCCTTTATTAAGCACCTGGGAACTTTCAGGCTTTGCCTTTGCAACAGAGGTCTTCAGATGAGTTTTCATCTGTGTGAGTTTGTTGCAGTTCCAGCCCTGCTAATTCTTGTCCTGCCAGTCTTCAACTTTTACTCCAACCCTGTTTGTTCCAGCCCTGCAAGTCTTCAGCTTCAGTTCCTCCACTGCTTGTTCCAACCCGGTCTGCTTTCAGCTTCCCTTCCAGCCCTGCCTATCTACAGCTTCAGCTCCAGTCCTGTTGTTCCAGTCCTGCTTATTCCAACCCGGCCTACCGCTTCAGCTCCAGTCCTGTTGTTCTAGTCCTGTGTATTCCAGCCCTGCCAATCTACAGCTTCAGTGCCAGTCCTGCTTATTCCAGCCCTATCTACAGCTTCAGCTCCAGTCCTGTTGTTCCAGTCCTGCTCCAGTCCTGTTGTTCCAGTCCTGCTTATTCCAGCCCTGCCTACCTACAACTTCAGTTCCAATCCTGCTTGTACCAGCCCTATCTGTTTTCAGCCTCATTTCTTCTTTGGGTGGTTCACCTGCTGCTGCCAGTCACTGGCAGTGGCCCAAGGGCTCACTTCTCCTGACCCCGTGACACCAACATATGACCACTTTGACAGTGAAGAGATCACTAGCAGCTGGCACAGACTAACACCACCACAACCCAGAAAGTCCCTGTGCTTAGCTGACATCATTAATGTGCAGGCTGTACCCCCCAACATGGCCCAGCTCTCACACTCACCCCATGTCCATTCTGTCAGCCTCCCCACAGAGGAGGTGGATAATGACCCCCATTGTCAGACCCAGGAATGAGGTCAAGAAGCCCTACAACAAGGCACACAGGGACACTAGGGTCATTACTGAATGCACCTTTATACTACTCAAGACACGCTTCAGATGCCTAGATAGATCCAGGGGGAGCTGCTGTACAAACCTGAAAAGATCTGAAAGCTATCCTGCACAACTTGGCACTACAGGGACTGAAGGTACAGGATGAGGGCACAGAGAAGAAGAAGGAACAGGCACCATAAGTACACTCTTCCACACTGGAATAGCTTTGCTGCAAAAAATGAACTTGTACACCGAGCATTTCTAGAAAAAATCTAATTTCCATCTCTAGGCAAGTCAGATATCTGTACAGAGAATATCCCACATCACTTTGGTCCTTCCCATACCCTCTGTGCTTGTCCCAACACAACCGCTGGTTGCCAACCATGACCCCTCATCCTTGCATGCACATTAAGACCCTCTAACCCCAAAAGTGCACTCTCACCCTTCCCCTCCACCCCCTAAAGCACTCTTCCCCCCTCCCCTTCTCGGGCACTCCTTCTCCCCTCTTGGACACAGATTGGTTGTCTACATGTTCTTGATTGTGGGCAAAGCTGTCACTGCTCTCTGACCTTGAGGAGGATTCTCCTCTATCCAGGCCTGCCTTTCTGGTTGCTGCAGGAAATGCAAGGATTACTAAAGATGATTGTGAGACCTGACACAGTGACATTTGCTGTAGTGTTATATGTGGTGTGGCATGCCTGCCCCCTGGAACCCTTGGTACAAGCCCTGAGTATTTGGAAGTCCAAGCCTCTTGGAGACACTCCTAGATACCTGCTGCTTCTTTGCACCCTCAGATATGGCAGGCAGTGGGGTACTTCTCACAAATCTTTTCCATCTGGCAAGTCAGTGTCTGCATTGCCCACACCATTGTCTGGTTCTGCTGCATTTGTTCTACAACCTGTGCCATCTGTTGCTCCATTATGTTAGGCATGCACTCTGTAGGACCAACTTGCACTCTCTACGCTCCATAATGTTTCAGTTCTGAGCAAGGGGATCATGGGCACAGGTCACAAGTTCCAGTTCTGCATCCACAAAGTGGGATACACAGACAATGTGACATCCTCCAGTTTCTCAGCACCAGTGTCTGGGTTCGCCATCTTCTCTGCTAAGCCTTGTTGTACTCATCTGCCCATGAGGCTTACTATGTGGACAGACACACACAAACACATACCACCTCAGTATCTTTGTCTTGACCTTCAGCTGCTAGTAAGAGCAGAAAATACACCATTAGGGACATGTGGGTTTGGATGTGCTAAACCCACCAATGGACATCACATGCATCCTGAGTGGTGTAGAATGAGTATTAGTAAATCGATTTTTTACTTGTTCCAAAAGTACAAAGACTAGGAGACACTCGAGCAAGTTACATGGAAATACTTTTAAAACAAATAGGAGGGTCGGCGAAAGGGAGATTTCGGCTTCCCCTGGTCTTGAAACAACTTTGAGCCCCGCAGCGCGAACTCCGCCTCCCCAACCCATCGGTGCAAGTTCTTTCCTCTCTGACCCGACAGGGTCCCCCTTGGAAGAAGGCACGGACCCAGGAGAACGCCGGGAAGAAGCGTCGACTCTATCTGAGGAGGGAATGGAGGGCAGTTTGCCCACAGTGCCGGTGGGAAACGAAGGGAGAGAACTTCCTAAAGAGTTAGCGGTAAAACCAAAGGAAGTGACTCTAGATGTTTTGTGGGACTTAATGTCTAACCTGGGACAGATTTTCCTAAAACAAGTTAATGAGGTTTTACCAAAAGTAAAGCATATTGAAATGGAATTGCAAAAAAAAGGAAGAAGAGACTAAAGTTTTGAACGAAAAAGTAGAAAAAATTGATCAAAGGGTTATGAAGTTGGAAACAATACAAACTACGATGTTGAAAGATGTGACAAATATCAGGCAAAAAATGGAAATATTTGATAATTTCACTAAAAATCATAACCTGAGATTTGTCAATTTTCCTAGGTTACCAAATGTTCTTCCTTTGGATATGTTGAAACGTTATTTTTCCGAAGTTTTGAATATCTTGGAAAAGGACTTTCCACCCTTTTCACAAGTATATTATGTCCCAGGGAAAAATTTGGATCAAGAAAAATCGATAGATGTCTTTCTTTTGCTTGAGACCTCTGACTCTGACTTGGAGACGGCCGCTACTTTGGTGGCGACTGTCGCATTGATGCCTGATAAGAACTGGATTTTCCGTCTGTTTTTCCGAAATAAAAAGAAATCCTTTTTGGGTTTCAGAATAATGTTATTGCCTGATGTCTCTAAGGAGACAAGAAGACGGAGGAAACAATTTTTGCTCCTTAAGCCGGAGGTTTTGCACTTGGGGGGTACCTTCTTTTTAAGGTACCCCTGCAAGTGTATAATAAGGCTTGGGAGTAAAAAATACATGTTTACTGAACCTGTTCACGTTTCAACACTGATAACCTCAGTTAAAATGGAGAAGCATTAAGAACAAGATGTACAATTTCTTAGCAGAGCAAGAATTGCCGTTTAATTAGTTCTTGTGTTATATTTCTTCCCCTAGATTATTTAATCTTGGATCTCCATTTATGGACTTGAGAGTCATAAGATTTTGAAAAGTAAAGATTTATTTACTTTTTCTTTTCCTTTTTGCTTTCTTTTTTTTTTTTCCTTCTTCTTATACTCATTTTGTGTAATTCTTATTATTGACTCTATCCTAACCAAGATGTTTCTTGTAAATATTGTTTAAATGAATAAATAATAAAAATAAAACAAATAGGAGGAAGAAGTCGTGATCGCTATGGTCGGGAGCAGCAGCAGCTGAGGCTAGCTCCTGAGATCTCCCCCCCTGATTAGCTCATAATCGGCATACTTAACTGCTGATTCCCTCTCAGATCATTGTGGGAAGCAAAGAAGACAGAGCGAACATTATTTAAAGATGAAAGGCTGAGGATAACCGCCGCGTAAAGAGAACGGACAAGCAGAAAGAGGATTATTCATGAGAACCAAACACACATATTTACTAAAGCTGGAGATGCACTTGCTTCCTGGAGGCTCTGCCAAAATCGACCTCCTCATCGGAGTCAGTATCCTGAATCGTTGGTCTAATGGGGCCAGAGATGGCTGCTGGAATGGCAGTTTGATGGCTAGACAGATGAAATCTGCTTCTATAGGATTACTCTGTTTAAATATGCTGCAGAAGATTTGCATACGCCTTGAAGTCTTACTGACTATTGATCACAACACAAAGTTTGTTTGTTTTTTTGCGTTAGAGAACTATACCCTTTGGATAACACGTCTATATTTCTTGTTAATGACTAGGCATAATGGTCTTATAGGTTCCCTAAATGAGCTAACCTGTATTAATATAGACTTTCTGTAATAATGCCTATGGTAACCAGATATGAATGGCTTGTTAGAATATATGCATATATGTTGGCTTTACTGAGCTAAACTCTCTGACCTCCAGCTGCTAGTGAATACATAATGTTTGGGTGGGTAATGTTAAAGTCTCCAAGAATGAGGGACGGAGATGAAGGTTCAAGGAAAACAGAGAACCAAGCATCGAAGTCGGTGAGGAAAGAAGAGAAGGATTTATCAGGGGGGCGGTAGATGACTGCCACTCTGAGTGGCAGCGGGTAGAATAGCCGGATGGAGTGGGCCTCAAAGGATGAGAAGCAGTGAGACTGCGGTAGGAGGAGGGTTTGGAAACTACAGGAGGGCGAGAGTAGTAACCCAACGCCTCCACCGCGGCCAACTGGGCGGGGAGTGTGTGAGAAGAGATAACCACCATGGCAGAGGGCTGCGACTGATGCAGAGTCATCCGGGGAGATCCAGGTTTCGGTTAGGGCAAGCAGTTGAAGGGAGTGGGAGATGAAGAGATCGTGAGTGAAGGACAATTTGTTGCAGACTGAGTGGGCATTCCACAAGGCGCATGAGAAGGGGAGGGAAGAGGGGGGGAGGAGGGGAATAGAGATGAGGTTGGAGACGTCCCGGGATCGTTCGCGTGGATAGGACGGGGACAGATGAGGGGGACCTGGATTAGGGTTAATGTCTCCCGTGGATAGCAGGAGGAGCAGCAAGAGAGTGCGGAGGAGGGTGGGGGAGGTCGGGCGACGAAGGCGACGAAGACGGGGTGGACTTAGGAGGAATGGGGATGGGTTAATAGCAGGAAGGAAGTGTTGAAGGTTGAGAGCTAGGAGCTAGGACAGCTTCTCTGTCTTCTGCATGTTCGTCACTGTATTCATCTTCACTCACCATCAAATTCTCAGGAGGCACTGGTACTGGCAATTCTTCACTGTGACATACAGGTCTTATAGCAGATGGTACGTTAGGATATTGCACAGATTTCCTTGTTTTCGAGGTGATTCCTGCTATTTTTGTCAGACAGAAATAACAGTCTGTTGTGTGATCCGTTGGTTCCCTCCAAATCATGGGAACAGCAAAGGGCATGCGACGTCTTCCTTTTAACCAGCCTGTCAGGAGTGTAACACACATCAAACAGCAAATGTGGGGAGCCCATTTGCAGTCCTGTTCACTAACCTTACACCCGAAATATAGTTTGTAGCACTTTTTTACAAGAGGATTAAGTTTTTGTTTTTGCGATTTCAGAGTAAACTCTCCACAGATATAACAAAAAGAATTTGGGCTATTTGCACAGGTATGAGGCATTTCTTCTGAAATGACACAAAACACAAACGGAGAACTACAAGCAGTCACTTCCAACAGCAATTGTTGACTGAACTCTCAATGCTGAGATACAGGTGGCAACTGATGCAACAGAACGTGTTTGAACATGTTCAAGCATGACTCATGGGCAATGTTGCCAAACCTCTCTTATTTCCTGGTGGTGGCTTTCTAAACTAAGGGTTTTGTATTTATTTTTGTTACATTTGTACCCTGCACTTTCCCACTCATTGCAGGCTCAATGTGGCAGGCAATGGAGGGTTAAGTGACTTGCCCAGAGTCACAAGGAGCTGCCTGTGCCAGGAATTGAACTCAGTTCCTCAGGACCAAAGTCCACCACCCTAACCACTAGGCCACTCCTCCACTATTGTAATTCCCAGTATATTTCAATTGTTTTTTCAACAATTACAACTGCTGAAATAAATTAATCCACAGCAGCAGGGCCACCGAGAAACTTGGCCGGGCCCGGGACAAGGCTGCCTCGCCCCCGCCACAGCCCCGCCCTGAGGTCGCCGCTCCCCTCCCCCCTCCGTCACCGCTGCTGCTGCTCCCCCGATGGCGGGATACAAGGGAGGGAAGGAGACCCAAAGGGAGGAGTTCCGCCTCACAGGGAGGTGAGAGGGAGAGTCACACCGCACCGCGCGGTGATTTAAATGCAGGGGGCCGGCCCAGTGGCAGACTGTCAGGGGGCGGGTGGGACTGGCACCGGGCCCCCCTTGAAGGCCCGGGCCCTGGGGATTTTGTCCCCCCGCCCCTCCCTCGGCGGCCCTGCACAGCAGGGTACCAAAATGCAGCGTTTTCAAGGACTTTTATAAAAAGGGTAGCGTGTCACAAGAAAACAGAGCCCGATAGGCAAAAACTGATTTCATTTTCGAATTCAGCACCCATAACTTAGCTAAGAACACCATTCACATTCTTTGTAACTAAAATGCCGTTTACTAGTGTTATTAAAACATGTTTATAGAGAATCAACAGCTGCCTGACACCTTAAGCATAGCAGAGATAGTAGTTTTTCCAATACCAGGAAGAGATCCAACTCTCCCAGAATCTTATAGACCGATATCGCTGATGAAGCAAAACTTTTGGCACGCATTCTGGCTAATCACTTAGCGCGCGTCTTGCCCTCGGTGATAGCTGAACCTCAGGTGGGCTTTATTCGTGGGAGACAAGTGATAAAGAATATTGGTACTATTTTGGCCTGCTAGAGCATATACAGAAAACGCGCACGCCCCTTCTTTGCAGTATTGCGGGCATATGGCATTGAAGATTTCTTTGTATTGGTCTCCTTTCATTGCATATTCTGTACAAGTTCTGTTGCTAATAATAAAAAAGATTTAAACATAAAATGGGCTGCAGAACATTTTCGTTACTTGGGCATTTTATTAACTAGAAACATGAAGAATCTATATAGGCTAAACATTGATCAGATAATGCATGACACCCGAAAGCAGTTAACCATTTGGCATAATTTACCGTTGTCCTTAAGAAGAAGAATTAGCTTATACCACATGATTATGTTTCCTAGATGGCTGTATTTGCTACGACATCTGCCTCTTTGCCTTCAACAGAAGGATCTTCGGAGGCTTGGAATGCAGACCTTTGCACTTGAAATCACAAGCTGATCACCACCTTTTCAAGAAGTTGCTGAAAACGTTCCTTTTTTTAAAAAAAACATACTCCCTTAGTTCCTCTGCTGTTTAGTCATCCTAATTGTTATTAGCGTTGTATCTGTATTCTTCTGTAAACTTCATGCATTGTGCTTTTCTTCTATATAATTCATGTAAGCCACATTGTGCCTGCATTTGTGGGGTAGAAATGAACCATAAATTAACATATTATTGTTGGGGTGGTAAAAAAAAAAACCCTTTCCAAAGATTGTAATGTTCTTGGAGGGAGGGAGGATTCGGCTTGCCCAATTTACGAATATATAACTTGGCATGTTTGTTGAGTCAGATTCAGGACTCAGCATGGAACACTATACAAATTGGTCACTAGAAAAATAATTATTTTTTACCAGAACACCCGCATTATTTGGTGCAGGTTCTGCAGTTGAGATTGTCACCTGGGTTGAAGAAACATGTTCTTTTGCAGCCAATGCGTTATGTTTGGAATTTCTTATTAACAGCATTGCATCAAAATCCTTCTAGTATGGATTTCCTTCCACTGGTGGGGAATTCGGATTTTGAAGCAGGGCAGGAGAAAGGAATATTTAATGTATTGAAAGATGATGGCACTTTGCAGGCGTTTGAAATTATACGGGGACATTTGCTGCCACGTCCATTAAATTTATTTGCGTACTCACAGGTGACACATTATGTCAAATCTATTCTTTCAGGTTGCTCTCAAGTTTACAGTTTATTACAGGAATTTTTTCAACCAATTACTCAGACTTGCATCTCAGTAGCCAATCTTCATAAGGTTTTAATGCAAATTATTCTTCCTAAAGACTTTACAGGGTTTGCACATAAGTGGTATTTGGATTCTAAATGTTCCATTCCCGGGGGGGGGGGGGGGGGGGGGGGGGATTTCTACATCTCATTCAACAGACATTATAGGGAATGTCAATTTAGGATAATTATGAGGGCTTATATGTCTCCCAGACAGGCACATTATGCTACTCTGGCTCATGCTCTCTGGTTTTGTCCAGCTATCCATAGATTTTGGTCACAGTTAATTCAATATTGGGAGCGTTTATTGCACAAAACAATTATAGCCACACCAAAGACAATTCTATTAGGTTGGATGGGGATGCGACAAGATGCTACACTTATTCAGAAAAAGCATCTATTTATTTATAAAGCAGCTGTAGTAGGGAAAAAATGCAGCTCCCAGTTTTTGGGCATAGAAAAATGCATTTCATAGTCTATTACTTATGGAAGCAAGAGATGCAGGGCAGACCCCAAAACGAAAGAAAAAATTCTGGTCCATTTGGGAGCCATATATTATGGCGCTGTCTCCGAGGATACGTAGTCTTCTCCTGAATCAAGTTTCCCTATAATATATTGAGAAGATGATAATTATTCTCATGTGACAGATTGGTAGGTAGTCCTTAAGGGGGTGTTAGCCACAGTGTATGGTTATAATCTGTTGTTGTTAAGGGGGGTCGTACTGTTGAAAGCTCTGATTAAAGAATAAGTGGGACTTCCTACGTATAAGAGAGGCCACTGTTTTTTTTTTGTGTAGTTAGGTTGGGTTAAAGAGGAGGGGAGGGGAGGGGAGGGGAGGGGGTGGGGGTAGATAGGGAGGTGGAGGTGGAGGTGGAGGGGTTGGGTGGGGGGGGGGAGATGTCAAGGGCACTGGTTAGAGTTTCCTGAATGGAATTGGAAGTTACTTAAACTTGAGACTTGGAATATCCAGGTCTATTCTTGTTACAATTTCTGCTAGTATAGTAATTTCATAACTGTGATTGTAATGTTATGGGGTGTTCTATGTTTCATAATCGGGCGATGTAACATCTTTTTCGTGTCATTAATAAAGAGTATTTACCATAAAGGTCACATTGAAGGGAGGGGAGAAAAATTGTAAAAACCTTGATGATACAATATATTATCTTGCTTCAGTTTGATGGGGTTTTTGATGTTCAATCTGTTGAATATTGCAATTTTTAGATGTGTTTTGACATGCTGGATCATCAATAAAATATTATTCAACTATTATTAAATAGGAGGAAATATTTTTTCACTGAATGAATAGTTAAGCTCTGGAACTCTTTACTGGTGGAGGTGGTAACAGCGGTTTGCGTATCTAGGTTTTAAAAAGGTTTGGACAAATTCCTGGAGGAAAAGTCCATAGTCTGCTATTGAGACAGACATGGGAAGCAACTGCTTGCCCTGAGATTTGTAGTCTATACTACAAATCTCAGGGCAAGCAGTTGCTTCCCATGTCTGTCACGATTTGGGTTTCTGCCAGGTACTTGTGACCTGGCTTGGCCACTGTTTGGAAAACAGGATACTGGGCAAGATGGACCATTGATCTAACCCAGTATGGCTATTTTATGTTCTTCAATACTTTTAAAACAAATAGGAGGAAATATTTTTTCACTCAACTAGTGGTTAAGCTCTGGAACTCTTTGCCTGAGGAGGTAGTGACAGCAGTTAGCATATCTGGGTTTTAAAAAGGTTTGGACAAATTCCTGGAGGAAAAGTCCATAGTCTGCTATTGAGACAGACAAAGGAAGCAACTAGAAGGAAGCAACTAGAAGGCGGGGTGGCATATGGAGGCAGTTCACTTCAAGTGATCACGCACAGCTAAAGCTGCGTCAGAAGAAAAGAAAGCAATGAAATAACAATCTTAGCAATCACTTCTTACCAACAAGCAGGAAGTGAGACTAAACAACAAACTAAACAGAAAAAAAAAATTCTACAGAAATGTAGATGGAAAGAGATGACCATAAATGCTCACATTCTAAGCAATAAAGTTCATGACTTTCAAGCCCTGATATTGGAGACAAACTTAGACATTGTTGCAATCACGGAGACATGGTTCAATGGATGCGAACATACCAGGCTATAATCTATTGAGGAAGGATAGAGATGGTCGTAAAGGTGGAGTAGCTCTGTATGTGAGAAATGATATAGTAGTGACTGAAATGACAGGGACCTGGGGAAAGGAAGAAGTAACATAGTAACATAGTAACATAGTAGATGACGGCAGAAAAAGACAAGCACGGTCCATCCAGTCTGCTCAACAAGATAACTCATATATGCTACTTTTGTGTATACCTTACCTTGATTTGTATCTGTCTTTTTCAGGGCACAGACCATATAAGTCTGCTCAGCACTAACCACCAGCCCCGCCTCTGCCATCCAATCTCCGCTTAGCTCCTAAGGATCCATTCTTTCCGAACAGGATTCCTTTATGTTTATCCCACGCATGTTTGAATTCCGTTACCGTTTTCATTTCCACCACCTCCCGCGGGAGGGCATTCAAGCATCCACCCCTCTCTCCGTGAAAAAATACTTCCTGACATTTTTCTTGAGTCTGCCCCCCCCCCCCCTTCAATCTCATTTCATGTCCTCTAGTTCTACCGCTTCCCATCTCCGGAAAAGGTTTGCGGATTAATACCTTTCAGATATTTGACCGTCTGTATCATATCACCCCTTTCCTCCATGGTTCAGGTCAGCAAGTCTCTCCTCATACGTCTTATAACGCAAACATCCCATATATTCTCATAGCTTTTCTTTGCACTGCTTCAATTCTTTTTACATCCTTAGCAATATATGGATCACCTTAAAAAGAGATGATAGAACCTATATCCACGTGGGTGTTGTCTATAGACCTCCAACACAATTGGAGGAACTAGATAAAGATCTGATCGCAGATATTCAAGTTTGCAAAGAAGAGAGAGGTGCTGTTGCTGGGAGATTTCAATCTGCCAGATGTAGATTGGAAGGTTCCATCTGCGGAATCGGAAAGAAGGAGAGAGATCAATGTGCTCTGCTCAGACAAATGGTGACGGAACCCACGAGGGAGGGAGCGACACTGGATCTGGTGCTCACAAATGGGATAGTTTGTCCAATGTCCGAGTGGGTGCCTACCTGGGTAGCAGTGAATATCAAACGATTTGTTTTGATATGACAGCTGAAGTGGAGGGCAGCCACTCAAAACTCAAAGTCCTGGATTTCAAGCGTGCTGACTTAGTAAATGAGGGAATACCTAGGAAGGAGCTGATGGACTGGGAGGATGAACGAGAAGTGGAAGGACAGTGGTCCAGGCTGAAAGAAGCTATAAATAGGGCCACAAACCTTTATGTAAGCAAGAGGAAAAGGAAACCGATATGGTTCTCCAAGCAAGTGGCTGAGAAAATAAAGGCTAAAGAGTTGGCGTTCCTGAAAACTCAAGAAGAGGAACACGGAGAGGAATACCCCATGAAACTGAAAAGAAGCCAAGAGAGAGATACGTCTGGCGAAAGCACAAGCGAAGAACAATGGCTGGAAAAGTAAGGAGGGGGTGACAAAAAATTTCTTCAGGGTATATTAGTGAAAGGAGGGAGACTAAAAATGGAATTGGGAAGACTGAAAGATGCTGCGAACTGCAATGTAAATAATGATGAAGAAACACAAATTTGGCTAAATAGATACTTTTATTCTGTTTTCACAGAAGAAAATCCTGGCGAAGGACCCAATTGACTGGCAAAAGTAATACGAGAATGGAGTGGATATAGCACCATTCACGGAAGAGAGTGTGTAGAACAACTTGAAAATCTAAAGGTGGACAAAGCCATGGGACCGGACCAGATCCACACCCAGGATATTGAGGGAGCTCAGAGAGGTTCTGGTAGGTCCTCTTAAATCCTTGGAGACGGGAGAGGTTCTGTGGGGGCTGGTGAACGGTGGATGTGGTCCCTCTTCACAAAAGTGGTGATAGGAAGCTGGAACACTACAGGCCAGTAAGCCTCACTTCAGTTATTGGAAAAGTAATGGAAGCGATGCTGAAGGAAAGGATAGTGAATTTCCTGGAAGGACAATAAGTGCAAGATCCGAGACAACATGGTTTTACCAAAGGTAAATCGTGCCAAACAAATCTCATTGACTTCTTTGACTGGGTGACCGGAGAATTGAATCAGGGACGTGCTACAGATGTAATCTACTTAGATTTCAGCAAACCTTTTGACACGGTTCCCCACAGGAGGCTCTTAAATAAACTTGACAGGCTGAAGATAGGATCCGACGTGGTGAACTGGATTAGGAACTGGTTGACGGACAGACACCAGAGGGTGGTGGTTAATGGCATTCACGCGGATGAGGGAAAGGTGAGTAGTGGAGTGCCTCAAGGATCAGTGCTGGGGCTGATTTTGTTCAATATATTTGTGAGTGACATTGCCAAAGGGTTACAAGGTAAAGTCTGCCTTTTTGCGGATGATACTAAAATTTGTAACAGAGTGGACACCAGGGAGGGAGTGGAAAACATGAAAAAGGATATGGGGAAGCTGGAAGAATGGTCTAAGGTTTGGCAATTAAAATTCAATGTGAAGAAATGCAAAGTGATGCACTTAGGGAGTAGAAATCCACGGGAGACGGACCCCCATGGATACCAGAATGTGGAGTTCCCCAAGGAACTCTCCAACTCTCTTCAACCTAATGATGATACCTTTAGCCAAACTTCTAGCCAATCAAAACCTCAACCCCTACATAAATGCAGATGATGTTACGATTTACATACCGTTCAAACAAGATCTAAACGAAATCACCAACGAGATCAACCAACGCCTCCAAATCATGCATTCCTGGGCGGATGCATTCCAGTTAAAACTCAACGCAGAAAAAAGCACAATGTCTTATACTCACCTCACAACACAACACAAACAAATACTCCACCATAACCACATCATACTGCTCTCTTCCCGTCTCACAAAATCTGAAAATTCTTGGAGTTACCATTGACCGAAACCTCACACTCGATACACATGGGAAGAATACAACGAAAAAGATGTTTCATTCAATGTGGAAACTCAAAAGAGTAAAACCTTTCTTTCCGATATGCATCTTCCGTACCCTGGTACAGTCGATAATAATAATTCATCTGGACTACTGCAAAGCACTATACGCGGGATGCAAAGAACAGTCTATCAAAAAACTCCAAACAGCCCAGAACACCGCCGCCAGATTCTATTTGGAAAAACCAATATGAAAGTTTAAAACCCCTAAGAGAGAACTTCACTGTCTCTCACTCAAGGAACGCATTGCGTTCAAGATCTGCACAATGGTACTCAAAATCATTCACGCAGACGCCCCAATCTACATGCTAAATCTCGTGGACCTGCCTCCCAGAAATGCCATAAGATCATCCCGCAAATTCCTCAACCTGCACTTCCCCAGCTGTAAAGGACTAAAATACAAGCTGATACACTCCACCACCTTCTCCTACATGAGCACGCAGTTGTGGAATGCATTACCTAAGGCCTTTAAAACTACTGACAAATTAATGAATTTTCGCAAATCCTTGAAGACACATCTCTTCAACAAGGCCTACAAAGAGAACCCATAGCCTTACAAAACTACCCCACGAATCCACCCAACTATGATAGCCCACCTAACACCTCCTTCTCTCTTCCCTCACTTAATCTTTGTTTACTACCAATTGTATTTTATACCCTGCAATGACTATGTCATAACAAAACTCTGTAAGCCACATTGAGCCTGCAAATAGGTGGAATAATGTGGGATACAAATGCAATAAATAAAATAAATAAATAAATAAATAAAATAGGATGCGGCCTGTAGGAAGTAGCAATTCCCCTGGCCTTACAGTGCTGGGATTCCTTTCACAATAGGTGTGAGGGCACAGAATACAAAAACTCTGCATTAGATGATACTAGCAGCCCATACCATTAGCCCTCTCACACAAAATAGTCCAGATACATGGAACAGGTCCCAATTGCTTGACACCTTGAAGTTCCAAATATATGATGGACAGAATAGAAGTAGGGAATTGGGTTGTGCCCTTGAACTACAAATCCCTGTAATCGTATAGATCTCTTCCAGATCTTTGTGTCTTATAGGACTTTTTCTATTGGCTTGCCTTTCTCTCTCCATAGTCTACAGCTTATCTCCTCTGTTAACTGAAACTGCCTATGCTGTATTCTGTTGTATGATCATTTCAAGCTACTGTGACTCTATCAAGATTTTACCATTAGCATGACTCTCAGCATGTTGTGGAATTACTCCAGCTTCTCTCTTGCATGGAGAGAGAGCTGGTGGAGAACAGTTTGCAAGACAAAACTCTTGTCCAGGACATCTGAACTGTAAAATATTTTTCCTTGCTTGATTACTGCATTAAAGAAGATTTTGGTTCAAGAATTCTGAATTTTCTCATAGAGTTGTTCTATACTCTGGTTTAAGCTGTATGCCAATCACACCCAGTGAGAGGGCAGAACACATAGTGAGGATGGGGGGAGGGGAGACGTTTGTCTGTACAGCAAGGTATGTTAGGTTAACACTTATTTCTTGCCCCTGGCTGGCTAGTAGTGTCTAGGTCCCCCCATACAGCCTCCTCATCAAGCATTAGAGGATTTAAGGAACTCAGAATTGCTGCTGGGTTGGGAGCTTTGCCTTGTCTTTCCTCCAGAGTTCACTCCGCTTACACTTCAGGTCCTCCACATTCCTAAATATTTGCTAAGTTCTCCACCCTTGAGAGCAAGATTACACTCACTTGTCCCATGCACACTCCACTCAGTCTTGTATAGACTATTTGTTAATCTTCGTGGCTCAATTATCATTGGTGGACTGGGCAGAGATCTGCCTGTATGAAATCTCAGACCATGTGTTAGTCTGGATGGAGCAGCAATTCAGTCTTGTTCAAAGAGGTCCACCTCATTGGAGATTTCCCTTGTGGTTATATCATGATGGGAGGTTTCAGGATTTCTTGTTGCTTAAATGGAAAGTGTATGAGCAGCAAAATGCTGAATTTGAGCAACAACTTAATTTTTATTGGAAGGCTGCAAATGCCATATTAAGATGTGAGTTAAAAAAAAAAAAAGTTAAGTAAAGCACCAGTATAAGAAATGGCAATGAAAATAGTGGAAGAGTTTAAAATATACAGGTAGCAAATGACCACTCCTATCTCTCTTTTAGGAAATCCATCAGCCTAATTGGCTGCAGTCAGAGAGAAAATGCTTTTCACAGATAAGCAAATTTACAGGAATCTCCCTCCCAAGAAACCGTAACACATCAGCGGGAGCAGTTTTTGCTTTTTATGACTACAAGCGCCCTAAAAAAAAAAAACAAATGAACAAAGAATCAACAGCTGTTTAAAAAAAAAAAAGTTGGTACTTACAACATAACCAGGGACAAAAAATTATAGATGAGCAAACTTTTTCCTTTTTAAATCCTTTATTTTGTTGTAGCAGTGTTAAACTAAGAGATATACAAGTTTAAAAAAAAAGTTAAGTAAAGCAACAGTAAAAGAAATAGTAATAAAAAATAGTGGCAGAGTTTTGTAGGATTATGAACACAGGCTAGCACCCCCAGAACAGGTCAAAAAAGGGCAGAGGCTGACACGCTACTCTGGAAGCTATCAGAGATTGAGAAGGCTTGTGATTTATTGGAGAACATGAGCCTGTGTAAACTCAGGAATTTATACCCTTAGAGGGCAAAGCAGGCCTTGGGAAATAAGAAGAATGTGATGTACCACTTAAGGGAAAATATATTGTGAGAACAGAGAATAGAATGAACTCTCAGGAAGATAAGTGCTGAAGTATGTGAAGCCTTGCTTAACACAAAAGGTATATAAACGATTGAACAAGAGCATTATGTAGGAGAGACAGAAGGCAGACCACATGTTTGTGTCCCCTCCTCTCCACATGAGAAACTAGCATTTTTAATTGTAAATTTCTCTTGGTGAAGAAATTAAAGAATTGCCTTTCTCATATGCTGGCCTTCCTAATCTTTTATGTTTCAATCATTTTTATTCAAAACTTAAGAAGAAAAGTTAACATCATCATGTATGAACATCTGATATTTTCCCCCCATGTGGCTAAACTAACACATAGTACTTCTACCCCAACAAATAGGACTTAACCTTCCCTCAGTTTCTTTTCCCCTCCCACCCCCCCTTTCCCTTGCTATGGCATCAAATGAACATAATAACGCAGGGTACAGGGCAATATCTAGAAGTTTAACAGTCTACTCCTGGCAGTTGGAGTCAGAGTATTCCAAAGGGAGTCCAAGTCTGTAATTCCCACCCTCTCTACCCGCAGTAATGTTATCATACGCACACGCCACTGCGATACTGTAGGGTAGTTGTATGTAAGCCATTCTGAGAGTATTGCTTGTTTAGCCACTACAATAGCTTTGTGTACAAAAGCGGTAAATCCTGATGGGACAGGGTGTATGAGAACAGGATGGCCCAGGAGCAGCACCGAGTCATACTTCCAGCCCGCCTTCCACATCTCAGAAACATATTGTACTAGCTCCTTCCAAAATCAGACTATGCCCTTGCAGGACCAAAACATGTGCCTGAGGGTGGCCCCTGGATCCCTGCATTTGAGGCTCTTCTGGGAGAAATGTAGAGTCGAAGAGCAAATTTGCATTGTAGCTCCTAGTGCTGCGTCATGTTCATTGTTTTGCGCATTGTAAGCACAAGGGACTTGAACTGAGGCAACGTAAGGGCCATGGGGATATCTCGTTTCCAGGCAGCCAGTAACTTGGCATAGTCTAGTTCGGTAACTGTGTCCTTGATGTGCCTGTGATGGAACGTGAGGGGCATTTTTTGCTGTGCCTCTAAAGAGAATGCTGTTGCCAACTCTTCCTGGACATCCTCCGCCAGCGCCTCCCAGGACAAGGAACATATATAATGCTTTGTCCAACATGTGAGGATTGAACACTGGCTGAGATATAGTATGACTGGAATTTACTGGTATTGCCACAGTACCTTTGGCTGTTCCGGTCGGGTGTGGGAGGCATAATGCTTTTTTTTTTGTTTGTTTTTAAAAAAAAATTTAATAGATAGCTTCTCCCTACTGGAGGAAGGGTAACCCACAAGGGTTCCCACTGTGCCATAAACCGCCAGCCCGGTAAGCCATCCATATCAGTGACTCCACATCTGTCTATTTGCATTTGTTTTATCAGTTGTGCTCGCCATACTTGCATGGGGGGGCTCCTCTTTGAGTCTCCAAACTTGTAATATGGTTGTAATGCCAAAATATACCGCTAGCCTAGCAAACGCTTTGAATCCTTCTGGGGGATCCGCCGAGAATGTAAAATTATTGAATAAGAACAGGGGATCCCAAATAAGCGTACCTACCTGTCTACCTCCCTCAACACCCTACACCAGAAGCGTTCTATATACCTGCAGCTCCAAAACATGTGTCCTAATGTGGCTGATATTCGCTTGCATTTGGGGCATGCCCCACTTGTCTGCAAACCCCGCCCGATGAGCCCGGTGTGTTCTTAATATCCTCTCTCTCTGTGGTATAGAAAGACGCCATGTGTATAGTGACTTTAGAAACGACCTGCAGACCTCAGCCGAGACCACACACCCAAGATCTCGGGACCACTCCTGAGCCACGCTGGCTTAGTCCAGCTCCACAACCATATCTTTTAGTTGTTGATGGTGAAATCTCAGTGGCACTGCGAGTTGGGCTCCCAAAGTGAAGTCCTCTGATAGGACTTCCACCACGTCCTCTGTTAAGTCTGTCCACTCTAGTGAGGCAACATAATGTTTTAGCTGGTAGTATGCAAAATTATTCCCTCCCGAAATCTTATATCTAAATTGACATTCTGTGTAAGAGACCATTTTTCCTTCTTCTGTCACTACATGCGCTAGATATATTATTCCTTGCTTAGCCCATTTGCTAAATACACTGCACCCCTGTCCCAGGGGAAATGCCGGGTTATTGCAGATAGACAGCCACGGTGACACACGTGCTGAAAAATTATGTCGCCTGGATATCATCGCCAAGTTTCCCTAAGGGCCCATAGCAGTGGGTGTATTTTAAAAACGTCTCCAGGTAAGGCCTCCCCTGTGTGTAAAATATCGTCAGTATATGCTAAAGCTCGCACCTCCTGCCCCCCCCTCCAGCGCCACCCCACTGATCTCTGGGGCAGTATTCAGGATCAGAAGCAGAGGTTCCAAGGTTAAATCGAACAGCAGCGGGGAAAGGGGACAGCCCTGCCTCGTTCCTCTGCCTATTGGAAAGCCCTGGGAAAGACCGCCATTCGCCATTACGTGTGCCTGCATATTGGTGTAGAGAGCCTGTATAGCTTACACCATCCCCCCCCCCCCCCCCCCCCCCCCTGGAATACCTACCCACTCCAGTATACAGAAAAGGAAATCCCATCCCACCCTATTGTCTAAACTGACAATTATCCCTGGGAGTTGTTGATACTTGCACTGGGCCATTGCTAACAGGGTTCTCCTTATATGTAATACCGAGTGCCTCTTGGGGTTGAAACCTACTTGCGCCGGACCAACGACACTGGGTAGGTATTTCATTAGCCACCCTGCCAGGACTTTTGCGAGTAGTTTGATGTCGACTTTTTGCAACCGTCTATTTAAGCTGGCTGCCATCTTTTTACGCCTCGCGGCCACATAGGCTATCAGGTCTCCCCGAAGAACCGCCTTCCCAGTGCACCAAAATAGTTGGTTGGACATATGTTCCCTGTTATGTAAGGTGAATTTCTCCCATTTCCCAATTAAAAATTTCTGGAAAGATTTATGTTTCGCTAGATAACTGGGGAATCTCCAGCGTCTGGCCGGTTGGAAGCTACTGGGAGCCTCCAGCTCAGCCCATACTGGCCCATGGTCTGAAATCTCTTCAATGTTGGATTCCGCAACACTGTGAAACAAAACATCTGACATTAATATATAGTCCAACCTACCCCAAGGCTCTAGATCTGTGCGAGTACTCTTGAGCCTCCGGGTGCAGATTCTGCCAAACATCTAACACAGAGAGAGATTTCCCGAATTCTTGTAATATTCTATGTTCTTTTCGAACCCCTAACTCCTGTGCAATCTATTTTGGGGTCCATCAACAGGTTTATGTCTCCCACTATAACTAAATGTTTATCTTGGTATGGGAGCAATTGCCTCATTAGCCCGGGGAAAAAAACGCTCTCCGGAGGAGTGGGCGCATATACATTAAGTAAGTAACCATAACTTGACCAGGAGATAGTGGCCACTAGGATCCTGAAAAACTTTCACCACTGAATATGCCAGTCCCTTACGAAAGCATATCGCTACTCCTCCTTTCCGCCCTCCGGAAGATGCGTAAACCACCTGCCCATCCCAGCCCTGTTGGAGTTTATCCAATTCCGAGTCAATCAATCTAGTTTCTTGTAAGCATGCAATATCTGTTTTTAGGTGCTTTAAGTGGGCCAGTATCTTTTTCCTCTTGATCGGGGTAGTAACTAGTTTACATTGAGCCATACCAGGGGCGGTAATAACCCATCAAAATTGCTTGCATGTTCCGTGGCCCCCGGGTCCCAGCCCTTTCCCATGAACCTTTCCATATTCCCTTCTGCATTGTAGCACTCCCCACCAGCACATGCTGCATATAATACAGGTTCCATGGTATAACAGCCCCGTTAGTACTGACCCTCAAACGTAGTTTTCCCCTTTTGAAACTCTGCCTCCTATGAAACCCCCAAGCTACCTGGCCCTCCCCCTCCCTCATCACCCCCTCCTCCCTCCCTGCCCGCTTTCCCCTTCCCTCTTTGCCCTCGATCTCGGACTTCTGGTGCCTGCGTGAGGCCCTATCTTGTCTGACCCCCAGTATGGCACCGGGCCCCTCCCGGACCCCTCCCCCCTGTGTGCTTGTGGATTGCATCATTCTCTACTCAAACCTCCAAATCATAAAACATAAGTGTCTATGAATGTGCAACCTTCCATACTACTTAACACTGAGTCCCCCCTGTTTGTACGATAACAACATTAACCACAACAGTGTCACCTTGACCTTGTGTCCACCACCTCTGTGCAGCATTGAAAATTTGTGGCCGCTTTCGGCTATTCCCTAGATTACTGTCTCTTTAGGCTGACCAACGGAAGTTTCAGGTCTCCTGAGCCTTCAAATCAAAGTCAATGAACCGCTGCGCCTCTTGCACCTCTTGGAAAGTGTGCCACTGGTTCTCATGTGAGAGGCAGGCATCTTCAGGATCGCCGGGTATATCAACATAAAACGAACCTTCTTAGAGGCTAGTGTGGAGCATAGTGGATGAAGCCAGCGTCTTTGCTCTTGCACTCCTGCCGAATAGTCCTGGAAAATCTTTATCGGTGACCCATCATACATCAAGGAGTCTCGCCTCTGTTGAATACCATGCAGGATTTCTTCCTTGTGTAGATAGTTGTGGACTTTTATAATAACAGTCCTTGGTCTCTGCATTCCCTGTTGCCAGCGACCCAACCTGTGCGCCCGCTCTATGCACAGCGTGGAAAATATAAAACAAGATTTTCAACAGCAAGTAACGGAGTTAAAACAAGAAGTGAAAACTTTGCAAGAATTTAAGTTAACAACAGTTAAAGATAGGTTATTTACCCACCGAAAAATAGAACAGATTGAAAATTTTCACCGTAGATTAACATTGCGTTTCTTAAATTTCCCAAAGTCCGTGGAGGTTAGTCCACTTGACGCATTCAAGAAATATTTATCTGAAATTTTGCATTATACTCCAGAAATGTTTCCTCCAATAGCCAAGATTTACTATATACAGCCAAAGAAATCAGACAATTTACAATCTGGTTCTGAGATAACTACATTACAAACTCAAAACAAAGATATTCTTAATTTGACTGATCTTCTAGAGACCTCTATGACTGCAGATTCGGAAAGATGGACTTTATTAGTATCCTTTGTGTTTGAGCAGGACTTGGAAGCGCTTAAACGATTATATTTCAGAAACGCAAATGTACTTTTCCTAGGTAAGAAGGTATGGATGTTCCCAGATGTAACTAAATCTACACAAGAGAGAAGGAAAGCTTTTCTTTCTCTTAGGGCTGAAACTTTAGCCTTGGGGGCATTCTTTTACCTTAATTATCCTTGTAAATGTGTGGTTAAGTACCTAGGGATAAAATATGTATTTTTCCAACCTGAACATCTTAGTGAATTTGTTAAAATTAAGAAATTGACTGCTGGTTAGTACCAATGCTGAGATAATATTTAGAATGGATTGATGTGTGCTAAGCTATATAGTGCTTTGTTTTGTTTTTCCTTTTAAAGACCTCTCCTGTTAAATTTCCTTTTTTTACGTGATCTTAGTTATTGTGGTCTAACAAGGATAATATAATTATTTTGAAGTTATTCTATTGTATAAAAATATGGTTCCGAATTACCTGTACAAGTTTGTATATGGCTTGTAAATAATTCTAAAAGCATAATAAAAATAAAAAAAAAATGTCTGATATATATTTGTCTGTTTAGCTGCAAGATTCTCGTCATGTTTATTATGCTAGGTCCTATGTCACTATTGCTGGATTAGGTGTTTTAAAACAGGTATACTTAAAAGTGTGCGTGTAAATAAGTTTGAAGCCATCTGCTGTAAGTATTGCTATGTTTGTTTATTTAGATTTTGAAGAGGGAAGTTAATTTTTAATTCTCAACTAATTTCACTGAGAGTAGGAAATGGATAGTACATTTAAAATTGTGTGTACCAGTAATTATTAGAAAAATAACTTGTAGATGATTCGTGGAAGAGGGAGCATGTGCTGGAGAGTTTCTTGTACAGATCGGAGAGCTATGTCTTTTTGAACATTCGTTCCTTGCTTCCTGACAGAGGGTGTCTGGATTGCAGGCAGTGATTGTTTCTTTCTTTTGCTGTCCTTTATGCGTGTGTATGGGTGTGAGTGAGGTTTTATTTATTATTTATTTATTTATTGCATTTGTACCCCACATTTTCCCACCTTTTTGCGGGTTCAGTGTGGCTTACAATACGTTATGAAAACTGGAAGTACATTTTGTTACAGCTCAGTTATGGATTACATTATGAAGCGTTATGAGAGACAAGTTTTGTAACAAGGAATATAACAATGGAAAAGGTCATTGAGACATTGGAAGGAAAGAACGGGAAACTAAAAGGGGCGATACATTGGAGGGAACCAGCGGGAAACAGGAGGGGCGGTATATAATAACAGGCAAGCATTTGGTATACATTTTCTGTGAGTAAGGTATGAGTGTGGTAAGTTTGCGGGAGATGAGAAGGTGAGGTAGGGGATGGGAATTCAGAGTGGCTGTAGTGATGCATTGTTGAACAGAGAGTGCGGTTTTATGTGTTTTGGTTCTTTCCGTAAATTTCCTCAAAGAGGTGGGTCTTCAGTAGTTTGCAGAAGGTTTTTTGCTCGTGGATCGTTTTCAGGTTGCGTGGCAATGAATTCCAGTACTGCGTGCTCATGTAGGAAAAGGTTGACGCGTGCAGTGTTTTGTATTTCAAGCCCTTGCAATTAGGGAAGTGGAGGTTGAGGAAAGTTCGGGATGATCTTTTGGCGTTTCTTGGTGGTAAGTCTATTAAATCCGACATGTAGGCTGGGGCTTCACCGTGAATGATTTTATGGAATAATGTGCATACTTTAAAGGTAATGCGTTCTTTAAGTGGGAACCAGTGTAGCTTCTCTCGTAAGGGTTTTGCACTTTCATATTTTGGTTTTCCTAAGATGAGTCTGGCTGCTGTATTCTGGGCTGTTTGGAGTTTTCTCAGTATTTGCTTTTTGCAACCTGCATATAGTGAGTTGCAGTAATCCAGATGGCTGAGAACGAGGGATTGCACCAGGCTACGAAAGACGGATCTTGGGAAGAATTGTCTTATTCTTTTCAGTTTCCACATGCAGTAGAACATCTTTTTGGTTGTGTTGTTTGCCTGAGTTTCGAGTGTTAGGTGGCGGTCAATAGTGACTCCAAGGATTTTTAACATTTCTGAGATTGGAAGGTTTAGTGTTGGTGTGTTTAAAGCGGTGAATTCTTTCGTGTTGTATTGGGACGTGAGTATCAGGCATTGAGTTTTTTCTGCATTTAGTTTCAAGCGAAAAGCATCTGACCAGGTGTTCATGATGTGTAGACTTAGGTTGATTTCATTGGAGATTTCTTTAATGTCTTTTTTGAAAGGGATGTATATAGTTACATCATCGGCGTAAATATATGGGTTGAGGTTGTGGTTCGATAGGAGTTTCGCCAGGGGGATCATCATTAGGTTGAAAATGGTTGGTGAGAGGGGTGATCCTTGTGGTACTCCACATTCGGGTGTCCAAGCAGCAGACGTGGTTGAATTTGATGTGACTTGGTATGATCGTTGAGTTAGGAACCCCTTGAACCAGTTTAGGACATTTCCTCCAATACCAAAGTATTCAAGTATGTGTAATAGGATTCCGTGGTCGACCATGTCGAAGGCACTTGACATGTCGAATTGTAGGAGGAGTATATTGTTGCCGGTTGCAATCATTTGTTTAAATTTAGTCATGAGGGTAATCAATACTGTTTCTGTGCTGTGATTCAACCGGAATCCTGATTGGGCATCATGCAGTATTGAGTGTTTGTTTAGATAATCTGTGAGTTGTTTAGTTACCATTCCTTCGGTTATTTTGGTTGTTAGTGGTATGGATGCTACTGGTCTGTAGTTGGTTAATTCGCTTGCGTTTTTCTTTGTGTCTTTAGGTATTGGGGTGAATAAAATTTTTCCTTTTTCTTTAGGGAAAAGTCCGTTTTGTAGCATAAAGTTTACGTGGTTCGTTAGGTCTATTATGAATTGTAGAGGAGCTGATTTCATAAGGTTGTTTGGGCATATGTCTAGTTTGCAGTGGGATTTGGCGTATCTTTTTAGAGTTTCCGAGATGAGATCTTCTGATATTAACTCGAAGTCGGTCCAGGTTCTGTCTGCTGGGTATGTTCCGGCTTCTGGGTCTAGGCAGTCTAGAAGTGTGACGTATTCGATAGGGCTGGTGGGTATTTTAAGTCGTAGTTGTATGATTTTCTCTTTGAAGTATTTCGCAAGGTTGTCAACATCTGGTATGTCTTTGCTGTTGTTTGTAACTGGTGTGGTGTCTAGAAGTTTGTTCACAAGGTAGAAGAGTTTATGTGTGTCATTGTAGTTTGGTCCTATTATTGTTTTGTAGTGTGATCTTTTAGTCTGTCTTATGGTGTATTTGTATTTCCTCCGAAGTAGTTTCCAGGCATTTAGTGTTTGTTCATCTCTCTTTTTGTTCCATGCGCGTTCTAGTTTCCTGACTTGTGTTTTAAGTTTTTTCAGCTCTTCGTTGAACCATGGATTTGCTTTTTTCCTGTGTGATGTTCTAGTTTGGATTGGGGCGATTTTGTCTAATGTTGTTTTGCATAGATCGTCCCATTCTTGGAGGAATTGGATGGTGCTAGCACTTTTTGTCCATTCGTTCTGGTAGATCTGTTGCCAGAATGTTGTGGGGTCTATTTTTCCTCTCGTGGTGTATGTTGTTCGCTCATGTTTATTGATTGTGTTTATGTGTGTTTTTCGCCAGTAGAGAGAGACAGTTGCTTTATGGTGGTCTGACCATAGTGTGGGTGTCCATCTAGTGTCTGTAAGTATGATAGTTTGGTCCGGGTCAAATTTGTGTGTTATTATGTCTAGTGTGTGTCCTTTTTTGTGTGTTGGTTGCGTGTATGGTGCGTGTAGATCCCATATTTTTAGGAATTCTTTGCATTCTCGTGTGCTTGTTGAGGTGTCGTCTTCAAGGTGTAGGTTGATGTCTCCTATTATAAGGATGTTTGTTCGAGATGAAGTCCATGAGTTGTGTTTGGGAGTCTTGCCATTTTCCCGGTGGTCTATAGAATAGGATTGCATTAAGGTGTCCTATTAGGTTTGGATGATTAATTCTTGTCGAGGCGAGTTCAAGTTGTGGTGAGGTAGATTCACCCGTGGTTGTGATGGTGAATTCCTGTTTGTAAATTATAGCTATTCCGCCTCCTCTTTTTCCATTTCTTATCCAGTGGGTGATTTTGTATTCTGGTGGGCATGTTTCTAGGATGGCGGGGTCTGTGGGGCTCTGGAACCAGGTTTCTGTGATGAATAGAAGGTCTAACTTATCTGTGGTGATCCAGTCTAGTATATCTACTGAGTTGCTTACTGCTGATCTTGCATTGATGTATCCTAATTGGATTGAGCGGTGTAGTTCTGTGGGGTGGTTCATTGTGTTTATTTTTATTAGTTGTCTGTTTCTTCGGTGGCTGTATTTATTGTTGCTGTTACTTTCCTCTTTTTGTTGGTGGTATTCATTTTCAGAGATTTTTCCTTTTGGTTGGTTGTAGTGTCTTTGGTTTGGTGAGTTGTTATTAGGTTGGTGTGTTATGGGTGGGTTGTAATGGATGTTCTTTAGAGTGGGCATTGTGTGTATGTGAGTGCTGTGTGATTTGTGAGCTGTGGGGTTATTGTTGTCTTGGTTGTGGATTGTGTTTACATGTGAGAGTAGGGTGAGACAGTGAATGATTAAAAGTGTTATACTGGTGTTCATCTCTGTGTTTAAGACTCTGTGGCAACCATTCAAGTGAATTACATTTAAAGCGAGGTAGGCTTACAGTTGCTTTTAAGCTTATCAATATTTCACACTGATCAAGTGAGATAATTGCATTTAAGTTAAGCTATTCGCAGTGCAAGTACAAAGCTATATAAATTGCATTTAAATTAAGCAGTTAGCAGTGCAAGTACAAAGCTATATAAATTGCATTTAAATTAAGCAGTTAGCAGTGCAAGTACAAAGCTATATAGATTGCATTTAAATTAAGCTGTTAGCAGTGCAAGTGTTGAGCTATTTCTTTAGCTTGTCTTTAAAGCGAAGCAAGGCACTTACATTAGAGCTTTCAATTTAAGCAAACAAAGCAAAGAATAGACTTTAAGTTAAGTTAGAAGCAGTACATGCAATTAAAGCAAGCTAAGCAGCAGTTATTTTAGTTATTACGTGCTGTGTTGGTGATCGTGGTGCTCTTTGCCCGTTTACTTTGATCGTCTTCCCGCCGTGCTGGTCTCAACTTTCTCCGTTGTCCGTTGCCAGATCTCCTCGCTTCTTTGCAAGTTCAGGTGATTGGGCAGTGATTAGGGAGCGGCGTTTGTTTCTGTGGCGTTCAGCGCTGGATGAATTTGTGCGAGACGGTGCAGTGCGGGTGTAGATCGAGGGAAGAGGCGGTGTGGTCGGCGTGATCCCGGTCTTGGCTCCAGCACCAGCGCCCGTCTTCCACGTGGCTTCGGTGCTTCCGGGTCTCCGTGTTTAGACTTTGTTCGTCTTTCGTGGGACGGTTCAGTTTGTACTTTCTTTCAGGGAGGTGTCAGCTGTCTGTGTATTTGGTCATGTTCTTTTTGTTGATTGCCTTTTTTTTTTAAGTTAAGTGACAGAAACTTCACTTTGTTTGAGAGCACTAACTTTTAGCGTTATAAGAGATTCCTCAACTTTGTTGTACAGAGATTTTTTTCTTTAAGATAAACTATTTTTTTGTATTGTTTTTTTTGTTGTTTTCTTTAAGCTCTGCACATTTGTTTTGCTCATCAGTTGTGTCCTGTGTTGAACTTTCTCTGGGACAGTGCCCTTGTTTCCATTCTGATTTTTTCTCACTCAAATTGCATTTTATATTTAAATTACATTAAATTTGTTTTCCTTTTCCAGTATGTGGAACTTAGATTCCCACTGCTTTGTGTTTCAGGGCCCATTTCACAATGCAGAGGAGGAATGTGATTTAGATTTACCATACACTACAGGATTTGTATTTTTTTACTGCCATTAATTCTTCTTTTTTTTTTAACACATTTTTTTTTTCCTGCTTAGAGGAAATATTTTCTGAGAGTATAGATGAATTATCTCTTTTGTCTGGAATGAATGGTTTGTTAGCAACATTCCCTTTGTAAATAGCTTTCTGTCCCTTCTTTGTGTGAGCTCTGAGATCCCGCCGCAGTACTGATAAGGCTTCAATTGCCTGTTCTTAGCCTGAAACAGTTAATTGCTGGCCTGGCATTATTTTTGCCCCATCAAAGGAAAAAAAGCCCCACACCCAGTCACAGACCAGTTTCATTTTATGGTTTTATTTATTTGACTTAAATCTCATCAATGTTTTCTTTTGTATATAATTCTATTTCAATGTTTTATTTATATGTATTCTAGATAGCAATTTTGATTTTGTTTACCTGCTAGGCTTGCTAAGAATTCTACAGTTTTACTTTCAGGATGTTTAAGCTACTAAGAACTTTATGGTACTTTTATCCTGCTTCTTTTTATGAAACATGTACATGTGAAAAATGACATAGCTAGACCAGTAGAATATAAAGACATATTTTATTTTAATTATTTCAATGCATTCCACCGAGATTTCTGATCAGCTGAAGAGATACAGAATCTCAGTGGAGCATTTACACAGTACTAGCTATCTCATATACTTCTAGCATGTGCCTAGTGCTGTATTTCAGTAGCGTGATCTAATATCATAGGGCTTGTTTTTAATAGCCCTATGATAAAGATTTAAAATTATGTTTTGAGTTGAATGGAGAAACCTTATGCAGAAGTTGGAAGTAATTTCCCAATTAGTTTTGGCATACTTTTATGTACAGGAATGTTTGGACAAATGAGAATGTCTATTTGTAATGAGCTGAAAATATGCAAGTTGGAAGGAGGGCATGATGGTATAACAGTATGTATAGAAAAGATATTGCAAGTTAGCTAGAAAGAAAGAACCCAGCCACACCTCCTAAAGGGAGGCTGGGCACAACCGGGCCGATGGCCTGCGACGGGGGGGAGGGAGGGGGGAGGCAGGAGGAGGGTGCAGGGAGGATAGAAAGGTAGAGATAGGCAGGCAAAGGGTAAGGGAAGGGGAGGGGAGGGGCGGAGAGAAAAGAAAAGTTAAAGGAAGGGAAGGAAAGGGGAATTTCCTTTCCATTCGGGACAGCAAGGAGAGAGCAGCGTTCTTACCTTGATCCATTCGGAGAGTACAGCTGTATTCCTTCTGATCCCCCGTCGCCGCGTGGGTAGACAAGGTCGAGGCAGGCAGGGAGCAGCGCAAGCGTGCCTGGGAAAAACCCGTGGTCGCTCCTCTAGGCGGGCAACGAGTACCGACATCGCGATTCGCGACGTGGTGAGCGGTATGTTAGAAAATTATAAATGTATTGGATAAGGGCAATGGCCGTCGGAGGGCGCGGCGGCTGAGGGGATTGCTGGGGTGCACGGGGCGCAGCGGATCGCGAGGGGTAGGAGATGCAAAAAACAAAAAAAAAACCAAAAGAAATATAACAAAGGAGGGGGTTTTCCGCATCGGGGTGCGGCGTGTGTATGGTGCATGGCGCTCCCAGGAAAGAGACGGGCGAGCAGCGGTGGGAGCAGGGGATACAGATTTTGCCAGCGCGCGATCGACGGTGTGGTCTCGCGAGCGCGCGATCGGCGGTGTGGTCTGGCTCTCGCCGCCCGGGTTGTGCTCCGGAGAGGGCTCCACATGTTAGGGGGGAGCGGAGGACAGAGGTGGTGAGCGAGGGCACGGCAGTTGCAGGGCGAGCAGCAATTTCTACAGCCTAGCTCAGGCTAAGGCTGCCATGGGCTAAAGCGGCGCGTCCCGAAGGTGTGGGGTGAGCTGGGAGCAAGCAGGAGGATTCAAAAAAAAAAAAAAAGAGAGAGAAAAAACGTGGTGGCAGCCATTTTGGCTGGGGGGAGCCTGGGCTCTCTGCTCCACGCGGTACACAGCATGTTTTTCCCAGTTAGCAATTTATATGGGAGGTGGTAGTAGCGCGAAGCAGACACTAGAGGGCGGTGGTACACTATTAATGGGGATTTAGAATACTCTAAGCATGTGTGGCGATTCCACCACTAGAGGGCAGCAGCACTTTACAAAGTGGGATGGAAGGCAGGCAGAGGATTTTTACCTCATAACAGTAGGAATTTTGTCAGACTGGTGTGGCAGACACGCAGCAGAGCAGGATTCACAACGAGAGGGCATTAAAATAAACATAAAAAAAAAAAATAATAATAATAATATGTATATAAAATTTGTTTGTTGACTTTTAGTTAGTCTTTTGCAGAGCAAATATGCCATCACAACGCGCCAAGAAGCAAGGGGCAGCGAGGAAAGCCGCCACGAAGGCAGCATCGCACAAGAAGAGCAAGGCTATCCAGGAGCGAGATGGAGAGGCGAGCCGAGCAATGCCGCGACGGAGCAGTCGATCAGGAACTACGCAGCAGGCAACACAAGCACAACCAGCAACAGACATGGATGCTTTGATGGTCGAGCTCAGAAGGCAGATAGAACAGCATGGCGTGTCCACGGTTACGCAGCAATTGAGGGACATGGGAGTACCGGAGTCGACTGAGGACAGAGCTGATATGGAGCGGGCATCGCAGCTGCAAGATTCCAGGCACGGACACCAGCACAGATGGCGGCGATTCAGAATGCCCCGCAAATTCCTGCAGGGGGTAAGTCGCTGGACAGCGCCGTACTACACATGGCACAGAGCCAACACACGGCCTTCTTACAGGTCATTAGAAACGCTGTACAAGATTATGAGGCAGCACTGGTCGTTCCTGCGGCAACAGTGCAGAGTGGACAAGCAGGTGCCCTGGGTGCCACAGAGTCTGGGGCGCGGCAGGGCAGGCACCCAGCGATGGGTAGCGCGCCGAGCGCCGCCGAGTCTGGGGCACAGTCCATAGTCACACATGAAGGGGTAGGCCAAGTATTCAATCCTAGCAGTGACGCTTTATGTGGGGTCTTTACCCTTTCCACTTGTGTTCCCAAGGCTATGAAAGAGAAAATTTGGAGGAATGAGTTCATAGACATTTTTTCTCTGTTGCTACGGGATACCGACGAGGAAAATAGCCTTGGGAAGGACAGCCTTATCCCGCCATGGGAGCGGGAAAGAAAGCCAAGAATTTATAAATCCATTAGCAATTGGTTATCGGCTTTTCACATATTTATGACGGTTATAATTGAGAGGGAGCCAGAATTGGGGCCATACTTAGTACGATATATGGATACCATTAACAGAGCACATAAGCGCTATGGGGGTTGGGCTTGGCTCAATTATGATATTAAATTTCGTAAGAGTATGGCAGAAAACCCCGCTATCTCATGGAAACACAGGGTATTTGACTTGTGGATGGATGAGATGGCAGTCAATAGACCTTTTGCACAAGACAAGGGCTTCAATATGGCCGATAGCACAGGGAATCGGCAGGGGCAGTCCTTTCAGGCATTTCCATCAGGGCAGCGCCAATATAGCGGTCAGGCAGGAAAAAGAATATGCAGGCAATTTAATAGTGGGATGTGTACGTGGCATCCCTGTAAATTCAGGCATGCTTGCACAAACTGTGGGGGAGGCCACCCAGCGACATACTGCAGGAGCACAAGAAATAGGAGACAACAGAACTCCCAGTCAGGACACGGGTCAGATGCAAATGGCACCATCCCCCATCAGGCTTGAGGCCATGGAGTGGTGGTTATCACACTACCCGGATAAGGCCAGTGCGCAAGCCATAGCTTCAGGTTTCAGTTCAGGTTACGTAATTCCCTATAGAGGTCCCAAGCCCATGTCCATCACGTGCCCGAAGAATGCAGCCTCCATTAACACGCATTCACAGGTAGCGGAAGAAAAGATAGCTAAAGAATTGTCGCTGGGTAGAATGGCGGGCCCGTTTACGGACCCGCCATTCTCGCCCATGATAATATCTCCAATAGGGATAATTCCGAAAAAAGAGCAGGGAAAGTTCCGCCTGATCCAAAATCTCTCTTATCCGCTAGGCGCCTCTGTCAATGACTATTTGGACCCTGATAGCTGTACGGTTCATTATGCGTCAGTAGATAAAGCTATTCAAATAGTCAGGCAGCGGGGAAGGCAGGCACACTTAGCAAAAGCCGATGTCGAGTCTGCTTTCCGCTTGCTGCCAGTGCATCCAGAGTCCTTCCATTTGCTGGGCTTTACTTTTAAAGGCCGCTTCTACTTTGATAAGTGCATACCGATGGGTTGTTCAATATCTTGCGCGTATTTTGAGCAGTTCAGCTCATTTGTACACTGGGTAATAGAGCAGATAGCCACAGAGGGAGCGGTGGTGCACTACTTGGATGATTTCCTGTTCTGCGGCACGGATGCGCAGGAATGCGCTGCCGTGTTGCAGGTTTTTATGCAGGTAGCGCAGAAATTTGGCATCCCTTTAGCGGCAGATAAGACAGTGGGCCCAGTGCAGGTAATTACATTCCTAGGGATTGAGCTCGACGTTAGAGAACAGTGCTCTAGATTGCCGATAGACAAAATTGTTAAGCTGACTGACGCAGTTAATGCTATGATGCAGGCCAATAAAGCAACATTGAGGCAGTTTCAGGAGCTTTTAGGGCTATTATGTTTCGCCACAAGGGTGATGCCCATGGGGCGTATATTCGCTAGAAAGCTGGCCTTAGCGACCGCCGGAGTATCACGGCCGTATCATCACATAAGAGTAACAAAAGCCATTAAGCAGGATCTAGAAGTCTGGAGGCGCTTTTTAGTAAATTTCAACGGGATTTCATTTTGGCATGATGCCCCCATCCAAGCAGACGCGTTACAGTTCTTCACAGATGCAGCAGGGGGGGAAGGTTTCGGCATTTACTTCCAAGGGGCATGGTGTGCGGCGCGATGGCCAGAAGCTTGGGTGGCAGCAGGGACCACTCGCGATATCACATTCTTAGAACTGTTCCCGATAATGGCGGCTTTCCACATTTGGGGACACGAGTTAGCGGACAGGGCGATTATTTTTCATTCCGATAATATGGCGGTAGTGCACGCCATAAATGGCCTGTCCGCGCACACAATCCCTACCATTAATCTGATTCGGGAGATAGTTCTGCAGTGTTTGGTACATAATGTGGCCATAAAAGCAAAACACATTGCGGGTAAGGAGAATGTACTAGCTGACGCTCTCTCTCGTTTCAAGTTCGCCGACTTCAGATCCCGGGCTCCCGGTGCGGAACCGTTCCAGACCCCGATCCCAGACAGTGTATGGAGTTTTGGACCGCGGACGTCTGGGAATTGATTCTGCAATCCTTGTCAGATGCCACGCGGAGGAGGTACATGGCGGCATTGCGGTCCTATGCTAAGCAGCTGAACGAGATCGGACGCGCTGATTTCTTCACGTCCTCAGCAGTAGTGCAATTTGTCATGGCATCACGCAAACAAGGGCTCAGTAGAACACATGTACTAGTCACTCTAGCTAGCATCGCATTCTTTACCAAGGCAATGGGAATAGCTAACCCAACAAAGCATTTCGCAATAACCCAGATGATGAGAGGTTGGCACAGGACAGTAGGGAAGACAGCCGATAGAAGGCAACCAATTTTACATCATCAACTGGTCAGTCTTTTTGCTGCTTTAGAGGCGATTTGCGCCAGTGCCCCGGAGGTCCGCTTGTTCAGATGTACTTTTGCGCTGGCTTTCCATGGTGCCTTGCGCGTCAGCGAGGTAGTAGCAAGATCAAAGAGTGCCAGCCCGGAGATCGGTCTCCTTCTGCGTGATGTCACCATCACGGATTCAAACGTTGAGTTGCTGATACGCAAATCCAAGACCGATCAGCGGGCGCAGGGGACCCGCATCCGGCTGGGCCGGAAGAGCCAAGATATAACATGTCCAGTATTGAATTTGAGGGTATACTTAGCAGATAGGCCCAGGGGGGAGGGTTGGCTGCTGGTTCACGCAGATATGACACCGCTGACCCGCTTTCAATTCACAGCCATCTTGAAGCGGTGTGTGCAATGGGCAGGCATGCCAACGGATGTCATTAAGACACACTCATTCCGGATTGGGGCAGCCACCGAAGCAGCAGCTGGCGGCATGCATCCGGAGGGCATCAGGCAGCTGGGGCGGTGGAGGTCAGACGTATATAAGCGTTACGTTCGGCCCGCGCAGATGGTGCAACCGAGGCAGCTGTTCTGATGCGCTTGAAGTGGCACTGTGTAGGTATAGTCGGTATGCACATGTTAATGTTTTTAAAGTTTTTGGCTAACGTATCATTCTCCCCTGTGCGTTGCAGGTCACCAGGGAGAGCCACGGCAGATTTGGATATGCGGTCACTCCTATGTACACTGGGCGCATAAGAGGGCGGCAGCAAGACCCGCTGGACTGAATCTGGGTTTTAACACTAATAAGATAGCGATAACTTGGCTGGGTAAAAGGGGAATGTGCTGGGCGCAGCTCATCCCAACCGTGCTGTGGACGTTAAGGTCCATCGGGCAGCCTGACGTGCTCATTGTGCATTTAGGAGGCAACGATCTGGCCATGGTTAATAGTGTGCTGCTATGGAAAAATATGCAGCAAGACCTAGCGAAGTTGGCAGGCTGGTTCCCACGGTTGCGTTTGGGCTGGTCCAGCATCATTCCACGGAGGGTATGGAGAGAGGAAAGATCACACAAGGCAGTGGATAGGGTGCGAAAGAAAATTAATATTGGGATGGCTAAGTTTATGATATCAATTAAAGGGCATACGATAACGCACGAATTGATCAAAGAGTCATGTGCAGGATTATACAGGGCAGATGGAGTACACTTGTCAGACATAGGGCTCGATATATTTAATTCTGACTTACAGGGTTATATCGAGGCGCTTATGTTCTGAGCAGGTCGCAGTCAGGAACAATGGGGGACCACGGCGAACGAGGTGTCGTGGCCGTGGTCAGTGGCGGTAAGAGGAGAGGTTGACGCAATGACACCAGGGGGTACACAGCAACATACCAGTAACACTACTAACTGAGATGCTGATTACAGGGGCAGAAAGACCTCTTGCAAAGTGATAAGCATAAGCAACAGTACGGCTGCATAGTGGCAGCAGCAAAATCTGGACAGCGTGTCTCCTGGCTTAGGCGGCCGGGGGGCCAGAACGCTGTTTTGGATAGTATGGCTGGGCATCCTTAAGCGGGATGCGCCAGGAGTCTACGGGTGCTGGTAATTGGCACAGGGAACCCACAGGCTGCTTGGGCGGCAACCTGTGGGGCATACTAAGCATTTGCGAGACCCGAAGCTGTGTACCCCCAAGTTATTAATTGATGATAAATGTTAGTTATGTGGTTATGACAATAATTATGTTATAATATGTTATAATGTTGTTTTGAATTGTAATGTAAAACGTTCCTGGCTGCGGCCAAAAATAAATCCAACATTCTTTAAGATGCGTTTTGGTGTAGTGTTTGCGAGTGAGGCGGAGCAAGTGCCGAGTGCACGAGTTGAGAACCCAGCCACACCTCCTAAAGGGAGGCTGGGCACAACCGGGCCGATGGCCTGCGACGGGGGGGAGGGAGGGGGGAGGCAGGAGGAGGGTGCAGGGAGGATAGAAAGGTAGAGATAGGCAGGCAAAGGGTTAAAGCAGGGAAGGGGAGGGGAGGGGCGGAGAGAAAAGAAAAGTTAAAGGAAGGGAAGGAAAGGGGAATTTCCTTTCCATTTGGGACAGCAAGGAGAGAGCAGCGTTCTCCCACCCACCCGCCCAGTCAGAAGGCACTAATTGTCGCAGCAGGCGGTAAGAGGAGAGGTTGACGCAATGACACCAGGGGGTACACAGCAACATACCAGTAACACTACTAACTGAGATGCTGATTACAGGGGCAGAAAGACCTCTTGCAAAGTGATAAGCATAAGCAACAGTACGGCTGCATAGTGGCAGCAGCAAAATCTGGACAGCGTGTCTCCTGGCTTAGGCGGCCGGGGGGCCAGAACGCTGTTTTGGATAGTATGGCTGGGCATCCTTAAGGGGGATGCGCCAGGAGTCTACGGGTGCTGGTAATTGGCACAGGGAACCCACAGGCTGCTTGGGCGGCAACCTGTGGGGCATACTAAGCATTTGCGAGACCCAAAGCTGTGTACCCCCAAGTTATTAATTGATGATAAATGTTAGTTATGTGGTTATGACAATAATTATGTTATAATATGTTATAATGTTGTTTTGAATTGTAATGTAAAACGTTCCTGGCTGCGGCCAAAAATAAATCCAACATTCTTTAAGATGCGTTTTGGTGTAGTGTTTGCGAGTGAGGCGGAGCAAGTGCCGAGTGCACGAGTTGTGAGCAACATGAATATATATATATATATATATATATATATATATATATATATATATATATATATATATATGGAAGTCTTTTGAACAGGGATATGCATATGAATTATGATATATTTAGTTAAGACCAGAATAGCAATTGATTTTATTCTATATTAACTATATCCAGAATTGCATTGAGTATAGAACCTGAAACCAGCATTGAGCTAGTGGCATTTTTGTTAAGGAACTGGGCAGATATTATATACATTGCTCTGTTTAATTGTTTTCATTCAAAGTCCCCTTATTTACTTTTAGTTGGATTCATTTGTGTGCTTTAAAGACATACTCCATCTATTGGGTGAATTGTTAAACTCTAGCATTTAAACTGTTGGTTTGACTTGATGGAATATTACATGTTTTGTATAATCTTGCATTTATTAACTTACATTTTGAGTTATGATGATTTCTTTCTTTGATTCTCTTCTTCTGACTCTAAGTCCTTTCTGCTTGCTAGGTGTAAACTCATATATTAACACAATTAGTTTTAATATTATTAAAACAATCGATTGTTTAATGTTTGATAATGCTTCTGTTCGCATAATAAGATTTTTTTTATTATATCCTACATATACCTTGAACTGTGCAACAAATTAAATCTGAGAACATCCTTAAGTTAATGACATGTTCCTCATGAATTAGACTATTTACCTTCCTGGACACCATGTGGCCCTCTAAATGGAACTCTTCTAGATGCAACATGATGCCTGCCTGTGTGAGCCTCCCCACGGCATAATCCCTACACTGCACTATCACTTTCTAATCACATTCTGTAATGCATTTTACAGGAACTGCCATAGAGAAGGGGGGATGGTACAGCAAATAGTAAGGCCTTGAAAAAAGGAGTACACCGCAAACATTATACCCATAAAACTTGGAAGGATCCTGTTTATGTTAGACCTTTCCAAATTGAGGCCCTGTCAGCCACAGCAGCAAACTGACAACCAGTTTCCTTCACAGACATCTTTGCCTCATGCAGCTTCCAACCCTGAAACAACAGTGCCTGGAGCCACAGGCTCTTTACTATCTGGGGACTACTGTTTGCGAGCATAGCTGTGTTCGCGCTGGTATTAATACTGTTAGAAAAACATTGTATTATCTGTTGTTATTTTCTCTGTTTATGATTAGGGCTTCACTGTTATAGGATTCCATCTATTGGCTTTTTATTATTCATACTTTTACATCTATCAGCACATGTCTTCAATCTCCAGGACTTTTTATTTTGGCAATAATAACTTAGATTCTCCAAGGACAAGCAGGCTGCTTGTTCTCATACTTGGGTCAACGTCCACATCGGCTCAGGGTCAGAAGTTTTGCTAGAAAAATCTCAAAACTCTTCCAGAGCCTTCTGACGCGCAAGTGGTGCACACTGCACATGCGTGGACCGGTTTCCCGCCCGTTACATGAGTAAGGATCACAGTTTCCTTTTCTCCGTGTCTGAGGTGACACGGTTTTTTTTGCTCTTGGCCCAGGATCTTCCGAGTGTGGGACACCCCCTCGGTGGATCTTTTTGCCACTCAGATCAATCACAAAGTCCCTCAATTCTGTCCCAGACTTCAGGCCCACGACAGACTAACGTCAGATGCCTTTCTCCTACATTGGGGGACAGGCCTTCTTTATACTTATCCTCCCATACCTCTAGTAGGGAAGACTTTGCTGAAACTCAAGCAAGACTGCGGAAACATGATCCTGATTGCACCCTTCTGGCTGTGTCAGATCTGGTTCCCTCTTTTTCTGGAGTTGTCCTCTGAAGAACCATGGAGATTGGACTGTTCTCCAACCCTCATCACCCAGAACGAGGGGTCACTTCTACATCCCAACCTCCAGTCTCTGGCTCTCACGACCTGGATGTTGAGAGCTCAGATATTGCCTCTTTGGGTCTTTCAGAGGCTGTCTCCCGAGTCTTGCTTGCTTCCAGTAAAGATTCCACAAAAAAGTGTTATTCTTTCAAATGCAGGAGGTTTGCTGCAAGGTCCTTTTCTTGTCCTACACGGACCCTGCTTGAATACCTTCTACACTTATCAGAGTCTGTTCTCAAGACCAACTCCGTAAGAGTTCACCTTAGTGCAATTAGTGCTTATCATCAACGTGTAGAGGGTAAGCCTATCTCTGGACAGCATTTAGTTGTTCGCTTCATGAGAGGTTTGCTTTTGTCAAAACCTCCTGTCAAACCTCCACCAGTGTCATGGGATCTCAACTCCGTTCTCACCCAGCTGATGAACGCTCCTTTTGAGCCACTGAATTCCTGACATTTTACTTCAGCTCATAGAGTCAGTGAGCTCCAAGCCCTGGTAGTGCACCTTATATCAAGTTTCATCATAACAGAGTAGTCCTCCGCACTCACCCTAAATTCTTGCCGAAGGTGGTGTCAGAGTTCCATCTGAACCAGTCAATTGTCTTGCCAACATTTTTTCCCCATCCTCATACCCGCCCTGGTGAAGACAAGTTCTACACCTTGGACTGTAAGAGAGCATTAGCCTTTTACGTGGAGCGGACTAAGCCCTATCGACAGTCTGCCCCGTTCTTTGTTTCCTTTGATCCCAACAGGAGGGGAGTCGTCATCGGAAAATGCACAATCTCTGATTGGCTAGCGGATTGTATATCCTTTATTTATGCCCAAGATGGCCTGACTCTAGAGGGCCATGTCACAGCTCATAATGTCAGAGCCATGGCTGCATCAGTGGCTCACTTGAAGTCAGCTTCTATTGAAGAGATTTGCATGGCTGCAACGTGGTCATCTGTCCACACATCCACATCTCACTACTGCCTTCAGCAGGATACCTGACGCGACAGTCAGTTTGGGCAGTCAGTGCTGCAGAATCTGTTCGGGGTTTAGAATCCAACTCCACCCTCTTAGGCCCATTTCTGTTCTATTACAGGCTGCACCCTCACTTAGTTGTGTTTCTTTCAGGTCAATCTCTGTTATGTCCTCGCAAGGCCCAATTGACCAATGTTATTTGTTTTGAGTGAGCCTGGCAGCTAGAGATACCCCAATTGTGAGAACAGCAGCCTGCTTGTCCTCGGAGAAAGCAAAGATACTTACCTGTAGCAGGTATTCTCTGAGGACAGCAGGCTGATTGTTCTCACAAACCCGTCCTCCTCCCTTTTGGAGTTGTTCATTATTCTACTCTTTCTTTTGGAATACACTGTGATCCTTACTCACGTGATGGGAGGGAAACTGCGCACTGCTTGCGCATCAGAAGACTCTAGAAGATTTTTGAGATTTTGCTAGCAAAACTTCCGATCCTGGGCCGATGTGGACGTCAACCCAAGTGTGAGAACAATCAGCCTGCTGTCCACGGAGAATACCTGCTACAGGTAAGTATCTTCGCTTTCCCAAGACATGGACAGGTACTACGCTCTGGGAAGATAACTGGTCAAGACCACAATGAAGTTAAATTTAACTGATGAGATAGTCACATTACAATTGGATGTTTGTAACAACCAATTGTGGATCTTTAGACTGGCAACGATGGTATTGTCAATATTATGTTTATTTCTGTACTTATGTTAAAATGAGTCAGTATACATCTTCTTGCACGACATGGGCTAATGTATGGTGGTACACTGGACCCAACTTTTCCATAGGAAAATACCAATTGGCTTGGAATAACCCTTGTCCGACAACCAGTAGACTGTACAAATTGTGACGAGGGAAAATGTAACCTTGTACTTATTATCTACTGGTTCACTTAATCCCTTACAACCTCAAATTTTAGAAGCAAAGACTCCTATTAAGCTCCTCAACGTAACCAGCCTTAAGGAAACTTTTATTCTTGAGACTGGTTTCGGTGAAGCTAATATGTGGCTAGATTGGATTTGGTATACTATCCGGAGTTTAAATGTATCTGATTGTTTTCATTATTATTATTATTATTATTTATTGCATTTGTACCCCACATTTTCCCAACTGTTTGCAGGCTCAAAGTGGCTTACAATACATTGGGGATAATGTAAATAAGCAGAGAATAGACACTTGGTGTTACAGAAGGATTTTGGGTTACATGGTAATAGAATAGAAGATAGTAATACAACAGAAGGCATTATTAAACATTTCTGGATATATGTGTGGAGTTTTACATGTGTTGATCTTTGTGGTATATCTTGTCAAAGAGATGGGTCTTCAGTAGTTTACGGAAGTTAGTCAGTTCATGGATCGCTTTTAGGTTGCGTGGCTTTAGGTTGTTCTGCTTCTCGGCCTGAGCCTCAAGCAGTCCCTTTTGCATTAAATTTTGTAAATGATTACAATGGAACTATGTGCATGTTAAAATTGCTCCAGGGTTTCAGTAAACCTATTGAACCACACTGCTTTCCCTCAGTCTACTGTTCCCCAACTTACCTAAGGGAGCAAAAAGACCCCCGGTATTCAGACCACCAGTCCCTAGGACAATGTTTGAGATCTGTCTAACCCGAAAAAAAAAAATCCTGAATCCTTATTCAATTGGTAACCTTTCACTAAGTAACACTACCTTAATCTTTACCATTGACCTTGACTTTTCTGATTTTTCCCCATTCTCGGGCATACTCAATGCTGCCCACCAACTGGCAAGGCAAATGTGGGCTAGTCCAATTAGTGATTCCACTTACCATAGTAACCCAATCAATTGATAATCCAGTTCTTTCTAGAAAGAAGCGAGAAATCCCTGATTCCTTTGATGATAGAATTTATATAGACTCTATAGGTGTACTAAGGGGGGGTGCCAGATGAATTCAAGGCCCGCAACCAAATTACTGCAGGTTTTGAATCCTCTTTGTTTTGGTGGTCCACCATTAACAAGAATGTTGATAAACAGCGCTTCATTAATTACACTCGAGATGCAGTTAAAGGTATTGCTGCTCAATTAGATGCCGCATGAACTTGCTGAGAATTCTGGTATAGATACCACCTGGACTGGGTGGATGGACAATATTTTTGGGAAATGGAGAACTTCTATAGTATCTAGTTCAGCCACAATAATAATTGTTTTTGCTAAATTTGTACTTCTTGGTTGTTGTATAATACCTTGCATTAGGAGTTTAGGGCAACAATTAATTGAAACTGCTTTAAGTAAAAGAGAACCTATAGAACATGCATATGTACTGTATGAAAGACTACCATTAGTGCAGAAACTGAAAATGTTGAAGATAATGTTTAATTTCTTTGTGATGCTCTTGGTTTTGCATTATCTTCCTCTAGGATCATTTAGGTGTTAAGGTATTGTAAGTAACATAAGGCCCAGGAAAGGTTAAAGAGGGGTAACTTACATCTTACTATAATCACATTCTTTTGTCACCTATAGCCCGATACATTGTGACTCACACCTACAACCTACTTGAATTGACGGGAACCTATGAGGGGCTAGCCCTTAAACGGAAAAATAAGAGATCACCGTTAGTGCTCATGAGGTCATATGGTAATGACGGGTAAGATAGGACAGACTATAACCTAAGACAGCCTGTGGCCGGGGTGCACTAGTTATGATTACAATCATCAAAATCTGAGGTGTGAGCACAAGTCAGGGTGCAGGACCTGATTTGATGCCTAACACTATTATCAAGTGTGAAGCCCTCCCTTCGTGAGGCATTCAAGAGGGGAGATGTAGGATTATGAACACAGGTTAGCACCCCAGCACAGGTCAAAAAGGGCAGAGGCTGACAAGCTACTCTGGAAGCTATCAGAGATTGAGAAGCTTGTGATTTATTGGAGAACATGAGCCTGTGTAAACTCAGGAATTTATACACTTAGGGGGCAAAGCAGGCCTTGGGAAATAAGAAAAATGTGGAGTAGCACTTAAGGGAAAATATATTGTGAGAACAGAGAATAGAATGATCACTCAGGAAGATAAATGCTGAAGTATGTGAGGCCTTGCTTAACACAAAAGGTATATAAACGATTGAACATTATGTGGGAGAGACAGAGGGCAGACCACATGTTTGTGTCCCCTCCTCTCCACATGAGAAACTAGCATTTGTAATTGTAAATTTCTCTTGGCCTTCCTAGTCTTTGTCTAAATTGTAGGTGGCTGGTACATAATAATTTGGAGTAGTAGTAAAAAGAACAGCCTTTTTTAAAAACAGTTTGACAAGCAAATGTTTTCCTTTTTTATGTTTAAATCTGTTTTATTGATGGAATTACATCAGATACAACAGTTGAAATCACGATATAACATTCCTTAAACATGTAGCTCCATACGATTTTCCCCCCTCTTTCCTCCCCCCAACCCTTCCCTTCCCTATACCCCATTCCCATTCCAACCCCAGCTTTATGCAATAACTCCAACAAGTGCTTACCAATATTAAACCTCCAACCTGCTTATTCCTTTATATAGCATAAGGTCACCCTCATAACAAATACCGCAATGTCGTCAGGAAGCTCCCAACAGTACCCCACTCATTTAATATCATGCAGACAATGATGCACAAGGGGCTTTGGCTCTTATAGCCCCCCGTCGCAATATGTCACCACTGTGGAGTACATGTTCAGGGGCACCTTGTTAAAGTTTGCTATTAGGATTTATGCATATTATAACATTGTATACTTGCAGCAAACCAAGCTCAAAGCATAAACATACCATACGACAGCACTCCCAATGCCAACTAAACATTATCCCGTATCTTTTTCAGCCTTTTCTTCCCCCTACCCCTCCCCCCAACTCCTTCCCTCCTACCTATCCCCTTCACTATAATAACCCTTAGTAGCAAGTGAGCATGTGAGAGACACAGAACATACCCCCCCCTGCAACAACTTGATACCCCAATCTTCTTATGTGGGTACTGTAATGAGCATAACAGTAATCAGTGAGGCTTCCACTCCCTTCTCCCCCACTCACCACACCTTTAACTTCCAGCAATGACGGTTTACCACAAATTCTCAGCTCATTCGTTCCTACCACATTTCTTCCATGCACCCGAACTAACCTAAAACATTCAATACTTGACTCCGTGCTCTTGGGGATATTTTATGCAAGTAGGCCCCCCGGACTTTCATGAACCGCTGCCGCCTCTTTTGTGAGCTACGGGCATCCTGCATTTCCCATAACATCAGCTCATGAAGCTTGTTCCTCCAGTACCAATAGGAGGGGCCTTTATCCAATGGTTGAGAATACACTTTTTCCCCAAAATACAGACTGCGCTAAGAAAAATTTTTCCTCTAGTGAGCCTCTATTCCAAGCCCTCACTGAACTAAATAGCACTCGCTCAAAGGACAGGTCCACCCGATATCCAAGGACCCAACTTAGAAACCGGGAGAGAGCCGACCAGAACCCCTGTATCACCCTACATTGCCACACGCCGTGGAAAAACGATGCATTATCCACTGCACACTTGGGGCATTCACTAGTTTTCCACCACTCCCGCATACCACGCCTACTTAGCTGAAAAATATGCCCTGTGTATGGTTCTAAAGTGGCATTCCTGTAACTCAGAACTATGCACCACCCTTACACCTCCCTGAAGCGCGACTAATATAATCCCCTCTGCTATTCTACTTCCCGCCTCCTGGCTCCATCTCTCAGCTTAACATCTCTTTTAGGTTGTTTCCCTGCCAGCACCTTGTGAAACCATGACACTGATATTTGTCCAGCTGCATTCCCGGCCAGGAGCTCCCTGATATTCATCCCAAATTCTGGTAGTAGATTTGCGGCGGGGAGGCTATGTATATAGTGTGATAATTGGTAGTAAGCTAGTTTCACTAAAATTCCTCCAGCACAGAGCCTCTCAAACTCTAGATAAGTCATGACTTTCCCATCCCTCTGTAGGAAATGCTCTAGAAGTGTCACTCCCTTTTTCCCCAGGTCTCGAAAGACTTTATTTTCCCTCCCAGGCAAAAATTCCCCATTGCCCGTAATGGGTAACATTACACTATGCTCCGGATTATGCCCCAAAAGTCCCGCTACATCTCTCCACAGATATCGCAGAGGCTGCAAAAGGCAACTACGTTTTACACCTTGAGGGAGATTACTAAATTTTGCGTGCAAAAGATAATTAAGGTGCCAGGGGCTAAAATACAGGCGCTCCAATTGTGTATCAGTGTATGTAGCCGTGCCCAAAACCCAATCTCCTAAATGGCGTAAGAGACATGCTTGGTTATGTTTAAATCATTTTATTGATGGTATGAAACAATACAATCTTAAATTATTCCACTAGGACAACATCTACCATCATTTTACATCCTTCCCTACCCTACCTTACCCCCTCCCCTCCCTTCCCTATCCTCCCTTCCCTCTGACCCATCTCTTACCCCCCCCTAGTTATTAATATTCTAAGTGTACAGCAATGACACATAATTACATATTCAGTAGTTGGCTTCTTGTTTCAGAAGGCATTGTGTCTAGGAATGGACTCCATCTGTCTATGAATAGATCAAGCTCTTTGCAAGGCTTTTCCTTGCACGCTAGTCTCTCCAACCTCATCAGAAGTATCATCTGAGTTCTCCATATCTGTATCGATGGTCCTTTTACCTCTAACCAGTCTATTAAGATAGTTTTCTTTGCCATCATGGTGGCTCTTTTCACAAAGTCGGAGTAGCCTTTAGGTCTCGGCCTGCTGAGTTCCGGCTTGCCAAATAATAGTAAGGGCAAGTATGTCCAGCTTGTCCTCCACAGTCTCGCTATTTGCCCAACTAGGCTAGTCCAGAACTGCACAACTCGTGGACAACTCCAGAACATATGCCCCAGAGTTGCTCCACCCTCTCCACACTTGGGGCAAGCCCCGTCAGGAGACAAGCCCATGTGGAATGCCCGCCGGGGTGGAATATAAAGCCGCAGGGCGAACCGATATTGGGTCTCCCAATACACGGCCCCATTAGTTGCTTGTTTCAATGTCAACACATGTTCCTTAAACATGCTGGGAGATATTTGCACCGATAGGTCCTTGCTCCAGTCTCCTGTCAATCTACGCTCTCGTCTTGCTGTGTATGCAATAATGTCTCCCCTAATAACTGCTTTTGCTGCTGGCCAGAAAATAGCAGGGCGGCATAGGCGGTCGATGGTCCAACTGTTTGGGGAGGCTAAAGGGGGCAGGGTTAGGGGTGGGGCCAGGGGTGGAGCTTAAATCCATAATTGTCTGATCACACACAGAAAAAAAATAAATAAAAATAAATGTCACAATACCTTTTATTAAATTTAGATATTAGTTATGTATCATAGAATAAAGTGGTTGCTCAAAGCATATACTAACCACAATCGCTCAACTGCAAAACACTATGCACAACTTTGTGCAAAAACACACTCTGAACCTTACTGTACCATAAATATTACACTGGGCAGAACCTAATACACCAATATACCACCCATACGGAAAATGCAGACCGTCAACAATATTGAAACAAGGGATCATAATTTCACAATTCTCATGTAGAGCCACAAAACATCCTAATTCATGTTTAATGTGGGATAAAATGTCATAAATAAGTAAATAAACTTTTAATGTTGAACACCTAATTCTCAAAATGGACATATTCCAAACACTATAATGAAAATAAAATGATCTTTTCTACCTTTGTTGTCTGGTGACTTTGTTTTTCTGATTCTGCTGCTATCTGTCCTCTTAACTCCGTTTCCAGGGCTTCCTTTCCATTTATTTGTTTACTTTCCGCCTTTCTTCTTCATTTCTTGTCCTACATCCATAAGTAAAAGCTGGGTCCTCCGCAAACTTGACTGTCCAGTGGATCCAGCTTTTGCCTATTTTCTTCATCCATGTGCAGTTTTTCTACTCTCTTCCTTTTCCGTCATCTCATCTCCTTCCTCACTCCTCCCTCCCCCTCCATGTCCAGCAACCATCCTCTCCCCCTGCCCTCCCCTCCATCCACCCATGTCCAGCAACTCTCCTCTCCCCTGCCCTCTCCTCTCCCCTTCATCCACCATGTGCAGCAACCCTCCTCTCCCCCTGCCCTCCATCCACCCATGTCCAGCAACCCTCCTTTCCCCTGCCCTCTCCTCTCCCCTTCATCCACCATGTGCAGCAACCCTCCTCTCCCCTCCCTTCCATCCACCCATGTCCAGCAACCCTCCTCTCCCCTGCCCTCTCCTCTCCCCTGCCCTCTCCTCTCCCCTTCATCTACCATGTGCAGCAACCCTCCTCTCCCCTCCCCTCCATCCATCCACCCATGTCCAGCAACCCTCCTCTCCCCTGCCCTCTCCTCTCCCCTTCTTCCACCATGTGCAGCAACCCTCCTCTCCTCTCCCATCTGCCCTCGCTCCCCGATAGGCAGCCCTCGTTTCCTTCCTGCCCCCCCCCCCCCGCCGTACCTTTAAATATTATATTTTTGCTGGCGTCGCGGGCAGCGCCGGCATTGAAGGCATCAGCAGGCTCATCTCGGTTCCAGCAGCCTTCCCTCGCAAGTCACATGATGGCTCCGCCCTCGCAGAAACAGGAAATACGTCAGAAGAGGGCGGAGCCATCATGCGACTTGCGAGGGAAGGCTGCTGGAACCAAGATGAGCCTGCTGATGCCTTCAATGCCGGCGCTGCCCGCGTCGCCAGCAAAAATATAATATTTAAAGGTGTGGCGGGCGGCGGCGGTGGTGGCAGGGGGGGCGGGGCAGCGTTGGTTGGGCTGGGGAGGCTTAGCCTCCCCAAGCCTCTTATACAGGGCGCCTATACAGGGCGGTCTTTATCATCTGAATTAAGTTCTGTAAACTCTGCCCACTTCCCTTGTACATAGCTTTGGAAGTCTTTATTCGAGGCTAAGTAAGACGGGAACCGCCACCCTACAGCACCGTGACTGTTTTCTGTTACCTTCAGTTCTACCCACACCATCGCGGGATCTGTTACCTCTTCTGGTCCGATTTCCACTTCCTCCACATGAGAGAATATTTTCTTGTCTATTAGGATATAATCTATTCTAGAAAAAGTGCCATGCGCTCTAGACAAATGTGTGTATTCCCGCTCTTCTGGATGTAAAGTCCGCAATGCATCTACGACGCTAAGCTCTTGCATGAAATGATGCAGGGCTCTGGCACTAGGTCCCCCCCGCGCTGCACGCCTAGGCGTTGAGCAATCTAACGTTGGATCCGCTACTAAGTTAAAGTCACCCAAAACTAGCAATGGGAGAGATCTATAAAGTATGCATGTTTGTACTATATGGTCATAGAAGGACTTATTGTGTAAGTTCGGTCCATATACCGCCACTACCAGATATTCTTTGTGATGTAACCATAAACAAATGATCACAAACCTCCCCTGTGGGTCACTGGTTATTAGCTGGGACTTCCCCTCTCTTTCTTCCTTCAGCTGATGTAGCATGCACTTCTCCCACCCAACCGCGCTGCAGTTTTTGGTGTTCCTCTGGGGTTAAGCGTGTTTCTTGTAGGCAGGCCACGTCTGCTTTATGACGCTTTAAGGCTGCTAGGATCTTAGTCCTTTTTACTGGTGTCGTGATACCTCCCACGTTCCACGTTAGGAACCTAGTTGATGTAGCCTTAAATATGGGTTGGGATCGAAGGTCTAACTGTCTGGTTACTTCCTTCTATTTTAGCCCCCGGTGCCCAGCTCACCGTGGCTGCTCTCCCCTTCTCATAGTTGGACTCCGCTGTCTCAGTGTTCCCACAACCCCTTTTTTATTGTATGGTCTGTACCTATCCTCAACAATAGGTCCACATTCCTTTAACATTGCCGTTTGTGCCTTGCATTTTATCATCCTCTTCCCATCCCTTTCTCCCTCCTCCTCCTTCTCCCCCCTCCTTCCCTCCCTCCCTTCCATTCCCTGCCCGCCAAGCCCTCCATACTGCCCTGCCATTAGCCCCTCACTCTCCTTCCCGAACAATGGTTGGGGGAGTGTAGATCTAATGATGGTGGATTGCCCCCCCCCCCCACCTTATATCTCATCTTAGGGAACTGAGCCCCTATTTATATGCAATTTATCTGCACACATTATCAGCTGAAAACAAACTTACATTAACAACATATGTTAACTAGAACTCTTGTAAACTTAACTCAATGTCCTGCATTTTGGATGCCTTCCGTTTCATCAGATATGCCTGATTCAGATTTATAGCGTGTTGTTCTTCTGCCACGCGCTATAAATCCTCAGCCTTGTTCTGAGTCCGTGGTATTATCATATTTTAGTCCTTGTTGTGCTTCTTGTGGCGTTGCAAAAGTTCTCCACGTGCCGTCGATTTGCACCTTTAGCAACGCTAGATATAGCAGCATAAATCGTTGTTTGTTGGTTACCAAGCGTCGGCATATAGGCCCAAAACCTCTCCACCTCTCTTGTACCGTTATGGAATAGTCCTGGAATACTTTTATGGGTGATCTTTCAAAAGCCAGTGTGGCCCATTTTAATCGGGCCCCTCGCAATATTTCTTCTTTATGTACAAAGTTATGTACCTTTACAAGTACTGCCCTTGGCCTTGTTCCCGTATTGTTCGGCTTCCCCAAACGATGTGCACACTCCAGGCACAGCGGCCCTACACTATCAGAGAGTGCAAACTCCGTCTTGAGCCAGCGCTCGAGTTGAAAGGAGAGGGAACGTTCCGGAACCGACTCAGGTACTCCAATTATTCGGAGGTTCGACCTCCTAGATCTGTTTTCTAGGTCGTCTAGATGTTGGGTGAGAGCTCCGAGCTCACGCCGCAGATCTTTTATCTCGGACGCCTTGGCTGTTTCAGTATCTTCAATTTCAGAGACGCGCACCTCTAATTCCCCGGTCCTTCAGGTCGTTTCATCTAGGCGCATTTCCATTCCCGCTATTTGCTCGGAGAGCTTAGAAAATTGCGGTGCCAGGGCAGATTGCACTGCTTCTGTAAGTTGAGATAGTTGTGCAGGGGTAAATGCTGGAACGCCGTCTGACTTCAGGCTCGTCGCCATCTTGTTCTCTCCCTGCCTGCATTGTTTTTCAGCCTCTTTCTTTGCCGTCCTGGTCGACATCACCCTCTGTTCACGTACTACAAAGTGGTCCATAAACTCTGTCGCGATGTAGTGTTCAGGATTCGTTTTGTTCCCGTGTTTTATCGTTTCAGATTATTTTAAGGGGGGGGCTAACCCAGGAGAAAGCCAAGACACATCTGCTCTCTCTCAGTCCATCACGTGATCCTGAGATGCTTGGTTATATGTGCAAATGTCAGGAATCCCCAATCCCCCGCTCACCTGGGTCCCGCCAAGACTGTCCCACCTGAGTTTTGATTTCCGCCCCGCCCAGCAAAAACGGTTTACCTGTCTCTGATGGGCTTTTAAATCTTTTTTCCATAACTGTAATGGCAGTGTTTGCAACACGTATAACCACTTCGGGAACACCAGCATTCGATATAAATGTATCCTTCCCATCAGTGACAACGGCAAGGAGATCCACTTGGCCAACTGTGCCTTTGTGTCTTGCAATAACTGGGGGACATTACAGACATATAATTGTGCTGGATCTAATGTTAATTGGATACCCAAATACGTGAATGACCCAGTCATCCAGCGCAAAGGGAACTGTTCCCAATCCGCCCTCCTGACCTCTGGACTCGCCAGGGCCTCAGATTTCATAAAATTTAAGTGAAACCCCGAAAAATCTCCATATTCCCTTATGCTTTCCATGAGATATCACAAGGAACTCTTTGGATTTGTGATTAACACCAACATATCATCGGCAAATGCCGCAATTTTAAATACCCTGTCTCGAATATGTACTCCTTGTATATCTGTATTAGTGCCAATCTCTCGTATCAATGGATCAAGTGTTAACACAAAAAGAAGTGGAGAAAGAGGGCATCCCTGGCGCGTTCCCCAGCCTATAGGGAACCATTCCGACCCTAGGCCATTAACCAGGACTCGCGCCCGAGGGTCAGTATATAAAGCCCTATCAGCCTGTAAAAAGAATCCATTCATCCCATACGCCATAAGTGTTTCAAAAAGGAACCCCCAGTCCACCCTGTCGAAAGCCTTTGTGTTGACATTGTAGGTAATATACTATGCCATACTTTGTATTTTTTTTTATATATTTTTACTGCTGTAATTGCCTATTACTCATGCTCGAGTGAATTGCTTCAAAAAGGCGGTAAATAAATCCTAATTTAAAAAAAAAACCATGGGCAGAAAATTTGGAGTACTACCAAACTCATATCCATCATTTCCCACAACAACTGACTGAAAGGTTACAATGGTTATTTTGTGGTCAAATTGTTCGTTATGAAAGAGTAGTCCTTGAACCGCTTGTCAATAAAAGAACCTATGAACTCAGTGAGACAGTTTACCCCCCCCCCCCCCCTTGAATTCCCATTCATGCACACAGTAAAGATCCATTGCAAAGATATAGTTGGGGATGTGTAACCCCCATGTCCTGCCTACATTCATAGTCTTAAATGATATACAGGGCCGGTCTTAGCAAGTGCGGGGCCCTATGCAGACCAATTTGATGGGGCCCCACCCTAGCCCTGCCCCCACCTAACTCCGCCCCCACCCTAGCTCCAGGGCCGGCTACCCCTCCCTCTGAGTTCCCGGGCTGCTCCCTCTGAGCTCCAAGGCCCCCAGCTCCAGGGCTTCCCCCCCTAGGGCTCCCAGCTCCAAGGCCCCCCTCCCTCCCGGTCATTTTTTAACACCCCCTCCAAAATCCAGTACTAGGTATGCCGAGAATACAAAACACTCTAGGACCTATTGAGCAATTCTACCATACCATAAGCAGTCATTTCTACGAATCACACAAAGAAAAGGAAAACATCTTAAAACACTACAGTGAGCACTAGAACATCAATTCACCTATTGTAAAATGAAACCTGACAGAATAGTACAGATCGTCGATCCTGCACAGTCAATGCCAACTGAAAGCCATGTCTTTTTCACAAACACAGATACACCCTAATCCACTATAGAATAAGTAGTAATATTTAAACTTTCTATTTAGACAAAAATTAAACTGAACCCCCAAGATGCCAGGCTCTGCATACAATTCAACACCACAGAAACAGAAAATGACCCCTAGTACTGTGCAAAATATAAAGACAGCAGATGTAAATTTGAAAAAACTAACAAATACCAATCACCACTTTACAAATTAACAAATAGAAATAAAACAAATACAGAAAATAAAATAATCCCATTTTATTGGACTAATACATTTGGCTTCCAGAGGCCAAAATCTCCTTCCTCAGGTCAATACAGTATAGTACTGTTACAGTATCTTATCCTGACCTGAGGAAGGGGGTTTTCTTCTCTGAAAGTTAAGTCGAAATGTATTAAAATTAGTCCAATAAAAAGATTACCTTATTTACATGTTAAAGCAAAAAAATAAAAATATGTATTTTATTTACAGTTTGTTGTCTCTGGTTTCTGCTTTCCTCATCTTCTTTTCACTGTCTTCCTTCCATCCAGCATCTGTCATCCAGTGTCTGCCCTCTCTGCTGCCCCCTCCATCCAATGTGTGCCCTCTCTCCCTGCTCTTTCCATCCACATCTGCCCTCTATCTCTGCCCCTTCCATGATCCATCCACCATCTGCCCCTGTCTGCCCTCTCTCTCTCCCCCGTCCATTCACTGTCTGCCCTTTCTATCCCTGCCATCCACTGTCTGCCCTTTCTCTCTGCCCCTTCAATCCACAATTTGACCTCCCTCTCCCATCCATCCGGGGTTTGCCCTCCCTCTCGCTACCCCATCCAGGATCTGCCCCTCTCTCCGCCCCTTTTTCAGTCCCCAGTTCCAGCCCCACTATCCCACCAGTCCCCCATTTCAGCCCCAGCCCTGTTCTCCCACCAGTCCCGAGCTTCAGCCCCCCCAGCCACTTCTCCCTATCCCGTTTTCAGCCTCCAGTCCCAGTACTAGCCCCCTTATCCCACCTACCCTCCTTTTCAGCCCCCTTCATCCACATGCCTTGTATTAGGGCCCCCTTTTCAGAACCATTCTCCCACCTGACCCACGCATGCCCCATTTTCCCACCAGCCCCAGGCATGGCCCCCATTTTCCCATATGGCCACTTCTCAGACCCCAGTGCCTGCCCCCTTCTTCCATTCGAGAAGCCCCTCCCCAGTCCCCTTCTCCCATCCAAGAACCCCAGTCCCCTCCCCACCCATCCCCTTTAACCATCCAAGAACCCCCTCCCCACCCCCTTCTCACATCCGTGAACCCCCTCCCCACCTCGGTCCCCTTCTCCCATCCAAGAACCCCAGTCCCCTCCCCACCCGTCCCCTTCTCACATCCGAGAACTCCCTCTTCAGTCCCCTTCTCCCATCCAAGAACCCCAGTCCCCTCCTCACCCGTCCCCTTTAATCATCCAAGAACCCCCTCCCCACCCCCTTCTCCCATCCATGAACCCCCTCCCCACCTCGGCCCCCTTCTCCCATCCAAGAACCCTAGTCCCCTCCCCACCTGTCCCCTTTAACCATCCAAGAACCCCCTCCCCACCCCCCTTCTCCCATCCGTGAACCCCCTCCCCACCTCAGCTTTAGAAATGTTAAGTAGTAGTCTCCTTCCCATTTGAGAACCCCCACCCCACACACCCTTCTCCCATCTGAGTCCCCCCCCCCCCCCCCACCAACCTACCTACTAGCTTTGTTCTCCGGTCCCCACCACCCTCACTGGCTTTAAAAAAAGAATTTGGAAGCGCCAGAGGGACAGGCAGCACCTCGTGTCTGCCCTCCCTGCTACTAAAAATGCCTTCGACTTCGTCATTGGGCCTTCTCACATTGAGTCCCGCCCACCCTCGCGGTAATTGGAAGTTACCTCAGAGAAGGGCGGGACTCAATGTGAGAAGGCCCAATGACGACGTCGAAGACATTTTTAGTAGCAGGGAGGGCAGACACGAGGCGCTGCCTGTCCCTCTGGCGCTTCCACAGTCTTTTTTTAAAGGTAGGACAGGGTGGGAGCAGCGGGTGCAGGGCACCCCCCACCCGCTGACAGCCGGGGCGGACCGCCCCCACCACTCCGCCGTCGCGCGCCATCCGAGGGAGGGAGGGAGGACTGGAACTCGGGTGGTCGGGGCGGGGCGACCTTAGGCACGTCGCGCGGGGCCCCCCTGAGTGCGGGGCCCTATGCGGCCGCCTCGGTCGCCTCGCCTTAAGACCGGCCCTGATGATATATCTTTCATTCCCAGTTTTTCTATCCCACACTTTTCCAAAGTGAGTCAGTGCGGACTACAAGATAATTATGTAGCTTCCTTATCTCAGAAGGCCCTGTAAGCTCTATTATGACCTGTGGCCAAATACCTCAAGCTTGCAGCTCACCTCTGAGATCAGAGACAATTAAACTAGCCTCGTCTCCAAAGTCCTAAACTAAGGGGAGGAAAGAAAACTAAAGGGATTTTAAGACCCAGTGACCATACAGACATCCAGGCAGCTATATCAGATAGGCAGGCTGAAACATTGGTCTGGAAGCTGGTTGAGATTTTGGGTTAGAGAGGTAGATTTGGGAGTCATCAGCATAGAGATGGTATTGAAAGCCATGGGATGATATCAGAGAGCCAAGGGAAGAAGTGTAGATGGAGAACAGGAGAGGACCAAGAACAGAACTCTGAGGCACACCGATTGGTAGAGGGATAGAAGCAGAAGAGGATCCACCAGAGTGTACACTAAAGGTGCAAAGCGAGAGGTAGGAGGAGAACCAGGAAAGAACAGAGCCCTGGAATCCAAATGAAGACAGCGTATCAAGGAGTAGGCAAACAGTGTCAAAAGTGGCGGATAGATCGAGAAGGATGAGGGTAGAATATAGACCTTTGGATTTGGCCAGGAATATGTCGTTGGAAACTTTAGTAAGGGCAGTTTCAGTTGAATGAAGAGGGCGAAAGCCAGATTGGAATGTGTCAAGAACAGCTTGAGATGAGAGAGTCAAGGCAGCGGCCATGAACGGCGCACAAGTAATTTGAAAAGGAAGGGGAGGAGGGAGATGGGTCGATAGTTGGAAGGACAGGTATAGTCAAGTGAAGGCTTCTTCAGGAGCAGTGTGACCACAGCATGTTTGAAGACATCGGGAACGGTCGCAGTGGAAAGAGAGAGTGAGGATATTACAGATAAAAGGGGTGACAGTAGGAGAGATGGTGTTAAGAAGGTGGGTAGGAATGGAATCAGAGGAACAGGTATTTCGTTTTGAGGAGGAGAAAAGATGTGATGTTTCTGTTGGAGGAGGCAGAAGGCCTCCAGTATTCAATGCACAGAATTAATTTTTCATATTTTAGACAGAGAGGAATGAAGATTTCTCTCCTTCTGATCATGAGAAAAGTTATTGCTGGAATAGCAATTCACTCTACCCCTCCCCTCCTGCTCAGCCAGGTATTTGTCAATCTATGTGCCTAAGACTCCCCCAGGGGAGTTCGAGTGACAGAATTCTTCCCCATGTCCTTTGAAGTAAGGCCACTTCAAACCAAGAGAGAATTACCTTTTTCTTGTAACTGTGAGAGGAAAGAACAAATAACACCTCCCTTTGAGAAACAGACTTTGGGTAGCAGTAGCTTTTTATTATGTATTTCTTTGAACACAGGCTGTCAGGTGAGAAATATATCACCTCTAAAAGGAAACAGTCTAAACTCTTGTCTTCCTTTCTTTAGAATAAAGAATAGAATACTAAGACAAAAGACCAAAACGTTCTGAAATATATTCTTTTGTGGGGAAAACTGTAACTATGACCAAAAGAGAGATAACATTTTGTCACTTTCTGACAACAGATCAAATGTATCCTCTAAGGAAATGTAAACATATGCCATGCATTTCTTTGTTGACACTATAAACACAGGAGATCCTGACTGTATTTACAAGATGCTAACTGGGGGGGGGGGGGGGAGAATCTCCCCTCCCTCTTACTCTTTGCTCTGTAAGAGAAAGAAAACCCTATTTAAACTTCCTTGTAAGACAGGGCCAGCAGTCAGCGTACATCTCTGTTGGCCCCAAGCCAGTGACTGACAGAATGTCCTGACCACTTTCCCACTGTATTTCCATTTCTGTAAAATGCTCTTCTGTCTATTCTGATCTGTATCTATTCTATTTCTTATCTTTTGTCCTAATTTTGGATAAAGAATAAAACCTGTGTTAACCCCAAAGAAGCTTCTTTTGGTTCTGTTTCTTTTGTTATTGTTTTAAGCAGACTTAACCAGCTGTCCGGGTTTCCAGTTGAGAGGCTTTGTCTGTGCAAGTACTGCTGGTCAGATTCGGCTCTGGGACGCAGCACGAAAACGCGCAAACATTTCTTCATCAGTGACTTCAGGAAAGGAGGAAAAGGACGGAGGTGTTGAGGAAATAGGAGAACGGAAAAGGGGAGGGAGAGGTGGGGGTGGTTTGTTAGAGAATTAGAAGTTTATCTCTGAAACTTGTTGTGGAAGCTAGTGTCTAGGGACATAGTGAGGGGGGAGTTGGGGGCGGAGGCACCTTGAGGAGAGAGTTTAGTGTGGCGAAGAGAAGTCGAGGGTTTGAGTGAGAGAATTAGTCATTTGGATGTAGTAGTCCTGTTTGGCAAGCAAGAGAGCAGATCAGAAGGAGGGCAACATGAACTTGAAGAGTGTGAAGTCAGCAAGGGCCCGAGATTTCAGCCAGAGGCGTTCGGCAGAACAGGTACAGGAACGTAGGTAGCGGATTTTACAGGTCAGCCAGCGGGCTGGGGTTTGGTACATCTTATAGGATGGGGCATGAGAGGTTCAAGAGTGTCTAAGGCAGAGGATAGAATAGTATTGTAGGAAGAGATGGCATCATTGACAGATTTGGATGGTGCAGTGGTAGAGAAGAGGTTTGAGACATTGCAATGGCCTGGAGATTCCTAGATAAATTGGTTAAGATTGGATGGGAATGGGCGGGAGAAAGTTTAAGTGTGAAGGTTATTAGATTATGGTCAGAGAGGGGAAGATCTGAGGTAAAGGAATTGGAGGGAGAGCAGTTGTAGAAGATAAGATCAAGACAGTGACCATTTTGGTGGGAAGGGGAAGGAGGATGTTAAGGTGCGGAACTGGCTTACCACTGGCTTAGCAAGGGGGGGGCAGGGGGAGTGATAGCTCCCCCAAACAGATTTTAGGAGAAAGTGGCGCCTATGCCAATAACATTTCCTCCCAGCTGCTGCCTTATTCAGTCCGCAGCAGCCTAGAGAAACCACGAGCTTCCCTTCTCTTCTCTTCCCTTCACTGACTGACTCGCAACACTCTCTCCTTGACTTGGCTGCAACAAAATGTAGCCATGTGTCAGTCGGGCCATAGCTCTATGCACACCATTGCCTATTTCCTTCCTCACTCTGCCCCCCCCCCCCCCCCCACTCAAGAACTAACTTCCTGTTTTGGAGGGAGAGAAGCAGAGGAAGGAAATTGGCAAGAAATCGTGCACAGCTTCATTTTTGTTGCAGCCAAGTTGGGGCCTCAGCTAAGTCGCAGTGCCATATGCCAGTGCTCCTTCCATCACCTTGCAATCAGGGACCCCAAATCCACTTCTTGTACCTTCTGGTACAAGAGGAAGTTAGCAAAGGATAGCAGACCAGCGACTGTGGGAGTAAACAACGGGAGAGTGGGAGCTGCTGCAGGCAGGAAGGGCAGAGAGGGTCAGAGAGACTAACAGAGAGAAATGAATGCAACAGAGACTTTATAATCCCATATCAGCAGAGATAAGAGCTGGTGCAGCTGAGCCAAACTTATAACTAGCAAGAGAAGCCGGAGAAAGCAGAGCAAGCCTGTATTAAGAGAGCAGCCTGGAGATTTAAAGAGACAGACGCACTTTTTTTTTTAATTCATCTAACCTCATTCTAGGAAGAGAGAGGGAGGTGTACAACACTTTAAGTCCCTGCAGGAAGGTTGAATAGGTGGAGCTGAACTTGCCTCATAAAGCATTGAGGAAGAAGGAGTGCTTGGGACGGTATTAAGATCCAAACAGGCACCTCAAAAGCGCTACTTTACTATACTGTGTATGGCGACCAGAGGATCTAGAAAAGAGCCGGAAAAACCCAAAGGAGGAGGCTAAAAGATGGCGAAGAAAAGCTCACCACCATCACCATCGGTGAGTTCCATATGGGCCTCGGAAATTGTGATGGAAGTTAAGATGGCGGTGGAAGAAACTATGAGTCACCAACTTCAACAGAAAATAGACAAATTGGATAGCATGGACCAACGGTTCACAACCTTCACAAAAGACATTCAAGAGATCCAGCAGAGACTGGGAGAAGTGAAAACGACAATGCAGGAATCCGCCACAGCTATAGTTGATCTATCAAAAAAAGTAGCAGTCTTAGAAGATAAAGTGGACGACTTAGAAAACCGCTCTCGACGGAATAACATCAGACTGGTAGGAATACCAGAAACCATAAAGGAGGGAGACCTGAGAGAATTTCTGGAACCCTGGCTTGCTAACATATTACATAGAGAGGTGTGGTAGCCGTGTTAGTCCACTCTTAAAGGTTATCAATAGAAATCTACCTGCTACCACATTTGCTTATTTCTGATCTGACGAAGAAGGGCAACCTTCGAAAGCTAATCAAGAAATGTATTAAGTTATGTCCAATAAAAAAGGTATCATCTTATTTTCTTTTCCATGTTTTATTTTGTTTGATTTCTATTGATATTACACAATGTAAGCACAGCAGGACCTCTCAAGATAGAGCGGGCACATCATCTGGGGCCCAGGAAAGCTCCCAATGACCGGCCGAGGGTGGTCATTGTGCGTCTGCTCCACTATCATCATAAAATGGAGATACTCACAGCTCTCAGGAAAAGAGCAGCACTCGAGATTGAAGGCCACAAGATATTATGCTTTCAAGATTATTCCACTAAAGTCTCTTCTTCAGGGTAAACAATATTCACAGGTCTGTGGGAGATTGCACAAACTGCAAATCCGTTTTGGACTATTATATCCAGCGAAATTACGTATCCAGCATAATGGAGTTGTGAAGTTCCATGATACTGTAGAGGCAGCCCAAGCGTTTGTAGACCAGATGGAGAGAGACAGACCGAGTCCTTCTAAAAACAAGTAGACTATGATGGTGCGAAACGAGTCATGAGTAACTGTGAGAACGATGATAGAACAGATGAAAATTCTTATATTGATGTTGAGTTCATTATCTCTGAAATGGTTAATGTTGCACTTGCTGTTATGGATGTTATAATTCACAAAGGGGGGGGGAAAACACAAACTTAGGAACACTTGTTAAAGGAGTCCTCGATCGGAGACACGGAGGTTGTGCACCTTAGGTGCCCAGTAGGAGTAGGGGGAAACAGAGGTTGGGAGGGGCAGGGGGGATACAGTAAGAAGACATAACTTCATGGTCAGGAAGGAGAAGAAGGACATAAGTAGTTGGGTACGGGGAACTATGGGAACACTGCCACATAGAATGCTAATAAGAAGAAAGCGAGGGGGGTACTGGCTGGGATGTCCCCATTGCTTATTAAATGCAGGTATCAACTTGAAGTACAATATGAAAAATGATTTTAGGTAATGGCACTTAAGATAGTGACTTGGAACGTGGGTGGCATCTCCTCGCCGATCAAAAGACAGAAGATACTCCAGACACTCCATAAACAAAAAGTAGGAATAGCCTTACTTCAAGAGACACATTTGAATGAAAAAGAACATGCGAAACTAAGCAAGTGGTGGGTGGGAGCTTATTATGAGTCCCCGGCACAGGGCAAAAAAAGCGGGAGTTATAATATTAATCAAGAAAGGGATTCAAGTCCATACTCATAACATTGTGGCAGACACAGAGGGCAGATATGTACTAGTGCATTTAACGATAGAGCGACAACCAATAGTCTTGTGTAATGTGTATGCCCCCAATACATATAATAAAGCCTTTTATAAAAAAAACTTATGCAACATCTAACAAGTTTTGAAAAGAATTCCCATGCTGGTAGGAGGGGACTTTAATGCAGTGACTGATTCAAAATTGGATAGGTCGCATGGGGAGAAGAGGGTCGGGGTCGGATTCGAGAGGAATAACTATGTTAAGTGAGGTCCTTGATTTAGTGGATGTGTGGCGGACTGTGCGCCCATTAGAACGGGATTATACCCATTTGTCTCGCGCACATGCTACCCTGTCACATATAGACTATATTTTACTTTCACGCACCTTATTCGCAAGGATTCGGGAGGCGGAAATAGGTCCCATAAAAATATCCGATCATGCGATAGTACATGCCATCTTGGACCCTCCCGGACCCGAGTCTGGCCAAGTTCAATGGAGATTTCCTACTCGTTTGTATAATGATAAAATATTTTTGGGATACATAACCCCAAAATATAAGCATTTTCAAAAAACTAATCAGGAGCATAGGGGCACCCCAATTCTATATTGGGATACGGCAAAAGCTGTACTACGGGGAGAGATTATAGCATACACGAGTCACCAAAACAAGGTAAGGGAGAGGGAGTTGCTCAGATTGGAAAAAGAAGTAACAAGAGTAAGGAAAGCATATGGGCGCCATCATAATTTGCAACTAAAAGCTCAACTATTAGAAATGCAGCAGGCCTTAAATGAAAGTCTTCATCAAACGGCCCAAAAGAACTATGCTTACTATAGATATCAACTCTATAAATATGCAAACAAAAACAGCAGGATGCTAGCACGGTTGTCAAAACCTAAGCAGGGGCCCAATAAAATAGACACTCTGTATGCCTCTAGCGGGACACTGGAGAATAAGAATGCTCAAATCAATAAAATCATGTTAGAATATTACACGAGTTTGTACTCACCCCCTAATCCATTGCCGCTGGAAAGCGAGATGTATTTAAGTGGACAAGATATTGTCCGAGTAGAACCAGAGAGACTAGCCATGTTAAATGCTACCATAACAGCAGACGAAGTATCGTATGCAATACAACAAGGACCCCTGGGAAAGGCCCCGGGCCCCGATGGTTAAAGAGGAGGTGGTACAGCCGCTAACAGACATGTTTAATGCCATAGAGCAGGAACAACAAATGCCCCCATCTTTAAGGCTTGCACAAATTATAGTATTACCAAAGCCAGGACGAGATACGAAGAAGCCAGAATCTTATAGGCCGATTTCACTTTTAAATTATGAAGCCAAATTATATGCAAAAGTCCTAGCGAACCGCCTAGCCCAAATACTGCCAGACATTATTGAGGAATTTCAAGTAGGCTTTGTGCAGGGCAGAAACATTACAAAAAATGTTAGGAAGATACTTACAACATTGGAGGTAGTCTCCAATCAGGCAACACCATCTGTGTTAGTCAGCTTCGATGCCGAAAAGGCATTCAACAGAGTGGTATGGGACTTTTTATTTGGGACATTAGAAGCCTATGGAATAAGTGGGTTTTTTCAGGAGGCAATACGGGCGTTATACTATCTTCCCCAGGCCCAGATGTGGGTTAATGGAATACTATCTGCCCCATTCTCCATACACCGGGGCACCAGACAGGGATGTCCTCTGTCACCCCTATTGTTTGTATTAACATTAGACCCCTTAATCAGAGATGTTCAAAGGTCACCTGATATACGGGGGGGTCAAAGTAGGCGCAGATATGTTCAAGATCACAGCATTTGCTGATGACTTACTAGCCCATCTAACTTATCCAGGAACCTCGCTGCCAGCTCTATTAGAATGTATGGCAGAATATGGAGATTTTTCTGGCTTTAAGTTAAACCTGGAGAAGTCAGAGGCATTGCAAGGTGAGGCGAACCATGAAGAGAGTTGGCAGGGACACATCCCATTGAAATTGGCAGATGGGCCCTTTCGTTACCTGGTTTGTCTATGGATACCTCAAAATTGTACCAACTGAACATAGAGAAGTTGCTGCAGGATACAGGACGCTCTCTTGAACAGTGGAGCCATCTACCCTTGTCTCTCATAGGTAGAATCAATTTGTTTAAAATGCTCATATTCCCAAGATGGCTCTACATATTACAAATTATGCCAATATACTTATTAAGCAGGGATATACGAAAATTATATAGGATTTGTAGGAAATTCCTTTGGGGTGGGAAGAAGTCCAAATTGCACCTAGAATACCTCTTTGACAACTGGGCACGGGGAGGCTTGGGACTCCCCAATATACGAAGATATAACCAGACCTGTCTGATGCGCCACCTTCGAGATTGGCTGTTAGATACCAATCACTTCACCCCGATTAGATGGGAGCAGGCATTATATAAACCTTGGCATGTAAACTTTCTTTTGCAAGCCAATTCAAATAGCCTACCGTTAGCATGTAAGAAAAGCTTTTTGCTACGACCTTTAAGACAAGTTTGGCAATACCTAATGAAAGCTTGGAATCAGAACCCAAATGTTAGTGATCAGTTGCCTATTCGAGGAAATGGGGACTTCCAACCCAGAATGGAAGCAGGGATCATTAAAAATTGGTCGGAAAAAGGGACACTTAGTCAATGAGGATGGAAAGTTATACACATTTCAAGACCTGCAACAGAGGCTTTCCCTTACCAGCAAAGACTATTATGCTTATAGACAATTACATCACTATTGGTTTAGTTTAGACCAAGAGGCCTTGGGAACAAAACTGGGTCAAAAACTCTGAGACTTCTTAAAGGGGGATGAATATGACCAGGTTTCGATATCCAGTTTACATAAAGCGCTGCTGCTGCTTTGCCCCGCCCCCCCTAATTATGACGCACTTAAAGAGGCATGGAGCAAAGAAATGGGTTATGATTTGAAGGGAGTAAATTTGCAAAATTGATAACAGATATCCCAAAGCAGGTGGGGGGGGCGGAATTGCAGGAGAGTCAATACAGGATAATACACAGGGGATACATGACACAAACACAAGCAGCAAGGGCAGGGTGGACACCTGACGCTCAATGTCCTAAATGTAACAGGGGACGGAATACCTTTATGCATGCATTTTGGAGTTGTGATAGAATGAAAATATTTTGGAAGGCGGTGCATAAATATTTTGAAAACATTACTGATCAAAGAATAATCCCATCGTGGAGAGGAGTACTTTTAAATAGAAGGGCAGCTTATGGGATCTCCGATAGGAATTTGGAACTATTATTATGCAAAGCACATGCTGTGGGGAAGAAATGTATACTCAGGCACTGGATGCAGGAGGAATCGTCCTCCTTTTGGTATTGGAGGAATAAATTTCATGAGCTGATGTTATGGGAGGTCAGGGAAACTCAGGATTCTCCAAAGAAAAGAAAGCGGTTTGTATCTATTTGGAATAAATATTTGCAAAGTATTTCCCATAAAGTGAGAAGTGCAGTGTTAAATAAATTTTCTACACAATAAGAAGGAGAAGGAAGAGTCATGAGGGAGAGGGAGTCTCAGGGTATCTTTGGGGGGGGGGGGGGGTGAGTCTGGACAGGGAATACAATAGACAGAGAGGATAATGGTACATAGAGCTTTAAGAAGCACCAGTAAGGCAGTGTACCTTTACCAACACATTAAATATAGGAAAATGAAGAGGATGGCTATGACTAGACCATGAAAGGATTACGAATGAGCATGGAGTATTTAAAAAAAAAACAGGGGGGGAGGGGATGAGTGGGAGGGGAGGGGGGAATAATAGTAACAAGGGGTTCAATCATGGAATAACGTAAGGTGTTACTATTGGAAATTACGGTTTGAGTTTAATGTAACATGCTGACTATTGTTTCTTTCAGTGTGCATGGCAAAAGTGAAGGTAGTAAGGGGGGAGGGGGATAAGAGAGGGTACCGATGATAGCAACTTAAGATTAATGTACATAAGAACGACAGCTTTACAACTTGTTATGTATGTAATACTCTAATGGATGTGTTACCAGGTGGAATCATCAATAAAAATGTTGACACATAAAATGATACAACCGGTAATTTTTGGCAATTTTTCATTTTTCTATTACATAGTCACCCCCTTTCTCTTTACAAAATCTTAACCGTACAGTCGCTAATCAATTCTGACGTTTCCAGTATCCAGCACTGGGGCAACAACTCAACTAGACCAACGACTCATCGGAGACATAGACAGGGATGTCTGGACGCCAGACTGTCCCCAGATAAGATTATAGGTCCTTAAAAATTGGACACTACTTATTGGTCTTTCCAAAATCGTTATTAATATTAGTAACCTTAACAATCCCAGATACTACTACTACTACTACTTAACATTTCTAAAGCGCTACTAGGATTACGTAGCGCTGTACAATTTAACATAAAAGGACAGTCCCTGCTCAAAGAGCTTACAATCTAATGGACAAGTGAATAGTCAGTTCAATAGGGGCAGTCAAATTGGGGCAGTCTGGATATCCTGAAGGTAAGAGTTAGGTGCCGAAGGCAGCATTGAAGAGGTGGGCTTTAAGCAAAGACTTGAAGATGGGCAGGGAGGGGGTTTGACGTAAGGGCTCAGGAAGGTTGTTCCAGGCATAGGGTGAGGCGAGGCAGAATGGGCGGAGCCTGGAGTTGGCAGTGGTGGAGAAGGGTACTGAGAGGAGGGATTTGTCCTGTGAACGGAGGTTTCGGGTGGGAACATAAGGGGAGATGAGGGTAGAGAGGTAGTGAGGAGCAGCAGACTGAGTACATTTGTAGGTAAGAAGGAGAAGCTTGAACTGAATGCGGTATCGGATTGGAAGCCAGTGAAGTGACCTGAGAAGAGGGGTGATATGAGTATATCAGTTCTGGCGGAATATAAGACGTGCAGCAGAGTTCTGAACAGATTGAAGGGGGGATAGATGGCTAAGTGGGAGTCCGGTGAGGAGTAAGTTGCAGTAGTCAAGGCGAGAGGTAATGAGAGTGTGGACGAGAGTTCGGGTGGAAAGGGCGAATTTTGCTGATGTTGAAGAGGAAGAAGCGACAGGTCTTGGCTATCTGCTGGATGTGTGCCGAGAAGGAGAGGGAGGAGTCGAAGATGACTCCGAGGTTGCGGGCAGATGAGACGGGGAGGATGAGGGTGTTATCAACTGAGATATAAAGTGGAGGAAGAGGAGAAGTGGGTTTTGGTGGAAAGACGATGAGCTCAGTCTTGAACATGTTCAGTTTCAGGTGGCGGTTGGACATCCATGTAGCAATGTCGGTTAAGCAGGCCGATACCTTTGCCTGGGTCTCGGTGGTGATGTCTGGTGTGGAGAGATACAGCTGGGTGTCATCCGCATAGAGATGATACTGGAAGCCATGAGATGAGATGAGGGAGCCCAGGGAAGAGGTGTAGATTGAGAAGAGAAGGGGTCCAAGGACAGATCCCTGGGGAACACCAACAGATAGCGGGATGGGGTGGAGGAAGATCCATGAGAGTGAACTCTGAAGGTGCAGTGGGAGAGATAGGAGGAGAACCAAGAGAGGACAGAGCCCTGGAACCCGAATGATGACAGTGTGGCAAGGAGTAAATCATGATTGACAGTGTCAAAAGCGGCGGATAGATCGAGGAGGATGAGGATGGAGTAGTGGCCTCTGGATTTGGCAAGGAACAGGTCATTACAGACTTTAGAGAGTGCTGTTTCTGTCGAGTGTAGAGGGCGAAAACCGGATTGAAGTGGATCGAGAATGGCATGAGAGGAGAGAAAATCAAGGCAGCGGCTGTGAACGGCACGCTCAAGTATTTTGGAGAGGAAGGGTAGGAGGGAGATGGGGCGGTAGTTGGAGGGACAGATAGGGTCAAGTGATGGTTTTTTGAGGAGAGGTGTGACTACGGCATGCTTGAAGGTGTCAGGGACAGTTGCAGTGGAGAGAGAGAGGTTGAGGATATGACAGATGGAGGGGGTGACAGTATGAGAGATGGTGTTAAGTAAGTTGGTGGGGATGGGATCAGAGGAACAGGTGGTACTTTTCGAGGAGGAAAGAAGGCGAGCGGTTTCCTCCTCGGTGATGTCAGGAAAGGAAAAGAAAGAGGCCTGGGTTGGTTGGTCAAGGGAGAGGGTTGAAGGGTGAAGAGGAGGAGATGGTTTGGTAGTGAACTCAAGGTTGATCTTTTGCACCTTGTCGCGGAAGTAATCGGCCAGTGATTGAGGAGAGAGCGAGGGGGGGTAGGAGCGGATGGCACTTTGAAGAGGGAGTTAAGGGTGGCGAAGAGACGACGGGGGTTGGAGCTGAGAGAATTGGTCAGTTGGGTGTAATAGTCCTGTTTGGTAAGGAATAGGGAGGAGTGGAAGGAGGATAGCATGAATTTGTAGTGAAGGAAATCTGAATAAAGTTCTTTGTCTTGAAAAATTCCATCTCCCCAATGTCTCCATTGTGCATCCCTTAACACCCCGTCCTTCCCTAACCCTCCTATCCTCCCATCCCCCACCCTTCCCCCCCCCCCCCCCCCCCCGCTCATGTCTGATTACAAATTAACCATTTCCCAGCCATTATAGTGCATTAAGAACTAAACTTCTCCCCATGTGGGTCAGAGAGTCTATATATATGCCCCAGAGTTTTAAAAAGGCAACTTTCCATTTGGGCCCCCGTTTAGCTTCTTTTGCTTCACACAACATCAGCTGGTGAATTAAGTTTCGCCAGTGCCAATATTCTGGCCCTATATCAGACATCCAATATTGCATTTTTTTTGCCAACAAAGTAAGTTTACGGAATAGTAAAGTGCCCTGAGGTGTCCCTGCCCCAACTGATCCCAGTAGATTCAACAACAGCTGTACCCACTATCCTATGACCTAGTAATGTTGACATGTAGTTAGTTATCTTCCCCCAGTACGGTCTAATTTTCCTGCAGCTCCAGAAACCATGATAGAAATTATTTTCCGCCCTCCCGCATCGCCTGCACAACGACGTCTGTGCCCCCCCCCCAAACTTCGCTAGTTGTACTTGTGTCATATAGGCTCTATGTATGAAACGGAAGGCACATTCCCTATATTGGGCACCACTAACCACTTTTGGTATTCCCTTCAACTGCTTATTAATATCCCATGTCGATAGATTGGTTCCTAAGTCTTTTCCCCATTGCTCTTTCAATTGCACCAGATTCTTGGAGTCTGTATTCTCCCACAATGCCCTATGCAACCCAGAAATGGACGGGCTTGTCAGTGAGATTTTTTCAAAAAAATGCTTCACCTTAGCTCCCAAATTCTGAGCAAGCCTCTCCCTATTCAGTGATTGAATAAAATGTTTCAATTGGCAAAATGCAAATACATCTCCCCACTGCGTGTGATCAGTGCCTAATAATTGTTCCTGGGTTTTAAGCTCTCCCTTTTCATTCAATGCATCTCCTAAAGAAACCAATACCCATGCTTCCCAGCATCGGAATACTGGGTTTGTTATCCCTGCTTCAAACATCGGGTTTCCCCTAATACTTAAGAGCTCGGTTATCCCTTTACCTAGTGTATTCTCCAAAAAACTCCATGTTCTCCTCAATGGGTGCAACAATAAATTTTTCCTGTATCTCTCCAATTGCAACAAGGTTTGTAGCCAAAGAGGTTCAAAGAGTGCCTCTTCTATCTCAAGTGGTGTATAATAACTTGTACCAAATATCCAGTCCCTAATATGTCGCAGCAAACATGCCATATTATACAGCTGTAAGTCCAGCAATCCTAACCCCCCTTGTTCCCAACCTCCCAACAGCCACTGATATTTCATCTTTGCCTTTTTATTTGCCCAGCAGCAGAATTTCACCACCAACTTATAAAAGGCATGAAGATCCTTATATTGGAAAAGTCTGCAACACATAGAGCCATCGGGGAAATATGACCATACTAATTAAACAAATACATCCTATTAAGGGCAGCTTTCAACTCAGCTGCAGGAGGTTCCAGCTCTCTAATTGTTGTGTGGTCTGGGCCAACAGTAACTTATGTTTAAATCTGTTTATTATCAAAGAACTTCAAAAGCATATACATTAATTCTGTCTGGTTACACCGCCCAACATGGGTCGCGTGTGTCCATACTTATCTAGTTCCAATAAATTTTATTACATTTTCTCCCCGGTTAACCCCAAATCCCTCCCCGCTATCCCTCCTCCCCCTTTATCACTTTGCTCTTCAAACATTTATCCTCATTTCCTTATCCCTCTTACACCCAGTGTCAGTCACAAATGTCCAGCAGAGACACTCTCTTAATCATCATCTATTCAATAACCGACTCCGTGCAAGTGGTGTCATAGTGTTCAGGAATGGACTCCAGCTTCACTGCGATCCCTCAGCTTTGACTGATGAGATTCAGTGCTCCATAGGTGAGAGGAGCAGAGGAATGTTACAAGGTTGCAATGCCTAGAATTTACCTCGATAAGTAGTAGAATCCTCATTTTGAAGTAATGAACAAAGTATATCAAATGTAGAATTATAACAATTGGAATCAAACGAGCATGAAAGCAGGTTTTGAAAAGACTAGAGGATCTGTAACTAAAGGAGTAGCTAAACAAGGTTTGACATCCACCTTTGTTTCTTTCTATGAAACTGCCTATTTAACAAACATTCAGTGCTCTGTAGGTTTCAATGCAGCACCATAGGTGAGAGAAGCAGAGGAGTATTACAAGGTTGTAATGCCTAGAATTTACCTTGGTAAACAGCAGTATCATCATTTTGAAATACTGAACAAAATATACCAAAAGTAGATTTATAACAAATTTAAGAAAACGAGCATGAAAGCAGACTTTAAAATTACAACAGGAGCTGTAACTTACGGTAGGAAAAGTAACTGGAATTTTCTGAATTGGAGATCTTTTTGAAGAACTCATAATTTGAAAACTTCATTTTAGTCTACAGAAGAGCAAAGGAGTAGCTAAACAAGGTTTGACATCCACCTTTGTTTCTTTCTATGAAACTGCCTGTCTAACAAACTTTCCGTGCTCTGTAGATTTCAATAGAGCACCATAGGTGAGAGGAACAGAGGAAGGTTACAAGGTTGCAATGCTTAGAATTTACCTCTGTAAATAGCAGAATCCTCATTTTGAAGTACTGAACAAAGTATACCAAATGTAGAATTATAACAATTGGAATCAATCGAGCATGAAAGCAGATTTTGAAAAGACTGGAGGATCTGTAACTTACTATAGCCAAAGTAACAGGAATTTTTGTTTGTTCTTTGTTACATTTGTACCCTGCGCTTTCCCACTCATGGCAGGCTCAATGCCTGTTAAGTGAATTGCCCAGAGTCAAAAGGAGCTGGCTGTGTCTGAAGTGAACTCAGTTCCCCAAAACCAAAGTCCACAACCCTAGCCACTAATCCATTGCTCCGCTGTAAGGGAGATCTATTTGAAGAACTCATGATTTGAAAACTTCATTTCAGTCTACAGAAGAGCCAAGGAGTAGCTAAACAAGGTTTGACATCCACCTTTATTTCTTTCGATGAAACTGCCAGTTGAAAATTCATTCAGTGCTTTTTAGATTTCAATGGAGCACCATAGGTGAGAGGAGCAGAGGAATATTATAAGGTTGGAATGCCTAGAATTTACCTCAGTAAACAACAGAATCATCATTTTGAAGTACTGAACAAAATATACCAAATGTGGAATTCGTACCTTTAGAAGCAAACGAGCATGAATGCAGATTTTGAAAAGACTGGAGGATCTGTAACTAATGGTAAGCAAACTAACTGGAATTGTCTGAAGTGGAGATCTTTTTGAAGAACTCATGATTTGAAAACTTCATTTCAGTCTACAGAAGAGCCAAAGAGTAGCTAAACAAGGTTTGACATCCACCTTTGTTTCTTTCTATGAAACTGCCTGTCTAACAAACATTCAGTGCTCTGTAGATTTCGATGCGCACCATAGGTGAGAGGAGCAGAGGAATGTTACAAGGTTGTAATGCCTAGAATGTATCTCGGTAAATAGCAGAATCCTCATTTTGAAGTACTGAACAAAGTATACCAAATGTAGAATTATAACAATTGGAATCAAACGAGCATGAAAGCAGTTTTTGAAAAGACTGGAGGATCTGTAACTTATGATAGCCAAAGTAACAGGAATTTTTGTTTGTTCTTTGTTACATTTGTACGCTGCGTTTTCCCACTCATGCCAGGCTCAATGCCTGTTAAGTGACATGCCCAGAGTCAAAAGGAGCTGCCTGTGTCTGAAGTGGGAATCAAACTCATTAGCCCAGGACCAAAGTCCACCACCCTAACCACTAATCCATTCCTCCACTGAAGTAGAAACCTTTTTGAAGAACTCATGATTTGAAAACTTCATTTCAGTCTACAGAAGAGCCAAGGAGTAGCTAAACAAGGTTTGACATCCACCTTTATTGCTTTCTTTGAAACTGCCAGTTGAAAATTCATTCAGTGCTTTTTAGATTTCAATAGAGCACCATAGGTGAGAGGAGCAGAGGAATATTAGTTGGAATGCCTAGCATTTACCTTGGTAAACAACAGAATCATCATCATTTTGAAGTACTGAACAAAATATACCAAATGAAGAATTCTTACCTTTAGAAGCAAAGGAGCATGAATGCAGATTTTGAAAAGACTGGAGGATCTGTAACTAATGGTAAGCAAACTAACTGGAATTGTCTGAAGTGGAGATCTTTTTGAAGAACTCATGATTTGAAAACTTCATTTCAGTCTACAGAAGAGCCAAGGAGTAGCTCAACAAGGTTTGACATCCACCTTTATTTCTTTTTATGAAACTGCCTGTTTAACAAACATTCAGTGCTCTGTAGGTTTCAATGGAGCACCATAGGTGAGAGGAGCAGAGGAATATTATAAGATTGGAATGCCTAGAATTTACCTTGGTAAACAGCAGAATCATCATTTTGAGGTACTAAACAAAATATACCTAAAGTGGAATTATAACAATTGGAAGAAAACCAGCATGAAAGCAGATTTTGAAATTACAACAGGAGCTGTAACTAACGGTAGACAAAGTAACTCGAATTTTCTGAATTGGAGATCTTTTTGAAGAACTCATGATTTGAAAACTTCAAAGGAGTAGCTAAACAAGGTTTGACATCCACCTCTGTTTCTTTCTATGAAACTGCTTGTCTAGCAAACATTCAGTGCTCTGTAGGTTTCAATGGAACACCAGAGGTGAGAGGAGCAGAGAAGTATTACAAGGTTGTAATGACTAAAATTTACCTTGGTTAACTGCAGAGTCATCCTTTTCAAGTATTAAACAAAATATACCAAATGTAGAATTCTTACAATTAGAAGCAAACGAGCATGAATGCAGATTTTGAAAAGAATGGAGTAACTGTAACTAAAGGGAAGCAAACTAACTGGAATTGTCTGAAGTGGATATGTTTTTGAAGGACTCATGATTTGAAAACTTCATTTCAATCTACAGAAGAGCCAAGGAGTAGCTAAACAAGGTTTGACATCCACCTTTGTTTCTTTTTATGAAACTGCCTGTCTAACAAACATTCAGTGCTCTGTAGATTTCAATGGAGCACCATAAGTGAGAGAAGCAGAAGAATGTTACAAGGTTGTAATGCTTAGAATTTACCTCGATAAGTAGTCGAATCCTCATTTTGAAGTACTGAACAAAGTATACCAAATGTAGAATTATAACAATTGGAATCAAACGAGCATGAAAGCAGTTTTTGAAAAGACTGGAGGATCTGTAACTTAGTATAGGGAATGTTTGGTTGTACCCTGTGCTTTCCCACTCATGGCAGGCTCAATGCTGCTTGCATGGGGCAATGGAGTGTTAAATAACTTGCCCAGAGTCAAGGAACTGCCTTTGTCTGTCTAACAAACATTCAGTGCTCTGTAGATTTTACCTTGGTAAACTGCAGAATCATCATTTTGAAGTACTGAACAAAATATACCAAATGTAGAATTCTTACAATTAGAAGCAAACGAGCATGAATGCAGATTTTGAAAAGACTGGAGAATCTGTAACTAATGGTAAGCAAAGTAACTGGAATTTTCTAAAAGTGGAGATCTTTTTGAAGAACTCATAATTTGAAAACATCATTTCAGTCTACAGAAGAGTGAAGGAGTAGCTAAACAAGCTTTGACATCCACCCTTTTTTCTTTCTATGAAACTGCCTGTCTAACAAATATTAAGTGCTCTGTAGATTTCAATGCAGCACCCTAGGTGAGAGGAGCAGAGGAATGTTACATGGTTGAAATGCCTAGAATTTACCTCCACAAAAACAGAATCCTCATTTTGAAGTACTGAACAAAATATACCTAAAGTAGAATGATAACAATTGTAAGCAAACGAGCATGAAAGCAGATTTTGAAATTACAACAGGAGCTGTAACTAACGGTAGACAAAGTAACTGGAATTTTCTGAATTGGAAATCTTTTTGAAGAACTCATGATTTGAAAACTTCATTTCAGTCTACAGAAGAGCAAAGGAGTAGCTAAACAAGGTTTGACATCCACCTTTGTTTCTTTCTATGAAATTGCCTGTTTAACAAACATTCAGTGCTCTGTAGGTTTCAATGGAGCACCATAGGTGAGAGAAACAGAGGAATGTTACAAGGTTGTAATGCTTAGAATTTACCTCGATAAGTAGTAGAATCCTCATTTTGAAGTACTGAACAGAGTATACCAAATGTAGAATTATAACAATTGGAATCAAATGAGCATGAAAGCAGGTTTTGAAAAGACTGGAGGATCTGGAACTTACTATAGCCAAAGTAACAGGAATTTTTGTTTGTTACATTTGTACCCTGCGCTTTCCAACTCATGGCAGGCTCAATGCCTGTTAAGTGACTTGCCCAGAGTCAAAAGGAGCTGCCTGTGTTTGAAGTGGGAATCAAACTCAGTCCCTGAGGACCAAAGTCCACCACCCTAACCACTAGTCCACTCGAGATCTATTTGAAAAAATTATGATTTGAAAACTTCATTTCAGTCTACAGAAGAGCCAAGGAGTAGCTAAACAAGGTTTGACATCCACCTTTGTTTCATTCTATGAAACTACCAGTTGAAAATTCATTCAGTGCTTTATAGTTTTCAATGAAGCACCATAGGTGAGAGGAGCAGAGGAATGTTACAAGGTTGTAATAACTTGAATTTACCTTGGTAAACAGCAGTATCATCATTTTGATGTACTGAACAAAATATACCTAAAGTAGAATTATAACAATTGGAAGAAAACCAGCATGAAAGTCATGTTACTTGCCCAGAGTCAAAAGGAGATGCCTGTGTCTGAAGTGGGATCTGAACTTAGTTAATCAGTTCCTAAAAACCAAAGCTTACCACCATAACCACTAGTCCACTCCTCCACTGAAGTGGAGATCTTTTTGAAGTACTCATGATTTGAAACTTCATTTCAGTCTACAGAAGAGCCAAGGAGTAGCTAAACAAGGTTTGACATCCACCGTTGTTTCTTCCTATAAAAATGCCTGTCTAACAAGCATTCAGTGCTCTGTAGGTTTCAATGGAGCACCATAGGTGAGAAAAGCAGAGAAATGTTACAAGGTTGGAATGCCTAGAGTTTACCTCAGTAAAGAGCAGAACCCTCATTTTCAAGTACTAAAAATAAATACCTAAATTAGAATTATAACAATTGGAAGCAAACGAGCATTAAAGCAGATTTTGAAATTACAACAGGAGCTGTAACTAAGGGTAGGCAAAGTAACTGACATTTTCTGAAGTGGAGATCTTTACATCCACCTTTGTTTCTTCCTATGAAACTGCCTATCTATCAAACATTCAGTGTCATGTAGATTTCACCATAGGTGAAAGAAGCAGAGAAATGTTACAAGGTTGGAATGCCTAGAATTTACCTCAGCAAAGAGCAGAATCCTCATTTTGATGTACTGAACAAAATATACCTAAAGTAGAATTATAACAATTGGAAGAAAACCAGCATGAAAGTAGTGTTACTTGCCCAGAGTCAAAAGGAGATGCCTGTGTCTGAAGTGGGATCTGAACTTAGTTAATCAGTTCCCAAAAACCAAAATCCACCACTAGTCCACTCCTCCACTGAAGTGGAGCTCTTTTTGAAGTACTCATGATTTGAAACTTCATTTCAGTCTACAGACGAGCCAAGGAGTAGCTAAACAAGGTTTGACATCCACCGTTGTTTCTTCCTATGAAACTGCCTGTCTAACTGCCTGTCTAACAAACATTCAGTGCTCTGTAGATTCCAATAGAACACCATAAATGAGAAAAATAGAGAACTGTTACAAGGTTGGAATGGCTAGAATTTACCTGAGTAAAGAGCAGAATCCTCATTTTCAAGTACTGAACAAAATATACCTAAAGTAGAATTATAACAATTGGAAGAAAACCAGCATGAAAGTAGATTTTGAAATTACAACAGGTGCTGTAACTAAGGGTAGGCAAAGTAACTGGCATTTTCTGAAGTGGAGATCTTTTTGAAGAACTCATGATTTGATACTTCATTTCAGTCTACAGAACAGCCAAGGAAAAGCTAAACAAGGTTTGACATCCACCTTTGTTTCTTCCTTTGAAACTGCCTGTCTAACAAATATTCAGTGCTCTGTAGGTTTCAATGGAGCACTATAGGAGAGAGAATCAGAGAAATGTTACAAGGTTGGAATGCCTAGAATTTACCTCAGCAAAGAGCAGAATCCTCATTTGCAAGTACTGAACAAAATATACCTAAAGTAGAATTATAGCAATTGGAAGAAAACCAGCATGAACATAGTGTTACTTGCCCTGAGTCAAAAGGAGATGCTTTTCTCTGAAGTGGGAATTGAACTTAGCTCTTTAGTGTTCAAGGACCAAAGTCCACCACCCTAACCACTGGTCCACTCCCCCATTGAAGTAGAGATCATTTTGAAGAACTCATGATTTGAAACTTCATTTCAGTCTACAGAAGAGCAAGGAGTAACTAAACAAGGTTTGACATCCAGCTTTGTTTTTGACATCCACCTTTGTTCTTCCTATGAAACTGCCTGTCTACCAAACATTCAGTGCTCTGTAGATTTCAATGGAGCACCATAGGTGAGAGAAGCAGAGAAATGTTACAAGGTTGGAATGCCTAGAATTTACCTCAGTAAAGAGCAGAATCCTCATTTTCAAGTACTGAAAAAAATATACCTAAATTAGAATTATAACAATTGGAAGCAAACGAGCATTAAAGCAGATTTTTAAATTACAACATTAGCTGTAACTAAGGGTAGGCAAAGTAACTGACATTTTCTGAAGTGGAGATCTTTACATCCACCTTTGTTTCTTCCTAAGAAACTGCCTGTCTAACAAACTTTCAGTGCTCTGTAGATTTCAATGGAGCACCATAGGTGAGAGAAGCAGAGAAATGTTACAAGGTTGGAATGCCTAGAATTTACCTCAACAAAGAGCAGAATCCTCATTTTGATGTACTGAACAAAATATAACTAAAGTAGAATTATAACAATTGGAAGAAAACCAGCATGAAAGTAGTGTTACTTGCTCAGAGTCAAAAGGAGATGCCTGTGTCTGAAGTGGGATCTGAACTTAGTTAATCAGTTTCCAAAGACTAAAGTCCACCACCCTAACCACTAGTATACTCCTCCACTGAAGTGCAGAACTTTTTGAAGAACTCATGATTTGTAACTTAATTTCAGTCTACAGGAGTAGCTAAACAAGGTTTGACATCCACCGTTGATTCTTCCTATGAAACTGCCTATCTAACAAACATTCAGTGCCCTGTAGATTTCAATGGAGCACCATAGGTTAGAGAAGCAGAGAAATGTTACAAGGTTGGAATGCCTAGAGTTTACCTCAGCAAGGAGCAGAATCATCATTTTCAAGTACTAAACAAAATATACATAAAGTAGAAATATAACAATTGGAAGCGGAGGAGTCACGTGATGCGTTGAGAGAGTAGGACGTGTGTCTTTGCTCTCCGAAGCCTCCACGCCTGATTTTACCATATAAACCGCAGAAAACTGTTGACCAGCGAACCAATATATCAGCAGAAGCAGTAAACCAATGGATAAGTTTGTAGAAACGGCAACTAAATCAATGCCACCACGCAGCGCTAAAAAGGAGAAAGATAAGGCAAAGACGGCGGACATCACCGAGGAGAAGGCCTTGCAGCGAAGCGAGCAGAACTTTACTCCCGTGCAACTGGCGCAACTGACCACCGCGGTAACACAAGTGTTGGAGCCGCGATTGGAAAAAATCTCGACACAGCTAGAACAGTATAAATCGCGTCTGACAGACGTAGCACAACGGGCTGGGGAGTTAGAGCGGCGAGTATCTGAGATTGAAGACACACTACCCCCAGTACACAGTCAGCTCCGGGTCACGCAATCCACGGTCGAGGCGCTGCAACAGAAAGTGGATGATTTAGAAAACAGGGCCAGACGGAGCAACTTACGCCTGATCAGTATACCAGAAGCGGTGAGTGACTCGGTGCTGGCCACGGTGATAGAAAAGTGGCTGAACGCTGAATTCATGCTGTCTGACCATGCAGGAGCACTGTGTTTAGAACGAATACACCGAGTGGCCTGAATCCAAGATGGCCGCCAGGGCCTGCGTGCAGTCATACTGAAAGTGCATAAGTACCTGCACAAGATGGAGATTTTGCGAGGCTACCGATTAAAGCGTGACGATACAAAGTTCGAGGGAAAGATAATAAGAATCTTTCAGGACTTTTCAGTATCTTTACAGGATCGTCGAAAGAAATTCACCCCCCTATGCAGACGACTACAGGATCTGCAGATCAAGTTCATGCCCAGCAGTGTTAAAAATCTGACAAGATGGCAAATGGAGGTCCTTTGATTCAGAGGCTGCTGCCAAAGAATATATAACAGCGCTGGAGCAGAGGAAACAACAACTGGCTGCAGAACAGACTGTGGAATAAGGACGATTCTAAGAACCAAAGTGGGTGAGAACTAATAAAATGGTTGTTCTTTATTGTACACAGTAAAGAGCTGGTTCACAATACAAATAGGTATTTCAACAGCATTTTGCTAAGCTGTATAAGGGAGAGAGGATGATGAGAGAGACGTCAGGGAGGCTATAGCAGAGTACCTAGCCACAGTTAACATGGGGAAGATACACCCAGAACAACTAGACCCCCTCAACAAACCGATAGAGGCAAAAGAGCTTCAAAAAGCTATAGGCGCATTGAAGATGCACTCTGCACCGGGACCTGATGGTCTCTCCGGTGAATTTTATAAGATGTTGAAACTGCAGATCTTGGGACCCCTATCAGAATACCTTAATGAAGTAATAGAGAAAGGCCAATTCCCATTACACGCCAACACGGCTCTCATAAGTTTAATACCAAAAAAAGGGAAAGATCTATTGCAACCCAGTTCCTACAGACCAATTTCACTGATTAATGTGGAGGCAAAGCTGCTGTCTCGGATCTTAGCAGATAGACTGGCCCCACTGCTGCCACAGCTAGTGAGGGAAGATCAGGCCGGATTTGTTCGAGGGCGTCAATCAGTCCTTAACGTGCGTAAATTCATTCTAGCCATATTAGCAGATCCTGACACAAAATCACAAAGACTGGCGGTGAGCCTTGACGCTGAACGGGCATTTGACTGGGTACAGTGGCCCTTTCTGTTCGAAACATTGCAGTGGATAGGTCTTACTGGATGGCTCTTGCAGGCTATCACCACACTATATACTGACCCCGAGCCATGATATTAGTTAATGGGATAAGAACAGAAGGGTTCGACATTAAGAAAGGGACGCGACAGGGGTTGCCCACTGTCCCCACTGTTATTCTTGTTGTCCTTGGAGCCTCTGCTGAATGAGATCCGAGCACACGAGCAAATACAGGGCATTAGGCTCCATCAACATGAGATTAAGGTGTTGGCATACACTGATGACCTGTTGTTACTGCTGAATAATCCTCAGACATCTCTAAAGCATCTCCTGCATACAGTGCATAAATACGGCAGACTCTCGGGCTTTAAATTAAATCTGGCCAAGTCACTGGCGCTGCCTCTGGATCAGGGGCTGCAGCGGGGTTGGAAGGGCGCATTCCCGCTGCAGTGGGCAGAGGACCAGATTCAGTACCTGGGGGTAGTCATTCCTTTGGACATAGGGCGACTGTATGATAAGAATGTGATCCCGGTTCTGAGAGAGACCAGGCGCTTGCTGCATCTCTGGGGCACATGTCCACTTTCCCTGTCAGGATGCATAGGGCTAGTTAACATGCTGATAGTCCCCAAATGGCTCTTATGCTACCCTTATACTTAAGAAAGAAAGAGGAGCTGGCACTCAACAAATCGATTCAGGTATTTCTGTGGAGAGGACAATGGCCTCGGCTTCCTCTGCACGTAATACAAAAACCGAGGGGGCACGGAGGGATGGGTCTACTCAACATAAGATACCTGACAATTGCATGCTCGATGAGGCACATTAGAGACTGGCTCACGGGACAGCAGGAATTCTCAAACACACAAATAGAGCAGACACTCTCTCCTGCAGTACATCTGGGGTGGTAGTTACATGCATCAGGCACGGGAATCATACACAAACTTGGAAACAACCCATTTTTACTGTCAGCAAGAGCAGCTTGGAAGTGGCTGTGTAAAAGACATTGGTTCAAATGGACTGCAACGCCCTTCCTGCCTCTGTTTCACAATCCGGATTTCCCAGAAGGAACATCTTCAGTGATATTTGCTCGATGGCGGAGAAAAGGAATACACTACTTGTACCAACTGCTGACAGACGAAGGTAAAGTGCGACCTTTTCAGGAACTGCAAAGAGAATTTAATCTGCCCGGGACAGACCAATTGGCGCACCTGCAGATCCAGCATTATATGACAGAACTGGGATGGACTAACTTGAGCGAAGATGTGCAGGACACGCTGAACACAGCATTGACATTGGGGGCACAGAACACAGTACCCCTGCGGTTTCACCACAGATACCTTCAAGACTCAACAGAGGACATTGATTATCGAGGCAGAGCGCAGAAATGGGCGTCAGACTTGGCAGCAGATGTCTCGGACAAGGTATTTCAGACCTTTTTGGCCCTTGCCCTACGGACCTCTGTATACACTCGACATTGGGAATTACAATTTAAGTTTGCGCTGCAGCTATATATATCACCAGCCAGAGCATCAAAGGCGGGGTTTGGTGGCACTGGAGCCTGCCCTCGCTGCGACCAGATACCTGCGGGGCTGGGGCACATGTTCTGGTCTTGCCCTCGGGCGGTGAGATTCTGGTCTCAAATGCTAGATGAAATCAAACAGTATTGGGGCTGTAGTACAATACAGAGACAACCACTGTTAATTTTTGGCAGATACGAGTGCGCAGAGCTCGCCCCGCCAGGACTTAATTCCTTTCTTCACAGAGCGGTTTTGGTTGGAAAGAAGATCATCCTGTTGACCTGGAGAGAGAGCGCAGGCCCCTCTTTTGGGGCCAGGAGGACAAACATGATCGAGCTTTTGAAACTGGAACGATGTGGAATTACAGATTTCTCCTCTGCTGAGGGGAAAAAGCTGGTAAAAACCTGGGCAAATTTCTGGGACACATTACAACCAGCAGCACGAAGTAGAATATTAAATTGAGAGATTGTGTAGGAAGATTAGAGGACTTGAATACCTGTGGTTTGACTAATAGGTTCATAGGAACAGGGAGGGTGGAGGGAAGGGTTGAGAGGGGGGAAGGGGGTTGGAAAGAGGAAAGGAGTAGTGGGATATGTTTGTAGCACACCTTGGTCAATAGTGTTAATGTGTTAACTTGTAAAAGAACAGAGAAAATATGTACACTGTTTATTTACCTGTTTCTAATAAAGATAATTGAAACATAACAATTGAAAGCAAACGAGCATGAAAGTAGATTTTGAAATTACAACAGGAACTAAGGGAAGGGAAAGTAACTGGCATTTTCTGAACTGGAGATATTTTTGAAGAACTCATGATTTGAAACTTCATTTCAGTCTACAGAACAGCCAAGGAGTAGCTAAACAAGGTTTGACATCCACCGTTGTTTCTTCCTATGAAACTGCCTGTCTAACAAACATTCAGTGCTCTGTACATTCCAATGGAGCACCATAGGAGAGAAGCAGAGAAATGTTACAAGGTTGGAATGCCTAGAATTTACCACAGCAAAGAGCAGAATCCTCATTTTGATATACTGAACAAAATATACCTAAAGTAGAGTTATAACAATTGGAAGAAAACCAGCATGAAAGTAGTGTTACTTGCCCAGTCAAAAGGAGATGCCTGTCTGAAGTGGGATCTGAACTTGGTTAATCAGTTCCCAAAAACCAAAGTCCACCACCCTAACCTAGTCCACTCCTCTACTAAAGTGGAGTTCTTTTTGAAGTACTCATGATTTGAAACTTAATTTCAGTCAACAGAAGAGCCAAGGCGCAGCTAAACAAGGTTTGACATCCACCGTTGTTTCTTACTATGAAACTGCCTGTCTAACAAACATTCAGTGCTCTGTAGATTCCAATGGAGCACCATTGGTGAGAGAAACAGAGAAATGTTACAAGCTTGGAATGCCTAGAATTTACCTCAGTAAAGAGCAGAATCCTCATTTTCAAGTACTGAACAAAATATACCTAAGGTACAATTTTAACAATTGGAAGCAAACGAACATGAAAGTAGATTTTGAAATTACAAACTTTACCAAAGTCCACCACCCTAACCACTAGTCCACTCGACTGGAGCTCGTTTTGAAGTACTCATGATTTGAAACTTCATTTCAGTCTACAGAAGAGCCAAGGAGTAGCTAAACAAGGTTTGACATCCACCGTTATTTCTTCCTATGAAACTGCCTGTCTATCAAACATTCAGTGCTCTGTAGATTCCAATGGAGCACCATAGGTGAGAGAAACAGAGAAATGTTACAAGGTTGGAATGCCTAGAATTTACCTCAGTAAAGAGCAGAATCCTCATTTTTAAGTACTGAACAAAATATACCTAAAGTGGAATTATAGCAATTGGAACAAAACCAGCATGAAAGTAGTGTTACTTGCCCAGAGTCAAAAGGAGATGCTTTTGTCTGAACTGTGAATTGAACTTAGTTCCTCAGTTCCCAAGGACCAAAGTACACCTTCCTACCCACTAGTTTACTCCTCCACTGAAGTAAAGAACATTTTGAATAACTCATGATTTGTAACTTCATTCCAGTCTACAGGAGTAGCTAAACAAGGTTTGACATCCACAGTTGTTTCTTCCTATGAAACTGCCTGTCTAACTGCCTGTCTAACAAACATTCAGTGCTCTGTAGATTTCAATGGAGCACCATAGGTGAGAGAAGCAGAAAAATGTTACAAGTTTGGAATGCCTAGAATTAACCTCAGTAAAGAGCAGAATCCTCATTTTCAAGTACTGAACAAAATATACCTATAGAATTATAACAACTGGAAGCAAACGAGCATGAAATCAGATTTTGAAATTAAACAGTAGCTGTAACTAAGGGTAGGCAAAGTAACTGGCAGTTTCTGAAGTGGAGATCTTTACATTCACCTTTGTTTCTTCCTATGAAACTGCCTGTCTAACAAACATTCAGTGCTCTGTAGATTTCAATGGAGCACCATAGGTGAGAGAATCAGACAAGTTTGGAATAACTATAGTTTACCTCAGTAAAGAGCAGAATTCTCATTTTCAAGAACTGAACAAAATATACCTAAAGTAGAATTATAACAATTGGAAGCAAACCAGCATGAAAGTAGTGTTACTTTCCCAGAGTCAAAAAGAACTGCCTGTTTCTAAAGTGGGAATTGAACTCAGTTTCTCAGTTCCCCAAGACCAAAAGCCAACACCCTAACCACTAGTCCACTTCTGCACTAAAGGAGAAGTCTTTTTGAAGAACTCATGATTTGAAACTTCATTTCAGTCTACAGAACAGCCAAGGAGTAGCTAAAAAAGGTTTGTATCCACCTTTGTTTCTTCCTCTGAGACTGCCTGTCTAACAAACATTCAGTGCTCTGTAGATTTCAATGGAGCACCAACGGGAGAGAGGCAGAAAATTGTTACACGGTTGGAATGCCTAGAATTTACCTCAGCAAAGATCAGAATCCTCATTTGCAAGTACTGAACAAAATACATCTAAAGTAGAATTATAACAACTTGAAGCAAACCAGCATGAAAGTAGTGTTACTTGCCCATAGTGAAAAAGAGCTGCCTGTGTCTAAAGTGGGAATTGAACTCAGTTTCTCAGTTCCCCAAGACCAAAATCCAACACCCTAACCACTAGTCCACTTAAGCAAAGACCTTTTTGAAGAACTCATGATTTGAAACTTCATTTCATTCTACAGAACAGCCAAGGAGTACGTAAAAAAGGTTTGTATCCACCTTTGTTTTTTCCTATGAAACTGCCTTTCAAACAAACATTCAGTGCTCTGTAGGTTTCAATGGAGCACCATAAGTGAGAGAAGCACAAAAATGTTACAAGTTTGGAATGCCTAGAATTTACCTCAGTAAAAAGAGCAGAATCTTTAATTTTCAAGTGCTGAACAAAATATACCTTAAGTAGAATTATAACAATTGGAAACAAACCAGAATGAAAGCAGTGTTACTTGCCCAGAGTCAAAAGGAGCTTCCTGTGTCTAAAGTGGGAATTGAACTCAGTTCCTCAAGACATAAAGTTCACCATCCTAACCACTAACCCACTCCTCCACTGAAGTGGAGAAGCTTTTGAAGATATCTTGATTTCAAACTTAATTTCAGTCTACAGAACAGCCAAGGAGATGCTAAACAAGGTTTGACATCCACCTTTGTTTCTTCCTATGAAACTAACTAACAAACATTCAGTGCTCTGTAGCTTTCAAAGAAGCACCATAGGTGAGATAGACAGACAAATGTTACAAGGTTGGAATGCCTAGAATTTACCTTGATAAACAGCAGAATGCTCATTTTCAAGTACTGAACAAAATATACCTAAATAGAATTATAACAATTGGAAGCAAATCAGTATGAAAGCTGATTTTGAAGTTACAACAGGAGCTGTAACTAAGAGTATGCAAAGTAACTGGCATTTTCTGAAGTGGAGATCTTTTTCAAGAACTCATGATGTGAAACTTTATTTCAGTCTACATAACAGCCAAGGAGTAGCTAAAAAAGGTTTGTATCCACCTTTGTTTCTTCCTATGAAACTGCCTGTCTAACAAACATTCAGTGCTCTCTAGATTTCAATGGAGCACCATAGGTGAAGGAATTAGAAAAATGTTACAAGGTTGGAATGGCTAGAATTAACCTTAGTAAAGAGCAGAATCCTCATTTCAAGTACTGAACAAAATATACCTAAACTAGAATTATAACAACTTGAAGCAAACGAGCATGAAAGCTGATTTTGAAATTAAACTAGCTGTACCTAAGGGTAGGCAAGGTAACTGACATTTTCTGGAGATCTTTACATCCACCTTTGTTTCTTCCTTTGACACTGTCTGTCTAACAAACATTCAGTGCTCTGTAGATTCCAATGGAGCACCATAGATGAGAGAAACAGAGAAATGTTACAAGGTTGGAATGCCTAGAATTTACCTTGATAAACAGCAGAATCCTCATTTTCAAGTACTGAACAAAATATACCTAAAGTAGAATTATAACAATTGGAAGCAAACCAGCATGAAAGTAGTGTTACTTTCCCAGAGTCAAAAAGAACTGCCTGTGTCTAAAGTGGGAATTGAACTCAGTTTACAGTTCCCCAAGACAAAAAGCCAACACCCTAACCACTAGTCCACTTCTCCACTAAAGCACAGGTCTTTTTGAAGAACTCATGATTTGAAACTTCATTTCAGTCTGCAGAACAGCCAAAGAGTAGCTACAAAAGGTTTGTATCCACCTTTGTTTCTTCCTATGAAACTGCCTGTCTAACAAACATTCAGTGCTCTGTAGATTTCAATAGAGCACCATAGGTGAGAGAAGCAGAAAAATGTTACAAGGTTGGAATGCCTAGAATTTACCTCAGTAATGAGTTAATCCTCATTTTAAAACACTGAAGAAAATACATCTAATGTAGAAATATAACACTTGGAAGCAAACAAGAATTAAAGTAGATTTTGAAATTACAGCAGTAGCTGGAACTAAGGGTAGGCAAAGTAACTGGCAGTTTCTGAAGTGGAGATCTTTACATCCACCTTTGTTTCTTCCTATGAAACTGCCTCTCTAACAAACATTCAGAGCTCTGAAAAATGGAGCACCAATGAGAGAGAGCCAGAAAATTGTTACACGGTTGGAATGCCTAGAATTAACCTCAGTAAAGAGCAGAATCCTCATTTGCAAGTACTGACGAAAATAGATCTAAAGTAGAATTATAACACTTGGAAGCAAATAAGCATGAAAGCAGATTTTGAAATTACAGCAGTAGCTGGAACTAAGGATAGGCAAAGTAACTGGCAGTTTTTGAAGTGGAGATCTTTACATCCACCTTTGTTTCTTCCTATGAAACTGCCTGTCTAACAAACATTCAGTGCTCTGAAGATTTAAATGGAGCACCAGTGGTGAGAGAAGCAGAAAAATGTTACAAGTTTGGAATGCCTAGAATTTACCTCAGCAAAGATCAGAATCCTCATTTGCAAGTACTGAACAAAATACATCTAAAGTAGAATTATAACAACTTGAAGCAAACGAGCAAGAAAGTAGTGTTACTTGCCCATAGTGAAAAAGAACTGCCTGTGTCTAAAGTGGGATTTGAAATCAGTTTCTCAGTTCCCCAAGACCAAAATCCAACACCCTAACCACTAGTCCACTTCTCCACTAAAGCAAAGATCTTTTTGAAGAACTCATGATTTGAAACTTAATTTCAGTCTACAGAACAGCCAAGGAGTAGGTAAAAAAGGTTTGTATCCACCTTTGTTTCTTCCTATGAAATTGCCTGTCTAACAAACATTCACTGCTCTATAGGTTTCAATGGAGCACCATAGGTGAGAGAAGCAGAAAAATGTTACAAGTTTGGAATGCCTAGAATTTACCTCAGTAAAAAGAGCAGAATCCTTAACTTTCAAGTGCTGAACAAAATATACCTTAAGTAGAATTATAACAATTGGAAACAAACCAGAATGAAAGCAGTGTTACTTGCCCAGAGTCAAAAGGAGCTTCCTGTGTCTAAAGTGGGAATTGAACCCAGTTCCTCAAGACATAAAGTTCACCATCCTAACCACTAACCCACTCCTCCACTGAAGTGGAGAAGCTTTTGAAAATATCTTGATTTCAAACTTAATTTCAGTCTAAAGAACAGCCAAGGAAATGCTAAACAAGGTTTGACATCCACCTTTGTGTCTTCCTATGAAACTAACTAACAAACATTCAGTGCTCTGTAGCTTTCAAAGAAGCACCATAGGTGAGATAGGCAGACAAATTTTACAAGGTTGGAATGCCTAGAATTTACCTTGATAAACAGCAGAATGCTCATTTTCAAGTACTGAACAAAATATACGTAAAGTAGAATTATAACAAATCAGCATGAAAGCTGATTTTGAAGTTACAACAGGAGCTGTAACTAAGAGTATGCAAAGTAACTGGCATTTTCTGAAGTGGAGATCTTTTTAAAGAACTCATGATGTGAAACTTTATTTCAGTCTACATAACAGCCAAGGAGTAGCTAAAAATGGTTTGTATCCACCTTTGTTTCTTCCTATGAAACTGCCTGTCTAAAAAACATTCAGTGCTCTGTAGATTCCAATGGAGCACCATAGGTGAGAGAAACAGAGAAATGTTACAAGGTTGGAATGCCTAGAATTTACCTCAGTAAAGAGCAGAATCCTCATTTTCAAGTACTGAACAAAATATACCTATAGAATTATAACAACTGGAAGCAAACGAGCATGAAAGCAGATTTTGAAATTAAACAGTAGCTGTAACTAAGGGTAGGCAAAGTAACTGGCAGTTTCTGAAGTGGAGATCTTTACATCCACCTTTGTTTCTTCCTATGAAACTGCCTGTCTAACAAACATTCAGAGCTCTGTAGATTTCAATGGAGCACCATAGGTGAAGGAATTAGAAAAATGTTACAAGGTTGGAATGGCTAGAATTAACCTCAGTAAAGAGCAGAATCCTCATTTCAAGTACTGAACAAAATATACCTAAACTAGAATTATAACACCTTGAAGCAAACGAGCATGAAAGCAGATTTTGAAATTAAACTAGCTGTACCTAAGGGTAGGCAAGGTAATTGACATTTTCTGGAGATCTTTACATCCACCTTCGTTTCTTCCTTTGACACTGTCTGTCTAACAAACATTCAGTGCTCTGTAGATTCCAATGGAGCACCATAGGTGAAAGAAGCAGAAAAATGTCACAAGGTTGGAATGGCTAGAATTTACCTCAGTAATGAGCTAATCCTCATTTTCAAGTACTGAACAAAATATACCTAAAGTAGAATTATAACAATTGGAAGCAAACCAGCATGAAAGTAGTGTTACTTTCCCAGAGTCAAAAAGAACTGCCTGTTTCTAAAGTGGGAATTGAACTCAGTTTCTCAAGACCAAAATCCAACACCCTAACCACTAGTCCGCTTCTCCACTAAAGCAAAGATCTTTTTGAAGAACTCATGATTTGAAACTTCATTTCAGTGTACAGAACAGCCAAGTAGTAGGTAAAAAATGTTTGTATCCACCTTTGTTTCTTCCTATGAAACTGCCTGTCTAACAAACATTCAGTGCTCTGAAGATTTAAATGGAGCACCAGTGGTGAGAGAAGCAGAAAAATGTTACAAGTTTGGAATGCCTAGAATTAACCTCAGTAAAGATCAGAATCCTCACTTGCAAGTACTGAACAAAATACATCTAAAGTAGAATTATAACTGAGGCAGCCATGGGCATAATATATATAAGAAATCATATTTGTTAATTCTAACTTTTACTCTGCAACTAAAGTGAAGGTATGCCAGATGGTTCATATTATTTCAATGTCTAGCTTGCCGAGCAAAAGGTTAAAAAGGTCAGAGACAGGAATTTCTTTCACCCTTGTGAATTGCCAATGCTAGCTCAACATCTGTATACTGTTAGGCATACTGTAGTTTAAAGCTGAAATAATTTCAGAAGTTCTTGATATGTAGATTTTGTTATAAGGAGATAGCTTAGATATATAGACCATTATAAGTATGTAGAATATGTCTTATAAGGATGCTTACTTTAGAATATGCTGTATTCTGTGTAAATTAATAATTCTGTGTAGAATGTCTGTTAAATTCTGTATTACTCTTTGTCTGCTGTTTAAGAGGTCAAGCAAGGACTGCAGTGAAGAGGCCAACATGTGTTTTAAGTTATCTGCAGTTCTGGCTGGTTCAATGTATAAGCTGATAGGTGAAAGAGGTCAGGACTAGTCAGCTCTCTTCTCCTTGATTAATTATAGGTAAAATGTAGAAATGGTCTTGAAAGTAATAACCTGATATGTATGCCATTAAGTAAGATTGGCCCTTGACCCCTTTAATGAATACCAGAGTTTAGTTAGCAGTTAGTACTAGGAATATGAGAAATCAATCATAATAACATGTAAGAGACTGGAGCCCAAATGTCTGGTGTAAGGGGCCCCAGGTCACAGGTCAGTTTAGGATGTCTGGAACCTATGTAACTGATATTTGTATAGAACTGATTGGTTGAGGCAAGGTAATCAATCTATTCCTTAACCAATTGGAGAGTAAGGGGGCTAGGCTAGGCTAGATAGAACTGTATTTAAGTGGGAGAAGAAGCAGTTTACGTCAGAAGGAGCTCAGAAGAAAGAGAAGGACAGAAGGAACAGACAGAAGAAGGAGAAGACAGCATAAGAAGAGAAGCAGCTGAGACAGAAGCCACAAAGACACAGAGAGCTGAGAAAGAGAAGAAGAGACTTAATGCTGATGTTCTACTTTGTTTGCTGGCAAATAAAGAAGATTTCTCTCTCATTCTGGTGTGCTGTCTGACTCCTGAAGTATCATAAATTTATGCATCAATTCCTGCAACAATTCTTGGTGGCAGCGGTGGGATTCTGAATCCTGCATTAATCCCAGCACCCAACTGACTGGAGAACATTCGCCGGGTATGTATTCTGTATTCTGTATTATAATTCTAGCTAGAAAATTGTAAACCAGCCCCTCAAAAATTGGGGGAAGGAGAGCCTGATCAACTCTCAGCGAAGGCCCTAGTACCTTCTAGTCTAGTGGAGATTAGAAGTGAAACCGCTTGAGCTTATCTGTATCTGAGAAATCTGAAATTGTTGGGTGGGATTTTCTGTATGGAATGTGTGATGCGTGAATGATTAACTGAGTGCGGACTTCTTATAGCTGCGTTTCCAATTAACGCGAGTTCAATTGGCCAGCGACGGAAGGAAGCGATTGCTGTCTGTCTACCTAGTGTCTCGAGAGTGCGGACCCCTTACTGCACTTTCAAAAATTCCCTCCCCCTTTGTGTGTTGTAACTGTAAGCATTATGGGTGGGACATCATCTAGACAAATTGCTACCCCCCTAGATTGTATGCTTAAGAATTTCAAAAAAGGATTTTTAATTAATGACTATGGACAGACTTTAAGCTCAAGTACTTTAAGAACCTTGTGTGAAGTTGAGTGGCCATCTATGGGAGTGGGGTGGCCCCCTAGTGGCAGCTTAGATATTGAAGTAATCCGGAAGGTTTACAGTATAGTTGTAGGAGAACCAGAATATTCTGAACAACTCCCTTATATAGATTCCTGGGATAGCCTTGTGACTGACCCTCCCTCTTGGTTGAAAACTTATATGGGATCCCCAGTAAAATTCATGTTGGGCCGCGTTCAAAGAAAGATTAGAAAATCTAAATTGGAAGAGGGAAAGAGCCCCAGGAAGCCTACCACCCAATCGGTGGCTTCCGCCCCTACCCTGTCTGAGAAACCCATACTCTCTGATGACCCCTCAGATCTTGAGCCACCACCTTATGGCCCATTGTTGGGGTTCCGTGCCGCCCCTAGAGATCCACGCCGCCCAGCCCAAGCTTCTCCAGTACAGGCTTCTCCGGATAGTTCCTCCCCCACTGTGCGAACCCCACCACATCCTAGGTTGGACTTTTCAGCCAGTCTCTACCCTCCTCTGCCACATCCTTCCCTGTTAACCTCCGAAGACCCGCTTTGGGCTCCACTCCCTGATTCCTCAACTCCTGACAGCCCAGCCTCTCCCTCTAATACCCCTACCCACTCATCAGGGGCCCGGCATCCCTTTCAATGGACTGACTCACCTGTGACTACCTCTCAGTCTATGAGTACCCCTCCCCATCCCTCAGGGTTTCAACCTACCTCCCCTGAATGGGTTAGACCCGCTGCAATCACCTTTGAGCATGATAGGAGGGTAGCTCCTAGCTCTACCTCAGATTCCATTCCCACCTCCTCGAGAGTTCTGCCACTCCGACAGGTAACTACCACTCGACCGGATCCTAATAATCAGGGTCAGGTTATACAGGCACAGGCCTATCAGTATGTACCCTTCACAACCACCGATCTCCTGAATTGGAAGACGCATTACCCCTCTTATACTGAAAAGCCTCAGGCAGTGGTGGACCTAGTGGCTAGCATTATGGCCACCCATAACCCAACCTGGACTGATTGTCAACAACTTCTCCTGACCCTCTTCACAACTGAGGAGAGGCGGAAGATTTTGCAAAATGCTGAGGCCATCATGCGAGCGCGTGCCCCCGAGGGGACACAGAACCTAGAGGAATGGGTTAGAGCTCGATTTCCTCGTGCAGCTCCAGTTTGGGATCCAAATAATGAGCAGCACTATGAACTGTTGTCTGGCTATTGCCGAGACTTGCTGGAAGGTATGAGGAAAGGCATAAAGAGGCCCATTAATCTGGCAAAGGTCTCTGAAATTCTCCAAGGGGCAGCTGAATCCCCTGGGGCCTTTTTAGAGCGACTAATTGAAGCCTACAGAACATACACCCCATTTGATCCTGAAGCACTAGAAAACCAGAGAATGGTGAATAGTGCATTGGTGGCCCAGAGTATGCCAGATATCCGGAAGAAGTTGCAGCGTCAGGAGGGATTCGCAGGGATGAATACCACCCAGCTAATTGAGATCGCAACCAAGGTTTTCATTAATAGAGATCAGGAGGTGCGCCGAGAGGCTGACCGGAAGATGCAGAAGAAGGCCGACCTTTTAGCGGCAGCCATTACTAATTCCACCCTTAATCGAGGTTGACCTCTAGCTAATGGGAAGCCAAAGTGGGACCCCGGACCACCAGCCAGGCCCCGAGATTCCTTCAATCAATCCCGGCCAAGGGGGGAGAATCCCAGACCAAGATTGGAGAGGGACAAGTGTGCCTACTGTAAGGAAAGAGGGCACTGGAAAGATGAATGCCCCCAGAGGCGCCAGGGACTGAGAAGGGGACCAGGAGATCGAGGAAGCCGAGGCCGAGTTCGAGAGGGAAGATATGAGCCTCCTGAATCTGACATCATCGGGATAGCCGAGATGGCAGAATGGGACGAATAGGACAGACCGGGTTCCTACAAACTGGGCTCCCAGGAACCTATGGTCAAGTTAACTATAGGGAGCCGCTCAATTCCATTCATGATTGATACAGGAGCTGAACATTCTGTTGTGACGGAGCGATTAGCGCCTGTGTCTGGAAAAACTGTCCGAGTGGTGGGAGCCACGGGGGTGCAGAACCGGAGGCCCTTCCTGACAACCCGTAGATGCCAATTAGGCTCACACACAGTCACTCATGAATTCCTGTATATGCCAGACTGTCCAATCCCTTTGTTAGGTCGAGACCTGCTGTCCAAGCTTAGGGCCCAAATTTCCTTTGACTCTGATGGCCAGACTTCAGTCTCCTTTCGGCCCCCGATATCCAGCCCTAAGGGTATATTGAGTTTCTGCTGCCCCCTTGAAGAAGAATGGCGGCTGCATCAGTCACAGGGCCAAGTTGACCTACCCCTGGCAGATAGCTTTCAGGTCAGTGGGGTATGGGCAGAAGATAATCCCCCAGGGTTGGCCCGAAATATTCCTCCTGTCCATGTAGACTTACTTCCAAATGCCCGGCCAATCCATCTTCGCCAATACCCAATTCCCAGAAAGGCTCTGGAAGGGATCCAAGCACACCTGAATCGTCTGTTATCCCATGGAATTATTCGTCCTTGTCAGTCTCCATGGAATACGCCACTATTGCCAGTTCAGAAGCCAGGGACTGAGGACTACCGGCCAGTCCAAGACTTACGGGTGGTTAACAAATCTACTATCTCATTACACCCTGTAGTGCCTAACCCATATGTCCTGTTAGGATTGATACCTTCTGGAGCTACCCATTTCACGACACTAGATCTAAAAGATGCCTTCTTTTGTATTCGGGTGGCCCCCGCCAGTCAACTGCTTTTTGCCTTTCAATGGGAAAACCCAGTAACAGGAAGGAAGCTTCAGTATACATGGACCCGCCTGCCACAGGGGTTCAAGAACTCCCCCACCATTTTTGGGACTGCCCTAGGACAAGACCTTAAGACTTTTAAATCTGAGCCTTCCAGGCGAGTTTTACTCCAGTATGTAGATGACCTCCTGATTGCAGCAGTGACTCAGGAAGAGTGTTTTGAGGCTACCAGAGAATTGCTGGAGCTACTCTTGGATGCAGGCTATAAGGTCTCACGCTCAAAGGCCCAACTTTGTCAGTCAGAAGTGAAGTATCTGGGTTTTTGTATTTCCCAGGGAAGTCGGAGACTGGATGTCAGTAGGAAGCAAGCAGTTGCTGCAATTCCTCAACCCAAGTCCAGAAGAGAAGTTAGGGAATTTCTGGGAGCAGCTGGATTCTGTAGAATTTGGATTCCAAATTTTGCATTGATGGCGAAACCCCTTTACCAAGCCACAAAGGGGGGTGAAAAGGAACCATTTGAATGGGGACCTACAGCTCAACAATCCTTCATTGCCATAAAGAAAGCCCTACTCCAAGCCCCTGCGTTAGGCCTTCCTGATGTGGAGAAACCTTTCTCACTGTATGTCCATGAGCGACAGGGGGTTGCTCTGGGAGTGTTGACCCAGATGATGGGATCCTGGCAGAGGCCTGTTGCATACCTGTCTAAACAGCTGGATGGAGTGGCTAAAGGATGGCCAGCCTGCATGAGGGCCATTGCAGCAACAGCCTTACTGGTCCAGGAAGCTGATAAGCTGACCTTGGGGCAAGAACTGGTTGTTAAAGTCCCCCACGCAGTTCTTACCCTCATGGAATATAAGGGCAACCACTGGTTTACAAATAACCGCATGGTTAAGTACCAAGCTAGCTTGTGTGAGAATCCACGGATACACCTGGAAACAGTGGCTACATTCAATCCCGCCACTCTTTTGCCAGCATCTGAGGGACCACCGGATCATGACTGTATCCAAACCATGGATGAAGTGTACTCCAGTCGACCAGATCTTAAAGATGTTCCGTGGAGGGACCCAGATGTAATTTATTTCACAGATGGAAGCAGTTATGTGGAGAACTCCAAGCGATTGGCAGGCTATGCTGTGGTGACAGAAGACAAGGTGATAGAAGCAAGAGCCCTGCCCCAAGGAACTTCAGCCCAGAAAGCAGAACTTGTGGCCCTCATACGAGCTCTGGAGCTAGCAGCAGGACTGGTAACCAACATTTATACTGATTCCAAGTATGCCTTCACAACTCTACATGCTCATGGAGCTTTGTATAAGGAAAAGGGACTCATAAATGCCGCAGGCCAACCTGTTAAGTATGGACCTGAAATACTTCAGCTGCTAGAGGCTGTGTGGGCCCCTAAGAAGGTAGCTGTCATTCACTGCAGGGGACACCAAAGGATAGATACTCCAGTGGCCCGAGGGAACCGCCATGCTGATCGGGTGGCCAAGGAAGCTGCTCGAGGACCCCCAGCAAGTACTGTGACTCCCCTGTTCCAAATTCGACTGCAAGAATGGACACCTATGTATACCCAAATGGAAGAGAAATGGGCTCAAGAGGAAGGTGCAGTAAGGAGACCTGATGGCTGGTTACATCTCCCTGATACCAGAGTTCTGGTGCCACGCCACCTAGCTTGGCCTGTAGTGTCTCAAGCTCATGACCTATCACACTTAGGGAAAACAGCACTAGCCTGTCTAACAAACATTCAGTGCTCTGTAGATTTCAATGAAGCACCATAGGTGACAGAATCAGAAAAATGTTACAAGTTTGGAATACCTATAGTTTACCTCAGTAAAGAGCAGAATTCTCATTTTTGAAGAACTGAACAAAATATACCTAAAGTAGAATTATAACAATTGGAAGCAAACCAGCATGAAAGCAGATTTTGAAATTCAGTGCTCTGTAGCTTTCAAAGAAGCAGTAAAGAGCTGAATCCTCATTTTCAAGTACTGAACAAAATATACCTGTAGAATTATAACAACTGGAAGCAAACGAGCATGAAAGCAGATTTTGAAATTAAACAGTAGCTGTAACTAAGGGTAGGCAAAATAACTGGCAGTTTCTGAAGTGGAGATCTTTACATCCACCTTTGTTTCTTCCTATGAAACTGCCTGTCTAACAAACATTCAGTGCTCTCTAGATTTCAATGGAGCACCATAGGTGAGAGAATCAGAAAAATGTTACAAGTTTGGAATGCCTAGAATTAACCTCAGTAAAGATCAGAATCCTCATTTGCAAGTACTGAACAAAATACATCTAAAGTAGAATTATAACAACTTGAAGCAAAACAGCATGAAAGTAGTGTTACTTTCCCAGAGTGAAAAAGAGCTGCCTGTTTGTAAAGTGGGAATTGAACTCAGTTTCTCAGTTCCCCAAGACCAAAAAGCCAACACCCTAAGCACTAGTCCACTTCTCCCCTAAAGGAGAAGTGTTTTTGAAGAACTCATGATTTGAAACTTCATTTCAGTCTGCAGAACAGCCAAAGAGTAGCTACAAAAGGTTTGTATCCACCTTTGTTTCTTCCTATGAAAATGCCTGTCTAACAAGCATTCAGTGCTCTGCAGATTTCAATGGCGCATCATAGGTGAGAGAATGAGAAAAATGTTACAAGTTTGGAATACCTATAGTTTACCTCAGTAAAGAGCTGAATTCTCATTTTCAAGTACTGAACAAAATATACCTAAAGTTAAATTATAACAATTGGAAGCAAACTAGCATGAAAGCAGATTTTGAAATTAAACAGTAGCTGTAACTAAGGGTAGGCAAAGTAACTGGCAGTTTCTGAAGTGGAGATCTTTACATCCACCTTTGTTTCTTCCTTTGAAACTGCCTGTCTAACAAACATTCAGTGCTCTGTAGATTTCAATGGAGCACCATAGGTGAGAGAATCAGAAAAATGTTACAAGTTTAGAATACCTATAGTTTACCTCAGTAAAGAGCAGAATTCTCATTTTCAAGAACTGAACAAAATACATCTAAAGTAGAATTATAACAACTTGAAGCAAACCAGCATGAAAGTAGTGTTACTTTCCCAGAGTCAAAAAGAACTGCCTGTTTCTAAAGTGGGAATTGAACTCAGTTTCTCAGTTCCCCAAGACCAAAAGCCAACACCCTAACCACTAGTCCATTTCTCCCCTAAAGGAGAAGTATTTTTGGAGAACTCATGATTGGAAACTTCATTTCAGTCTGCAGAACAGCCAAAGAGTAGCTACAAAAGGTTTGTATCCACCTTTGTTTCTTCCTATGAAACTGCCTGTCTTACAAGCATTCAGTGCTCTGTAGATTTCAATGGAGCACCATAGGTGAGAGAATCAGAAAAATGTTACAAGTTTGGAATACCTATAGTTTACCTCAGTAAAGAGCAGAATTCTCATTTTTGAAGAACTGAGCAAAATATACCTAAAGTAGAATTATAACAATTGGAAGCAAACCAGCATGAAAGCAGATTTTGAAATTAAACAGTAGCTGTAACTAAGGGTAGGCAAAGTAACTGGCAGTTTCTGAAGTGCAGTTCTTTACATCCACCTTTGTTTCTTCCTATGAAACTGCCTGTTTAACAAACATTCAGTGCTCTCTAGATTTCAATGGAGCACCATAGGTGAGAGAATCAGAAAAATGTTACAAGTTTGGAATGCCTAGAATTAACCTCAGTAAAGAGCTGAATCCTCATTTTCAAGTACTGAACAAAATATACCTGTAGAATTATAACAAATGGAAGCAAACGAGCATGAAAGCAGATTTTGAAATTAAACAGTAGCTGTAACTAAGGGTAGCCAAAGTAACTGGCAGTTTCTGAAGTGGAGATCTTTACATCCACCTTTGTTTCTTCCTATGAAACTGCCTGTCTAACAAACATTCAGTGCTCTGAAGATTTAAATGGAGCACCAGTGGTGAGAGAAGCAGAAAAATGTTACAAGTTTGGAATACCTATAGTTTACCTCAGTAAAGAGCAGAATTCTCATTTTCAAGAACTGAACAAAATATACCTAAAGTTAAATTATAACAATTGGAAGCAAACCAGCATGAAAGTAGTGTTACTTTCCCAGAGTGAAAAAGAACTGCCTGTTTCTAAAGTGGGAACTGAACTCAGTTTCTCAGTTCCCCAAGACCAAAAGCCAACACCCTAACCACAAGTCCACTTCTCCCCTAAAGGAGAAGTATTTTTGAAGAACTCATGATTTGAAACTTCATTTCAGTCTGCAGAACAGCCAAAGAGTAGCTACAAAAGGTTTGTATCCACCTTTGTTTCTTCCTATGAAACTGCCTGTCTAACAAGCATTCAGTGCTCTGTAGATTTCAATGGAGTACCGTAGGTGAGAGAATCAGAAAAATGTTACAAGTTTGGAATACCTATAGTTTATCTCAGTAAAGAGCAGAATTCTCATTTTTGAAGAACTGAACAAAATATACCTAAAGTAGAATTATAACAACTTGAAGCAAAACAGCATGAAAGTAGTGTTACTTGCCCATAGTGAAAAAGAGCTGCCTGTGTCTAAAGTGGGAATTGAACTCAGTTTCTCAGTTCCCCAAGACCAAAATCCAACACCCTAACCACTAGTCTACTTCTCCACTAAAGCAAAGATCTTTTTGAAGAACTCATGATTTGAAACTTTATTTCAGTGTACAGAACAGCCAAGCAGTAGGTAAAAAATGTTTGTATCCACCTCTGTTTCTTCCTATGAAACTTCCTGTCTAACAAACATTCAGTGCTCTGTAGGTTTCAATGGAGCACCAATGGGAGAGAGGCAGAAAATTGTTACACGGTTGGAATCAGGGCCTGTCTTAGCAAGTGCGGGGCCCTATGCAGACCAATTTGGTGGGGCCCCATCCTAGCCCCACCCCACCATAGCCCCGCCCCACCGTATTCCAATTAATAAATCCCCCCCACCCTAGCTCCACCCCATTGATAAAATTATTTATGAAATTTCAAAGACAAATGAAGCTAAACTTGTACAAAAAACTGATTGAAATAATAAGCACAATGCTATCATGAAACCTCCCCTCCCCAGAAATTATTCAGTTCAAGTCCACTACAATTAGTAGTTCCAATTCTCATAACAAAGGAGAATAAAGGAAAAATATTAAGAAAAGATTCAGTACTTTCAAATTCCCCTATTACTCTGTAACCCATATATGCAATAAAATAAAAATGAAATGAAAAGATATACAATAAAATTAAGTGATATGTAAAATATAATGTACAATATAAAAACATATAGACCACCAAGGTATTAAAATTGTTTTAAAATATATACCACAACTCTCTGACTCAAGAAGACTCCGACTCTGCCATCCATAATTGTCTGACAACACACAGAAAAAAAAATAAGTAAAAAAAAAAAAAGTCACAATTAATACCTTATACACCAATATACCAGCCATATGGAAAATGTAGATTATCAACAATATGAAGCTAGCAAGGGATCATAATATCACAATTCTCATGTAGAGCCACAAAACACCTTTTTAGAGATAGTGTGTCATGATTTAGGCTTTACACCCTTTCCGATGTTTGGTGCCACCTTAGTAAGGCCAACACACAATCTCTCCACTGCAAAACACCATACACAAACGTGTGCAAAAACACACTCATAATCTTCACAAACCATAAACAGCACTAATTCCAAGGACAGGACGAGCTACAACCTTATGCGTGGCGTGGAAAGGCAACTGTAATTACACCGGGCTCTAAAACACCAGTGCACAACCTAGTGAAAAAAAACAAACAAAAAGGGCTGCAAACTATACGCTAGCAGAATACTGTACCTTCCTTGATCACACCTGAAAAACACATGAATGCAAAATACTGAACTGGAAAGTTACCTCAAGAAGTCAGACTCAGTATGTAGCAATACTACAAAAATTAAAACTTACATGAAAAATATCACAGATGCACATTTCCAAAAACTAACATATTCCAATTAATAAATCCTGAATAAAATAGTTTTTTCTACCTTTGTTGTCTGGTGACTTTGTTTTTCTGATCATGCTGGCTCAGTATCCGATTGTGCTGCTATCTGTCCTCTTAACTCCGTTTCCAGGGCTTCCTTTCCATTTATTTCTTTACTTTCTGCCTTTCTTCTTCATTTCTTGCCCTACATCCGTAAGTAAAAGCTGGGTCCTCCGCAGACTTGACTGTCCAGTGGATCCAGCTTCTGCCTATTTTCTATATCTATGTGCACTTTATCTCCTCTCTTCCTTTTCCCTCACCTCATCTCCTTCCTCACTCTTCCCTCGCCTCCATCCATGTCCAGCATTTCTTCTCTCTCCTCCATCCACCCATGTCCAGCGACCCTCCTGTCCCCCCTGCCATCCATCTATGTCCAGCAACCCCCCTGCCCCCTCTGTCCTCCCCTGCCATCCACCTATGTCCAAAGACCCCCTCCCCTCCATCCACCCATGTCCAGCGACCCTCCTGTCCCCCCTGCCATCCATCTATGTCCAGCAACCCCCCCTGCCCCCTCTGTCCTCCCCTGCCATCCACCTATGTCTAGAAACCCCCTCCCCTGCCATCCACCCATGTCCAGCGACCCTCCTGTACCTCCTGCCATCCATGTCCAGCAACCCCCCGTCCCCTATGCTCTCCCCTGCCATCCACCCATGTCCAGCGACCCTCCTGTGCCCCCTGCCCTCCCCTGCCATCCACCTATGTCCAGAAACCCCCTCCCGTGCCATCCACCCATGTCCAGCGACCCTCCTGTCCCCCCTGCCATCCATGTCCAGCAACCCCCCTGTCCCCTATGCCCTCCCCTGCCATCCACCCATGTCCAGTGACCCTCCTGTGCCCCCTGCCCTCCCCCTATGTCCAGAAGCCCTCCTCCCCTACATCCACCCCATGTCCAGCGACCCTCCTGCCCCCCTTGCCAACTGCCATCCACCTATGTCCAGAAGCCCTCCTCCCCTACATCCACCCCATGTCCAGCGACCCTCCTGCCCCCCTTGCCAACTGCCATCCACCTATGTCCCGCAATGCGAGTCTCCTCATTCCCCTGCTGCTCCCCCTCCCTCCAGCCACCTGAGACATCTCCCATCTGACCCCCCCCCGACCCGCCAAACGACCCTCTTCTGTCGCCCGCACCTCACCTGACCCGACCCAGCATTTTAAAAAAACCTCCAAGCGGCGGTGCCGGTGCCTCGCGTCTGAGGGCAGAAAACTCGCTTCGTCGTTGGCCGGCCTTCCCTCAAGTCCCGCCCTTGCGGAAGTTACATCAGAGGGCGGGACTTGAGGGAAGGCCGGCCAATGACGAAGCGAGTTTTCTGCCCTCAGACGCGAGGCACCGGCACCACCGCTTGAAGGTTTTTTTTTTAAATGCTGGGTCGGGTCAGGTGAGGTGCGGGCGAAAGAAGAGGGTCGTTTGGCGGGTCGGGGGGGGTCAGACGGGAGATGTCTCAGGTGGCTGGAGGGAGGGAGAGCAGCAGGGGAACAAGGAGACTCGCGACGTGGGTGGAGGGCAGACGAGCGTGGTCGGCGAGGCAGAGGCGAGGCACGCTACGCAGGGCCCCCTTAGGCGCGGGGCCCTATGCGGCCGCCTCAGTCGCCACTGCCTAAGACCGGCCCTGGTTGGAATGCCTAGAATTAACCTCAGTAAAGAGCAGAATCCTCATTTGCAAGTACTGACGAAAATAGATCTAAAGTAGAATTATAACACTTGGAAGCAAACAAGCATGAAAGTAGATTTTGAAATTACAGCAGTAGCTGGAACTAAGGATAGGCAAAGTAACTGGCAATTTTTGAAGTGGAGATCTTTACATCCACCTTTATTTCTTCCTATGAAACTGCCTGTCTAACAAACATTCAGTGCTCTGTAGATTTCAATGGAGCACCATAGGTGAGAGAATCAGAAAAATGTTACAAGTTTGGAATACCTATAGTTTACCTCAGTAAAGAGCAGAATTCTCATTTTCAAGAACTAAACAAAATATGCCTAAAGTTAAATTATAACAATTGGAAGCAAACCAGCATGAAAGTAGTGTTACTTTCCCAGAGTCAAATAGAACTGCCTGTTTCTAAAGTGGGAATTGAACTCAGTTTCTCAGTTCCCGAAGACCAAAAGCCAACACCCTAACCACTAGTCCACTTCTCCCCCAAAGGAGAAGTATTTTTTAAGAACTCATGATTGGAAACTTCATTTCAGTCTGCAGAACAGCCAAAGAGTAGCTACAAAAGGTTTGTATCCACCTTTGTTTTTTCCTATGAAACTGCCTGTCTAACAAACATTCAGTGCTTTGTAGATTTCAATGGAGCACCATAGGTGAGAGAAGCAGAAAAATGTTACAAATTTGGAATGCCTAGAATTAACCTCAGTAAAGAGCTGAATCCTCATTTTCAAGTACTGAACAAAATATACAAGTAGAATTATAACAACTGGAAGCAAACGAGCATGAAAGCAGATTTTGAAATTAAACAGTAGCTGTAACTAAGGGTAGGCAAAGTAACTGGCAGTTTCTGAAGTGGAGATCTTTACATCCACCTTTGTTTCTTCCTATGAAACTGCCTGTCTAACAAACATTCAGTGCTCTGAAGATTTAAATGGAGCACCAGTGGTGAGAGAAGCAGAAAAATGTTACAAGTTTGGAATGCCTAGAATTAACCTCAGTAAAGATCAGAATCCTCATTTGCAAGTACTGAACAAAATACATCTAAAGTAGAATTATAACAACTTGAAGCAAAACAGCATGAAAGTAGTGTTACTTGCCCATAGTGAAATAGAGCTGCCTGTGTCTAAAGTGGGAATTGAACTCAGTTTCTCAGTTCCCCAAGACCAAAATCCAACACCCTAACCACTAGTCCACTTCTCCACTAAAGCAAAGCTCTTTTTGAAGAACTCATGATTTGAAACTTAATTTCAGTGTACAGAACAGCCAAGTAGTAGGTAAAAAATGTTTGTATCCACCTTTGTTTCTTCCTATGAAACTGCCTGTCTAACAAACATTCAGTGCTCTGAAGATTTAAATGGAGCACCAGTGGTGAGAGAAGCAGAAAAATGTTACAAGTTTGGAATGCCTAGAATTAACCTCAGTAAAGTGCTAATCCTCATTTTAAAACACTGATGAAAATACATCTAATGTAGAAATATAACACTTGAAAGCAAACAAGAATTAAACCAGATTTTTAAATTACAACAGCAGCTGTAACTAAGGGTTGGCAAAATAACTGGCAGTTTCTGAAGTGGAGATCTTTACATCCACCTTTGTTTCTTCCTATGAAACTGCCTGTCTAACAAACATTCAGTGCTCTCTAGATTTCAATGGAGCACCATAGGTGAGCGAATCAGAAAAATGTTACAAGTTTGGAATGCCTAGAATTAAGATCAGAATCCTCATTTGCAAGTACTGAACAAAATACATCTAAAGTAGAATTATAACAACTTGAAGCAAAACAGCATGAAAGTAGTGTTACTTGCCCATAGTGAAAAAGAGCTGCCTGTGTCTAAAGTGGGAATTGAACTCAGTTTTTCAGTTCCCCAAGGCCAAAAGCCAACACCCTAACCACTAGTCCACTTCTCCACCAAAGCAAAGATCTTTTTGAAGAACTCATGATTTGAAACTTTGAAGGGAGCGAGGCAGAAAATTGTTACACGGTTGGAATGCCTAGAAATGGAAAGGCTCACCCTTTAAGGGGAGCCGATTACAACCGGGCTGAAGGCTCAGGAAGAACCTGGGGTGGGGGGGGGAAGGGAGGGAGGAGTGGGAGTGGATAGGAAGGATAAGAGATTGAAGGGTGATGGGAAAAGGGGCGGGTAGGGAGGAGGGGTGAAGAAGGGCTGTGAAGGGAGACACAGCGCCATTTGGATTTCAGCAAGCAGAGGGAGCAGTGTTGAAATTGGTGTGGTATCAGCAAGCTATTGTCCAGTATCTGGTGTTGCAGTTGGGACAGTGAGGATAGCGCTTTGTGTATTGTGCTGTGTGAAGCTGTCAGGTATAGTCTGGGCAGCAAGCTTAAATTAAAGGGAGAAGAAAAAAAAAAACATTTATCGTATATGAGGGAACATATAAAGGGTAGGAAATGGTACAGGGGGGCGTGCGAGTGATGGGGGTAATGCTCGGTGTTTTTTGGGAGCGGGCTCAGTGATTGGGGTGATGCTATGGGCATTTTGGGAGCGTTTTCAATGAGATGTGCTTAGAAAGAAAAATCTTACCGGCGTTTGACAGGTCTCTGGTTGGAATTCAGGTTTTCTCTTGGGTCTCTGCTGCATTTTCATTACTTGTGCTTGTTCGGAGCCAGTGAGGACTTTGGGAGCGGTGTGGAGCGTTTCGCGCCCCTTTTTTCCCGTGGTTGGCGGCGTTTTTTGTTGCGGCGGCCATTTTGTGTCTCTTGTCTCGTCGGCCATTTCGGGGGGGCGCAGATCGCAATTTTTCGCGCCTATTTTCGTGGGCACAGCATATCGTTTGGCCTGCTCCTTGGCACGTGTTGCACAGGGGATTTCTGCTTTTAGCATCGCTGGCTTCTTCTTTTCGGTGGCGATTTGAGCAGTCGCGTAGTTTTAGAAGTATGCTGGTTGCTTTCGTTTTGCTTTCCCAGCCTGATTTGGCTGTACAATGCGTTTGCAATAAGGCAATGCTGCCACCTAGTGGGGATATTTAATTACACAGTTCCCGTCAATGATGGTGCGTTGCTGCCATCTAGTGGATGTTTATTTCTTAGCAGTAGGACTCTTATTTATTTTAATTATGATGCGTGGGTGACATCTACTGGTGGTTCATATATTGGCAGCATATGTTCAATAGGGATTTCTTTTAGTGGTTAATAATGGATGTTCAGGAAGGTTAAGGGGTATATTGTCGGGATTGGTTACCGTTAGTGATGCTGGCGGTTAGAAATAGTAGGATGCGATTTTCGGCTTCAGGGATAATTTTAGTTTAGGTTATTTTATGTATGTATTTCTTACATTTGTATCCCACTGGGTATTGATGGGTGTACTTTATACTAATTCATGTGATTTGGTCATTATTAGGTTTCGAGATATGGGACGGCATAGTGATTAGCAATCTTATAGGTAGGTGGTAGAGAGCAGGTGTTAACTTTATTTACATTTTGTCATATTAGTTCTGTGTTGCAGATATGCCATCTCAGCGTAAATCCAGATCTGCAGCGCCAAAAAAGGCCACAGTTCCAGTGCCCACGAAGGCTGTGGCTAAGAGAGGCACGGCTGTGTCTGGAAGGAGCAAGCAGGCTGCGGGAAGCTCCGGGAAGGAAAAAGAAGGTTTGGATGCATTGATGATGGAGCTCCGGAAGCAAATAGAACAGTATGGAATGTCATCTGTTACACAGAGATTACAAACTATGGGTGATCCGGTGCGCCCATCTGACTCATTGGCCGATGACTTTGCGGAGGCAGGGCCGTCGTCCAGGCCGGATGGTGCGGCTCCGCTGCCGTCGGCTGGTGAGTCTGGGTGTGGCGGTGTTTTGCCTACGGGTCAAAGTAGTGCTACTGTTGCCACCCAGGCGAATGTTATGAATAATGATTTATCCTTAGCACAAGGCATTCGCAATGCATTGTTGGATTATGAAAGGGGTAGGTCCTTAGGAATGCCGGGAGGGCATGTGGGGGGGCCAGGGGTAGGATTAGGGGTTCCGGCAGGGGGGGCAGGTGAGATGGGAGTACTGCTGGGTCTTAGTCAAGAGACAACAAAAAGTGTCATAGATCCAAAAAGTGATGTGCTATGTGGGGTGTATACGTTGTCTTCTTGCGTTTCCAAGAATCTGAAAGAAAAGATTTGGAAACGAGAATTCATAGATATCTTTTCCCTTTTGTTACGAGAGGAGGAGGATGAGACTGCTTCTTTGAAAGATAAGATGACTCTCTTCTTGGAAAGGGAAAAGAAACCCAAGATATTCCGGTCTATTGCCAACTGGACATCGGCATTTCATATATTTATGACAGTGGTTATTGAAAAGGAGCCGGACATGAGTCCTTATTTAATAAGGTACATGGATTCCATCATTCGGGCACACAAGAGATATGGGGGATGGGCTTGGCTAAACTATGATATTAAGTTTCGGAAAAGCATGGCCGATAATCCTGATATCTCTTGGAAGCATCGAGTGGTGGATCTATGGCTGGATGAGATGTCCGTACAGAGACCTTTCACACAGGATAGGGGGTTTAATTACATGGAAGGTACGGGGTGGCGGGGCAGCCAGCCCTTTCAGTCTGGGCCGGCATCTCAAAGGCAATTTGGGGCGCCGGCAGGAAAGCGAATTTGTAGACAATTCAACAATGGACATTGCGCATGGCACCCCTGTAAATTCAGGCATGTCTGTGCAGTGTGTGGGGGGGGACATTCAGCAGGGCAATGTCGGCAGCAAAGGGACAGGAAGCAGCAGCCAGGGTACTCGACTATGCCGTCGGGATACACTGGTCAGTAGTTGGGGTCAGCTGGCGCCTTCGCCAATTAAGTTAGAGCGTATGCAGGTATGGCTGGCACGTTACTATGATAGGGTAAGTGCGGAGGCCATCACATCCGGTTTTACTTTGGGTTATGTTATTCCTTATCAGGGCCCTTTATTGCATTCTACACATTACCCCAGAAATGCTGTCTCAATACATGCTCATCATCAGATTGCAGCAGAGAAAATTCAGAAGGAGTTGCTTAAGGGTAGAATAGCAGGGCCGTTTCGTGAGTCACCTTTTGAAGCCATGATAGTTTCGCCAATTGGGATTGTTCCAAAAAAGGAGCCTGGGAAGTTTCGATTAATACATAATCTTTCTTATCCCGTGGGGCAGTCGGTTAATGATTTTATCGATCCTATAACTTGTTCGGTGCACTATGCTTCTGTGGATAAGGCGATAGAAGTAATCAGGGGTCATGGGAGTCAGGCTTCTTTAGCTAAGGCTGACGTGGAGTCGGCTTTTCGCTTGTTACCGGTGCATCCAGATTCTTTTCCGCTGCTGGGGTTCCGTTTCAATGAGCACTTTTACTTTGATAAATGTGTCCCGATGGGCTGCTCTATTTCCTGTGCCTTTTTTGAGCAATTTAGTTCCTTTGTACATTGGGTGGTTGAGCAGGTCACTTCAGTAGGGGCGGTAGTCCATTATTTGGATGATTTCTTGTTAGTGGGTAAGGATGCGGGAGACTGCGCGGTTTTGTTGAGCACTTTCAAGCGAGTGGCGGCTCATTTTGGGATACCGTTGGCTGAGGATAAGACTGTTGGGCCTGTGAATGTGATAACGTTCCTAGGTATAGAGTTGGATGTGCCGGCCCAGTGTTCTCGTCTGCCAGCGGAAAAAATTAGACGCTTGCTGGAGGCAGTGCGGGCGATGCAACAAGTTAAAAAAGCTACTCTTAAACAATTTCAGGAGCTCTTAGGTTTGTTATGTTTTGCTACCAGGGTAATGCCAATGGGTCGCATTTTCGCCAGAAAGCTGGCTTTAGCGACAAGGGGGGTACTGAAAGCTCACTATCATATTCGAGTGACACAAAGTATTAGGCAGGATCTAGAGGTCTGGGGTGTATTCTTAGAGCAGTTTAATGGTAGAACTTTTTGGCACGACCTTCCGCAGCCCGCAGATGCATTGGAACTGTTTACAGATGCGGCAGGGGGTGAAGGTTTTGGTATATATTTTCAAGGAGCGTGGTGTGCTGAAAAGTGGCCGGAGGCATGGATTCAGGCAGGGATTGTACGGGATATAACCTTTTTGGAGTTATTCCCCATATTGGTGGCTTTACATATTTGGGGGTCGGGTTTGGCAAATAAAGCTATTGTCTTTAATTCAGATAATATGGCAGTAGTAGAGAGTTTGAACAGATTATCTGCCAATACAGTGCCAGTTATTAATTTGATAAGAGCGATAGTGTTGCAGTGTCTGCGTTGGAATATATCCTTAAAGGCGAAGCATATTCCTGGGAAGCAGAATATTATAGCGGATGCTCTTTCTCACTTTAAGTTTGCAGATTTCAGATCCAAGGCTCCCATGGCAGACAACAGGCCGACAACAGTGCCAGACATCGTTTGGACTTATGGCCCCGTGAAGTGTGGGAGTTAGCTCTTCAGGCATTGTCGCCGGCAACAAGGAAGAAGTATATCTCAGCTTTTCTGTTTTATATGCAGCACATGATGGAGTCTGGTAATGGAGGGTTGTTCACCACGGACGCATTAGTGGGCTTTATATCAGCGGCTCGAAGGGAGGGTCGCAGTAGGGCACAGGTGGCCATTACAATTGCTAGTATTAATTTTTTCTCCAAATTGTTTGGCTGGGAGAATCCCACCAAGGCTTTTGTAGTGTCAAGGATGATGAAAGGGTGGCACAGGGTAGTGGGTTCCTCAGTGGATAAGCGTCAGCCTATTTTACATGGTGATCTGGGTGCCTTGTTTGCAGTTATGGATGAGGTGTGTGATTCGCCATTTGAGGTACGGCTATTCCGCTGTGCCTTCGCATTGGCTTTTCATGGGGCCCTTAGGGTGAGTGAGTTGGTGGCCCAGTCTAAGTCTGCGGGGGCTGACAAGGGTTTGTTAATGCGGGATGTGACTATTATACAGACGGGGATTGATTTACTCATACGGAGCTCAAAAACTGACCAGTTGGCTAGAGGTACACACATGTGGATTAGACCACACTCACCGGAAACTACATGTCCTTTATATAATCTGCAGCAGTACCTGCAGATTAGACCAATGGGGGGTGTCTGGCTGCTGCTTCATGCTAATGCGTCCCCATTGACTCGATTTCAATTCATCAAAGTATTGCAGTTGTGTGTTACTCGGGCGGGCTTGGAATCTGCGACATTTAGTTCGCACTCATTCAGGATTGGGGCGGCGACTTCGGCTGCTCTGCATGGGGTTCCATGTGAACAAATTAAACGGTTAGGCCGGTGGGGATCGAATGCGTACAAAAGATACATTCGGCCTCCACGTTAGTACCCCTGTTAGGGTTAGCCCTGTTAGGGTGGGTGGTTCTTTACTTGGGTTGGCTTTCCTGTTGTTGCCATAGTTGATAATATGTTAATTGCATGTGACTTGCCATATTTGATAATATGTTAATTGCATGTGACTTGCAGGTGACGTGGTGGAACAGTACCAGATATGGATCTGTGGTCACTCTTATGTGCATTGGGCACATAAGAGGGCAGCTGTACGGCCTGATGGGGTGAATTTGGGCTTTCCGAGGGGGAAGGTGGCTGTACGATGGTTGGGTAAGAGAGGGATGCTGTGGGCTCAATTGTTGCCAACCATAGAGTGGGAGTTGATGACTTCCAGTGCGCCACAGTTTCTCATCCTGCATTTAGGGGGCAATGATTTAGCGGGGATGAACAGTGTGCTATTAGTGAAAACAATACAGAATGATTTATTAAAATTGGCATGTTTGCTGCCCCGGACCAGACTCGTCTGGTCGGATATTATTCCACGACGAGTTTGGAGGGGCGAGAGGTCGCATACAGCGATCGATGGCACACGCAAAAAAATTAATAGGTGGATGGGTAAATTTATGGGGTCAGTTAAAGGGCAAGTGATTGTGCATGAGTTCCTTAAAGAATCTTGTGCGGGTTTATATAGATCGGATGGGGTCCACCTGTCTGATGTGGGCCTGGATATATTCAACTTTGATTTACATAATTTTATTGAAGCCATTACGCTGGTGGTAGGTCGCAGCCAGGGTTTGGGGGGAGCCAGGGTTTGGGGGGAGCCCGCGGCGAACGAGGAGTCGTTGCCGTGGGCTGTGGCATAAGCTATGGAACTTAGGTAACATTAGCGACGAGTACACAGCACCTCAGCGGATAATATGGCAAAGTGAGTTACTATGTATATGTTAATGACCTGTTGAAAGTTACAATACTGAGCGAAATGTTATGCCTGCATGCGGGCAGGATTACAGAACAAGATGGACACGGCTAGTCTCCTGGCTTGGACGGCCAGGGGGCCAATAGCTTTGGTGAAAGTGGTAAATGCATCCTTGTACGGGATGCATTTGATTGGACAGCGTGCTATAGCAGACAGCACTGAGGAGGAACAGGGTGCTTGGACGGCACAGCCTGTAGTAATATAAGCAAGAAGGGCTGTGTACTCGGAGGGAGATGTTTATCAATGATGTTTATCAATGATGTTTACCAATGATTGTTTATGTGAAGGTTTACGGTAAATAAAATTTTGGGACCTGGCTGCGGCCTAAATAAATCCACATTCGTTAAAGAAATTGGCTTCTGGTGTGGTGTTTGGATAGAAGGGGGTGACTGAGTGAATGCCGAATGCCCGTGTTGATGGAAAGGCTCACCCTTTAAGGGGAGCCGATTACAACCAGGCTGAAGGCTCAGGAAGAACCTGGGGTGGGGGGGGGGAGAGGGAGGGAGGAGTGGGAGTGGATAGGAAGGATAATAGATTGAAGGGTGATGGGAAAAAGGGCGGGTAGGGAGGAGGGGTGAAGAAGGGCTGTGAAGGGAGACACAGCGCCATTTGGATTTCAGCAAGCAGAGGGAGCAGTGTTGACCCGCCCTCCCGCCCATGAGGTACAGGGGAAGGGTCGTTGTCGCAGCAAGGCATAAGCTATGGAACTTAGGTAACATTAGCGACGAGTACACAGCACCTCAGCGGATAATATGGCAAAGTGAGTTACTATGTATATGTTAATGACCTGTTGAAAGTTACAATACTGAGCGAAATGTTATGCCTGCATGCGGGCAGGATTACAGAACAAGATGGACACGGCTAGTCTCCTGGCTTGGACGGCCAGGGGGCCAATAGCTTTGGTGAAAGTGGTAAATGCATCCTTGTACGGGATGCATTTGATTGGACAGCGTGCTATAGCAGACAGCACTGAGGAGGAACAGGGTGCTTGGACGGCACAGCCTGTAGTAATATAAGCAAGAAGGGCTGTGTACTCGGAGGGAGATGTTTATCAATGATGTTTATCAATGATGTTTACCAATGATTGTTTATGTGAAGGTTTACGGTAAATAAAATTTTGGGACCTGGCTGCGGCCTAAATAAATCCACATTCGTTAAAGAAATTGGCTTCTGGTGTGGTGTTTGGATAGAAGGGGGTGACTGAGTGAATGCCGAATGCCCGTGTTGTTAACCTCAGTAAAGAGCAGAATCCTCATTTGCAAGTACTGACGAAAAAAGATCTAAAGTAGAATTATAACACTTGGAAGCAAACAAGCATGAAAGAAGATTTTGAAATTACAGCAGTAGCTGGAACTAAGGATAGGCAAAGTAACTGGCAGTTTTTGAAGTGGAGATCTTTACATCCACCTTTTTTTCTTCCTATGAAACTGCCTGTCTAACAAACATTCAGTGCTCTCTAGATTTCAATGGAGCACCATAGGTGAGAGAATCAGAAAAATGTTACAAGTTTGGAATACCTATAGTTTACCTCAGTAAAGAGCAGAATTCTCATTTTTGAAGAACTGAACAAAATATACCTAAAGTAGAATTATAACAATTGGAAGCAAACCAGCATGAAAGCAGATTTTGAAATTAAACAGTAGCTGTAACTAAGGGTAGGCAAAGTAACTGGCAATTTCTGAAGTGGAGATCTTTACATCCACCTTTGTTTCTTCCTATGAAACTGCCTGTCTAACAAACATTCAGTGCTCTCTAGATTTCAATGGAGCACCATAGGTGAGAGAATCAGAAAAATGTTACAAGTTTGGAATGCCTAGAATTAACCTCAGTAAAGATCAGAATCCTCATTTGCAAGTACTGAACAAAATACATCTAAAGTAGAATTATAACAACTTGAAGCAAAACAGCATGAAAGTAGTGTTACTTGCCCATAGTGAAAAAGAGCTGCCTGTGTCTAAAGTGGGAATTGAACTCAGTTTCTCAGTTCCCCAAGACCAAAATCCAACACCCTAACCACTAGTCCACTTCTCCACTAAAGCAAAGATCTTTTTGAAGAACTCATGATTTGAAACTTCATTTCAGTGTACAGAACAGCCAAGTAGTAGGTAAAAAATGTTTGTATCCACCTTTGTTTCTTCCTATGAAACTGCCTGTCTAACAAACATTCAGTGCTCTGAAGATTTAAATGGAGCACCAGTGGTGAGAGAAGCAGAAAAATGTTACAAGTTTGGAATGCCTAGAATTAACCTCAGTAAAGATCAGAATCCTCACTTGCAAGTACTGAACAAAATACATCTCAAGTAGAATTATAACAACTGGAAGCAAACGAGCATGAAAGAAGATTTTGAAATTACAGCAGTAGCTGGAACTAAGGATAGGCAAAGTAACTGGCAGTTTTTGAAGTGGAGATCTTTACATCCACCTTTTTTTCTTCCTATGAAACTGCCTGTCTAACAAACATTCAGTGCTCTCAAGATTTAAATGGAGCACCAGTGGTGAGAGAAGCAGAAAAATGTTACAAGTTTGGAATGCCTAGAATTAACCTCAGTAAAGAGCTGAATCCTCATTTTCAAGTACTGAACAAAATATACACGTAGAATTATAACAACTGGAAGCAAACGAGGATGAAAGCAGATTTTGAAATTAAACAGTAGCTGTAACTAAGGGTAGTCAAAGTAACTGGCAGTTTCTGGAGATATTTACATCCACCTTTTTTTCTTCCTATGAAACTGCCTGTCTAACAAACATTCAGTGCTCTCTAGATTTCAAAGGAGCACCATAGGTGAGAGAATCAGAAAAATGTTACAAGTTTGGAATGCCTAGAATTAACCTCAGTAAAGAGCAGAATTCTCATTTTCAAGAACTGAACAAAATATACCTAAAGTAGAATTATAACAATTGGAAGCAAACCAGCATGAAAGTAGTGTTACTTGCCCACAGTCAAAAAGAACTGCCTGTGTCTAAAGTGGGAATTGAACTCAGTTTCTCAGTTCCCCAAGACCAAAATCAAACACCCTAACCACTAGTCCACTTCTCCACTAAAGGAGAAGTATTTTTGAAGAACTCATGATTGGAAACTTCATTTCAGTCTGCAGAACAGCCAAAGAGTAACTACAAAAGGTTTGTATCCACCTTTGTTTCTTCCTATGAAACTGCCTGTCTAACAAACATTCAGTGCTCTGAAGATTTAAATGGAGCACCAGTGGTGAGAGAAGCAGAAAAATGTTACAAGTTTGGAATGCCTAGAATTAACCTCAGTAAAGAGCAGAATTCTCATTTTCAAGAACTGAACAAAATATACCTAAAGTAGAATTATAACAACTGGAAGCAAACGAGCATGAAAGCAGATTTTGAAATTAAACAGTAGCTGTAACTAAGGGTAGGCAAAGTAACTGGCAGTTTCTGAAGTGGAGATCTTTACATCCACCTTTGTTTCTTCCTATGAAACTGCCTGTCTAACAAACATTCAGTGCTCTGAAGATTTAAATGGAGCACCAGTGGTGAGAGAAGCAGAAAAATGTTACAAGTTTGGAATGCCTAGAATTAACCTCAGTAAAGAGCTGAATCCTCATTTTCAAGTACTGAACAAAATATACCTGTAGAATTATAACAACTGGAAGCAAATGAGCATGAAAGCAGATTTTGAAATTAAACATTAGCTGTAACTAAGGGTAGGCAAAATAACTGGCAGTTTCTGAAGTGGAGATCTTTACATCCACCTTTTTTTCTTCCTATGAAACTGCCTGTCTAACAAACATTCAGTGCTCTCTAGATTTAAATGGAGCACCAGTGGTGAGAGAATCAGAAAAATGTTACAAGTTTGGAATGCCTAGCATTAACCTCAGTAAAGATCAGAATCCTCACTTGCAAGTACTGAACAAAATACATCTAAAGTAGAATTATAACAACTTGAAGCAAAACAGCATGAAAGTAGTGTTACTTGCCCATAGTGAAAAAGAGCTGCCTGTGTCTAAAGTGGGAATTGAACTCAGTTTCTCAGTTCCCCAAGACCAAAATCCAACACCCTAACCACTAGTCCACTTCTCCACTAAAGCAAAGATCTTTTTGAAGAACTCATGATTTGAAACTTCATTTCAGTGTACAGAACAGCCAAGGAGTAGGTAAAAAATGTTTGTATCCACCTTTGTTTCTTCCTATGAAACTGCCTGTCTAACAAACATTCAGTGCTCTGTAGGTTTCAATGGAGCACCAATGGGAGAGAGGCATAAAATTGTTACACGGTTGGAATGCCTAGAATTAACCTCAGTAAAAAGCAGAATCCTCATTTGCAAGTACTGACGAAAAAGATCTAAAGTAGAATTATAACACTTGGAAGCAAACAAGCATGAAAGAAGATTTTGAAATTACAGCAGTAGCTGGAACTAAGGATAGGCAAAGTAACTGGCAGTTTTTGAAGTGGAGATCTTTACATCCACCTTTTTTTCTTCCTATGAAACTGCCTGTCTAACAAACATTCAGTGCTCTCAAGATTTAAATGGAGCACCAGTGGTGAGAGAAGCAGAAAAATGTTACAAGTTTGGAATGCCTAGAATTAACCTCAGTAAAGAGCAGAATTCTCATTTTCAAGAACTGAACAAAATATACCTAAAGTAGAATTATAACAATTGGAAGCAAACCAGCATGAAAGTAGTGTTACTTGCCCACAGTCAAAAAGAACTGCCTGTGTCTAAAGTGGGAATTGAACTCAGTTTCTCAGTTCCCCAAGACCAAAATCCAACACCCTAACCACTAGTCCACTTCTCCACTAAAGGAGAAGTATTTTTGAAGAACTCATGATTGGAAACTTCATTTCAGTCTGCAGAACAGCCAAAGAGTAGCTACAAAAGGTTTGTATCCACCTTTGTTTCTTCCTATGAAACTGCCTGTCTAACAAACATTCAGTGCTCTCTAGATTTCAATGGAGCACCATAGGTGAGAGAAGCAGAAAAATGTTACAAGTTTGGAATGCCTAGAATTAACCTCAGTAAAAAGCTGAATCCTCATTTTCAAGTTCTGAACAAAATATACCTAAAGTAGAATTATAACAATTGGAAGCAAACCAGCATGAAAGCAGATTTTGAAATTAAACAGTAGCTGTAACTAAGGGTAGGGAAAGTAACTGGCAGTTTCTGAAGTGGAGATCTTTACATCCACCTTTGTTTCTTCCTATGAAACTGCCTGTCTAATAAACATTCAGTGCTCTGTAGGTTTCAATGGAGCACCAATGGGAGAGAGGCAGAAAATTGTTACACGGTTGGAATGCCTAGAATTAACCTCAGTAAAGAGCAGAATCCTCATTTTCAAGAACTGAACAAAATATACCTAAAGTAGAATTATAACAATTGGAAGCAAACCAGCATGAAAGCAGATTTTGAAATTAAACAGTAGCTGTAACAAAGGGTAGGCAAAGTAACTGGCAGTTTCTGAAGTGGAGATCTTTACATCCACCTTTGTTTCTTCCTATGAAACTGCCTGTCTAACAAACATTCAGTGCTCTGTAGATTTCAATGTAGAATAGGTGAGAGAATCAGAAAAATGTTACAAGTTTGGAATACCTATAGTTTACCTCAGTAAAGAGCAGAATTCTCATTTTCAAGAACTGAACAAAATATACCTAAAGTTAAATTATAACAATTGGAAGCAAACCAGCATGAAAGTAGTGTTACTTTCCCAGAGTCAAAAAGAACTGCCTGTTTCTAAAGTGGGAATTCAACTCAGTTTCTCAGTTCCCCAAGACCAAAAGCCAACACCCTAACCACTAGTCTACTTCTCCACTAAAGCAAAGATCTTTTTGAAGAACTCATGATTTGAAACTTCATTTCAGTGTACAGAGCAGCCAAGCAGTAGGTAAAAAATGTTTGTATCCACCTCTGTTTCTTCCTATGAAACTGCCTGTCTAACAAACATTCAGTGCTCTGTAGGTTTCAATGGAGCACCAATGGGAGAGAGGCAGAAAATTGTTTCACGGTTGGAATGCCTAGAATTAACCTCAGTAAAGAGCAGAATCCTCATTTGCAAGTACTGACGAAAATAGATCTAAAGTAGAATTATAACACTTGGATGATGCGGTGAGCGGGTCGGCAGCAGCTTAACTCGGCTCCGAGATCCCTCGCTGTTGAGCGCTAACATCTATGAGGAAATAAGCTAAAACAACCGCCTACCACGATAGCGATCAATGCACACACTGTATGGACAAGTTCCTCCACAAATCGCCGACGGAAATGGCACAGAAATCTTCAAAAAAAGAAAAAACTAAAGCGGGGGGAAGCGAGTCCAAAATGGCGGACGCGATCGCGGTCGCGGAACCAACTCCTATATTTACAGACGCTCAGCTAGAACAAATAACAGCGGCAGTAATAAAAGCCATGGATCCGCGCTGGAACTCGCTATCAGAACAATTGGAGTCCTTTCAGGCAAGATTGGACGGCTTGGGGAAAAGAACTGGAGATTTAGAAACAAGAGTTTCAACTATTGAGGACGAAACTCAATCACAGACCCCAGAATTAGCTTTACTAAAAAAACAAGTAGCAGAACAAGCCCAGAAATTGGAAGACCTGGAAAACAGATCCAGAAGAAACAATATAAGAATAGTGGGCATACCAGAGAAGGTTCCAGAGAAGAACTTGGAAACGTGGCTGGAGGCATGGCTGGCAAAGGAGCTAGCAGTAACAGATTCTGGAAACCCCCTAGTGGTGGAACGGGCGCACCGCGTGGGCCGTAAAGATGACTCTAAAAATCGCCCCAGGGTGATTGTGGCGAAGATACTTAATTTTAAACACAAAGTGGAAATAATGAACGGATTTTGCCTCAGGAGAACAGAACTTGAGTATGAAGGGCACAAGATATTGATTTTCCAGGACTACTCTCAGTATGTTCAGGAACAGCGGAGAGGATTTCATCCGTTATGCTCCTGGTTAATTACCAATCATCTGAAATTTGCCTTGATGTACCCAGCCCGCCTTAAGATTTTGTTCCAGTATAAGTGGCATCATTTTCATACTGTGGCTGCAGCTAAATCTTTCCTCACAGACAATGGGCATGCAGTGGAAGGCTGAGTAGATGCATGTTAGATAATGTGCACTGTTATGTGAAATTTTGTGACTATATTACAGAGTGGTGGTTGTTATTTAGGATGTTACAGGGAGCGCTGGGAGCGAGGGTCTCTTGCCTCTAACGGGAGAGAACATTCTGTGTTTGTTCACAGAATGACAGGGGTGCAAGATTGGGTATTGGGGAGAAAGGATGGGGGGGGGAAGAAGGGAGGGGGGATGGGAGTTGGATAAGGGGGGTAGGGTTGAGTATGGGGAAGGGAACAAGGAGGTTAGTGAGGAACGTCACGTGCTCCGCAGAATGAGGTCAAGGCCATTGCTGCATAGGATGTGGAGAAGAACCACCAGTATTAGAATGATCATTTATGCAACTCACTGGGGGGAGGCTGGGTCCCCTGGGGAGAAGATCAAAGATGGAAATGGCTACTGGGACACGTTAATAACAATGTATGGCACATATTAAGAAAACACCTTTCATTTCGTGGAATGTGGGAGGGATTACGTCGCCAATAAAGCGGGCAAAAATATTAGCGGCATTGCGGCGACATGAGGCAGATATAGCTTGTTTGCAAGAAACTCGTCTTTCAGAGATAGAACACATAAAGTTAAAGAGGTCTTGGGTGGGAGAAGTATTCTCAGCCTCGGCAGATGGGAGGAGGCGAGGGGTAGCGGTCCTCCTTAAAAGGAGTGTGGCTGCTAAGGCAGAGCTAATATCAAAGGACGAACAGGGAAGATACGTTTTAATAAAATTGTGGCTACAGGGGAAGGAAATGGCGTTGCTGGGTGTCTATGGCCCCAATGTATATGACCCTACCTTTTACCAAACATTAATACGTCAGTGCGCTAAACTGCAGTGCCCGCTGATAGTATTGGGGGATTTCAATTTAGTGGTGGATCCAAAGCAAGACTGTTCAACTCCTAAAGGGGATACACAGGGAGGAAGCAAGGCAAAGGCGCTGAAGGTGTTTATGAATACCTTGGGGGTGGTGGACACATGGAGAGTAATGCACCCGGGCGAGAAAGAGTTCACCCATTTGTCACGAGCACATGGGACTCTATCCAGAATAGATTATATTATGGTAAGCAGAGAGTTATTCCCATCGGTCTTACAAGCAGAAATAGGCCCTGAGGAGATATCAGACCACAGCATGGTGTGGGTGGACATGGAGGCGCCTAGCTATTTTCAAACTAACCGGGGATGGAGATTCCCAGGGTATCTTTATGGGAACAAAGACTTTGCGCAATTTATTGTAACAAAATGGGAAGATTATGCCAAATTCAATAGCCAGCATTCAGATAATCCCAGCTTATATTGGATGGCAGCGAAAGCGGTCCTCAGAGGAGATGTGATAGCATACGTGACGGCACGGAATAAAAAGATAGCTAGGGCTATAGTACAACTGGAAAAACAAGCACAGAGGGCAAAACGACAATACGTGGCTAACCCAAATAAAAGGACTTGGGAACATTATAAGACAATACAAGTAGGCCTCAACTCATACCTGCATGAGAAAACCACTAGAGCGATGTTTTATCAAAAATACAAATTGCATAGGCATGGGAACAGAGCAGGCCCCTTACTAGCAAAATTAGTAATGAACTGGAAACCTCACCGGGTGGTCACAGCTGTGAGAGACAGTCAGGGGGCGCTACAGACCAAAAATGAGGACATCAGACAGATATTTGTGCAATATTACTCTAAGCTATATCAGAAACAACAAACGATTAGAGAACAGTCTCTGGATACCTATTTGGGGAGGCTGGGTGTTCCGCGCTTACAAGACCAAGAAATTAGGCAGCTGAATGAACCCATCCAAGGCCAGGAACTCCAAAGAGTGGTCAGAGGGCTGGCGCTCTCCTCTGCGCCAGGCCCTGATGGATTCTCGGGGGAGTTTTACAAGCTATTGCCCGAGGCTTCTTTGGGCGTCCTGGGGGCATATTATGACACTGTAGTGGAGGCCCGGAGGTTTCCACAGTATGCAAACTCAGCGCTTATAACTCTGTTACCGAAACCGGGCAAGCCTGAAGACCAAGCCAATATCACTACTTAATGTGGATAATAAAATTTTGGCAAAGATTTTGGCTGATAGACTAGCAAAAATTCTGCCGAGGCTAATCGGGGAAGACCAGACAGGGTTTGTGCGCAATAGACAAGCAGGTGGGAATGTCCGTAAGTTGCTCTTGGGAATGGCCCGTAGCAGACATGAGGAAGTACCAGCACTCCTTTTGAGCCTTGATGCGGAAAAAGCATTCGATAAAGTGGACTGGGAATTCATGTTTGATACAATGCGCTATATGGGTTTTCATGGCTGGTTTTATGAGGCTATCACTGCATTATACACAGAGCCCTCAGCTGCGATCCTTCTTAATGGAGTAAAAAGTGAGAATTTTCAGATATGCAGGGGGACACGCCAGGGATGTCCCTTATCACCCTTATTATTCATCATAGCGCTGGAACCCCTACTCAGAGCAATAAAATTGGAAAGGGCAATACAAGGGGCTAAGATAGGAGCCAATGAGATTAAGGTGTTGGCGTTTGCTGATGACCTGCTGGTCTTGACCACTAATCCTAATGAAGCACTCCCGATATTATTAAATATAATTGAGAGGTATAGCCAACTCTCGGGGTTCACCCTTAACCTTGCAAAGTCAACAGCCATGATGGTGCATGGGGAAGGGACTCCCAGTTCTAGACAACTTAAGGTGAATTGGGTGGATAGCGAAATTAGGTATCTGGGGGTCCGTATACCAAAAGATTTAACGCAATTATACCACCTTAATGTTTCTAAATTGATGAGGGACACGTGCACAAGATTGCAATTGTGGCATGACTACCCACTTTCTCTGCTGGGTCGTATTGCTATAATTAATATGATGATAGTGCCTAGGTGGCTATATGTTTTTCAGGTACTTCCGCTATTCCTAACAACTTCAGTGGAAAAGAAATGGACGAGAGTCATCCAACGTTTCCTCTGGCGGGGGAAACAGGCACTAATACCGTTGTGGATACTTCACACCCCAGTGGAATATGGGGGCCTGGGGCTTTTGAACATCAGACATTTAACAATAGCGAGTGGCATGCGCCACATAAATGACTGGCTCAGAGGAACGAGCTATTTTTCGGCCACAGCAATAGAAACTGCAGCGCTACAACATGTACATCCGGGATACATGCTGCATGCTTCAAAAGCGATAATAAGTAAGGAGTTTGTGGACACAGGAATCTTCACATCAGCACAAGCGGTCTGGAGATGGGTTTGCAGACTACACCGCTTCTCAGCAAAGACGACACCGTACCTGCCCATATGTGGGAATTTGGACTTTCCACCAGGGCAGCTACATAGCGCTTACCAGAGATGGAAAACGCAGGGATTGACCTTTTTGGCACAGGTGTTGACAGCGGAAGGAAAGATTCAGCCCTTTGGGGAATTACAAAAAAGATATCAACTACTACCGTCGGATATTTTTTACTACTTCCAATTGAAACATTACATCACAGGTTTACCCTGGGACGATTTGACGGAGGTTGTACAGGAGGAGTTGGCGGAGGCATATACCATCAGATCCCAGCAGAAGGTTCCATTGAAATTCCATCATAGACACCTTAAAGATGCAAATACAGAACTTGACACTGGAAAGCTGGCAGAGGCATGGAGTGCGGAGCTGGGTGTAACTATAAAAGCTGCAACAGTAAAGGAACACATTTTGGGATTGAGGCAAATAACCCAATCCTCAAAACACTGGGAGATGCAGTACAAGGTAGCGCTCAGAGCATATATACCGCCAAGGCGAGCCTTTCATATGGGCTTATCCCCAGATGGGGCATGCCCAAAATGTGGGGCTGCAGGAGCTACTCTTGGACACATGTTTTGGGTCTGCCCGCAAATACGTACTTTTTGGGATAGACTTTTGAAATGGATCTCACATGCTTGGAAGACTGGCTGGCAACCCAACCCGGAGATGCTGTTTGGAAAACTGCAAATACTTAAACCAATCCCACAAGGCATGCGTGAATTCTCGCTTCGAGCTAAAATTGTGGCTAAGCTAAACATTTTAAAATCATGGCTGTCCATAAAAGCTCCCTTGCTTCAGTCTTGGAGAGGGGAAATGATACAACTTATGAGATTTGAAAGGTTGGAAGCAAAACGACAACCCCCCGCCAGAGAGAAACGATTCTTCCGCAGATGGGGCCCCTTTTTGGACACATTGACTCCTAGAGCAAGAGGCCATTTAATGAACATGTGAAAAGCAAAGCACGGACTTGATTAACAGGTTAAGAGACTGAATTACCTCACAAAAGGGGGGGGGAAGGGAAAGGGTGGGTAGTAGAGTTTGATTGTATATGTTTTCTGGAAAAAATTAATAAAAATCATTCAAACATAACACTTGGAAGCAAACAAGCATGAAAGTAGATTTTGAAATTACAGCAGTAGCTGGAACTAAGGATAGGCAAAGTAACTGGCAGTTTTTGAAGTGGAGATCTTTACATCCACCTTTGTTTCTTCCTATGAAACTGCCTGTCTAACAAACATTCAGTGCTCTGTAGGTTTCAATGGAGCACCAATGGGAGAGAGGCAGAAAATTGTTACACGGTTGGAATGCCTAGAATTAACCTCAGTAAAGAGCAGAATCCTCATTTGCAAGTACTGACGAAAAAAGATCTAAAGTAGAATTATAACACTTGGAAGCAAACAAGCATGAAAGAAGATTTTGAAATTACAGCAGTAGCTAGAACTAAGGATAGGCAAAGTAACTGGCAGTTTTTGACGTGGAGATCTTTACATCCACCTTTGTTTCTTCCTATGAAACTGCCTGTCTAACAAGCATTCAGTGCTCTGTAGATTTCAATGGAGCACCATAGGTGAGAGAATCAGAAAAATGTTACAAGTTTGGAATACCTATAGTTTACCTCAGTAAAGAGCAGAATTCTCATTTTTGAACAACTGAACAAAATATACCTAAAGTAGAATTATAACAATTGGAAGCAAACCAGCATGAAAGCAGATTTTGAAATTAAACAGTAGCTGTAACTAAGGGTAGGCAAAGTAACTGGCAGTTTCTGAAGTGGAGATCTTTACATCCACCTTTTTTTCTTCCTATGAAACTGCCTGTCTAACAAACATTCAGTTCTCTGTAGATTTCAATGGAGCACCATAGGTGAGAGAAGCAGAAAAATGTTACAAGTTTGGAATGCCTAGAATTAACCTCAGTAAAGAGAAGAATTCTCATTTTCAAGATCTGAACAAAATATACCTAAAGTAGAATTATAACAATTGGAAGCAAACCAGCATGAAAGTAGTGTTACTTTCCCAGAGTCAAAAAGCACTGCCTGTTTCTAAAGTGGGAATTGAACTCAGTTTCTCAGTTCCCCAAGACCAAAAGCCAACACCCTAACCACTAGTCCACTTCTCCCCTAAAGGAGAAGTGTTTTTCAAAAACTCATGATTGGAAACTTCATTTCAGTCTACAGAACAGCCAAGGAGTAGCTAAAAAAGGTTTGTAGCCAACTTTGTTTTTCCTATGAAACTGCCTGTCTAACAAACATTCAGTGCTCTCTAGATTTCAATGGAGCACCATAGGTGAGAGAATCAGAAAAATGTTACAAGTTTGGAATGCCTAGAATTAACCTCAGTAAAGAGCTGAATCCTCATTTTCAAGTACTGAACAAAATATACCTGTAGAATTATAACAACTAGAAGCAAACGAGCATGAAAGCAGATTTTGAAATTAAACAGTAGCTGTAACTAAGGGTAGGCAAACTAACTGGCAGTTTCTGAAGTGGAGATCTTTACATCCACCTTTGTTTCTTCCTATGAAACTGCCTGTCTAACAAACATTCAGTGCTCTGAAGATTTAAATGGAGCACCAGTGGTGAGAGAAGCAGAAAAATGTTACAAGTTTGGAATGCCTAGAATTAACCTCATTAAAGATCAGAATCCTCATTTGCAAGTACTGAACAAAATACATCTAAAGTAGAATTATAACAACTTGAAGCAAAACAGCATGAAAGTAGTGTTACTTGCCCATAGTGAAAAAGAGCTGCCTATGTCTAAAGTGGGAATTGAACTCAGTTTCTCAGTTCCCCAAGACCAGAAGCCAACACCCTAACCACAAGTCCACTTCTCCCCTAAAGGAGAAGAATTTTTTAATAAGTCATGATTTGAAATTTCATTTCAGTCTACAGAACAGCCAAGGAGTAGCTAAAAAAGGTTTGTATCCAACTTTGTTTCTTCCTATGAAACTGCCTGTCTAACAAACATTCAGTGCTCTGTAGGTTTCAATGGAGCACCAATGGGAGAGAGGCAGAAAATTGTTACACGGTTGGAATGCCTAGAATTAACCTCAGTAAAGAGCAGAATTCTCATTTTCAAGAACTGAACAAAATATACCTAAAGTAGAATTATAACAACTTGAAGCAAAACAGCATGAAAGTAGTGTTACTTGCCCATAGTGAAAAAGAGCTGCCTGTGTCTAAAGTGGGAATTGAACTCAATTTCTCAGTTCCCCAAGACCAAAATCCAACACCCTAACCACTAGTCCACTTCTCCACTAAAGCAAAGATCTTTTTGAAGAACTCATGATTTGAAACTTCATTTCAGTGTACAGAACAGCCAAGGAGTAGGTAAAAAATGATTGTATCCACCTTTGTTTCTTCCTATGAAACTGCCTGTCTAACAAACATTCAGTGCTCTGTAGGTTTCAATGGAGCACCAATGGGAGAGAGGCAGAAAATTGTTACACGGTTGGAATGCCTAGAATTAACCTCAGTAAAGAGCAGAATCCTCATTTGCAAGTACTGACGAAAATAGATCTAAATTAGAATTATAACACTTGGAAGCAAACAAGCATGAAAGTAGATTTTGAAATTACAGCAGTAGCTGGAACTAAGGATAGGCAAAGTAACTGGCAATTTTTGAAGTGGAGATCTTTACATCCACCTTTATTTCTTCCTATGAAACTGCCTGTCTAACAAACATTCAGTGCTCTGTAGATTTCAATGGAGCACCAGTGGTGAGAGAAGCAGAAAAATGTTACAAGTTTGGAATGCCTAGAATTAACCTCAGTAAAGAGCTGAATCCTCATTTTCAAGTACTGAACAAAATATACACGTAGAATTATAACAACTGGAAGCAAACGAGGATGAAAGCAGATTTTGAAATTAAACAGTAGCTGTAACTAAGGGTAGGCAAAGTAACTGGCAGTTTCTGGAGATATTTACATCCACCTTTTTTTCTTCCTATGAAACTGCCTGTCTAACAAACATTCAGTGCTCTGAAGATTTAAATGGAGCACCAATGGTGAGAGAAGCAGAAAAATGTTACAAGTTTGGAATGCCTAGAATTAACCTCAGTAAAGAGCAGAATTCTCATTTTCAAGAACTGAACAAAATATACCTAAAGTAGAATTATAACAACTTGAAGCAAAACAGCATGAATGTAGTGTTACTTGCCCATAGTGAAAAAGAGCTGCCTGTGTCTAAAGTGGGAATTGAACTCAGTTTCTCAGTTCCACAAGACCAAAATCCAACACCCTAACCACTAGTCCACTTCTCCACTAAAGCAAAGATCTTTTTGAAGAACTCATTTTTTGAAACTTCATTTCAGTGTACAGAACAGCCAAGGAGTAGGTAAAAAATGTTTGTATCCACCTTTGTTTCTTCCTATGAAACTGCCTGTCTAACAAACATTCAGTGCTCTGTAGGTTTCAATGGAGCACCAATGGGAGAGAAGCAGAAAATTGTTACACGGTTGGAATGCCTAGAATTAACCTCAGTAAAGAGCAGAATCCTCATTTGCAAGTACTGACGAAAAAAGATCTAAAGTAGAATTATAACACTTGGAAGCAAACAAGCTTGAAAGAAGATTTTGAAATTACAGCAGTAGCTGGAACTAAGGATAGGCAAAGTAACTGGCAGTTTTTGAAGTGGAGATCTTTACATCCACCTTTTTTTCTTCCTATGAAACTGCCTGTCCAACAAACATTCAGTGCTCTGAAGATTTAAATGGAGCACCAGTGGTGAGAGAAGCAGAAAAATGTTACAAGTTTGGAATGCCTAGAATTAACCTCAGTAAAGAGCAGAATTCTCATTTTCAAGAACTGAACAAAATATACCTAAAGTTAAATTATAACAATTGGAAGCAAACCAGCAAGAAAGTAGTGTTACTTTCCCAGAGTCAAAAAGAACTGCCTGTTTCTAAAGTGGGAATTGAACTCAGTTTCTCAGTTCCCCAAGACCAAAATCCAACACCCTAACCACTAGTCCACTTCTCCACTAAAGGAGACATCTTTTTGAAGAAATCATGATTTGAAACTTCATTTCAGTCTACAGAACAGCCAAGGAGTAGCTAAAAAAAAGGTTTGTATCCAACTTTGTTTTTTCCTATGAAACTGCCTGTCTAACAAACATTCAGTGCTCTGTAGATTTCAATGGAGCACCATAGGTGAGAGAAGCAGAAAAATGTTACAAGTTTGGAATGCCTAGAATTAACCTCAGTAAAGAGCAGAATCCTCATTTTCAAGTACTGAACAAAATACATCTAAAGTAGAATTATAACAACTTGAAGCAAAACAGCATGAAAGTAGTGTTACTTGCCCATAGTGAAAAAGAGCTGCCTGTGTCTAAAGTGGGAATTGAACTCAGTTTCTCAGTTCCCCAAGACCAAAAGCCAACACCCTAACCACTAGTCCACTTCTCCCCTAAAGGAGAAGTATTTTTGAAGAACTCATGATTTGAAACTTCATTTCAGTCTACAGAACAGCCAAGGAGTAGCTAAAAAAGGTTTGTATCCAACTTTGTTTCTTCCTATGAAACTGCCTGTCTAACAAACATTCAGTGCTCTGTAGGTTTCAATGGAGCACCAATGGGAGAGAGGCAGAAAATTGTTACACGGTTGGAATGCCTAGAATTAACCTCAGTAAAGAGCAGAATCCTCATTTGCAAGTACTGACGAAAAAGATCTAAAGTAGAATTATAACACTTGGAAGCAAACAAGCATGAAAGAAGATTTTGAAATTACAGCAGTAGCTGGAACTAAGGATAGGCAAAGTAACTGGCAATTTTTGAAGTGGAGATCTTTACATCCACCTTTATTTCTTCCTATGAAACTGCCTGTCTAACAAACATTCAGTGCTCTGTAGATTTCAATGGAGCACCATAGGTGAGAGAAGCAGAAAAATGTTACAAATTTGGAATGCCTAGAATTAACCTCAGTAAAGAGCTGAATCCTGATTTTCAAGTACTGAACAAAATATACACGTAGAATTATAACAACTGGAAGCAAACGAGGATGAAAGCAGATTTTGAAATTAAACAGTAGCTGTAACTAAGGGTAGGCAAAGTAACTGGCAGTTTCTGAAGTGGAGATCTTTACATCCACCTTTGTTTCTTCCTATGAAACTGCCTGTCTAACAAGCATTCAGTGCTCTTAAGATTTAAATGGAGCACCAGTGGTGAGAGAAGCAGAAAAATGTTACAAGTTTGGAATGCCTAACCTCAGTAAAGATCAGAATCCTCATATGCAAGTACTGAACAAAATACATCTAAAGTAGAATTATAACAACTTGAAGCAAAACAGCATGAAAGTAGTGTTACTTGCCCATAGTGAAAAACAGCTGCCTGTGTCTAAAGTGGGAATTGAACTCAGTTTCTCAGTTCCCCAAGACCAAAAGCCAACACCCTAACCACTAGTCCACTTCTCCCCTAAAGGAGAAGTATTTTTGAAGAACTCATGATTTGAAACTTCATTTCAGTCTACAGAACAGCCAAGGAGTAGCTAAAAAAGGTTTGTATCCAACTTTGTTTCTTCCTATGAAACTGCCTGTCTAACAAACATTCAGTGCTCTGTAGGTTTCAATGGAGCACCAATGGGAGAGAGGCAGAAAATTGTTACACGGTTGGAATGCCTAGAATTAACCTCAGTAAAGAGCAGAATCCTCATTTGCAAGTACTGACGAAAAAGATCTAAAGTAGAATTATAACACTTGGAAGCAAACAAGCATGAAAGAAGATTTTGAAATTACAGCAGTAGCTGGAACTAAGGATAGGCAAAGTAACTGGCAATTTTTGAATTGGAGATCTTTACATCCACCTTTATTTCTTCCTATGAAACTGCCTGTCTAACAAACATTCAGTGCTCTGTAGATTTCAATGGAGCACCATAGGTGAGAGAAGCAGAAAAATGTTACAAATTTGGAATGCCTAGAATTAACCTCAGTAAAGAGCTGAATCCTGATTTTCAAGTACTGAACAAAATATACACGTAGAATTATAACAACTGGAAGCAAACGAGGATGAAAGCAGATTTTGAAATTAAACAGTAGCTGTAACTAAGGGTAGGCAAAGTAACTGGCAGTTTCTGAAGTGGAGATCTTTACATCCACCTTTGTTTCTTCCTATGAAACTGCCTGTCTAACAAGCATTCAGTGCTCTTAAGATTTAAATGGAGCACCAGTGGTGAGAGAAGCAGAAAAATGTTACAAGTTTGGAATGCCTAACCTCAGTAAAGATCAGAATCCTCATATGCAAGTACTGAACAAAATACATCTAAAGTAGAATTATAACAACTTGAAGCAAAACAGCATGAAAGTAGTGTTACTTGCCCATAGTGAAAAAGAGCTGCCTGTGTCTAAAGTGGGAAGTGAACTCAGATTCTCAAGTCCAAAATCCAACACCCTAACCACTAGTCCACTTCTCCACTAAAGCAAAGATCTTTTTGAAGAACTCATGATTTGAAACTTCATTTCAGTGTACAGAACAGCCAAGGAGTAGGTAAAAAATGTTTGTATCCACCTTTGTTTCTTCCTATGAAACTGCCTGTCTAACAAACATTCAGTGCTCTGTAGGTTTCAATGGAGCACCAATGGGAGAGAGGCAGAAAATTGTTACACGGTTGGAATGCCTAGAATTAACCTCAGTAAAGAGCAGAATCCTCATTTGCAAGTACTGACGAAAATAGATCTAAATTAGAATTATAACACTTGGAAGCAAACAAGCATGAAAGTAGATTTTGAAATTACAGCAGTAGCTGGAACTAAGGATAGGCAAAGTAACTGGCAATTTTTGAAGTGGAGATCTTTACATCCACCTTTATTTCTTCCTATGAAACTGCCTGTCTAACAAACATTCAGTGCTCTGTAGATTTCAATGGAGCACCAGTGGTGAGAGAAGCAGAAAAATGTTACAAGTTTGGAATGCCTAGAATTAACCTCAGTAAAGAGCTGAATCCTCATTTTCAAGTACTGAACAAAATATACACGTAGAATTATAACAACTGGAAGCAAACGAGGATGAAAGCAGATTTTGAAATTAAACAGTAGCTGTAACTAAGGGTAGGCAAAGTAACTGGCAGTTTCTGGAGATATTTACATCCACCTTTTTTTCTTCCTATGAAACTGCCTGTCTAACAAACATTCAGTGCTCTGAAGATTTAAATGGAGCACCAATGGTGAGAGAAGCAGAAAAATGTTACAAGTTTGGAATGCCTAGAATTAACCTCAGTAAAGAGCAGAATCCTCATTTTCAAGTACTGAACAAAATACATCTAAAGTAGAATTATAACAACTTGAAGCAAAACAGCATGAAAGTAGTGTTACTTTCCCAGAGTCAAAAAGAACTGCCTGTTTCTAAAGTGGGAATTGAACTCAGTTTCTCAGTTCCCAAAGACCAAAAGCCAACACCCTAACCACTAGTTCACTTCTCCCCTAAAGGAGAAGTATTTTTGAAGAACTCATGATTTGAAACTTCATTTCAGTCTACAGAACAGCCAAGGAGTAGCTAAAAAAGGTTTGTATCCAACTTTGTTTTTTCCTATGAAACTGCCTGTCTAACAAACATTCAGTGCTCTGTAGATTTCAATGGAGCACCATAGGTGAGAGAAGCAGAAAAATGTTACAAGTTTGGAATGCCTAGAATTAACCTCAGTAAAGAGCAGAATCCTCATTTTCAAGTACTGAACAAAATATACCTAAAGTAGAATTATAACAACTTGAAGCAAAACAGCATGAAGTAGTGTTACTTGCCCATAGTGAAAAAGAGCTGCCTGTGTCTAAAGTGGGAATTGAACTCAGTTTCTCAGTTCCCCAAGACCAAAATCCAACACCCTAACCACTAGTCCACTTCTCCACTAAAGCAAAGATCTTTTTGAAGAACTCATGATTTGAAACTTCATTTCAGTGTACAGAACAGCCAAGGAGTAGGTAAAAAATGTTTGTATCCACCTTTGTTTCTTCCTATGAAACTGCCTGTCTAACAAACATTCAGTGCTCTGTAGGTTTCAATGGAGCACCAATGGGAGAGAGGCAGAAAATTGTTACACGGTTGGAATGCCTAGAATTAACCTCAGTAAAGAGATAATCCTCATTTTAAAACACTGATGAAAATACATCTAATGTAGAAATATAACACTTGGAAGCAAACAAGAATTAAACCAGATTTTGAAATTAAACAGTAGCTGTAACTAAGGGTAGGCAAAGTAACTGGCAGTTTCTGAAGTGGAGATCTTTACATCCACCTTTTTTTCTTCCTATGAAACTGCCTGTCTAACAAACATTCAGTGCTCTGAATATTTAAATGGAGCACCAGTGGTGAGAGAAGCAGAAAAATGTTACAAGTTTGGAATGCCTAGAATTAACCTCAGTAAAGAGCAGAATTCTCATTTTCAAAAACTGAACAAAATATACCTAAAGTAGAATTATAACAATTGGAAGCAAACCAGCATGAAAGTAGTGTTACTTGCCCAGAGTCAAAAAGAACTGCCTGTGTCTAAAGTGGGAATTGAACCCAGTTTCTCACTTCCCCAAGACCAAAATCCAACACCCTAACCACTAGTCCACTTCTCCACGAAAGCAGAGGTCTTTTTGAAGACCTCATGATTTGAAACTTCATTTCAGTGTACAGAACAGCCAAGGAGTAGCTAAAAAAGGTTTGTATCCAACTTTGTTTTTTTCCTATGAAACTGCCTGTCTAACAAACATTCAGTGCTCTGTAGATTTCAATGGAGCACCATAGGTGAGAGAAGCAGAAAATTGTTACACGGTTGGAATGCCTAGAATTAACCTCAGTAAAGAGATAATCCTCATTTTAAAACACTGATGAAAATACATCTATTGTAGAAATATAACACTTGGAAACAAACAAGAATTAAACCAGATTTTGAAATTAAACAGTAGCTGTAACTAAGGGTAGGCAAAGTAACTGGCAGATTTTGAAGTGGAGATCTTTACATTCACCATTGTTTCTTCCTATGAAACTGCCTGTCTAACAAACATTCAGTGCTCTGTAGATTTCAATGGAGCACCAGTGGTGAGAGAAGCAGAAAAATGTTACAAGTTTGGAATGCCTAGAATTAACCTCAGTAAAGAGCTGAATCCTCATTTTCAAGTACTGAACAAAATATACCTGTAGAATTATAACAACGGGAAGCAAACGAGCATGAAAGCAGATTTTGAAATTAAACAGTAGCTGTAACTAAGGGTAGGCAAAGTAACTGGCAGTTTTTGAAGTGGAGATATTTACATCCACCTTTGTTTCTTCCTATGATACTGCCTGTCTAACAAACATTCAGTGCTCTGTAGATTTCAATGGAGCACCATAGGTGAGAGAATCAGAAAAATGTTACAAGTTTGGAATACCTATAGTTTACCTCAGTAAAGAGCAGAATTCTCATTTTCAAGAACTGAACAAAATATACCTAAAGTTATATTATAACAATTGGAAGCAAACCAGCATGAAAGTAGTGTTACTTTCCCAGAGTCAAAAAGAACTGCCTGTTTCTAAAGTGGGAATTGAACTCAGTTTCTCAGTTCCCCAAGACCAAAAGCCAACAACCTAACCACTAGTCCACTTCTCCCCTAAAGGAGAAGTATTTTTGAAGAACTGATGATTTGAAACTTCATTTCAGTCTACAGAACAGCCAAGGAGTAGCTAAAAAAGGTTTGTATCCAACTTTGTTTTTTCCTATGAAACTGCCTGTCTAACAAACATTCAGTGCTCTGTAGATTTCAATGGAGCACCATAGGTGAGAGAAGCAGAAAAATGTTACAAGTTTGGAATGCCTAGAATTAACCTCAGTAAAGATCAGAATCCTCATATGCAAGTACTGAACAAAATACATCTAAAGTAGAATTATAACAACTTGAAGCAAAACAGCATGAAAGTAGTGTTACTTGCCCATATTGAAAAAGAGCTGCCTGTGTCTAAAGTGGGAATTGAACTCAGTTTCTCACTTCCCCAAGACCAAAATCCAACACCCTAACCACTAGTCCACTTCTCCACTAAAGCAGAGATCTTTTTGAAGAACTCATGATTTGAAACTTCATTTCAGTCTACAGAACAGCCAAGGAGTAGCTAAAAAAGGTTTGTATCCAACTTTGTTTTTTCCTATGAAACTGCCTGTCTAACAAATATTCAGTGCTCTGTAAATTTCAATGGAGCACCATAGGTGAGAGAAGCAGAAAAATGTTACAAATTTGGAATGCCTAGAATTAACCTCAGTAAAGAGCTGAATCCTCATTTTCAAGTACTGAACAAAATATACACGTAGAATTATAACAACTGGAAGCAAACGAGGATGAAAGCAGATTTTGAAATTAAACAGTAGCTGTAACTAAGGGTAGGCAAAGTAACTGGCAGTTTTTGAAGTGGAGATCTTTACATCCACCTATATTTCTTCCTATGAAACTGCCTGTCTAACAAACATTCAGTGCTCTGAAGATTTAAATGGAGCACCAGTGGTGAGAGAAGCAGAAAAATGTTACAAGTTTGGAATGCCTAGAATTAACCTCAGTAAAGAGCAGAATCCTCATTTGCAAGTACTGACGAAAAAAGATCTAAAGTAGAATTATAACACTTGGAAGCAAACAAGCATGAAAGAAGATTTTGAAATTACAGCAGTAGCTGGAACTAAGGATAGGCAAAGTAACTGGCAAGTTTTGAAGTGGAGATCTTTACATCCACCTATATTTCTTCCTATGAAACTGCTGTCTAACAAACATTCAGTGCTCTGAAGATTTAAATGGAGCACCAGTGGTGAGAGAAGCAGAAAAATGTTACAAGTTTGGAATGCCTAGAATTAACCTCAGTAAAGAGCAGAATCCTCATTTGCAAGTACTGACGAAAAAAGATCTAAAGTAGAATTATAACACTTGGAAGCAAACAAGCATGAAAGAAGATTTTGAAATTACAGCAGTAGCTGGAACTAAGGATAGGCAAAGTAACTGGCAATTTTTGAAGTGGAGATCTTTACATCCACCTATATTTCTTCCTATGAAACTGGCTGTCTAACAAACATTCAGTGCTCTGAAGATTTAAATGGAGCACCAGTGGTGAGAGAAGCAGAAAAATGTTACAAGTTTGGAATGCCTAGAATTAACCTCAGTAAAGAGCAGAATCCTCATTTGCAAGTACTGACGAAAAAAGATCTAAGTAGAATTATAACACTTGGAAGCAAACGAGCATGAAAGAAGATTTTGAAATTACAGCAGTAGCTGGAACTAAGGATAGGCAAAGTAACTGGCAGTTTTGAAGTGGAGATCTTTACATCCACCTTTATTTCTTCCTATGAAACTGCCTGTCTAACAAACATTCAGTGCTCTGTAGATTTCAATGGAGCACCATAGGTGAGAGAAGCAGAAAAATGTTACAAGTTTGGAATGCCTAGAATTAACCTCAGTAAAGAGCAGAATTCTCATTTTCAAGAACTGAACAAAATATACCTAAAGTAGAATTATAACAACTTGATGCAAACAGCATGAATGTAGTGTTACTTTCCCAGAGTCAAAAAGAGCTGCCTGTTTCTAAAGTGGGAATTGAACTCAGTTTCTCAGTTCCCCAAGACCAAAATCCAACACCCTAACCACTAGTCCACTTCTCCACTAAAGCAAAGATCTTTTTGAAGAACTCATGATTTGAAACTTCATTTCAGTCTACAGAACAGCCAAGGAGTAGCTAAAAAAGGTTTGTATCCACCTTTGTTTCTTCCTATGAAACTGCCTGTCTAACAAACATTCAGTGCTCTGTAGATTTCAATGGAGCACCATAGGTGAGAGAAGCAGAAAAATGTTACAAGTTTGGAATGCCTAGAATTAACCTCAGTAAAGAGCAGAATCCTCATTTTCAAGTACTGAACAAATATACCTAAAGTAGAATTATAACAACTTGAAGCAAAACAGCATGAAAGTAGTGTTACTTGCCCATAGTGAAAAAGAGCTGCCTGTGTCTAAAGTGGGAATTGAACTCAGTTTCTCAGTTCCCCAAGACCAAAATCCAACACCCTAACCACTAGTCCACTTCTCCACTAAAGCAAAGATCTTTTTGAAGAACTCATGATTTGAAACTTCATTTCAGTGTACAGAACAGCCAAGGAGTAGGTAAAAAATGTTTGTATCCACCTTTGTTTCTTCCTATGAAACTGCCTGTCTAACAAACATTCAGTGCTCTGTAGGTTTCAATGGAGCACCAATGGGAGAGAAGCAGAAAATTGTTACACGGTTGGAATGCCTAGAATTAACCTCAGTAAAGAGCAGAATCCTCATTTGCAAGTACTGACGAAAAAAGATCTAAAGTAGAATTATAACACTTGGAAGCAAACAAGCATGAATGTAGATTTTGAAATTACAGCAGTAGCTGGAACAAAGGATAGGCAAAGTAACTGGCAGTTTTTAAGTTGAGATCTTTACATCCACCTTTATTTCTTCCTATGAAACTGCCTGTCTAACAAACATTCAGTGCTCTGAAGATTTAAATGGAGCACCAGTGGTGAGAGAAGCAGAAAAATGTTACAAGTTTGGAATGCCTAGAATTAACCTCAGTAAAGAGCAGAATCCTCATTTTCAAGAACTGAACAAAATATACCTAAAGTAGAATTATAACAATTGGAAGCAAACCAGCATGAAAGTAGTGTTACTTGCCCAGAGTCAAAAAGAACTGCCTGTGTCTAAAGTGGGAATTGAACTCAGTTTCTCACTTCCCCAAGACCAAAATCCAACACCCTAACCACTAGTCCACTTCTCCACTAAAGCAGAGGTCTTTTTGAAGAACTCATGATTTGAAACTTCATTTCAGTCTACAGAACAGCCAAGGAGTAGCTAAAAAAGGTTTGTATCCACCTTTGTTTCTTCCTATGAAACTGCCTGTCTAACAAACATTCAGATGCTCTGTAGATTTCAATAGAGCACCAATGGGAGAGAGGCAGAAAATTGTTACACGGTTGGAATGCCTAGAATTAACCTCAGTAAAGAGCAGAATCCTCATTTGCAAGTACTGATGAAAATAGATCTAAAGTAGAATTATAACACTTGGAAGCAAACAAGCATGAAAGTAGATTTTGAAATTACAGCAGTAGCTGGAACTAAGGATAGGCAAAGTAACTGGCAGTTTTTTTTTTTATTTTATTATTTATTAGTTTTAATTATAATACAAACAAGTCAGGTTTGTAAGGCAATACAGAGAGTTATTGAAGAAAAAAAAAATATGAATATATATATTCCATTTAAACATACATGTCAAACTTATTTATCTTATCTCTCTTCCTTAGACCACCATAAAGTGAAGGGGGAGAGTCCAAACAAAATTAAGGAGAATTATTACTCTAAAAGAGAAGGAAAAAAAACTTAGCACAAATTGGCATAGTCCTGATTTTACTTTCTCTTAATTCTTACTTGCTGATATCAATCATTCTTCCTGTTCAGCTAGATGGATTTTTAGCGTCCAGAAATACCTTTAGTTGAGATGGCTCAAAAAAAACGTATTTAATGCCAGACATACGAATTATGCATTTGCATGGATATGCCAAGGTAAATATTGCACCCAGCGCTTTCACTTCATCTCTCAATGCAAGAAATTGCTTTCGCCTCTGCTGCGTTATATGGTAACGTCAGGGTATACCCATATTTTCTGCCCACAAAACAGGGCTGACGAGTGTTTAAAATACATTTTCATAATCATATTCAAGTCCTGTTCAAAAACCATAGATATTATAAGGGTCCCTCTTGAAGTTATTTCTATCATTGAGTCTTCCAATAATGCTGTTAAATTCTGAAAATCTATTGCTGGAGGTTGAGGTTCTTCTCCTTGCTTTTGCACTTTAGGTAAATAATAAACCTTATTACAAGGTGGAATATCCGCTGGGGAAAACTTCAAAATCTCCTGCAAATATTTTTTAAAAAAGTCTCGGGGAGTCAAAGCTGGTGAAATAGGAAAATTCAACATTCTAAGCGTAAGGCGTCGGTTGTAATTTTCTATCTGCTCTAATTTACGAGCAGTGAAAACTTTATCCTTCACAAGAGAATCAACAGTTAACTTAACCATTTTTATTTCTTCTTTTACTGTGGCAAATTGAATAGCAGATTCTCTTTTAATTTCCTCATGGGATTCTGACATTAAAGTCAACTTACTTGCAACCGTAGAAACTTCTCTTGTAGATTTTGCCACCTCAATAGTCAGTCTCTGGAGCGCCATCCAAATAGCTTCCATTGTCACCTCCTGGGGCATTTCCAGCTCCAGTGTATTCTCAACCGCTGTTCCAGGGGAGAAACCGCCAGATAGGGATAAGTCGTCGACCACATCGGTTCCCGCTTGATCCCCAAACTCCACTCTGGCTCCTGCGGGACAAGGAGGCGGATTCAGCGTCGGCGGCGATAAGGTGATATCTAGGCCCCTGGCCAACGTCGCTCCTTCGTTGTCGGCCAACGTGGGGATCGCTAAACCGGTATTGAGCGGTAAGCTTCTCACGAAGCGGTCTAACGTCTGCTGGTTAGGGGACGACGTTAGTGCAGTTGGCGGTTGCACTTTAGTCGTCCCCTTTCTTTTAGTGTGGGGCATAGTAGAAATCGAGGAAAAAAAATTCTTAAGAATTGCCAACAAACAATTCGAGAGCTTCCGTGAGCACAGCTAGGACGCCATCTTGCTCCTCCCCCGACGCCCCCTAACTGGCAGTTTCTGAAGTGGAGATCTTTACATCCACCTTTGTTTCTTCCTATGAAACTGCCTGTCTAACAAACATTCAGTGCTCTGTAGATTTCAATGGAGCACCATAGGTGAGAGAATCAGAAAAATGTTACAAGTTTGGAATACCTATAGTTTACCTCAGTAAAGAGCAGAATTCTCATTTTCAAGAACTGAACAAAATATACCTAAAGTTAAATTATAACAATTGGAAGCAAACCAGCATGAAAGTAGTGTTACTTTCCCAGAGTCAAAAAGAACTGCCTGTTTCTAAAGTGGGAATTGAACTCAGTTTCTCACTTCCCCAAGACCAAAATCCAACACCCTAACCACTAGGGAGAAGTATTTTTGAAGAACTCATGATTTGAAACTTCATTTCAGTCTACAGAACAGCCAAGGAGTAGCTAAAAAAGGTTTGTATTCTCCTTTGTTTCTTCCTATGAAACTGCCTGTCTAACAAACATTCAGTGCTCTGTAGATTTCAATGGAGCACCAATGGGAGAGAGGCAGAAAAATGTTACAAGTTTGGAATGCCTAGAATTAACCTCAGTAAAGAGCAGAATCCTCATTTGCAAGTACTGACGAAAATAGATCTAAAGTAGAATTATAACACTTGGAAGCAAACAAGCATGAAAGTAGATTTTGAAATTACAGCAGTAGCTGGAACTAAGGATAGGCAAAGTAACTGGCAATTTTTGAAGTGGAGATCTTTACATCCACCTTTATTTCTTCCTATGAAACTGCCTGTCTAACAAACATTCAGTGCTCTGTAGATTTCAATGGAGCACCATAGGTGAGAGAATCAGAAAAATGTTACAAGTTTGGAATACCTATAGTTTACCTCAGTAAAGAGCAGAATTCTCATTTTCAAGAACTGAACAAAATATACCTAAAGTTAAATTATAACAATTGGAAGCAAACCAGCATGAAAGTAGTGTTACTTTCCCAGAGTCAAAAAGAACTGCCTGTTTCTAAAGTGGGAATTGAACTCAGTTTCTCACTTCCCCAAGACCAAAATCCAACACCCTAACCACTAGGGAGAAGTATTTTTGAAGAACTCATGATTTGAAACTTCATTTCAGTCTACAGAACAGCCAAGGAGTAGCTAAAAAAGGTTTGTATCCAACTTTGTTTTTTCCTATGAAACTGCCTGTCTAACAAACATTCAGTGCTCTGTAGATTTCAATGGAGCACCATAGGTGAGAGAAGCAGAAAAATGTTACAAGTTTGGAATGCCTAGAATTAACCTCAGTAAAGAGCTGAATCCTCATTTTCAAGTACTGAACAAAATATACACGTAGAATTATAACAACTGGAAGCAAACGAGGATGAAAGCAGATTTTGAAATTAAACAGTAGCTGTAACTAAGGGTAGGCAAAGTAACTGGCAGTTTTTGAAGTGGAGATATTTACATCCACCTTTTTTTCTTCCTATGAAACTGCCTGTCTAACAAACATTCAGTGCTCTGAAGATTTAAATGGAGCACCAATGGTGAGAGAAGCAGAAAAATGTTACAAGTTTGGAATGCCTAGAATTAACCTCAGTAAAGAGCAGAATTCTCATTTTCAAGAACTGAACAAAATATACCTAAAGTAGAATTATAACAACTTGAAGCAAAACAGCATGAATGTAGTGTTACTTGCCCATAGTGAAAAAGAGCTGCCTGTGTCTAAAGTGGGAATTGAACTCAGTTTCTCAGTTCCCCAAGACCAAAATCCAACACCCTAACCACTAGTCCACTTCTCCACTAAAGCAAAGATCTTTTTGAAGAACTCATGATTTGAAACTTCATTTCAGTGTACAGAACAGCCAAGGAGTAGGTAAAAAATGTTTGTATCCACCTTTGTTTCTTCCTATGAAACTGCCTGTCTAACAAACATTCAGTGCTCTGTAGGTTTCAATGGAGCACCAATGGGAGAGAAGCAGAAAATTGTTACACGGTTGGAATGCCTAGAATTAACCTCAGTAAAGAGCAGAATCCTCATTTGCAAGTACTGACGAAAAAAGATCTAAAGTAGAATTATAACACTTGGAAGCAAACAAGCTTGAAAGAAGATTTTGAAATTACAGCAGTAGCTGGAACTAAGGATAGGCAAAGTAACTGGCAGTTTTTGAAGTGGAGATCTTTACATCCACCTTTTTTTCTTCCTATGAAACTGCCTGTCTAACAAACATTCAGTGCTCTGAAGATTTAAATGGAGCACCAGTGGTGAGAGAAGCAGAAAAATGTTACAAGTTTGGAATGCCTAGAATTAACCTCAGTAAAGAGCAGAATTCTCATTTTCAAGAACTGAACAAAATATACCTAAAGTTAAATTATAACAATTGGAAGCAAACCAGCATGAAAGTAGTGTTACTTTCCCAGAGTCAAAAAGAACTGCCTGTTTCTAAAGTGGGAATTGAACTCAGTTTCTCAGTTCCCCAAGACCAAAAGCCAACACCCTAACCACTAGTCCACTTCTCCCCTAAAGGAGAAGTATTTTTGAAGAACTCATGATTTGAAACTTCATTTCAGTCTACAGAACAGCCAAGGAGTAGCTAAAAAAGGTTTGTATCCAACTTTGTTTTTTCCTATGAAACTGCCTGTCTAACAAACATTCAGTGCTCTGTAGATTTCAATGGAGCACCATAGGTGAGAGAAGCAGAAAAATGTTACAAGTTTGGAATGCCTAGAATTAACCTCAGTAAAGAGCAGAATCCTCATTTTCAAGTACTGAACAAAATACTTCTAAAGTAGAATTATAACAACTTGAAGCAAAACAGCATGAAAGTAGTGTTACTTGCCCATAGTGAAAAAGAGCTGCCTGTGTCTAAAGTGGGAATTGAACTCAGTTTCTCAGTTCCCCAAGACCAAAAGCCAACACCCTAACCACTAGTCCACTTCTCCCCTAAAGGAGAGATCTTTTTGAAGAACTCATGATTTGAAACTTCATTTCAGTCTACAGAACAGCCAAGGAGTAGCTAAAAAAGGTTTGTATCCAACTTTGTTTCTTCCTATGAAACTGCCTGTCTAACAAACATTCAGTGCTCTGTAGGTTTCAATGGAGCACCAATGGGAGAGAGGCAGAAAATTGTTACACGGTTGGAATGCCTAGAATTAACCTCAGTAAAGAGCAGAATCCTCATTTGCAAGTACTGACGAAAAAAGATCTAAAGTAGAATTATAACACTTGGAAGCAAACAAGCATGAAAGAAGATTTTGAAATTACAGCAGTAGCTGGAACTAAGGATAGGCAAAGTAACTGGCAGTTTTTGAAGTGGAGATCTTTACATCCACCTTTTTTTCTTCCTATGAAACTGCCTGTCTAACAAACATTCAGTGCTCTGAAGATTTAAATGGAGCACCAGTGGTGAGAGAAGCAGAAAAATGTTACAAGTTTGGAATGCCTAGAATTAACCTCAGTAAAGAGCTGAATCCTCATTTTCAAGTACTGAACAAAATATACAAGTAGAATTATAACAACTGGAAGCAAACGAGGATGAAAGCAGATTTTGAAATTAAACAGTAGCTGTAACTAAGGGTAGGCAAACTAACTGGCAGTTTCTGAAGTGGAGATCTTTACATCCACCTTTGTTTCTTCCTATGAAACTGCCTGTCTAACAAACATTCAGTGCTCTGTAGATTTCAATGGAGCACCATAGGTGAGAGAATCAGAAAAATGTTACAAGTTTGGAATACCTATAGTTTACCTCAGTAAAGAGCAGAATTCTCATTTTCAAGAACTGAACAAAATATACCTAAAGTTAGAATTATAACAATTGGAAGCAAACCAGCATGAAAGTAGTGTTACTTGCCCATAGTGAAAAAGAGCTGCCTGTGTCTAAAGTGGGAATTGAACTCAGTTTCTCAGTTCCCCAAGACCAAAATCCAACACCCTAACCACTAGTCCACTTCTCCACTAAAGCAGAAGATCTTTTTGAAGAACTCATGATTTGAAACTTCATTTCAGTCTACAGAACAGCCAAGGAGTAGCTAAAAAAGGTTTGTATCCAACTTTGTTTTTTCCTATGAAACTGCCTGTCTAACAAACATTCAGTGCTCTGTAGATTTCAATGGAGCACCATAGGTGAGAGAAGCAGAAAAATGTTACAAGTTTGGAATGCCTAGAATTAACCTCAGTAAAGAGCTGAATCCTCATTTTCAAGTACTGAACAAAATATACACGTAGAATTATAACACTTGGAAGCAAACAAGCATGAAAGTAGATTTTGAAATTACAGCAGTAGCTGGAACTAAGGATAGGCAAAGTAACTGGCAGTTTTTGAAGTGGAGATCTTTACATCCACCTATATTTCTTCCTATGAAACTGCCTGTCTAACAAACATTCAGTGCTCTGAAGATTTAAATGGAGCACCAGTGGTGAGAGAAGCAGAAAAATGTTACAAGTTTGGAATGCCTAGAATTAACCTCAGTAAAGAGCAGAATCCTCATTTGCAAGTACTGACGAAAAAAGATCTAAAGTAGAATTATAACACTTGGAAGCAAACAAGCATGAAAGAAGATTTTGAAATTACAGCAGTAGCTGGAACTAAGGATAGGCAAAGTAACTGGCAATTTTTGAAGTGGAGATCTTTACATCCACCTATATTTCTTCCTATGAAACTGGCTGTCTAACAAACATTCAGTGCTCTGAAGATTTAAATGGAGCACCAGTGGTGAGAGAAGCAGAAAAATGTTACAAGTTTGGAATGCCTAGAATTAACCTCAGTAAAGAGCAGAATCCTCATTTGCAAGTACTGACGAAAAAAGATCTAAAGTAGAATTATAACACTTGGAAGCAAACAAGCATGAAAGAAGATTTTGAAATTACAGCAGTAGCTGGAACTAAGGATAGGCAAAGTAACTGGCAGTTTCTGAAGTGGAGATCTTTACATCCACCTTTATTTCTTCCTATGAAACTGCCTGTCTAACAAACATTCAGTGCTCTGTAGATTTCAATGGAGCACCATAGGTGAGAGAATCAGAAAAATGTTACAAGTTTGGAATACCTATAGTTACCTCAGTAAAGAGCAGAATTCTCATTTTCAAGAACTGAACAAAATATACCTAAAGTTAAATTATAACAATTGGAAGCAAACCAGCATGAAAGTAGTGTTACTTTCCCAGAGTCAAAAAGAACTGCCTGTTTCTAAAGTGGGAATTGAACTCAGTTTCTCAGTTCCCCAAGACCAAAATCCAACACCCTAACCACTAGGGAGAAGTATTTTTGAAGAACTCATGATTTGAAACTTCATTTCAGTCTACAGAACAGCCAAGGAGTAGCTAAAAAAGGTTTGTATCCAACTTTGTTTCTTCCTATGAAACTGCCTGTCTAACAAACATTCAGTGCTCTGAAGATTTAAATGGAGCACCAATGGTGAGAGAAGCAGAAAAATGTTACAAGTTTGGAATGCCTAGAATTAACCTCAGTAAAGAGCAGAATCCTCATTTTCAAGTACTGAACAAAATACATCTAAAGTAGAATTATAACAACTTGAAGCAAAACAGCATGAAAGTAGTGTTACTTGCCCATAGTGAAAAAGAGCTGCCTGTGTCTAAAGTGGGAATTGAACTCAGTTTCTCAGTTCCCCAAGACCAAAATCCAACACCCTAACCACTAGTCCACTTCTCCACTAAAGCAAAGATCTTTTTGAAGAACTCATGATTTGAAACTTCATTTCAGTGTACAGAACAGCCAAGGAGTAGGTAAAAAATGTTTGTATCCACCTTTGTTTCTTCCTATGAAACTGCCTGTCTAACAAACATTCAGTGCTCTGTAGGTTTCAATGGAGCACCAATGGGAGAGAAGCAGAAAATTGTTACACGGTTGGAATGCCTAGAATTAACCTCAGTAAAGAGCAGAATCCTCATTTGCAAGTACTGACGAAAAAAGATCTAAAGTAGAATTATAACACTTGGAAGCAAACAAGCATGAAAGAAGATTTTGAAATTACAGCAGTAGCTGGAACTAAGGATAGGCAAAGTAACTGGCAGTTTTTGAAGTGGAGATCTTTACATCCACCTTTATTTCTTCCTATGAAACTGCCTGTCTAACAAACATTCAGTGCTCTGAAGATTTAAATGGAGCACCAGTGGTGAGAGAAGCAGAAAAATGTTACAAGTTTGGAATGCCTAGAATTAACCTCAGTAAAGAGCAGAATCCTCATTTTCAAGAACTGAACAAAATATACCTAAAGTAGAATTATAACAATTGGAAGCAAACCAGCATGAAAGTAGTGTTACTTGCCCATAGTGAAAAAGAGCTGCCTGTGTCTAAAGTGGGAATTGAACTCAGTTTCTCACTTCCCCAAGACCAAAATCCAACACCCTAACCACTAGTCCACTTCTCCACTAAAGCAGAGATCTTTTTGAAGAACTCATGATTTGAAACTTCATTTCAGTCTACAGAACAGCCAAGGAGTAGCTAAAAAAGGTTTGTATCCAACTTTGTTTTTTCCTATGAAACTGCCTGTCTAACAAACATTCAGTGCTCTGTAGATTTCAATGGAGCACCATAGGTGAGAGAAGCAGAAAAATGTTACAAGTTTGGAATGCCTAGAATTAACCTCAGTAAAGAGCTGAATCCTCATTTTCAAGTACTGAACAAAATATACCTGTAGAATTATAACAACTGGAAGCAAACGAGGATGAAAGCAGATTTTGAAATTAAACAGTAGCTGTAACTAAGGGTAGGCAAAGTAACTGGCAGTTTCTGAAGTGGAGATCTTTACATCCACCTTTGTTTCTTCCTATGAAACTGCCTGTCTAACAAACATTCAGTGCTCTGAAGATTTAAATGGAGCACCAATGGTGAGAGAAGCAGAAAAATGTTACAAGTTTGGAATGCCTAGAATTAACCTCAGTAAAGAGCAGAATTCTCATTTTCAAGAACTGAACAAAATATACCTAAAGTAGAATTATAACAACTTGAAGCAAAACAGCATGAAAGTAGTGTTACTTGCCCATAGTGAAAAAGAGCTGCCTGTGTCTAAAGTGGGAATTGAACTCAGTTTCTCAGTTCCCCAAGACCAAAATCCAACACCCTAACCACTAGTCCACTTCTCCACTAAAGCAAAGATCTTTTTGAAGAACTCATGATTTGAAACTTCATTTCAGTGTACAGAACAGCCAAGGAGTAGGTAAAAAATGTTTGTATCCACCTTTGTTTCTTCCTATGAAACTGCCTGTCTAACAAACATTCAGTGCTCTGTAGGTTTCAATGGAGCACCAATGGGAGAGAGGCAGAAAATTGTTACACGGTTGGAATGCCTAGAATTAACCTCAGTAAAGAGCAGAATCCTCATTTGCAAGTACTGACGAAAAAAGATCTAAAGTAGAATTATAACACTTGGAAGCAAACAAGCATGAAAGAAGATTTTGAAATTACAGCAGTAGCTGGAACTAAGGATAGGCAAAGTAACTGGCAGTTTTTGAAGTGGAGATCTTTACATCCACCTTTTTTCTTCCTATGAAACTGCCTGTCTAACAAACATTCAGTGCTCTGAAGATTTAAATGGAGCACCAGTGGTGAGAGAAGCAGAAAAATGTTACAAGTTTGGAATGCCTAGAATTAACCTCAGTAAAGAGCAGAATCCTCATTTTCAAGAACTGAACAAAATATACCTAAAGTAGAATTATAACAATTGGAAGCAAACCAGCATGAAAGTAGTGTTACTTGCCCAGAGTCAAAAAGAACTGCCTGTGTCTAAAGTGGGAATTGAACTCAGTTTCTCAGTTCCCCAAGACCAAAATCCAACACCCTAACCACTAGTCCACTTCTCCACTAAAGCAAGATCTTTTTGAAGAACTCATGATTTGAAACTTCATTTCAGTCTACAGAACAGCCAAGGAGTAGCTAAAAAAGGTTTGTATCCAACTTTGTTTTTTCCTATGAAACTGCCTGTCTAACAAACATTCAGTGCTCTGTAGATTTCAATGGAGCACCAATGGGAGAGAAGCAGAAAAATGTTACAAGTTTGGAATGCCTAGAATTAACCTCAGTAAAGAGCTGAATCCTCATTTTCAAGTACTGAACAAAATATACACTGTAGAATTATAACAACTGGAAGCAAACGAGATGAAAGCAGATTTTGAAATTAAACAGTAGCTGTAACTAAGGGTAGGCAAAGTAACTGGCAGTTTCTGAAGTGGAGATCTTTACATCCACCTTTTTTCTTCCTATGAAACTGCCTGTCTAACAAACATTCAGTGCTCTGTAAGATTTAAATGGAGCACCAGTAGGTGAGAGAAGCAGAAAAATGTTACAAGTTTGGAATGCCTAGAATTAACCTCAGTAAAGAGCAGAATCCTCATTTTCAAGTACTGAACAAAATATACCTAAAGTAGAATTATAACAACTTGAAGCAAAACAGCATGAAAGTAGTGTTACTTGCCCATAGTGAAAAAGAGCTGCCTGTGTCTAAAGTGGGAATTGAACTCAGTTTCTCAGTTCCCCAAGACCAAAATCCAACACCCTAACCACTAGTCCACTTCTCCACTAAAGCAAAGATCTTTTTGAAGAACTCATGATTTGAAACTTCATTTCAGTGTACAGAACAGCCAAGGAGTAGGTAAAAAATGTTTGTATCCACCTTTGTTTCTTCCTATGAAACTGCCTGTCTAACAAACATTCAGTGCTCTGTAGGTTTCAATGGAGCACCAATGGGAGAGAAGCAGAAAATTGTTACACGGTTGGAATGCCTAGAATTAACCTCAGTAAAGAGCAGAATCCTCATTTGCAAGTACTGATGAAAATACATCTAATGTAGAAATATAACACTTGGAAACAAACAAGAATTAAACCAGATTTTGAAATTAAACAGTAGCTGTAACTAAGGGTAGGCAAAGTAACTGGCAGTTTTTGAAGTGGAGATCTTTACATTCACCTTTTTTTCTTCCTATGAAACTGCCTGTCTAACAAACATTCAGTGCTCTGTAGATTTCAATGGAGCACCATAGGTGAGAGAAGCAGAAAAATGTTACAAGTTTGGAATGCCTAGAATTAACCTCAGTAAAGAGCTGAATCCTCATTTTCAAGTACTGAACAAAATATACCTGTAGAATTATAACAACTGGAAGCAAACGAGCATGAAAGCAGATTTTGAAATTAAACAGTAGCTGTAACTAAGGGTAGGCAAAGTAACTGGCAGTTTCTGAAGTGGAGATCTTTACATCCACCTTTGTTTCTTCCTATGAAACTGCCTGTCTAACAAACATTCAGTGCTCTGTAGATTTCAATGGAGCACCATAGGTGAGAGAATCAGAAAAATGTTACAAGTTTGGAATACCTATAGTTTACCTCAGTAAAGAGCAGAATTCTCATTTTCAAGAACTGAACAAAATATACCTAAAGTTAAATTATAACAATTGGAAGCAAACCAGCATGAAAGTAGTGTTACTTTCCCAGAGTCAAAAAGAACTGCCTGTTTCTAAAGTGGGAATTGAACTCAGTTTCTCACTTCCCCAAGACCAAAATCCAACACCCTAACCACTAGTCCACTTCACCACTAAAGCAGAGATCTTTTGAAGAACTCATGATTTGAAACTTCATTTCAGTCTACAGAACAGCCAAGGAGTAGCTAAAAAAGGTTTGTATCCACCTTTGTTTCTTCCTATGAAACTGCCTGTCTAACAAACATTCAGTGCTCTGTAGATTTCAATGGAGCACCAATGGGAGAGAGGCAGAAAATGTTACAAGTTTGGAATGCCTAGAATTAACCTCAGTAAAGAGCAGAATCCTCATTTGCAAGTACTGACGAAAATAGATCTAAAGTAGAATTATAACACTTGGAAGCAAACAAGCATGAAAGTAGATTTTGAAATTACAGCAGTAGCTGGAACTAAGGATAGGCAAAGTAACTGGCAATTTTTGAAGTGGAGATCTTTACATCCACCTTTATTTCTTCCTATGAAACTGCCTGTCTAACAAACATTCAGTGCTCTGTAGATTTCAATGGAGCACCATAGGTGAGAGAAGCAGAAAAATGTTACAAGTTTGGAATGCCTAGAATTAACCTCAGTAAAGAGCAGAATTCTCATTTTCAAGAACTGAACAAAATATACCTAAAGTTAAATTATAACAATTGGAAGCAAACCAGCATGAAAGTAGTGTTACTTGCCCAGAGTCAAAAAGAACTGCCTGTGTCTAAAGTGGGAATTGAACTCAGTTTCTCAGTTCCCCAAGACCAAAATCCAACACCCTAACCACTAGTCCACTTCTCCACTAAAGCAGAGATCTTTTGAAGAACTCATGATTTGAAACTTCATTTCAGTCTACAGAACAGCCAAGGAGTAGCTAAAAAAGGTTTGTATCCAACTTTGTTTTTTCCTATGAAACTGCCTGTCTAACAAACATTCAGTGCTCTGTAGATTTCAATGGAGCACCATAGGTGAGAGAAGCAGAAAAATGTTACAAGTTTGGAATGCCTAGAATTAACCTCAGTAAAGAGCAGAATCCTCATTTTCAAGTACTGAACAAAATACATCTAAAGTAGAATTATAACAACTTGAAGCAAAACAGCATGAAAGTAGTGTTACTTGCCCATAGTGAAAAAGAGCTGCCTGTGTCTAAAGTGGGAATTGAACTCAGTTTCTCACTTCCCCAAGACCAAAATCCAACACCCTAACCACTAGTCCACTTCTCCACTAAAGGAGAGATCTTTTTGAAGAAATCATGATTTGAAACTTCATTTCAGTCTACAGAACAGCCAAGGAGTAGCTAAAAAAGGTTTGTATCCAACTTTGTTTTTTCCTATGAAACTGCCTGTCTAACAAACATTCAGTGCTCTGTAGATTTCAATGGAGCACCATAGGTGAGAGAAGCAGAAAAATGTTACAAGTTTGGAATGCCTAGAATTAACCTCAGTAAAGAGCTGAATCCTCATTTTCAAGTACTGAACAAAATATACCTGTAGAATTATAACAACTGGAAGCAAACGAGCATGAAAGCAGATTTTGAAATTATACACTAGCTGTAACTAAGGGTAGGCAAAGTAACTGGCAGTTTTCTGAAGTGGAGATCTTTACATCCACCTTTGTTTCTTCCTATGAAACTGCCTGTCTAACAAACATTCAGTGCTCTGTAGATTTCAATGGAGCACCAATGGTGAGAGAAGCAGAAAAATGTTACAAGTTTGGAATGCCTAGAATTAACCTCAGTAAAGAGCAGAATCCTCATTTGCAAGTACTGACGAAAATAGATCTAAAGTAGAATTATAACAACTTGAAGCAAAACAGCATGAAAGTAGATTTTGAAATTACAGCAGTAGCTGGAACTAAGGATAGGCAAAGTAACTGGCATTTTTTGAAGTGGAGATCTTTACATCCACCTTTGTTTCTTCCTATGAAACTGCCTGTCTAACAAACATTCAGTGCTCTGTAGATTTCAATGGAGCACCATAGGTGAGAGAAGCAGAAAAATGTTACAAGTTTGGAATACCTATAGTTAACCTCAGTAAAGAGCAGAATTCTCATTTTCAAGAACTGAACAAAATATACCTAAAGTTAAATTATAACAATTGGAAGCAAACCAGCATGAAAGTAGTGTTACTTTCCCAGAGTCAAAAAGAACTGCCTGTTTCTAAAGTGGGAATTGAACTCAGTTTCTCAGTTCCCCAAGACCAAAATCCAACACCCTAACCACTAGTCCACTTCACCACTAAAGCAGAGATCTTTTTGAAGAACTCATGATTTGAAACTTCTTTTCAGTCTACAGAACAGCCAAGGAGTAGCTAAAAAAGGTTTGTATCCACCTTTGTTTCTTCCTATGAAACTGCCTGTCTAACAAACATTCAGTGCTCTGTAGGTTTCAATGGAGCACCAATGGGAGAGAGGCAGAAAATTGTTACACGGTTGGAATGCCTAGAATTAACCTCAGTAAAGAGCAGAATCCTCATTTGCAAGTACTGACGAAAATAGATCTAAAGTAGAATTATAACACTTGGAAGCAAACAAGCATGAAAGTAGATTTTGAAATTACAGCAGTAGCTGGAACTAAGGATAGGCAAAGTAACTGGCAATTTTTGAAGTGGAGATCTTTACATCCACCTTTGTTTCTTCCTATGATACTGCCTGTCTAACAAACATTCAGTGCTCTGTAGATTTCAATGGAGCACCATAGGTGAGAGAATCAGAAAAATGTTACAAGTTTGGAATACCTATAGTTTACCTCAGTAAAGAGCAGAATTCTCATTTTCAAGAACTGAACAAAATATACCTAAAGTTAATTATAACAATTGGAAGCAAACCAGCATGAAAGTAGTGTTACTTTCCCAGAGTCAAAAAGAACTGCCTGTTTCTAAAGTGGGAATTGAACTCAGTTTCTCAGTTCCCCAAGACCAAAAGCCAACACCCTAACCACTAGTCCACTTCTCCCCTAAAGGAGAAGTATTTTTGAAGAACTCATGATTTGAAACTTCATTTCAGTCTACAGAACAGCCAAGGAGTAGCTAAAAAAGGTTTGTATCCAACTTTGTTTTTTCCTATGAAACTGCCTGTCTAACAAACATTCAGTGCTCTGTAGATTTCAATGGAGCACCATAGGTGAGAGAAGCAGAAAAATGTTACAAGTTTGGAATGCCTAGAATTAACCTCAGTAAAGAGCAGAATCCTCATTTTCAAGTACTGAACAAAATACATCTAAAGTAGAATTATAACAACTTGAAGCAAAACAGCATGAAAGTAGTGTTACTTGCCCATAGTGAAAAAGAGCTGCCTGTGTCTAAAGTGGGAATTGAACTCAGTTTCTCAGTTCCCCAAGACCAAAATCCAACACCCTAACCACTTCTCCCCTAGAGGAGAAGTATTTTTGAAGAACTCATGATTTGAAACTTCATTTCAGTCTACAGAACAGCCAAGGAGTAGCTAAAAAAGGTTTGTATCCTCCTTTGTTTCTTCCTATGAAACTGCCTCTCTAACAAACATTCAGAGCTCTGTAGATTTCAACGGAGCACCAATGGGAAAGAGGCAGAAAAATGTTACAAGTTTGGAATGCCTAGAATTAACCTAAGTAAAGAGCAGAATCCTCATTTGCAAGTACTGACGAAAATAGATCTAAAGTAGAATTATAACACTTGGAAGCAAACAAGCATGAAAGTAGATTTTGAAATTACAGCAGTAGCTGGAACAAAGGATAGGCAAAGTAACTGGCAATTTTTGAAGTGGAGATCTTTACATCCACCTTTATTTCTTCCTATGAAACTGCCTGTCTAACAAACAAACATTCAGTGCTCTGTAGATTTCAATGGAGCACCATAGGTGAGAGAAGCAGAAAAATGTTACAAGTTTGGAATGCCTAGAATTAACCTCAGTAAAGAGCAGAATCCTCATTTTCAAGTACTGAACAAAATATACACGTAGAATTATAACAACTGGAAGCAAACGAGGATGAAAGCAGATTTTGAAATTAAACAGTAGCTGTAACTAAGGGTAGGCAAAGTAACTGGCAGTTTCTGAAGTGGAGATCTTTACATCCACCTTTATTTCTTCCTATGAAACTGCCTGTCTAACAAACATTCAGTGCTCTGAAGATTTAAATGGAGCACCATAGGTGAGAGAAGCAGAAAATTGTTACACGGTTGGAATGCCTAGAATTAACCTCAGTAAAGAGCAGAATCCTCATTTTCAAGAACTGAACAAAATATACCTAAAGTAGAATTATAACAACTTGAAGCAAAACAGCATGAAAGTAGTGTTACTTGCCCATAGTGAAAAAGAGCTGCCTGTGTCTAAAGTGGGAATTGAACTCAGTTTCTCAGTTCCCCAAGACCAAAATCCAACACCCTAACCACTAGTCCACTTCTCCACTAAAGCAAAGATCTTTTTGAAGAACTCATGATTTGAAACTTCATTTCAGTGTACAGAACAGCCAAGCAGTAGGTAAAAAATGTTTGTATCCACCTCTGTTTCTTCCTATGAAACTGCCTGTCTAACAAACATTCAGTGCTCTGTAGGTTTCAATGGAGCACCAATGGGAGAAAGGCAGAAAATTGTTACACGGTTGGAATGCCTAGAATTAACCTCAGTAAAGAGCAGAATCCTCATTTGCAAGTACTGACGAAAAAAGATCTAAAGTAGAATTATAACACTTGGAAGCAAACAAGCATGAAAGCAGATTTTGAAATTAAAGCAGTAGCTGGAACTAAGGATAGGCAAAGTAACTGGCAGTTTTGAAGTGGAGATCTTTACATCCACCTTTTTTTCTTCCTATGAAACTGCCTGTCTAACAAACATTCAGTGCTCTGAAGATTTAAATGGAGCACCAGTGGTGAGAGAAGCAGAAAAATGTTACAAGTTTGGAATGCCTAGAATTAACCTCAGTAAAGAGCAGAATCCTCATTTTCAAGAACTGAACAAAATATACCTAAAGTAGAATTATAACAACTTGAAGCAAAACAGCATGAAAGTAGTGTTACTTGCCCATAGTGAAAAAGAGCTGCCTGTGTCTAAAGTGGGAATTGAACTCAGTTTCTCAGTTCCCCAAGACCAAAATCCAACACCCTAACCACTAGTCCACTTCTCCACTAAAGCAAAGATCTTTTTGAAGAACTCATGATTTGAAACTTCATTTCAGTGTACAGAACAGCCAAGGAGTAGCTAAAAAAGGTTTGTATCCAACTTTGTTTTTTCCTATGAAACTGCCTGTCTAACAAACATTCAGTGCTCTGTAGATTTCAATGGAGCACCATAGGTGAGAGAAGCAGAAAAATGTTACAAGTTTGGAATGCCTAGAATTAACCTCAGTAAAGAGCAGAATCCTCATTTTCAAGTACTGAACAAAATATACCTGTAGAATTATAACAACTGGAAGCAAACGAGCATGAAAGCAGATTTTGAAATTAAACAGTAGCTGTAACTAAGGGTAGGCAAAGTAACTGGCAGTTTCTGAAGTGGAGATCTTTACATCCACCTTTGTTTCTTCCTATGAAACTGCCTGTCTAACAAACATTCAGTGCTCTGTAGATTTCAATGGAGCACCATAGGTGAGAGAATCAGAAAAATGTTACAAGTTTGGAATACCTATAGTTTACCTCAGTAAAGAGCAGAATTCTCATTTTCAAGAACTGAACAAAATATACCTAAAGTTAAATTATAACAATTGGAAGCAAAACAGCATGAAAGTAGTGTTACTTGCCCATAGTGAAAAAGAGCTGCCTGTGTCTAAAGTGGGAATTGAACTCAGTTTCTCAGTTCCCCAAGACCAAAATCCAACACCCTAACCACTAGTCCACTTCTCCACTAAAGCAAAGATCTTTTTGAAGAACTCATGATTTGAAACTTTATTTCAGTGTACAGAACAGCCAAGCAGTAGGTAAAAAATGTTTGTATCCACCTCTGTTTCTTCCTGTGAAACTTCCTGTCTAACAAACATTCAGTGCTCTGTAGGTTTCAATGAAGCACCAATGGGAGAAAGGCAGAAAATTGTTACACGGTTGGAATGCCTAGAATTAACCTCAGTAAAGAGCTAATCCTCATTTTAAAACACTGATGAAAATACATCTAATGTAGAAATATAACACTTGGAAGCAAACAAGAATTAAACCAGATTTTGAAATTAAAGCAGTAGCTGTAACTAAGGGTAGGCAAAGTAACTGGCAGTTTCTGAAGTGGAGATCTTTACATCCACCTTTGTTTCTTCCTATGAAACTGCCTGTCTAACAAACATTCAGTGCTCTGTAGATTTCAATGGAGCACCATAGGTGAGAGAATCAGAAAAATGTTACAAGTTTGGAATGCCTAGAATTAACCTCAGTAAAGAGCAGAATCCTCATTTTCAAGTACTGAACAAAATACATCTAAAGTAGAATTATAACAACTTGAAGCAAAACAGCATGAAAGTAGTGTTACTTGCCCATAGTGAAAAAGAGCTGCCTGTGTCTAAAGTGGGAATTGAACTCAGTTTCTCAGTTCCCCAAGACCAAAATCCAACACCCTAACCACTAGTCCACTTCTCCACTAAAGCAGAGATCTTTTTGAAGAACTCATGATTTGAAACTTCATTTCAGTCTACAGAACAGCCAAGGAGTAGCTAAAAAAGGTTTGTATCCACCTTTGTTTCTTCCTATGAAACTGCCTGTCTAACAAACATTCAGTGCTCTGTAGGTTTCAATGGAGCACCAATGGGAGAGAGGCAGAAAATTGTTACACGGTTGGAATGCCTAGAATTAACCTCAGTAAAGAGCAGAATCCTCATTTGCAAGTACTGACGAAAATAGATCTAAAGTAGAATTATAACACTTGGAAGCAAACAAGCATGAAAGTAGATTTTGAAATTACAGCAGTAGCTGGAACTAAGGATAGGCAAAGTAACTGGCAATTTTTGAAGTGGAGATCTTTACATCCACCTTTTTTCTTCCTATGAAACTGCCTGTCTAACAAACATTCAGTGCTCTGAAGATTTAAATGGAGCACCAGTGGTGAGAGAAGCAGAAAAATGTTACAAGTTTGGAATGCCTAGAATTAACCTCAGTAAAGAGCAGAATCCTCATTTTCAAGTACTGAACAAAATATACACGTAGAATTATAACAACTTGAAGCAAAACAGCATGAAAGTAGTGTTACTTGCCCATAGTGAAAAAGAGCTGCCTGTGTCTAAAGTGGGAATTGAACTCAGTTTCTCAGTTCCCCAAGACCAAAATCCAACACCCTAACCACTAGTCCACTTCTCCACTAAAGCAAAGATCTTTTTGAAGAACTCATGATTTGAAACTTCATTTCAGTGTACAGAACAGCCAAGGAGTAGGTAAAAAATGTTTGTATCCATTTTGTTTCTTCCTATGAAACTTCCTGTCTAACAAACATTCAGTGCTCTGTAGGTTTCAATGGAGCACCAATGGGAGAGAGGCAGAAAATTGTTACACGGTTGGAATGCCTAGAATTAACCTCAGTAAAGAGCAGAATCCTCATTTTCAAGTACTGACGAAAATACATCTAAAGTAGAATTATAACACTTGGAAGCAAACAAGCATGAAAGCAGATTTTGAAATTAAACAGTAGCTGTAACTAAGGGATAGGCAAAGTAACTGGCAGTTTCTGAAGTGGAGATCTTTACATCCACCTTTTTTCTTCCTATGAAACTGCCTGTCTAACAAACATTCAGTGCTCTTAAGATTTAAATGGAGCACCAGTGGTGAGAGAAGCAGAAAAATGTTACAAGTTTGGAATGCCTAGAATTAACCTCAGTAAAGATCAGAATCCTCATATGCAAGTACTGAACAAAATACATCTAAAGTAGAATTATAACAACTTGAAGCAAAACAGCATGAAAGTAGTGTTACTTGCCCATAGTGAAAAAGAGCTGCCTGTGTCTAAAGTGGGAATTGAACTCAGTTTCTCAGTTCCCCAAGACCAAAATCCAACACCCTAACCACTAGTCCACTTCTCCACTAAAGCAAAGATCTTTTTGAAGAACTCATGATTTGAAACTTCATTTCAGTCTACAGAACAGCCAAGGAGTAGCTAAAAAAGGTTTGTATCCAACTTTGTTTTTTCCTATGAAACTGCCTGTCTAACAAACATTCAGTGCTCTGTAGATTTCAATGGAGCACCATAGGTGAGAGAAGCAGAAAAATGTTACAAGTTTGGAATCCCTAGAATTAACCTCAGTAAAGAGCTGAATCCTCATTTTCAAGTACTGAACAAAATATACCTGTAGAATTATAACAACTGGAAGCAAACGAGCATGAAAGCAGATTTTGAAATTAAACAGTAGCTGTAACTAAGGGTAGGCAAAGTAACTGGCAGTTTCTGAAGTGGAGATCTTTACATCCACCTTTGTTTCTTCCTATGAAACTGCCTGTCTAACAAACATTCAGTGCTCTGTAGATTTCAATGGAGCACCATAGGTGAGAGAATCAGAAAAATGTTACAAGTTTGGAATACCTATAGTTTACCTCAGTAAAGAGCAGAATTCTCATTTTCAAGAACTGAACAAAATATACCTAAAGTTAAATTATAACAATTGGAAGCAAACCAGCATGAAAGTAGTGTTACTTTCCCAGAGTCAAAAAGAACTGCCTGTTTCTAAAGTGGGAATTGAACTCAGTTTCTTACTTCCCCAAGACCAAAATCCAACACCCTAACCACTAGTCCACTTCTCCACTAAAGCAGAGATCTTTTTGAAGAACTCATGATTTGAAACTTCATTTCAGTGTACAGAACAGCCAAGGAGTAGCTAAAAAAGGTTTGTATCCAACTTTGTTTTTTTCCTATGAAACTGCCTGTCTAACAAACATTCAGTGCTCTGTAGATTTCAATGGAGCACCATAGGTGAGAGAAGCAGAAAAATGTTACAAATTTGGAATGCCTAGAATTAACCTCAGTAAAGAGCTGAATCCTGATTTTCAAGTACTGAACAAAATATACACGTAGAATTATAACAACTGGAAGCAAAACAGCATGAAAGTAGTGTTACTTGCCCATAGTGAAAAAGAGCTGCCTGTGTCTAAAGTGGGAATTGAACTCAGTTTCTCAAGACCAAAATCCAACACCCTAACCACTAGTCCACTTCTCCACTAAAGCAAAGATCTTTTTGAAGAACTCATGATTTGAAACTTCATTTCAGTGTACAGAACAGCCAAGGAGTAGGTAAAAAATGTTTGTATCCACCTTTGTTTCTTCCTATGAAACTGCCTGTCTAACAAACATTCAGTGCTCTGTAGGTTTCAATGGAGCACCAATGGGAGAGAGGCAGAAAATTGTTACACGGTTGGAATGCCTAGAATTAACCTCAGTAAAGAGCATAACATTGACATTCGCACTTCAGTCAGTCTTCTCAACACACTCCCATTAGAAATCAAATAACGCCATAACACTTTCTTTGGAATAAAATTTGGCTGCAGCTTTATTCACCAAACATCAGTAAATATTTCAACATCTCTTAACATTGTCTTTGTAACATCTAAATCATTTAATCCAAGTTAATTGCCCATAGCGGTTCCATAGTGTTAAGCCATTCGGTAACGAAACTGGCTCACTTTTCCCCCATATTATCCCCTTTCTCCCCATGTGACTTACGGTGCCGTCAAGCCACATCTTACTCGTGGCGGTGCCGCCCCCGAGTTCTTTTCATTCCATATATTTCACAATATTCCTTTACCCGCGTCCGGGCCTTTAACCCCTCAAACAGGCACCCTTCACAAAGCTGCTACCATTCCCAAATACCCCCGCCTCCCCCCTTACCAGCCTCCCCTTTTCACTAACTCGCTCCCATTCCCAAACACCCTTCCACACATACATTGGGCGGGCTGGGAAGGGTCATCAAATTCCCCTCTATCCACCCTCACCCTCTCCTACCCTCCCACTTAATGCCTTTTTGCGCCAAAACCTCTTTGCCCTATCTCAGCCTCTATCTCTTCCCACCAATCCCCTTCCTTCCTCTTTAACCAATCTTTTTCCCTTTCCCTTCTGTTGCTAACCTGCCTACCCTCTTCTGCCCTGCCCCACCCCCTTTCCTTTCCCAGTTTTCTCTTCCTATTTTGACTGACTTTGCCATCAGTCAATGTTATCACCCCCACAGTTTTAAGCTGTGAGGGTTCCCTAACATTGACATTCGCACTTCAGTCAGTCTTCTCAACACACTCCCATTAGAAATCAAATAACGCCATAACACTTTCTTTGGAATAAAATTTGGCTGCAGCTTTATTCACCAAACATCAGTAAATATTTCAACATCTCTTAACATTGTCTTTGTAACATCTAAATCATTTAATCCAAGTTAATTGCCCATAGCGGTTCCATAGTGTTAAGCCATTCGGTAACGAAACTGGCTCACTTTTCCCCCATATTATCCCCTTTCTCCCCATGTGACTTACGGTGCCGTCAAGCCACATCTTACTCGTGGCGGTGCCGCCCCCGAGTTCTTTTCATTCCATATATTTCACAATATTCCTTTACCCGCGTCCGGGCCTTTAACCCCTCAAACAGGCCACAAGCGGAGACAGATTCCATCTTGTCACCGCTCCCTCCCTATATAAGCTGCAGCCAAATCCTTGGTTAAACAATCCTCCAAGAGATCCTGGAGTGTACTCAAAAATATATCCATCCCAATTTCTGAAAGATGAACTCCATCTTTTCTATATAATCCTGCGCAATCCTCAGAAATCAACTCATGCGCTAACACCAAACCCCCCATTCTTCCCATAAATTTAGACACTTCCCCATTCACTCTACGCCGCAAACGTTCCACGCCCTTAGGATTATGAGCCCCCCTCCACACTCGTCTGGGAATGATATGTGACCATACAATCATCGCCTCTGGAAAATAGCACATTACATCTAATAATTCTTTTTTCATAACCCTAATTAATTCCACTCCCTTGATATTACATAAATCATTACCCCCCAGATGAATACAAATTAAAACTGGGGATGAAAATCTCCGGGCTTGTAGCAATGCTGGCACCAACTGCTTCCACATCATACCACGTATGGCCAACCATCGAATCCGAATACCGAATTCCACCAGTCCCAAGTTGGATCCCCACTTGGACTCCAGAGCCTGCTTGTGCGCCCAGAAGACATATGAATGGCCACAAATCCACACACAAATGTCAGGAGGCAATCCATCTGCAAAATAAACTAAAACAATTAACATGCAATATTCACTTTCCTTCACGAATATATCCTTTATATCTGTTAGAACTCCAACGCCCCAAACGCTGTATCAAAGCACCCGAACCCCCTGCCTGAGCTGCATTAGACGCCGCTCCAATTCTAAACGAGTGCGTCCCATACTCCTCAGGCTCCAAACCCATCTGCTTAAGACCCTTTTTGAGCACAGCTGCAAACTGATACCTAGTCAATGGGATACCATTTTTATGCACCAACCACACCTCCCCACCCACCGACCTTATCCCATTGTAATCCACTGCACATTGCACCGGACAAAATTCCAAACCTTTAACTGCCCTCAATATAATCCACGTGCCCTTGCCAGCCTGATCAGTTTTTGACTTACGTAAATACAAACGCAACACTCCCTTCTCTACAATCACATCTCTGTGCTGCAAACCCTCCATACCCTGCGACCTCCTAGAGGAAACGACCAATTCCCCTACTCTGCAAGCAGCAAAGAACGCCACCACAAATGCCACTTGAAACAACCTCACTTCATATTCCGAGAAACAAATCCTCGGTAAAACTTTACACAGCTGCACCACTTGCACATAGAACAGTGGCAGCCTCACTCTCTCCACCCGTGAAATCTGCTTCTTCCTAGAATAACCGCACAACAATTTGCGGACCAAATATGTTCGAGCTGGATCCTTCCAACCCAGCAATTTAGCAACAAATGCTAATGCGGCAATAGCCTGAGAAACCATCCCAAACGACCATTCTTTTATGTCCGCAAAAGCAATAAATCTAGCAACCCACTCTTCTCCAATCGGAAAAACCAAATCCCAATCCTGTTCTTCCAGAAAGGTTAAGAATCGACGCCAACCAACTCCATACGCCTTCCACGTATTTGCAGCTAGCGCCCTCATCAGCAGCGTCTCACAACCTCTTGAAAATTGCGCCACAAATCTTCGGACATCCTTGTAGGCTCCCAATCGGCTGACGGGGCCAAAGCTCTGAAACGATGTAGCTGCAAACGAGATAAAGCATCAGCAATCTCATTTGACACACCAGGCACATGTCTAGCAGTTAACCATACATTTAACTGTAAACACTTTAACACAATTAACCGCAGCAGCTCAATCAACAGCGGACAACGCGAATATTGCTTATTAATGGCCCATACCACTGACATATTGTCCGAATAGAAAGCAATCCTCCTATTCCTCAATCTCCGGTCCCATATACACAATGCCACCCAGATTGGGAATAATTCCAACAGAGCAATATTTGCACACCATCCCCTCTCTTTCCACCATTGCGGCCAGACCTCCGCACACCAGGCACCTCCAAAGTAAATCCCAAATCCTATCTCCCCTGATGCATCAGTAAATAATTGCAAATCCACATTAGAAACTATTACCTCTTGCCAAATACATATACCATTAAATACCGACAAAAACTTTCTCCACAACTGCAAATCCGCCCGCACTGCTTGTGTCAAACGCACCTTAAAATGCTTCCGCCTTAGCCCCACTGACAACAAAGCTAACCGTCTGGAAAATACTCTACCCATGGGAATCACCCTCGTAGCAAAATTAAAATGCCCCAGCAAGCACTGAATCTCCTTCAAAGTCACCTTACGCTTGGAATACACCCGATCAATCTCCTCCCGCAACGCAATAATCTTTTTGCTGGGCAAACGCGACTCCATCCTCACAGAATCTAGCTCGATTCCCAAAAACACCAACCGAGTAACTGGGCCTTCACTCTTATCCGCTGCCAAAGGTACCCCCATCTCCTTTGCCACCGTACCAAATGCTGACATTAACACAGCACACTGATCGGAATTCGCTGGGCCAACAAAAAGAAAATCATCTAGGTAGTGCACAATAGAATCCAAACCACTAACTTGTTGCACTACCCACTGTAAAAATGTAGCAAATGCTTCAAAATAATTACATGAAATTGAACACCCCATAGGCAAACATTTGTCAAAATAAAACATGCCTGCAGAGGACTTCCGGTGGAGCCGCGCGGCAAGATGGCTGCGGTTTGAGAGAGCTCCGCTACACCGCTGATGGGCTCTCCGCCCCCCGCTCTCGAGAACCCCTCCATGGCGAGCTGGCAACACCTAAAGCTCCACAAAGCATGGGGACATATTTAGAATATCCCCTGGAACGTCTGGGAGTGCAGCGCAGTCGAAAATAGTGACTCGCGCGATCAGATCCAAAATGGCGGTCGGAAGAGCAGCGCACGAGAGCGTGAAGAACTACCAGAGCTGAGGGCACAACGCCCAGAGTAAGAAATCGGGGGCTTGAAGCGAGGGCGGAGAAGGGAGTGCAGACTAGAGGATAAGGGGGAGTGCAATAAATTAAAACGCACAAGTTTCCTTCCGGATTCCCCTCACCCCCCCCATTCACAGCGAGTGAACAGGGGAAACGACGCTGGAATATAGCGGGGCTAAGACCAGGTTCGCTATAACAACCCCTGGAACATTCGAACATCTACCTCAAGTAAATTAAAACTTCCACAAGTGCATACAGTCTTTAATGTGGATGCTGTGAGGGTGTGTAGTGAATTTACTTGCACAAAGATTGTACCTGAAAGAGGAGAGAGGTGGAACATTGTGCTTGGGGATCCTAGAGTGATACGGGGCCAGCAGCGCGAGCGGGACTGAGCCAGCCCGTAGGTGGGCTAATTTAAGTTCATACTTGCTTATATTTCACACAAGCGCACAACTAACGCAGTGGAATTGAGCCGCTCTCCTTGGCAGTTTGGAAAATCTGAGAGAGCTCCGGACCCGCGGACGTGGCCCCCAATTAGTGGAAAACGGCAAAAGGAGGGTCTGCGGAGCCCAGGCATAAGGTATATAACATCTTGGGATATATACACTACGAGCATCCACTCTGCAAGATCAGACGCTCAGTATTTACAAAGTCATAACGTACTCTATATGGAGCAATTTCTGAAGCCTAAACTAACAGGAACAACTCGAAGCGGGGCCAAATACGATAAAGGGAAGAGTCCCATACTGAGCACAGGAGCCAAAATGGCAGAAGGGAAGCTGGAAAAGCTGGGGGACTTTTCTGAAAAACAACTAGCACAGATAACTATGGCGGTCAGTGCTGCACTTAACCCAAGATTTGACTTGCTCGAACGACAAATGAGCAGTTTGGAAGCTACTATGGCAGACACTGTAAGACGCATGGGAGAGGCGGAGAATAGAATCTCAACGGTGGAAGACACAAGAGCACAAACAGCACAAGACGTCACCCGATTAATGGAACAACTTAAAGCTCAACAAGACAAGATCGAGGATATGGAGAACAGAGCAAGAAGATGTAACCTAAGAATTGTGGGCTTATCAGAATCAATCCCTGAAAAATCCCTGGGACATTTATTAGAGCAATGGCTTAAAAAAGAATTGGCTTTATCAGACAGCTATGGAGAACTGTGTATAGAGAGAGCCCATAGGCTTGGCCGCTGGCAACAAGGGCAGCAGCGACCTAGACTGGTGATTATTAAAGTGCACAACTATTTACATAAAGAGGAGATAATGAGGGGCTTTAGACTGAAAAGAGATACTTTGAAATATGACGGGAACCCGATTAAAATATTTCAAGATTACTCAGCCGGAGTTCAAGAGCAAAGACGCCGGTTTCATCCGCTCTGTACAACTCTGGTGAACAAGAGAGCACGGTTTATGCTGATTTATCCGGCTATTTTGAAAATTCAACATGAGAATCGATGGCGGTCCTTCCACACAGTATCAGAGGCTCAACAATTTATTGACGCAGAGTTCATGGTGCCGGAGGAGGCACCACCGTGAACATGACTTCCAATTTACTGACTGCGTATGGAGACGGACTTTGTGTTCGGCTTGCAGCCTTAACGAAAACAACAAGGAGACAGTTATGAAAGTAATGTTATATCTACTGTATAGAGTGGTTTAAGAAATGTTATGTTGCATGTTCCCAGAGTATTAACTGTTGATTAGCAAGTTGCCTGAAGGTTCTATAAGGAAGTTCCGGGGGAGCATATGGGGGGGAGAGGGGAGAATTCCATCCCCCCTTTCCGGATTAGGGGAGAACAAGGGGCTCGGGGGAGGGGGGAGAGCCAAGAAGCGGTACTACATCCAAGGAAGGGAAGTAGTTAGGGGTTAGGTAAGGGCACGGTCCTTAATGGAGGGCGAGGGGCGGGGGGAGGGAGAGTTCACAGGGGATTTCAAATCAAGGGTGGGAGGGATTTTAATAAGAGGACATAGGTCTCTAATCCAGATTAAACAAAAGAATAACTTGCATAGGAACTGCATGGGCATAAAGAGAAAAGCAAATAACAGGATATACCTTTCACAGCTACTGGGAAAGGGCTGGGACCCAGTGGCTGAATGTTACAAGCGCATTGTTATGGTATCAAAAAGTTTAAGAAATAACACATTGTAAAATAATCACTTGGAATGTGGGAGGTATTTCCTCTCCCATTAAAAGGAAAAAGATACTAGCGCATCTAAAGCACCTTAAAGCAGATATTGCGTGCCTGCAAGAAACGAAACTGACAGCCGCAGAGCATGAAAAATTGAGACAGGGCTGGGTGGGACAAGTGATCTATGCATCTCCAGAAGGGCGGAGAGGGGGTGTGGCAATTTGTATACACCGGCGGCTAGCGTGCACGGTGGAGACGATCTTACAGGATCCTAAGGGGAGATTCGTGCTGATTAAAATATGGTTGCAAGGGAGGGAACTATACCTTTTAAATGTATATGCTCCCACTCCCCCAGATGACTCTTTCTTCCCTAGACTGTCTAGGCAGTTACTCCCTTATGAAAGTAAGCAACTAGTGATTGTGGGAGATATGAATGTATTGATGGACCCAAGAATTGACTGTTCGAAGGGAGACCAGGAGGGGAGAGAGCACCGCAGGGGAGGTCGAATGTTAAAGGAATTTAGCAATTCACTGTCTGTCATAGATACATGGCGTAACTTACACCCAGGCTCGAGAGAATATACACATAGATCTAGGGCGCACGGCACCTGGGGCAGAATAGATTATATGTTTACTTCTCCCACACTATTTGCGTGTATTAAAAACACTAAAATTGAAGAAATATTGATATCTGATCATAGCCCTGTCTGGTTGGAACTGGAGGCACCTGGGAGCTACCAACCGACCAGGCAATGGAGATTCCCCAGTTACTTAGCAAAGGATAAGTCTTTTCAAAAATTTTTAGTTACAAAATGGGAAGAATATGGTTGGTTTAATAGACAACATGAAGCTAATCCCCAATTATTTTGGTGCACTGGAAAGGCAGTTCTCAGAGGTAACATAATTGCCTTTATTGCAAATAGGCGGAAAAAAAACTCGGCTAGCCTCCTGCACTTAAATAGACAATTACAGAAAGCCAGAAATCGATATATGACACGGCAAACCATAACTAATAGAGACTCTTATCTATCTATCCAAGCAGCGGTGAATTCCCTGCTGCATGAGAGAATGAAAAAAAATAGAATCTTTCAGAAGTATAGCTTCCACAGGTTTGGGAACAGAACGGGGGGAATGCTGGCTCGGATAGTTAGGAGACGGGAGGGAGGTAGAACCATATCGGTACTAAAAGAAAAGACGGGAAGCCTCACCAATTGCCCGGATAGAATCCTTCAATTGCTCCATGAACACTTTGCACAACTATACACAGCTGAACACCCGGCTGGGGAAATACAAATGAATGATTTTTTGAAAAGAGCCAAGATGCCAAAACTCGGGGATCTAGATATAGCGGGCTTAGAAGCTCCCATCCAACCTAAAGAATTAATAGAGGCAATTAAAGGACTGAAATCCTTTTCAGCTCCAGGGGTGGATGGGTATTCCGGAGAATTTTATAAGCTATTACAACCTCACTTAATACGGCCGCTTTTTGAATACCACCAGTCGGTGATACAAGAAGGGAAATTTCCCTTATATGAAAACACCGCCTGTATTTCATTACTGTTGAAGCCTGGGAAAGTGGTTGAAGATCCAGAATCCTATAGACCTATTTCACTAATCAATGTGGATATTAAGTTGTTAGCAAAGATTATGGCTTCACGACTCGGTAGATGTATACCTAGTGTAATAGATCCGGCGCAGGTGGGCTTTATTCCAAAAAGACATTCTGTTGTACATATACGGAGAATGTTACTAGCAATGGCACAGTGTCAGTTCCACGAGACACCAGGGATATTGGTGAGCCTTGATGCCACTAAAGCTTTTGACAGAGTGGGGTGGAGTTATCTGTTCTATGTATTGAAGTGGATAGGACTCCCTCCTGGAATAATCCAAACTATTGAGACTTTGTATTCTGGCATGGAAGCATGCATATCAGCTAATGGGGGACTTTCGACACGGTTCAGGATAGGGAGAGGAACAAGGCAGGGTTGCCCCTTGTCCCCACTATTGTTTGATATAACGCTAGAGCCACTGTTGCGCCTTCTTAACTCCGACCCCAGAATTCGTGGGGTACAGTTGGGGGGGCAGGAGATCCGAGCGTTGGCTTACGCGGATGATGTTCTTCTACTATTGACTAAGCCACGGGAATCATTTGAAGCAGCACTATCTCTGATAAAAGAATATGGGATGTTATCGGGATTTGAACTCAATCTCTCTAAATCTTGTGCGATGCCTATGAACTTGGGAACTGAGTCCCTCTGGCGGGGGGAGGCCCCCATTAGGTGGGAGACGAATAAGCTGAAATACCTAGGAGTATACATCCCGTGCGATAGGTCCGCTGTGTATCGAGTTAACGTAGGCCCATTAATGGAGATGACTAAAAGTAAATTGATGATGTGGAAAGAACTCCCGCTCACCATCTGGGGTAGAATAGCACTATTTAATATGATGGTGGCCCCTAGATGGTTATATGTTTTTCAACAACTACCACTCTTTTTGAAACACAAAGATGATAAGCAGTTACAGCGCTTAATACAAACATATCTTTGGCAGGGAAAGAAACCCAGAATATCATACAGCCAAATAGTGACGCCAAGGGAAGGAGGTGGCATGGGACTTCTAAATATCAAATTCCTAACGACTGCATGCTCCATGAGACATATAAACGACTGGTATCGGGGGACATCTGAGTTCTCCGCCACATTGGTGGAGACTTCGGTGTTTCCAGATATACATTTCAGTCATTTGCTACACACGGGTGCCCCATTACCACCGATGGCATTTAAGAGGCATCCACTTTTGCGACCCCTCAGGGAGACTTGGAGATGGGTGTGTAGAAAGTATCATTTTTCTTCTCGTGTAACCCCGTGGGTGTCAATTTGTAATAATCCTGCATTCCCACCCGGCAGAGGGATTAATATATTCAGTAGTTGGGCAAAAAAAGGGATTGTATACTTGGCACACATAGTCACAGAGGAGGGACGCATTCTGGAGTACGCGGAACTCCAGGCCAGATACGGAATTTCCCCAGTGCATTACTTTGCATATTACCAGTTGAGACACTATGTGGCCACATTAGAATGGACAGATATTACAGAAGATGTGGTGGAGGTTCTATCTGAAGAGTTTACATTGGGAGCTCAGCTGCAGGTGCCGCTAAAATTTCACCATAGACAACTCAAAGATACTACAGCAGAGCTGGATTTCCGGCGTCTAGCACGAGAATGGTCGGGGGATCTGGGTTGCACATTTACTGAGGATGACTGTAGGACTTATTTAAAATCCATTTATAAGCAGAGACTTTCCATTCCGCAGAGGGAACGGCTATATAGATGGCTGCTTAGGACTCACATATCTCCGCAGAGAGCACATAAAGTGGGATTTAACACGACAGGTGTGTGCCCCAAGTGCAGCCAGCCTGCGGCAACCCTAGGCCATATGTTCTGGAGCTGTCCCTATACAGCAAGATTTTGGCAACAAGCACTAAAGGGAATAGATCAAATGTGGGATTGTACTCTCCTGAGGGAGCCGTTAATCTTATTTAACTTATTTAAATACACAGTAGACCCACCAGACGGGTTTAGAGCGTTTGCAAAGATAGCAATTTATTTTGGAATAAATACTATACTACAATTTTGGAGAGCACAAGAGGCGCCCCCATTGCAGGTATGGCGCTCTCAATTAGTACAGCAAATGAGAATTGACAGGTGTGGGATACATGATTTGGAAAGCACAAGTGGTTTAAAGTTCCAGGCCCAATGGGAGCCCTTATGGAATACCCTTACACCGAAAGCACGTAGTCTTCTCTTGAATTTTTGACTTATCCGTGAGAATATCTGAAATTGGCCCTACCCAAAGAATTGAGTGATGGGATAAAGCCCGTCTATGTCTTCCTTTTAGATAGGGCCCTCAGTGTATTTTGCAAAGTATTGAACTCACTTCAAATATTAGAGAGGTGAAGTCGGGCCAGTTGTTTATGCTAATGGTTAGAGCCCTATTCAGTCCATTCTATTATATAGAAGTTGTGGAGACACCGAGTGGGGAGGGGGGTGGGTTGAGAGGAACACAAGATCAGTTCAGGCAGGGAGGGAGGGAGGGAGGGTAGGAAGGGGGGAAAATATAATAAAAATAACATATATTGTTTATTTTAGTATTGCACATAAGATGTTAGAAGACAATTTTTGTGTTATGCATTTTCTTGACAAGCATTTGTTATGTGTCAATTTATTAATAAAAACGATTTAAACATAAAACATGCCTGCAAATTTAAACCCCAGCAACCTGAACGCCGTCGGGTGCACTGGGAGCAAACGAAAAGCTGCCTCAATATCTGCTTTCCCCATCAATGCACCCTGACCCATCCTCCTCAACAACTCCACCGCCCGTTCAAAACTTGCATATTGCACCGAACAGAATTCAGGATCAATAAAAGAATTGACCCCATAACCCTCCGGATAAGACAAATTATGAATTAACCGGAAGGAACCTGGTTCTTTCTTCGGTATCACCCCCAATGGAGATATAACCAAGTCCTGAATTGGAGGGGCCACAAAAGGTCCTGCAATCCTACCCAAACTCAACTCCTTCCCCAACTTTTTCTTAACCACCTCCACATGCTGAACCACTGATACCGAATTTTCACAATTATGCACCAACAGAGGTCCTTCATACGGAATTGGAAAACCTTCCGAAAACCCAACCCAGAGCAAATATGCCTCCCCACCAAGTGGATACCGGCGCAACCAGGTTTCCAAAACCAACAAGTTAATGGGAGAAGGGGCCTTGCCAGCCCAAACCGGGCCCACTCGGAATTCCTCCTCGACCCAACCTCCCCCTACCCGCGAATCCACCTCTGGTACATTTAAACGCTGGGTGAAGTCCCTGACAGATGGTGCAACAATGCCTAAATCTGCAGGCAGCTCGAGTACACCTTCCTGCGTTAAATTGGAAACACGCATTACCGGGACCACTCCCCCTACTTCCAAAACCACTCGAGCCCAATCCACCTCCTCCTGCTGAAGCGACATTACCTGCTCGCACCACCCCCAATCCCCCGGCAAATCCCATTGAGCCACTACCATACCCGGGCACTCCAGCAGAGGCTCCCCAACGAAAGGGAACATTAACCGTGGGCGTAAAATTCGCAATCCACAAATCCACATCACGTACACCCCAATTCTCAGACTTATCCCGTGCTAAACTCCGCCTAAACTGCTCATCATAGTTAACCCAACCCCAACCACCATACATTCTATATGCTCTTAATATTAAATCACAATATTTCCACAAACCTGGATACAACTCAGGCTTCTTATCTCCCAACACACTCGCAAATACATGAAAGCTCAGCAACCAATTCATGATCGTCTTCGCAACTCTCCCTTTCTTCTTTTTTCCTTCTTCTTTCCCCCCATCCTTCCCTCCATTACCATCCTTATCCTGCGCCAGCAATGCAAATAAATCAATAAATTTACCCTTTAAAATTCGCTGCCGCCACTTCACCGTGATATAACTATCCAAAGGTGCAATATTACATAACGTATGACCCAGCCTTGAACCAGCACCCACACCTGCAATCTGATTATTCCCCACACTCATCACCCCAGCCCCTCTGTCCTCTTCCCCGTCTTCAGAAGAAGAGGAAGATGACCCCGATGAATCCCAGGAATCCGACGATTCCCAAACCTGCAACGGATCCCCGATCACTCTCTTCCGCTGCCTTTTGTCCTTCTCCAATCTTTTAACCACATGACACAAATTACGCAAAAATTTTTTATTCTTTAACTTCTTCCGCAAACCCCGACCATGCACACTTCTTTCCCGACCACTCCTCCCCCGAATCCCCTCCCGCAACTGCACTCCCTCCCTCCCCACTCCATACACAGCTGCACCAAACTCCTCCAACTCACCAGTCACTCTCCCTGTAGAAGGCCCCTCCAGTGGATCTTCACCAGCTTCGACACCACTTAGTCCTGCCTCTCGCAACCGAGCACCACCATTCAGGCCAAGTCCTGCAGGAGCACCTACTTCCCTCCTTGCAGCTCTGTCCTGCTCCAAGCTCTGGCCCACTTGACACCCCATATCCACTAGCTGTCCCCCAAGGGCCCCTACTACACCCTCCCCTTCTCTCACCATATGCCTACCCCTACCCCCAGAAACTGCCCCTCCCGTACAATTTTTCTTCTTGCCACTTACTTTTCCCCCACCTTTTCCCACTTTCTTGGGACCCATCGTAACCAAAACACCCAAAGTATCTCAATCACACCACAACACTGTGCCCCCACACCTTGCCCAACCGCCCCTACTCCCCTTCCCCACTACTCAAGTCTCCCAATCGCACCACTTAAATTTTATAAAAAACACCCCATACTTTCCCTTTTTGTTTACCCCACACTCCAGCCCCATTTTCCCCAACAATTTACCCCTTGTGATAAATTCCCCCTCCCAATTACCACCATGCACCTCCCCCTCAAATAATCAATTAATACAGCTCCCACTACCCGACAGCATTACTGTCCACTGCACCCCACTCTGGCCCCGCCCCCCCCAATCGTATCGCCAACCTTACCCAAACTCACCGATCTTCACCTTAACACAACCCCCACTTCCCCATTCAAAATCCAATCACAAATGCTCTTCCTTCATCCCCTACTCGTACCACAATCGCCAAATCAGCCTTCCTCCGCTCTCCCCGCTCCACTTCCTGCTTTGTGCACGTCACCGCCCACTCCTTCAACTCTCTTCGTAATCCGCCCGCCTCCTGCTCGACCTTACCGCCGTCTCCTCTTGCCTCACCGTGTCCTGCAACTCCGCACCAGCTTTTCCCAACGCGAAACCAACAGTAAACTCGCGCTTCGAAATTCAACCTCGGAGCCTCCCTCCAGCTCCTTCCCGGTCACACTTCAGGTAAAAAACACGTTTTTCTTTCATCAAATTCCCCTCTATCCACCCTCACCCTCTCCTACCCTCCCACTTAATGCCTTTTTGCGCCAAAACCTCTTTGCCCTATCTCAGCCTCTCTCTCTTCCCACCAATCCCCTTCCTTCCTCTTTAACCAATCTTTTTCCCTTTCCCTTCTGTTGCTAACCTGCCTACCCTCTTCTGCCCTGCCCCACCCCCTTTCCTTTCCCAGTTTTCTCTTCCTATTTTGACTGACTTTGCCATCACTCAATGTTATCACCCCCACAGTTTTAAGCTGTGAGGGTTCCCGAATCCTCATTTGCAAGTACTGACGAAAATAGATCTAAAGTAGAATAATAACACTTGGAAGCAAACAAGCATGAAAGTAGATTTTGAAATTACAGCAGTAGCTGGAACTAAGGATAGGCAAAGTAACTGGCAATTTTTGAAGTGGAGATCTTTACATCCACCTTTATTTCTTCCTATGAAACTGCCTGTCTAACAAACAAACATTCAGTGCTCTGTAGATTTCAATGGAGCACCATAGGTGAGAGAAGCAGAAAATTGTTACACGGTTGGAATGCCTAGAATTAACCTCAGTAAAGAGCAGAATCCTCATTTTCAAGAACTGAACAAAATATACACGTAGAATTATAACAACTGGAAGCAAACGAGGATGAAAGCAGATTTTGAAATTAAACAGTAGCTGTAACTAAGGGTAGGCAAAGTAACTGGCAGTTTCTGAAGTGGAGATCTTTACATCCACCTTTATTTCTTCCTATGAAACTGCCTGTCTAACAAACATTCAGTGCTCTGAAGATTTAAATGGAGCACTTTAGGTGAGAGAAGCAGAAAATTGTTACACGGTTGGAATGCCTAGAATTAACCTCAGTAAAGATTAGAATCCTCATTTGCAAGTACTGAACAAAATACATCTAAAGTAGAATTATAACAACTTGAAGCAAAACAGCATGAAAGTAGTGTTACTTGCCCATATTGAAAAAGAGCTACCTGTGTCTAAAGTGGGAATTGAACTCAGTTTTTCAGTTCCCCAAGACCAAAATCCAACACCCTAACCACTAGTCCACTTCTCCACTAAAGCCAAAATCTTTTTGAAGAACTCATGATTTGAAACTTCATTTCAGTGTACAGAACAGCCAAGCAGTAGGTAAAAAATGTTTGTATCCACCTCTGTTTCTTCCTATGAAACTTCCTGTCTAATAAATATTCAGTGCTCTGTAGGTTTCAATGGAGCACCAATGGGAGAGAGGCAGAAAATTGTTACACGGTAGGAATGCCTAGAATTAACCTCAGTAAAGAGATAATCCTCATTTTAAAACACTGATGAAAATACATCTAATGTAGAAATATAACACTTGGAAACAAACAAGAATTAAACCAGATTTTGAAATTAAACAGTAGCTGTAACTAAGGGTAGGCAAAGTAACTGGCAGTTTTTGAAGTGGAGATCTTTACATTCACCTTTTTTTCTTCCTATGAAACTGCCTGTCTAACAAACATTCAGTGCTCTTAAGATTTAAATGGAGCACCAGTGGTGAGAGAAGCAGAAAAATGTTACAAGTTTGGAATGCCTAGAATTAACCTCAGTAAAGATCAGAATCCTCATATGCAAGTACTGAACAAAATACATCTAAAGTAGAATTATAACAACTTGAAGCAAAACAGCATGAAAGTAGTGTTACTTGCCCATATTGAAAAAGAGCTGCCTGTGTCTAAAGTGGGAATTGAACTCAGTTTCTCAGTTCCCCAAGACCAAAATCCAACACCCTAACCACTAGTCCACTTAAGCAAAGATCTTTTTGAAGAACTCATGATTTGAAACTTCATTTCAGTGTACAGAACAGCCAAGGAGTAGCTAAAAAAGGTTTGTATCCAACTTTGTTTTTTTCCTATGAAACTGCCTGTCTAACAAACATTCAGTGCTCTGTAGATTTCAATGGAGCACCATAGGTGAGAGAAGCAGAAAAATGTTACAAGTTTGGAATGCCTAGAATTCAGTAAAGAGCTGAATCCTCATTTTCAAGTACTGAACAAAATATACCTGTAGAATTATAACAACTGGAAGCAAACGAGCATGAAAGCAGATTTTGAAATTAAACAGTAGCTGTAACTAAGGGTAGGCAATGTAACTGGCAGTTTCTGAAGTGGAGATCTTTACATCCACCTTTGTTTCTTCCTATGAAACATTCAATGGAGCACCATAGGTGAGAGAATCAGAAAAATGTTACAAGTTTGGAATACCTATAGTTTACCTCAGTAAAGAGCAGAATTCTCATTTTCAAGAACTGAACAAAATATACCTAAAGTTAAATTATAACAATTGGAAGCAAACCAGCATGAAAGTAGTGTTACTTTCCCAGAGTCAAAAAGAACTGCCTGTTTCTAAAGTGGGAATTGAACTCAGTTTCTCAGTTCCCCAACACCAAAATCCAACACCCTAACCACTTCTCCACTAGAGGAGAAGTATTTTTGAAGAACTCATGATTTGAAACTTCATTTCAGTCTACAGAACAGCCAAGGAGTAGCTAAAAAAGGTTTGTATCCAACTTTGTTTTTTCCTATGAAACTGCCTGTCTAACAAACATTCAGTGCTATGTAGATTTCAATGGAGCACCATAGGTGAGAGAAGCAGAAAAATGTTACAAATTTGGAATGCCTAGAATTAACCTCAGTAAAGAGCTGAATCCTCATTTTCAAGTACTGAACAAAATATACACGTAGAATTATAACAACTGGAAGCAAACGAGCATGAAAGCAGATTTTAAAATTAAACAGTAGCTGTAACTAAGGGTAGGCAAAGTAACTGGCAGTTTCTGAAGTGGAGATCTTTACATCCACCTATATTTCTTCCTATGAAACTGCCTGTCTAACAAACATTCAGTGCTCTCTAGATTTAAATGGAGCACCAGTGGTGAGAGAAGCAGAAAAATGTTACAAGTTTGGAAAGCCTAGAATTAACCTCAGTAAAGAGCAGAATTCTCATTTGCAAGTACTGACGAAAAAAGATCTAAAGTAGAATTATAACACTTGGAAGCAAACAAGCATGAAAGAAGATTTTGAAATTACAGCAGTAGCTGGAACTAAGGATAGGCAAAGTAACTGGCAGTTTTTGAAGTGGAGATCTTTACATCCACCTTTGTTTCTTCCTATGATACTGCCTGTCTAACAAACATTCAGTGCTCTGTAGATTTAAATGGAGCACCATAGGTGAGAGAATCAGAAAAATGTTACAAGTTTGGAATACCTATAGTTTACCTCAGTAAAGAGCAGAATTCTCATTTTCAAGAACTGAACAAAATATACCTAAAGTTATATTATAACAATTGGAAGCAAACCAGCATGAAAGTAGTGTTACTTTCCCAGAGTCAAAAAGAACTGCCTGTTTCTAAAGTGGGAATTGAACTCAGTTTCTCAGTTCCCCAAGACCAAAAGCCAACACCCTAACCACTAGTCCACTTCTCCCCTAAAGGAGAAGTATTTTTGAAGAACTCATGATTTGAAACTTCATTTCAGTCTACAGAACAGCCAAGGAGTAGCTAAAAAAGGTTTGTATCCAACTTTGTTTTTTTCCTATGAAACTGCCTGTCTAACAAACATTCAGTGCTCTGTAGATTTCAATGGAGCACCATAGGTGAGAGAAGCAGAAAAATGTTACAAGTTTGGAATGCCTAGAATTAACCTCAGTAAAGAGCTGAATCCTCATTTTCAAGTACTGAACAAAATATACACGTAGAATTATAACAACTGGAAGCAAACGAGGATGAAAGCAGATTTTGAAATTAAACAGTAGCTGTAACTAAGGGTAGGCAAAGTAACTGGCAGTTTCTGAAGTGGAGATCTTTACATCCACCTTTGTTTCTTCCTATGAAACTGCCTGTCTAACAAACATTCAGTGCTCTGAAGATTTAAATGGAGCACCAGTGGTGAGAGAAGCAGAAAAAATGTTACAAGTTTGGAATGCCTAGAATTAACCTCAGTAAAGATCAGAATCCTCATTTGCAAGTACTGAACAAAATACATCTAAAGTAGAATTATAACAACTTGAAGCAAAACAGCATGAAAGTAGTGTTACTTGCCCATATTGAAAAAGAGCTGCCTGTGTCTAAAGTGGGAATTGAACTCAGTTTCTCACTTCCCCAAGACCAAAATCCAACACCCTAACCACTAGTCCACTTCTCCACTAAAGCAAAGATCTTTTTGAAGAACTCATGATTTGAAACTTCATTTCAGTGTACAGAACAGCCAAGCAGTAGGTAAAAAATGTTTGTATCCACCTCTGTTTCTTCCTATGAAACTTCCTGTCTAATAAATATTCAGTGCTCTGTAGGTTTCAATGGAGCACCAATGGGAGAGAGGCAGAAAATTGTTACACGGTTGGAATGCCTAGAATTAACCTCAGTAAAGAGCAGAATCCTCATTTGCAAGTACTGACGAAAAAAGATCTAAAATAGAATTATAACACTTGGAAGCAAACAAGCATGAAAGAAGATTTTGAAATTACAGCAGTAGCTGGAACTAAGGATAGGCAAAGTAACTGGCAATTTTTGAAGTGGAGATCTTTACATCCACCTTTATTTCTTCCTATGAAACTGCCTGTCTAACAAACAAACATTCAGTGCTCTGTAGATTTCAATGGAGCACCATAGGTGAGAGAATCAGAAAAATGTTACAAGTTTGGAATACCTATAGTTTACCTCAGTAAAGAGCAGAATTCTCATTTTCAAGAACTGAACAAAATATACCTAAAGTTAAATTATAACAATTGGAAGCAAACCAGCATGAAAGTAGTGTTACTTTCCCAGAGTCAAAAAGAACTGCCTGTTTCTAAAGTGGGAATTGAACTCAGTTTCTCAGTTCCCCAAGACCAAAATCCAACACCCTAACCACTTCTCCCCTAGAGGAGAAGTATTTTTGAAGAACTCATGATTTGAAACTTCATTTCAGTCTACAGAACAGCCAAGGAGTAGCTAAAAAAGGTTTGTATCCTCCTTTGTTTCTTCCTATGAAACTGCCTCTCTAACAAACATTCAGAGCTCTGTAGATTTCAACGGAGCACCAATGGGAGAGAGGCAGAAAAATGTTAAAAGTTTGGAATGCCTAGAATTAACCTAAGTAAAGAGCAGAATCCTCATTTGTAAGTACTGACGAAAATAGATCTAAAGTAGAATTATAACACTTGGAAGCAAACAAGCATGAAAGTAGATTTTGAAATTACAGCAGTAGCTGGAACTAAGGATAGGCAAAGTAACTGGCAATTTTTGAAGTGGAGATCTTTACATCCACCTTTATTTCTTCCTATGAAACTGCCTGTCTAACAAACATTCAGTGCTCTGTAGATTTCAATGGAGCACCATAGGTGAGAGAAGCAGAAAATTGTTACACGGTTGGAATGCCTAGAATTAACCTCAGTAAAGAGCAGAATCCTCATTTTCAAGAACTGAACAAAATATACACGTAGAATTATAACAACTGGAAGCAAACGAGGATGAAAGCAGATTTTGAAATTAAACAGTAGCTGTAACTAAGGGTAGGCAAAGTAACTGGCAGTTTCTGAAGTGGAGATCTTTACATCCACCTATATTTCTTCCTATGAAACTGCCTGTCTAACAAACATTCAGTGCTCTGAAGATTTAAATGGAGCACCAGTGGTGAGAGAAGCAGAAAATTGTTACACGGTTGGAATGCCTAGAATTAACCTCAGTAAAGAGCAGAATCCTCATTTTCAAGAACTGAACAAAATATACCTAAAGTAGAATTATAACAATTGGAAGCAAACCAGCATGAAAGTAGTGTTACTTGCCCAGAGTCAAAAAGAACTGCCTGTGTCTAAAGTGGGAATTGAACTCAGTTTCTCACTCCCCAAGACCAAAATCCAACACCCTAACCACTAGTCCACTTCTCCACTAAAGCAGAGATCTTTTTGAAGAACTCATGATTTGAAACTTCATTTCAGTCTACAGAACAGCCAAGGAGTAGCTAAAAAAGGTTTGTATCCACCTTTGTTTTCTTCCTATGAAACTGCCTGTCTAACAAACATTCAGTGCTCTGTAGATTTCAATGGAGCACCATAGGTGAGAGAAGCAGAAAAATGTTACAAGTTTGGAATGCCTAGAATTAACCTCAGTAAAGAGCTGAATCCTGATTTTCAAGTACTGAACAAAATATACACGTAGAATTATAACAACTGGAAGAAAACAGCATGAAAGTAGTGTTACTTGCCCATAGTGAAAAAGAGCTGCCTGTGTCTAAAGTGGGAATTGAACTCAGTTTCTCAAGACCAAAATCCAACACCCTAACCACTAGTCCACTTTTCCACTAAAGCAAAGATCTTTTTGAAGAACTCATGATTTGAAACTTCATTTCAGTGTACAGAACAGCCAAGGAGTAGGTAAAAAATGTTTGTATCCACCTTTGTTTCTTCCTATGAAACTGCCTGTCTAACAAACATTCAGTGCTCTGTAGGTTTCAATGGAGCACCAATGGGAGAGAGGCAGAAAATTGTTACACGGTTGGAATGCCTAGAATTAACCTCAGTAAAGAGCAGAATCCTCATTTGCAAGTACTGACGAAAATAGATCTAAAGTAGAATAATAACACTTGGAAGCAAACAAGCATGAAAGTAGATTTTGAAATTACAGCAGTAGCTGGAACTAAGGATAGGCAAAGTAACTGGCAATTTTTGAAGTGGAGATCTTTACATCCACCTTTATTTCTTCCTATGAAACTGCCTGTCTAACAAACATTCAGTGCTCTGTAGATTTCAATGGAGCACCATAGGTGAGAGAATCAGAAAAATGTTACAAGTTTGAAATACCTATAGTTTACCTCAGTAAAGAGCAGAATTCTCATTTTCAAGAACTGAACAAAATATACCTAAAGTTAAATTATAACAATTGGAAGCAAACCAGCATGAAAGTAGTGTTACTTTCCCAGAGTCAAAAAGAACTGCCTGTTTCTAAAGTGGGAATTGAACTCAGTTTCTCAGTTCCCCAAGACCAAAATCCAACACCCTAACCACTTCTCCCCTAGAGGAGAAGTATTTTTGAAGAACTCATGATTTGAAACTTCATTTCAGTCTACAGAACAGCCAAGGAGTAGCTAAAAAAGGTTTGTATCCTCCTTTGTTTCTTCCTATGAAACTGCCTCTCTAACAAACATTCAGAGCTCTGTAGATTTCAACGGAGCACCAATGGGAGAGAGGCAGAAAAATGTTACAAATTTGGAATGCCTAGAATTAACCTAAGTAAAGAGCAGAATCCTCATTTGTAAGTACTGACGAAAATAGATCTAAAGTAGAATTATAACACTTGGAAGCAAACAAGCATGAAAGTAGATTTTGAAATTACAGCAGTAGCTGGAACTAAGGATAGGCAAAGTAACTGGCAGTTTTTGAAGTGGAGATCTTTACATCCACCTTTTTTTCTTCCTATGAAACTGCCTGTCTAACAAACATTCAGTGCTCTGAAGATTTAAATGGAGCACCAGTGGTGAGAGAAGCAGAAAAATGTTACAAGTTTGGAATGCCTAGAATTAACCTCAGTAAAGAGCTGAATCCTCATTTTCAAGTACTGAACAAAATATACACGTAGAATTATAACAACTGGAAGCAAACGAGGATGAAAGCAGATTTTGAAATTAAACAGTAGCTGTAACTAAGGGTAGGCAAAGTAGCTGGCAGTTTCTGAAGTGGAGATCTTTACATCCACCTTTGTTTCTTCCTATGAAACTGCCTGTCTAACAAACATTCAGTGCTCTGAAGATTTAAATGGAGCACCAGTGGTGAGAGAAGCAGAAAAATGTTACAAGTTTGGAATGCCTAGAATTAACCTCAGTAAAGATCAGAATCCTCAGTTGCAAGTACTGAACAAAATACATCTAAAGTAGAATTATAACAACTTGAAGCAAAACAGCATGAAAGTAGTGTTACTTGCCCATATTGAAAAAGAGCTGCCTGTGTCTAAAGTGGGAATTGAACTCAGTTTCTCACTTCCCCAAGACCAAAATCCAACACCCTAACCACTAGTCCACTTCTCCACTAAAGCAAAGATCTTTTTGAAGAACTCATGATTTGAAACTTCATTTCAGTGTACAGAACAGCCAAGCAGTAGGTAAAAAATGTTTGTATCCACCTCTGTTTCTTCCTATGAAACTTCCTGTCTAATAAATATTCAGTGCTCTGTAGGTTTCAATGGAGCACCAATGGGAGAGAGGCAGAAAATTGTTACACGGTTGGAATGCCTAGAATTAACCTCAGTAAAGAGCAGAATCCTCATTTGCAAGTACTGACGAAAAAAGATCTAAAATAGAATTATAACACTTGGAAGCAAACAAGCATGAAAGAAGATTTTGAAATTACAGCAGTAGCTGGAACTAAGGATAGGCAAAGTAACTGGCAATTTTTGAAGTGGAGATCTTTACATCCACCTTTATTTCTTCCTATGAAACTGCCTGTCTAACAAACATTCAGTGCTCTGTAGATTTCAATGGAGCACCAGTGGTGAGAGAATCAGAAAAAATGTTACAAGTTTGGAATGCCTAGAAGTTACCTCAGTAAAGAGCAGAATTCCTCATTTCAAGAACTGAACAAAATATACCTAAAGTAGAATTATAACAATTGGAAGCAAACCAGCATGAAAGTAGTGTTACTTGCCCAGAGTCAAAAAGAACTGCCTGTTTCTAAAGTGGGAATTGAACTCAGTTTCTCAGTTCCCCAAGACCAAAATCCAACACCCTAACCACTAGTCCACTTCCCCTAGAAGGAGAAGATCTTTTTGAAGAACTCATGATTTGAAACTTCATTTCAGTCTACAGAACAGCCAAGGAGTAGCTAAAAAGGTTTGTATCCACCTTTGTTTCTTCCTATGAAACTGCCTGCTCTAACAAACATTCAGAGCTCTGTAGATTTCAACGGAGCACCAATGGGAGAGAGGCAGAAAAATGTTAAAAGTTTGGAATGCCTAGAATTAACCTAAGTAAAGAGCAGAATCCTCATTTGTAAGTACTGACGAAAATAGATCTAAAGTAGAATTATAACACTTGGAAGCAAACAAGCATGAAAGTAGATTTTGAAATTACAGCAGTAGCAGGAACTAAGGATAGGCAAAGTAACTGGCAATTTTTGAAGTGGAGATCTTTACATCCACCTTTATTTCTTCCTATGAAACTGCCTGTCTAACAAACATTCAGTGCTCTGTAGATTTCAATGGAGCACCATAGGTGAGAGAAGCAGAAAATTGTTACACGGTTGGAATGCCTAGAATTAACCTCAGTAAAGAGCAGAATCCTCATTTTCAAGAACTGAACAAAATATACACGTAGAATTATAACAACTGGAAGCAAACGAGGATGAAAGCAGATTTTGAAATTAAACAGTAGCTGTAACTAAGGGTAGGGCAAAGTAACTGGCAGTTTTTGAAGTGGAGATCTTTACATCCACCTATATTTCTTCCTATGAAACTGCCTGTCTAACAAACATTCAGTGCTCTGAAGATTTAAATGGAGCACCAGTGGTGAGAGAAGCAGAAAATTGTTACACGGTTGGAATGCCTAGAATTAACCTCAGTAAAGAGCAGAATCCTCATTTTCAAGAACTGAACAAAATATACCTAAAGTAGAATTATAACAATTGGAAGCAAACCAGCATGAAAGTAGTGTTACTTGCCCAGAGTCAAAAAGAACTGCCTGTGTCTAAAGTGGGAATTGAACTCAGTTTCTCACTCCCCAAGACCAAAATCCAACACCCTAACCACTAGTCCACTTCTCCACTAAAGCAGAGATCTTTTTGAAGAACTCATGATTTGAAACTTCATTTCAGTCTACAGAACAGCCAAGGAGTAGCTAAAAAAGGTTTGTATCCACCTTTGTTTCTTCCTATGAAACTGCCTGTCTAACAAACATTCAGTGCTCTGTAGATTTCAATGGAGCACCATAGGTGAGAGAAGCAGAAAAATGTTACAAGTTTGGAATGCCTAGAATTAACCTCAGTAAAGAGCTGAATCCTCATTTTCAAGTACTGAACAAAATATACACGTAGAATTATAACAACTGGAAGAAAACAGCATGAAAGTAGTGTTACTTGCCCATAGTGAAAAAGAGCTGCCTGTGTCTAAAGTGGGAATTGAACTCAGTTTCTCAAGACCAAAATCCAACACCCTAACCACTAGTCCACTTTTCCACTAAAGCAAAGATCTTTTTGAAGAACTCATGATTTGAAACTTCATTTCAGTGTACAGAACAGCCAAGGAGTAGGTAAAAAATGTTTGTATCCACCTTTGTTTCTTCCTATGAAACTGCCTGTCTAACAAACATTCAGTGCTCTGTAGGTTTCAATGGAGCACCAATGGGAGAGAGGCAGAAAATTTTTACACGGTTGGAATGCCTAGAATTAACCTCAGTAAAGAGCAGAATCCTCATTTGCAAGTACTGACGAAAATAGATCTAAAGTAGAATAATAACACTTGGAAGCAAACAAGCATGAAAGTAGATTTTGAAATTACAGCAGTAGCTGGAACTAAGGATAGGCAAAGTAACTGGCAATTTTTGAAGTGGAGATCTTTACATCCACCTTTATTTCTTCCTATGAAACTGCCTGTCTAACAAACATTCAGTGCTCTGTAGATTTCAATGGAGCACCATAGGTGAGAGAATCAGAAAAATGTTACAAGTTTGAAATACCTATAGTTTACCTCAGTAAAGAGCAGAATTCTCATTTTCAAGAACTGAACAAAATATACCTAAAGTTAAATTATAACAATTGGAAGCAAACCAGCATGAAAGTAGTGTTACTTTCCCAGAGTCAAAAAGAACTGCCTGTTTCTAAAGTGGGAATTGAACTCAGTTTCTCAGTTCCCCAAGACCAAAATCCAACACCCTAACCACTTCTCCCCTAGAGGAGAAGTATTTTCGAAGAACTCATGATTTGAAACTTCATTTCAGTCTACAGAACAGCCAAGGAGTAGCTAAAAAAGGTTTGTATCCTCCTTTGTTTCTTCCTATGAAACTGCCTCTCTAACAAACATTCAGAGCTCTGTAGATTTCAACGGAGCACCAATGGGAGAGAGGCAGAAAAATGTTACAAATTTGGAATGCCTAGAATTAACCTAAGTAAAGAGCAGAATCCTCATTTGTAAGTACTGACGAAAATAGATCTAAAGTAGAATTATAACACTTGGAAGCAAACAAGCATGAAAGTAGATTTTGAAATTACAGCAGTAGCTGGAACTAAGGATAGGCAAAGTAACTGGCAATTTTTGAAGTGGAGATCTTTACATCCACCTTTATTTCTTCCTATGAAACTGCCTGTCTAACAAACATTCAGTGCTCTGTAGATTTCAATGGAGCACCATAGGTGAGAGAAGCAGAAAATTGTTACACGGTTGGAATGCCTAGAATTAACCTCAGTAAAGAGCAGAATCCTCATTTTCAAGAACTGAACAAAATATACACGTAGAATTATAACAACTGGAAGCAAACGAGGATGAAAGCAGATTTTGAAATTAAACAGTAGCTGTAACTAAGGGTAGGCAAAGTAACTGGCAGTTTCTGAAGTGGAGATCTTTACATCCACCTTTATTTCTTCCTATGAAACTTCCTGTCTAACAAACATTCAGTGCTCTGTAGGTTTCAATGGAGCACCAATGGGAGAGAGGCAGAAAATTGTTACACGGTTGGAATGCCTAGAATTAACCTCAGTAAAGAGCTAATCCTCATTTTAAAACACTGATGAAAATACATCTAATGTAGAAATATAACACTTGGAAGCAAACAAGAATTAAACCAGATTTTGAAATTAAACAGTAGCTGTAACTAAGGGTAGGCAAAGTAACTGGCAGTTTCTGAAGAGGAGATCTTTACATCCACCTTTGTTTCTTCCTATGAAACTGCCTGTCTAACAAACATTCAGTGCTCTGAAGATTTAAATGGAGCACCAGTGGTGAGAGAAGCAGAAAAATGTTACAAGTTTGGAATGCCTAGAATTAACCTCAGTAAAGAGCAGAATCCTCATTTTCAAGAACTGAAGAAAATATACCTAAAGTAGAATTATAACAATTGGAAGCAAACCAGCATGAAAGTAGTGTTACTTGCCCAGAGTCAAAAAGAACTGCCTGTGTCTAAAGTGGGAATTGAACTCAGTTTCTCACTTCCCCAAGAACAAAATCCAACACCCTAACCACTAGTCCACTTCTCCACTAAAGCAAAGATCTTTTTGAAGAACTCTTGATTTGAAACTTCATTTCAGTCTACAGAACCGCCAAGGAGTAGCTAAAAAAGGTTTGTATCCACCTTTGTTTCTTCCTATGAAACTGCCTCTCTAACAAACATTCAGAGCTCTGTAGATTTCAATAGAGCACCAATGGGAGAGAGGCAAAAAATTGGTACACGGTTGGAATGCCTAGAATTAACCTCAGTAAAGAGCAGAATCCTCATTTGCAAGTACTGATGAAAATAGATCTAAAGTAGAATTATAACACTTGGAAGCAAACAAGCATGAAAGTAGATTTTGAAATTACAGCAGTAGCTGGAACTAAGGATAGGCAAAGTAACTGGCAGTTTTTTGTTTTTTTTTATTATTTATTAGTTTTAATTATAATACAAACAAGTCAGGTTTGTAAGGCAATACAGAGAGTTATTGAAGAAAAAAAAATATGAATATATATATTCCATTTAAACATACATGTCAAACTTATTTATCTTATCTCTCTTCCTTAGACCACCATAAAGTGAAGGGGGAGAGTCCAAACAAAATTAAGGAGAATTATTACTCTAAAAGAGAAGGAAAAAAAAAACTTAGCACAAATTGGCATAGTCCTGATTTTACTTTCTCTTAATTCTTACTTGCTGATATCAATCATTCTTCCTGTTCAGCTAGATGGATTTTTAGCGTCCAGAAATACCTTTAGTTGAGATGGCTCAAAAAAAACGTATTTAATGCCAGACATACGAATTATGCATTTGCATGGATATGCCAAGGTAAATATTGCACCCAGCGCTTTCACTTCATCTCTCAATGCAAGAAATTGCTTTTGCCTCTGCTGCGTTATATGGTAACGTCAGGGTATACCCATATTTTCTGCCCACAAAACAGGGCTGACGAGTGTTTAAAATACATTTTCATAATCATATTCAAGTCCTGTTCAAAAACCATAGATATTATAAGGGTCCCTCTTGAAGTTATTTCTATCATTGAGTCTTCCAATAATGCTGTTAAATTCTGAAAATCTATTGCTGGAGGTTGAGGTTCTTCTCCTTGCTTTTGCACTTTAGGTAAATAATAAACCTTATTACAAGGTGGAATATCCGCTGGGGAAAACTTCAAAATCTCCTGCAAATATTTTTTAAAAAAGTCTCGGGGAGTCAAAGCTGGTGAAATAGGAAAATTCAACATTCTAAGCGTAAGGCGTCGGTTGTAATTTTCTATCTGCTCTAATTTACGAGCAGTGAAAACTTTATCCTTCACAAGAGAATCAACAGTTAACTTAACCATTTTTATTTCTTCTTTTACTGTGGCAAATTGAATAGCAGATTCTCTTTTAATTTCCTCATGGGATTCTGACATTAAAGTCAACTTACTAGCAACCGTAGAAACTTCTCTTGTAGATTTTGCCACCTCAATAGTCAGTCTCTGGAGCGCCATCCAAATAGCTTCCATTGTCACCTCCTGGGGCATTTCCAGCTCCAGTGTATTCTCAACCGCTGTTCCAGGGGAGAAACCGCCAGATAGGGATAAGTCGTCGACCACATCGGTTCCCGCTTGATCCCCAAACTCCACTCTGGCTCCTGCGGGACAAGGAGGCGGATTCACCGTCGGCGGCGATAAGGTGATATCTAGGCCCCTGGCCAACGTCGCTCCTTCGTTGTCGGCCAACGCGGGGATCGCTAAACCGGTATCGAGCGGTAAGCTTCTCACGAAGCAGTCTAACGTCTGCTGGTTAGGGGACGACGTTAGTGCAGTTGGCGGTTGCACTTTAGTCGTCCCCTTTCTTTTAGTGTGGGGCATAGTAGAAATCGAGGAAAAAAAATTCTTAAGAATTGCCAACAAACAATTCGAGAGCTTCCGTGAGCACAGCTAGGACGCCATCTTGCTCCTCCCCCGACGCCCCCTAACTGGCAGTTTCTGAAGTGGAGATCTTTACATCCACCTTTGTTTCTTCCTATGAAACTGCCTGTCTAACAAACATTCAGTGCTCTGTAGATTTCAATGGAGCACCATAGGTGAGAGAATCAGAAAAATGTTACAAGTTTGGAATACCTATAGTTTACCTCAGTAAAGAGCAGAATTCTCATTTTCAAGAACTGAACAAAATATACCTAAAGTTAAATTATAACAATTGGAAGCAAACCAGCATGAAAGTAGTGTTACTTTCCCAGAGTCAAAAAGAACTGCCTGTTTCTAAAGTGGGAATTGAACTCAATTTCTCACTTCCCCAAGACCAAAATCCAACACCCTAACCACTAGTCCACTTCTCCACTAAAGCAGAGATCTTTTTGAAGAACTCATGATTTGAAACTTCATTTCAGTCTACAGAACAGCCAAGGAGTAGCTAAAAAAGGTTTGTATCCAACTTTGTTTTTCCTATGAAACTGCCTGTCCAACAAACATTCAGTGCTCTGTAGATTTCAATGGAGCACCATAGGTGAGAGAAGCAGAAAAATGTTACAAATTTGGAATGCCTAGAATTAACCTCAGTAAAGAGCTGAATCCTCATTTTCAAGTACTGAACAAAATATACACGTAGAATTATAACAACTGGAAGCAAAACAGCATGAAAGTAGTGTTACTTGCCCATAGTGAAAAAGAGCTGCCTGTGTCTAAAGTGGGAATTGAACTCAGTTTCTCAGTTCCCCAAGACCAAAATCCAACACCCTAACCACTAGTCCACTTCTCCACTAAAGCAAAGATCTTTTTGAAGAACTCATGATTTGAAACTTCATTTCAGTGTACAGAACAGCCAAGCAGTAGGTAAAAAATGTTTGTATCCACCTCTGTTTCTTCCTATGAAACTTCCTGTCTAATAAATATTCAGTGCTCTGTAGGTTTCAATGGAGCACCAATGGGAGAGAGGCAGAAAATTGTTACACGGTTGGAATGCCTAGAATTAACCTCAGTAAAGAGCAGAATCCTCATTTGCAAGTACTGACGAAAAAAGATCTAAAATAGAATTATAACACTTGGAAGCAAACAAGCATGAAAGAAGATTTTGAAATTACAGCAGTAACTGGAACTAAGGATAGGCAAAGTAACTGGCAGTTTTTGAAGTGGAGATCTTTACATCCACCTTTTTTTCTTCCTATGAAACTGCCTGTCTAACAAACATTCAGTGCTCTGAAGATTTAAATGGAGCACCAGTGGTGAGAGAAGCAGAAAAATGTTACAAGTTTGGAATGCCTAGAATTAACCTCAGTAAAGATCAGAATCCTCATATGCAAGTACTGAACAAAATACATCTAAAGTAGAATTATAACAACTTGAAGCAAAACAGCATGAAAGTAGTGTTACTTGCCCATATTGAAAAAGAGCTGCCTGTGTCTAAAGTGGGAATTGAACTCAGTTTCTCAGTTCCCCAAGACCAAAATCCAACACCCTAACCACTAGTCCACTTCTCCACTAAAGCAAAGATCTTTTTGAAGAACTCATGATTTGAAACTTCATTTCAGTCTACAGCACAGCCAAGGAGTAGCTAAAAAAGGTTTGTATCCAACTTTGTTTTTTCCTATGAAACTGCCTGTCTAACAAACATTCAGTGCTCTGTAGATTTCAATGGAGCACCATAGGTGAGAGAAGCAGAAAAATGTTACAAGTTTGGAATGCCTAGAATTAACCTCAGTAAAGAGCTGAATCCTCATTTTCAAGTACTGAACAAAATATACCTGTAGAATTATAACAACTGGAAGCAAACGAGCATGAAAGCAGATTTTGAAATTAAACAGTAGCTGTAACTAAGGGTAGGCAAAGTAACTGGCAGTTTCTGAAGTGGAGATCTTTACATCCACCTTTGTTTCTTCCTATGAAACTGCCTGTCTAACAAACATTCAGTGCTCTGTAGATTTCAATGGAGCACCATAGGTGAGAGAATCAGAAAAATGTTACAAGTTTGGAATACCTATAGTTTACCTCAGTAAAGAGCAGAATTCTCATTTTCAAGAACTGAACAAAATATACCTAAAGTTAAATTATAACAATTGGAAGCAAACCAGCATGAAAGTAGTGTTACCAACACGGGCATTCGGCATTCACTCAGTCACCCCCTTCTATCCAAACACCACACCAGAAGCCAATTTCTTTAACAAATGTGGATTTATTTAGGCCGCAGCCAGGTCCCAAATTTTTATTTACCGTAAACCTTCACATAAACCATCATTGGTAAACATCATTGATAAACATCATTGATAAACATCTCCCTCCGAGTACACAGCCCTTCTTGCTTATATTACTACAGGCTGTGCTGTCCAAGCACCCTGTTATATTACTACAGGCTGTGCCGTCCAAGCACCCTGTTCCTCTTCAGTGCTGTCTGCTATAGCACGCTGTGCAATCAAATGCATCCCGTACAAGGATGCATTTACCACTTTCACCAAAGCTATTGGCCCCCTGGCCGTCCAAGCCAGGAGACTAGCCGTGTCCATCTTGTTCTGTAATCCTGCCCGCATGCAGGCATAACATTTCGCTCAGTATTGTAACTTTCAACAGGTCATTAACATATACATAGTAACTCACTTTGGCATATTATCCGCTGAGGTGCTGTGTACTCGTCGCTAATGTTACCTAAGTTCCATAGCTTATGCCTTGCTGCGACAACGACCCTTCCCCCGTACCTCATGGGCGGGAGGGCGGGTCAACACTGCTCCCTCTGCTTGCTGAAATCCAAATGGCGCTGTGTCTCCCTTCACAGCCCTTCTTCACCCCTCCTCCCTACCCGCCCCTTTACCCATCACCCTTCAATCTCTTATCCTTCCTATCCCCTCCCACTCCTCCCTCCCTCTCCCCCCCCCCCCACCCCAGGTTCTTCCTGAGCCTTCAGCCCGGTTGTAATCGGCTCCCCTTAAAGGGTGAGCCTTTCCATCAACACGGGCATTCGGCATTCACTCAGTCACCCCCTTCTATCCAAACACCACACCAGAAGCCAATTTCTTTAACAAATGTGGATTTATTTAGGCCGCAGCCAGGTCCCAAAATTTTATTTACCGTAAACCTTCACATAAACCATCATTGGTAAACATCATTGATAAACATCATTGATAAACATCTCCCTCCGAGTACACAGCCCTTCTTGCTTATATTACTACAGGCTGTGCCGTCCAAGCACCCTGTTATATTACTACAGGCTGTGCCGTCCAAGCACCCTGTTCCTCTTCAGTGCTGTCTGCTATAGCACGCTGTGCAATCAAATGCATCCCGTACAAGGATGCATTTACCACTTTCACCAAAGCTATTGGCCCCCTGGCCGTCCAAGCCAGGAGACTAGCCGTGTCCATCTTGTTCTGTAATCCTGCCCGCATGCAGGCATAACATTTCGCTCAGTATTGTAACTTTCAACAGGTCATTAACATATACATAGTAACTCACTTTGGCATATTATCCGCTGAGGTGCTGTGTACTCGTCGCTAATGTTACCTAAGTTCCATAGCTTATGCCACAGCCCACGGCAACGACTCCTCGTTCGCCGCGGGCTCCCCCCAAACCCTGGCTGCGACCTACCACCAGCGTAATGGCTTCAATAAAATTATGTAAATCAAAGTTGAATATATCCAGGCCCACATCAGACAGGTGGACCCCATCCGATCTATATAAACCCGCACAAGATTCTTTAAGGAACTCATGCACAATCACTTGCCCTTTAACTGACCCCATAAATTTACCCATCCACCTATTAATTTTTTTGCGTGTGCCATCGATCGCTGTATGCGACCTCTCGCCCCTCCAAACTCGTCGTGGAATAATATCCGACCAGACGAGTCTGGTCCGGGGCAGCAAACATGCCAGTTTTAATAAATCATTCTGTATTGTTTTCACTAATAGCACACTGTTCATCCCCGCTAAATCATTGCCCCCTAAATGCAGGATGAGAAACTGTGGCGCACTGGAAGTCATCAACTCCCACTCTATGGTTGGCAACAATTGAGCCCACAGCATCCCTCTCTTACCCAACCATCGTACAGCCACCTTCCCCTTCGGAAAGCCCAAATTCACCCCATCAGGCCGTACAGCTGCCCTCTTATGTGCCCAATGCACATAAGAGTGACCACAGATCCATATCTGGTACTGTTCCACCACGTCACCTGCAAAGTCACATGCAATTAACATATTATCAAATATAGCAAGTCACATGCAATTAACATATCATCAGCCATGGCAACAACAGGAAAGCCAACCTCAGTAAAGAACCAACCACCCCAACAGGGCTAACCTTAACAGGGGTACTAACGTGGAGGCCGAATGTATCTTTTGTACGCATTCGACCCCCACCGGCCCAACCGTTTAATTTGTTCACCTGGAACCCCATGCAGAGCAGCCGAAGTCGCCGCCCCAATCCTGAATGAGCGCGAACTAAATGTCGCAGATTCCAAGCCCGCCCGAGTAACACACAACTGCAATACTTTGATGAATTGAAATCGAGTCAATGGGGACGTATTAGCATGAAGCAGCAGCCAGACACCCCCCATTGGTCTAATCTGCAGGTACTGCTGCAGATTATATAAAGGACATGTAGTTTCCGGTGAGTGTGGTGTAATCCACATGTGTGTACCTCTAGCCAACTGGTCAGTTTTTGAGCTCCGTATGAGTAAATCAATCCCCGTCTGTGTAATAGTCACATCCCGCATTAACAAACCCCTGTCAGGCCCCGCAGACTTAGACTGGGCCACCAACTCACTCACCCTAAGGGCCCCATGAAAAGCCAATGCGAAGGCACAGCGGAATAGCCGTACCTCAAATGGCGAATCACACACCTCATCCATAACTGCAAACAAGGCACCCAGATCACCATGTAAAATAGGCTGACGCTTATCTACTGAAGAACCCACTACCCTGTGCCACCCTTTCATCATCCTTGACACTATAAAAGCCTTGGTGGGATTTTCCCAGCCAAACAATTTGGAGAAAAAATTAATACTAGCAATTGTAATGGCCACCTGTGCCCTACTGCGACCCTCCCTTCGAGCCGCTGATATAAAGCCCACTAATGCATCCGTGGTGAACAACCCTCCATTACCAGACTCCATCATGTGCTGCATATAAAACAGAAAAGCTGAGATATACTTCTTCCTTGTTGCCGGCGACAATGCCTGAAGAGCTAACTCCCACACTTCACGGGGCCATAAGTCCAAACGATGTCTGGCACTGTTGTCGGCCTGTTGTCTGCCATGGGAGCCTTGGATCTGAAATCTGCAAACTTAAAGCGAGAAAGAGCATCCGCTATAATATTCTGCTTCCCAGGAATATGCTTCGCCTTTAAGGATATATTCCAACGCAGACACTGCAACACTATCGCTCTTATCAAATTAATAACTGGCACTGTATTGGCAGATAATCTGTTCAAACTCTCTACTACTGCCATATTATCTGAATTAAAGACAATAGCTTTATTTGCCAAACCCGACCCCCAAATATGTAAAGCCACCAATATGGGGAATAACTCCAAAAAGGTTATATCCCGTACAATCCCTGCCTGAATCCATGCCTCCGGCCACTTTTCAGCACACCACGCTCCTTGAAAATATATACCAAAACCTTCACCCCCTGCCGCATCTGTAAACAGTTCCAATGCATCTGCGGGCTGTGGAAGGTCGTGCCAAAAAGTTCTACCATTAAACTGCTCTAAGAATACACCCCAGACCTCTAGATCCTGCCTAATACTTTGTGTCACTCGAATATGATAGTGAGCTTTCAGTACCCCCCTTGTCGCTAAAGCCAGCTTTCTGGCGAAAATGCGACCCATTGGCATTACCCTGGTAGCAAAACATAACAAACCTAAAAGCTCCTGAAATTGTTTAAGAGTAGCTTTTTTAACTTGTTGCATCGCCCGCACTGCCTCCAGCAAGCGTCTAATTTTTTCCGCTGGCAAACGAGAACACTGGGCCGGCACATCCAACTCTATACCTAAGAACGTTATCACATTCACAGGCCCAACGGTCTTATCCTCAGCCAACGGTATCCCAAAATGAGCCGCCACTCGCTTGAAAGTGCTCAACAAAACCGCGCAGTCCCCCGCATCCTTACCCACTAACAAGAAATCATCCAAATAATGGACCACCGCCCCTACTGAAGTGACCTGCTCAACCACCCAATGTACAAAGGAACTAAATTGCTCAAAAAAGGCACAGGAAATAGAGCAGCCCATCGGGACACATTTATCAAAGTAAAAGTGCTCATTGAAACGGAACCCCAGCAGAGGAAAAGAATCTGGATGTACCGGTAACAAGCGAAAAGCCGACTCCACGTCAGCCTTAGCTAAAGAAGCCTGACTCCCATGACCCCTGATTACTTCTATCGCCTTATCCACAGAAGCATAGTGCACCGAACAAGTTATAGGATCGATAAAATCATTAACCGACTGCCCCACGGGATAAGAAAGATTATGTATTAATCGAAACTTCCCGGGCTCCTTTTTTGGAACAATCCCAATTGGCGAAACTATCATGGCTTCAAAAGGTGGCTCACGAAACGGCCCTGCTATTCTACCCTTAAGCAACTCCTTCTGAATTTTCTCTGCTGCAATCTGATGATGAGCATGTAATGAGACAGCATTTTTGGGGTAATGTGTAGAATGCAATAAAGGGCCCTGATAAGGAATAACATAACCCAAAGTAAAACCGGCTGTGATGGCCTCCGCACTTACCCTATCATAGTAACGTGCCAGCCATACGTGCATACGCTCTAACTTAATTGGCGAAGGCGCCAGCTGACCCCAACTACTGACCAGTGTATCCCGACGGCATAGTCGAGTACCCTGGCTGCTGCTTCCTGTCCCTTTGCTGCCGACATTGCCCTGCTGAATGTCCCCCCCCACACACTGCACAGACATGCCTGAATTTACAGGGGTGCCATGCGCAATGTCCATTGTTGAATTGTCTACAAATTCGCTTTCCTGCCGGCGCCCCAAATTGCCTTTGAGATGCCGGCCCAGACTGAAAGGGCTGGCTGCCCCGCCACCCCGTACCTTCCATGTAATTAAACCCTCTATCCTGTGTGAAAGGTCTCTGTACGGACATCTCATCCAGCCATAGATCCACCACTCGATGCTTCCAAGAGATATCAGGATTATCGGCCATGCTTTTCCGAAACTTAATATCATAGTTTAGCCAAGCCCATCCCCCATATCTCTTGTGTGCCCGAATGATGGAATCCATGTACCTTATTAAATAAGGACTCATGTCCGGCTCCTTTTCAATAACCACTGTCATAAATATATGAAATGCCGATGTCCAGTTGGCAATAGACCGGAATATCTTGGGTTTCTTTTCCCTTTCCAAGAAGAGAGTCATCTTATCTTTCAAAGAAGCAGTCTCATCCTCCTCCTCTCGTAACAAAAGGGAAAAGATATCTATGAATTCTCGTTTCCAAATCTTTTCTTTCAGATTCTTGGAAACACAAGAAGACAAAGTATACACCCCACATAGCACATCACTTTTTGGATCTATGACACTTTTTGTCGTCTCTTGACTAAGACCCAGCAGTACTCCCGTCTCACCTGCCCCCCCTGCCGGAACCCCTAATCCTACCCCTGGCCCCCCCACATGCCCTCCCGGCATTCCTAAGGACCTACCCCTTTCATAATCCAACAATGCATTGCGAATGCCTTGTGCTAAGGATAAATCATTATTCATAACATTCGCCTGGGTGGCAACAGTAGTACTTTGACCCGTAGGCAAAACACCGCCACACCCAGACTCACCAGCCGACGGCAGCGGAGCCGCACCATCCGGCCTGGACGACGGCCCTGCCTCCGCAAAGTCATCGGCCAATGAGTCAGATGGGCGCACCGGATCACCCATAGTTTGTAATCTCTGTGTTACAGATGACATTCCATAGTGTTCTATTTGCTTCCGGAGCTCCGTCATCAATGCGTCCAAACCTTCTTTTTCCTTCCCGGAGCTTCCTGCAGCCTGCTTGCTCCTTCCAGACACAGCCGTGCCTCTCTTAGCCACAGCCTTCGTGGGCACTGGAACTGTGGCCTTTTTTGGCGCTGCAGATCTGGATTTACGCTGAGATGGCATATCTGCAACACAGAACTAATAGGACAAAATGTAAATAAAGTTTGTACCCCTGTTTTAACCTGTTCTCCACCCCCTACCTATAACATCGTTAAACACTATGCCGTCACATATATCGAAACCTAATGGCCCAATCACATGAATTAATACAAAGTACACCCATCAATACCAAGTGGGAAACAAATGCAAAAATAAATACATAAGATAACGTAAACTAAAATATCCCCGAAGCCGAAAATCACATCCTACTATTTCCAAACGCCAGCATCACTCCGACCGCCAGCATCCTACTTTCCAAACGCCAGCATCACTCCGACCGCCAGCATCACTAACTGTAACCAATCCCGAAAATATACCCCTTAACATTCCTGAAAATATCCATTATCAACATTCCTGAACATCCCTTATTAACCACTGCCCAATAACTAAAAGAAATCCCTATTGAACATATGCTGCCAATATATGAACAACCAGTAGATGTCACCCACGCATCATAATTAAAATAAAAAGAGTCCTACTGCTAATAAATAAACCGCCACTAGATGGCAGCAACACACCATCATCGACGGGAACTGCGCAATTAAATATCCCCAGTAGGTGGCAGCATTGCCTCATTGCAAACGTTTTGCACAGCCAAATCAGGCCGGTAAAGCAAAACGAAAGGAACCCGAATACTTTAAACAACGCGACTGATCAACTCGCCATCGAAAAGATGGTAAAACCTGAAGTCCCCCGCGAAAACATGTGAAAACATGTGCCAAGGTGCAGGCTCGATGCGCAAATAGGCGCGAAAGTTGTGGTCTGCTCCCCCCCGAAATGGCCGACGAGACACGAGAAACAAAATGGCCGCCGCAACAAAGAATGCCGCCAAACCCCGGGAAAAGGGGCGCGAAACGCTCCACGCCGCTCTCAGAGTCCAGGAAAAATGCTGCAGAGACCCAGAGACCCGAGAGAGCTGTAAAAACGCCGGTAAGATTTTCCCTTAAGCACTGCAGAGACCCAGAGACCCGAGAGAGCTGTAATTTGTTTCCCCTAAGCACATCAGCATTGAAAAACGCTCCCAAATCGAAAAACGCTCCCAAATCTCCATATCATAACCCCAATCACTGAGCCCGCTCCCAAAAACCACCGAGCAGCACCCCCATCACTCGCACGCCCCCCCTGTAACCCTTTCCTACCCTTATTATGGTCCCACAGACACAATGAATGGGGTTTTTTTTTTTGTTTTTTTTTTACCTCTCCCCTTTTAATTTAAACTTGCTGCCCACACTATACCTGACAGCTTCACACAGCACAAATACAGAAAGCGCTATCTCACTGTCCCAACTGCCACACACAGATAATGGACAATAGCTTGCTGATACCACACCAATTTCAACACTGCTCCCTCTGCTTGCTGAAATCCAAATGGCGCTGTGTCTCCCTTCACAGCCCTTCTTCACCCCTCCTCCCTACCCGCCCCTTTACCCATCACCCTTCAATCTCTTATCCTTCCTATCCCCTCCCACTCCTCCCTCCCTCTCCCCCCCCCCCCCCCCACCCCAGGTTCTTCCTGAGCCTTCAGCCCGGTTGTAATCGGCTCCCCTTAAAGGGTGAGCCTTTCCATTTTCCCAGAGTCAAAAAGAACTGCCTGTTTCTAAAGTGGGAATTGAACTCAGTTTCTCAGTTCCCCAAGACCAAAATCCAACACCCTAACCACTAGTCCACTTCTCCACTAAAGCAGAGATCTTTTTGAAGAACTCATGATTTGAAACTTCATTTCAGTCTACAGAACAGCCAAGGAGTAGCTAAAAAAGGTTTGTATCCAACTTTGTTTTTTCCTATGAAACTGCCTGTCTAACAAACATTCAGTGCTCTGTAGATTTCAATGGAGCACCATAGGTGAGAGAAGCAGAAAAATGTTACAAATTTGGAATGCCTAGAATTAACCTCAGTAAAGAGCTGAATCCTCATTTTCAAGTACTGAACAAAATATACACGTAGAATTATAACAACTGGAAGCAAACGAGGATGAAAGCAGATTCTGAAATTAAACAGTAGCTGTAACTAAGGGTAGGCAAAGTAACTGGCAGTTTCTGAAGTGGAGATCTTTACATCCACCTTTGTTTCTTCCTATGAAACTGCCTGTCTAACAAACATTCAGTGCTCTGAAGATTTAAATGGAGCACCAGTGGTGAGAGAAGCAGAAAAATGTTACAAGTTTGGAATGCCTAGAATTAACCTCAGTAAAGATCAGAATCCTCATATGCAAGTACTGAACAAAATACATCTAAAGTAGAATTATAACAACTTGAAGCAAAACAGCATGAAAGTAGTGTTACTTGCCCATATTGAAAAAGAGCTGCCTGTGTCTAAAGTGGGAATTGAACTCAGTTTCTCAGTTCCCCAAGACCAAACTCCAACACCCTAACCACTAGTCCACTTCTCCACTAAAGCAAAGATCTTTTTGAAGTACTCATGATTTGAAACTTCATTTCAGTCTACAGCACAGCCAAGGAGTAGCTAAAAAAGGTTTGTATCCAACTTTGTTTTTTCCTATGAAACTGCCTGTCTAACAAACATTCAGTGCTCTGTAGATTTCAATGGAGCACCATAGGTGAGAGAAGCAGAAAAATGTTACAAGTTTGGAATGCCTAGAATTAACCTCAGTAAAGAGCTGAATCCTCATTTTCAAGTACTGAACAAAATATACCTGTAGAATTATAACAACTGGAAGCAAACGAGCATGAAAGCAGATTTTGAAATTAAACAGTAGCTGTAACTAAGGGTAGGCAATGTAACTGGCAGTTTCTGAAGTGGAGATCTTTACATCCACCTTTGTTTCTTCCTATGAAACTGCCTGTCTAACAAACATTCAGTGCTCTGTAGATTTCAATTGAGCACCATAGGTGAGAGAATCAGAAAAATGTTACAAGTTTGGAATACCTATAGTTTACCTCAGTAAAGAGCAGAATTCTCATTTTCAAGAACTGAACAAAATATACCTAAAGTTATATTATAACAATTGGAAGCAAACCAGCATGAAAGTAGTGTTACTTTCCCAGAGTCAAAAAGAACTGCCTGTTTCTAAAGTGGGAATTGAACTCAGTTTCTCAGTTCCCCAAGACCAAAATCCAACACCCTAACCACTAGTCCACTTCTCCACTAAAGCAAAGATCTTTTTGAAGAACTCATGATTTGAAACTTCATTTCAGTGTACAGAACAGCCAAGGAGTAGGTTAAAAAATGTTTGTATCCACCTTTGTTTCTTCCTATGAAACTGCCTGTCTAACAAACATTCAGTGCTCTGTAGGTTTCAATGGAGCACCAATGGGAGAGAGACAGAAAAATGTTACAAATTTGGAATGCCTAGAATTAACCTCAGTCAAGAGGTGAATCCTCATTTTCAAGTACTGAACAAAATATTCACGTAGAATTATAACAACTGGAAGCAAACGAGGATGAAAGCAGATTTTGAAATTAAACAGTAGCTGTAACTAAGGGTAGGCAAAGTAACTGGCAGTTTCTGAAGTGGAGATCTTTACATCCACCTTTGTTTCTTCCTATGAAACTGCCTGTCTAACAAACATTCAGTGCTCTGAAGATTTAAATGGAGCACCAGTGGTGAGAGAAGCAGAAAAATGTTACAAGTTTGGAATGCCTAGAATTAACCTCAGTAAAGATCAGAATCCTCATTTGCAAGTACTGAACAAAATACATCTAAAGTAGAATTATAACAACTTGAAGCAAAACAGCATGAAAGTAGTGTTACTTGCCCATATTGAAAAAGAGCTGCCTGTGTCTAAAGTGGGAATTGAACTCAGTTTCTCACTTCCCCAAGACCAAAATAACACCCTAACCACTAGTCCACTTCTCCACTAAAGCAAAGATCTTTTGAAGAACTCATGATTTGAAACTTCATTTCAGTGTACAGAACAGCCAAGCAGTAGGTAAAAAATGTTTGTATCCACCTCTGTTTCTTCCTATGAAGCTTCCTGTCTAATAAATATTCAGTGCTCTGTAGGTTTCAATGGAGCACCAATGGGAGAGAGGCAGAAAATTGTTACACGGTTGGAATGCCTAGAATTAACCTCAGTAAAGAGCAGAATCCTCATTTGCAAGTACTGACGAAAAAGATCTAAAATAGAATTATAACACTTGGAAGCAAACAAGCATGAAAGAAGATTTTGAAATTACAGCAGTAACTGGAACTAAGGATAGGCAAAGTAACTGGCAGTTTTTGAAGTGGAGATCTTTACATCCACCTTTTTTTCTTCCTATGAAACTGCCTGTCTAACAAACATTCAGTGCTCTGAAGATTTAAATGGAGCACCAGTGGTGAGAGAAGCAGAAAAATGTTACAAGTTTGGAATGCCTAGAATTAACCTCAGTAAAGATCAGAATCCTCATATGCAAGTACTGAACAAAATACATCTAAAGTAGAATTATAACAACTTGAAGCAAAACAGCATGAAAGTAGTGTTACTTGCCCATATTGAAAAAGAGCTGCCTGTGTCTAAAGTGGGAATTGAACTCAGTTTCTCAGTTCCCCAAGACCAAAATCCAACACCCTAACCACTAGTCCACTTCTCCACTAAAGCAAAGATCTTTTTGAAGAACTCATGATTTGAAACTTCATTTCAGTCTACAGCACAGCCAAGGAGTAGCTAAAAAAGGTATGTATCCAACTTTGTTTTTTCCTATGAAACTGCCTGTCTAACAAACATTCAGTGCTCTGTAGATTTCAATGGAGCACCATAGGTGAGAGAAGCAGAAAAATGTTACAAGTTTGGAATGCCTAGAATTAACCTCAGTAAAGAGCTGAATCCTCATTTTCAAGTACTGAACAAAATATACCTGTAGAATTATAACAACTGGAAGCAAACGAGCATGAAAGCAGATTTTGAAATTAAACAGTAGCTGTAACTAAGGGTAGGCAAAGTAACTGGCAGTTTCTGAAGTGGAGATCTTTACATCCACCTTTGTTTCTTCCTATGAAACTGCCTGTCTAACAAACATTCAGTGCTCTGTAGATTTCAATGGAGCACCATAGGTGAGAGAATCAGAAAAATGTTACAAGTTTGGAATACCTATAGTTTACCTCAGTAAAGAGCAGAATTCTCATTTTCAAGAACTGAACAAAATATACCTAAAGTTAAATTATAACAATTGGAAGCAAACCAGCATGAAAGTAGTGTTACTTTCCCAGAGTCAAAAAGAACTGCCTGTTTCTAAAGTGGGAATTGAACTCAGTTTCTCAGTTCCCCAAGACCAAAATCCAACACCCTAACCACTAGTCCACTTCTCCACTAAAGCACAGATCTTTTTGAAGAACTCATGATTTGAAACTTCATTTCAGTCTACAGAACAGCCAAGGAGTAGCTAAAAAAGGTTTGTATCCAACTTTGTTTTTTCCTATGAAACTGCCTGTCTAACAAACATTCAGTGCTCTGTAGATTTCAATGGAGCACCATAGGTGAGAGAAGCAGAAAAATGTTACAAATTTTGAATGCCTAGAATTAACCTCAGTAAAGAGCTGAATCCTCATTTTCAAGTACTGAACAAAATATACACGTAGAATTATAACAACTGGAAGCAAACGAGGATGAAAGCAGATTCTGAAATTAAACAGTAGCTGTAACTAACGGTAGGCAAAGTAACTGGCAGTTTCTGAAGTGGAGATCTTTACATCCACCTTTGTTTCTTCCTATGAAACTGCCTGTCTAACAAACATTCAGTGCTCTGAAGATTTAAATGGAGCACCAGTGGTGAGAGAAGCAGAAAAATGTTACAAGTTTGGAATGCCTAGAATTAACCTCAGTAAAGATCAGAATCCTCATATGCAAGTACTGAACAAAATACATCTAAAGTAGAATTATAACAACTTGAAGCAAAACAGCATGAAAGTAGTGTTACTTGCCCATATTGAAAAAGAGCTGCCTGTGTCTAAAGTGGGAATTGAACTCAGTTTCTCAGTTCCCCAAGACCAAATTCCAACACCCTAACCACTAGTCCACTTCTCCACTAAAGGAAAGATCTTTTTGAAGAACTCATGATTTGAAACTTCATTTCAGTCTACAGCACAGCCAAGGAGTAGCTAAAAAAGGTTTGTATCCAACTTTGTTTTTTCCTATGAAACTGCCTGTCTAACAAACATTCAGTGCTCTGTAGATTTCAATGGAGCACCATAGGTGAGAGAAGCAGAAAAATGTTACAAGTTTGGAATGCCTAGAATTAACCTCAGTAAAGAGCTGAATCCTCATTTTCAAGTACTGACGAAAATAGATCTAAAGTAGAATTATAACACTTGGAAGCAAACAAGCATGAAAGTAGATTTTGAAATTACAGCAGTAGCTGGAACTAAGGATAGGCAAAGTAACTGGCAATTTTTGAAGTGGAGATCTTTACATCCACCTTTATTTCTTCCTATGAAACTTCCTGTCTAATAAACATTCAGTGCTCTGTAGGTTTCAATGGAGCACCAATGGGAGAGAGGCAGAAAATTGTTACACGGTTGGAATGCCTAGAATTAACCTCAGTAAAGAGATAATCCTCATTTTAAAACACTGATGAAAATACATCTAATGTAGAAATATAACACTTGGAAACAAACAAGAATTAAACCAGATTTTGAAATTAAACAGTAGCTGTAACTAAGGGTAGGCAAAGTAACTGGCAGTTTTTGAAGTGGAGATCTTTACATTCACCTTTTTTTCTTCCTATGAAACTGCCTGTCTAACAAGCATTCAGTGCTCTTAAGATTTAAATGGAGCACCAGTGGTGAGAGAAGCAGAAAAATGTTACAAGTTTGGAATGCCTAGAATTAACCTCAGTAAAGATCAGAATCCTCATTTGCAAGTACTGAACAAAATACATCTAAAGTAGAATTATAACAACTTGAAGCAAAACAGCATGAAAGTAGTGTTACTTGCCCATATTGAAAAAGAGCTGCCTGTGTCTAAAGTGGGAATTGAACTCAGTTTCTCAGTTCCCCAAGACCAAAATCCAACACCCTAACCACTAGTCCACTTCTCCACTAAAGCAAAGATCTTTTTGAAGAACTCATGATTTGAAACTTCATTTCAGTCTACAGCACAGCCAAGGAGTAGCTAAAAAAGGTATGTATCCAAGTTTGTTTTTTCCTATGAAACTGCCTGTCTAACAAACATTCAGTGCTCTGTAGATTTCAATGGAGCACCATAGGTGAGAGAAGCAGAAAAATGTTACAAGTTTGGAATGCCTAGAATTAACCTCAGTAAAGAGCTGAATCCTCATTTTCAAGTACTGAACAAAATATACCTGTAGAATTATAACAACTGGAAGCAAACGAGCATGAAAGCAGATTTTGAAATTAAACAGTAGCTGTAACTAAGGGTAGGCAAAGTAACTGGCAGTTTCTGAAGTGGAGATCTTTACATCCACCTTTGTTTCTTCCTATGAAACTGCCTGTCTAACAAACATTCAGTGCTCTGTAGATTTCAATGGAGCACCATAGGTGAGAGAATCAGAAAAATGTTACAAGTTTGGAATACCTATAGTTTACCTCAGTAAAGAGCAGAATTCTCATTTTCAAGAACTGAACAAAATATACCTAAAGTTAAATTATAACAATTGGAAGCAAACCAGCATGAAAGTAGTGTTACTTTCCCAGAGTCAAAAAGAACTGCCTGTTTCTAAAGTGGGAATTGAACTCAGTTTCTCAGTTCCCCAAGACCAAAATCCAACACCCTAACCACTAGTCCACTTCTCCACTAAAGCAGAGATCTTTTTGAAGAACTCATGATTTGAAACTTCATTTCAGTCTACAGAACAGCCAAGGAGTAACTAAAAAAGGTTTGTATCCAACTTTGTTTTTTCCTATGAAACTGCCTGTCTAACAAACATTCAGTGCTCTGTAGATTTCAATGGAGCACCATAGGTGAGAGAAGCAGAAAAATGTTACAAATTTGGAATGCCTAGAATTAACCTCAGTAAAGAGCTGAATCCTCATTTTCAAGTACTGAACAAAATATACACGTAGAATTATAACAACTGGAAGCAAACGAGGATGAAAGCAGATTCTGAAATTAAACAGTAGCTGTAACTAAGGGTAGGCAAAGTAACTGGCAGTTTCTGAAGTGGAGATCTTTACATCCACCTTTGTTTCTTCCTATGAAACTGCCTGTCTAACAAACATTCAGTGCTCTGAAGATTTAAATGGAGCACCAGTGGTGAGAGAAGCAGAAAAATGTTACAAGTTTGGAATGCCTAGAATTAACCTCAGTAAAGATCAGAATCCTCATATGCAAGTACTGAACAAAATACATCTAAAGTAGAATTATAACAACTTGAAGCAAAACAGCATGAAAGTAGTGTTACTTGCCCATATTGAAAAAGAGCTGCCTGTGTCTAAAGTGAGAATTGAACTCAGTTTCTCAGTTCTCCAAGACCAAAATCCAACACCCTAACCATTAGTCCACTTCTCCACTAAAAGAAAGATCTTTTTGAAGAACTCATGATTTGAAACTTCATTTCAGTCTACAGCACAGCCAAGGAGTAGCTAAAAAAGGTTTGTATCCAACTTTGTTTTTTCCTATGAAACTGCCTGTCTAACAAACATTCAGTGCTCTGTAGATTTCAATGGAGCACCATAGGTGAGAGAAGCAGAAAAATGTTACAAGTTTGGAATGCCTAGAATTAACCTCAGTAAAGAGCTGAATCCTCATTTTCAAGTACTGACGAAAATAGATCTAAAGTAGAATTATAACACTTGGAAGCAAACAAGCATGAAAGTAGATTTTGAAATTACAGCAGTAGCTGGAACTAAGGACAGGCAAAGTAACTGGCAATTTTTGAAGTGGAGATCTTTACATCCACCTTTATTTCTTCCTATGAAACTTCCTGTCTAATAAACATTCAGTGCTCTGTAGGTTTCAATGGAGCACCAATGGGAGAGAGGCAGAAAATTGTTACACGGTTGGAATGCCTAGAATTAACCTCAGTAAAGAGATAATCCTCATTTTAAAACACTGATGAAAATACATCTAATGTAGAAATATAACACTTGGAAACAAACAAGAATTAAACCAGATTTTGAAATTAAACAGTAGCTGTAACTAAGGGTAGGCAAAGTAACTGGCAGTTTTTGAAGTGGAGATCTTTACATTCACCTTTTTTTCTTCCTATGAAACTGCCTGTCTAACAAGCATTCAGTGCTCTTAAGATTTAAATGGAGCACCAGTGGTGAGAGAAGCAGAAAAATGTTACAAGTTTGGAATGCCTAGAATTAACCTCAGTAAAGATCAGAATCCTCATTTGCAAGTACTGAACAAAATACATCTAAAGTAGAATTATAACAACTTGAAGCAAAACAGCATGAAAGTAGTGTTACTTGCCCATATTGAAAAAGAGCTGCTTGTGTCTAAAGTGGGAATTGAACTCAGTTTCTCACTTCCCCAAGACCAAAATAACACCCTAACCACTAGTCCACTTCTCCACTAAAGCAAAGATCTTTTTGAAGAACTCATGATTTGAAACTTCATTTCAGTGTACAGCACAGCCAAGGAGTAGCTAAAAAAGGTATGTATCCAAGTTTGTTTTTTCCTATGAAACTGCCTGTCTAACAAACATTCAGTGCTCTGTAGATTTCAATGGAGCACCATAGGTGAGAGAAGCAGAAAAATGTTACAAGTTTGGAATGCCTAGAATTAACCTCAGTAAAGAGCTGAATCCTCATTTTCAAGTACTGAACAAAATATACCTGTAGAATTATAACAACTGGAAGCAAACGAGCATGAAAGCAGATTTTGAAATTAAACAGTAGCTGTAACTAAGGGTAGGCAAAGTAACTGGCAGTTTCTGAAGTGGAGATCTTTACATCCACCTTTGTTTCTTCCTATGAAACTGCCTGTCTAACAAACATTCAGTGCTCTGTAGATTTCAATGGAGCACCATAGGTGAGAGAATCAGAAAAATGTTACAAGTTTGGAATACCTATAGTTTACCTCAGTAAAGAGCAGAATTCTCATTTTCAAGAACTGAACAAAATATACCTAAAGTTAAATTATAACAATTGGAAGCAAACCAGCATGAAAGTAGTGTTACTTTCCCAGAGTCAAAAAGAACTGCCTGTTTCTAAAGTGGGAATTGAACTCAGTTTCTCAGTTCCCCAAGACCAAAATCCAACACCCTAACCACTAGTCCACTTCTCCACTAAAGCAGAGATCTTTTTGAAGAACTCATGATTTGAAACTTCATTTCAGTCTACAGAACAGCCAAGGAGTAGCTAAAAAAGGTTTGTATCCAACTTTGTTTTTTCCTATGAAACTGCCTGTCTAACAAACATTCAGTGCTCTGTAGATTTCAATGGAGCACCATAGGTGAGAGAAGCAGAAAAATGTTACAAATTTGGAATGCCTAGAATTAACCTCAGTAAAGAGCTGAATCCTCATTTTCAAGTACTGAACAAAATATACACGTAGAATTATAACAACTGGAAGCAAACGAGGATGAAAGCAGATTCTGAAATTAAACAGTAGCTGTAACTAAGGGTAGGCAAAGTAACTGGCAGTTTCTGAAGTGGAGATCTTTACATCCACCTTTGTTTCTTCCTATGAAACTGCCTGTCTAACAAACATTCAGTGCTCTGTAGATTTCAATGGAGCACCATAGGTGAGAGAAGCAGAAAAATGTTACAAATTTGGAATGCCTAGAATTAACCTCAGTAAAGAGCTGAATCCTCATTTTCAAGTACTGACGAAAATAGATCTAAAGTAGAATTATAACACTTGGAAGCAAACAAGCATGAAAGTAGATTTTGAAATTACAGCAGTAGCTGGAACTAAGGATAGGCAAAGTAACTGGCAATTTTTGAAGTGGAGATCTTTACATCCACCTTTATTTCTTCCTATGAAACTTCCTGTCTAATAAACATTCAGTGCTCTGTAGGTTTCAATGGAGCACCAATGGGAGAGAGGCAGAAAATTGTTACACGGTTGGAATGCCTAGAATTAACCTCAGTAAAGAGATAATCCTCATTTTAAAACACTGATGAAAATACATCTAATGTAGAAATATAACACTTGGAAACAAACAAGAATTAAACCAGATTTTGAAATTAAACAGTAGCTGTAACTAAGGGTAGGCAAAGTAACTGGCAGTTTTTGAAGTGGAGATCTTTACATTCACCTTTTTTCTTCCTATGAAACTGCCTGTCTAACAAGCATTCAGTGCTCTTAAGATTTAAATGGAGCACCAGTGGTGAGAGAAGCAGAAAAATGTTACAAGTTTGGAATGCCTAGAATTAACCTCAGTAAAGATCAGAATCCTCATTTGCAAGTACTGAACAAAATACATCTAAAGTAGAATTATAACAACTTGAAGCAAAACAGCATGAAAGTAGTGTTACTTGCCCATATTGAAAAAGAGCTGCTTGTGTCTAAAGTGGGAATTGAACTCAGTTTCTCACTTCCCCAAGACCAAAATAACACCCTAACCACTAGTCCACTTCTCCACTAAAGCAAAGATCTTTTTGAAGAACTCATGATTTGAAACTTCATTTCAGTGTACAGAACAGCCAAGCAGTAGGTAAAAAATGTTTGTATCCACCTCTGTTTCTTCCTATGAAACTTCCTGTCTAATAAATATTCAGTGCTCTGTAGGTTTCAATGGAGCACCAATGGGAGAGAGGCAGAAAATTGTTACACGGTTGGAATGCCTAGAATTAACCTCAGTAAAGAGCAGAATCCTCATTTGCAAGTACTGACGAAAAAAGATCTAAAATAGAATTATAACACTTGGAAGCAAACAAGCATGAAAGAAGATTTTGAAATTACAGCAGTAACTGGAACTAAGGATAGGCAAAGTAACTGGCAGTTTTTGAAGTGGAGATCTTTACATCCACCTTTTTTCTTCCTATGAAACTGCCTGTCTAACAAACATTCAGTGCTCTGAAGATTTAAATGGAGCACCAGTGGTGAGAGAAGCAGAAAAATGTTACAAGTTTGGAATGCCTAGAATTAACCTCAGTAAAGATCAGAATCCTCATATGCAAGTACTGAACAAAATACATCTAAAGTAGAATTATAACAACTTGAAGCAAAACAGCATGAAAGTAGTGTTACTTGCCCATATTGAAAAAGAGCTGCCTGTGTCTAAAGTGGGAATTGAACTCAGTTTCTCAGTTCCCCAAGACCAAAATCCAACACCCTAACCACTAGTCCACTTCTCCACTAAAGCAAAGATCTTTTTGAAGAACTCATGATTTGAAACTTCATTTCAGTCTACAGCACAGCCAAGGAGTAGCTAAAAAAGGTTTGTATCCAACTTTGTTTTTTCCTATGAAACTGCCTGTCTAACAAACATTCAGTGCTCTGTAGATTTCAATGGAGCACCATAGGTGAGAGAAGCAGAAAAATGTTACAAGTTTGGAATGCCTAGAATTAACCTCAGTAAAGATCAGAATCCTCATTTGCAAGTACTGAACAAAATACATCTAAAGTAGAATTATAACAACTTGAAGCAAAACAGCATGAAAGTAGTGTTACTTGCCCATATTGAAAAAGAGCTGCCTGTGTCTAAAGTGGGAATTGAACTCAGTTTCTCAGTTCCCCAAGACCAAAATCTAACACCCTAACCACTAGTCCACTTCTCCACTAAAGCAAAGATCTTTTTCAAGAACTCATGATTTGAAACTTCATTTCAGTGTACAGAACAGCCAAGCAGTAGGTAAAAAATGTTTGTATCCACCTATGTTTCTTCCTATGAAACTTCCTGTCTAACAAATATTCAGTGCTCTGTAGGTTTCAATGGAGCACCAATGGGAGAGAAGCAAAAAATTGTTACACGGTTGGAATGCCTAGAATTAACCTCAGTAAAGAGATAATCCTCATTTTAAAACACTGATGAAAATACATCTAATGTAGAAATATAACACTTGGAAGCAAAGAAGAATTAAACCAGATTTTGAAATTAAACAGTAGCTGTAACTAAGGGTAGGCAAAGTAACTGGCAGTTTCTGAAGTGGAGATCTTTACATCCACCTTTTTTTCTTCCTATGAAACTGCCTGTCTAAGAAACATTCAGTGCTCTGAAGATTTAAATGGAGCACCAGTGGTGAGAGAAGCAGAAAAATGTTACAAGTTTGGAATGCCTAGAATTAACCTCAGTAAAGAGCAGAATCCTCATTTGCAAGTACTGACGAAAAAAGATCTAAAATAGAATTATAACACTTGGAAGCAAACAAGCATGAAAGAAGATTTTGAAATTACAGCAGTAACTGGAACTAAGGATAGGCAAAGTAACTGGCAGTTTTTGAAGTGGAGATCTTTACATCCACCTTTTTTTCTTCCTATGAAACTGCCTGTCTAAGAAACATTCAGTGCTCTGAAGATTTAAATGGAGCACCAGTGGTGAGAGAAGCAGAAAAATGTTACAAGTTTGGAATACCTATAGTTTACCTCAGTAAAGAGCAGAATTCTCATTTTCAAGAACTGAACAAAATATACCTAAAGTTAAATTATAACAATTGGAAGCAAACCAGCATGAAAGTAGTGTTACTTTCCCAGAGTCAAAAAGAACTGCCTGTTTCTAAAGTGGGAATTGAACTCAGTTTCTCAGTTCCCCAAGACCAAAATCCAACACCCTAACCACTTCTCCCCTAGAGGAGAAGTATTTTTGAAGAACTCATGATTTGAAACTTCATTTCAGTCTACAGAACAGCCAAGGAGTAGCTAAAAAAGGTTTGTATCCTCCTTTGTTTCTTCCTATGAAACTGCCTCTCTAACAAACATTCAGAGCTCTGTAGATTTCAATGGAGCACCAATGGGAGAGAGGCAGAAAAATGTTACAAGTTTGGAATGCCTAGAATTAACCTCAGTAAAGAGCAGAATCCTCATTTGCAAGTACTGACGAAAATAGATCTAAAGTAGAATTATAACACTTGGAAGCAAACAAGCATGAAAGTAGATTTTGAAATTAAACAGTAGCTGTAACTAAGGGTAGGCAAAGTAACTGGCAGTTTCTGAAGTGGAGATCTTTACATCCACCTTTTTTTCTTCCTATGAAACTGCCTGTCTAAGAAACATTCAGTGCTCTGAAGATTTAAATGGAGCACCAGTGGTGAGAGAAGCAGAAAAATGTTACAAGTTTGGAATGCCTAGAATTATCCTCAGTAAAGAGCAGAATCCTCATTTGCAAGTACTGACGAAAATAGATCTAAAGTAGAATTATAACACTTGGAAGCAAACAAGCATGAAAGTAGATTTTGAAATTACAGCAGTAGCTGGAACTAAGGATAGGCAAAGTAACTGGCAATTTTTGAAGTGGAGATCTTTACATCCACCTTTATTTCTTCCTATGAAACTGCCTGTCTAACAAACATTCAGTGCTCTGTAGATTTCAATGGAGCACCATAGGTGAGAGAAGCAGAAAATTGTTACACGGTTGGAATGCCTAGAATTAACCTCAGTAAAGAGCAGAATCCTCATTTTCAAGAACTGAACAAAATATACCTAAAGTAGAATTATAACAATTGGAAGCAAACCATCATGAAAATAGTGTTACTTGCCCAGAGTCAAAAAGAACTGCCTGTGTCTAAAGTGGGAATTGAACTCAGTTTCTCACTTCCCCAAGACCAAAATCCAACACCCTAACCACTAGTCCACTTCTCCACTAAAGCAGAGATCTTTTTGAAGAACTCATGATTTGAAACTTCATTTCAGTGTACAGAACAGCCAAGCAGTATGTAAAAAATGTTTGTATCCACCTCTGTTTCTTCCTATGAAACTTCCTGTCTAACAAACATTCAGTGCTCTGTAGATTTCAATGGAGCACCATAGGTGAGAGAAGCAGAAAAATGTTACAAGTTTGGAATGCCTAGAATTAACCTCAGTAAAGAGCTGAATCCTCATTTTCAAGTACTGAACAAAATATACCTGTAGAATTATAACAACTGGAAGCAAACGAGCATGAAAGCAGATTTTGAAATTAAACAGTAGCTGTAACTAAGGGTAGGCAAAGTAACTGGCAGTTTCTGAAGTGGAGATCTTTACATCCACCTTTGTTTCTTCCTATGATACTGCCTGTCTAACAAACATTCAGTGCTCTGTAGATTTCAATGGAGCACCATAGGTGAGAGAATCAGAAAAATGTTACAAGTTTGGAATACCTATAGTTTACCTCAGTAAAGAGCAGAATTCTCATTTTCAAGAACTGAACAAAATATACCTAAAGTTATATTATAACAATTGGAAGCAAACCCGCATGAAAGTAGTGTTACTTTCCCAGAGTCAAAAAGAACTGCCTGTTTCTAAAGTGGGAATTGAACTCAGTTTCTCAGTTCCCCAAGACCAAAATCCAACACCCTAACCACTAGTCCACTTAAGCAAAGATCTTTTTGAAGAACTCATGATTTGAAACTTCATTTCAGTCTACAGAACAGCCAAGGAGTAGGTAAAAAATGTTTGTATCCACCTTTGTTTCTTCCTATGAAACTGCCTGTCTAACAAACATTCAGTGCTCTGTAGGTTTCAATGGAGCACCAATGGGAGAGAGGCAGAAAATTGTTACACGGTTGGAATGCCTAGAATTAACCTCAGTAAAGAGCAGAATCCTCATTTGCAAGTACTGACGAAAAAAGATCTAAAGTAGAATTATAACACTTGGAAGCAAACAAGCATGAAAGAAGATTTTGAAATTACAGCAGTAGCTGGAACTAAGGATAGGCAAAGTAACTGGCAGTTTTTGAAGTGGAGATCTTTACATCCACCTATATTTCTTCCTTTGAAACTGCCTGTCTAACAAACATTCAGTGCTCTGAAGATTTAAATGGAGCACCAGTGGTGAGAGAAGCAGAAAATTGTTACACGGTTGGAATGCCTAGAATTAACCTCAGTAAAGAGCAGAATCCTCATTTGCAAGTACTGACGAAAATAGATCTAAAGTAGAATTATAACACTTGGAAGCAAACAAGCATGAAAGTAGATTTTGAAATTACAGCAGTAGCTGGAACTAAGGATAGGCAAAGTAACTGGCAATTTTTGAAGTGGAGATCTTTACATCCACCTTTATTTCTTCCTATGAAACTGCCTGTCTAACAAACATTCAGTGCTCTGTAGATTTCAATGGAGCACCATAGGTGAGAGAATCAGAAAAATGTTACAAGTTTGGAATACCTATAGTTTACCTCAGTAAAGAGCAGAATTCTCATTTTCAAGAACTGAACAAAATATACCTAAAGTTATATTATAACAATTGGAAGTAAACCAGCATGAAAGTAGTGTTACTTTCCCAGAGTCAAAAAGAACTGCCTGTTTCTAAAGTGGGAATTGAACTCAGTTTCTCAGTTCCCCAAGACCAAAAGCCAACACCCTAACCACTAGTCCACTTCTCCCCTAAAAGAGAAGTATTTTTGAAGAACTCATGATTTGAAACTTCATTTCAGTCTACAGAACAGCCAAGGAGTAGCTAAAAAAGGTTTGTATCCAACTTTGTTTTTTCCTATGAAACTGCCTGTCTAACAAACATTCAGTGCTCTGTAGATTTCAATGGAGCACCATAGGTGAGAGAAGCAGAAAAATGTTACAAGTTTGAAATGCCTAGAATTAACCTCAGTAAAGAGCTGAATCCTCATTTTCAAGTACTGAACAAAATATACCTAAAGTAGAATTATAACAATTGGAAGCAAACCAGCATGAAAGTAGTGTTACTTTCCCAGAGTCAAAAAGAACTGCCTGTTTCTAAAGTGGGAATTGAACTCAGTTTCTCACTTCCCCAAGACCAAAATCCAACACCCTAACCACTAGTCCACTTCAGCAAAGATCTTTTTGAAGAACTCATGATTTGAAACTTCATTTCAGTGTACAGAACAGCCAAGCAGTTGGTAAAAAATGTTTGTATCCACCTCTGTTTCTTCCTATGAAACTTCCTGTCTAATAAATATTCAGTGCTCTGTAGGTTTCAATGGAGCACCAATGGGAGAGAGGCAGAAAATTGTTACACGGTTGGAATGCCTAGAATTAACCTCAGTAAAGAGCAGAATCCTCATTTGCAAGTACTGACGAAAAAAGATCTAAAATAGAATTATAACACTTGGAAGCAAACAAGCATGAAAGAAGATTTTGAAATTACAGCAGTAGCTGGAACTAAGGATAGGCAAAGTAACTGGCAGTTTTTGAAGTGGAGATCTTTACATCCACCTTTTTTTCTTCCTATGAAACTGCCTGTCTAAGAAACATTCAGTGCTCTTAAGATTTAAATGGAGCACCAGTGGTGAGAGAAGCAGAAAAATGTTACAAGTTTGGAATGCCTAGAATTAACCTCAGTAAAGATCAGAATCCTCATATGCAAGTACTGAACAAAATACATCTAAAGTAGAATTATAACAACTTGAAGCAAAACAGCATGAAAGTAGTGTTACTTGCCCATATTGAAAAAGAGCTGCATGTGTCTAAAGTGGGAATTGAACTCAGTTTCTCAGTTCCCCAAGACCAAAATCCAATACCCTAACCACTAGTCCACTTCTCCACTAAAGCAAAGATCTTTTTGAAGAACTCATGATTTGAAACTTCATTTCAGTCTACAGCATAGCCAAGGAGTAGCTAAAAAAGGTTTGTATCCAACTTTGTTTTTTCCTATGAAACTGCCTGTCTAACAAACATTCAGTGCTCTGTAGATTTCAATGGAGCACCATAGGTGAGAAAAGCAGAAAAATGTTACAAGTTTGGAATGCCTAGAATTAACCTCAGTAAAGAGCTGAATCCTCATTTTCAAGTACTGAACAAAATATACCTGTAGAATTATAACAACTGGAAGCAAACGAGCATGAAAGCAGATTTTGAAATTAAACAGTAGCTGTAACTAAGGGTAGGCAAAGTAACTGGCAGTTTCTGAAGTGGAGATCTTTACATCCACCTTTGTTTCTTCCTATAAAACTGCCTGTCTAACAAACATTCAGTGCTCTGTAGATTTCAATGGAGCACCATAGGTGAGAGAATCAGAAAAATGTTACAAGTTTGGAATACCTAAAGTTTACCTCAGTAAAGAGCAGAATTCTCATTTTCAAGAACTGAACAAAATATACCTAAAGTTAAATTATAACAATTGGAAGCAAACCAGCATGAAAGTAGTGTTACTTTCCCAGAGTCAAAAAGAACTGCCTGTTTCTAAAGTGGGAATTGAACTCAGTTTCTTACTTCCCCAAGACCAAAATCCAACACCCTAACCACTAGTCCATTTCTCCACTAAAGTAGAGATCTTTTTGAAGAACTCATGATTTGAAACTTCATTTCAGTGTACAGAACAGCCAAGGAGTAGCTAAAAAAGGTTTGTATCCAACTTTGTTTTTTTCCTATGAAACTGCCTGTCTAACAAACATTCAGTGCTCTGTAGATTTCAATGGAGCACCATAGGTGAGAGAAGCAGAAAAATGTTACAAATTTGGAATGCCTAGAATTAACCTCAGTAAAGAGCTGAATCCTGATTTTCAAGTACTGAACAAAATATACACGTAGAATTATAACAACTGGAAGCAAAACAGCATGAAAGTAGTGTTACTTGCCCGTAGTGAAAAAGAGCTGCCTGTGTCTAAAGTGGGAATTGAACTCAGTTTCTCAAGACCAAAATCCAACACCCTAACCACTAGTCCACTTCTCCACTAAAGCAAAGGTCTTTTTGAAGAACTCATGATTTGAAACTTCATTTCAGTGTACAGAACAGCCAAGGAGTAGGTAAAAAATGTTTGTATCCACCTTTGTTTCTTCCTATGAAACTGCCTGTCTAACAAACATTCAGTGCTCTGTAGGTTTCAATGGAGCACCAATGGGAGAGAGGCAGAAAATTGTTACACGGTTGGAATGCCTAGAATTAACCTCAGTAAAGAGCAGAATCCTCATTTGCAAGTACTGACGAAAATAGATCTAAAGTAGAATTATAACACTTGGAAGCAAACAAGCATGAAAGTAGATTTTGAAATTACAGCAGTAGCTGGAACTAAGGATAGGCAAAGTAACTGGCAATTTTTGAAGTGGAGATCTTTACATCCACCTTTATTTCTTCCTATGAAACTGCCTGTCTAACAAACATTCAGTGCTCTGTAGATTTCAATGGAGCACCATAGGTGAGAGAATCAGAAAAATGTTACAAGTTTGGAATACCTATAGTTTACCTCAGTAAAGAGCAGAATTCTCATTTTCAAGAACTGAACAAAATATACCTAAAGTTAAATTATAACAATTGGAAGCAAACCAGCATGAAAGTAGTGTTACTTTCCCAGAGTCAAAAAGAACTGCCTGTTTCTAAAGTGGGAATTGAGAGGAGTCACGTGATGCACGGCTAGAGGGTGGCTGTCGTCGTGCTGAGCTCCCCCCCTGCCTGAGATAAAACAGCGATAAAACGCATCGGCGAAATTGGTGACTCACCTGAAATATAAGCGAAGTCCCGAGCTAATATAAGTGCTAATAAACCGCGGCTAAGAAAAAGCGGATGGCAGCGAAATCGGGAAAGAAAGAGGGGACGAGAAGCCGGATCGTTGAATCCAAGATGGCGGACGCAAGGAGCGGGAGTCCTCCGACGGTGAGCTCCGCGTGGGCTGCAGAGGTAGCGGCAGAAGTATCTTTAATGCTGGAGGCCTCTGTAGATTTAAAATTACAAAGAATCACAGAACAACTACAGGGAATAGACGATAAGTTGGGCGGAATTCAGACGGAGTTTGCCCAGTACAAACAGAGACTATCGGATGTGGAAGATTATGTGCAGAGACAGGAACAAGCAGATAAAACCCTGAAACAAAAAGTGGAACGCTTAGAGGCTAAATTAGAGGACCTTGAAAACAGGTCACGAAGAAGCAATATCAGAATGATAGGTTTGCCAGAAAATATCAAAGAAACAGACCTGAGATCTGTATTGGAATCCTGGCTTCCTGATGCACTTAAATTAACATTGGTAACAGGCCCGCTTCGCGTGGAACGCGCTCACAGACTGGGCCCTCTGAGAAAAGAAGATCAGAGACCCAGAGTGGTGATCTTTAAAGTGCTCAATTTTGCACATAAACAGGAAATATTTTGAGCACTTAGGAAAGTAGAGCAGCTGAAATATGAGAATTGTGTGGTGCGCTGTTTCCAGGATTATTCCATGGCGGTGTCTCAGCAGAGGAGGGCATATCGAGATGTGTGCCAACTTTTGTTCACGAAAAAGATCCAATTTGCTTTACTTTATCCTGCCCGGCTGAAGGTTTGGTACAGAGGGTCTCAACAGTTTTTTAACACGGTGGAGGAGGCGCTGAAATTTGCACAGCAAGCTGTGAGAGCGGAGGGACCGGCATGAATGATCCAGCCTGGTAAACCAGAACTTTCGGAACTCAATGGGAGTGCAAGATTTTGCTGCCTGACGACTATCTAAAGCTCGATATTCCTAAGAGAACATTTGAAGAGACCTATACCATATCATGTGATTTAATGCAATGTTATTTAGATTATCTCTTAGGGTCTTCAAGATAAGGATTAGATAAATGATTGTTTTGTTTTTATGAATACCCGAGCTGCACTTGATTGGGAAGATAGTAGGGACATGAAAAAGTGAGATTGCCAAGGGAACATATATAGGTGGGGGGAGGAGCTCGCGTGATTGGGCTTCTCATTAGAAGCCATGAAGGGTATGACAGGGGATAGACAAGGGGGGGGGAAGAGGGAGGGAGGGGTTGAAGAGATATCCGGGAAGAAGAAGGGGAAAAAGTATTTGGAATGGATGGTCGAGGGGAGGAGGCCTACGGGCTGGGAGGTCTCCTCTTTTGATATTTGGAAAAACTAACCTTGCAATTCAAATGTACGACTACTGGAATTATGAGTTCACTTAAAATAGTTTCGTGGAATGTGGGGGGGGTTTCCTCCCCTATTAAACGAACTAAAGTACTGCAGGAGTTACAGAGACAGAGGGCTGATGTGGCCTTGCTTCAGGAGACACATCTCTCCTCTGGAGAACATGCTAAATTTAAGAGGGGATGGGTGGGATCCTTGGTGGAGGCCCCGGCAGTGGGTCGGAGGGCGGGAGTGCTGATTCTCTTTCGAAAAGGCATTCCGCTCCGGATCGGCTCCGTCTGGGCTGACCCGGAGGGCAGGTGGGTGTTGACTAAAGTAGAAATTAACGGCTGCCCTTTGGTCTTTTGCAATGTCTATGCCCCCAATGTGTTTAATGAAAAATTTTTGCAGGATTTGATTAAGAGGCTGTCTCCGCATGCAGAAGGAGGACTAATTGTGGGGGGAGACTTCAATTTGGTATGTGACCCTCTCATGGATCGTTCCACCCTAGCTTGCCAGAGTCCGGGAGGGAGTCGTAAAGCGCTGTCCTCCTTATGTAAAGCCCTAGCATTAGTAGATGTCTGGAGGGTGTTGCATCCATCTGAGCGGGATTATACCCATCTCTCCAGGGCACATGGTTCTCAGTCCCGCCTAGACTATTTGTTTGTCTCACGTTCCTTGTTTTCTCAGGTGCAAAAGGCAGAGATTGGCCCCTATGCAGTCTCGGATCACGCTCTGATATGGTTAAAATTGACGAGTCACTTGAAGGGTCGAGGCAATTGGATGTGGAGATACCCCCTGGAGTTGGTGAGGGATTTGAGATTTCATAAGCACCTATCAAATAGATGGGAGGATTATATTTATCATAATGGAGCTCACACAGATCAGCCGGCTCTGTTTTGGGAAACAGCAAAGGTGGTGTTAAGGGGAGATATCATTTCCTATTCAACGCATAAAAAGAGAATGAGGGATAGAGAAATTGTTCGACTGGGAGGTTTGGTTCAAAGGTTGCGGAGAATATATGGACATTCCCCCACGGTCTCAAATAGAGGGGCTTTATTGGAGGCGCAGAAAGAACTCAATGAGTTCTTACATCAACGGGCGACCAAGACTCAGTTGTATTATAAATATCGCCTGTTCCAATACGGTAACAAGGCAGGCAGTATGTTGGCTAGAATGGTTCGTAGGAAGGAAGGGATCAACCGGGTTTCACAGTTGAAAACAGGAGATGGAAAGATGGTGAGAGAGGCTAGAGATATTGCAGACACTTTTGGTAAATTCTATGAGGCGTTATATGCATCGGATCGAGACGTAGTGTTAGATAGCACGCTGTATTTAGATAATTTGGATTTACCTGGCCTCTCTGATCGGCAGAAAGAAGGATTGAATGCACCAATTACAGAGGGAGAACTGATGTTGGCTTTACAACAGAGTGCCTCTCACAAGGCTCCTGGACCTGATGGTTATAGAGTGGAATTTTATAAACAGTTTTACGATCAGATTCAGGGGCCTTTATTGAATTTGTTTAACTCAATGGTGGCTAAGCAGACGCTCCCTGCTACATTTCAAGAAGCTCAAATTGTTGTGATACCTAAAGAGGGGAAAAATGTGATGGACCCGGGATCATATAGACCCATTTCTTTGATCAATGTAGACGCAAAACTATATGCTAAGATCTTAGCCAATCGATTAGCATTGGTTTTACCATCCCTGGTTGAGGAGTCCCAGGTGGGCTTTGTGCGGGGAAGGACGGCAGTGAAAAATGTTCGGTCTCTACTGACATCTTTAGAAGTTGTAACCAAAAGCCGCCTCACGTCGCTCTTAGTGAGTTTTGATGCGGAAAAGGCGTTTGACCGGGTCAGTTGGTCACATTTATTTGCGGTACTACGTGCTTATGGTTTTGAGGGCTTTTTCCTAGAAGCGGTCAAGGTCCTATATTCGATGCCGAGTGCTTATGTATGGGTAAATGAAGAGCGCTCGAGATCCTTCCGGATCTATAGAGGGACGAGACAGGGATGTCCCTTATCTCCTCTTTTGTTTGTTTTATCCTTGGATCCTCTTCTCCGAGAAATACTACAACACCCGGAGATTAAAGGTGTACAGATAGGGAATTCTGAGTTCTTACTTTCTGCCTTTGCAGATGATTTACTAGTACATCTCATAGAGCCACACTCTTCTTTACCGGCCCTCTTGGAATTATTTACAGAGTTTGGGGATTTTGCAGGGTTCCGTCTTAATTACAGTAAATCATTGGCACTACCCTCGGTGGAAGACCTAAAGAAAACGTGGGGAGAGAGATTTCCTCTTCGATGGGCACCGGGATCTTTTAAATATCTGGGTTTACATATCTCGATGAAAGTTTCAGAGCTATATAGTCTGAATGTCTCTAGACTGTTAGGGAACACGACGGAGAGATTACGTGCTTGGCGGTCGTTGCCTCTGTCTCTCAGTGGACGGGTTCAATTATTCAGAATGGTAGAGTTTCCTAGGTGGTTGTATTTATTGCATATGCTGCCCCTTTATTTGAAAACAAAAGATGTGAATACGTTGACCAAAATGATCAGATGCTTCTGCTGGGGAGGTAGAAAAGCAAAATTGCCACTACATATGCTGCAGGGGACTTGGAAGGAGGGAGGTCTAGGGCTACCGGATCTAAGGAGGTACAATTGGGCCTGCCTTCTACGTCATCTTGGAGATTGGTTTTTGGCGCGAGATGATTATACTTGGAGGAGATTGGAAAGCCAATATTATGCACCGTGTCACTTTCATTTTCTCTTGCAGGCTCCTAGCAAATCACTTCCTCCGGATCTACGTTCTAGTATACTTGTGGTCCCTTTACGGATGCTTTGGAGAGACATGATGCGGATGTATGGCCTGAATAGGTGTGTATCAGATTTGCTCCCTATTCAGGGTAACCTGCTGTTTCGGCCGGGTTTAGAGAACGCGGTTTTTCGGACCTGGTCGAGACATGGGATAAATCGGTTGGAGCATGTATTAAATAGACAAGGTCGTATGTTAAACCTAGGAGCCCTGGGGCTGGGATATGATATGGGTGGTGCTTTCGCCTATGCCCAGTTAAAACACTATGTGGACTCATTGGGGATGGAGGCTTTGGGCGCTGGACACTGTCGCCTATTGAGACAGTTTTTTCACTCGGTACAAAGTGAACGTTTATCTATTTCTGGGTTGCATAAGGTATTGGGGACACTTTTGGCGCCCAGGGATCGGGAGAACATTCGTCAGAGATGGGCAGGAGACTTGGAAAGACCACATCTTTCTTTAGATTTCAATGTTCTGACGGCCAGGATACGGAGCTTAACGGGGAATGCAGGGCTTAGAGAGTGCCAATATCGCATTCTTCATCGGGCCTATCTGACGAAGGCTCAGGTATTCAAGATGGGAGGAGTTTCTACACCCTTATGTGGGAAGTGTGGGAGGGCCCCGGGATCTTTCTTTCACTGTTTATGGAGCTGCTATAAAGTGAGACACTTTTGGGATACTATTGCCCAATATTTGGCGGATCTTTTGGACTTGAGAATCATGTGCTCTCCGATGGGAGTCTTGTTAGATAAATATGAAGCTTTTCTGTTGCAGAGGGGATCAGCCCGTCAAATGGTTCGGAAGGCCTTCTTGATTGGTAAAAGACTAATAATGAGTCAGTGGATGGCGGAGACCCCCCCGGACTTCTGGCACTGGCGCAACAAGTTACACGAATTTGTATTGTTTGAGAGGAGAGGGGTGGGAAGCTCCCCTGGGAGGTTGAAGCGATTTTTGGATGTTTGGGGGCCATATATTCATACTCTGTCTCCCAAAGGACGCAGTTTAATGGTGAACTCACTTTAGATGTATCTTGAAATTGGATCATCCTTTGTGGTAATACGTTAAAAGCTAGATATCTCTCAACAAGGGGTGGGAGGTAGAGGGAGGGGGGAGGAAGGGATTTTCTTAGTTGTTTCACTATGTCACAAACTTTTTGGTAATAGTATGCTCCTCATAAAGGTTTTAAAAGTGGTGGAGTTTGATGTGCGATGGGGGGAACATATGTGTTTTGAATATATTGTTTTGGAATGTGGATACGGGAGAAGGGAAGGCTGTGCTAACACACCATGAAAGTTGTTATTTGTGTATTGGACATGGTGGAAACCGTTGATAAAGCATGGCTAGGGGGGGAAGGGGGGGATAGAAATGTTGAAAAATATGATGACTGTAAGTAATGGGGTAGATCCCCTGTCCTGTTATGATTTTGAGTTTGTAATGTTATAACACCATTAAGATGCTGAGTTGGAGTTGTATTTCATCAAGTCATCAATAAAAACCGTTGAAACATAAAGTGGGAATTGAACTCAGTTTCTCAGTTCCCCAAAACCAAAAGCCAACACCCTAACCACTAGTCCACTTCTCCCCTAAAGGAGAAGTATTTTTGAAGAACTCATGATTTGAAACTTCATTTCAGTCTACAGAACAGCCAAGGAGTAGCTAAAAAAGGTTTGTATCCAACTTTGTTTTTTCCTATGAAACTGCCTGTCTAACAAACATTCAGTGCTCTGTAGATTTCAATGGAGCACCATAGGTGAGAGAAGCAGAAAAATGTTACAAGTTTGGAATACCTATAGTTTACCTCAGTAAAGAGCAGAATTCTCATTTTCAAGAACTGAACAAAATATACCTAAAGTTAAATTATAACAATTGGAAGCAAACCAGCATGAAAGTAGTGTTACTTTCCCAGAGTCAAAAAGAACTGCCTGTTTCTAAAGTGGGAATTGAACTCAGTTTCTCAGTTCCCCAAGACCAAAATCCAACACCCTAACCACTTCTCCCCTAGAGGAGAAGTATTTTTGAAGAACTCATGATTTGAAACTTCATTTCAGTCTACAGAACAGCCAAGGAGTAGCTAAAAAAGGTTTGTATCCTCCTTTGTTTCTTCCTATGAAACTGCCTCTCTAACAAACATTCAGAGCTCTGTAGATTTCAATGGAGCACCAATGGGAGAGAGGCAGAAAAATGTTACAAGTTTGAAATGCCTAGAATTAACCTCAGTAAAGAGCAGAATCCTCATTTGCAAGTACTGACGAAAATAGATCTAAAGTAGAATTATAACACTTGGAAGCAAACCAGCATGAAAGTAGTGTTACTTTCCCAGAGTCAAAAAGAACTGCCTGTTTCTAAAGTGGGAATTGAACTCAGTTTCTCAGTTCCCCAAGACCAAAATCCAACACCCTAACCACTAGTCCACTTCTCCACTAAAGCAAAGATCTTTTTGAAGAACTCATGATTTGAAACTTCATTTCAGTCTACAGAACAGCCAAGGAGTAGCTAAAAAAGGTTTGTATCCAACTTTGTTTTTTTCCTATGAAACTGCCTGTCTAACAAACATTCAGTGCTCTGTAGATTTCAATGGAGCACCATAGGTGAGAGAAGCAGAAAAATGTTACAAGTTTGGAATGCCTAGAATTAACCTCAGTAAAGAGCTGAATCCTCATTTTCAAGTACTGAACAAAATATACCTGTAGAATTATAACAACTGGAAGCAAACGAGCATGAAAGCAGATTTTGAAATTAAACAGTAGCTGTAACTAAGGGTAGGCAAAGTAACTGGCAGTTTCTGAAGTGGAGATCTTTACATCCACCTTTGTTTCTTCCTATGATACTGCCTGTCTAACAAACATTCAGTGCTCTGTAGATTTCAATGGAGCACCATAGGTGAGAGAATCAGAAAAATGTTACAAGTTTGGAATACCTATAGTTTACCTCAGTAAAGAGCAGAATTCTCATTTTCAAGAACTGAACAAAATATACCTAAAGTTATATTATAACAATTGGAAGCAAACCAGCATGAAAGTAGTGTTACTTTCCCAGAGTCAAAAAGAACTGCCTGTTTCTAAAGTGGGAATTGAACTCAGTTTCTCAAGACCAAAATCCAACACCCTCACCACTAGTCCACTTCTCCACTAAAGCAAAGATCTTTTTGAAGAACTCATGATTTGAAACTTCATTTCAGTGTACAGAACAGCCAAGGAGTAGGTAAAAAATGTTTGTATCCACCTTTGTTTCTTCCTATGAAACTGCCTGTCTAACAAACATTCAGTGCTCTGTAGGTTTCAATGGAGCACCAATGGGAGAGAGGCAGAAAATTGTTACACGGTTGGAATGCCTAGAATTAACCTCAGTAAAGAGCAGAATCCTCATTTGCAAGTACTGACGAAAATAGATCTAAAGTAGAATTATAACACTTGGAAGCAAACAAGCATGAAAGTAGATTTTGAAATTACAGCAGTAGCTGGAACTAAGGATAGGCAAAGTAACTGGCAATTTTTGAAGTGGAGATCTTTACATCCACCTTTATTTCTTCCTATGAAACTGCCTGTCTAACAAACATTCAGTGCTCTGTAGATTTCAATGGAGCACCATAGGTGAGAGAAGCAGAAAATTGTTACACGGTTGGAATGCCTAGAATTAACCTCAGTAAAGAGCAGAATCCTCATTTTGAAGAACTGAACAAAATATACCTAAAGTAGAATTATAACAATTGGAAGCAAACCAGCATGAAAGTAGTGTTACTTGCCCAGAGTCAAAAAGAACTGCCTGTGTCTAAAGTGGGAATTGAACTCAGTTTGTCACTTCCCCAAGAACAAAATCCAACACCCTAACCACTAGTCCACTTCTCCACTAAAGCAAAGATCTTTTTGAAGAACTCTTGATTTGAAACTTCATTTCAGTCTACAGAACCGCCAAGGAGTAGCTAAAAAAGGTTTGTATCCACCTTTGTTTCTTCCTATGAAACTGCCTCTCTAACAAACATTCAGAGCTCTGTACATACATAAGTACATAAGTAGTGCCATACTGGGAAAGACCAAAGGTCCATCTAGCCCAGCATCCTGTCACCGACAGTGGCCAATCCAGGTCAAGGGCACCTGGCACGCTCCCCAAACGTAAAAACATTCCAGACAAGTTATACCTAAAAATGCGGAATTTTTCCAAGTCCATTTAATAGCGGTCTATGGACTTGTCCTTTAGGAATCTATCTAACCCCTTTTTAAACTCCGTCAAGCTAACCGCCCGTACCACGTTCTCCGGCAATGAATTCCAGAGTCTAATTACACGTTGGGTGAAGAAAAATTTTCTCCGATTCGTTTTAAATTTACCACACTGTAGCTTCAACTCATGCCCTCTAGTCCTAGTATTTTTGGATAGCGTGAACAGTTGCTTCACATCCACCCGATCCATTCCACTCATTATTTTATACACTTCTATCATATCTCCCCTCAGCCGTCTCTTCTCCAAGCTGAAAAGCCCTAGCCTTCTCAGCCTCTCTTCATAGGAAAGTCGTCCCATCCCCACTATCATTTTCGTCGCCCTTCGCTGTACCTTTTCCAATTTTACTATATCTTTTTTGAGATACGGAGACCAGTACTGAACACAATACTCCAGGTGCGGTCGCACCATGGAGCGATACAACGGCATTATAACATCCGCACACCTGGACTCCATACCCTTCCTAATAACACCCAACATTCTATTCGCTTTCCTAGCCGCAGCAGCACACTGAGCAGAAGGTTTCAGCGTATCATCGACGACGACACCCAGATCCCTTTCTTGATCCGTAACTCCTAACGCGGAACCTTGCAAGACGTAGCTATAATTCGGGTTCCTCTTACCCACATGCATCACTTTGCACTTGTCAACATTGAACTTCATCTGCCACTTGCACGCCCATTCTCCCAGTCTCGCAAGGTCCTCCTGTAATCGTTCACATTCCTCCTGCGACTTGACGACCCTGAATAATTTTGTGTCATCGGCGAATTTAATTACCTCACTAGTTATTCCCATCTCTAGGTCATTTATAAATACATTAAAAAGCAACGGACCCAGCACAGACCCCCTGCAGGACCCCACTAACTACCCTCCTCCACTGAGAATACTGGCCACGCAATCCTACTCTCTGCTTCCTATCTTTCAACCAGTTCTTAATCCATAATAATACCCTACCTCCGATTCCATGACTCTGCAATTTCTTCAGGAGTCTTTCGTGCGGCACTTTGTCAAACGCCCTCTGAAAATCCAGATATACAATATCAACCGGCTCCCCATTGTCCACATGTTTGCTTACCCCCTCAAAAAAATGCATTAGATTGGTGAGGCAAGACTTCCCTTCACTAAATCCGTGCTGACTTTGTCTCATCAGTCCATGTTTTTGTATATGCTCTGCAATTTTATTCTTAATAATAGCCTCCACCATCTTGCCCGGCACCGACGTCAGACTCACCGGTCTATAATTTCCCGGATCTCCTCTGGAACCTTTCTTAAAAATCGGAATAACATTGGCTACCCTCCAGTCTTCCGGTATTACACTCGATTTTAGGGACAGATTGCATATTTCTAACAGTAGCTCCGCAAGTTCATTTTTTAGTTCTATTAATACTCTGGGATGAATACCATCAGGTCCCGGTGATTTACTACTCTTCAGCTTGCTGAACTGACCCATTACATCCTCCAAGGTTACAGAGAATTTGTTTAGTTTCTCCGACTCCCCCGCTTCAAATATTCTTTCCGGCACCGGTGTCCCCCCCAAATCCTCCTCGGTGAAGACCGAAGCAAAGAATTCATTTAATTTCTCCGCTACGGCTTTGTCCTCCTTGATTGCCCCTTTAACACCATTTTCGTCCAGCGGCCCAACCGACTCTTTGGCCGGTTTCCTGCTTTTAATGTATCTAAAAAAGTTTTTACTATGTATTTTTGCTTCCAACGCTAATTTCTTCTCAAAGTCCTTTTTTGCCCTCCTTATCTCTGCTTTGCATTTGGCTTGGCATTCCTTATGATCTATCCTGTTACTTTCAGTTGGTTCTCTTCTCCACTTTCTGAAGGATTGTTTTTTGGCTCTAATGATTTCCTTTATCTTACTGTTTAGCCACGCCGGCTGACGTTTAGTCTTTTTTCCCTTTTTTCTAATACGTGGAATATATTTGTCCTGAACCTCCAGGATGGTGTTTTTAAACAGCATCCACGCCTGATGCAAGTTTTTTACTCTGCGAGCTGCTCCTTTCAGTCTTTTTTTCACCATTTTTCTCATTTTGTCGTAATCACCTTTTCTATAGTTAAACGCTAGCGTACTTGATTTCCTAGTTTCACTTCCTTCAATGCCAATATCAAAACCGATCATATTATGATCACTGTTATCAAGCGGCCCTCGTATCGTTACCCCCTGCACTAGATCATGAGCACCACTAAGGACTAAGTCTAGTATTTTTCCTTCTCTTGTCGGCTCCTGAACTAGCTGTTCCATGAAGCTGTCCTTGATTTCATCAAGAAATCTTATGTCCCTTACGTGTACAGATGTTACATTAACCCAGTCTATATGCGGGTAATTGAAATCCCCCATTATTATTGTGTTGCCCAGTTTGTTTGCGTCCCTGATTTCCTTTAACATTTCCGCATCCGTCTGTTCGTCCTGGCCAGGCGGACGGTAGTACACTCCTATCACTATCCTTTTCCCCTTTGCACATGGAATTTCAATCCACAGTGATTCCAAGAAGTGTTTTGCTTCCTGCAGACTTTTCAATCTATTTGATTCAAGGCTCTCGTTAATATACAATGCTACCCCTCCACCAATCCGATTCACCCTATCACTACGATATACATCTACGATGTAGATTTCAATAGAGCACCAATGGGAGAGAGGCAGAAAATTGTTACACGGTTGGAATGCCTAGAATTAACCTCAGTAAAGAGCAGAATCCTCATTTGCAAGTACTGACGAAAATAGATCTAAAGTAGAATTATAACACTTGGAAGCAAACAAGCATGAAAGTAGATTTTGAAATTACAGCAGTAGCTGGAACTAAGGATAGGCAAAGTAACTGGCAGTTTTTTTTTTAATTTTATTATTTATTAGTTTTAATTATAATACAAACAAGTCAGGTTTGTAAGGCAATACAGAGAGTTATTGAAGAAAAAAAAATATGAATATATATATTCCATTTAAACATACATGTCAAACTTATTTATCTTATCTCTCTTCCTTAGACCACCATAAAGTGAAGGGGGAGAGTCCAAACAAAATTAAGGAGAATTATTACTCTAAAAGAGAAGGAAAAAAAAAACTTAGCACAAATTGGCATAGTCCTGATTTTACTTTCTCTTAATTCTTACTTGCTGATATCAATCATTCTTCCTGTTCAGCTAGATGGATTTTAGCGTCCAGAAATACCTTTAGTTGAGATGGCTCAAAAAAAAACGTATTTAATGCCAGACATACGAATTATGCATTTGCATGGATATGCCAAGGTAAATATTGCACCCAGCGCTTTCACTTCATCTCTCAATGCAAGAAATTGCTTTCGCCTCTGCTGCGTTATATGGTAACGTCAGGGTATACCCATATTTTCTGCCCACAAAACAGGGCTGACGAGTGTTTAAAATACATTTTCATAATCATATTCAAGTCCTGTTCAAAAACCATAGATATTATAAGGGTCCCTCGTGAAGTTATTTCTATCATTGAGTCTTCCAATAATGCTGTTAAATTCTGAAAATCTATTGCTGGAGGTTGAGGTTCTTCTCCTTGCTTTTGCACTTTAGGTAAATAATAAACCTTATTACAAGGTGGAATATCCGCTGGGGAAAACTTCAAAATCTCCTGCAAATATTTTTTAAAAAAGTCTCGGGGAGTCAAAGCTGGTGAAATAGGAAAATTCAACATTCTAAGCGTAAGGCGTCGGTTGTAATTTTCTATCTGCTCTAATTTACGAGCAGTGAAAACTTTATCCTTCACAAGAGAATCAACAGTTAACTTAACCATTTTTATTTCTTCTTTTACTGTGGCAAATTGAATAGCAGATTCTCTTTTAATTTCCTCATGGGATTCTGACATTAAAGTCAACTTACTTGCAACCGTAGAAACTTCTCTTGTAGATTTTGCCACCTCAATAGTCAGTCTCTGGAGCGCCATCCAAATAGCTTCCATTGTCACCTCCTGGGGCATTTCCAGCTCCAGTGTATTCTCAACCGCTGTTCCAGGGGAGAAACCGCCAGATAGGGATAAGTCGTCGACCACATCGGTTCCCGCTTGATCCCCAAACTCCACTCTGGCTCCTGCGGGACAAGGAGGCGGATTCAGCGTCGGCGGCGATAAGGTGATATCTAGGCCCCTGGCCAACGTCGCTCCTTCGTTGTCGGCCAACGCGGGGCTCGCTAAACCGGTATCGAGCGGTAAGCTTCTCACGAAGCGGTCTAACGTCTGCTGGTTAGGGGACGACGTTAGTGCAGTTGGCGGTTGCACTTTAGTCGTCCCCTTTCTTTTAGTGTGGGGCATAGTAGAAATCGAGGAAAAAAAATTCTTAAGAATTGCCAACAAACAATTCGAGAGCTTCCGTGAGCACAGCTAGGACGCCATCTTGCTCCTCCCCCGACGCCCCCTAACTGGCAGTTTTTAAGTGGAGATCTTTACATCCACCTTTGTTTCTTCCTATGAAACTGCCTGTCTAACAAACATTCAGTGCTCTGAAGATTTAAATGGAGCACCAGTGGTGAGAGAAGCAGAAAAATGTTACAAGTTTGGAATGCCTAGAATTAACCTCAGTAAAGAGCAGAATCCTCATTTTCAAGAACTGAACAAAATATACCTAAAGTAGAATTATAACAATTGGATGCAAACCAGCATGAAAGTAGTGTTACTTGCCCAGAGTCAAAAAGAACTGCCTGTGTCTAAAGTGGGAATTGAATTCAGTTTCTCACTTCCCCAAGACCAAAATCCAACACCCTAACCACTAGTCCACTTCTCCACTAAAGCAGAGATCTTTTTGAAGAACTCATGATTTGAAACTTCATTTCAGTTTACAGAACAGCCAAGGAGTAGCTAAAAAAGGTTTATATCCACCTTTGTTTCTTCCTATGAAACTGCCTGTCTAACAAACATTCAGTGCTCTGTAGATTTAAATGGAGCACCAGTGGTGAGAGAAGCAGAAAATTGTTACACGGTTGGAATGCCTAGAATTAACCTCAGTAAAGAGCAGAATCCTCATTTGCAAGTCCTGACGAAAATATACCTAAAGTAGAATTATAACAATTGGAAGCAAACCAGCATGAAAGCAGATTTTGAAATTAAACAGTAGCTGTAACAAAGGGTAGGCAAAGTAACTGGCAGTTTCTGAAGTGAAGATCTTTACATCCACCTTTGTTTCTTCCTATGAAACTGACTGTCTAACAAACATTCAGTGCTCTCTAGATTTCAATGGTGCACCAATGGGAGAGAGGCAGAAAATTGTTACACGGTTGGAATGCCTATAATTTACCTCAGCAAAGATCAGAATCCTCATTTGCAAGTACTGAACAAAACACATCTAAAGTAGAATTATAACAACTTGAAGCAAAACAGCATGAAAGTAGTGTTACTTGCCCATAGTGAAAAAGAGCTGCCTGTGTCTAAAGAGGGAATTGAACTCAGTTTCTCAGTTCCCCAATACCAAAATCCAACACCCAAACCACTAGTCCACTTCTCCACTAAACCAAAGATCTTTTTGAAGAACTCATGATTTGAAACTTCATTTCAGTGTACAGAACAGCCAAGGAGTAGGTAAAAAAGGTTTGTATCCATCTTTGTTTCTTCCTATGAAACTGCCTGTCTAACAAACATTCAGTGCTCTGTAGGTTTCAATGGAGCACCAATGGGAGAGAGGCAGAAAATTGTTACATGGTTGGAATGCCTAGAATTAACCTCAGTAAAGAGCAGAATCCTCATTTGCAAGTACTGACGAAAATAGATCTAAGGTAGAATTATAACACTTGGAAGCAAACAAGCATGAAAGTAGATTTTGAAATTACAGCAGTAGCTGGAAATAAGGATAGGCAAAGTAACTGGCAGTTTTTAAGTGGAGATCTTTACATCCACCTTTATTTCTTCCTATGAAACTGCCTGTCTAACAAACATTCAGTACTCTGAAGATTTAAATGGAGCACCAGTGGTGAGAGAAGCAGAAAAATGTTACAAGTTTGGAATGCCTAGGATTAACCTCAGTAAAGAGCAGAATCCTCATTTGCAAGTACTGACGAAAATAGATCTAAAGTAGAATTATAAGACTTGGAAGCAAACAAGCATGAAAGTAGATAAGGAAACCCTCACTGTTAAATAGTGAGGGTGATAACATTGGCTGAGAGAGAAGCAGCCAAGTTAGAGTGATGAGAGGAGGGGGGAGGGGAAGAGAGGGTAAGGGGTGAATTAATTGGAGGCTGGTAGGGCAGCAGCAAAGGGAAGGAAAAGGGGATTGGATGGAAGAAAAGGAATAGGATTGGTTAGTAAAGAAAGGGCAGGATAGGAGGAAATTGGCGCTGAAAAGGATAGTTAGTTAGGTAGGAGAGGGGTGAGGGTGGTTGGAAGGTAGTTGAAGGAATTTTGAAGGAATTTTGAGGGTTTTTAAAGAAAAATCGGAAGAAATTGGTTCTTACCTGAGGTGGGAAAGTAAGAGGCTTGGTGTTGCAATAGAGGAGTGATTCGCGATGTCACTTCCGGTTTTCGCTGAGGTGAAGTAAACGGAGGAATAGGGGAGGAGGTGTGTTGAAAAGATTGGGTTGGTGGTGTTTTTGTGTGTGGGGGCGGTGAAACGAGGGGCGGAAGTGTGTTTTAAAAGTGGGGGGGAACGGCTGCGTGAGCGTGTAGTGGCGACTATCGCGTCACTTCCGGTTTCGCGGAGGTGAGGGGGGAAGGAAAACGGAAAATAGTGGGGGGGGGGGGGGGGTAATTGAAATTTGGCGGTGATTTTGTGTGGGGGAAAGCGGGTTGGAAGTGTGTTACGGTTAGGGGGGGAGGCGGAGGAGCGCTGCGGGTTGGTGAGAGGCACTTCCGGTTTCGGAGAGGTGCTGGGGATATCGGAAGAATTGGTAGGAGGAGTTTTTTAGGTTGGCGGTTTGTTTAAGTGGTGGGAAATTGGGGATTTGATATCGGAGGGGTGGGGTTTTTTATAGAGAGGATGGGTGAGGACACGTGTGGGAGTGATTGGGTCTGTGGGGACTGTGATATCGGAGGGGCTGGAGGGTTTTGATCTGTCACTGAGGTGTTTTACAGTGTGTGATAACAGTGTGAAACTTGGAGTGATTTGGGAGAAGGTTTGGGAGAAGGTTTATTGGATGGCTGAAGGGGTTAGAAAGAATTAAATTGGGTAAAGATTTTGGAATTGGTGAGGTGTTAAGGGTGGGTTTATCAGAGGAATGGTTGAAGTGGTGGGTTGTGTTGTTGTGTGAAGGAAGTAGGGGATATATTAGGTTAATTATAGAGGGTGTTTGGTTGGGAATTTTGACTGGGGTGTTTGGGGAGTGAGTGGCGTGGGAAATTATATTTATTAAAAAAACAAACAAAAAAAAAAAACAGTGTAGATGGGGCCAAAGAAGAGTGGGAAAGGTGGGGGAAAAGTGAGTGCCAAGAAAAAACATGGGATGAGTATGTCTGAAGGGGGGACAGCAGGGAGGGGGGTGGTAGATATGGAGGGCGCCTTGTATGGGGCAGAGGGGATGAGCAGTAGACATGGTGTTGAAATGGGGTGTCAGGTGGGATTGCACATTGAGCAGGAGATGGGTCAAAGGTTAGATGTTGGTGCTACAACTGGTGACATGGCACGAGGCATGCAGAGGCGAGTTGATGTTCCGGTGCAGAATGCTGCTGTTGAAGATCCATTGGAGAGGCCTTCTTTTGGGAGAGCAACGGGTGAGTTGGGGGCAATGGGTGTAATGGCATGTAACAGGGTGTGGGAGGGGAGAGAAGTGCGGGAGGGTGCGAGAGAGCGGAGTAGTCGGGGAAAAGAGATGACAGGAAAAGGCTTGAGGAAGAGGTTGCGGAATAAAAAATTTTTGCGTAATTTGTGTCATGTTGTAAGGAGGTTGGATAGTGAAAAAAGGCGGAAGAGGAGTGGGAAAGGAGATGCAGGTTTGGGAGTCTTCAGATTCTTGGGATTCATCAGGGTCTTCGTCATCCTCTTCGGATGAAGTGGAAGTGGTTGGGGGGAATGTGGTTATGGGAATGGGGGATAATCCTATGGCAGGTACAGTTTTGGGTTCCCGGCTGGGGCATACAGTATGTAATATTGCACCTTTAGACTGTTATATAACGTTAAAGTGGAAGCAGAGAATTTAAAAAGGGAAATATATAGATTTATTTGCTCTGTTAGCACGAGATAGGGAGGGTAGTGCGGGGAAGGATGGGGGTAAAGAGGATGGAAAGAAGAAAAGAGGGAGAGTACCAAAGACAATTATGAATTGGATGTTAAGCTTTCATGTATTTGCCAGTGTTTTGGGAGCTCAAAAACCTGCTCTTTACCCGGGATTATGGAGTTATTGTGATTTAATTTTGAGAGCTTATAAAATGTATGGCGGTTGGGCCTGGGTGAATTATGATGAGCAGTTTAGGCGGAGTTTGGCAAAGGATAAATCTGAGAATTGGGGTGTCCGAGATGTCGATTTGTGGATTGCTAATTTTACACCTGCTGTTAACCCCCCCTTTCGTGTGGGAGCCTCTGCCGGATTGCCCGGGTATGGTAGTGGCTCAATCGGAAATACCGGGGGAGTTGGCATGGGGCGAACAGGAGGTGTCTGGATGGGAGGAGGAGGAACTTTGGGGACAAGCGGATTGGTGGGAAAAGGAAGTTCCCCCGGGAATGCGTGTTTCCAATTTAATGCAGGTCGATGTAATAGGCCGGCTTGCAGATTCAGGCATTGTTGCAGTGTCTGTCAAGGATTCCATCCGGTATTTAAATGCCCAAGAGGAGGGTTGGGGGGTAGGGGAAGGTCGGGGCGTGGAGGAACTTCAAGTGGCCCCGGTTTGGGCTGGCAAGGCCCCTTCTCCTATTAACATCTCTGCATTACAAAATTGGTTGGGTCGGTATCCGAGTGGTGGGGATGCGTATTTGTTGTGGATCGGTTTTGCTGAGGGTTTTCCGATCCCGTTTGAAGGTCCGGTGTTGGATCATAAGTGTAAGAATGCTGTATCTGTGATTCAACATGCGGAGGTGATGAGGAAGAAGTTGAGGAAGGAATTGAGGCTTGGGCGGATAGCTGGTCCGTTTGTTGACCCACCAATTGAAAACTTAGTTATATCTCCATTGGGTGTGATACCGAAAAAAGAACCGGGTACATATCATGTAAAGAGGAAGAGGCTGTTCTACCCTGGTTAGGCCCCTAGAGGGCGCTGTCCCCCCTAAAATGTCCAGGGAAAAGGGCTAGGTGAGTCACAAAAGGGAGCCAGAAAGGGGAGGTATAGCTGGAGGTCGCTAGGACCGGGGAGAGCCCTGGGGATAGAAACAGGTGCAGCCGGTTAGGGGCTGGGTCCTGTTTGGCCATTAACTACTTAATGCCCCACCTGAGGGGTGGGGAGGAAAGGAGAGCTTGCAGCTGAAGAATAGAGCTGGTAACTGAATCAGAGGGATCCCCAGGAAAAGTACAGGCTGTCCCCTTTGGACTGGTGGGTAGAACTGTGTGTGCCCAAGAAGGAAGCTGGCTGGGGGTAAGAAGGCCCTGGAGTATCAAGAATAAGAACTATGTGTTCAAGGAGGGACTGTGTGGCCAGGGACTGAGTAAAAGACTGTGTGTCTGGAACAATGAAGAGGTACTGTGTGTTCCAGCTGAAGAGATTGTGAGTCCGGGGACTAGGTTAGTACTGAGCCCAAATACCTGTGTGAGAGGGCCCAGGGGGAAGAGTCCGGGGACCAGAGTCCGGGGACCGAGGGGTCCGGGGACCAAAGAGTCCGGGGACTGAGTAAATACTGAGCCCAAATGCCTGTGAGGGAGGGCTCAGGGGATTGAACTGTGCAAGAAGAAATGTTTAAAATGGAAGATTGCACTGAGTAGGAAGAACTGAAATGGTTAAGCTGGAAGAACTGTTTAAGCTTGTGAAAGTGTTTGAAGCTAAAAGAAGTGTGCCCCAGAGGCTGGAATAAAGATTTGTATGAAAGAAATCCTGTTGCTAAGACCTGACTCTGTTTGCCTTTTTGAGAACCAGGTCACCCCGAGTAGAAAGGGGTAGGATATTAATTTGCATAAAATCTGCATACTGAGAACCAGCTCACCCTGAGTGAAAGAGGGATCTGGGAACCTGAGGTGGGAGCCTCATCAGCACAATAGCCTCATCATCTTTACAATCGGTTGATTCATAATTTGTCGTACCCAGCAGGTGGTGGTGTGAATAGTTTTATTGATCCAGAGTTGTGTTCTGTGGGATATGCAAGTTTTGAGCAGGCTGTGAATCTGTTGAGGAAATTGGGAAAAGGTGCATTAATGGGAAAAGCTGATGTTGAGGCAGCATTCCGTTTATTACCTGTGCACCCTTCAGCATTTAGGTTGTTAGGATTCCAATTTGAAGGAAAATTTTATTTTGATAAATGTATGCCGATGGGGTGTTCAATTTCTTGTACTTATTTTGAAGCATTTGCGACATTTTTACATTGGGTAGTAGAACAAGTTAGTGGTTGGGATTCTATAGTGCATTATTTGGACGATTTTCTGTTTGGAGGTCCAGAGAATTCGTTACAGTGTGCTGCCTTGATGTCGGCGTTTCGAACTGTGGCGATGGAGTTAGGTGTTCCTTTGGCTTTGGAAAAAAGTGAGGGCCCTGTTACTGCATTGGTGTTTTTGGGGATAGAGTTAGATTCTGTGAAGATGGAGTCTAGATTGCCTAGAGTGAAGATTGAGGCTTTGCGTCAGGAGATTGATAGAGTGTGCTCCAAGAAAAAGGTGACGTTGAAGGAAATTCAGTCGTTGCTGGGTCATTTTAATTTTGCAATGCGGGTGATCCCTATGGGACGAGTCTTTTCGAGACGGTTAGCATTGTTAACGGTAGGTTTGCGGAGGAGGCACTTTCGAGTGCGTTTAACAGAGGCAGTACGAGCAGATTTGCAGATCTGGAGGACATTTTTGTCAGTGTTTAATGGCATTTGTGTGTGGCAAGAGGTATTGGTGTCCAATGTGGATTTGCAATTATTCACCGATGCGTCAGGAGAGATTGGTTTTGGTATTTATTTTGGAGGTGCATGGTGTGCAGAAGAGTGGCCTCAATGGTGGAAAGAGATGGGTTTATGTAGGAACATAGCTTTGTTGGAATTATTTCCAATTTGGGTGGCTTTGTTCTTATGGGAAAGGAGGTTGTGTAATAGGAGGATTGCATTTTATTCTGATAATATGTCAGTTGTATGGGCAATCAATAAGCAGTATTCGCGTTGTCCAATGTTAGTAGAGCTGTTGCGATTAATTGTGCTGAAATGTTTGCAGTTAAATTTATGGCTAACAGCTAAACATGTGCCTGGAGTTTGTAATGAGATTGCTGATGCCTTGTCTCGTTTGCAGTTACATCGCTTCAGAGCGTTGGCCCCATCAGCAGATTGGGAGCCTACAAGGATCTCCGAAGATTTGTGGGTCAATTTTCTGGAGATTGTGAAGCGCTGTTGATGAGAGCATTAGCTCAGAATACTTGGAAGGCTTATGGAGTTGGATGGCAGCGATTCTTAACTTTCCTAGAAGATAACGATTGGGACTTGGTTTTTCCGATTGGTGAGGAGAGAGTGGTCCGACTTCTTGCTTTTGCAGTGGAGAAAAAATGGTCGTTTGGGATGGTGTCCCAGATGATGGCTGCAATAGCATTTGTGTCAAAATTGCTGGGTTGGGCATACCCAGCTGGGACATATTTGATTCGTAAGTTATTGTGTGGTTTTTCTAGAGATCAAAGAAAATCTCGGATAGAGAAGGTGAGACGGCCTCTTTTTTATGCACAAGTAGTGCAGTTGTGTCAGGTGTTACCAAAGATTTGTTTTACGGCCTATGAGACACTGCTATTTCAGGTGGCTTTTGTGGTGGCATTCTTTGCTGCTTGCAGGATTGGGGAATTGGTAGTTTCCTCGAAGCGAGCGCTGGAGGATGAGGGTTTGAAGAGAGGGGAGGTGATAGTTGAAAAAGGGGTTTTACGTTTATATTTGCGCAAATCAAAAACTGATCAGGAGGGAAAAGGCACGTGGATTACTCTGCGTGCGGTTAAGAGTTTGGAATTTTGTCCAGTTCAATGTGCGGTGGTTTATAATGGGGTAAGGCCGGCTGGTGGGGAAGTGTGGTTGGTGCATAAGAATGGAATGCCTTTGACTAGGTATCAATTTGCAGCTGTGCTGAAAAGAGGTTTAAGGTATATGGGTTTGGAGCCCAAGGATTATGGCACACATTCTTTTCGAATTGGTGCGGCTTCAAATGCAGCCCAGGAAGGGGGTTCGGTAGAGTTAATTCAGCGTTTGGGGAGATGGCGTTCGAACAGATATAAAGGATATATTCGGGAAAGGAAATTGAATATGTCACATTAAATTGTCCCAGTTTCTTTTGCAGATTTATTGCCTCCGGACATATGTGTGTGGATTTGTGGCCATTCATTTGTCTTTTGGGCACACAAGCATGCTCGAGAATCAAAGTGGGGAGCCAACCTAGGACTGGTGGAATACGGTATTCGAATCCGATGGTTGGCCATTCGAGGAATGACATGGAAGCAACTTCTACCGGCCTTACTGCAAGCTCGGAGATTTTCGTCACCAGTTTTGATATGTATTCATTTGGGGGGAAATGATTTATGTCATGTTAAAGGAGTTGATTTAATTCGTTTAATGAAAACAGAATTATTGGAGGGTGATGGGTTATTTTCCAGAGGCTATAATTGTATGGTCACACATTATTCCAAGAAGAGTGTGGAAAGGGGCAATTAATCCAAAGGGTATTGAGCGCTTGAGGCGTAGGGTGAATGCGGAAGTGTCTAAATTTATGGGGAGAATAGGGGGTTTGGTCCTAGGGCATGAGTTGATTTCTTCGGATTGTGCGGGTCTTTATAGGTCAGATGGAGTTCATCTGTCCGAAATTGGGATTGATATCTTTTTAAGTACACTCCAAGATTTGTTGGAGGATTGTTTAGCGAAGAATTTGGCTGCAGCTTGTTTTGTGGGGAGCGGTGACAAGATATAGTCTGTCACCGCTTGTGGCCTGGATGAAGGGTGCTACAGGCACCAGAAGCGGTTAAAATGAATATTGTGAAAGTTATGAAATGGAAAAGAACTCATGGGCGGAACCGCCATGAGTAAGATGTGGCTTGACGGCACCGTAAATCACATGGGGGGATGGGGGGTAAGGTAAGCCAGTTTCGTGACCAAATGGCTTAACAGTATTAAACCGCTATATGAATTTAACCAAGATATTGATTGATATGTTACTAAGTGGTTGTTAAGTGAATTGAATTATTTATGATTATTTGGAAATAAAGCTGCAGCCAAATTTTATTCCAAAGAAAATGTTGTTTGGTATTATTTATATAAGTAAGAATTTATTAAGGCTGGCTGAGGTGCGAATGTCAATGTTATGAAATTACAGCAGTAGCTGGAACTAAGGATAGGCAAAGTAACTGGCAGTTTTTAAGTGGAGATCTTTACATCCACCTTTATTTCTTCCTATGAAACTGCCTGTCTAACAAACATTCAGTGCTCTGAAAATTTAAATGGAGCACCAGTGGTGAGAAAACCAGAAAAATGTTACAAGTTTGGAATGCCTAGAATTAACCTCAGTAAAGAGCTGAATCCTCATTTTCAAGTACTGAACAAAATATACCTGTAGAATTATAACAACTGGAAGCAAACGAGCATGAAAGCAGATTTTGAAATTAAACAGTAGCTGTAACTAAGGGTAGGCAAAGTAACTGGCAGTTTCTGAAGTGGAGATCTTTACATCCACCTTTGTTTCTTACTATGAAACTGCCTGTCTAACAAACATTCAGTGCTCTGTAGATTTCAATGGAGCACCATAGGTGAGAGAAGCAGAAAAACGTTACAAGTTTGGAATACCTATAGTTTACCTCAGTAAAGAGCAGAATTCTCATTTTCAAGAACTGAACAAAATATACCTAAAGTAGAATTATAACAATTGGAAGCAAACCAGCATGAAAGCAGTGTTACTTGCCCAGAGTCAAAAAGAACTGCCTGTGTCTAAAGTGGGAATTGAACTCAGTTTCTCACTTCCCCAAGACCAAAATCCAACACCCTAACCACTAGTCCACTTTTCCCCTAGAGGAGAAGTATTTTTGAAGAACTCATGATTTGAAACTTCATTTCAGTCTACAGAACAGCCAAGGAGTAGCTAAAAAAGGTTTGTATCCACCTTTGTTTCTTCCTATGAAACTGCCTCTCTAACAAACATTCAGAGCTCTGTAGATTTCAATGGAGCACCAATGGGAGAGAGGCAGAAAATTGTTACAAGTTTGGAATGCCTAGAATTAACCCCAGTAAAGAGCAGAATCCTCATTTTCAAGAACTGAACAAAATATACCTAAAGTAGAATTATAACAATTGGAAGCAAACCAGCATGAAAGCAGTGTTACTTGCCCAGAGTCAAAAAGAACTGCCTGTGTCTAAAGTGGGAACTGAACTCAGTTTCTCACTTCCCCAAGACCAAAATCCAACACCCTAACCACTAGTCCACTTCTCCCCTAGAGGAGAAGTATTTTTGAAGAACTCATGATTTGAAACTTCATTTCAGTCTACAGAACAGCCAAGGAGTAGCTAAAAAAGGTTTGTATCCACCTTTGTTTCTTCCTATGAAACTGCCTCTCTAACAAACATTCAGAGCTCTGTAGATTTCAATAGAGCACCAATGGGAGAGAGGCAGAAAATTGTTACACGGTTGGAATGCCTAAAATTAACCTCAGTAAAGAGCAGAATCCTCATTTGCAAGTCCTGACGAAAATATACCTAAAGTAGAATTATAACAATTGGAAACAAACCAGCATGAAAGCAGATTTTGAAATTAAACAGTAGCTGTAACAAAGGGTAGGCAAAGTAACTGGCATTATCTGAAGTGGAGATCTTTTTCAAGAACTCATGATTTGAAACTTCATTTCAGTCTACTGAACAGCCATGGAGAAGCTAAAAAAGGATTGATATCCACCTTTGTTTTTGACATCCACCTTTGTTTCTTCCTATGAAACTGCCTGTCTAACAAACATTCAGTGCTCTGTAGATTTCAATGGAGCACCATAGGTGAGAGAAGCAGAGAAATGTTACAAGGTTGGAATGCCTAGAATTTACCTCAGCAAAGAGCAAAATCCTCATTTTCAAGTACTGAACAAATATACCTAAAGTAGAATTATAACATTTGGAAGCAAACGAGCATAAAGCAGATTTTGAAATTACAACAGGAGCTGTAAGTAAGGGTAGGCAAAGTAACTTGCAGTTTTTGAAGTGTAGATCTTTATATCCACCTTTCTTTCTTCCTATGAAACTGCCTGTCTAACAAACATTCAGTGGTCTGAAGATTTCAATGGAGCACCATTGGTGAGAGAAGCTGAAAAATGTTACAAGGTTGGAATACCTATAATTTACCTCAGTAAGAGCAGAATTTTCATTTTCAAGAACTGAACAAAATATACCTAAAGTAGAATTATAAGAATTGGAAGCAAACCAGCATAAAGGAGTGTTACTTGCTCAGAGTCAAAAAGAACTGTCTGTGTCTAAAGTGGGAATTAAACTCAGTTTCTCAGTTCCCCAGGACCAAAATCCAACACCCTAACCACTAGTCCACTTCTCCATTAAAGCATAAGTCTTTTTGAAGAACTCATGATTTGAAACTTCATTTCAGTCTACAGAACAGCCAACGAGTAGCTAAAAAAAGGTTTGTATCCACCTTTGTTTCTTCCTATGAAACTGCCTGTCTAACAAACATTCAGTGCTCTGTAGATTTCAATGGAGCACCATAGTTGAGAGAAGTAGAAAAATGTTACAAGTTTGAATGCCTAGAACTAACCTCAGTAAAGAGCAGAATCCTCATTTCAAGTACTGAACAAAATATACCTACAGTAGAATTATAACAACTTGAAGCAAACGAGCATGAAAGTAGATTTTGAAATTAAAGCAGTAGCTGTAACTAAGGGAAGGAAAAGTAACTAACATTCTCTGGAGATCTTTACATCCACCTTTGTTTCTTCCTATGAAACTGCCTATCTATCAAACATTCAGTGCTCTGTAGATTTCAATGGAGCACCATAGGTGAGAGAATCAGAGAAATGTTACAGGGTTGGAATGCCTAGAATTTACCTCAGCAAAGAGCAGAATCCTCATTTTGATGTACTGAAGATAATATACCTAAAGTCGAATTATAACAATTGGAAGCAAACGAGCATGAACGTAGTGTTTCTTGCCCAGAGTCAAAAGGAGATGCTTTTATCTGAAGTGGGAATTGAACTTAGCTCCTTAATTCCCAAGGGCCAAAGTCCACCACCCTAACCACTAGCCCACTCCTCCACTGAAGTAGAACCCTTTTTGAAGTACTCATGATTTGAAACTTCATTTCAGTCTGCAGAAAAGCAGAGGAGTAACTAAACAAGGTTTGACATCCACTGTTGTTTCTTCCTATGAAACTGCCTGTCTAACAAACATTCAGTGCTCTGTAGATTTCAATGGAGCACCATAGTTGAGAGAAACAGAGAAATGTTACAAGTTGGACTGCCTAGAATTTATCTTAGCAAAGAGCAGAATCCTCATTTTGAAGTACTAAACAAAATATACCTAAAGTAGAATTATAACAATTGGAAGCACACAAGCATGAAAGTAGATTTTGAAATTACAACAGGAGCTATAACTAAGGGTAGGGAAAGTAACTGGCATTTTCTGAAGTGGAGATATTTTTGAAGAACTTATGATTTGAAACTTCACTTCAGTCTACAGAAGAGCCAAGGAGTAGCTAAACAAGGTTTGACATCCACCTTTGTTTTTCCTATGAAACTGCCTGTCTAACAAACATTCAAGCTCTCTGTACATTCCAAAGGAGCACCATAGTTGAGAGAAACAGAGAAATGTTAGAAGGTTGGAATGCCTTGTATTTACCTCAGTAAAGAGCAGAATCCTCATTTTCAACTACTGAACAAAATATACCTAAGGTAGAATTATAGCAATTGGAAGAAAACCAGCATGAAAGCAGATTTTGAAATTACAACAGGAGCTGTAACTAAGGGTAGGCAACGTAACTGGCATTTTCTGGAGATCTTTACATCCACCTTTGTTTGTTCCTATGAAACTGCGTGTGTAACAAACATTCAGTGCCCTGTAGATTTCAATGGAGCACCATAGGTTAGAGAAGTAGAGAAATCTTACAAGTTTGGAATGCCTAGAATGTACCTCAGTAAAGAGCAGAATCCTCATTTTCAAGTACTGAGCAAAAAACACCTAAGGTAGAATTATAACAAATTGAAGCAAATGAGCATGAAAGCAGATTTTGAAATTACAACAGGAGCTGTAACTAAGGGTAGGCAAAGTAACTGTCATTTTCTGAAGTTGAGATCTTTTTGATGAACTCATGATTTGAAACTTCATTTCAGTCTACAGAAGAGCCAAGGAGTAACTAAACAAGGTTTGACATCCACCTTTGTTTTTCCTATGAAACTGCCTGTCTAACAAACATTCAGTGTTCTGTAGATTTCAATGGAGCATCATAGGTGAGAGAAACAGAGAAATGTTACAAGGTTGGAGTGCCTAGAATTTACTACTACTACTACTACTACTATTTAGCATTTCTATAGCGCTACAAAGCATACGCAGCGCTGCACAAACATAGAAGAAAGACAGTCTCTGCTCAAAGAGCTTACAATCTAATAGACAAAAAATAAATAAAGTAAGCAAATCAAATCAATTAACGTGAACGGGAAGAGAGGAGGGTAGGTGGAGGCGAGTGGTTACAAGTGGTTACGAGTCAAAAGCAATGTTAAAGAGGTGGGCTTTCAGTCTAGATTTAAAGGTGGCCATGGATGGGGCAAGATGTCGGGGCTCAGGAAGTTTATTCCAGGAATAGGGTGCAGCGAGACAAAAGGCGCGAAGTCTGGTATTGGCAGTAGTGGAGAAGGGAACAGATAAGAAGGATTTATCCATGGAGCGGAGTGCACGGGAAGGGGTGTAGGGATGAACGAGTGTGGAGAGATACTGGGGAGCAGCAGAGTGAGTACATTTATAGGTTAGTAGAAGAAGTTTGAATAGAATGCGAAAACGGATAGGGAGCAAGTGAAGGGGTAGTGTGAGTAAAGCGACCCTGGCGGAAGATGAGACGGGCAGCAGAGTTTTGAACCGACTGGAGAGGGGAGAGGTGACTAAGTGGGAGGCCAGCAAGAAGCAGATTGCAGTAGTCTAAACTTCCATATACCTCAGTAAAGAGCAAAATCCTCATTTTCAAGTACTGAACAAAAAACACCTAAGGTAGAATTATAACAATTGGAAGCAAACGAGCATGAAAGCAGATTTAGAAATTACAACAGGAGCTGTAACTAAGGGAAGGCAAAGTAACTGACATTTTCTGAAGTGGAGATCTTTACATCTACCTTTGTTTCTTCCTATGAAACTGCCTGTCTAACAAACATTCAGTGCTCTGTAGATTTCAATAGAGCACCATAGGTGAGAGAAGCAGAGAAATGTTACAAGGTTGGAGTGCATAGAATTTATCTTAGCAAAGAGCAGAATCCTCATTTTGAAGTACTAAACAAAATATACCTAAAGTAGAATTATAAGAATTGGAAGCACACGAGCATGAAAGTAGATTTTGAAATTACAACAGGAGCTGTAACTAAGGGTAGGGAAAGTAACTGGCATTTTCTGAAGTGGAGATATTTTTGAAGAACTTATGATTTGAAACTTCATTTCAGTCTACAGAAGAGCCAAGGAGTAGCTAAACAAGGTTTGACATCAACCGTTGTTTGTTCCTATGAAACTGCCTGTCTAACAAACATTCCGCTCTCTGTACATTCCAATGGTGCACCATAGTTGAGAGAAACAGAGAAATGTTAGAAGGTTGGAATGCCTAGAATTTACCTCAGTAAAGAGCAGAATCCTCATTTTCAAGTACTGAACAAAAAACACCTAAGGTAGAATTATAACAATTGGAAGCAAAGGAGCATGAAAGTAGATTTTGAAATTACAACAGAAGCTGTAACTAAGGGTAGGCAAAGTTAACTGGCATTTTCTGAAGTGGAGATCTTTTTGAAGAACTCATGATTTGATACTTCATTTCAGTCTACAGAATAGCCAAGGAGAAGCTAAACAAGGTTTGACATCCATCTTTGTTTCTTCCTTTGAAACTGCCTGTCTAACAAACATTCAGTGCTCTGTAGGTTTCAATGGAGCACCATAGGAGAGAGAATCAGAGAAATGTTACAAGGTTGGAATGCCTAGAATTTACTTGCAAAGAGCAGAATCATCATTTGCAAGTACTGAACAAAATATACCTAAAGTAGAATTATAGCAATTGGAAGAAAACCAGCATGAACGTAGTGTTATTTGCCAAGAGTCAAAAGGAGATGCCTATGTCTGAAGTGGGATCTGAACTTAGTTAATCAGTTCCCAAAAACCAAAGTCCACCACCCTAACCACTTGTCCACTCCCCCATTAAAATAGAGATCTTTTTCAAGAACTCATGATTTAAAACTTCATTTCAGTCTACAGAAAAGCCAAGGAGTAACTAAATAAGGTTTGACATCCACCTTTGTTTTTCCTATGGAACTGCCTGTCTAACAAACATTCAGTGCTCTGTAGATTTCAATGGAGCACCATAGGTGAAAGAAACAGAGAAATGTTACAAGTTTGGAATGCCTAGAAATTACCTCAGTAAAGAGCAGAATCCTCATTTTCAAATACTGAACAAAAAACACCTAAGATAGAATTATAACAAATGGAAGCAAACAAGCATGAAAGCAGATTTTGAAATTACAACAGGAGCTGTAACTAAGGGAAGGCAAAGTAACTGACTTTCTCTGGAGATCTTTACATCCACCTTTGTTTCTTCCTATGAAACTGCCTATCTATCAAACATTCAGTGCTCTGTAGATTTCAATGGAGCACCATAGGTGAGAGAATCAGAGAAATGTTACAAGGTTGGAATGCCTAGAATTTACCTCAGCAAAGAGCAGAATCCTCATTTTGATGTACTGAAGATAATATACATAAAGTCGAATTATAACAATTGGAAGCAAACGAGCATGAACGTAGTGTTTCTTGCCCAGGGTCAAAAGGAGATGCTTTTATCTGAAGTGGGTATTGAACTTAGCTCTTCAATTCCCAAGGACCAAAGTCCACCACCCTAACCACTAGCCCACTCCTCCACTGAAGTAGAACCCTTTTTGAAGTACTCATGATTTGAAACTTCATTTCAGTCTGCAGAAAAGCAGAGGAGTAACTAAACAAGGTTGACATCCACTGTTGTTTCTTCCTATGAAACTGCCTGTCTAACAAGCATTCAGTGCTCTGTAGATTTCAATGGAGCACCATAGGTGAGAGAAGCAGAGAAATGTTACAAGGTGGACTGCCTAGAATTTATCTTAGCAAAGAGCAGAATCCTCATTTTGAAGAGTACTAAACAAATATACCTAAGTAGAATTATAACAATTGGAAGCACACGAGCATGAAAGTAGATTTTGAAATTACAACAGGAGCTGTAACTAAGGGTAGGGAATGTAACTGTTTTTTCTATGAAACTGCCTGTGTAACAAACATTCAGTGCTCTGTAGATTTCAATGGAGCACCATAGGTGAGAGAAGCAGAGAAATGTTACAAGGTTGGAATGCCTAGAATTTACCTCAACAAAGAGCAGAATTCTCATTTTGATGTACTGAACAAAATATACCTAAAGTAGAATTATAACAATTGGAAGAAAACCAGCATGAAATTAGTGTTACTTGCCCAGAGTCAAAAGGAGATGCCCGTGTCTGAAGTGTGAATTGAACTTAGTTCCTCAGTTCCCAAGGACCAAAGTCCACCTTTCTAACCATTATTCCACTCCTCCATTGAAGTGAAGAACATTTTGAGGAACTCATGATTTGTAACTTCATTCCAGTCTACAGGCGTAGCTAAACAAGGTTTGACATCCACCGTTGTTTCTTCCTATGAAACTGCCTGTCTAACAAATATTCTGTTCCCTGTAGATTTCAATGGAGCATCATAGGTGAGAGAAGTAGAGAAATCTTATAAGTTTGGAATGCCTAGAATTTACCTCAGTAAAGAGCAGAATCTTCATTTTCAAGTACTGAACAAAAAAGGTAGAATTATAACAAATGGAAGCAAACGAGCATGAAAGCAGATTTTGAAATTACAACAGGAGCTGTAACTAAGGGTAGGCAAAGTAACTGGCATTTTCTGGAGATCTTTACATCCACCTTTGTTTCTTCCTATGAAACTGCCTGTCTAACACACATTCAGTGCTCTGTAGGTTTCAATGGAGCACCATAGGTGAGAGGAGCAGAAGAATGTTACAAGGTTGGAATGCTTATAATTTACCTCGATAAACAGCAGAATCCTCATTTTGAAGTACTGAACAAACTATACCTAAAGTAGAATGATAACAATTGAAAGTAAACGAGGATGAAAGCAGGTTTTGAAAAGACTGGAGGATCTGTAACTTAGTAACTGGAATTTTTGTTTGTTACAATTCTACCCTGTGCTTTCCCACTCATGGCAGGCTCAATGCGGCTGACATGGGGCAATGGAGTGTTAAGTAACTTGCCCAGACTCAAAAGGAGCTGTCTTTGTCTGAAGTGAGAATCAAACTCAGTTTCTCAGAACCAAAGTCCACCACGCTAGCCACTAATCCACTCCTCCACTGTAACAGAGAACTTTTTGAAGAACTCATGATTTGAAAACTTCATTTCAGTCTACAGAAGAGCGAAGGAGTAGCTAAACAAGGTTTGACATCTACCTTTGATTCTTTCTCTGAAACTGCCTGTCTAACAAACATTCAGTGCTCTGTAGATTTCGATGCGCACCATTAGATGAGAGGAGTAGAGGAACGTTACAAGGTTGCAATGCCTAGAATTTACCTCGGTAAATAGCAGACTTCTCATTTTGAAGTACTGAACAAAGTATACCAAATGTAGAATTATAACAATTGGAATCAAAAGAGCATGAAAGCAGGTTTTGAAAAGACTAGAAGATCTGTAACTTACCATAGCCAAAGTAACAGGAATTTTTGTTTGTTCCTTGTTACATTTGTACCCTGCGCTTTCCCACTCAATGCCTGTTAGGTGACTTGCCCAGAGTCAAAAGGAGCTGTCTTTGTCTGAAGTGGGAATCAAACTCTGCTCCTCAGGAACAAAGCCCACCACCCTAACCACTAGTCCACTCCTCCACTGAAGTGGAGATCTTTTTGAAGAACTCATGATTTGAAAACTTCATTTCAGTCTACAGACGAGCCAAGGAGTAGCTAAACAAGGTTTGACATCCACCTTTACTTCTTTCTTTGAAACTGCCAGTTGAAAATTCATTCAGTGCTTTTTAGATTTCAATGGAGCACCATAGGTGAGAGGAGCAGAGGAATATTATAAGGTTGGAATGCCTAGAATTTATTTTGGTAAACAGCAGAATCATCATTTTGAAGTACTGAACAAAATATACCAAATTAGAATTCTTACAATTAGAAGCAAACGAGCACGAGCGCAAATTTTGAAATTACAACTGGAGCTGTAACTAACGGCAGGCAAAGTAACTGGATTTTTATGAACTGGAGATCATTTTGAAGAACTCATGATTTGAAAACTTAATTTCAGTCTACAGAAGAGCCAAGGAGTAGCTAAACAAGGTTTGACATCCACCTTTGTTTCTTTCTATGAAACTGCCTGTCTAACAAACATTCAGTGCTCTGTAGATGTCGATGGAGCACCATAGGTGAGAGAAGCAGAGGAATGTTACAAGGTTGGAATGCCTAGAATTTACCTCGATAAGTAGTAGAATCCTCATTTTGAAGTACAGAACAAAGTATACCAAATGTAGAATTATAACAATTGGAATCAAACGAGCATGAAAGCAGGTTTTGAAAAGACTGGAGGATCTGTAACTTACTATATCCAAAGTAACTTTAATTTTTGTTTTTTACATTTGTACCCTGCGCTTTCCCACTCATGGCAGGCCCAATGCCGCTTACATGGGGCAATAGAGTGTTAAGTGACTTGCCCAGAGTCAAAAGGAGCTGACTGTGACTGAAGTGGGAATCGAATGCAGTTTTTCAGTTCCCAAGGACCAAAGTCCACCACCCAAGCCACTAGTCCACTTTTCCACTGAAGTGGAGAACTTAACTCATGTTTTTGAAGAACCCATGATATTAAAACTTCATCTCAGTCTACAGAAAAGCCAAGGAGTAGCTAAACAATGTTTGACATCCACCTTTGTTTCTTTCTATGAAACTGCCTCTCTAACAAACATTCAGTGCTCTGTAGATTTCATTGGAGCACCATAGGTTGAGAGGAGCAGAGGAATGTTACAAGGTTGGAATGCTTATAATTTACCTCGATAAACAGCAGAATCCTCATTTTGAAGTACTGAACAAGCTATACCTAAAGTAGAATGATTACAATTGGAAGCAAACGAGCATGAAAGCAGATTTTGAAATTACAACAGGAGCTGAAACCAACGGTAGGCAAAGTAACTGGATTTTTCTGAAGTAGAGATCTTTTTGAAGAACTCATGATTTGAAATCTTCATTTCAGTCTACAGAAGAGCCAAGGAGTAGCTAAACAAGGTTTGACATCCACCTTTGTTTCTTTCTATGACACTGCTAGTTGAAAATTCATTCAGTGCTTTTTAGATTTCAATGGAGCACCATAGGTGAGAGGAGCAGAGGAATATTATAAGGTTGGAATGCCTAGAATTTATTTTGGTAAACAGCAGAATCATCATTTTGAAGTACTGAACAAAATATACCAAATTAGAATTCTTACAATTAGAAGCAAACGAGCACGAGCGCAAATTTTGAAATTACAACTGGAGCTGTAACTAACGGCAGGCAAAGTAACTGGATTTTTATGAACTGGAGATCATTTTGAAGAACTCATGATTTGAAAACTTAATTTCAGTCTACAGAAGAGCCAAGGAGTAGCTAAACAAGGTTGACATCCACCTTTGTTTCTTTCTATGAAACTGCCTGTCTAACAAACATTCAGTGCTCTGTAGATGTCGATGGAGCACCATAGGTGAGAGAAGCAGAGGAATGTTACAAGGTTGGAATGCCTAGAATTTACCTCGATAAGTAGTAGAATCCTCATTTTGAAGTACAGAACAAAGTATACCAAATGTAGAATTATAACAATTGGAATCAAACGAGCATGAAAGCAGGTTTTGAAAAGACTGGAGGATCTGTAACTTACTATATCCAAAGTAACTTTAATTTTGTTTTTTACATTTGTACCCTGCGCTTTCCCACTCATGGCAGGCCCAATGCCGCTTACATGGGGCAATAGAGTGTTAAGTGACTTGCCCAGAGTCAAAAGGAGCTGACTGTGACTGAAGTGGGAATCGAATGCAGTTTTTCAGTTCCCAAGGACCAAAGTCCACCACCCAAGCCACTAGTCCACTTTTCCACTGAAGTGGAGAACTTAACTCATGTTTTTGAAGAACCCATGATATTAAAACTTCATCTCAGTCTACAGAAAAGCCAAGGAGTAGCTAAACAATGTTTGACATCCACCTTTGTTTCTTTCTATGAAACTGCCTCTCTAACAAACATTCAGTGCTCTGTAGATTTCATTGGAGCACCATAGGTTGAGAGGAGCAGAGGAATGTTACAAGGTTGGAATGCTTATAATTTACCTCGATAAACAGCAGAATCCTCATTTTGAAGTACTGAACAAGCTATACCTAAAGTAGAATGATTACAATTGGAAGCAAACGAGCATGAAAGCAGATTTTGAAATTACAACAGGAGCTGAAACCAACGGTAGGCAAAGTAACTGGATTTTTCTGAAGTAGAGATCTTTTTGAAGAACTCATGATTTGAAATCTTCATTTCAGTCTACAGAAGAGCCAAGGAGTAGCTAAACAAGGTTTGACATCCACCTTTGTTTCTTTCTATGACACTGCTAGTTGAAAATTCATTCAGTGCTTTTTAGATTTCAATGGAGCACCATAGGTGAGAGGAACAGAGGAATATTATACGGTTGGATTGCCTAGAATTTACCTTGGTAAACAACAGAATCATCATTTTGAAGTACTGAACAAAATATACCAAATGTAGAATTCTTACAATTAGAAGGAAACGAGCATGTGCGCAGATTTTGAAATTACAACAGGAGCTGTAACTAACGGCAGGCAAAGTAACTGGATTTTTCTGAACTGGAGATCATTTTGAAGAACTCATGATTTGAAAACTTCATTTCAGTCTACAGAAGAGCCAATGAGTAGCTAAACAAGGTTTGACATCCACCATTGTTTCTTTCTATGAAACTGCCTGTATACCAAACATTCAGTGCTCTGTAGCTGTCAATGGAGCATCATAGGTGAGAGGAGCAGAGGAATGTTACAAGGTTAGAATGCCTAGAATTTACCTTGGTAAATAGCAGAATCATCATTTTGAAGTACTGAACAAAGTATATCAAATGTAGAATTATAACAGTGCAGATTTTGAAAAGACTGGAGGATCTGTAACTAATGGGTTGCAAAGTAACTGGAATTATCTGAAGTGGAGATGTTTTTGAAGAACCTATGATATTAAAACTTCATTTCAGTCTACAGAAGAGCCATGGAGTAGCTAAACAAGGTTTGACATCCACCTTTGTTTCCTTCTCTCAAACTGCCTGTATACCAAACATTCAGTGCTCTGTAGATTTCATTGGAGCACAATAGTTGAAAGGAGCAGAGGAATGTTACAAGGTTGTAATGCCTAGAATGTACCTCGATAAGTAGTAGAATCCTCATTTTGTTCAGAACAAAGTATACCAAATGTAGAATTATAACAATTGGAATCAAACAAGCATGAAAGCAGGTTTTGAAAAGACTGGAGGTTCTGTAGCTTACTACATCCAAAGTAACTGGAATTTTTGTTTGTTACATTTGTATCCTGCACTTTCCCACTCATGGCAGGCTCAATACTGCTTACATGGGGCAATGAAGTGTTAAGTGACTTGCCCATAGTCAATAGGTGCTGCCTGTGACTGAAGTGGGAATTGAACTCAGTTTCTCACTTCCCAAGAACCAAAGTCAACCTCCCAAACCACTAGTCCACTCAAGTGGAGAGCTTTATGAAGAACTGATGATTTGAAAACTTCATTTCAGTCTACAGAAGAGCCAAGGTTTGACATCCACCTTTGTTTCTTTCTATGAAACTGCCAGTTGAAAATTCATTCAGTGCTTTTTAGATTTCAATGGAGCGCCATAGGTGAGAGGAACAGAGGAATATTATAAGGTTGAATGCCTAGAATTTACCTTCAAAAATCATCATTTTGAAGTACTGAACAAAATATACCAAATGTAGAATTCTTACAATTAGAAGTAAACGAGCATGAATGCAGATTTTGAAAAGACGCGGTCTCGGAGCCCTAGGATCAACCCTTTCTTCTGGGGCCTTTCTCTCCCCTGGGCAGCCTCTTCCCTTTTCTCACCCACTTTAAACTTTACACCACCTCTCTCTGTGGTTTTACCCGGGTCCTTCTGACACTCCCTATCCTGACCCTTACTCAATGGCAGGAGTTAACTGACCCCTCCTGGTTGTTCCTTCCCTTTGACCTTTCCCTGTAGGGCTACAATGCAAGAGTGGCCTAGAATTACCTTGGTTAATAGCAGAATCATCATTTTGAAGTACTGAACAAAATATACCAAATGTAGAATTCTTACAATTAGAAGTAAACGAGCATGAATGCAGATTTGAAAAGACGCGGTCTCGGAGCCCTAGGATCAACCCTTTCTTCTGGGGCCTTTCTCTCCCCTGGGCAGCCTCTTCCCTTTTCTCACCCACTTTAAACTTTACACCACCTCTCTCTGTGGTTTTACCCGGGTCCTTCTGACACTCCCTATCCTGACCCTTACTCAATGGCAGGCGTTGACTGACCCCTCCTGGTTGTTCCTTCCCTTTGAGCTTTCCCTGTAGGGCTACAATTCAAGAGTGGGCTTCCTGAAGCTCTCTTAACCTCCCTTGCCCACCTATTCCATGGCCTCCCTGCATCTTTCTGCGGTCTCTTTGGCTTGCAGTCTCTCTACAGCCCACTCAGCTTGGGTCTGCTGCAAGGCCACAGTTAACTCTACCACAGCTCTATCATACCCCTGCTGTACTTCCCTCAGCTGACTTTCTTGCTGGCCCTTTAATTCTCTCAGCCACTCCTTTACCTGGGTTAAACTCCCCCTCAGCTCTCCTATAGCTGTTTGCTGTAGTTTACCCATCTCCTTAATAATATCCTTCCGGGCCTCCTGCTCTTTATGCCACTCCTGGCGAGCATTCTGGAACTCAGCTTTAATTAGGGATACCCTCTGCTCCTGGTCCAGTTGCAACTTGTATGTGAGGTCCCTTATCTCCTGCTCATGTGTGGACTGCAGCTTAGCTAATTGGGTCTCCTTCAAGGCTTGGGTCTCTTTCAGGGTAGAGGTAAGACAGGCTACTTCTGCTTTCCTTTCCTCCCTTAGCCTAACTTCTGTGCGCAGCTCAGCCCTAACCGTGGCTAGCAGTGCCTCACAGCCTTCCTTCTGCCTAAGGGACTCCGCCAGTTTGGCCTCTAAGGCATGCCTTGAAGCAGCCATCTCTTCCTTACAAGCTGACTCGAACAGGACCCATTTCTGTTCATTCTCCCTCAGACTATTCTCCATCACCTTCTGGGACGCCTCCTGCTGCTGCTGTATATGGCCCACTAAAGTTAACATCAGTCCTTTGTTTAGTTCCAGGACCTCCCTCAGACCTTGCTCCGGGTGCCTATAGGCTTCCCCCGGTTTACCTAGGGCCTGTAATTCCCCTTCTATTTGCCAGACGCTCTCTGTAAGGGATTTTAACAGTGGGTTCTTATTCTTTTCCTGGGCCTCCCAGTATTTCTCCCTTGGGGCAACTCTCTCTGGTTCCCCACCCCATTGAAATACTGCCCGGTCCTCACCGTAGCATGGGCAGCCTACTTTATCTTCAGCTGTCTCACCCCCCTGCTCACAGTGGACATTGACTTCCCCTCCACAATCAGAACTACTCTTTATCCTGTCACCTGGGAAGTTCTCCCCGGGGCCTACACCCCCTTTCCCTTTCCTAGAGGGTTTACCAGGACTTTCACTATCCTGCAACTGGGGCTTTCCTTCCTTGTCCAGGCACCCATCCTCCCTCTTGGCACTTTTCAGGTTTGTGGCCTCCCCTTTCCTTGGGAAATTGGGTGCTTTCCCTGCAGCAGGTTCCTCCTGACCCTCTTCCCTGCAGACACCTCTTTCCCCTTGGGTTCCCAGCCTAACCATACAGTCTGCCCCTGAGGAATGGGTCACCTCCTGACTCCCATGGCCTTTGGGCTTCCTCTTGCCTGCCATGTCACTTAACCCCCACCAACTGACTGTAGGATTCCCTATCTCCTCCCAGTCTCCCAGCTCATCCTCTGAACTGCCTACTGCCAGACACCACTCTCCAACATGGCCCATTTCCCCACATTGGTCACACTCTGGCTCAATCACTTCTCTTCTCCTCGGGGTCCTGTTTTCCCCAGCCACCCCTTCAGGCTTAAACAATGTTCCAACAGTCTCTGAACACAGTCCCCCTCCAAGTCCCAGAACCTGGGTCATGATGTCCAACTCTGCCATGTCCATTCCTTCTGCTGGCGACTTGGGCTCCGGCTCCTCAGACCTCTGGACTTTTCTCTTCGGTCTGAACCATCTCCGCCCTCCCATGACTCCGACGTCCTCCTCGACCGTCTGATGGGATGTAGCCTGCAACACAAGAGAAATCTCCAAGTGCGGACTGCCTGTTTCCCTGGTCCTACACTTGCGCTACTCCTTAAACGTACCGGAATCTCCACAAGAACAAGCCTTTCTATCTTTTCCAAGAACTGCTCTTCTCAGCTTCCTGGATCCTCTCTTGCCTTCCCCCTAGGTACCCTTTACCTGGGTAGGCGGGTGATGCGCCTTTGTCAGCGTTGGCCCCCTCGACAGGCTTCAGGAACCTCCTGGACACCACCTCCACACTCTGGCCACTCGTCTGGTATCTGAACTCTGGAACTCCTCTGACTCGCCTCCAGAACTTGACCGCTCCCACTATCCCCACACAGGAGACCTTGTGGAACTCCACCGACTTGCCTCTGGAACTTGACTGCTCCCACTATCCCCACACAGGAGACCTCCTCTGGAGACTGATGCCTTTTCTACTCGGCTTCACTTTGAGTTCTCTGGTCCGCCAGAACTGGCCTATAGTCAGTTGGCCTTTCAGCACCCTTCCCTGGGGATACAATTACTGCCTGGGTCCAACCAACCCTCTGCTCTTCCCTTGGCTTCAGCTTTCAGACAGTGATAGTCAACTGCCAAAGGCAGCAGGAATCCTCTAATGTCCTTGTCCTCAGGTGATTATTTCATAACAAGGTCCCATCTGGTATGCCATTTGTAAGCCCACAGGAATGCTCTCAGGTGTGCAGCAGCTCTCTAGTGGCTCCTGCCTGGTCTTACCAGCCCTGTGCTTTAGGGAACCACCTTGAAGTTAGACTTCTCTATGACTCCGGTGACTCAGGCCTCTATGTTTGGGCCTCCCCTTTCCCTCAGGGTGACCTCTTCATTAATATGCAAATTGTATGCAGATTAGTGTGCTACCCCTTCTCGCTCAGGGTGACCTGGTTCTCAATAAACAAATTAGACAGTTCTCACCAACCGCATATTCCTCTGGCAGCTCTTTATTCCAGCCCCTTGGGCACACTTCTTCCAGCTTAAATACTTTATCCTTCACATGTCTTCACACTGAGCCTCCCCCACACAAATACTTGGGCTTTGCCGCCTGCTTTTCTCAGTACTTGGGACACACAGTCCTCCCCCCTTTGAACACATAGTTCACCACAAGTCCATCCATACCATAGCCCCCTGAGTCTGGGAAGTACCTGCCCTTTCCCCCTGATGTCTTCAGGCTGCCAATCAGTTCAGGACCCTCTCCTCCTCCAGGACTCAGGGTCTCCAGGTTCTCATCTTTTCTCCTTCGAGCAAAACCTCCTCCTCTACTGAGAGGCAGCTATTTATGAGGTGTCCAATACCTCCCCACCTCTTGAGACCTCGCCCCTCTGGTTCCAGAAAGATCTGGGCCTAGAAGTCTCTCTGGAGCTCCCTCTACTGGACCATGCAAATCCACAAAATGGAAGTGGGGTGGAGAAAACGGTACATAGAAATTTGCTGAAGCATTATAAATGGGAGGTGATAGAACCGGAATCTAGACCAACTCAAGATATGATAGAAACTCAGGAGGATCAGTTATCGGCTTCTAAAACAGTGGCTGATCCAAAACCATGTTGGTATACCATTAGCACTAGTGTGATCATGACTCCTGTTAATGTGGAAAATGTTCTGGAGAATAGTGAAAGAGTAAGAAAGTCTTCCAGGTGTAATAAAGGTACATGTTCTTCTTTCTTGAAAGAGAACTTCATTTTGAGATAACTGGGAGTAGCAGATCTTGGATTTGCACAGCTTTAAAGTGGGGTACATCGTATTTCTTAAGAGGAGAGTTAAACGAACAGAAGTGAAAATTGAATGTAATAGATTTTTGATGGATACTTGTTCAAAAGTCTGAATCTCTTAACTGTACACAATGTTATGAGGAAATGGTTGGTGAGAGAGTGTGTGTAGTGGTAATATTGGGGACAATATTAATTTTTAAGTATGGGCGAAATGTAATATATGGTAACATATATTAAATGTTTTTTTCTGGGGCTCTGGGGGGGGGGGGGGTTTTTTCAGGGTTATGGTGGATGGTTCTGGCTGGAAAAGGTTTAAAGTTTAGTTTGGGAATTGTTAATAGAGTTAGCTGAAGAAAGTGTGAGATGTTTCTTAAATATGGTTTTATTTTTCAAAGAATAAACCATGATTAGGTGGGGATTGTACTATAAAATGTTCCTTGCTGTTTCAGGTTAAAATTTGACCTGGAAATTCTCTATATAGGAAGTTTTGCAGTAACTTCTTTGGGGGAGGGAGATTCTAAAACAGATCAGAGAAAAAAAAACCAGTCTTTAGCTAACAAGCTGATTGGTTGAGGGACATCAGGTGTTCCTCTAGAGGGCGTGGGTTGCCAGGGGGACTGGTGAACTGAAGACCAGGGCTGTGAGCATGGAGAGAAAGGCTGAGTGTGTGAAATGTAAGAGAAATAAAAGTATAGATTTTATGGGTTTGAAGTGAAATCAGTGATTGGAAAAGTAAGTAAGACAAAGGTTTATGTGTGCCAGTTTGAAAGAGGGTGCTTTGATATTTAAATTGAGCTGAGATGAGTCTAAATGGTGTTTCAGTGATAGCACTGAATTTCCAGAGATAAGTGATTTACCAATGTAGGGTGAGAGAGGCTTTGATTTGTGGTGGGAATTGTACTACATGAGAAAGCCTAAAAGTGTGTAAGGATTTAAAGTGTGACACAGGGGAAGGACTGAGAGGTGACTCGGATATTTGGAAAAAAAAAAAAAGCCATTAAGTTGTGTCTGTGGGGAGGGGGTGTTGTTTGTGAGAGTTCTGAGTTCAGTGCAAGCAAGGTTTGGAATCTGAGTTCAGAATAAAGAAAATCCAGCACTGTTTTTGTATGAGTATGCTATATTCTCCAGATTGATCTGATAGCTGTGCAGGGAAATGTTATGTTTATATGTGAAGTCTGTGAGATGGAATTTGAATATGGGATGTGTTACTGTGTAAGATCCCTGAATGGAGTGTAAAAGCTTCCGGCCGCCTTATAGAATAGGGAATTTACAGTGAGAAATAGGCTGTGAAGTGAGTCCTCCTTTAACTTATTTTATTTCAATTAGATAGTGTGGCCACAGTATTGAGAACTGATTGTCACCAGAGAGGAGTCAGCGCCTGAAAAAGCCAGGGAGTTGTAAGGTTTTTCTTCCCTGATTATTTTCTTTATAAGTGAGGTTTAGGAAGAAGAAATCTGGAGAAATTATCCTCTGAAGGGTTCCGGCTGAGCTCCAATGCAAGAAAGACCTCACCTAAATAAATTCAACCACAGCTAAGTGACATTGGCAAAGGGTGTTGAAGGACATATAAGTTTTTTTGGTTTACAACATTTTAAGAGAAAACTAAAGAACAGAACAACATCAAATATAAAAAATCCATGTTTTCCTGACATGCTTAAGTGAGATCCTTGCACAAACATCCATAATACCTATAAAGACTGAAATTCTGACATCAATAGCAAGGAAAGAGTATAGAAACAAATATCTGATTTTGATAAAAAGACAATTTAAATATTTATCTGAAAAGGTTCTTTTCTACCTTTTTATGTGATTTTGTTTAAAGAAACAGAAAAGGTTAAGGGTATACATGTAAAACTACATTTGAATGTTGAATATGTTATTGCAGTTCTGTTAAGCCACACACTAATTGTGAATTTGAGTTTATTTGAATGAATATTTGCTTGCATTTGTATTCAATAAAGAAAGAGATAATTTGCAAATCTGAAAGTTTGGTCCTTCCATTTCAGGAACAAATCCTAAATTTAGATTCTTTTCCTCCTTTATTCTTTGAGAGTAAAGGACGAGGTTAGTTTATTTGTTCCACTCCCTCAGCTGTGAGTGTGTGTTCTCTGGATATTCGCCACGACTACAAACAACAGGTATCTGGGAGCTCATCACTACAGTCCAGCCGAGAGGGGTGGCAACATAATCTTAATGGGGACCATTTTGTTCTTACGTCAATGGTTTTCTTAATAAGTTATTCCATATTGAATTTTAGTGTGTCTTCTAATATTTTATAGACTTAGGATTCCATATAAAGCCATGTGTGGTTGCTATTTCTTTTCCCTCTTTCTGTTTTAGATTTGTTAAGTTTATATCCAGATATTATAGAATATTCATTGATAATTGTCAAAATTTCAGGGAGTATAGGAGTATAGTATCATCAGCATACGCCAATACCTTAGCTGTTATCTTACCTATCTTAATTAAATCTATCTTTGGGGATGTACTTATGGCAATTAATAATGGTTCTAGTGATAAGTTAAATAATAAGGGACATAATAGGTTACCCTATCTCGTAGGATAGAATGGATGAGAAGACATATTATTAATCTGTATCCTTGTAGAGTGTTTAGAATACAGTACTTTAACCATTTGGAAAAATTCTTTAGAGAAACCAGAAAACATAAAGGACCATCTAATCCTACAGGGAAATGGGACTTGATATACCGCCTTTCTGAGGTTTTTGCAACTACATTCAAAGCGGTTTATAAATATACAGTTACTTAATTTTGTACCAGGGGCAATGGAGGGTTAAGTGACTTGCCCAGAGTCACAAGGAGCAGCAGTGGGAATCGAACTCAGTTCCCCAGCAGTGACTGGTACAGAAAAATTTTGTGCACCTAAAATTAAGTTAGTAAACAGTCTTGTATTATGCCACGATAGTCTCCCATGCAAAAATCCAGATTGATCATTCTTAATTAGTTTGGGAAGCACACATTGCAAACATTCTGCAATTAGTCTGGCATAAATGATCGCATCAATATTAATTAAGGAGTGGTCTATAGTTTTGTATTAACAAAGGATCATTGTCTGGGTTTGGCTTCTGTGAATGTACCTGTTGTTGGGAGATTTTAATCTGCCAGATGTAGATTGGAAGGTTCCATCTGCAAAATCGGAAAGAAGTAGAGAGATTGTGGATGCTTTCCAAAGTGCTCTGCTCAGACAAATGGTGACCGAACCCACGAGGGAGGGAGCCACGTTGGATCTGGTGCTCACAAATGGGGATAGTGTGTTAAATGTCCAAGTGGCTGCACACCTGGGAAACAGTGACCATCAAACGTTTTGTTTTGATGTAACGGCTCATGTGGATAGCAGCCACTCAGTGGCGTACCTAGGGTAGTTGACACCCGGGGCCAGTCATTTTTTAACACCCCCCCCAAATCCAGTACTAGGCATGCCGAGAATACAAAACACTCAGGACCTTTAGAGCAATTCTACCATACCATAAGCAGTCATTTCTACGAGTCACACAAGGAAAAGGAAAGCATCTTAAACACTACAGTGAGCACTAGAACATCAATTCACCTATTGTAAAACGAAACCAGACAGAATAGTACAGATCGTAGATCCTGCACAGTCAATGCCAACTGAAAGCCATGTCTTTTTCACAAACACAGATACACCCTATATCCACTATAGAATAAGTAATCATAAACTTTCTATTTAGACAAAAATTAAACTGAACCCCCAATGCCAGACTCTGCATACAATGCAACACCACAGAAACTGTCCCCTAGTACTGTGCAAAATATAAAGACAGCAGATGTAAATTTGAAAAAAACTAACAAGTACCAATCACCACTTTACAAATTAACAAATAGAAATAAAACAAACATAGAAAGTAAAATAATACTATTTTATTGGACTAATACATTTAGCTTTCAGAGGCCAAAACCTCCGTCCTCGGGTCAGTACAGTATAGTGCTGTTACAGTATCCTATCCTGACCTGAGGAAGGGGGTTTTGTTCTCCGAAAGTTAGTCAAAATGTATTAAAATTAGTCCAATAAAAAGATTACCTTACTTACATGTTCTATTATAAACATTTAACACATCTACAATACTTTATCCTAAAGCAAAAAAAATAAAAAAATATATTTTATTTACAGTTTGTTGTCTCTGGTTTCTGCTTTCCTCATCTTCTTTTCACCGTCTTCCTTCCATCCAGCATTTGTCTTCACTCTCTCTCTCTCTCTGCCATCCAGTGTCTGCCCTCTCTGCCGTCCCTTCCATCCACTGCCTGCCCTTTCTCTCTGCCCCTTCAATCCACCATTTGCCCTCCCTCTCCCATCCATCCAGGGTCTGCCCTCCCTCTCGCTCCCCCTTCCATCTAGGATCTGTCCCCTCTCTCTCTCTCTCTGCCCCTTTTTTCAGCCCCCAGTTCCAGCCCCCTTCTCCCCTCTGAACACCCCCACCCCAGTCCCCTTCTCCCCTCCCCTTCTCCCCTCTGAGATCCCCACCCCAGTCCCCTTCTCCCCTCTGAACACCCCCACCCCAGTCCCCTTCTCCCCACCCCAGTCCCCGTCTCCCCTCCCCTTTTCCCCTCTGAACACCCCCACCCAGTCCCCTTCTCCCCTCCCCTTCCCTTCTCCCTCTGAGATCCCCACCCCAGTCCCCTTCTCCCCTCCCCTGTCTGAGACCCCCACCCCAGTCCCCTTCTCCCCTCTGAACACCCCCACCCGAGTCCCTTTCGCCCCTCTCCCTTCCCCACCTCAGTCCGGTTAAAACCGGCGAAGCAGCGTCGCAGGCAGCGCCTCGTGCCCTGCATGTAAAAAAAAATCAAATCTCCTTCCCCTCCTCATCTTGACGTCGACTCGGGCCTTCCAATCAAATTGATTGGAAGGCCCGAGTCGACGTCAAGACGAGGAGGGGAAGGAGATTTGATTTTTTTTTTTACATGCAGGGCACGAGGCGCTGCCTGCGACGCTGCTTCGCCGATTTTTTAAATGTGTGGCGCCGCGGGAATGGCCACGGGAGGTGGCAGGAGCGGAGCACCCCCCACCCACTGGCACCCGGGGCGGACCGCCCCCACCGCCCCCCCCCCTTGGTACGCCACTGCAGCCACTCTAAACTCAAAGTCCTGGATTTCAAGCGAGCTGACTTTAACAAAATGGGAAAATACCTGAGGAAGGAGCTGATGGGCTGGGAGGACATACGAGAAGTGGAAGGACAGTGGTCCAGGCTAAAAGAAGTAATAAACAGGGCCACAGACCTTTCTGTAAGGAGAGTAAATAAAAGCAAGAGAAAAGGAAACCGGTATGGTTCTCAAAGCAAGTGGCTGAGAAAATAAAGATTAAAAAGTTAGCGTTCCAGAAATATAGAAAATCTCAAGAGGATGAAACTGAAAGAAGCCAAGAGAGAGGTACGTCTGGCGAAGGCGCAAGCGGAAGAACAAATGGCTAGAAATGTAAGGAGGGGAGACAAAAACTTCTTCAGGTATATTAGTGAAAGGAGAAAGACTATAAAGGGAATTGTGAGACTAAAAGATACAACAAACGCTATGTAGAAAATGATGAAGAAAAAGCCAATTTGCTAAATAGATACTTTTGTTCTGTTTTCACTGAAGAAAACCCTGGGGAAGGACCGAGAGGGACTGGCAAAAGTACACCTGAGAATGAGGTGGATAAAGCGCCGTTCACGGAAGAGAGTGTGTATCAACAACTTGGAAAGCTAAAGGTGGACAAAGCCATGGGGCCGGACGGGATCCCACCCCAGAATACTGAGGGAGCTCAGAGAGGTTTTGGCGGGTCCTCTTAAAGACTTGTTTAATAAATCCTTGGAGACGGGAGAGGTTCCGAGGGATTGGAGGTGGTCCCTCTTCACAAAAGTGGTGATAGGGAAGAAGCTGGAAACTACAGGCTGGTAAGCCTCACTTCGGTTATTGGAAAAGTAATGGAAGCGATGCTGAAGGAAAGGATAGTGAATTTCCTGGAAGCCAATAAGTTGCAAGATCCGAGACAACATGGTTTCACCAAAGGGAAATCGTGCCAAACGAATCTCATTGAATTCTTTGACTGGGTGACAGGAGAATTAAATCAAGGACGTGCTATGGACGTCATCTATTTAGATTTCAGCAAGGCTTTTGACACGGTTCCCCACAGGAGGCTCTTGAATAAACTAGACAGCCTGAAGATAGGACCCGAAGTGGTGAACTGGATTAGGAACTGGTTGATGGACAGACGCCAGAGGGTGGTGGTGAATGGAGTTCGCTCAGAGGAGGGAAAGGTGAGTAGCGGAGTGCCTCAGGGATCGGTGCTGGGGCCGATTCTGTTCAATATATTTGTGAGTGACATTGCCGAAGGGTTAGAAGGTAAAGTTTGCCTTTTTGCGGATGACACCAAGATTTCCAACAGAGTGGACACCCCGGAGGGAGTGGAAAACATGAAAAAGATCTGAAGAAGCTAGAAGAATGGTCTAACGTTTGGCAATTAAAATTCAATGCGAAGAAATGCAAAGTGATGCACTTAGGGAGTAGGAATCCAAGGGAGACGTATGTGTTAGGCGGGGAGAGTCTGATAGGCACGGACGGGGAGAGGGATCTTGGGGTGATAGTATCTGAGGACCTGAAGGCGATGAAACAGTGCGACAAGGCGGTGGCCGTAGCTAGAAGATTGCTAGGCTGTGTAGAGAGAGGAGTGACCAGCAGAAGAAAGGAGGTTTTAATGCCCCTGTATAAGACGTTGGTGAGGCCCCACCTGGAGTATTGTGTTCAGTTTTGGAGGCTATACCTTGCGAAGGATGTTAAAAAAATGGAAGCAGTGCAAAGAAAAGCTACGAGGATGGTATGGGATTATGTTCCAAGACGTATGAAGAGAGGCTTGCTGACCTGAACATGTACACCCTGGAGGAAAGGAGGAACAGGGGTGATATGATACAAGCCGTTCAAATATTGAAAGGTATTAATCTGCAACAAACCTTTTCCCGAGATGGGAAGGCGGTAGAACGAGAGGACATGAAATGAGATTGAAGGGGGGCAGACTCAGGAAAGATGTCAGGAAGTATTTTTTCACGGAGAGGGTGGTGGACGCTTGGAATGCCCTCCCGCGGGAGGTGGTGGAGATGAAAACGGTAACGGAGTTCAAACATGCGTGGGATATGCATAGAGGAATACTGTGCAGAAGGAATGGATCCTCAGAAGCTTAGCTGAAATTGGGTGGGCGGAGCAGGTGGGGGGGAAGAGGGGGTGGTGATTGGGAGGAGAGGATAGGGGAGGGCAGACTTGTACGGTCTGTACCAGAGCTGGTGATGGGAGGCGGGACTGGTGGTTGGAGGCGGGAAATACTGCTGGGCAGACTTATATGGTCTGTGCCTGAAAAGGACAGGTACAAATTCAAGGTAAGGTATACACATATGAGTTTGTCTTGGGCAGACTAGATGGACCATGCAGGTCTTTTCTGCCGTCATCTACTATGTTACTATGTTACCTCTAATATCACCGGACTCAATAAGATATGAAAAATAAGAATTAAAAATAGGTACAAGTTTGTATATAAAAGCTGTGTAAAATTTGACTGTTAGTCCATCAGGCCCAGGGGCTTTTTTTTTGTGCCATTTTTTAAAATGTAATTTCTATTTCTATTACAGTTATCTGCTTCATTAGTAACATAGTAAATGATGCGGTCCATCCAGGCTGCCTAACAAGATAAACTTATTTTACATGATATGCGATACTTTATATGTATACCGAAGTTTGATTTGTCCTTGCCATTCTCTGGGCACAGACCGTATAAGTCTGCCCAGCACTCTTCTTGTACTAAAAGTTCTGAAGCTAACGTCGAAGCCCCTTAAAATTTACACTCCAGCCCATCCCTATCTATCCAGCCACAATCAGGGGGTAGACCGTAGAAGTCTGCCCAGCAATGGTTTTGCTTCCCAATTACTGGTGTTGCCACCCAATCTCCACTAAGATTCCGTGGATTCATTCCTTCTAAATAGGATTCCTTTATGTTCATCCCACGCATGTTTAAATTCCATTACCGTTTTCATCTCCATCACCTCCCTTGGGAGGGCATTCCACGTATCTACCACCCTCTCCAAGAAAAAATACTTCCTGACATTACTCCTGAGTCTGCCCCCCTTCAACCTCAATTCATGTCCTCTAGTTCCCATCTCTGGAAAAGGTTTGTTTGCAGATTAATACCTTCCAAATATTTGAACATTTGTATCATGTCACCCCTGTTTCTCCTTTCCTCCAAGGTATACATGTTCAGGTTGGCAAGTCTCTCCTATAACATTTAGAGAAATAATCTTTAAGCTCATCTTTACATGTTGTAATGATATGAACAGTTGGCTGTATTGATGTTGATACCCTCAGCAGAATGGTAATATGCACAGCATATAAAGAGGAAAGGTCCTACTGAGCTTTCTTTCTGAGAAGTTCCGAGAGAAGAGGATATTTCTCTGGTAAGTGAACACTATTTTGCTTTGTGCTTTGGGAACTTAAAGATTGGGGTTTAAAGGAGGAATTGTAGGTTAGTGTTAGGTAAAATAAAAATATAAAAAGCAATTTTATCAACTAATCTCCATAGTCTTTTCCACTTAGTTTTAAAAACTTTGTACCACAGCATTAACAGATAGAATCCAGCAGGCACTGCAGGATCTAGTCTGACATCGGTGCCGGGCAAAATGGTAGAGATTATTATTAAGAACAAAATTACAGAGCATATTCAAAAGCATGGATTAATGAGACGTGGAGGGGCATTTTCGAACGGGGATGCCCATCTCTAAGGGCGTCCATCCCTGAGGACATCCCCGTGAAGGGGCGGAGCATCCCGTATTATCGAAACAAGATGGGAGTCCATCTTTCATTTCAATAATACGGTCTGGGATACCCAAATCTCAACATTTAGGTCGACATTAGAGATGTTCGACCGTAGAGATGGGCGACCTCGGTTTCCGGCGATAATGGAATTCGAGGACGCCCATCTCAAAAACTACCAAATCCAAGGTATTTGGTAGTGGGAGGAGCCAGCATTCGTAGTGCACTGGTCCCCCTGACATGCCAGGACACCAACCGGGCACCCTAGGGGGCACTGCAGTGGACTTCACAAATTGCTCCCAGGTGCATAGCTCCCTTATCTTGTGTTCTGAGCCCCCCAAAACCCACTCCCCACAACTGTTCACCACTACCATAGCCCTAAGGGGTGAAGGGGGGCACCTATATGTGGGTACAGTGGGTTTCGGTGGGTTTTTGAAGGCTCACATTTACCACCACAAATGTAGAGGGAGGATGGGCTGGGTCTGCCTGGCTGAAGCCACTAAAAACTGCTCCAGGGACCTGCATACTGCTGTGATGGAGTTGGGTATGACATTTGAGGCTGGCATAGAGGCTGGAAAAAAAATGTTTTTAGTTTAATCATTTTTATTAATTGTAACAGACAAATAAACCAGTTTCGTGCCACAAAGTAAATTATTCATGAACTTGTCAACCAACAGGCTAAATCAGCCGATCAAGCTATAACAAAGCGTTTTACATTTCCTCCCCTCCCTTCCCTTCCCCTTTTCTAATGACCCTATGACTCGCCCTATCTGATCACATTTTATAACTACAAATAGAACAAAGCAATACTTGACATACATCTGTCTGAGTCATTTCAAAATAATCTCTTTCATTCGATGTTAAGTTATGTAGGACATTCAGCTTTATTAATCCGGAAGGGTCCCGCTCCCTACCCCCCTGGTTGTCTGTCCCCACCCATTATCCTACCCCCTCCCCTCCCCTCCCTTGCTCCGTTTACCATGTCAGCTGTGTCAGAAATTCAATTCTCACCAGATCTCCATCCAAATAGCGGGTACTTCTCATTGCACACTGTCTGTCCATCTTTCAACAGACGTTGTATGTTTTATGTCTCTGTCATCAACACTCCTATTCATAGGTTGGGCCCCTGAGACATGAGTGAAGGCCTCAAAAATTTAACAGTAAACTTCGTGCCTTAGCTGGAAGGGTAATCCAAAGCATTTCCCACTGTGCCCTGAACCTGAGGCCTGATGGGCTTTCTAGATCAGTCACCCCACATCTATCTATTCTCATTTGTCGTACCATCTGTGTACGCCATATCTGTAATGGGGGTGTTTCTTTGCCCTCCAAAATGCAAAATTGTGGTTATTCCGAAATATATAGCCATTTTGGCAAATGCCCTAAAGCCCTCTGGAGGCTCCGTGGTGAATTTAAAGAGATTAAATAGGATTATGGTTCATAAATGACAGTACAATCCATAATTGGTCTATTCCTGCTATAATCTGTCTCCAGAACCACCCACATTGGGACAACCCCAAAACATATGACCCAGAGAGGCCGACCCTTGGCTACATTTGGGGCAAGTTCCTTCAGCCGAGAACCCTGCTCTCTGTGCTCTATGTGGGGATATATGCGTTCTTAACAACCATCTATATAACCTCTCTCTTTGAGGTACTGAGAGTCTTTGCTTGTAAATGGCTTTTAAATATGATCTACATTCTTCCTCTGTGAATGTACACCCTAGGTCCCTTGACCATTCCCGTGCGATCTGTCTGAAATCTAATTCTGCTGTTGTGTCCTTCAGCTGTCTGTGATGAAATCTCAGTGGGACTGAGAGCTGAGCTCCCAGTGTGAACTCCTCCGAGAGGACCTCCACTACGTCCTCCGTGAGGTCTGTCCACCTCAGGGAAGCAACATAGTGACTTAATTGGCGATATGCAAATTGATGTGTCGGGGGGATCCCACACCGGGTCTGAAGCTCTGAATATGGAAGAATTCTTCCCTGATCCGTGACTATGTGTGCCAAATATACCATCCCCTTTTTTGCCCATCTATTAAATATGCTTATACCGTTACCTGGCGGAAACGCTGGATTATCACATATTGACAACCAGGGGGATGTGCACGCAGAAAAGTGGTAGCGCCTACACACCCACCTCCACGTTTCCCTAAGAGATTTCAAAAGGGGGTGTCTACGGAATGCTGCAGCAGGCAGAGCCGTCCCAGTATGAAGCAGGTGACTAAAATGAACATCTGGGAATAGTGACGTCTCTACTGGGGTAATTGAGAAATCTGACGTCCCCCGAAACCAGTCATTTATGTGTCTCATAGAACTTGCAATCGCCAGAAATTTAATGTTTGTGAGTCCCATACCTCCCCCCTCTCTTGGGGCCGTTATTAAACGATAGGGAATTCTGGGTTTCTTCCCTTGCCATAGATACTTTTGTATAAGGCGTTGAAGGAGTTTTTCATCTTTATTTTTCAAAAACAGTGGTAGCTGCTGAAAAACGTATAACCACTTGGGGGCAACCATCATATTGAACAAAGCTATTCTGCCCCAGATTGTGAGTGGCAGATCCCTCCACATAGACAACTTGTTTCTCGTCATCTCTATCAGAGGACTTATATTCTCTCTGTACATGGAGGCACCATCTCTAGTTATATATACTCCCAGATATTTCATCTTTGTAGTCTCCCATCTGAGTAATCCATCTCCCTGCCAGCTTAATTTATTATCACTATCCATAGACATCGCACATGACTTAGAGAGGTTCAGGCTAAACCCGGACAGCTGCCCGTACTCCTCAATCAATGTCAGGGCAGTCTTGAAGGACTCCCGTGGGTTAGTTAGAACCAGGAGGACATCATCAGCGTAAGCCAAAGCTCGTATCTCCTGTTCCCCCAATTGAATCCCTCCAATTCCCGGATCCGAATTTAGAAGGCGTAGTAATGGTTCTAATGTGAGATCGAACAAAAGTGGGGATAAGGGGCAACCCTGACGCGTTCCCCTACCTATTGGAATCTACTCGAGATCCCCCCATTTGCTGTGACATAGGCTTCCATACCAGAGTATAGGGCCTTAATTGCTTGTCTCATTTCTTCAGGAATACCTATCCAGTCTAACATATGGAACAGGAAGGTCCACTCGACCCTATCAAACGCCTTTGTAGCGTCGAGGCTCACCAACATCCCCGGGACTCCCTCACTCTGGCACTTTGCCATTGTTAGTAGAACTCTTCGGATATGTGACACCGAGTGTCGTTTGGGAATAAATCCCACTTGTGAAGGCTCAATCACACTCGGTAGACACATATTGAGCCTAGTGGCCAAAATCTTCGCTAGCAATTTGATATCCACATTAATCAATGAGATAGGCCTGTAAGATTCAGAGTCCTCCTCGCACTTTCCCGGCTTTAACAGTAATGATATGCAGGCTGTATTTTCATGCAATGGGAGCCTCCCTTCCCTTATTACCGCCTGGTGATATTCATATAATGGGCCTATCAGCTGAGTTTGTAATAGTTTATAAAATTCTCCTGAGTATCCATCCACCCCGGGAGCGGAACAGGATTTTAGCCCCTTTATTGCCTCAGACAGCTCCTTAAGTTGGATAGGGGCCTCTAGGCATGCTATTTCTGACTCTCCCAATTTGGCATTTGTGCCCTACCTAGAAAGTCATTTAAATTGGCTTCCACGGCAGGTTGATTGGCCCTGTAGAGGTGACTAAAATGGTCCTGTAATATTTGAAGGATTCTATCTGGATCATTAGTGAGATCTCCCGTTTTCCCTTTAAGGGCCGATATAGTTCTATTTCCTTCTCGCTTCCTTACCAATCTGGCTAACATACCCCCTGTTTTATTTCCAAAACGATAGAACTTATATTTTTGAAAGGTTCCATTCCTTAGCATTCTTTCATGTAATAGGGAATTTACCGCCGCTTGTAAAGACAGATAGGCCTCTTTGTTAGCCACAGACTGTCGTTCGGCATACTGGCGTCTAGCATTCCTCAACCGTCTATTAAGCTGCAGAAGGCTAGCTGCATTCTTTTTCCGTTTGTTAGCTACGTACGCTATCAAATCACCCCGTAACACCGCCTTCCCAGCGCACCAAAACAGCTGAGGGTTCGATTTGTGTTCTTTATTAAACATTTCATATTCTTCCCACTTTTTTACTAAAAATTTTTGAAAAGCTTTATCCCTTACCAAATGGCTAGGGAATCTCCACCGTCTGGCCAGCCGGAAGCCTCCTGGTGCCTCCAGCTCCAGCCAAACCGGGCTATGATCAGATATTAAAACTTCTTCAATTTTCGTGTCCCTGACACAGTGGAACTGAGTTGCAGAAATGAATATGTAGTCTAACCTTCCCCACGTCCCATGAGCTCTGGACTGGTGCGTGTAATCTCTCCGATCAGGGTGTAAATTCCGCCACACATCCACGACTGAGAGGGAGTTGGCAAATTCACCTAGCATCTGGGACCCCCTCCGACCCTCAACTCCTCTGCCACCCTCCCCTGAATAATCTATCCTGGGGTCAAGTGTTATATTCATGTCCCCTGTTATGATTAGATATTTGTCTTCATATGGTAATAACCGCCTCAGCAACCCCGGGAAAAAGGAACTATCAGGGGGGGTAGGAGCATAAACATTCAGTAAGTATAACTCTCTCCCCTGTAGCCATAACTTAATCAAGAGGAATCGCCCCTTGGGATCTTGTAGGATCGTTTCTGACCTACAGGCCAGCCTGCGATGTATACATATTGCCACCCCTCCTCTTCGCCCTTCTGGAGATGCGTATATCACTTTTCCTACCCATCCCTGTTTAAGTTTTTCGTGTTCTTCTGCTGTTAGCTTCGTTTCCTGTAGGCATGCTATGTCTGCATTAAGATGTTTTAAGTGCGCTATTATCTTTTTCCTTTTAATGGGAGATGTGATGCCCCCCACATTCCAAGTTACTATCTTACAGTGTGCAATCGTACCAATTTGCTATCTTCCAACGTATAAATTCTAAAAGCTCAGCCCCTGGGTCCCAGCCCTTCCCCAGCGGCTGTGTACATATTACTGCCCCCATTGTTCTCATCCCCATGTGCATGCTGTACCCGCGTTGTCCTCCCTTTTGTTTGGCCTGTACGTGAGACCTTGTCTTTGCAACTTTGGAGCACCCTCCCTCCCTTAGATACTGATTCTTCCCGGATCTTCGTTCTTCCCTCCCTTTACCCATTCCATTAACTAAACCCCCCTCCCTCCCAACCCTGACCTTTACTTCTCTACTTCCGGGTGACATTTACCGCTTTGAGGTAGCCCCTTCTCTCCCACCCCCCAGATCACCACCCCGGCTCTCAGTTGTAATTCTTCCCCCCGTTTTGGGCCGGGCCATTCTATGCAGATCCTAAAATATATAAACTCCCTTCAATACAATTCCTATTAATGAAACACATAACATTCGTATTTTATCTATAGTGCACCATTAAATGCATAATATGCATAACCTCAGTGGATCATGTCATCATCTCTTTCTTATAAACCTGGAAAGCTGCTTAGGCTTTTAACGATAATCTGCAAATCAGCTTTGTCAAGTAGGCGCCTCGTTAGTTGCCTGTAGTTCAACGTCTATAAACTGTTGGGCCTCTTGGACTGAATGGAAAGAGCGCCATCTGTTTTCGTGCTGAATCTTCAAAACAGCCGGGTAGAGCAGCAAGAATCTTGTTTTTCTGTTGACCAAAGTTGTGCAAAGCGGGTGGAATCTGCGCCTTTGTTCTTGTACTCCTGCTGAGAAATCTTGGAAGATTTTTATCTGGGCTCCGTCATATCTCAGAGTGTCTCTTTTTAAACGAAAGCCTCTCAGGATTTCCTCTTTGTGCAAGTAGTTATGAACTTTGATTATCACCAGTCTGGGCCTTTGCTGTTCCTGCTGCCATCTGCCCAACCTGTGCGCCCTTTCTATGCACAGCTCTCCATAGCTATCAGATAAAGCCAGCTCTTTTTTAAGCCATTGTTCCAGAACGTGCCCCAGCGATTTTTCTGGGATTGCCTCTGGAAGGCCCACAATGCGCAAGTTGCATCTTCTTGCTCTGTTCTCCATATCTTCAATCTTATCTTGTTGTGCTTTGAGTTGAGCCGTCAACCGGATTACATCTTGGGTGCTTTGTGACCTGGTGTCTTCCAAGACTGAGATTCTGCTTTCCGCTTCCCCCAGTCTTTTCACTGTATCCGTCATATTCGCTTCCATGTTACTCATTTGGCGTTCTAGCAGATCAAATCTTGGGTTAAGTGCGGCGCTCACTGCCATGGTAATCTGAGCCAATTGCTTTTCAGAAAAGTCCCCCAGCTTTTCAAGTTTTCCTTCAGCCATTTGACCTGCTATGGGTGTGGGAGTAATTTTCCCTTTATCGTATTTGGTGCCGCTTCGCGTAGTGCCAGCAGATTTAGGTCTCAGATATTGCTCCATACAGTCTGTATATTACCCTGTGCCGCACTTCGCGCGCCCACTTTGTGACCCTGGAACCCGTATATGAGGGTGTCTACGGGAGTTACCTATCCCCCTGCCAGTGCGTATTACTACTTCGTTCCGTGCGATAGTATTAATTATTATGAGCAGGATAATACTCTCCTAAAAAAAAAAAAAAAAAAAAAAAAAAATTTCTTTGTCCCAGCTATATGAGAATCTCACTCTTTCCGCACTTCTGCTCGTCTGCTAGCAGATATTTCCACAAAGGTTATGAGAGCAGTTGTAACGAATTACAAGCCATAGGAATCACCTGTGCATCGCTTGCCATTCTGTTTCCCTCGGTTCGTCATGCTTTCCCGCCGACCATAGGGGTAGGTGTATACCAGTCCAGGACCCTCTGCGACGTGGGGGAGGGAGAGCCGGGGTGTGCTATCGCTGAGTTGCTCCCACTTTATTGGCCTTTCTTTTGTTGAGCCCCGCGGTTTGCCATGCTGCTACGTGCCGCTAAACCATGCTGCCGCCTCTCCTCTGTCCGCTCCCGAGTTCTTCCGGTCGCCATCTTGGGCCGCATCGAACGCGGTGATTAAGCTCCTATTACCGCTCCGCTGGCCACTTCGGCAGCAATCCGCTAATATTTTTAACTCGCTGGACCTTTAGACAGCATTATTGGTCGCGGGGGGACCCTGTGAGCGGGTGGAATAGAAGTCCCTCATGCGGTGGTGTGGAGCCCTCTAGTCCGCGGCCATCTTCCCGCTCGGCTCCACCGGAAGTCCAAAAAAAATGTTTTTATATTTTTGTTTGGGTGAGAGGGGTTTGGTGACCATTGGAGGAGTCAGGGGAGGTCATCCCCGATTCCCTCCGGTGGTCATCTGGTCAGTTTGGACACCTTTTCGAGGATTTGTCGTGAAAAAAATGGACTAAGTCGGCCAAATGCTCGTCAGGGACGCCCTTCTTTTTTCCATTATCGGCCGAAGACGCCCATCTCCTAAGCACGCCCCAGTCCCGCCTTCGCTACACTGCTGACACGCCCCCGTGTACTTTGGTCGTCCCCTCGACGGAAAAAAGTTGAGGGCGCCCCAAATTGGCTTTCAATTATGCTGATTTGGCCGACCTTGCGAGAAGGATGCCCATCTACCGATTTGTGTCGGAAGATGGGCGCCCTTCTCTTTCAAAAATGCTCCTGAAAGTCAACATGGATTTAGCGAAGGGAAATCTTGCCTCACCAATCTACTACATTTCTTTGCAGGGGTGAACAAACATGTGGATAAAGGTGAGCCGGTTGATATTGTGTATCTGGATTTTCAGAAGGCGTTTGATAAAGTACCTCATGAAAGACTCCAAAGGAAATTGGAGAGTCATGGGATAGGAGGTTGTGTTCTATTGTGGATTAAAAACTGGTTAAAAGATAGAAAACAGAGAGTAGGGTTAAATGGTCAGTATTCTCAATGGAGAAGGGCAGTTAGTGGGGTTCCCCAGGGTTCTGTGCTCGGACCGCTGCTTTTTAACATATTTATAAATGACCTAGAGCTGCAAGTAACTAGTGAGGTAATTAAATTTGCTGCTGACACAAAGTTATTAAAAGTCGTTAAATCGCAGGAGGATTGTGAAAAATTACAAGAAGGCTTTATGAGACTGGGAGACTGGGCATCTAAAAGGTTGATGATGTTTAATGTGAGCAAGTGTGAAGTGATGCATGTGGATAGAGGAACCCAAATTATAGCTACGTCATGCACGGTCCCGCGTTAGGAGTCACGGACCAAGAAAGGGATCTAGGTATTGTCATTGATGATACATTGAAACCTTCTGCTCACTGTGCTGCTATGGCTAAGAAAGCAAATAGAATGTTAGGTATTATTAGGAAAGGAATGGAAAACAAAAATGAGGATGTTATAATGCCTTTGTATCGTTCCATGGTGCAACTGCACCTCGAATATTGTGTTCAATTCTGGTCACCGCATCTCAAAAAAGATATAGTGGAATTAGAAAAGGTGCAGAGAAGGGCGATGACAATGATAAAGGGGATGGGATGACTTCCCTATGAGGAAAGGCTAAAGTGGCTAGGGCTCTTCAGCTTGGAGAAAAGGCGGCTGAGGGGAGATATGATAGAGGTCTATAAAACAATTAGTGGATTTGATGTGAAGCGTCTGTTTATGCTTTCCAAAAATACTAGGGCTCGGAGGCATGCGATGAAGCTACAATGTAGTAAATTTAACACAAATCGGAGAAAATATTTCTTCACTCAACGTGTAATTAAACTCTGGAATTCGTTGCCAGAAAATGTGGTAAAGGCGGTTATCTTAGCGGAGTTTAAAAAAGGTGTGGACAGCTTCCTAAAGGAAAAGTCCATAGACCATTATTGAATGGACTTGGGGAAAATCCACTATTTCTGGGATAAAATATAAAATATTTTGTACTTTTTGGGGATCTTGCCAGGTATATTGTGACCTGGATTGGCCACTGTTGGAAACAGGATGCTGGGCTTGATGGACCTTTGGTCTTTCCCAGTATGGCAATACTTACGTACTTATATACCAGATGAAAACACCTCTAAACACAAATGTGTTAACATAACTTTTACTATCATGTTGAACTTAACTAACAATTGCTTGACGGTAAAGAAAAAATTTGGGTTACTGAATAAGGTGATGCTCTTCTCACCTCAGCTGATTTACTGATGTTATATAGCTTCATATATTATAGTTAGTAGCATCCTATATTTATAGCAGTAATTAAAATTATATACTTATGAACATCAATTAATATAATTGTTGAACTGTGGTATAGTATATGCTTCTATACTTCATTTTAAAAGAGTAGTATAGAAACAATTATACATAATATAGCAACCAAAAGTGTGAAAACACTATTGACAGCTGTATCAAGTCAGCATAAGCATATTCAGAGAAATAATTGCTGGATATAGGATTCTCCGTCTGTCCATCTGCAAATAACCAAATGATTGTAAATGTTAATTCACTAATTTACATGATATTTATTTATTTATTTCAGGTCATTTATACCCCGCCTTTTGCCGCAGTTTTGCAGCCCCAAAGCGGCTTACAATGAACTAATTAAAATAAATACATTACAGTTACATTTCAGTAGTTAGGGCGGGAGAACAAGGTAAGAAGGGAAAGGTACGCGAGGCAAAGATGGACGGCAGAAGTCCAGGTGGGCCAAGAGGGATGATGGAAATCCAGGCTGAAACGAATAGGTCCAGCAAGATGATCCCCACACGGGGACTGCAACAGGGCCCAGGTGGATCAAATGAAGCACTGAAGAACCAGCAACAGCATGCAGAGGCCGGAAGAAGCTGGAGGCTGGCTTCTACTGCGACGGAGTCAGCAGAGCAGGAAACAAGATGGCGGACCAAACGGTCATCCTCCGCAGCCCCAACCGTCGGGGCTCTCTAAGCCAGGGACCTCCTCCAATGTGACTCCACCTGGCCGGCTGAAGAGGAAGAGCTGGGGAACAAATCCAACAGTTGGCCAGGAGATCGCGAAAGCAGCAGACTCCCCGACAGATAAGATGGCGAGCAGGGGGGAGACAACAGCATAGCACCCAGCAGTCAGCGGTCAAGCGGCAGCGACAGGGGGCTCAAGCAGAGCATGCCGGGGCAGTCCCGCAGAGCAGAGGAAACTGGCAGCACGGACGGACTGAGAGAAGCCCAAAGACAGAAATCGCCAGCCCAATCGAGTCGCTTCCCCGTTGAGCACGGCCATATATTCCTGACACCAATCCTGAAGGACCCGAAATGTGAACCTAGTGTTATTAGCAACTATTGCCCTGTTGCTACAATCCCCTTGCTTGTGAAGACTAACATAGTAACATAGTAGATGACGGCAGAAAAAGACCTGCACGGTCCATCCAGTCTGCCCAACGAGATAACTCATATTTGCTACTTTTTGTGTATACCCTACTTTGATTTGTACCTGTGCTCTTCAGGGCACAGACCGTATAAGTCTGCCCAGCACTATCCCCGCCTCCCAACCACCAGCCCCGCCTCCCAACCACCGGCTCTGGCACAGACCGTATAAGTCTGCCCAGCACTATCCTCGTCTCCCAACCACCAGCCCCGCCTCCCAACCACCGGCTCTGGCACAGACCGTACAAGTCTGCCCAGCACTATCCCCGCCTCCCAACCACCAGTCCCGCTTCCCACCACCGGCTCTGGCACAGACCGTATAAGTCTGCCCAGCACTATCCCCGCCTCCCAACCACCAGCCCCACCTCTCGATCTTGACTAAGCTCCTGAGGATCCATTCCTTCGGCACAGGATTCCTTTATGCTTATCCCATGCTTGTTTGAATTCCGTTACCGTTTTCATTTCCACCACCTCCCGCGGGAGGGCATTCCAAGCATCCACTACTCTTTCCGTGAAAAATACTTCCTGACATTTTTCTTGAGTCTGCCCCCCTTCAATCTCATTTCATGTCCTCTCGTTCTACCATCTTCCCATCTCCGGAAAAGGTTCCCTCACACTCTCTCTAGTTCCCTTATAAGTTTAGTTTCAACCTAGGCCCTTTATCATGTACCTTTTCTACCCCTTACTTATATACTTATTTGAAAACAGCTTAGATGTTTTTACAACTTACAACTTACAAATTACAACTGTTATTTGCATTACTATAATTTTGAGGATACAGGCCTTCATCTCCTACATGATTTTCATGAGTCTGCAGGGTAGGACCTATGTTCAGTTGATCATTCTTTGAACAGGCAAATGAAATTTGTAGCTTCTTCTCCATTTTTAAAAAGATCTTAATTCTCTCACTGCAAGGCAGACAGATTTATGTTTCATCCATTAAGTTTAACCATTCCTTAATTGTGATCTTGTAGAATTTAATATTCTAATATCATTTATAAACAAACATAGATCTTAGAGGGGGAAGCCTTAGCCTTACTAAGCCTGTCCCTCCAGGGTTTTCGTTTTATTCTCAGCTACATGGTCATAAACAAGCAATCATTTTCTCAAAAGCCCTTTTATTTGTGGTATAGGAAATAAAGATGAAATGTGAAAGTCATAGCTACAGGAACAATTAAAAGAAACAGAAAGGGCTTTTGAGAAAATGATTGCTTGTTTATGACCATGTAGCTGAGAATAAAACGAAAACCCTGGAGGGACAGGCTTATTAAGGCTAAGGCTTCCCCCTCTAAGATCCATGTTTGTTTATAAATGATATTAGAATATTAAATTCTACAAGATCACAATTAAGGAATGGTTAAACTTAATGGATGAAACATAAATCTGTCTGCCTTGCAGTGAGAGAATTAAGATCTTTTTAAAAATGGAGAAGAAGCTACAAATTTCATTTGCCTGTTCAAAGAATGATCAACTGAACATAGGTCTACCCTGCAGACCCATGAAAATCATGTAGGAGATGAAGGCCTGTATCCTCAAAATTATAGTAATGCAAATAACAGTTGTAATTTGGAAAACCATAGCTAAGAGACTAGGCCCCAAGCAGTTTTTAAGAGGGGGTACAGCGAGAAACCATGGTGTATGCTACATCACACAAAGGGATTTTCTAAGAATCAAGCTCATTTGGTGTAATAGTCTTGTTACAACAAAAGGCAGAAAAGAAATGAAGAAGAAAAAAAAATCAAGATTGGATTCAGGTGGGCAGGTCTAAGCCTGTGGTGGCACCACCCACTATGTTGGAGCTTCAAGTTTTTCAGAGGGCTGATGGTGCTGCCTTCTACTGAACCCACATGTATAACTTTGAGCTTGAGCTGGAGGTTTTGGGTTGAACCCAATTTGGTAATAGCCTAGGTGACATGACAGCAGAGGGTGGGCCTGCATCTCTCTCCCTCTCTTCTGACCCTGGATCCAGCATTAGCCCCCACCTGATGCCCAGCAGCCCCCCCCCAGTCTACCTCAGCATCTTCTCCAGGCTGCAGCAATGCACCTCAATTACCTGCACCAGCCTCGCAGGCTTCCCTCTGCTGCATCCAGGAAACAGAAGAGAGATCAGCAAGGGCGGGGACGTGGCAGAGGGAAGCCTACAAGGCCTATACAGGTGCATCACTGCTGCGCCAGGGAAGATGCTGAGGTAGATCCAGGGGGGGGGGGGGGGACTGGGAGGAAGCTTCTGAGCCACAGCAGGGGAATACTGCATCTGGGAGTGGGAGACAGGAGGGCCAGGATGCTGCCTCTGAACTACTTTTTTTTAATGGGCTAGGCTCACCCGTTGCTACGCCACTGCGGATGACAGATATGTTTCAAGTGATGGTAGCAAAAATAAAACTCTGCACTACTATCCCACTTCCTCCTCCCCTCAAAAATATGTTTCTACTGAATCATCCCTTACTGTAAGGCTACCCAGTGTTAATATGGATTGGAGCTTGAATATCCACTGGAATAGTGGTAAGCCAGGTTACAGGACTTTGGTCAGCAGAGAAACCTTGACTAGGCCTGATAACCCACTAATGGTATAACAATTGAGAACCTGCAAACGCAGGACTATATGATGAAGTCTTAATAAAACCTGAAACAAATTACAAATTGAATATGGCATATATGATGATAGAACAATAGATAAAAATGGTTTGTAAAATCTAGCTTGTATCTGTATAACATGGCACGCAGGTCATAAGATTATATAAAAATAGGTTATGAAACTGCATGTTTCTATAAAAGATAAAAACAAGATGTTCAGGGTGACGGGAAAGATGTGAAGTTTTGAAATAGCAAAAGCAAGAGATGTTTACCGGAAAAGACAGTTGGTTGCAGATGGACACCTGGGCGGATGTTTCATAATAACTAGAACAGGAAAGAAGTTGGTACAAGATGTTACAAAAAAGTACAGATGACCATCTGCCGGAAAAGGGAAAAAAAATTGGTACAGAGATATTGGCCAATAAGATGAAAAAAATAGGTACTGCCATAAGCATCTATTGAGATCCATGCCTATAAAAGAGCAGACATTCAGACAGAAAAGTTAGAAGCTTCTTCAGCACTTGACTGACAGCAGAGCTCTGTACATTTGAACCCAGATGTATGTATTGAACTGAAGACATTCTCTTGGTAAGAATAAATAAGATATTATTCATGAAAACTATCTTTGTCTTTATTCCTACATACTGTATTATATGTACTCTTTCCTTATTATGTGTTATACACAATTAAGCCACACTCACTGAACTACAGACTAAATTGAACCATATAGGTATATATATGTGGGAACATAAATGGCCCAGAATATACCTAGATCCAGAAAGACAGAAAGCAGTGGTCATGGGGATCAGGTTTGAATTGCGACAGCTGATGCCTCCCCAGAACAGACCCCCATGGGACGGGGTAACCCTGAAGGTTAGGGAAACAATTCAAACCCTTTTAGATGAGTTAACGCTATTTACCCCTCCGTGTAGAGGGGTCAATAAGGGGTCTAAAAGAGGTTGGAATAAACACCAGATTATCAAAATGGTGGAAAGAGGAAGGAAACCATCAGAACTGCATGGTGAAACTGGAGAGTTTCAGAACAAAGGTGATAGTGAAAATAAAGGCAATAGGAGAGAACAGCAAGGGGCTGATGCAAACCAAAAAAAAAAAGTGAGAGGAAAGGGAGGAGGGCTGGAAGTACAACAAGGAAGAAAGAGAAAAACAGTAGGGAAGTAGGGAGGACAGGTTGGGGTGGGAAGATAAAAGTAAACTTAAATTAACAGATAAATAAAAGAAGAGAATATAAAACATAGGGGGGGGGGGACCCAAGGGATTGGGAATAAAATAGCAGAAATCTAGAGTTGTTGACAAAAGACAGAATATAAAGTGAATGGAATATAGTACAAATTGTCCAGAGAGGTAAGAGACACAAAAGAAAAAAAAGAAAACAAATCAAAAAAAGGGGGGGGGGGGGGGGACGACAAGAAAAATAAGTGCAATATAAAGAAAAACGTTTTGAAAAAGGTTTTATTTTATCTGTGTATAGTGAAGAAAGTATTTTTTTTCTCTATTTAAGAGCATAAGAATTCCATACTGGGTCACACCAATAGTCCATCTAACCCAGTATCCTGCGTCCAACAGTGGTCAATCCAGATCACAAGTAGCTGGCAGAAATATTTTAATTTAAAAACAACAGTTTTTAAAATAGTAATAGTGCATAACTGAATATTATTGTGAAGACACATCAGATATGGGTATTATAATGAAAGTTTATCACTAAAATTAAGTCCTAAACATGTTTACTTACAGTCTAGTCTTCAAAAGAGGAATGAGGGGGAGGTAACCTGCAGAGACAATTATAACCCTAATCACTGTAATGGGGAGACAGGATGGGCCATAGGAGCCACTTTTCATTATGATTTGGGGTGCTAAATGCAATGAAAATTACCCCTCCCTAGAAACAGTTTGCTCAATATTGGGGGTGCTCAAGCACCCACAGAACTGGCTCCTGTGGGATAGGTCACTTTTAGGTTTACCTACCATTTCTAGCTAGCTACAGCGCTGCGTAATCCTAGTAGCGCTTTAGAAATGTTAAGTAGTAGTATCCTCTTTCAAAATGTGTATGAAAGTGAAAAAGTCCTATATCGGCCAACAGAAGTGTTTTGCGCACCAGTATGTAACTTGCCATGAACTCAAATTTGGAAAAGCGATTAATCAAATCTAAAAATTTAGAACCAGAGGCCGCTTAAACAACCTTGAAATGGTATAACCCAAAACTTACACAACGATCTAGCAAAGTCACAGCAACCACCCCGTTCTGCTGTCTTTAAAAAAAGCAGCTATTACGTTCTATGGAAATCTTGGTGAATTCAGAGCTATCTGATTACTTGGACAAATTCTCGATTCTTCATGCCTCCCAATCTGGAGTCCAGCCACAACATAGCACCGAGACAGTTCTGGTTACCCTCCTGTCCAACCTTTGAAAAGAACTGTCTTTCAGAAAGAACATCTTGCTTCTTCAATTTGACATGTCAAGCGCATTCGACATGGTTGACCACAGTCTCCTCCTTATGTTACTAGCAGAAAATGGTGTTGGAAGTCCTGTATTGGATTGGTTTCGGAAATTTCTGTCATGCCGATCCTATCGGGAAAGTACAGTCCTCTATCTCGCCATCTTGGAAGTCTCACTGTGGGGTCCCTCAAGGCTTTCCCCTTTCGCCTTCCTTGTTCAACATCATGATGTCCCCTCTTGCAACAGCCCGCCACAGCAACGGCCTGACCATCTATGCTGACGATGTGATCACCTACATCCCCTTTCGCTCTTCCATAGCCGAAATCACAGCTAAGATTCAGACCAGACTCGCCATCATGACTAACTGGGCTACCACATTTAAGTTTAAACTCAACCAGGAAAAAACGCAGTGCCTCATCCTCTCCTCCCAGTTTAACAAGTCTATACTGGGCTCGGTCACTGCGCAGAACATCACCATTCCTTCCGCTGCCAGTATGAGACTCCTTGGGGGTCATTCTGGACCCACACCTGACTCTTGAGCTCCAAGTTTTGTCCATCACGAAGCGTATGTTCCTTTCCATGAGGCCAACTTGCTCCGGTCCCTCGGCTCTGGCCTGTTCCGGTCCGCTGCCCTGCTCTCCTCTGCTTCTGCTCCTGCTTCTCTCGATCCATCTATTCCGGCTTGCTCTGGTCCTGCTGCTCCGCTGTCTTCTGCTCCGACTCGTCCCAGCTTATCTGTTCCAGCTTGTTCCTGACCTTCTGTCCAGTCCAGTCCCAGTCCATCTGATCCAGCTTCTCCCTGCTCGTTCCAGTCCATCTGCACCAGCCTGTTTCAGTCCGTCGGATCCAGCTTCTTCCAGCTTGTTCCTGACCTTCTGTCCAGCCAGTCCCAGTCCATTTGATCCAGCTTCTCCCTGCTCGTTCCAGTCCATCTGCACCAGCCTGTTCCAGTCCATCGGATCCAGCTTCTTCCTGCTTGTTCCAGCCACCTGCTCCACCTGCTCCAGCTGTTCCAGCCCGCCTAATCCAGCTAATCCAGCTTGCTCCAGTCCGCCTGATCCAGTTTCTCCCTGCTCGTTCCAGCTTCTCCAGCTGTTCCAGCCCGCCTAATCCAGCTTGCTCCAGCCCGCCTGATCCAGCTCCCCCTGCTCGTCCCAGTCCATCTGCTCCAGCCTCCATTGAATCCAGCTCTTCCTGCTCATCCCAGTCCATCAGCCTCCGTCGGATCCAGCTCTCCCTGCTTGTTCCAGCCACCTGCTCCTGCTGTTCCAGCCCGCCTAATCCTACTTGCTCCAGTCAGCCTGATCCAGCTTCTCCAGCTTTCTCTTGCTCATTCCAGTCCATCTGCACCAGCTTGCTCCAGCCCGCCTAATCCAGCTTCCAGTTCATCCACACCAGCTTGCTCCACCCCACCTGATCCAGCTTCTCCTGCTCGTTCCAGTCCATCTACACCAGCCTGTTCCAGCCCACCTGATCAGCTTCTCCCTGCCTGCTGCCTGCCCCAGCTGTTCCAGCCCGTTTGATCGAACTTATTCCAGCCCGCCTGATCCAGCTTGTTCCAGCGTCCAACTTGCCTGCTCACTCACTCCCTACCTCTCTCACTACCTATGGCCCCCATTCACATTCTATTCCTCGCCCTATCCCTCCCCAATCTCGTCCCCCTCCCTACACTCTATACCACACGAACTCACTACCCATCCCCCCCGTCCTGCTCAATACTGCAATACCCTACCTACCCCATCCCCCACCACCTCACCATCCCTACTCCTCCTCCTCCTTCCTAGCTCTCAACCTCCAACACCTCCTTCCTGCCATGAACCCTTCCCCATTCCTCCTCAGCGCATCCCGCCTTCGGCGCCCTACCTCCCCCACCCTTCTCCGCTCTCTCTTGCTCCTTCTCCTGCTCTCCGCGGGAGACATCAATCCCAACCCAGGTCCACCACACATGTCCTCGTCCTCGTCCTATCTATGCAAACGTTCCCGCGATATCTCCAATCTCATCTCCATTCCCCTCCTCCCCCCTTCCTCCCTCCCCTTCTCGTGTGCCCTGTGGAATGCCCACTCAATCTGCAACAAACTTACCTTCACCCATGATCTCTTCATCTCCCAGTCCCTCCATCTGCTCGCCCTAACCGAAACCTGGCTCACCCCCGACGACTCTGCCTCAGTCGCAGCCCTCTGCCACGGAGGCTACCTTTTCTCCCATTCGCCCCACACAGCTAGCCGCGGTGGTGGCGTTGGCCTATTACTTTCGCCCTCCTGCAGTTTTCAACCCCTCCTCCTACCACAGTCTCACTGCTTCTCATCCTTTGAAGTCCATTCCATCCGTCTATTCTACCCGCTGCCACTCCGAGTTGCAGTCATCTACCGCCCCCCTGATGTCCCTCCCTTCCTTCCTTACTGACTTCGATGCCTGGCTCTCCGTTCAAGAATGAGGGATGGGGATGAGGGCTCAAGAAAAACGGAGAGCCAGGCATCGAAGTCAGTAAGGAAGGAAGGGAGGGACTTATCAGGGGGGCGGTAGATGACTGCAACTCGGAGTGGCAGCGGGTAGAATAGATGGATGGAATGGACTTCAAAGGATGAGAAGCAGTGAGACTGTGGTAGGAGGAGGGGTTGAAAACTGCAGGAGGGCGAAAGTAATAGGCCAAAGCCGTGACCGCGGCTAGCTGTGCGGGGCGAATGGGAGAACATACACACTTCAACATACACACGGATAACCCATCCGACTCATACGCTTCTCAATTCCTCACCCTAACCTCCTCCTTCAACCTCCAACTGAGCTCCACCACCCCTACTCACAAATCTGGTCACTGTCTTGATCTCGTCCTCTCTTCTACCTGCTCGCCCTCTAATCTCTGCGTCTCTGCTCTTCCCATTTCTGACCATCACCTGATCACATTCACACTTCATCACCCTCCCCCTCAGTCCCGCCCAACACTAACCACTACCTCCAGGAATCTCCAGGCTGTTGACCCCCCCAACTTATCCGCTACTATCTCTGATCTCCTCCCGTCCATCACGTCCTCCGAGTCTGTTGACAAGGCTGTTTCCAATTACAATGCCACTCTCTCCTCTGCCCTTGACACCCTTGCACCATCTGTTTCCCATCCCACAAGGTGCACTAATCCCCAGCCCTGGCTTAACCCTTGCACCCGTTACCTTCGCTCCTGCTCGCGATCGGCTGAACGCCTATGGAGGAAATCTCGCACCCATACTGACTTCATTCACTACAAATTCATGCTATCCTCCTTCCAGTCCTCCCTATTCCTCGCCAAACAGGACTACTACACTCATTTGACTAATTCCCTCAGCTCTAACCCTCGTCGTCTCTTCGCCACCCTCAACTCCCTCCTCAAAGTGCCCTCCGCTCCCACCCCCCCTCACTCTCTCCTCAATCACTGGCTGACTACTTCCGCGACAAGGCCCAGAAGATCAACCTCGAATTCACCACTAAACCTTCTCCTATCATCCTATCACTCACTCCCTCAACCAATCAACCCAGGCCTCCTTCTCCTCTTTTCCTGATATCATCGAAGAGGAAACCGCCCATCTTCTCTCCTCCTCGAAATGCACCACCTGTTCCTCAGAACCCATCCCCACCAACTTACTTATCACCATCTCTCCTACTATCACCCCCCCATCTGTCATATCCTCAACCTCTCTCTCTCTCCACCGCAACTGTCCCTGACACCTTCAAGCATGCTGTTGTCACACCTCTCCTCAAAAAACCTTCGCTTGACCCTACCAGTCCCTCCAACTACCGCCCCAACTCCCTCCTACCCTTCCTCTCCAAAATACTTGAACGCGCCGTTCACAGCCGTTGAATTGATTTTCTCGCCTCTCATACCATCCTCGATCCACTTCAATCTGGCTTTCGCCCATTTCACTCGACAGAAACGGCACTATCCAAAGTCTGTAATGACCTGTTCCTCGCCAAATCCAAAGGTCATTACTCCATCCTCATTCTCCTCGACCTATCCGCTGCTTTTGACACTGTCAATCACGACTTACTTCTTGACACTCTGTCCTCTTTTGGGTTCCAGGGCTCTGTCTTCTCCTGGTTCTCCTCTTATCTCTCCCATCATACCTTCAGAGTACACTCTCATGATTCTTTCTCCACCCCTATCCCGCTCTCTGTTGGAGTCCCTCAGGGTTCTGTCCTTGGACCCCTTCTTTTCTCTATCTACACCTCTTCCCTGGGCTCCCTGATCTCGTCTCATGGCTTCCAGTATCATCTTTATGCTGACGACACTCATCTTTATCTCTCCACACCTGACATCACTGCGGAAACCCAGGCCAAAGTAACGGCCTGCTTATCCGACATTGCTGCCTGGATGTCCAACCGCCACCTGAAACTGAACATGGCCAAGACCGAACTTCTTGTCTTCCCACCCAAACCCACTTCTCCTCTACCTCCTCTCTCTATTTCGGTTGATAACACCCTCATCGTCCACGTCTCATCTGCCCGCAACCTTGGTGTCAACTTCGACTCCTCCCTCTCCTTCTCTGCACATATCCAGCAAATAGCCAAGACCTGTCGCTTCTTCCTTTATAACATTAGCAAAATCCGCCCTTTCCTCTCTGAGCACACCACCCGAACTCTCATCCACTCTCTCGTTACCTCTCGCCTTGACTACTGCAACCTACTCCTCACTGGTCTCCCACTTAGCCACCTATCCCCCCTTCAGTCCGTTCAGAACTCTGCTGCACGTCTTATCTTCCGCCTGAACCGATACACTCATATCACCCCTCTCCTCAAGTCACTTCATTGGCTTCCGATCAGGTACTGCATTCAATTCAAGCTTCTCCTACTAACCTACAAATGTACTCGATCTGCAGCCCCTCCTTACCTCTCAACCCTCATCTCCCCTTACGTTCCTACCCGTAACCTTCGCTCTCAAGACAAATCCCTCCTTTCAGTACCCTTCTCCACCACCGCCAACTCCAGGCTCCGCCCTTTCTGCCTCGCCTCACCCCATGCTTGGAATAAACTCCCTGAGCCCATACGCCTGGCCCCCACCCTGCCCATCTTCAAATCCTTGCTCAAAGCCCACCTCTTTAATGTCGCCTTTGACACCTAACCACTCTACCTCTATTCAAGAAATCTAGACTGCACCAACTTGCCATTTCGTCCTTTAGATTGTAAGCTTCTTTGAGCAGGGACTGTCCTTTTTGTTAAACTGTACAGCGCTGCGTAACCCTGGTAGCGCTCTAGAAATGTCAAGTAGTAGTAGTGCTAGCTTTTATCTGTCTCCTTGATGGCAGGGGCTATATAAGCGGCGCATTCTCCCACCAGCCTTGCTTCAGCTTCTACTTCGGTAGATCGGATTGTGTTCCTGTGTGAACTTGTCTGCTGCTTGTTGCCTGACCTGACCTTTGTCTGCACTCCAGATTACGCTTTGCCTGCTGCCTGACCAGACCTTTGCCTGAGCACCGGATTACGCTTTGCCTGCCGCCTGACCTGATCTTTTCCTGCACACTGGATTACGCTCTGCCTGCGATCTGACCTGACCCCTACCCGTGTCCTGACTACCTTCTGTTGGCTGCCTAATCTGTCTCCTGCTTGCATCCTGTTTGCGTCCTGCTCATAGACCGCCCTGGTTCCTGCTGGGTTCCTTACTATCCTCCATTTGGTGCCTGATCTACGACTACCTGTACCTAGCTGTTGCCTGTGGCCTTCTGACCCCCTGCCTGTATCCGGAAGTCTTGTCGGCTGCCTGCACCTGGGGGCTTAACCCTCGGGAAACGGCGGTCACCACAGGTGAAGCCGCAGGGTTGCTCGGCTGCCTAACGGAGCGCAGGTTTAAGGCTTCGCCTCTGTGCTCCTGACGGGCACAAGAACTCACGAGCGTGATACATAGTAAGTGACGGCAGATAAAGACCTTTGTGGTAGACGAAGACCTTTGTCCTTTTTCTTTTGAAGTAATTTGCTATCATTTTACTACTTTTGTTACTTTCAGCATAGTGTCTTGATTTCTAATGAAAAATTTCCTGACCAGAAATTTTGCTTAGAATTTTATTATATGAGTATTTAAGTTGATAAAGAGGGACATTTTCAATATGATGTGTAAATCCAATTTTGGGCATTTTACAGAAAATGTCCTAAAATACTGTAGTGAACGAGGCTATTTTCAAATCAGAAAAACGTCCAACTTTTTGTTTCAAAAATGGCCATTTGCTAGGTGTTTTTGTGCTCAGTGCATCTATCTTCTTGGACTATTAAAAAAAAAAGTTCAAGAGAAAAACACACAAAAATAAGCCATTAATATGTATGCATTGCCAGCATTTTTAGTAGACTGGGCACTCAGACATCCTAGTAGAGCAGTGGGGCACCCTAGGGAACACTGCAGTGAACTTCACATAAAAGGTCCCAGGTACACGTCTCACCATTACTCCTTTATATTGTATTGCCCTACTGTACCCAACTGTGCACCACTACAATAGTCCTTATGTCTGCAAGTGTTACCTATATGTGGGTACAATAGGTTTTTGGTGTATTTTGGATTGTAACAGTTAGAGTGGAATATGGGCCTGGGTCCTCTTCTCTACAGTGCACTGCACCAACCACTAAGGTACTCCAGCAATCTGCTTGCTGCTCTAATAGGACTAGCCATAACATCTGAAGCTGTCATAGAGGCTGGTATGTACTGTTTCTTTCACATCTTTGGGGGGTGGGAGGGGGTCAGTGACCACTGAGGGAATAAGGGGAGTCATGCCTCAATTCCTCCAGTGGTCATTTGGTCATCTAGGGCACCTTTTTATGGCTTGGTCGTGATTGAAACAGGTCTAGACTAAGCCATCTAACTTTTAGCCGCAGACATTTTTGTTTTGTTCCATTATGGCAGAAAAACATCCAAGCTTTGGGAATGCTCAAATCCTGCTCCAGTGTGCTCCCTTGCAGTGGCGTTCCTAGCCTGGATGGCACCCGGGGCGGATCACTGATGCGCCCCCCCCCCGGTGCAGCGCCCCCCCCTGCGAAATGACACCTCCCCCCCCCGGCGAAATGACACCCCCCTGGGTGCACGCCGCTGGGGGGGGGGTGCCGCGGCGTGCGCCTGTCGGCTCCGAGTTTGTTAACTTCACTCATTCGCTGCATATCCACCCCCTCCTCCCAGTCCTCCCCCTTCCCATGTCCTCCCCCCTACCCCCTCCCCTTCAGTGTGAAATCCATATGTGTTCTGCGGTGTGTTAGTAAGTTTCCTCCCTCATTTGTGAGAGCTTACATAGTGACCGCCTATTTAGCCAGTGCCTGCCATGTCTTCCATAGTCCTCTGTATATGGCATCTTTTTTACCCATTGGATTCATATTCCCTTGTTCCCACTCCACCATCTGTGTCATACTGGCCCTTCATTTGGCTAAGGGAGGCGGCGATTTGTCAATCCAATGTTGCAGGATGACTCACTTTGCTAACACTAAAGCCAAAAGGACAAATTTGCATTGTTGATCAGAGAGCCCCTGATCTACAAGGTCAGCATCAGAACCTAACAATAATATGCTATAGGACCATTCTACTTTAGCTTGAAGAACTCCTTCCAGCTTCTCAATAACTCCTGTCCAAAAATCCTGCAATACCCAGTGTTCTAGAAAATGATGCATTATTGTGCCTTTGCCTCTGTGACACTTCTCGCATCCATCAGATTCCCATAGGCCCTACATCTTGCCCTTACATCTAGTGACATAGGCAATATGAAGGAGTGTCAAAGCAAATGCAAGGCGCAGATTAAGAAGGCCAAGAGGGAGTATGAAAAAAAGATAGCATTAGAGGCAAAAAAACATATTAAAATTTTTTTCGGTATATTAAAAGCAGGAAGCCGGCAAAAGAATCGGTTGGGCCGCTGGATGACCGAGGGGTAAAAGGGGCGATCAAGGAAGACAAAGACGTAGCGGAGAGACTGAATGAATTCTTTGCTTCGGTCTTCACCGAGGAAGATTTGGGTGGGATACCGGTGTCGGAAATGGTATTTCAAGCGGACGAGTCGGAGAAACTTACTGACTTCACGGTAAACCTGGAGGACGTAATGGGGCAGTTCGGCAAACTGAAGAGTAGCAAATCTCCTGGACCGGATGGTATTCATCCTAGAGTACTGATAGAACTGAAAACGAGCTTGCGGAGCTACTGCTAGTGATATGCAACTTATCCTTAAAATCGAGCGTGGTACCGGAACATTGGAGGGTGGCCAATGTAACGCCCATTTTTAAAAAAGGCTCCAGGGGAGATCCGGGAAATTATAGACCGGTGAGTCTGACGTCGGTGCCGGGGAAAATGGTAGAGGCTATTATCAAAAACAAAATTACAGAGCACATCCGAGGACATGGATTACTGAGACCAAGTCAGCATGGCTTTTGTGTGGGGAAATCTTGCCTGACCAATTTACTTCAATTCTTTGAAGGAGTGAACAAACATGTGGACAAAGGGGAGTCGGTTGATATTGTGTATCTGGATTTTCAAAAGGCGTTTGACAAGGTACCTCATGAAAGGCTACAGAGGAAATTGGAGGGTCATGGGATAGGAGGAAATGTCCTATTGTGGATTAAAAACTGGTTGAAGGATAGGAAACAGAGAGTGGGGTTAAATGGGCAGTATTCACAATGGAGAAGGGTAGTTAGTGGGGTTCCTCAGCGGTCCGTGCTAGGACCGCTGCTTTTTAATATATTTATAAATGATTTAGAGATGGGAGTAACTAGCGAGGTAATTAAATTTGCTGATGACACAAAGTTATTCAAAGTCGTTAAATCGCGACAGGATTGTGAAAAATTACAAGAGGACCTTACGAGACTGGGAGACTGGGCGGCTAAATGGCAGATGATGTTTAATGTGAGCAAGTGCAAGGTGATGCATGTAGGAAAAAAGAACCCGAATTATAGCTACGTCATGCAAGGTTCCACGTTAGGAGTTACGGACCAAGAAGGGATCTGGGTGTCGTCGTCGATAACACACTGAAACCTTCTGCTCAGTGTGCTGCTGCGGCTAAGAAAGCGAATAGAATGTTGGGTATTATCAGGAAAGGTATGGAAAACAGGTGTGAGGATGTTATAATGCCGTTGTATCGCTCCATGGTGCGACCGCACCTTGAGTATTGTGTTCAATTCTGGTCGCCGCATCTCAAGAAAGATATAGTAGAATTGGAAAAGGTGCAGCGAAGGGCGACTAAAATGATAGCGGGGATGGGACGACTTCCCTATGAAGAAAGACTAAGGAGGCTAGGGCTATACAGCTTGGAGAAGAGACGGCTGAGGGGAGACATGATAGAGGTATATAAAATAATGAGTGGAGTGGAACAGGTGGATGTGAAGCGTCTGTTCACGCTTTCCAAAAATACTAGGACTAGGGGGCATGCGATGAAACTACAGTGTAGTAAATTTAAAACAAATCGGAGAAAATTTTTCTTCACCCAACGTGTAATTAAAACTCTGGAATTTGTTGCCGGAGAAAGTGGTGAAGGCGGTTAGCTTAGCAGAGTTTAAAAAGGGGTTGGACGGTTTCCTAAAGGACAAGTCCATAAACCGCTACTAAACGGACTTGGAAAACTCCAAAATTCCAGGAATAACATGTATAGAATGTTTGTACGTTTGGGAAGCTTGCCAGGTGCCCTTGGCCTGGATTGGCCGTTGTCGTGGACAGGATGCTGGGCTCGATGGACCCTTGGTCTTTTCCCAGTATGGCATTACTTATGTACTTATGTAAGTATTTTGTTTTAAATTTCTTGCAGTCCCACATTGGGGGTAATCTTAAAGGCCAAGTTCCTTTTCTGATATCTCCTTCCCTATGAGTGCGCTCCATTGCTGTGCAAGCTGGGCGAAGAATGTTAGTGTGCGCCAGGCTAATCCCAGTTTATACCAATAGGACAACCTGTTATGCTCCGGAGCCAGTTGCCTAAAGGTGTTATCAAGTTTAGTAAATGTCGAATATTCATTACCTGGATCTCTCATAGATTGCAAATAGTGCACTAGCTGCAGATGAGAAAAAGATAGCTTCTGTGGTAAATGCCACTTAGTATGATACATTGAAAAGGACGGGGGTCTGCCAGGGCCGTGCCTAGGGTCTCTGGTGCCCCCCTGCAGACTATCGGTTGGCGCCCCCCCCCCCCCCCCCCCCGTCCAGCAGAGCAGGAACAGAAGGGACCTCAGGAAAAAATAGCACTGTATGTATCCCTCATTGATAAGTCTCTGACTCTAAAGTTTAGCAATTTCATTAAAGTAAAATGTATTTTCACATATCACATCCTATCCAAGAAGAATGTTTTATATATGTCACCCGTCTGTGGTAAAACTTCACACAGTATCAAAATACCTCTAATATGTAGTCGTGCCAGCCGAGGAAAATAACTGTGCTCAGCTCACAAGAGACAGAGTGAACATAAAATAAAACTTCATCCTTAAAAGATAATATCGGATGAATGCATGAAGGTGAATATGAATTCCTGTGAATGGAATCAATTTGATTTACAATAAATCCAGATACTACTCCCTCATATATATAACAAAAAATTATTTAAGTGGAATGGAATTATTTGACTGTACTGGTAAACAGAAAGAAATACTCTATTGCATTCTAATCTCCTTTGCACCAAAGGATATAATTCAGATCAAACATTTATCTCTGATCAACTATCTCAGATCAAATATTTATTTCAGATCAAATATTAAGGTTTCCTTGCTTACAGTCACTTAAATCTACCTAGCCTTTATATAGCTTATAGGATTTAAACACTCTTAAACTGAAATTCACCCTTTTCTATTCTTCATAAACTTCAAGTAATCCTGAAATATTCAGATCCTTTTCTCACTAGAGAAACTTCAATTGCCACCAATCTCTTTTCACTTATATTTTCTCATTTACCACAATCAGGCACTCTTTTATACCTTCAGTCAACAAACACAGGAAGTCACAGCTGGATGTCTCTCTTGGCAAAGGACAGCTCTCACTCTGTTCACTTCCCGGGCAGATTTCTTAACAGAAGCTGATCATCCAATCAGAGAGCTCTATTTGAATGCAGATTAACATACAGACACTCATGGGAATGTTTAGTGAAAAACACCGGACTAATTTGCATATGATTTAAACAAATCTGAGCATATGACAACCAAGTACAGACTCCCAGCAACTGAATTCTGCAATTAGATTTAAGGCAAATACTTTTAAAACTTATTTTTAGCACTTTTAAAATTTCAGGTTCTCTTTAATTTGAATGCTGTTTCAAGCTCTGAAACTCACCCTGACTGAGGAGCTAGCCCCAAACCGAAGCATAAATAGCAATCTGGTTGTATTCTCACGTAACTTGAAGAGCGTGCCTACCTCAATTAATACTGCTCCTTTGCATGAAAAGGGGTGGGCAGTGGAGATAGGAGAATCACAAGTTCAGGTGAAAGATTTTGCAAGTGAGCAGACAGACGGCAGGCAGTGGCGCCCCTCGAAGGCAAGCGCCCCCTGCGGCGCTTACTGCATCAGCACGGCCCTGGGGTCTGCCATCTCCTACTTCCGTCAACTGCCCTACGTACCGACATCCCAATTGGACCCATGTTTGTATGTACGATCTCCCCTGCCCTGCTGGGAACCTAGGGTTATTCCTCACCTCTTTAAATGGGGAAATTCTTCCCGCCCCCCCCACCCTCCCCCGCCACCACTGCCAGGCTAAACGTAGCAGGCGCATTAGCGGGGACAGCTTAGTTGGCGGTCCTATGGTATGAATGGCCGAAAAAGAGAGAACGGTGCGGCCTCATTCTCCCACATATCTACAGGGGCAAACACCCTCATCCCCGTATATATTTCATGTATCCATCTGAGTACTGCTGCAACATTATATGGTCTCAGATCTTGACCCCTCCTTCTGTCCTGTCTCTCGTCAACTTGTTGTAACCAATGTGCACCCTCCGGCTGCCCCAAATAAAGGAAGAAATTACTCCCCTAAATGCTTTCTCATCCTTGCCTTTTATCCATATCGGCATCATCTGAAGTGGATATAGAACCTTGGGGAATAATACCATCTTCACCAGAGCCACTCTGCCCAGAAAGGAAATGGGGACCTCACATAAGCACATAAGCACTGCCACGCTGGGAAAAGACCAAAGGTCCATCAAGCCCAGCACTCTGTCTCCAACAGCGGCCAATCCAGGCCCCAAGAACCTGGCAAAAAACCCAAAATTTAATAACAATCAATGGACTTTTCCTTCAGAAATCTGTCCAGACCCCCTTTAAACTCAGCAAGGCCAGCTGCCGTCACTACCTTCTCCGGCAATGAGTTCCAGAGTTTAACTACGCACTGAGTAAAGAAAAGCTTTCTCTGATTTGTTTTAAACCTACCACATTCTAATTTCATCTTGTGTCCCCTGGTTCTATTATTGTTAGAAAGCGTAAACAAATGCTTCACATCTGTCCGCTCTATCCCGCTCATTATTTTGTAAACCTTCCATCTGCTGCAAAATCTTTGTATGGCCTCTAGTTTATCGCTGACCTTCTTTTTATACATTACAGTAGACTCTAGGTGCAGATACACTCCCAGATATTTCACTGTACCTGCTGACCAAGACAAGGGGAAATTCGGAAGTTGCTTACAAACACAGTCGGAGGACAACGCCAATGCCTCCGATTTCTCAAAGTTAATCTTTAGTCCCGAAAAAGCCCCAAACTGCTGAATTAAATAAGTGAGTAGGGGGATTCCCCTGGAAGCGCTACACAGAAAGATTAACATATCATCTGCAAATAGGTTAACCTTGTATTCCTGCTCTCCCACATGGATCACCTAAAGCTCTCTTAGTTGCCGGATTTTACAGGCCAGTGGTTCAGTGGCTAAAACAAAAAGCATAGTTCCCCTTTCCAATGCAAATGCATTGGACAGTGTTCCATTTATCAAAATCTGGGCTGTAGGTTTGCTATACAGAGCTCACACCCCTGATAGAAACTCCCCATACAGTATATTCCAAATTGCGGTAAGATCCAGAACAAATGGTCCAAAAGTATTTTATCGAATGCCTTTTCGGCATCTAAACTAGCAATTATTGCATCCCCCGGATTTCCTTCTTTGGCTTTCATAGCGCTCAAAGCCCTCAGAATATTTGTAGAGGCATATCTGCCTGGAACAAAACCTGTCTGATCACCATGGACCAACGAGGGAAGAACTCGGCCCAGCCTAGTAGCCAGTATGCTAGCAAACATCTTGATGTCTTGGTTTAATAGGGAGATTGGTCTATATGAGCCCAGTTGCTCCTTGTCTCTCCCTGGCTTTGGCAGTACTACTATGGTAGCATGAGTCAGATCACCCACAGTCTGACATGGAGAAAGCACAGCCTGCCCCAGCTCTCTAAACGGGCCCATCATGTGTTCCCCCAGAAGCTTATAAAACTCGGGTCCCAGCCCATCCGGCCTTTGCCAGTTTTAGTCTCTTGAGGGCAGCCTGTATTTCCTCCCCCTGAATAGGCACATTTAAGCCCTCCAGCTGGGCTGTGGTCAATGTCGGGAGTTGGAGTCCCTGAAAGTAGAGGAGTGTGGTAGCCGTGTTAGTCCACTCTTAAGGTTATCAATAGAAATCAAACAAAATAAAACATTTTGCTTATTTCCGATCTGAGGAAGAAGGGCAACCTTCGAAAGCTAATCAAGAAATGTATTAAGTTATGTCCAATAAAAAAGGTATCATCTTATTTTCTTTTCCATGTTTTATTTTGTTTGATTTCTATTGAGTCCCTGAAAGAAATCGGTATGCTTCTCCACGTCACGTTTCCCGCGTCATATAGCGTTTGATAAAATTCCACGAACGCTGCCTGGATTTCTGACTCCAGCTCACATATCGTACCTGATCTCTTTTTGATACGAGAGATCTACTACTACTACTTAACATTTATAAAGCGCTACCAGGGTTACGCAGCACTGTACAATTTAACACAGAGGATAGTCCCTGCTTGAAGGAGCTTACAATCTAAAGGACAAAAAAGTGCAGTCAATCAAATTAGGGCAGTCTAGATTTCCTGAATAGATGAATAATGGTTAGGTGCCGAAAGCGACATTGAAGAGGTGGGCCTTGAGCAAGGATTTGAAGATGGGCAGGGAGGGGGCTTGGCGTATGGGCTCAGGGAGTTTATTCCAAGCATAGGGTGAGGCGAGACAGAAAGGGCGGAGCCTGGAGTTGGCGGTGGTGGAGAAGGGTACTAAGAGGAGAGATCACCTGCTTCGCCGGCCTATTACGTACTAAGCTCACTAGCAGTTTCCCCGCCTTGTTCCCCCATCTATGAAGTTTATGTTTGTACAATTGGATGTCTCTCAAAGCTCTCTGATTCACAATGTCATTAACGCTGTCCTTCATAGGCGCCCGGTATAAGAGGCTTGGGGGAGGCTATGCATCCCCAGCCACACCAGGATGGATCAGCTGTTTCTTTAGAAATGCTAAATAGTAGTAGTAGTAGTTCTCCCGCGAGTCCCGCTGCTCTGGGGGGTTTAAATAGCTGCAGTGAAAGCCGTCTCTAGCCTTGTGTATAACCAGTTGTAATTTGATTACCTTACTGCTGGGAGAGCAGAGCAGGGGGGTTGGCTGGCGGTGTCCTGGGTTGTCAGGGAGATATTTAACTAGGATGAATTCCTGCACATGAGCACTTCATACCAAAGAGACTTGCACTGACCTCTGAAATTTTAAAAGTGCTAAAAATAAGTTTTAAAAGTATTTGCATTAAATCTAATTGCAGAATTTAGGTGCTATGAAGTGGGATTGGTATGCTATGTATTCAAATTTGCTCAAGCCATATGCAAATTAGTCCATTTTTGGGAGGTTCTCATTTGCATATTTATGGGTAAAAATTGTTGGAAATGTTTACAGCCTTAATGTTAGGGCATGGCTCTGATCAAAAATGTGAAGTTTGATCCAAAAACGAAGGGTTTAGCTAGTGTTTTTGACTAAAAATTCCCATTAGAGTGTCTGTATGTTAATCTGCATTCAAATAGAGCTCTCTGATTGGATGAGCAGCTCCTGTTAGAAAATCTGCCCAGGAACAGAAAGGAGAGGAGAGAATCAATGGGTGGGTGGGTGTGGATGGCTGGAGGGGGGGCAGGGGAGAGGAGAGAATCAATGAGTGGGTATGGATGGCTGGAGGGGGGTAGGGGAGAGGAGAGTTGCAGGACATGGATGGAGGAGAGGGAAGGGAGAGAGAAGAAATGCTGGACATGGATGGAGGGGAGGGAAGAGTGAGGAAGGAGATGAGATGAGGGAAAAGGAAGAGAGAAAAACTACACATGGATGAAGAAAATAGGCAGAAGCTGGATTCACTGGACAGTCAAGTCTGCGGAGGACCCAGCTTTTACTTACGGATGTAGGGCAAGAAATGAAGAAGAAAGGCAGAAAGTAAAGAAATAAATGGAAAGGAAGCCCTGGAAACGGAGTTAAGAGGACTGTAAAAAAATGTCTTGCTAGTATAGGGATAGGGTTTTGCTAGTAAAGGGTTAATCATTCTTACAATTTCTGGAATAAATGTAGACCCTCTGAAATGTAGATTCCTTGGCCTTGAACATTACAAGCAGAATGGAATGTACCTAGATATGCTTAGAACCAGACAAGCTGACTAGTAGCCTAGAATTGTAACATGTTAGAAGATGTGAAAGTGTTGACAGACACACAGGCAACAAGCTTCCTTTGTATTCCTGCACGTAGAAAATGTATAAGAGAGGATTTTAGAGTCAGACAACCTTCTTACTGCAGTTGGATCTGTCTCCTTGCAAGTAAATAAAGCCTGACTTGGTTTAATGATATTCGTGAGTATGTTAATTAAGATTCTTTTAACAGATTGGTCCTTCGAAGAGCCGGAACCAACATCTTTTCCCCTTGTGTCAGAAACTGTTGTGCACATGGATTTTGAATAAATCCTTTCAGTCAAAGTCCCCCAGGCTAAATATTGCCTGTCAATAGGGCCCAGTTCTTCTGACACTTGGAAAAAAGTGACGGTCTTTTTGTGCTTATCACGAATCTCATGGGACCAACTTAAGGTTATGTTGTGTCTTGTTTGTCTTTTGAATTAGTGTGTCTTTTAAATTGGTAGTTGAGATTTGGAGCGAGGACTCTTGTACTATAGTTTAAGGGAAGTCCACGATCTGGGACCCGCTCGCTGAGGAGCGCGAACTCCCTTTGTCTGAGACTGCTAGAGAAGTCCACGGTCTGGGACCCACTCGATGAGGAGTGCAGGCTCTTGTTATTGCTATCTCAGACTGCTATAGAGTGAAAAAGAAGTCCGTGGTCTGGGACCCGCTCAAAGGCCATAGCGTACAGGATAAAAGAGTGACATAACCATGGGAAATTTGTGTCTTTGTTGTTGTTTTACAACCCCAAGCAGGGGCGTATCTGGAATCCGGCGGTAGGGGGGGCCAGAGCCAGAGAGGGGGGCACATTTTTGCCTCCCTCCCCCCCCGCCGCCGCCTCTCTCCACCCCCTCTCTCCACCCCCTCCCCGCCGTCAACCCTCCCCCATTGCTTACTTTTGCTGGCGGGGGGCCCCAACCCCCGCCAGCCGAGGTCCGACCCGCAATCTCCCTATTTCGTCTTCCTCCGTGGCCATGTGCTTCAAGGAAGTAATGCTGCAGTGCTGATTCGTTGAATTTAGTTCGGCGTCTGACGTCGCTGCGGGTGTTGGGGCCCCCCGCCAGCAAAAGTAAGCAGCGGGGGAGGGTTGACGGCGGGAAGGGGGGCCAGGGCGAAATCTGCGGGGGCCCAGGCCCCTGTGGCCCCACGCAGATACGCCCCTGTCCCCAAGGCAAGTGGTTCTCTGTGGAGATCCTAAATTTATGCATAAACGTATTTAAAGAAATGGAAAAAGAAGTTTGGATTTGATGGGAAATTGACTGCTGCATCATGAGTGGAGGAGTGGCCTAGTGGTTAGGGTGGTGGACTTTGGTCCTGGGGAACTGAGGAACTGAGTTCGATTCCCGGCACAGGCAGCTCCTTGTGACTCTGGGCAAGTCACTTAACCCTCCATTGCCTACCGCATTGAGCCTGCCATGAGTGGAAAAGCGCGGGGTACAAATGCAACAAAAATAAAATAAAAATGTTAGAAGTTATTACAAGATATAAGAAATTATGAGATCAATAAGCCCAAGACTGTTTCCTACAATCTTAAAAGGGAAACAGATAATCAATTGAAGACATGTCATTTTTCTTTTTTTTACAAAAGAAGAACTATATATTCTATAACAAACAGTGCACTGTGCTTGAGTTTTTTTTAATCATTTTTACTTTTGTTTACCACTATCCCTGTTTTATCAAAAGCTTTGTATATGCAGCACCTGAATTTCATTGCTGGGGATAATGTTGTTTATTTTTCTTGAATCTGTTTGTTAAAAAAGGTATGTCACTTATTCCTATGATGTTGACAATTCATGCTTTTCTTTCATTCTTATGGGTATAGTATTACTAAGGTTAAATACTTTGCATTCCATAATTAGAGGTTCTTTTCCTTCAGAAAGAAAGGAGAAAAAGAAGAAGAACCCCCCCCCCCCCCCCCGGTCAGGAATGCAGCCTTGATAGGGTTTTTTTCTACAGCTGATTCTGTCACGCTATGTTGAATTTCAATTGTGTGATTTACTGAAAGGTGCATGACGGCATTTTCTGAGGTTTATATGGGAAAGGAGGGAAAAATAAATAGGAACTATTTAGCTGAACTTTTGGATTGTGTAGTTATTACAGTTTCTATATATCTTGTATACCAGGATTTTGTGCTGTCCCAGTGCCTTTTTAGGCAACTGCCTGGGTAGCCTCACTTTGTTTCTCTTTTATTTCATTGCATTTAAATTTGTATTCTTATAGCTCACTTTTCTGTGCTTGGGCTCAAAGCATGTTGCATCTGCTGTAATTTTACTGTGAGGTTTATAACAAAATAGGAATTTATGGACTTATGCCACTCATATTACTAATCATGGGGAGAGTGGCAAAGTAAAAGTCTCCATTCAAACAGGGTCAGAATGATACTATGTTCATGCCATTCATAGTCCCTAAAATGATTTAAACAAAGCCAAAGGTATCCCCCACCCCAAAAAGTTAAATCATTGGCTGTCCTTGTCTCATTGGCTTGTATTAGAACTAAATTTATATCAAGGACCATGTCTTGCCTCAGATAACCTTCATGGTCAAGAAATTATTTAGCAAATTATTAAAGGAAGAATAATAAAAGTTTTTCAGCCTGAAAGTGGTAAACGCATTGTGTGTCAAGTAATTGTATCCAATGCATAGTCTGGATCCAATTACAAATGGCCCATCCTAGTGCATAATTTGAAATTGTATTGGGATGAAAAGGTTTTTGCACAGCTCATGTATAGCTCTGCCTGACAGAATCGGCAGTCTGTCTCCATGTGTAACTAAGCAAAAGAGAGAGAACTTTTCCTCTCTTCGCTTTTGGGCACGGAAACAGACATTGTGTTCCTCTATGTGTGGGTGTGAAAAAGGTCAAGTCTGTGCTTTTCTTCAGGGACATATCAGCTGCCTGTGGCTGTGTGAGTATGTGTGTTTTTTTTCCTTGATTAAGTACAATGGTGGTTAGTGTTTTAAGAACCTTTTTGCAAGTCTTATGGGTCTCACCAGCTGTGCAAATCACAGGATGCAATTTCCCAAGTTATTCATAAGACTTGCAGACTATTTCTTGCCTAAATCTCTGTATCTACCTCATTAAGATTTGTACAATAAATGTTTGTCTAGTGAAATATCCAATGTGTCTATCTATGTATGTTCTGTACCCCAGGTAATTGAGATTTCAGAGAAATAAGTTTTAGGTTTCATGTGCCTTGCCTGAAATGGGTACTTCCTGGTTGGATTTTCGTTATTTCAGTATTCAGTTGCTTGCTTGTCATCAATGTATTACTACCTTATCATGGCTATTGTCCGGCAGATGGAATTTGCTGCTAACAGTTTTTTCCCCTCTCTTCCTTGCCGGATGATGTCACACTTCTTTCTTATATTGATGACTTGCTCCCTCTGCTGATCCTTGTGTGTATTACATGCACAAGTTTGCATGGTAAAGAACTTTAATTTGTGTTTTCCAGGACCTCCTTCTCAAATTGAGCTATCCAACACCTGTTTTGCGATTGTAAGGCCTGTTGGAACTTTTTAATTTTTATACCCTGTGATATTGCATAAATATTTTCTTTTACAGCCTGGTGCTTCTCCTATGAAGGAACATGGTCCTTTGAGCTTCTGTATATCCTTGCAATTTATTGTGTTCTTAGTAACAGGAAGGAGTTAATATTCTAATGTCCTCCTGTATTGAGTTCACCTTGTTTACATTTGCTGTTTTCTGATACAATTTTCACTTTTTGTGATGTACAGTTGTACCATATTATCAGCTGTACCTTGACAGCGCAGTTCCTCTTAACAGGATTTCCCAAAGTAAGCACTGGAAGGGAACGGATTCTTATCTACTACTACTGCTGCTGAGGATCATTTGTACGGCGCTGCCAGTCGTATGCAGAGTTTCACAATTGAACATGAAGAAAGATAGTCCCTGCCCAAAAGAGCTTACAATCTGAATCAGGATAGACAGACCAGACTGCAAATTACAGACTCTTGTTTTGATGACGTGATTTATGCAAGGAACCGTTTTGTCTACTAAACTACTTAATGTGTTTAATTCATCATGCTTGTGATAAATATAGATCTGTGTTACTTTACCTTGGGTGATTGAGACTCCAGAGATATTGCCCCCCCCCCCCCCCCCCAGGGTAAAGGAATCTAGCCGAATGTTCAGATTAAGAAGTGTTAAACATTTTTATGTACCTTGAATGAGAATGCTTTTTGCTGCTATAGAACATTTCTAGGCACCTGCCTACTTTGGTGAAATCATCTTTCTTCCAATTTTTCTCCATAAATAACATCTGCCTCTCTCATGATTTTGGCTGGACGCTTAAACCTGGTTGTCCAGAGAGGTGAGATGTACCATGATAAAGATCTAAATGTATGTTTTAAATTGTAGGGAATCAAATCATGAAGACAATGGAAGAATTTTCCCAGTCATTCTTAGGTCATTTTATGTGCACGGTTACTGTGACGTTTGAAGCTTGTAAAAGTTATTTACTGCCAAAGTGCAAGTTGTGCAAACAGTGTGAATAATCACATGGCATGAGTGCATGTTTATGTGCTACGAAAGTACACTGTAAGTTAGTTAGAAGGTCTGTGAAAGTAAACGTATGTGGAAGTGTTTGAACGGGACTACACTTTTTTGGGATAGGCCAGAATAGCAATTCATTTTATTCTGTATTACCTATCAATAGAAGCATAACATCTGAGTATAGAATTGAGCTAATGGCATTTTGTTAAGGATTTGACCAGATATTGAGTGAATTATTATCTTTTATGCCCTGAGGTCTACGTGAGTCCCTGCTCTGCTTAATTGATTTATTGTTTGGAGTCCTTTTTCTTGTTTTTCCAGGTTCATCAAATTATCCTTCCACCTTAGTGACATCATTTGAACCATGATCACTGACAGCACTGGTCTGCGCTGCAATTGTGTTAGGCAATTTTCTCACCATTCCTGAAGCAGGCCTGACCACTGCAACCTCCTCTGTTCTCAGGATTGTTGCCTATTACTACAATTAACTTTTTTAGACCTTTATATCCTCATGCCTATAAACAACTCTGTTAAGCTGCACCATTGCTGGAAGGAGATTTTGGTTGAACTCATTTTGCTGGATAAACTGCTAAACTCTAATCCACCATTTAAACTGGTGGTCAGTATAGGAATATTGCTTTTTGTATAATCTTAAAATAATCTTACATTTTCTTTTGCTTACTAGGCATCAACTCATATGTGCATTCCTTTATTTGGTTAAACATCATCAATCTTAACACCTCTGAAGCTAGTGATTGTTTCCTGTATGATATTGTTTCTAGGCATATTTCTATGATATCTCATGTTACAAACACAAGATACTAAAGTTCAAATAGTAAATGACTTGTAATAAATTGTAAAGTTCTCATCTGCCAATGAGGATACAGCAGGAGTTGGAGGTGAATAATGTTTACAGAAACTTAGAGAACAGGAGGGGTGAAAGGCCTCCTGATCTGTATGTGCTGAATGTAGAGAGAGAGGACATTGTAAACGGCTCTCTCTCTCATAGACAGTCAGGCTGAATTTCCCCTATGAAATGTTTGTCTATTCCCATTTTACACTAGTATTATATTCCTCTTTATCTCATTTAAGGGTTACTGGCCCAATTTCATCACTTGAAATTGCTGTTAACTGGGAGAGTGGGTACTGGTCAAGACCAAGCTACAGTCCTCCTGGGGAAAAGGTCCTCCTCAAACCTTGCTGGATACCAGGATCAAGGGACAAGTAGCAACCCCTGCCAATTAGTCATGATAGAAGGAAAGAAAACGAACAAAACTATATGGATCACTCCTACGACATACCTGCTTTGCGCTGGGACTCAGGCCCTGATAATCCTGCCTGGGATCCGGTGACCCAGTGTACTGTGTTTACCCTTACTAGACACTTGGACTACAGGACCAGGGACAACCATTATAGGGGAAGAGCGCATCTTCTATGGGCTTGCTACAATAGAAATCGAACAGGGAGACCTATCACTACCCCGACCCCACCTTTTGGCTCATTACATATCAAATGTTGGGAGGAGGTTGGCAACCTTGGTACTTTATTAGGAAAAGGGGGAATCAAGTAATCAGGGCCGTGCCAACACGGTAAGCGAGGTAAGCATGGCAGGGAGGCGCTTGCCTCTGGGGGGCGCCGCCACACCATGCTCACCTCGCTCGCCCTCCCGCTCCCATTGTTCAACTGCCCGCCCTCTTCTCTCCCCCCCCAACATCCCTTTTCTTTTTTTTTTCTTTTTAAATTTACCTCTGTGGCAGTCCAGCAGCGCAGCGTCAGTGAAGGAGGCGGCGCTCCCGACGTCTCTAGCCTTCCCTTCGCTGTGTTCCGCCTCCTTCACTGACGCTGCGCTGCTGGACCGCCACAGAGGTAAATTTAAAAAGATAAAAAAAAGAAAAGGGATGTTGGGGGGGGGGGGGAGAGAAGAGGGCGGGCAGTTGAACAATGGGAGCGGGAGGGCAGGGGAGAGATGAGAGCATGGATGCGAAGGGGGCGGGGAGAAGAGGGCGGGCCAGGCCAGGCCAACTGGGACATGATGGGACATGGGAGCGAGAGGAGAGAGAGGAGCATGGATGCGAGAGGGGGGTCATGGAAGGGAGAGAGGGGAATTGCTGGATAGGGATTAATGGAGGGTGACAGAGGAGCATGGATGGGAGGGGCAGGGCTCAGGGAGTGAGGGGAATTGCTGGAAAAGGATGAATGGAGGGGGCAGGGGACAGAGGAGCATGGATGGGCATGGATTGGGAGGGCAGGGCTCAGGGAGAGAGGGGAATTGCTGGAAAGGGATGAATGGAGGGGGCAGGGGACAGAGAAGCATGGATGGGCATGGATTGGGAGGGCAGGGCTCAGGGAGAGAGAGGAATTGCTGGATAGGGATGAATGGAGGGGGCAGGGGACAGAGGATCATGGATGGGAGGGCAGGGCTCAGGGAGAGAGGGGAATTGCTGGAAAGGAATGAATGGAGGGGGGCAGGGGACAGAGGAGCATGGGTGGGAGGGGCAGGGCTCAGGGAGAGAAGGGAATTGCTGGATAGGGATGAATGGAGGGGGCAGGGGACAGATGGGCATGGATGGATATGGATTGCAGGGCTCAGGGAGAGAGATGAATTGCTGGAAAAGGATGAATGGAGGGGGCAGGGGACAGAGGAGCATGGATGGGCATGGATTGGGAGGGCAGGGCTCAGGGAGAGAGGGGAATTGCTGGAAAGGGATGAATGGAGGGGGCAGGGGACAGAGGAGCATGGATGGGCATGGATTGGGAGGGCAGGGCTCAGGGAGAGAGGGGAATTGCTGGATAGGGATGAATGGAGGGGACAGATGGGCATGGATGGATATGGATTGCAGGGCAGGGCTCAGGGAGAGAGGGGAATTGCTGGAAAGGGATGAATGGAGGGGGCAGGGGACAGATGGGCATGGATGGATATGGATTGCAGGGCAGGGCTCAGGGAGAGAGGGGAATTGCTGGATAGGGATGAATGGAGGGGACAGATGGGCATGGATAGATATGGATTGCAGGGCAGGGCTCAGAGAGAGAGGGGAATTGCTGGATAGGGATGAATGGAGGGGGCAGGGGACAGAGGAGCATGGATGGGAGGGCAGGGCTCAGGGAGAGAGGAGAAATAGCTGGACATAGAGGGGAGGGAAGAGAGATGAAGGAGATGAAATGAGGGAAAAGGAAGAGAGGAGAAAAACTGCACATGGATGAAGAAAATAGGCAGAAGCTGAGGACCAGAAATGAAGAAGAAAGGAGGAAAGGAAAGAATAAATGGAAAGGAAGCCCTGGAAACGGAGTTAAGAGGACAGATAGCAGCAGAATCAGATACTGGGCCAGCATGATCAGAAAAAGAAAGTCACCAGACAACAAAGGTAGAAAAAAATCATTTTATTTTCATTTTAGTGTTTGGAATATGTCCACTTTGAGAATTTACATCTGCTATCTTATTTTGCAATGTATAGCAATTTGTTTCTAAGAATATTGCTGACAATTCCTGTCAGTGTGGCAAGTGGTGAGCGATCATTTTCACGGGGGGGGGGGGGGGGGGGGGTGGAGGGCCGCCGCCAACTGATAGTCTGCAGGGGGGGTGCCAACTGATAGCCTGCAGGGGGGCGCCAGAGACCCTAGGCATGGCCCTGCAAGTAATTGAGTTGTTTACACCTTGTTCAGATTACCACACTGTCCTCCTGTACCATAGGGGCCATACCAATCCCTCTCTCTTGAATAGCAGTCATAGTTTTGTCGCTTATATAATAATGAGCCATGGGCCAAGCCAGGACAGGAGGGAATAGCATGTGGGTTTGTAGGGTTTTGTTTATAAGGTTTTGTTTATAATACTGTGTTAGCATGTGGGTTTGTAGGGTTTTGTTTATAATACTGTGTTATACTACTGTTACTGTAAAAAAATTTTTTTTCTGCATTCCAGAGAGAATTTATAGTGACAATGGTCCTCACTTTGTAAACTCCATTTTTTCTCTGTTAGGGAAACAATTGGCCATTGACTTGAGAAACCATGGTCCCTACCACTCCCCAGTCAGCAGGGTTGGTGGAAAAACACAGTGGAATTTTCAAAAGCAGATTGAGAAAGATAATGGCAGAAATTAACTCCCTTTGAAGTTTTGTTAGAAAAGCAGTATGTGATCCCTCAGCTTGCCTCATTGGAAAAGAGTCATGAGGGGGCTGAGAAATCACTAACAACATATATGAAGAAAATGTTAACTAACAAAGAAGTTTTTCTGTCTAATGTCATTCCAGGTCATTTTGAAGACTCTGCACACACAAAACTTGGAATCATATGTCCTGCTTTAGATAGCTAAAGTCTGCTACCTGTATGTCGTTTAAAGCCATACTTCATACTAAATGTTGTGATATTGTGTAGCCCTTCGTATTGATGATTGGGGACTTACGGTTCTAGAATTTTCATTTATTTCACTTTGCCATTATTCTCACTGCCTTGCTAGCAACTGTTTTGTTGATAAAGAGAGGATTTATTTTGTATTACTCCAACATTTGTGAAAGCACTGATGGTTGTTTGAAATTGTTCACACACAAACCCATTTGGGGGCAATCCCTTCAACACCTCCATTCTGACTTTTCTTTTCTGTTGTTGGTCAGTAGGGCTCTTCAGTCAACAGATCCTGAACTTATTAAACTTGGAAGGGTCCAAGTAGGAGACGAGGTCCTAAGAAAGGTCATCAAGAGAAAAATTGGGCTTAACCTCGCTGGCAAGATCCATACCAAGTACTCCTGAGTCCCCCACTGCTGAACAACTTGCTGAACACCTGTCACACTGCAAGGAGGTAGCGGAACCAGGAGCTGAGATTAGGCAACCAGAGTAGACCAACTTCTCGCAAGGGCAAGTCCGGCTACAAAGGGGAGGTGCTTCAATAGGAACCCTAACCTCAACCCTGGTAAAGAGAAATAATAACCCAAATGAGAATTTAGGGTTGAAATGATGGACTGTACACCTGAACCAGATGACCCACGTGAACAATTGACTGAGACAACAGTGTGGAGTCCCTTTGGATGACTGGAAAGGAGGAGACCGATTAGGACCTTGATTGACAGACAGAGAACAATCAGGTTGGTCCTAGGAGCCATTTGTGGTATACTACAGATTTTGTATCCGAATGTACTGATGAGGTAAACTGTAGTCACTTTACAAACACCCCAGAAGGCAGATGAACGTTTATATGCTGTGGGAGCAGTGGCGTACCTAGGGTAGTTGACACCCGGGGCCGGTCATTTTTTAACACCCCCCCCCCCCCCAAAAAAAAAAAAAATCCAGTACTAGGCATGCCGAGAATACAAAACACTCAGGACCTTTAGAGCAATTCTACCATACCATAAGCAGTCATTTCTATGAGTCACACAAGGAAAAGGAAAGCATCTTAAACACTACAGTGAGCACTAGAACATCAATTCACCTATTGTAAAATGAAACCAGACAGAATAGTACAGATCGTAGATCCTGCACAGTCAATGCCAACTGAAAGCCATGTCTTTTTCACAAACACAGATACACCCTATATCCACTATAGAATAAGTAATCATAAACTTTCTATTTAGACAAAAATTAAACTGAACCCCCAATGCCAGACTCTGCATACAATGCAACACCACAGAAACAGAAACTGTCCCCTAGTACTGTGCAAAATATAAAGACAGCAGATGTAAATTTGGAAAAAACTAACAAGTACCAATCACCACTTTACAAATTAACAAATAGAAATAAAACAAATATAGAAAGTAAAATAATACCATTTTATTGGACTAATACATTTAGCTTTCAGAGGCCAAAACTTCCGTCCTCGGGTCAGTACAGTATAGTGCTGTTACAGTATCCTATCCTGACCTGAGGAAGGGGGTTTTATTCTCCGAAAGTTAGTCAAAATGTATTAAAATTAGTCCAATAAAAAGATTACCTTGTTTACATGTTCTATTATAAACATTTATTAACACAGCTACAATACTACTTTATCCTAAAGCAAAAAACAAAAATATATATTTTATTTACAGTTTGTTGTCTCTGGTTTCTGCTTTCCTCATCTTCTTTTCACCATCTTCCTTCCATCCAGCATCTGTCTTCGTTCTCTGCCATCCAGTGTCAGCCCTCTCTGCTGTCCCCTCCATCCACTGTCTGCCCTTTCTCTCTGCCCCTTCAATCCACCATTTGCCCTCCCTCTCCCATCCATCCAGGGTCTGCCCTCCCTCTCGCTCCCCCTTCCATCTAGGATCTGTCCCCTCTCTAACTGCCCCTTTTTTCAGCCCCCAGTTCCAGTCCCCTTCTCCCCTCCCTTTCTCCTGTCTGTGACCCCCACCCCAGTCCTCTTCTCCCCTCTGAACACCCCAACCCCAGTCCCCTTCTCACCTCCCCTTCTCCTGTCTGAGACCCCCACCCCAGTCCCCTTCTCCCCTCCCCCTCCCCTGTCTGAGATCCCCACCCCAGTCCCCTTCTCCACTCCCCTTTCCCCTCTGAACACCCCCACCCCAGTCCCCTTCTCCCCTCCCCTTCTCCCATCTGAGACCACCACCCCAGTCCCCTTCTCCCCTCTGAACACCCCCACCCTAGTCCCCTTCTCCCCTCCCCTTCTCCTGTCTGAGACCCCCACCCCAGTCCCCTTCTCCCCTCCCCCTCCCCTGTCTGAGACCCCCACCCGTCCCCTTCTCCCCTCCCCTTTTCCCCTCTGAACACCCCCACCCCAGTCCCCTTCTCCCCTCCCCTTCTCCCATCTGAGACCACCACCCCAGTCCCCTTCTCCCCTCTGAACACCCCCACCCCAGTCCCCTTCTCCCCTCCCCTTCTCCTTCTGAGACCGCCACCCCAGTCCCCTTCTCCCCTCCCCCTCCCCTGTCTGAGACCCCACCCGTCCCCTTCTCCCCTCCCCTTTTCCCTCTGAACACCCCCACCCCAGTCCCCTTCTCCCCTCCCCTTCCTTCTCCCATCTGAGATCCCCACTCCAGTCCCCTTCTCCCCTCCCCTGTCTGAGACCCCCACCCCAGTCCCCTTCTCCCCTCCCCGTCTCCCATCTGAGATCCCCAACCCAGTCCCCTTCTCCCCTCCCCTTCCCTTCTCCCATCTGAGATCCCCACTCCAGTCCCCTTCTCCCCTCCCCCTCCCCTGTCTGAGACCCCCACCCCAGTCCCCTTCTCCCCTCCCCTGTCTGAGATCCCCACCCCAGTCCCCTTCTCCCCTCCCCTTTTCCCCTCTGAACACCCCCACCCGAGTCCCTTTCGCCCCTCTCCTTCCCCACCTCAGTCCCGTTCTTACTGTCTGAATTGGCGAAGCAGCATCGCAGGCAGCGCCTCGTCTGCCCTGCTTGTAAAAATCAAATCTCCTTCTCCTCGTCTTGACGTCGACTCGGGCCTTCCAATCAATCACTATGTCCCGCCCGCCCTCGCGGAATTTACCTTAGAGGAGGGCGGGACATAGTGATTGATTGGAAGGCCCGAGTCGACGTCAAGACGAGGAGAAGGAGATTTGATTTTTTCACAAGCAGGGCAGGCGAGGCGCTGCCTGCGACGCTGCTGCGCCGATTTTTGTTTAAAGGAGGCGGCGGGAGCGGAGCACCCCCCACCCACTGGCACCCAGGGCGGACCGCCCCCACCGCCCCCCCCCTTGGTACGCCACTATGTGGGAGCATACGTCTCCGGGGCTGATCCTATTGGACACTTTTTATCCAAATATTGGAGAAAAATATTTCCCAGACTTTGAGCTTCCATTGCCTAAAGTAATCAGATTTGAAAATCTAACCATGGAAGAGAAACTGGAACTTGAAACAGGTTACCGGGGGGAAAAAAATGAATGGATGGCATGGGTAATTTATACTAAACAAATTTGATTGTGTGGCATGTGTTAAGGCAAGACCCTCCTTGGGAATCATACCCTTCAGAACAAGTCCAGATGATCCTGAGGGATTACAGTGCATGATTAAGAACCAAGTGGAACCTGCCTTACAATGTCACACCTCTTTCCCCCACTCAAGGAAGAATTAGACCACCAACGGTGACATCATACCCAGGTAACTAGATTTGCTTTTCTATAAAAGGACAAGGACGACGGCACAATTTGAAGTTACTACCAGACCCATATTGCCATCATTGGGTTAACCTGACAAGAAAAAATTGGTTCCAGAGTCAAGACCATGCACCAGTATGAAGAGCCTGATGATGTGGACAATAGCCAGGCTCAGACTATACAGCCTCGATTGGTATATAACTATCTGGAGACTACATGAATTTCCAGCAGTGGCGTAGCCAGACCTGAGATTTTGGGTGGGCCCAGAGCTAATATGGGTGGGCACGCACTGTCTAAATAAGTTTGAGTAGCGTCTCTTGGGATCCTACAAAATAATGCCTTAGAATTCACTTGATGCCCAACAGCTGCCCTGCATCAGTATAACCACATACATACTTAATGGAAAAATTGATATTTTTAAATATAATTACATTATCCCACAATCTCTCCACTGCAAAATGCTATACACAAACTTGTGCAAAAACACACTCATATCCTTATTAAACCATAACAGCACTAATTCCAAGGACAGGACGAGCTACAACCTTATGCTTGAAAAGGCAGAACTGTAATTACACTAGGCTCTAAAACACCAATACACTACCTCGTGAAAAAAAAAAGCAAAACAAAAAGGGCTGCAAATACTACACGCTAGCAGAATACTGCACCTTGATCACACATGAAAAACACATGACACAAAAGACATGACACAAGGAACTAGAAATCAAAAAATATGAAGGCAAAATACTGAACTGGAAAGTTAACTCAAGAAGTCAGACTCAGCATGCAGCAATACCAGAAAAATTGAAACTTACATGCAAAATATCACAGATGTACATTTCCAAAAGCTGACATATTCCAATTAATAAATTCTGAATAAAATACTTTTTTCTACCTTTGTTGTCTGATCTATTTGCTTTGGTCCCAGTGTCTTCTGTTTCATGCAGTGTCTTCTTTCCATCTGATATTTTTTCTCTCACCATGTCCACCATCCTCCTGTGTCCTATGTGTCCTGTCTACCATCTGTAGCCCTGTCCCTAACCTTAATCGAGTTTCAGTATCTGCCCTCAACATGTTCCAAACCAGCCCTTAAACTCAGCAGTTTCCCCTTGATCCATATCCAGCATTTCTCCTTACTCCCCTCCATCCATGTGCTTCTACTTCCTCTGTCTTCCCTCCCCTCCATCCTTGTCCAACATTTTTCCTTCTCTTCCCTGCCCTCCACTCCATCCATGTCCAGCATTTCTCCTCTCTTCCCTCCCCTCCATCCATGTGCATCTCCTCTCTGACTTCTCTCCCTTCCCTCCATCCATCCAGCAACTCTCCATTCTCCCCTGCTCTCTCCTCCATCCACCCATATCCAGCAAATGTCCTCTGTCCCCTGCATTCATCCATCCATGTTCAACAATTCTCCTCTCTCCTCTGCCCTCCCCTCCCCTCCATCCATCCATACCCAGCAAATTTCCTCTCTCCCCTTTCCCCTCCATCCATCCATGTCCAGCAATTCTCCTCCTTCCCCTGCCCTCTGCTCCGTCCAGCAATTCTCCTCTCTCCTCTGCCCTCCCCTCCATCCATCCATCTCCAGCCAATTTCCTCTCTCCCCTTTTCCCTCCATCTAGCCATGTCCAGCAATTCTCATCCTTCCCCTGCCCTCCGTTCCGTCCAGCAACTCTCCATTCTCCCCTGCCCTCTCCTCCATCCAACCATACCCAGCAAATTTCCTCTCTCCCCTTTTCCCTCCATCCATCCATGTCCAGGAATTCTCCTCCTTCCCCTGTCCTCTGCTCCAGCCAGCAACTCTCCATTCTCCCCTGCCCTCTCCTCCATCTATCCATCTCCAGCCAATTTCCTCTCTCCCCTTTTCCCTCCATCTAGCCATGTCCAGCAATTCTCCTCCTTCCCCTTCCCCTGCCCTCCGCTCCGTCCAGCAACTCTCCATTCTCCCCTGCCTTCTCCTCCATCCATCTCCAGCAAATTTCCTCTCTGCCTTGCCCCCTCCATCAATCCCTGTTGTCTGGCAATTCTCATCTCTCCCCTGCCCATCCTGTTTATTTCAATCCCCTTCCCCATTCTATCTGGCATCTCCCCTGCCCCCCCCCCTCAAAAGAACGACAACGTGGATGCAGCAGCTCACAGGTTTGCTTGCCCTGTGTTTTGAGCGAACGGCGATGGCTGCGCGGAGGAGTGGAAAGCAAATCGCTTCTTTCTGGCTGGCTCACTTCCTCTCCCGAAGTTGCAGCGTAAAAGCAGCAAGCAGCGAGCCAGTCTCGACTCCGTCCTTCGCGTCCTGCCTTCTCTCTGTGCCGTCCCGCCTTCCTCTGATGTCATTTCCTTTCAGGGGGCAGGACGCTGAGAGGGCAGGAAGCGAAGGACGCGGAGTCGAGACTGGCTCGCTACTTGCTGCTTTTACGTCCGCTGGCCGCTGTGGGCAAAAAAACTAAGTCGTCATCGTCGTCGTGGTAGGTGAGGGTCCCAAAAGACTGGGCGGGCCCAGGCCGAGATTGGGTGGGCCTGGGTCCACCCAGGCCCACCCGTAGCTACGCCCCTGATTTCCAGGACTAAAAGACAGAGTCTTGGAGAGGAATCTACCTTAGAGACTTGAGTGAAATATGTAACAATGATAAACAGGAGGGAAATGTAAAAAAAAATGTCTTGCTAGTATAGGGATAGGGTTTTGCTAGTAAAGGGTTAATCATTCTTACAATTTCTGGAATAACTGTAGACCCTCTGAAATGTAGATTCTTTGGCCTTGAACATTACAAGCAGAATGGAATGTACCTAGATATGCTTAGAACCAGACAAGCTGACTAGTAGCCTAGAATTGTAACATGTTAGAAGATGTGAAAGTGTTGACAGACACACAGGCAACAAGCTTCCTTTGTATCCCTGCACGTAGAAAATGTATAAGAGATGCAGGGAGGATTTTAGAAATAAAAGGTCCAAAAATTTCCACAAAAGTTCAACACAAGAGAGAAGCAAGTGGAAACACAGTTTCAAGAGATCAAGCCAGGATCAGGGGTGAGATGCTCCAAAAAACTTTATTGAGGACCCTCAATAAAGTTTTTTGGAGCATCTCACCCCTGATCCTGGCTTGATCTCTTGAAACTGTGTTTCCACTTGCTTCTCTCTTGGGAGGATTTTAGAGTCAGCCCCCCTTCTGACTGCAGTTGGATCTGTCTCCTTGCAAGTAAATAAAGCCTGACTTGGTTTAATGATATTCGTGAGTATGTTAATTAAGATTCTTTTAACAAGGACGGATAGCAGCAGAATCGGATACTGGGCCAGCATGATCAGAAAAACAAAGTCACCAGACAACAAAGATAGAAAAGATCATTTTATTTTCATTATAGTGTTTGGAATATGTCCACTTTGAGAATCAGGTGCTCAACATTAAATGTTTACATTTATTTACTTATGTATGGCATTTTATCCCACATTAAACATGAATTAGGATGTTTTGTGGCTCTACATGAGAATTGTGATATTATGATCCTTGTTTCATATTGTTGACGGTCTGCATTTTCCGTATGGGTGGTATATTGGTGTATTAGGTTCTGCCCCAGTGTAATATTTATTGTATAGTAAGGTTCTGAGTATGGTTTTGCACAAAGTTGTGCATAGTGTTTTGCAGTTGAGCGATTGTGGTTAGTATATGCTTTGAGCAACCACTTTATTCTTTGACATATGATACATATCTAATATCTAAATTTAATAAAAGGTATTGTGACTTTTATTTTTATTTATTTATTTTTTCTGTGTGTTATCAATTATGGATTTAAGCTCCACCCCTGGCCCCACCCCTAACCACGCCCCCTTTAGCCTCCCCAAACAGTTGGGCCACCGACCGCCTATGCTGTCCTTTAATTCTTTAAATCTATCCCTCACCTCCTGGTCTCCCCTCAAGGCTGGTGCTCGCATATCCTGCAACATCTTTAGCTTGAGAAGGAGTTCCCCATCCCCATTTCCTCAAGCGCATTGTGTATTCTATGATCTTACCCCATTACTGCTTTCCCTGCTTCCCAATATACTACTGGGCCAGTGTCTTGTGGGTCAATGTCCTCTAGGTAATTTTGCCACTCCTCAATTAAGAACGGCTTAAATTCCTGATTTAAGTAGGGTTCATTCGCCAGCTTGATGCCTCCCTTCTCTTTAGACTACCCAGGTCTGCCCAAACCATACCATGATCGGACACTGCGCCGGCCTCAATGTCTGCCCTGCGGGTCTGCGAGAATAGGGAAGGAGATATCAATATATAGTCCAATCTCGCCCGGACCTTATGCACATGAGAGTAAAAAGTGAAATCTTTCTCATCTGGGTGAAGAACTCTCCAAATGTCCACTAACCCCAGCTCAGTCTGCAGAAATCCCAGTCCCTTCCTTTAGAAATCCTTGGGCCTCTTCTTCGGGGGGGGGGGGGGGGGGGGGGGGGGTTACAATCCACAAGAGGATCTGCTGTAATGTTGAAATCTCCCCCCACCACCAATAATTGATAATCACTAACAGTAACCAAAGTTGCTAGTAGGGAGGAGAAAGATTTGTGTGAACAAACAGTAGGCGCATAGACTGAGCACAGAGCTACCTTGCTACCCTGCAGACCTCCCACCCAAATAACAAACCATCCCTCTGGGTCCTGTATAATTTTATGTTGGTTAGAGTCCAAACCCTTGCTAATCAAGATAGCCACCCCCCACTGTCTACTGTTGAAAGAAGCAAATGCCAGTTCTCCCACCCAGCCCTGCTTTAACTTAGAGTGTTCCAGAGGCGAAAGGTGTGTTTCCTGGATTAATAGACATCCACTCTCATATGCTTGCTATATTGAAGAATTTTAGATCTCTTAACAGGCAAATGTATGCCATCTAAATTTAGTGTGGCCACACGCAGACTAGTCATTCAGCCCATCCCATCAGACCAATGTAAAAGTGAGTCTGTCCACCACTCCCCAGGGCGGCGTACCTTTAGGGTACCGAATATAAGCCTCTGATGAGTTGTTGGCTTCCCCCAAGCCTCACACCAAACAGTTCAACAACTATTCCCTTCAACACCAGTTCCCTTCTTCCCCTCCGCTCCCCCCCACTGTCCTGCCCCCTAGCTACCCCTTCAACCCTTCCCCCCACTCCTTCCCCTATCCCATTCCTGTCCCATCTTCCCCTAGCATCCACTCGCTCATTCATTCACCCCCCGCAATCATTCTCCCACTCTCTCCCCCTGCAATCTTCATACTCTGTAAAGCTCCCCCGTACCCCCCCCCCCCACGTTATATCCAGAACTCTCTGACTCTTCCCCCCTCCCCCTCTTTCTTTGTAATATTACTATCAGCCTGCTCCGATCCCTCTAACCAGGGCATCAGTATAACATCATAACATAAACATCATGAACATCAAAAACATCAAACCCATAGCAGTGCCATATGCTCCTTTCATCAGATGCACAGGTCAGCTACTTAAGTTGCATTGGATCGTCTGTGCTTGGAAGTTGGTCTCTCCAGTCTTCTTCCCACTCTCAGGTCGCTGTGCTCTATTGTCATGGACTTCAGGATGCCGGGCATCCAGCTCTAAGTGACCTTTCTCAGTAATGTTCCAGCACGATTCCTCCTGCTTCAAACTCAGCAAAGGAGATATGATCCGAAGTTTCTGGTCACAGGTAGCTTCTTATAGTGAGAATGTTATTTAGCAGCTTCCCTGCACTTCCTTCATTATAACACTGCTCTCTGCTGCGTGGTCTCCGCACCGTTCAATTAGTTCTACCGCTCGCAGACATAAGTTATTCAGGTGACAGTTTCTCCAAGAATGCCTTTAATTCTTCAACTTTGGTCAAAGTGACCATATGGTTGTTATGAGTGATCTGAACTCGGGCCGGGTACTGAAAAGCAAACTTGATGCCCTTTGTAAACAGTTGCGAACAGTAGGGCGCCAGAAGCCTCCTTTGTTCTGTCACTCTCACCGAAAAGTCCTCAAAAAGCAGCAGCCTAGCTCCTTTGCTGTCTTTTAAAGAGCTCCAGAATTTTAGCTTTTATTGCATAATTCAGGTATCTGGCAATAACCAGTCTCGCCCTCCCGGTGTCTTCCCTCCGTATTCCAATTCTATGGATCCTTTCCACGTGTACTGGGCCTTCTTCCGAGGGCAGCCCCAATGCTTTTGGAATCCAATGTTCAGAAAGTTCATGAAGCTCGCTTTCTGGCACACTTTCAGGGACACCAATTATATGCAGGTTATTTCTGCGTCCTCTGTAATCTTGGTCTTCCACTCTTTCGAGTAGTATTTGCATCTGTGTCTCCAAAGCTACGATTCGGGCCTCTGCTGCCGTTAGCTGGTCTTCCTGAGCAGCTAATTCTCTCCTCTGCCTGTTGGATCCTTACTGCATGACCCGCTGCGCTGTCCTTAATTTCCTCCACTTCTGCGTGGAGTTTGGCTAGTTTGTTGTCCAGGAGCTGGGATACGTTTCATGGACTATGTCTTCTTGCAGGCCCATCTGCGCCATGGAGGTTTGCAGCGAAGAGGCCGGCGACGCCATCTTTTTTGCAGCCGCGCTCATTTTATCTCAGCCCTGGCGCAGCGCCTTCACTGGCATCCGCTCGTTTCTACTATCTCGGCTGTGTTGTTCCCAGCTTTACTGCACTGCTCACTTAAAATTCAGACCGATCGTTGCAGGTAAATTCGTCAAAATAGTGGGTTTTTGAGAAAAGGGGAGAGGAGCCGAGCCAACGGACGTCTGCTCAGGCTGCAACCATCTCATGACCCCCTCAAATCTGACATATTCTAGTCACAAAATAGAAAAATGAAATTATTTTTTCTACCTTTTGTTGTCTGCTCATTTTATTTTTCAAGTCATGTTGGTCCCAGGCTCTGCTTTCTACATCCTTCTGTCTTCTCTTAACTCACTCACCAAGGTCTCATGTCCATTTGATATTTCTACTCTCTCTCCATGTCCATTCTCCATCTTCTTCCATCTCTGTACCTCTATCTTCTTCCATCTTCTCCCTTTCTCTGTGTCCCTATATCCTCTGTCCAGCTTCTCCCCTCTCTTCTTCCCCAGTGCCAACATATCTAATATACCCTCTCTGACCCTACCCCATCCAGCTTCTTTCCCTCTCACTCCATCCCCTTTCCAGCATCTGGTTTGGTTGCTTGATTCCCTGCCTGCCTGCCCACCCACCCGCCCACCCTCCCACTGTAGGTTTAGTATTTGATCCCCTTTTCCTTCATCTCCTTGGTCTGGGATCTCTGTTTCCCTTCCCTCCCTCCTTGTGCTATTCCAGCAGTTCTCTCCCTTCCCTCAAGTTATCCTCCCCCTCTTCCTCCCATGTCCAACAGCTCTCTACCTTCCCTCCAGCCCCCTCTTGCTCCCACATCCAGCAGCTCTCTCTCTTCTATCCAGATCCTCTCCTCCTCTTCCTCCCACATCCAGCAGCTCTCTCCCTTCTCTCCAGCCCCCTCCTCCTCCCACATCCAGCAGCTCTCTCTCTTCCATCCAGTCACCTTCTCCTCTTCCTCCCAGGTCCAGCAGGTCTCTCCCTTCCATCCAGTCTCTTCCTCCTCTTTCTCCCAGTCTAGCAGCTTTCTTTCTTCCCTCCAGCCCCCTCTTCCTCTGAAGTCCAGCAGCTCTCTCCCTTCCATCCAGTCCCCTCCTCCTCCCATGTCCAGCAGTTTTCTCCCTTCCCTCTAGTCCCTTCTTCCTCTTCCTCCCATGCCCAGCAGTTCTTTCTTCCATTAAGTCCCCTCCTCCTCTTCCTCTCATGTCCAGCAGCTCTCTCCCTTCCCTCCAGCCCCTTCCTCCTCTTCCTCCAATGTCCAGCAGCTTCCTCCCTTCCATCCAGATCTCCTCCTCCTTTTCCTCCTGCCTCCAGAAACTCTCTCCCTTCCATTCAGATCCCCTCCTCCTCTTCCTCCCACATCCAGCAGCTCTCTCCCTTCCCTCCAATCCCCTTCCTCCCACAAGTTCAGCACTTCTGCTTTCCTCCAATCCATCCTGTCCCAATCCAACATCCCTTGCTGCCTTTTCTCCCGCGGCTCCAAATCCGGCCGCCCGGAAGCGTTGCCTGCCTCAAATTCTGCTCCTCCCCACCGCTGCCTCCAACCCTGCAGCTTTCTTTTTTTGGGCCGTCGCCAGCAGCGCTGTGATTCACACAGGCAGCTCCGCTCCCCTTTGCAGCGTCCATCCAGCCCTCTCTGTTGCACTTCCTGTAGGACTGGATAGACGCGACAGGGGGGGAGCGGAGCTGCCTGTGTGAATCACAGCACTGCCGGTGACAACCCAAAAGAAGAAAGCTGCAGGGACCAAGGCGGCGGGGAGGAGCAGAATTTGAGGCAGGCAACGCTCCCAGACGGCCAGACCCAGAGCCGCGGGAGAAAAGGCAGCGAGGGTTGGAGCTAGTTAGGGTAGCCCTCGAACAAAAGTGGGTGGGCCTGGGCCTACCCAGGTCCGCCCGTAGCTACACCCCTGGTTAGTTCCCTTTAAGTCATGTTAAAAGGCAAATAATGTGACTTAAAACTCTAGCATCTTGATAATTGCCTATAGAAATAAGTAAATGGCTAGAAGCCAAAGTAGCAATGCAACTTGTCATGCAAAGTGGAATACTTGAGAATGGTAACAGAGAGCAAGCAAGAGTGACAGCAAAACATGTCTCTTCTCTGAAAAGCAATTAGTATATTTTGTTATCAGTATTGTTTATCCAAACTTTGTAAACAGTCTTATGTAAGTGGCTGCAGTGGTGTAGCTAGGTGGGGCGCAGGGGGAGCGGTCGCTCCCCTAAATCAATTTTTCAAAAAGACAGCACCTATGCGGTGCGTATGCAAGGCAGCATCTCACCTTCCTGCCTATGCGTATGTTCCACCAACTTCCTGCTTGCACAAGCAGGAACAGGATCGTCGTCGGTCGTCCGGTCATCGTCACCTGCTGCTGCTGTGAGCCGTCGAGTGTCCGCACACTCCTCGTCTCCTGTCCCCACACAAGCAGAAGTGCTTGAAGCCAGGAGAAAGTCCTGCTGAGCCGAAGCTGCAGCGCCGTTGTGAGCTGGCTCAACAACATTCTTCTCCTCCTGCTCCTGGCTTCAAACTGTTCTTCTTTCTTCTTTAACGGCTGGCTTGGCTGTAGGGTTTAAGCTCACTAAAGGTTTAAGCTCACTAAAGGGGAACTTTTACCATCTGTTTGCCATGAGTCTGACAGGAGAATAGGAATACAAATTTAGCCATAGACACTATGCCCCATTATATGAGCAGACCAATGCACTTATATCAAACATGGAAACGGATCAAAGATTTGCAATGGAGGCTGCCTTAGCTCACAGCTGATGTGAAGTAATACTTGCTTGATGACGGCAATAACCATTAATGCGATCTACTATCCAGTTTGACAGCATGCATTTTGTGATGTGTGTGTTCAAGTAAGAAGAATCAACAGGGTAAAATATTTGTGAATACTGCCAATTGTCTTTGGTGTTGTAAAGGTAGGTAGTACAACAGTTCTCTCCTGTACTCTAGTGAGCGAAGAGTTATTTCTAATGAAACAGAAAGAAGTTCTGGAAAGAATGTCGGTAACACACTGGACTGTTTGATGTGAAAACTTGACACCTCTTTTGACAGGAACTTTGGGTGGATATGCAAAGCAAGCCTGTTCGGGTAGAACCACAAGTGGGGGTGGGGGTGAGGGATAGTTAACTAGTGCTTGTAACTCACTGACCTTTTTTCTGGAAACAAGGTCAAGCAAGAAATAGAGATTTTCCATGTCATAAATCTTATGGGTGCTTCAGTCCTTGTTAGAAATGGTCCCAACATTAGTTGGACTAGAATAACATTCAAATTTGGTGTTGCTAAGATTTTGGAAAAACAAGTTTTTCAACATTTCTTTGTTTGTACAGGCAACATTATTTTTACACCCTCCTGTGGGGCAAAGACAGTGGTGTGCTGGAGAGAGTAATGCATTGCCCCCCCAGCTCTCCTCTCAGCTATAGCCAGCGCTGCAATTTGTGGGTGGGGGGTGGGACACAGAGCTGGATGGGGGGGGGGGGCGCAGAGGTGGACCAGGGAGAGAGCCTGTTGTTAAACATTTACCAGCACACCACTGGGAATTGGGGACTAATGAAGTGGGTGAAAGATGGGAGAGGAACTTAGGAGACTGGGTAAGGGAGAGATAGAGGGGGAACGGGAGTGCTGGAAAGGGAATGAGAGGAAGATGGTCAAAGCCAGTAAGTAGACGGATACTAAGGACTAAAGAATGAGAGAAAAGTGGGGAAAAAAACAAAATGAAAGATCAGTGCCAGACAGATGCAGAGAAGGACAGGAAGAAGACAAGAGAAGAGCAAAGAAATAGAAAACCCAACCTGGAAAAGAATTTAGGAGAAGACTGACACATGAAAAGTGGAAACGAGACTGGGACCAGCCCAGCTAGAAATATAGAATGCTCAGACAACAAAGGTAGAAAAACATTATTTTTATTTAATGCTTTTTAAGGACTAAGATGTGCCTGCTTTGTGAAATGTACATTTTTTTTGTATTGTATTTTGCAGAGTACAGGAGAAAATACATTTCTGTTTCTCTTTTACCAGTATTTGCACTGCTTAGAGAGTCTGGCTTTCTTGAAGAGATCTATATTTCATTTTTGCAGTCATGTTTTTTGTGGTTCCCTATTTTGTATCACATGAGGGTCTGTCCATGTTCTGCATATGTGACTGAGGTGACAGATACTGCTAGCATGTATTGTTTTGTGTAGGAATGTGTAACGGTCCAGCTTGTTCCATTTTTCAGTAGCAGGTATATTGGAGCTCTAGGGTCCAGTGTCTTTTCATAGGTGGGTTAGGGCTCTTGTGTGTTAATTTTTCTGTATAGATTTTTGGTGGTCTTTTTGTAAGGTTTTGCGTTATTTCATAAAGTGTCTGGCCCTATTGTTTTTGATATGCTGGCTTCATATTCTGGTGTGTGTGTGTTTTTTTTTTTTTAAATAGCCTTAACGAATATGTATGAGCGTATGCCTTGTAGCGCTATAGAAATGAATATGCAAATGTGCCAAGCCACACCCTTTGTCCCCAAAATGAAACAGTCAAACTATGTCCTTATCTGACACCTATTTTACAAAAGTCTGCACCCCCAGACATCAAAACCTAGCTACGCCTCTGAGTGGCTGTATTAGTTGATTGCTACTGACAGAACCAATTAGGTAGGTATACTCCATGTGGATCTCAGATGTCTGTAGTATGCAGAAAATTTGTTTAACTGGCTGGAAAAAACAGGATTGCTGAAAGATCTTCTTCTTTATCAAGGGAAATCATTAATTATTGTAGGAGATATGAACACATTGATGGATCCAATAGAGGATTGTACAGGTGCAAGGCAGGGGGGATTCACGGGGCGAAGAGAAAGAGGGATGTTAAGGGAGTTTGCTGCTTCTCTCTCTGTGGTAGATGTGTGGAGGTTACTGCATCCAGATGGGTGAGACTTTACACACAGATCGAGAGCTCATGGGCCCGCCTTGATTACATGCTGGTGGCTACAGATCTTTTTCCCTGGGTTCTAAAATTTGGGATAGAGGAGGTGGTGGTCTCAGACCATGCTCCGGTATGGTTTGATCTGGAAGCCCTGAGGTGTTTCAACTTAAATAGTGGCTGGAGATTTCCGGGTTACTTATCCAGGGATAAAGAGTTTCAAAAATTTCTGCATGTAAAATGGGAAGATTATGTAGCACATAACAAAGTACATAAATCTAACCCGCAACTATTTTGGTGCGCTGCCAAGGCAGTGCTGCGGGGAGAACTGATTGCTTATATGGCAGCGAGGCGTAAGAGACTCGCGGCCAGCATTGTCCATTTAAACCGGCAACTGAGACGAGCCAAGCGCATGTACATAGCCTCCCCTATGGTGGTCCATAGGGATAATTATCAGTGACCATCAACTCCCTATTACATGAACAAACTCAACGATCTTTAGTATTTCAGAAGTACCGCTTTGCCAGATTTGGTAATAGATCGGGGGGTATGTTGGCCCGGTTGGTAAAGGTGCGAGGAGGAAATCGGACGATATCAGTGTTGAAGGATAATCAGGGTAAAGTTGAGAACAAGCCTGATTTCATACAAAAAATATTACGAGAGCATTTTCAACAGCTTTATGCACAGGGTGGGAAATTAGAAAGAGGGGAGGGGAGGAAATTTCTGGAGAGGGCGGGAATGCCTCGTCTTAATGAAGAGGCAGTGAAGAGGTTGGAGTCACCATTGCAACTTGGGGAGTTGCAATGAGCTATCAAAAGGTTAAAATCCTTCTCGGCACCGGGGGGTGGATGGGTTCTCCGGAGAGTTTTATAAAATACTACAACACTCGCTAGTGGGACCATTGTTTGAATATCATCAATTGGTTGTTGAGGAGGGCAGATTCCCGGCATTTGAGAATACGGCATGGATCTCTCTTCTGCAAAAACCAGGGAAGGCACCTGAAGAGCCTGAGTCATATCGTCCCATTTCTTTAATTAATGTAGACATTAAATTACTAGCAAAGATCTTAGCTGATAGATTGATGACCCATCTCCCGGTTTTGGTCGGGCCCGCGCAAGTTGGCTTCATCCCCAAGCACCACTCGGTCTTGCATATATGTAAAGTTTTGCTAGCGATGGCTCATAACATTTATCGCAAAGACCCGACGATAGTAGTCAGTTTAGACGCAGCTAAGGCATTTGACCGAGTGGGGTGGGGATTTTTGTTTGTTCTTGACTGAGTGGGCTTGCCTGGGGGTTTTACGCAGGCGGTGAGGGCATTATACAATGGGATGGAAGTGTAGCATGATATGAGTAATTGTCAGAATTATTGATTTTGCTGGATCAGATCTAAATCATATAAAATATGCAGCTGCAAAGACTTTACTTTCCCCTTCCCCCTGGAAAACTACTGACAACAAAAGCTTGGCTGGGTGTGCATACATGCCCATCAGCATAATAAGAACTCGAGGATGGACAGCAGACACAGAGGCTGGAATTAAACAAAGACTCCACCTAAGACTCAGGCTGAAAGCCCATCTACCTGTTCACAGACAATGATTCAGGCTGGGGCTAAACAAAAGACACTGATCACCTATAGAAATACAGCTGGCTACCTCAGACAAATCTTATCAAATGTGTATCTCCCCCCCATCAACTATCAGACAAGACACCAGCATGTGTAAACAAAAGGCTCATAGCATGTGACCATGCTGCCCTGCAAACTACATTACCCAGGATTCAGTGCCCCTAAGTTTTTCATAGGAACATTATAAAAACCAGGAACACACGCAGTTCGGGGGACACTTCGCTCTGCTCTTCTCTTCCCCACCCACACCACTGGCTGCTGTAAGGATCTCTGGACTTCGATTACCTGCCTCATGTTCTGCAACAAAGACTTTGTAAGTTAACTTATGATTCAGATCTGTTATCTTGTCGCAAATTTCTCCTGTAGCGAGATCCTTAAAACTACCTCATTTGTAACCTTATTACATTACCTGTATTGTAAATAAACCTTTTTAAATTTGAATATATGGCCTTTTATGTTCTGAGTGCATGTTCTTAAACCTTGCAGTGCAGGTTAATGTAATTCAACGAATATCATATTTAATTTCCCTTTATTCTTGCAATTGTAAATCTTATTACCTTATAGGTAATTGGTGGAGAATAGAATCTAGAATCAATATATATATATTTCAACACAAGTAACATTTAATGTAACAGAAGCACACATAGAAGTTAATGGAGGTCAGTCTGACAGTTTTAAAGTGCTTAGGGGAACTAGGTAGGGGTGCCCTCTGTCCCCGCTACTGTTTGATATAGCTTTGGAGCCATTGCTCCGCTCGTTGAATTCCAATGTCGGGGTACGGGGAGTACGGGTGTGATGACAGGAGGTGAAAGCCCTCGCATATGCTGATGACATTTTGCTTATCCTATCTGACCCCCAGCCCTGTCTCACATGTACCTTAGATTTGATTCGGGAATATGGGGCCTTGTCAGGATTCACCCTAAACCATCATAAGTCAGGAGTATTAGCATTGGACGAAGAGACAAAAAGATCCTGGAAATGGGAGTTCCTGCTTAAATGGGTGGATTCGAAAATGCTGTACTTAGGGGTATCTATTACCAGGGATATAGGGGCCTTGTATGAAGCTAATGTTATTCCATTGCTGGACCTGACTCGGAGTAGGTTGGCAATATGGAGGGCCCTTCCTTCTCTCACTGTGGGGACGGATTGCTTTATTTAATATGGTCTTAGCTCCTAAATGGCTGTATGTGTTTCAGCAACTTCCCCTCTTTCTTAAACATCGTGACGAGCGAGCTTTGAAGAGACTCTTACAGGATTTCTTGTGGCAAGGAAAACAACCCCAACTCCCGATAGACATGATTTCGACACCGAGGGATGGGGGGGAGGGGGGGGAATGGGTCTTTTGAATATTAGATTTCTAACAATTGCATGTGCGATGCGCCATATAAATGATTGGTATAGGGGTTCATCTGACTTCTCTTTCACATCTGAGGAGGTAGCCATATTCCTGGACGTACATTTCAGTCATCTTCTTCATTCAGGCGGCACCCTTCCAAAGCATGCTTTTGTGAGACACCCTTTATTGAAGCCTTTAAGAGCGACCTGGCGATGGTTGTGTAGGCTCTCGATATGTAACAATCCGGCATTCCCTCCTGGACAGGGGAAAAGTGTGTTCAGTATGTGGGCAAAGAGGGGAATTATATACTTAGCACATGTAGTTACAGAGGAAGGCCGTATGTGTCAGGCCTATACCACGATCTGTGAGCCCCTGTGCCAAACAACGTCTGGCAGCCAGACAGTTCTGATCTTACCTGGAGAATCAGGACAGGAACTTCCAAAGGAAGGCAGGACTGGAAGCAGGGTGGACAGCAGACAGATGGCAAAAAGCAAAGTCCAGGTCCAAACAGAGGTTCAAGGCAGGCGGCAGGCAAAAGCAAAGTCCAGGTCCAAACAGAGGTTCAAGGCAGGCGGCAGGCAAAAGCAAAGTCCAGGTCCAAACAGAGGTTCAAGGCAGGCGGCAGGCAAAAGCAAAGTCCAGGTCCAAACAGAGGTTCAAGGCAGGCGGCAGGCAAAAGCAAAGTCCAGGTCCAAACAGGTTCAAGGCCGGTAAACAATCCAATAACACAGAACTCAGGAAACCACACTAGCAGAAGCCGAAGCAAAGTGTTCTGCCAGCATCTGTACTTAAATAGCCCCCTCCATCAGGAAGACAACCATCAGCTGTCCGGGGGGTGGAGCCTACAACCAGCCCAAGGGCTCTGGATAGGCTGGTCACAGAGAGAGGGCGGAGTCAGCCGCGACCAGCCAATCCGGACCCAGAAGGGGCGTTCTCCATGCTCCCGGGTCCAGCGCCCGGAAGAGACTCTTCAGCTTGTGAGCGCCGGCGCTGCCAAAATGGCCGGCGCTCTCCAGCCGCCACTGAACCATAGCGGCGAACCGGCACCGTCCAGGAGGCAGGCAAGACTCCCCTAATACGCCGCCCGTAGCCAGCGATACCCCGCTCTCTCCTGCTCGCGGAGCGAGGCATCCTTGCGGGCAGAGCGGCACAGGTAAGGGACGTGACAGTATGCGTACATACTCAGAGTTGCAGTCGCAATACGGTATCCCCCCAGGGCATTATTTTGAGTACATTCAACTAAAGCATTATGTCGGGTCTTTGACATGGACGGACTTGAAGGAGGATGTTGTGGAAGTACTGTCAGAGGCCTATTCGTTGGAAGCGCAACAATCAGTCCCTCTGAAATTTCATCATCAATTCTTGAAAGACACTGCGGCGGAGGTGAATTATATGCGCTTAGCTCTCTGCTGGTCAAAGGAGCTGAGGTGTGAAGTGTCAGCTGAGTTGTGTAGATCTTGTTTAAAATCTTTATATATGCGGAGGCTCTCGATACCACAGAGGGAGAAGCTATATAAGTGGCTTCTGAGGTTGCATATATCACCCCACAGGGTGCTACGCGCAAGGTTCTCGAATAGTGGGAGGTGTCCAAAGTGTGGAGAAGAGCTCGCTACATTAGGGCATATGTTCTGGGGGTGTCCATTTGTACAACAATTTTGGAAGGATTTGTTACAGGGCGTGGACCGTATGTGGGACTATACTTTGGTGTGTGATCCTTTATTACTCTTCCATAGATATCAACAGGGCCGTGCCAACATGGTAAGCGGGGTAAGCACCGCAGGGGGGTGCCTGCCTTCAAGGGCACCGCTGCGGTGCTGTCCCGCCATACCGCTTGTCCTCCCTCCTCCCTCCTCCCTCCCTATGGATCTGTCCCTCACCGACCTGTCCTTATAATTCTTCGGGGCAGGCAGTCTTGCCTGCCCGCTGCCAGCGCTGACTCTCCCCCGTGCCGGTTCGCGCTTTAAAATGGCCACCGAGACTTCCAGAGGTGGCCTCGCAAGACTTCTGCTGAAGTCTCGGCGGCCATTTTGAAGCATGAACCGGCAGGGGAGAGTCAGCGCTGGCAGCGGGCAGGCAAGACTGCCTGCACCGAAGAATTCGAAGGACAGGGCGGTGAGGGACGGATACGGAGGGAGGGAGGGAGGAGAAGAAGAAGTCGCCGCTGAACAACTCGGGAGGGGTGGCAGGGGAGAGAAGGGAGTCCCTGGGCATGGGTGGATCATGGAGGGGAGAGAAGGGTCGCTGGGTATGGGTGCATGCAGGGCAGGGGAGAGGAGGGTCACTGGGTATGGGTGCATGCAGGGCAGGGGAGAGGAGGGTCGCTGGGTATGGGTGCATGCAGGGGATAGGAGGGTCACTGGGTATGGGTGCATGCAGGGCAGGGGGAGAGGGGTCGCTGGACTTGGGTGGATGGAGGGCAGGGGAGAGGTGAGGCGCTGCCTGCAACTCGGCTTCACAAAATGTTTTTAAAGGTAGGGTGGTGGCAGGAGAGTCGGGGAGGGGAGGGGGTTCTCAGATGGGAGAAGGGGGGATTTTCAGATGGGAGAGGGGTGTTGTGGGGGTTCTCAGATGGGGAGGGGGTTTTCAGATGGGAGCAGGGGAGATTCTCAGATGGGAGAAAGGGTGGGGTGGGGGTTCTCAAATGGGAGATGGGGACTGGAATTGGGGTCTGAGAAGGGGTCATGAGGGAAAATGGGGCATGCCTGGGTCAGGTGAGAGAATGGGTTGGGCTGAAAAGGGGGGTCCTAATGCAAGGCATGTGGATGAAGGGGGCTGAAACTGGTGGGAGAAAAGGGGACAGGGAGAAGTGGCTGGGGGCTGAAGCTCGGGACTGGTGGGAGAAAAGGGCTGGGGCTGAAACTGTGGACTGGTGGGATAGTGGGGCTGGAACTGGGGGCTGAAAAAGAGGGGCAGAGAAAGGGGACAGATCCTGGATGGATGGGAGAGGGAGGGCAAATGGTGGATTGAAGGGGCAGAGAGAAAGGGCAGACAGTGGATGGAAGGGATAGAAAGAGCAGACAGTGAATGGAAGGGGGAGAGAGAGAGGGCAGGCAGGGGCAGATGGAAGGGGCAGAGAGAGAGAGAGAGAGAGAGAGAGAGAGAGAGAGAGAGGGCAGATGTAGATGGAAGGGGCAGGGAGAGAGGGCAGACAGATGGAGGGGACAGCAGAGAGATGGCAGAGAGAGAACAAAGAGATGCTGGATGGAAGAAAAGAAGATGAGGAAAGCAGAAACCAGAGGCAACAAACTGTAAATAAAATATATATTTTTATTTTTTTGCTTTAGGATAAAGTAGTATTGTAGCTGTGTTAATAAATGTTTATAATAGAACATGTAAACAAGGTAATATTTTTATTGGACTAATTTTAATACATTTTGGTTAACTTTCGGAGAACAAAACCCCCTTCCTCAGGTCAGGACAGGATACTGTAACAGCACTATACTGTATTGACCTGAGGAAGGATGTTTTGGCCCCTGAAAGCTAAATGTATTAGTCTAATAAAATGGTATTATTTTATTTTCTATATTTGTTTTATTTCTATTTGTTAATTTGTAAACTGGTGATTGGTACTTGTTAGTTTTTTCAAATTTACATCTGCTGTCTTTATATTTTGCACAGTATGGTGTTTTGGTATTTATGGTATTTTATGCTAGACAGGGGGGGGGGGGCAACTGATAGTCTGCAGGGGGGCACCAGAGACCCTAGGCACAGCCCTGGATATCAATTCTCATCCGACCCGCCTGAGGGTTTTAGGGGATTTATTCAGATAGCCATATTGTTTGGGATTACAGCCATTCTGAAGGTATGGCGGTCCGCCCAAGGACCCTCCTTGCAAGCTTGGAGGTCCCAGTTAATATCTCAGATGCGCCTGGATCGATGTGGGGTTCCAGATCTTGAGAGTGTCCCAGGCCAGAGATTCTGGGCAATGTGGGAACCACTATGGGTTACTCTTCCTCTTCCTAATTAGGATGCCCTACGGTTAAACATTTTATCAGTGTTGAGGGTGGGAGGGTGGGTAGGGAGGTGGATATATGGGGTTGAAGAATTTGGAAGGGAACCTGAGACAAATAATTAAGGTTCCGTTTTGGTAGTATATATTGGAAAACCACCACTTTGTTAAATGGTATCAATTCACCTGGATTTATTTTGCATTTCATCACTCCATGTTATTCACATATTAATAAGAGAGATTAGGGAGGGTAGGGGGAGGGTTGGGTTTATTGGGGATAAAAGAGAAAACATCTGACAAAAGAAGTATTGGTAGCTGATTGCAGTATTAGTAAAGTTTCTTGTTACATGTCATGTATGTACTTTCTGAACTTTATGTCAATAAACAGGAGTGGCTGGCCCTTTAAATCAGCAGTAGTAGGAGGTGACGCTGCAAGGTGGATCAGGTGTAGAGGTAATACAAATACAGGGCGTTTTCCTGGTTCACAGTAGTAGGGAGGAGCGAGCAGAGTAGTCTCTCCCGGTAAGCTAAGAATTGTAATTTATAGTTTAAATTTCAATAGAATATATGTAATGTTAAGTAAGTCAAGAGTTTAAAAGCATTTATTCGTATGTCTGTAGTTTTATTTAACAGATTTTACATACATCCCCTTGAAAAAGCGAAACGTGGCTCCATGTTGGGGATAAAGACAGAGAGCCTGTTGTTTTAATCACTATGCACTAATCACGGGAGCTCTGGAGGCACTGCAGACTGAGCACTCCCCGACAAACAGCTAAGATAAGTGTCATCAGTATAACAGCTTTGTTTTCCCTGCAGGGAATGTTTAATGCTGTGAGAATCGGATGTGCTATGATGTGAGACTGCTGCAGTTCCAATCCAGAGACATTTGGTGTAAAGGACACTACAGCACTACTGAGCACTGCAATTTAAAAATAACAAAAAATATTCTTTAGCTGGGTTATATATTTTTTAGTCTGGTGGAATTGTTGGAAACTGTTGATTTACCCACACCAGGTTGATTTCATTGAAACCCTTACATTTCTACTGAATAAACAGCTTTAAACATAAATTTATAGATGATACAAAACTATTCACGGTTATTAAAACATGTGCGGACCTTAGGAAATTGGAAGACTGGGCATCCAAATGGCAGATGAAATTTAATGTGGACAAATGCAAGGTGATGCACATTGGAAACAATAATCCGAATCATAGTTACCTGATGCTAGACTTCACCTTGGGGCTCAGCATTCTAGAAAAAGATGTAGGTGTCATTGTAGCTAGTACTCTGAAATCTTCTGCTCACTGTGCTACGGTAGCCTAAAAAGCAAATGGGATGCTAGGAATTATTAGGAAAGGGATGGCGAATAAGACCGAAAATTCTATAGTGCCTCTGTATCGCTGTATCTCTAAAAAGATATAGCGGAATTAGAAAAGTTTCAAAGAAGAGCGACTAAAATGATAAATTGGATGGAACGCCTCTCGTATGAAGAAAGGATAAAGAGGTTAGGGCTCTTCATCTTGGAAAAGAGACAAATGAGGGGAGATATGATTGAGGTCTACAAAATCCTGAGTGGTGCAGAATAAGTAGAAGTAAATCAATTTTTTACTTGTTCCAAAAGTACAAAGACTAGGGGACACTCAAGGAAGTTACATGGAAATACTCTGTAACTCTTTGCCGGAGGATGTGTTAACAGCAGTTAGCATTTCTGGGTTTAAAAAAGGTTTGGACAAGTTCCTGAAGGAAAGGTCCATAGTCTGGGGACAGATATGGGGAAGCAACTGCAAGGCCGAATTGGAACCCAAGCACAACGGCAGAAGGCAAAAGAGAAGGCATGTACACACAAGCAGAAGAAGACTAGTAGAACAATAGGCTGGGCCACATGGCCACTCAAAGGAAAAAGGGAGGCCACACAGAGAAGCAACTCAAGGCTGGGCCACACGTGACACAACAGAAATGCTAACCAGGCACACAGACAACAAGAAAAATCAAGACAGAAGTGCTAACCCCAAGCAAATAAGAAACAAGGCAGAAGTGCCACACAAGCACACTGACAAACCGACAAGGAGCAAGGAAGAAATGAAACAAGCATAGAGGAAAACCTGGAGACCTTTGGCAAAAGGCCCTCATTGAATGTCCTCACCTTCCTTATGAAGGCCTTCACTGATGATGTCATGATTACAGGAAAGAGGCTAGAAACACACTGAACACCAGAGTGAGGCTTGACGCACACAGAATAAATTGCAATAGACCCCCCTCAGGCCTATCTAGGATCTCCGACGGTCCAGTGGGGTGGTGGGGACTGGAATAAACCCCACTCAGTCCTGCTTCTAGCTGCTGCTGCAAAACAATGGCTGCCACGACCTCGCAAAGCACCGTTGCAGTATTATTGGCCGGAAAAATAGAAGATAGATTTTTTTTTTTTGCAAGTGAGTGAAGGTAAGAAATTTGGTAGCCTTCATAAAATTTTGAATATGTATAATATGTTAAGTCAAGAAGTCACCTATTTAAAAAATGTATACCCTGCCTGCAAAGTAGGCCGTTTCCAAAAAGCCATACATAAATAAAACAAACACAAAAACATTAAGAACAGAACATAGCAATCATTACAAATCAACAAAACTATACAGGGGTGTTGGAATTATCCTGTGAGAACACCCATCAATTTGTTTTCCTTAGGATAAAAGCATAGTGATTGATGTAAAAACTGGAAATGTAGCACACAGTGACTTAAATATCACTGAATTAAGGCAGGACAGACTGCATTAGTGCCATTCAAGTCATGTCCTTAGTTTGGGGTAATTTAAATGCTTTTAAAAAGATACTCAGGATTTGGATTATTACAAATCCTTCCTTCTTGTAAAATATGGTTGGAAACAACATTGGCAGTGTATATTCTTTCCTCTTTTTAGGCCTGTTACTAAGGGCTAGGCCTAAGGCCTGTACTGTCAGTTTGGTTCTCACAAGATGGCCTAACAAGTTATCTTTGCTTCATACAGTGCTTCTCTCAGGAGCTGGGAGCTGAGATCATGCCTTGGCAGTTGCTAACAGGCTGAGGCCACAATGTGAGGGCTAAGGGAGATAGACAGAGAGAGGACACAAGGGTATTGTTCTATGTAATTTTTTTGCTCTGTGACTAACTGCACGCTATACTGATAACTGACTAACCAATGGCCACAGACTGTTCAAGTGCAAACACATCAGGAGAGACTGATAGAATACATGACCAATCCATATATGGGAAATCACATGATTTATGAGAAATGGAATTTGCAACAGTATATATGTGATGTCCGGGAGGTGTTAGCTGAGCAGTTTTGTTTTTCAGGATGTGCGCTGCTGACTGACAACCTGCTCCAAGAGAGAGAACTATTATTTGTATTTTTTGGCTCTGTGACAAGCTAATAAAGGGTAATTTACTGGCTGCGCCTAATGGAGTCTAAGTTCTTTTCCTTATCTGTGTTTTCCCTCTCTGGGGGAGGGCTAAGAGATGGAAATACATAGTAGTATATTTATCTTTTTCAAGGGGTTTAAAATCATGGGGTTTATATAATGATGCATTGTAGTTTGTTTTAAAGTAGAGCTTTTAGTGATAGATTTGAGGTCAATATTCAAAGTAATGAAACCAAGCAGAAACATTCAGGGCCGGTGCTAGGGTTTCTGGTGCCCTCCTGCAGCCTATTAGTCAGTGCCCCCTACCCATCCAGGGGTGGTGTCACTATGGCTCTGCCCCTACAGCAGGGGCGTATCTGAACTGCGGCGGTAGGGGGGGCCAGGGCCAGAGTGAGGGGGCACATTATAGCCCCCCCCCCCCGCCGCCGCCGCCGCCGCCGCCGCCATTGCCGATCCCCCTCCCCCCAGCCGCTACCATTGCCAACCCTCCCCCTCCGTTGCTCGCTTACCTTCGCTGGCGGGGGACCCCAACCCCCGCCAGCCGAGGTCCGCGTCCTCCTGCCGCTGCCGCTGCCGCTGCCGGCTGCCTTTGGTGCTTTCATTTGTCCATTGAAGCTGGCGCCAACTAAAGTTTCTTTTGACTCTGACGTCGCTGCACGTTGTACGTGCAGGACGTCAGACTCAGAAAATGTTTCTGAGTCTGACGTCCTGCACGTACAACGTGCAGCGACGTCAGACTCAAAAGAAACTTTCATCGGCGCCAGCTTCAATGGACAAATGAAAGCACCAAAGGCAGCCGGCAGCGGCAGGAGGACGCGGACCTCGGCTGGCGGGGGTTGGGGTCCCCCGCCAGCGAAGGTAGGCGAGCAACGGAGGGGGAGGGTTGGCAGCGGTAGGGGGGTCCAGGGCGAAATCTGCGGGGGCCCAGGCCCCTGAGGCCCCACGCAGATACGCCCCTGCCCTACAGTAGCCACACCCCTTGTACCAGCCATGGCGCATATAAACAGGCATCACTGAAATATTACACCAGTATAGGAGAAGACAAATAACTTGTTCTTTTTTTCATTATAAATAATTTCTGTAAGCTGTTACAGCTCCAGTATACCCAAAATGACACAAACCAAATTAGCATACAAACCATGAATTAGGAGAACAGTCTTGCCAAACCTGAAACAATATGTTATCAAAATCTCAGAACTTAAACAGATCTCTTTTCAGACACTTGGCCTTGCAGTCACACATGCAAAACAGAGATAGCCCCTCTTCAAATTTAACCTGAAATCCTAAGAAGCTAGATTCTGCATGCAGCACAATACCAGAAAAACAGAAAGAAACACGTTGCTATACATTGCAAAATAAGACAGCAGATGTAAATTCTCAAATTGGACATATTTCAAACACTAAAATGAAAATAAAATGATTTTTTCTACCTTTGTTGTCTGGTCCCACTCTCTGATTCTCCTGCTCTCTATCTGTTCTCTTTCCATTTCCAGGGCTTCCTTTCCATTTATTTACTTTCCTCCTTTCTTCTTCATTTCTTGCCCTAAATCCATAGGTAAAAGCTGGGTCCTCCGTGGACTTGACTGGAGAAGGTATAGAGTGGATCCAGCTTTTGCCTATTTTCTCCAACCATATGTAGTTTTTCTCCTCTTTTCCCTTTCTCTCATCTCCGTTCAGTATGCATCTCCTTCCTCTTTCTTCTCTCTCCTCCATCCATGTCCAGCATTTTTCCTCTTCCCCCTCCATCCATGTCTAGCATTTCTCCTCTCTCTCCTTCCCTCCATACATGTTCATCTCACTTCCTCTCTCTTCCCCCCCTCCATCCATGTCTAGCATTTCTCCTCTCTCCCTTCCCCTCCATCCATATGTATCTCCTTTCTCTGTCTTTACTTCCCTCTATCCCTGTCCAACATTTCTCCTCTCTTCCCTGCCCTCCACTCCATCCATGTTCAGCATTTCTCCTCTCACCCCGCCCCTCCATCCATGTGGATTTCCTTCCTGTCTTCCCTCTCCTCCATCCATGTCCTGCATTTCTCCTGCCCTCGCTTCCATTCATCCATGTTCAGCAACTCCCCTGTCCTCTCCTCCATTCATCCATCCATGTCCTGCAACTCTTCCCTGCCGTCTCCTTCATCCAAATCCCGCAATTCTCCTTTCTCCCCTGCCCTCCCCTCCATGTCCAGCAATTTCTCCTTTCTCCCCTACCCTCCTATCCATGTCCAATGATTCTCCTCTGCCCTCCCCTCCCCTCCATGTTCAGTGACTCGCCACAGCCCCTACCTGCCTCCCATTTAAGCCCACGAGTTCCAGTTCAACCCCAGCCCTCACCTGCCTGCCCTCTTCTCCCACAACTGCCCTCCTTTCCTTCCTGCTGCCCTGCCTTTACAACTTTTTTATTTTACCTCAAGTTGCAGCAGCGCAGTGAAAGCGGCAGGTTCGGATCTCCTTCAGCCTTCCCTTCCCTCTCAGTGCCCTGCCCTCCTCTGACATAATTTCCTCTTTCCACGAGGGCGGGACACTGAGAGGGAAGGGAAGGCTGGAGGTGAGCCGAGCTGAGCCTGCTGCTTTCACTGTGCCACTGCAACTTGAGGTAAAATAAAAAAGTTTTAAAGACAGGGCAGCAGGAAGGAAAGGAGGGCAGTTGTGGGAGAAGAGAGCGGGCAGGTATCATGAGGACTTCTCCCGGCAGCGGTAAGCATGGCTTGGGGGGGTTGCACCTGGCCCTGGAAACACTTGTTCGGGGCTATCCCGTGGCAATTAACCAGTGTTGCCATATTAGGACAGACCGAAGGTTCATCAAGCCCAGCATCCTGTTTCCAACAGTGGCAAAACCAGTTCACAAGTACCTGGCAAGATCCCAAAACAGTACAATATGTTTTATGTTACTTATCCTAGAAATAAGCAGTGGATTTTCCCCAACTCCATCTTAACTTCCTAAAAGAAAAGTCCATAAGCCATTATTATCTAAACCTTTTTTAAACCCCACTAAGCTAACTGCTTTTATCACATTCTCTGGCAACGAATTCCAGAGTTTAATTACACATTGAGTGAAGAAATATTGTCTCCGATTTTTGGAAAGAGTAAACAAGTGATTCACACCTACCCATTCCATTCCACTCCACTCCACTCTTTATTTTATAGGCCTCTATCATATCTCCCCTCTTTTCTCCAAGTTGAAGAGCCCCTAGCCACTTTAGCCTTTCCTCATAGGGACATCGTCCCATTCCCTTTATCATTTTCATCGCCCTTTTCTGTACCTTTTCTAATATATCAAGACTTTTCTTTTAAGAAGGTATCCAAACCTTTTCTAAACCCCGCTAAACTAACTGCTTTTACTATGTTGGAGGAGGCGGAAGGCCTCCAAATATTTAATGTACAGAATTAATTCCTCATATTTTTGGACAGAGAGAAATGGAGATTTCTCTCCTTCTAATCATGGGGAAAGCTTGCTGGAATAGCAATTCTCTCTCTACCCCCACTCTTGCTAAGTCAGGTAATTGAACCTGATTACCCACGATCTCTCCCATTGAAAATGGTCAGGCCTAAGGGAATTCAGGAGACAGAATTCTTCCCCATGTCCTTTGAAGCCCTTTGAGGTAAGGCCACTTCAAAGTACAAGAGAGAATGACCTTTTTTGTGACTGTAAGAGGAAAATGGCAAATGACACCTTGCAGAAGACTTCTTTCTCTGCCTAGAACAATTAGATCAAACACTATATCTCCCTGACAGACAGACAGATCTCTGGAGCCAACAGCAATAGTCCTATTACGCATCTCTTTGAACACAAGAAAATCTATGTTATGACATAAACACAGGACCTGGGCTGGCTGCAGTGAAATCTAACACCTCTAGAAGGAAGCAGTTTTAACTCTTGTCTTTAGAATAAGAATGACCTGGGCTGTCAGAAGCTTGAAACATATCACCTCTATAGGAAAGTAATTAACTCTTGCCTCCTCTTTTTAGAATTAGAATAAAAATAAGAATAAAGGGAAATACTAAGATAACAGATCAAAGGTTCTGACAAATATATTCTTTTGTAAGAAAAGCTGTAAAGATGAACAGAAGAGATATAATGATCAAAAACATCTTGTCACTTCTAACAACAGGACAAATGCACCTTCTGAAGAAAATTGAAAACATATGCTATGAACTTCTTTTGTTGATACTAAACAGGAAATCCTGACTGACTGTAAGATGCTAATTAAGGAGGGGAGAAGTTCTCCCTCTTACTCTTTTGTACTGTAAGAAAAGAAACCCTATATAATATTTCTCTGCCAGATAGGAGGTTGGTCAGTGTGCAGCGCTCTTGGCCTCACGCCAGAGAACTGAGGGACTGCCCTGACCATTTTCCATTGTAATTTCTATTTCTGTAATATGCTCTTCTTCTTCCTATTCTAGACTGTATCTATTCTATTTCATATTTTTTGTCCTAATTCTGGATAAAGAATAAACATGTGTTTTCCCCCAAAGGAAGCTTCCTTGGTTCTTCTTCTTTTGTTATTGTTTTAATAGGCTTAAACCAGCTGACTGGGTTTCTAAGATACCAGTTGAGAGGGTTGTTTTGCGTGAGTAGTACTGGCTGGGTAAAGGCTCTGGAGCGCAGTACGAAAGGCGCTAACAACTACATACATCAAGCATAGCATCCTGTTTCCAACAGTGGCCAATCCAGGTCACAAGTACCTGGAAAGATCCCAAAACAGTACAATACATTTTATGCTGCTTATCCTAGAAATAAACAGTGGATTTTCCCCAAGTCCATTTTAATAATGGTCTATGGACTTTTCCTTTAGGAAGCCATCCAAACCTTTTTTAAACCCTGCTAAGCTAACTGCTTTTACTACATTCTCTGGCAACAAATTCCAGAGTTTAATTACACATTGAGTGAAGAAATATTTTCTCCAATTTGTTTTAAATTGACTACTATGTAGCTTCATTGCGTGCCCCCTAGTCCAAGTATTTTTGGAAAGAGTAAACAATCGATTCACATCTACCCATTTCATTCCACTCATTATTTTATAGACCTCTATCATATCTCCCCTCAGCTGTCTCTTCTCCAAACTGAAGAGCCTTAGCCACTTTAGCCTTTCCTCATATGGAAGTTGTCCCATCCCCTTTATCATTTTTGTCGCCCTTCTCTGTACCTTTTCTAATTCCGGTGTGAAGAAAAAAGTGAGATGTTTGACCACGGAAACCAAAGTCTGGAGAGATGAATGCTTCAAAACAATCATTTATTGATAAAAAGACTCAACAAAAAATATTGTGTTTCGGCCGCTAGGCCTGCATCAGGAGTTTTAATAGACGGAGAGCAAAATGTAGAATGGTTCAAGAACTCCTGATAATGTATGAACTTCTTTTAATAAAGAGAAGTCAAAAAAGTGGTCTTTAAAAAGATCTTGTGATGAAAAGATGTGCTTATCGATGGGTTTAGTTTTCAGCGTAGGCCATAGGCGGATTATCCTGGACACATAACCCTTTTCTAATTCCACCAGATTTGGAGTAGAGGAGTAGCCTAGTGGTTAGTGCAGCAGTCTGATCATGGGGAAGTGGGTTCAATTCCCACTGCAGCTCCTTGTGACTTAACCCTCCATTGCCTCAGGTATATGTAGTTGCAAAAACCACAGAAAGGTGGTATATCAAATCCCAATTCCCTTTTTTGAGATGCAGTGACCAGAACTGCACACAATATTAGAGAGATACAGAGGCATTATAACGTCCTCTAAATTTATATGCATTGTTATAGAATTAGCACCTAATTTACACTGGGGAGTTACACCAGGTTTTCATTGATGTAAATGGTTGTGCCTAAATATAGTCACAGTTCCCAGTGCTACGTGTTATTCTATAAACCATGCCTAATTGTATGCATGGTTTATAGAATAATACTAAGCACAATTTTTTTTGGCTCCATTTATAGAATCAAGTTCTTAGTGCCACTAAATATCACCACAGACCCACTAAACTCAAAGTCCCTGGTCCAGGGGAGGAGTTGACACATATGTGGTTAAATGCCAATCTTCAGCACTTAATTGCCTAAGTATAGCACTTAAATTGGACTGCATAAAAGTCAGTCCTATTTTTATGTGGTGTCACTTTTGTGGTTAAGTGCTGGATATTCAATGTTGGTGCTCAGACATGGCCCAGAACTGAATATCTGGAAAAAATGCCACTGGCTAAAAAAAGCTTTCATCACTGCCACCCCTTTGTTCCATGCTTATGCTTGCTAAAAATAGTACAAGCATATGAAGACTTCGTTTAAGAAATTTTGGACCTCTACCTTCCCTATCTACTTTAGCAGCAGTCTGTTAGTGTAAGGGCTCCATTGTGTAGCAAGGATTTCTGTTCTAAACAGGAAACCTATGGAGATGAAGTTAGTGTGGAAAATATGAGCACATGCCATCTTGGTCTTTATAAAAGCAGACCACATCTGCATTTTTAAATGCTTTTATTTTTTTTGCAACTAAGGCTCTCGATGGAAAAGGAGAAGTGGACTAGACTTAGGGGAAAGGATGCTCCCTTTTATGGCCCCTACCTGGTAGAACACTCTGCCTATAGAACTGAGATTGGAAAACAATGAGAAACAGTTTTAAAAGAATCTAAATTGCCTTTTTCCTGGCTGATGATGATTTATGAGAAGATTGGGGTGCTGGATTTTTATTTGACATAATGTTTGTTATCTGATTTGAGTGTACTTTTTTTTATAAAATGCTTTAAATAAACTTTTCTGCTGTATAGACAGTATATAAGCATTTTAATAAAGATAAAGATTAATACCACTTGATACGTCATAGTACAAGAACGCAGACTATGTCTATTCAGAATTAACAGAAAAGTATTGCTACTCACGTTGCCCTTGGGTCCTTAGTGAAGAAGACACACTCTCGTTTTTTAAAATGTTCTTGAATAAATTTTGCAGAATCCTTTAAAAAAGATTTTTAGAAAACATACTTCAAATACCAAGTATTACCTGAATAACTGTAGTAGAAATAATACAAAAACCATGAGAAATCAAGATGTGCAGTCTTCATGGGGGCAATTCTATAACTAGACACCTCCATTTAGTGTCCTGAGAGTATGAAGAAAGAGCCTATTCTATAACAGAACCGAGGCACCTAGGTTCTGTTATAGAATACTAGCATAACCCAGTATTGGTACACCTAATATTTAGGTGCCCACAGTTAAACTAGCCAGTTTAAGTGATATGCGTAACACAGTCTCTGTAAGTTATATGTGTAAGTGGAAATCATACTTATGCCTCACCTATGTTTATTTATTTATTTGTTACATTTGTACCCCGCACTTTCCCACTCATAGCACCTCTGTGTATGCATGTTTAACTAGAGTTGTACCAAATAGCATATTTTACTATTCAGCCAAATACAAATAATGAAAAATATTTGTCTGAATACAAATATCAAATGCGAATAATGGGCATTGAGTTTTAACATAACAAATAATAAAAGAAGCAACATGAAATCAGACATCAATTGTTTATTTCAGTAGAATTTAGCAGCACAGTAGAGCCTCGGATTATTCATATTCAAAATTAAAACACTATCCGGCCGAATATGAATAATGCATTCAGGGCACTATTCGGGACCAATTCAAATTGAATATGAATATTTGGTACAGCCCGAACATTTACAGAACAGTACTTATGTGGCATACATGCATTTATGATTCAATAATTTTTTTATTGGAGGATCACAACATTTCTTTAGGGTTATGTACAATTTGCATATCTGACAAAGGTCACTTGAACATCGGAGTCATTTGAACACATTGCCTGTCAAATAGCCTTTCTATGCTCTCTGCCGCTCACCGCTACTTTGCCCTACTACTGCTCGTTCTCCAATAACTTTTTACAGTTTTCTCCCCCCCTCCCTCGCCCCCCCTCCCCTTCCCCCCTACCCCTACCCCAACTCCCCCCCCGATTCTCACAGTTATGGTCCGCAGTCTTCACGATTGAGCTACATGACTTCACTCCCATATTACATGTTCATTATCTGCCCTCTAGCGCATACACGCATTTATAAGTGCACATATACTGTAATATCTCATTGGTGCGCCCCCTTTTACACTCGGTTTTGGGAAGCCTCCCACACCTTTTTGGGCTGCCCACAATGCAGGGGCATAGCTACAGGTGGGCCTGGGTGGGCCCAGGGCCACCCAGTCACAGCTCAGGCCCACCCAGTTTTCCCTACTCCTCCAACCAATCAGTGCACAGCCTTTCAGTTGTATCATGGCAGCGTATCCAACAGAAAAAAGAGCAGAAATAGTTTGGGAGGCAATTGTCCCCCCTCCAAATGAACTGCAGCAGCATCCATCTTTCTCTTCTTTCAGCATCGCAGCGCCCCGTATTGCTCCCCCCCCCCCCGAGTCCTCCAATCCCCGAGCTGCTGGCAGCCTCAACGAGAAAGCAGTACACATGCTGCTTTAGACCTGCCCCCAGAAGCCTTTCTCTCTGCTTCAACTTCCTGTTCCCGCGTAGGAGGGAAACTGTAGGAGAGAGAAGGGCTTCCGGGGTAGGTCTAAAGCAGTGTGTGTACTGCTTTCTCGCTGAAGCTGCTGGCGACTCGAGGGATTGGAAGACCGGGGGGTGCGATACTGGGCGCCACAGGGCTGGAAGGAGAGAAAGTACTCGAAGACTCCAGTGCTGCAGTGGCAGTGGTGGTGGTGGTGGTGGCGGCTGCAGGGGGGGGGGGGTGCTGGAAAGAAAGCAAGAGAGAGACAGGGGCGAGACTGGCTGGCGAAGGGTAAAAAAAATGAGACCACTGGGGGTGGGAAGAGAGTAAGAGAGAGAGATGGAGAAGGAGCACAAGATGGGACTAGGGGGTGTGAGAGAAGGGAGAGGGAGCAGATGGATGGGACTAGAGGGGGTGGGAGAGAGTAGGAACAGAAGATGGATGCAACTAGGGGTGTGGGAGAAGGGGAACAGAGAAGAAGATGAGTGGGACTCTCTCAACCTCAAATCCCCCCCACCCCCAGCCCCTGCTATCCAGGAGCTTCCTTTCCCTCAACTCCCTTCTGGTCCAGCAGCTTCCCTCTCTCTCACCCTCTCCAATCTTGCAGCTCTCCTCATCTCCCCCTCTGTCACCCCCCCTTGGTCTGGCAGCTTCCCCTTTCTAATCATACCCCCCCCCCCCCCGAGGGCGGGACAATGAGAATGAACGAATCAGGAAGAGCTTCTGTTCTGCTAGAGACGTTGGGGGACTCAGGAGGGGAGGAACGCTTTCAGTGACGCTGCTGTGCTGGATTCCGGCGATGGAGGGTAAATTTAAAAGAAAAATTATCCTTCCTTGGTTGGGGGGGAGAAGAGGATGGCAAGAGAGGGCAGGGGGGACAGGAGGGTCGCTGGACATGGGTGGATGGCAGGGGAGGGGGGTTTCTGGACAGGATGGCAGGGGCGGGCAGGGAGGACAAGAGGGTTGCTGGATATGGGTGGATGGCAGGGGGGGTTTCTGGACATAGGTAGATGGCAGAGGAGGGCAGAGGGGACAGGAGGGTCACTGGACATGGGTGGATGGCAGGGGAGGGGGGTTTCTGGACATAGGTGGATGGCAGGGGAGGGCAGAGGGGACGGGGAGGGGGGGTTCTGCACATAGGTGGATGGCAGGGGGGACAGGAGGGTCGCTGGACATGGGTGGATGGCAGGGGACGGGGGTTTCTGGACATAGGTGGATGGCATGGAGGACAGGAGGGTCGCTGGACATGTGTCGATGGCAGGGGGGGGGGTTTCTGGACATAGGTGGATGGCAGGGGAGGGCAGAGGGGACGGGGGGTTGCTGGACATAGATGGATGGCAGGCAGGAGGGACAGGAGGGTCGCTGGACATGGGTGGACGGAGGAGAGAGAAAAAATGCTGGACATGGATGGAGGCGAGGGAAGAGTGAGGAAGGAGATGAGGTGAGGGAAAAGGAAGAGAGGAGAAAAAGTGCACATGGATATAGAAAATAGGCAGAAGCTGGATCCACTGGACAGTCAAGTCTGCGGAGGACCCAGCTTTTACTTACGGATGTAGGCCAAGAAATGAAGAAGAAAGGCGGAAAGTAAAGAAACAAATGGAAAGGAAGCCCTGGAAACGGAGTTAAGAGGACAGATAGCAGCACAATCGGATACTGAGCCAGCATGATCAAAAAAACAAAGTCACCAGACCACATAGGTAGAAAAAACTATTTTATTCAGGATTTATTAATTGGAATATGTCAGTTTTTGGAAATGTGCATCTGTGATATTTTTCATGTAAGTTTCAATTTTTGTAGTATTGCTGCATGCTGATTCTGACTTCTTGAGGTTACTTTCCAGTTCAGTATTTTGCCTTCATGTGTTTTTCAGGTGTGATCAAGGAAGGTGCAGTATTCTGCTAGCGTATAGTTTGCAGCCATTTTTGTTTTTTTGTTTTTTTTTCCACTAGGTTGTGCACTGGTGTTTTAGAGCCCGGTGTAATTACAGTTGGCTTTCCACGCCACGCATAAGGTTGTAGCTCGTCCTGTCCTTGGAATTAGTGCTGTTTATGGTTTCATGATAGCATTTTGCTTATTATTTCAATCAGTTTTTTTGTACAACTTTAGCGTCATTTGTCTTTATTTGAAATTTCATAAATAAAAAAATTTTCTAAAAATGGAATAATCTTATCAATGGGGTGGGGCTAGGGTGGGGGCAGAGCCAGGCTGGGGCGGGGCTATGGTGGGGCGGGGCTAGGATGGGGCCCCACCAAATTGGTCTGCATAGGGCTCCGCACTTGCTAAGACTGGCCCTGCACCTAAGGCTGTCTGTGCCATGCCCAAAGTCTTTGATGCATTCTTCCCCCTTCTGACATAATTTCCTTTTTCAAAGGGATGAAACATAGCAAATGAAAAACTGTGGGCACAGAGTGTGCAGTCTTAGGTGAATCACTAATGCTGCCTGTCGAAGCTAGAGAAGAGAAGCACATGTTTAAAGGTAAACGGGGCCTGAGGGGCTTGAGAGAGAAGGGGATGGCTGCCAGATCACAGGGGAAGAGGCGGTTGAGAGAGAGAGGGGATGCCTGACCATGAAGGGTGGAGTTGAGGGGAAAGAGGAGAGGAGGGAAATCGATTGTGTGCTGAACATGTAGGTGTTGGGAGATGCTGCTGCTAATGGGGAACAGGAAGATGGCTACTGCAGGTGAGCCAAACTTTTGGTGACCTCACCTGACCCGTGCCTTAAGTCAGCCCTAAGTTAGGCACCTGTCACGGTTTTTGATGTCTGTGCCTTGCTCGTCAGTGCCCTATTCCATCTAGACCCATTAGTTTTACCTGCAGTTCTAGCCAGTGACCTGTGGGATCACTGTAGAGTGGTGAAAGCCAAGCTGGTGATGTCATCAGTGCTGAGCCCTTCTTAAGCTGGCTTCTGTGTGTACATAGTGTTCTGGCAATGGATCCTTGGTTGAGTTCAGGTCTGCCTGAGGCTCTGCTGTGTCCATCTGCTGTTTCCTTGTCAGGCCGTGGCCTGAAGCATTGCTGCAGCTTTCTCCTTCTTGCTCGGTTCCAATGAAGTCTGCTTCCAAGCCTTGAAGTCCTGAGAGCTCTGTTTCAGTGAAGCCTGCTTCCTAGCCTTGAAGTCCTAAGAGCTCTGTTCCAGTGAAGCCTGCTTTCAAGCCTTGAAGTCCTGAGAGCTCTGTTCCAGTGAAGCCTGCTTCCAAGCCTTGGAGTCCTGAGACCTTCTTGCCCTTCAGCTCAGTCGTCCACAGTGAATCCCTGTGCTGTGTTTTGGACTGTGTGTCATGGGACGAAAAGTATCCCTGGACGAGGTGGCTGTGCTTGGAGCACAGAGGGATCCATGTGGGCTGTTCCTGGTTCCTGTTTGCTGCACTGTGCCTGTGTGTCTTTTTCTTTGGGAGAATATTTCTCTGGTAAGTGAACACTATTTTGCTTTGTGCTTTGGGAACTTAAAGATTGGAGTTTAAAGGAGGAAAATTGTAGGTTAGTGATAGACAAAATAAAAATATAAAACACATTTTATCAACTAATCTCCTTAGTCTTTCACCTTAGTTTTAAAAACTTTGTACCACAGCATTAACAGATAGACTCTAGCAGGCACTGCAGGATCTAGTTTAGTCTTCCCACTCACCCCTAGGACAACTCTTCATTTATAGTCAGTTATTGTAATTAGAGTAACAAGCAAGGAGTGCTCTTACAGAGTTTTAAATACATTTCATTAACATCTAAGAAGGAAACAATAAATCATACAATATACTATATAAACTAAAAGACATTTTTATATTAGGCTAATATCCTTAATAGTGTAGCAAGTTTTAAATTATTGAAAAACTCAAAAACACTAAGATGGAGTCAGCAGTCCAACAGCGAGAGGGGTGCTACCCAGTCTTTTGCACTGAGTGTCACATTTATGATTATCTCCCAGTTGGTGAGATGTCATATGTGTGTGCCCGATGCAAAGAGCTCCTAGCTCTCAGAAAATGTATCCGTTCTCTTGAGGCTAGAGTAGCAGACTTGGTGGAGCTGAGGGAGACAGAAAGGTACATAGAGAAATCCCACCTCCAGTCTGGTAGCCCCTGTGCTACCTTGGAGGAGGGAGGTCTCCTAGAAGGAGAGCATCACCCTGGTGAAATAGAAAGTACTCCTGTAGCCAGGACCTGCCCACCAGGGGATGTACTATCCTCTCGCACTGAGGATATGTCTCCAAGTGCTGCCCGGGAGGGAAGGGTTAGGACAGCTGTTCTAGTTGGTGATTCGATCATTAGGCATATAGATAGCTGGGTGACTGGTGGACGTAAGGATCACCTGGTGACTTACCTGCCTGGTGCGAAGGTGACAGACCTCACGCCTCACCTAGATAGCATTTTAGATAGTGCTGGGGAGGAGTCAGCTGTCTTGGTACATGTGGGTCCCAATGACAGGAAAATATAGGAGAAAGGTTCTGGAAGCCAAATTTAGACTCTTAGGTAGAAAGCTCAAATTCAGAACCTTTAGGGTAGCATTTTCTGAAATGCTACCCGTTCCACGCGCAGGGCCCAAGACACAGGCAGAGCTCCAGAGTCTCAATGCATGGATAAGACGATGGTCCAGGGAGGAGGGTTTTAGATTTGTTAGGAACTGGACAACATTCTGGGGAAGGGGGAGCCTATTCCGAAAGGATGGGCTCCTCCTTAACCAGGGTGGGACCAGGCTGCTGGCATCGGCATTTAAAAAAGAGATAGAGCAGCTTTTAAACTAGAAACAGGGGGAAGGCAGACAGTCGCTCAAAAGCGCTTGGTTTGGGATAAGGTATCTTTCAAAGATATCACCAAAACAGGGAAGATAGGGTATCCTAATCAGTGGCATAGCTAGGTGGGGTGCAACAGATTTGGACAAAATGGCGCCTATTTTGCTGCGGACCCACTCCCTTCTCTGGCCTGTCTTCCTCCTCTCTCTCCTGATCATCTTTTACAGCTTTCAAGTTCGGCGGAAGAGCAGCAGCGGTGCCGGTATCAGCTGTAAGAACAAAGTGAAAGCGCGTGGGACCATTTTCCTGCATGCACCCACTGCTGCTCTGCTCTGCCAGTCACGCCCCCTCTGATCTTCCCCTATTTTTCAACTCACGGTTCATCCGGTTCTCTTAGCGCCCCTTTTCCTCTGGACACGCTGTTGACACGTCGCGATCAAGCGCCCAAGCGCCCAAGCGCAATCTTAGTGGCTGACTGCAGGGGAGGCGTGCAGGCATTGGTTGTGGCAAGGAAGCGCATGGGGTTGTTTGTTTTTCCCCACGCCTCTCTTCCTCCCTCAGTGCTCTTGTGCTTGTCCGTGTTTGGGCCCTCCTCACAGAGCTGTGGCCGCCCAGCTCCCAACCGTGATGTTGCTGCTGCTGCTGCTGCTGTTGTTGCTTTTGCTAAGGTTAGTGGCGATTGCATGCAGGAAAATGGCCCCGCGCATGCTTTCACTTTGTTTTTACTATTAATATTTCACTGATCTTCCACCGAACTTGAAAGCTGTAAAAGAAGATGATCAGGAGACAAAGGGGAAGAGACAAAGGGGATGTCGCTGGATGTTGGGGTGAAGAGACAGAGGGCAGCAGAGAGAAGGTAGAGAGAGATATGGGGTGATACTTGATTGGGGGGGGGGGGGGGGGGGAGAGAGACTACACCATGCTGGGTAAGGTAGGAGAGAGAGAAAGAGATGGGGGTGATACTTGATTGGGGGTGGACACAGAGAAGGCACTACTGGAAAGGGGAAGGAGATAGGGACACAGAGGGGCACTACTGGAAAGGGGGGAGTAGATAGGGACACAAAGAGGGCACTACTGTAAAGGGAAGGAGGAGATAGGGACACAGAGAAGGCACTACTGGAAAGGGGAAGAAGATAGGGACACAGAGGGGCACTACTGGAAAGGGGGGAGTAGATAGGGACACAAAGAGGGCACTACTGGAAAGGGGAGGAGGAGACAGGGACACAGGGGCACTATTGGAAAGGGGAAGGAGATAGGGACACAGAGGGGTACTACTGGAAAGGGGGGAGTAGATAGGGACACAGGGACACTACTGAAAAGGGGAAGGAGATAGGGACACAGAGGGGCAATACTGGAAAGGGGGGAGTAGATAGGGACACAAAGAGGGCACTACTGGAAAGGGAAGAAGGAGATAGGGACACAGAGGGGCACTACTGGAAAGGGGAGGAGGAGACAGGGACACAGGGGCACTACTGGAAAGGGGAAGGAGATAGGGACACAGAGGGGCACTACTGGAAAGGGGGGAGTAGATAGGGACACAGGGACACTACTGAAAAGGGGAGGGAGAGATAAGGACGCAGAGGGGCACCATTGGAAGGGGGATATGGGGTCAATGGTGAAAAAGGGGTGAGATGGGGACAAAGAGGTAATGCTGGGAAAGGGGGAAGATGGTAACAGGGGTAATGCTGGGAAGATGGGGACACAGGACAATGTTAGAAAAAGTGAGCGGTGGGGACACCAGGACGGCAGATGCTAGAAAGGGGGAGATGAGGAGACCAGGTAGGCTTGTGCTGAAAAGGGGGGGAGATGGGGACACAGAAAGGGCAGATGCTAAACTTGGGGGCAGGATAGGGACAAGGGACACAGAAGGGACATGCTGGACAGGACAAATAGTGGTGCAGAGGAAAAAATGATGGTGCACTTGGAGACAGATGTAGATAAGAAAAGGAAGAAGAAAAAGGCGAGAGAAGAAATGGAAAGGTCAACCTGGAAAAGAATTTGTAAGACTGATTCATGGAACATGGAAAAAAAGACTATTCCCAGACAACAAAGGTAGAAAAAATTATTTTTATTTAATACTTTGTAAGCACTGAGATGTACCTGCTTTGTAAAATGTACATTTTTTTATATTTTTATTTTGCAAAGTACAGGAGAAAATGCATTTCTGTCTCTTTTTTTTTTTTTTTTTTTACCAGTAAAGCACTGTTTAGAGTCTGGCTTCCTTGGGCAGGGGGTCTCTATTTCAATTTTTGTTGTTGTTTTTTTTTGTGGCTCCCTATTCTGCATTAGATTGGTAGCATGGAATGTTGTCACAATTTGGGTTTCTGCCAGGTGCTTATGACCTGGGTTAGCTACATTGGAAACAGGATACTGGGCTAGATGGATCATTGGTCTGACCCAGTGTGGCTACTCTTATGTTATATAGATGAGGGACTGTCCATGTTCTTCATGTGTGACTGAGGTGAAGGATTCTGCCAGCATGTAGTATCTGTGTAGGAATGTGTAACAGCGCAGCTTGTTTCAGTTTCCCAATAGTAGGTATATTGGTGCTTCAGAGCCCAGTGTAATATATATAGCACTGCCTTCTGATAGGTGGTTTAGGGCTGTTATGGTGTGGTATGTTTTGTGTTCTAGGGCAGTCCTGGAGTACCCCCTTGCCAGTCAGGTTTTCAGGATATCCACAATAAATATGCATGACATTGATTTGCATATACTGCCTCCATTACATGCAAATCTTTTTCATGCAGATTCATTGTGGATAGCCTGAAAACCTGAATGGCAAGGGGGTACTTCAGGACCACCTAGGGAAACACTTCTCTAGGTCCCACTGTAATATTTATAGCATTGTCTTTTCATAGGTGGGTTAGGGCTGTTTTGGTGTGGTAAGTTTTCAGTGTAGGTTGTGGGTGTCTTTTTGCAGGTGTTTGTGTTATTTCACAAAGTGTCTAGCACTATTTGAAAGTAGGCTCTGCGGCAAGGGCCACCAAAGGTCACCCAAGATAAAAATGCTCAAGACTAGTGTTCTTCATATCCTGTAGAGCCACCACACAAACAAAAGCCCATCTGATTTACTACTACTACTACTACTATTTAGCATTTCTATAGTGCTACAAGGCATACGCAGCACTGCACAAACATAGAAGAAAGACATTCCCTGCTCAAAGAGCTTACAATCTAATAGACAAAAAATAAAGTAAGTAAATCAAATCAATTAATGTGTACAGGAAGGAGGAGAGGAGGGTAGGTGGAGGCGAGTGGTTACAAGTGGTTACGAGTCAAAAGCAATGTTAAAGAGGTGGGCTTTCAGTCTAGATTTAAAGGTGGCCAAGGATGGGGCAAGACGTAGGGGCTCAGGAAGTTTATTCCAGGCGTAGGGTGCAGTGAGACAGAAGGCGCGAAGTCTGGAGTTGGCAGTAGTGGAGAAGGGAACAGATAAGAAGGATTTATCCATGGAGCGGAGTGCACGGGAAGGGGTGTAGGGAAGGATGAGTGTGGAGAGATACTGGGGAGCAGCAGAGTGAGAAGTTTGAACAGGATGCGAAAACAGATAGGGAGCCAGTGAAGCGACTTGAGGAGAGGGGTAGTATGAGTAAAGTGACCCTGGCGGAAGACGAGACGGGCAGCAGAGTTTTGAACCGATTGGAGAGGGGAGAGGTGACTAAGTGGGAGGCCAGCAAGAAGCAGATTGCAGTAGTCTAAACGAGAAGTGACAAGGGTGTGGACGAGGATTTTGGTAGAGTGCTTGGAAAGAAAGGGGCGGATTTTACGGATGTTGTAAAGAAAGAAACGACAGGTCTTGGCGATCTACTGGATATGAGCAGAGAAGGAGAGAGAAGAGTCAAAGATGACCCCAAGGTTTCGAGCTGAGGAGACAGGGAGAATGAGAGAGCCATCAACAGAAATAGAAAACGGAGGGAGTGGGGAGGTGGGTTTGGGGGGAAAATGAGAAGCTCGGTTTTGGTCATGTTTAATTTCAGGTGGCGTTGAGACATCCAGACAGCAATGTCAGACAAGCATGCTGAAACTTTGGTTTGGGTGCAAGGTGAGATATCAGGGGTAGAAAGGTAGATTTGGGAGTCATCAGCATAGAGATGGTAGGAAAAGCCATGGGATGAGATTAATGAACCAAGGGAAGACGTGTAGATAGAAAAGAAGAGGGGACCAAGAACAGAACCCTGAGGTACGCCAACAGGCAGAGGGATAGAAGTAGAAGAGGATCCACCAGAGTGAACACTGACGGTGCGGAGGGAGAGGTAGGAAGAGAACCAGGAAAGGACAGAGCCCTGGAATCCAAGTGAGGACAGGATATTGAGGAGTATGCTGTGATCGACAGTGTCAAAAGCAGCGGAAAGATCAAGAAGAATGAGATAGAGACCTCTGGATTTAGCCAGTAATAGGTCATTGAAGACTTTAGTAAGCGCAGTTTCGATTGAGTGGAGAGGGCGAAAACCAGATTGTAGTGGGTCAAGAATAGCATGTGAGGAGAGAAAATCAAGGCAGCAGTGGTGAACAGCACGCTCAAGTAATTTGGAGAGAAAAGGGAGGAGGGAGATGGGTCGGTAACTAGAGGGACAAGTAGGGTCGAGGGAAGGCTTCTTAAGGAGAGGTGTGACCACAGCATGTTTAAAGGCAGTAGGGACAGTTGCAGTGGAAAGTGAGAGGTTGAGAATGTGACAGATAAAAGGAATAAGAGCAGGTGCGATGGCATTAAGAAGGTGGGTGGGAATGGGATCGGAGGAACAGGTGGTACATTTTGAGGAAGAAAGGAGAAGTGTAGTTTCCTCTATAGTAACTTCAGGAATGGAGGAAAAGGAATAAGGGAAAGGAGAGAGAGGGTAATGGACTAGTGGAGGGAGAGGTGGTGAGGTAGAGAATTCAAGGTTTATCTTTTGAACCTTGTCATGGAACAACGGAGGACAGGCGCGCGCGGCACCCCCCCTGGTGGCGTGCACCCAGCGGGGGGGGGGGGGGTGTTCCTTCACGGGGGTGACCTTTCGCCGGGGGGGGGGGTCCGTGCTGCATCGGGGGGGCGCTGCCCCCGGGGGGGGGGGGGGCGGGGCGCATCGGTGATCCGCCCCGGGTGCCAGCCCCCCTAGGAACGCCACTGGTCTGAGGAGATAATGAAGGGGGAATTGGGGGAGGGGGCACCTTGAGGAGAGAGTTCAATGTGGTGAAGAGAAGACGAGGGTTAGAGCCAAGAGAGTTGGTCAGTTGGATATAATAATCTGTTTGGCGCGTAAAAGAGCAGATTGGAAGGAGGTCAGCATGAACTTAAAGTGTAAGAAATCAGCAATGGCCCAAGATTTCCGCCAGAGGCGTTCGGCGGAGCGGGTACAGGAACGTAGGTAGTGGATATTAGAAGTCAGCCAAGGTTGGGGTTTTGTATGCCTTATAGGGCGGGTCATCAAAGGTGCAAGAGTGTCTAAGGCAGAGGATAGTTGTAAGAAGAAACAGCCTCGTTGACAGACGTGGATGGTGCCACAGTAGAGAGGAGGTTTGAAACATGGGAGGATAGAGATGAAGGGTCAATATCGTGAAGATTCCTAGCTAAATTAGATAAGATAGGACGGGACTGGGAGGGAGGAGATTTAAGTATGAAAGTTATAAGATGGTGATCAGAGAGGGGAAGATCAGAGACAAGGAAACTAGAGGGTGAACAGTTGGAGGAGAAGGTGAGATCAAGACAGTGACCATTTTGATGAGTGGGGGAGGTGGAGCATAGTTAGAGATTAAAGGAGGATGTTAAAGTGAGTAACTTGGAAATATAAGAGTTGGAAGGATCATTAGCAGGAATATTAAAGTCACCAAGGATGAGAGAGGGGGAGGAAGGATCATGGAATAAGGCTAGCCAGGCATCAAAGTCACTGAGAAAGGATGAAAGGGACTTATCAGGGGAACGATAAATGACCGCTATTCGAAGAGGCAGAGGAGAGAAAAGGCGGATAGAGTGGACTTCAAAGGAGGAAAAACAGTGAGATTGAGGTGGAAGAAGGGGTTGAAATCTGGAGGAGGGAGAGGGAAGTAGTCCAACACCGCCCCCCGCGACCAGCAGGGTGAGGAGTATGTGAAAAAAGATAACCGCCATGGCAGAGGGCTGCGACTGAAGCAGAGTCATCAGGGCAGAGCCAGGTTTCTGTTATGGTGAGCAGATGGAGGTGATTTAAACAAGGTGTCTAGCAGTGGAAGTACTGGGTGTGCTATTCCTGAGGTGATGGTCACGATTTGAATATTTTTATTTGAAGTTAAGAAGACAGGTTGCCTGCTCTGGCCAGTCCAGGAATCTCTTCTGTGTCCTGACTACTGATGTAACTTACTGTTTCCTTGTAGGCAGGACGCAACAGAGACAGCCTGTATTAATCATTGCCCGCCACAGCCCCTGAGCAACAACATAGACACTGCTGTCTAGCTGACTCCAACCGGCGCCTATTTTGTAAAAGTCTGCTCTCCCTGAGATCAAAACTTGGCTACGCCTCTGATCCTGATAGTGAGGTTGCAAAAGAGACCGTAGTAGATGTGGAGGGGCATAATCGAACGCGAATGTCTATCTCCATGGGCGTTTATGTCCGAAAACAGGTACGTGAAGAGGCAGGACAGACCATATTTTCGAAAAAATGGATGTTTTTCAGCTGGGCGTTTGTTATTTTTACCGATAATGGAAACTAAAAACGCCCAACTCAAAAACGTCCTAATCCGAGCCATTTGGTCATGGGAGGGGCCACGATTCATAGTACACTCACCCCCCTGACATGCCAGGACACCAACTGGGCACCCTAGAGGTCAGTGCCACAAGCTAGTGCCACATGCTCACGATGTTGGTAGTTGGTAGGCTCTACTCCCACCACAATGCATTGCTGATGTCACTCTGCAGTGCCCTTAACAGAAAAGGTGTCACACTCACCCGAGAGCCACATCAGAACCATGGAAAGGCTGTCAGAGGATAGAACACATTCTGCTGTCATGGAGGTGGGTATGGCATTTGAGGCTGGCATACAAGCTGGAAAAAAAGTTTGTAAAGTGGGGTTTTTTTTGGTGGGAGGGGGTTAGTGACCACTGGGGGAGTCCGGGGAGGTCATCCCCGATTCCTTCCAGTGGTCATCTGGTCAGTTGGGGCACTCTTTTGGGACTTGTTCGTGAAAAAAAAGGGTCCAAAAAAAGTGACCCAAAATCGCGGTAAAAACGCCTTTTTTTTTCGATTATCAGCTAAAGACGCCCATCTCTCCTCGGCCGATAACCACGCCCCCAGTTCCGCCTTCACCATGCCTCCAACACGCCCCCATCAACTTTACCCATTTCTGCGACGGATTGTAGTTGGAAACGCCCAAAATCGGCTTTCGATTATACCGATTTGGGCGCCCACGGGAGAAAGACGCCCATCTCTCAATTTGGGTCACAATATCTGCGTTTTTCTCTTTCGATTATAAGGAGGAAGGTGTCCTTAAAAAAAAAAAAAAAAAAAACAGGCAAAAGACTGCAAAGTAATACTGTCAAGTACTGAGCATGATTTAAATAGGAACAAGAAACATAGGAGTGGAGGAATGGCCTAGTGGTTAGAGCACTGGTCTAGTAATCCAGAGGTGGCTGGTTCAAATCCCACTGCTGCTCCTTGTGATCTTGGGCAAGTCCATTGCCTCCGATACAAACTTAGATTGTGGAGATTGTGGAGAAATATCCAGCATACCTGAATGTAACTCACCTTGAGCTACTACTGAAAAAGGTGTGAGCAAAATCTAAATAAATAAATAGTTTGAAATGTCTATAAGCGAATACCAGGAGCCTAAGAAATAATATTGGAGAGTTAGAATATATTGCACTAAATGAAAAATCTTATATAATAAAATGCACCTCCAACGTTCTGAAGCTGACTGCATGGCTGAGGCATTCCTGCTCTCTGTATCCATCTCCTGAATTGACATACTTACTTCTGGGTTCGTCACAAGCAGAAGTGACCAACCACACGAGGTTTCTTGGCTTCAGAATGTTGGAGGTGCATTCTATTAAATAGGATGGATTGGTCAGTTCCTTGAAGCACAGCCAGAGCTCAGACACCAGAGGAAGAGGAGGGGGGGGAGGTATCTCTGTCACATACACACTCTCTCTCTTTCTCTCACAGTCAATGTCTTTCTCGCACTCTCACACACTCTATGTCTCACACTGTATCACATTCACTCTCTATGTGTCACACAGTCTCTCATACACTCAGTCTCACAGAGAGTCTGTGTCTCACACACACTCTCTCTCTCGCACACACTGTATCTGTGTGAAACACACTCTCTCTCTCTCACACTGTGTCTCACATACACCAGGAGCATAGCCAGACCTGTTATTTTGGATGGGCCTACAGTTAAGTTGGGTGGGCCTTCCCAAATTAGCCCCCCCTTTATCCTACATCTTCCTCCCTCTCCTCCACCCCAGATCTGGCATTTGCTGCGACAACCACATACACGTACCTCAGCTACTTCATGGGAGTGGCAACGACACACATCCACTACCTGCACTGGCTCCACTGGCTTAGTTCTGCTGCATTCCACCCTCACTGACGTTGCTTCCTGTTTCTCTCTGGTGGGGCATGGCAGAGGGAAGCCTGCAGGGCACGTACAGGTAGCGGATAAGCATCGCTGCCCCTGCCTGTGAAGTTGCTGAAGTATACCAGGAAGGGGGAGGTTTAGAGGGGGGGGGGGGGGAGTTTCCAGGCCGTGGGTGAGTGAGTGAGCAGGTGTAAATGCTGGATTCGGATGAGGGAGAGAAGGGAGCAAGGTGGCCACTGCTGAATTGTCTTGGGTGGGCCTGAGCCAAGAATGGGTGGGCCGGAGCCATATTACAGAAACAAATAAGTACATAAGTACATAAGTACATAAGTAGTGCCATACTGGGAAAGACCAAAGGTCCATCTAGCCCAGCATCCTGTCACCGACAGTGGCCAATCCAGGTCAAGGGCACCTGGCACGCTCCCTAAACGTAAAACATTCCAGACAAGTTATACCTAAAAATGCGGAATTTTTCCAAGTCCATTTAATAGCGGTCTATGGACTTGTCCTTTAGGAATCTATCTAACCCCTTTTTAAACTCCGTCAAGCTAACCGCCCGTACCACGTTCTCCGGCAACGAATTCCAGAGTCTAATTACACGTTGGGTGAAGAAAAATTTCCTCCGATTCGTTTTAAATTTACCACACTGTAGCTTCAACTCATGCCCTCTAGTCCTAGTATTTTTGGATAGCGTGAACAGTCGCTTCACATCCACCCGATCCATTCCACTCATTATTTTATACACTTCTATCAAGATCAAGAAACAGGATATTCTCACTGAAATTTCTACATCTATTCTGTATTGTATAGAAGAGTGCAGAAAAATTAGCACAAAATACAGCTTCCCATATCTAGATTTAAATATCATGAAATAAAAATTGAACATCACTAAAAGCTGTTTTAGTGATGTTCAATTTTTATTTCATGGTATTTAAATCTAGATATGGGAAGCTTTTAAATAAATTGAAAAGCTGTAAAAAAAAATCCCCCAAAATAAAAAATATATTTTGTCCTCCACCTTTTAAGGCACCCATCCAACTAGAACAGCTCTAGACTTTTTACATATGGACCCACACATAGGCAACCCCTTATTGCTAACAATCTCTTTGCTATTGTTTTCAATAGCGTTTACTATTGTTTTGAGTCAAAAGTCTAGGTAGCCTCCCCCGTCTCCTGCTTTATCTAAACTCCTTGCTTCAACCCCCCCCCCCCCCCCGAGTCCCCACCACTTTCTGTTTGCCCTCTCTCTTCCCTTCCCCGAGTCCAGCACCGCTGTTTTCCCCCTCCACCCCCCCCCCCAGTCCAGCACTGCTTTGTTTCCCCCTTCTCTTCTCCTCCCCAGTCCAGAACCGTTTTGTTTCCCCACCCACCCAAGTCCAGCACCGCTTTCTGGCCCCCCAACCCGGACCGTCATGAAACTTAATTTAACAGCCCCTGCAGCGATAGCACGCTGGCCGCTGCCGACTCAGATCCTTCCCTCTACCATCCACGTGACACATCCCGCTCCTCTCAGACAGTGTTGCCAGGTGGGCGGTTTTACCGCCCAATTGGGCGGTTTTCCGCGACCCGCCGCGGGAAATTTTTGCCCGCGGCGGGTTGCGGTTTTTTGGGCTGTTTTTGGCCTTCAGGGCGGTTTTTTCGGCCGCGGGGGGCGGGGTTAGTGACGTTTTTGGGTGGGGTTAATGACGTTTTGGGCGGGGTTAGTGACGTGGGAGGCGGGGCCGATGACGTGGGAGGCGGGGCCGATGACGGGGAGGCGGGGCCGATGACGGGGAGGCGGGGCCGATGACGTGGGAGGCGGGGCCGATGACGGGGAGGCGGGGCCGGTGACGTGGAAGGCGGGGCCGGTGACGGCGGGGGCGGGGTTGATGACGGCGGGGGCGGGGGTGATGACGCGGGGGTGGGGGTGTCAGGGGCGGGGTTTGTGTTTGGGCGGGTTTTGGGCTGTTTTTTGGGCTCGATTGGGCTGGGAAAAAATTTTCCACCTGGCAACCCTGCTCTCAGACACTTCCTGTGACTCGTGAGTCACGCAAGCAGTCAAGGAATCTCTGAGCCCGGTCCAGAGTCAGGCAGCTAATTTATTGTTGCAGGGCTTGCAGTTGGGGGAGGGGGAAAGGGAGAACTGAAAGAGGCATTGTGTTGGACTGGAGGGAGGCGTGCCATGGAACGGTGGGTGTGGGAAGGGGAGAGGACAGGAAGAAAGTGGAAATTTAAAAAAAAATGTGTCGGCCCTGCCGGTTCAAGAAGTCTGTAGAGGCGCCGTTTTTAAAAAAAATCCATTTGGGGGAGCAACCGCTCCCCCTGCGCCCCACCTAGCTACGCCACTGGTAAGAGCATCTGTGCTCTCAATGCATTCAGTGTGCATTAAAGGTTTTTCTTCTGCAGTAACTGCATGGGCATTTGCTGGGAACACCTCCAACAGTTAACAGAGGCTTTTCTGTAGTAAAAGGGTCTCTACATGCCTCAAAATATGCATTCACCTGTCCTCCCAATCTAGCCCTCTATAGGGGCACTATTCAAACTACATATGATGCTTCAAAGTCTATGATTATTATTTACCAATGGTCTTTGCACCAATTTTTAAAGTGAAAATACCTGGAATTTAAAAATGATCCAAAGGAAAAGTACCCACAGAGGTTTGCAGCTGCTTTTTCTGTCGATACTTTTTGACAAAAATAACATTCCCCTGATATTCAGCCAGTGGCGGTCAGTATTTTTTTAAACACTGATCATCACCAGCTAAATTATCCCCCATTATTCAGTGCCGGGCACGTCTGAGCACTGGCACTGAATATCGGCATACAATTATGGGTGGGCTGGGCCAATATTCAACCAGGGTCTGCAAAAGAATTATGTGGCCTGCGGCTGAATATCGGGCCGGGGCCTACAGAACTTTAGAAAAAGAGTGCCTGAGCCCCCTCCTGCCCCTCCCCCCGGACAATGCCCCCTCTTTCCCTCCCCTTCCCTGAGCCCATGGCAAGAATCTCCCAGAAGACCCTCCCGCCCATCCCCAGCCGTCCAGATAGGCCCTCCCCCTGGGTCTACCCGTATTCCTGGTGGTCCAGCAGGGTCATTGGGGGCAGAAGCACAGCTCCCTTGCTCCCTCCCTCTTGTGGGATTTCTCCAAAATGACTGCTGTGTCTTCTTGCAGCAGCTCGCGGTACTTTGTGTAGTACTGTGAGCTTCTGTGAGAGGTTGTGGCAGCCATTTTGGAGAAGCGCCACAAGGGGGCTGAGCTTCTACCCCCCAACAACCCCCACTGGACTACCAGGGATACAGATAGGCCTGGTGGCCTACCTGGACCGCTGGGGGGGCAGGGGGTCTTCTGGGGGGTTCTTGCCTTGGGAGGGGAAGGGGGAAGGGAAAGAGGGGGCATTGTTAGGGAGCTGGGATGGGGCTTGGGGGCTCTTTTTTTAAAACAAAAAAAAAAAGTTATACAGGTGCCAGCCCAATATTCAGTGCCGGCACCTACATAGCTAAGCAGCCTTATTTAAGACGGCCTTTGAGCTGTCTTAAATTAAGCTGCTTATTTATATAGGTGCCAGCACTGAACATAGCCGGCACCCACATAATCTTGGGTTCCTCCCCTGTGCCTCCCCTAGCGCTGCCCCTGCCCACTTTTTGTTTGGACCATCTATGGAGATATTCAGTGGCACTCTCCGGTTAAGTGCCACTAAATATCCCCACTTAGGTGGTGGGAAGCAATTTAAGTGGGCAGGAGAGGCCCCTATATGTTTATTCCAGTTTTGCACAGGTGTTCTAGGTAGAAAAAGGGCCTGAAAAACCGTTACTTATCTTGGATGGTGAAACAAACGTGAAAATCTTCCACAAATCAATGCAGCTTGTTAATCCACTGCTGCCTTATCTTCAACTTCCAACAGGGAAGCCCTGTTTCGCCACTAAATGGCTGCGTCAGGGGAATCTGTTTCTTAAACACCTCCAAGTAACTAGCTCACCTCGTGTTCTTCCTCTGGCATCAAAACATAATTTTTCAGAATTGAAATGTATCGTGGTTGAGCAGATCAATATTACAGAGTGGAAAGGGGACATCAGAGGTTTGCTACGGCAAAAAGAGCAACGATGGATATTTACTCTTCAGTCCGTAATCCCGAGGGGTTTAAATGTTTCCATCGAATGGAAAGCCTTTTTGTAGAGAATTTTACATATAATGAAGTGACGTCACACGCCGAGTACTTAAGCGGGAAAGGTTGAGGAAGAAGCCAGCCGCCATTTCAGTTTTGACAGTTTTGATGCCAGAGGAAGCACACGAGGCGAGTTAGTTTGAAAGGGTGCTATGACATATGCAGCATGAAAGTAATTCAGGTGGAGTTTTTTTTAAGACTTATGATTAGTGAGGTCCCCTCTCTAACTAAAAGGTGTGTCCTTTAAAAAGAGGAGTGTCCAGTTAAACTGAGGTCTTTTTTCTCCACGATCTTTCATGGTTGAGAGTCCATATGCACCTTTGAACACTTCTTTAGTTGTAGAATCTTTGAGGACAGTGGTAATTAAAATCACCCATTATTATTGCGTTGCCTATTTTATTTGCCTCACTAATTTCCTTTAACATGACTGCGTCTGTCTGCTCATCCTGGTTGGGCGGTTGGTAGTACACCCCTATAACCGTCCTTTTCCTCTTAACACTTGGAATCTCGATCCACAATGATTCCAAGAGATCTTTCGTTTCCCGCAGAATTTCCAATCCATTTGACCCAAGGCTCTCATTAACATACAGTGCTACTCCTCCCCCAGTCCGGTCCACCCTATCACTACGATATAATTTGTACCCCGGTATGACAGTGTCCCACTGGTTATCCTCCTTCCACCAGGTCTCAGAGATGCCTATTAAGTCTAATTCTTCATTCAGTGCAATTATTCCAATTCTCCCATCTTATGTCTAAGGCTCCTAGCATTTGCATATAGGCACTTCAAGTTAGGCTTGTTATTCCTTATTACAGTATGTTGTTTACTTGTCAGTACTAATTTGCTATTTTTTGCCTGGTTTTTATTATTTTTATTTATGGACATTGAATCTACTACAGTCTCTTTTTCATACTCACTATCAATAAACCCTGTCTTCCCTGTCTGTTCATTCAGTCTGTTAGACTGTGCCAAACGTAGTGAGGTAGCCCTAATCAGCAGTTCAGATGTAAAACCCGTAAGATTTAAAAAAACAAACAAGCAGCTTTGAACCTGCATCTTTCTGATAGGAAAGCCAGTGCAGTTTAATAAGATACGATGAAACACTAGTATATCTATTTAATTTAAATATTAGTCTGGCAGCTGTGTTCTGTATGATTTGCAATTTTTTCTGATATTGACACTTAATACCAAGGAATAGGACATTACAGTAATACAGGTGTGGTAGAACTAACATTTGAATTAACAATGCAAAGGCTTTTTGCTCGAAGAATGATCTGACTAGACGTAGCTGTCTCATTTTGAATAGCGTTTTCTTCCATAGCTGGTTAATATGGCAAGAGAAAGTGAGTGAGGAGTCAAGCAAGACCCATAGCACTCTGGTTTCAGACTCGACTGCAAAGATTTGACCATTAGACAAAGATGGGATGGGACCACAACTCCCTGATTCCGGAACCACAGGACCTTGGTTTTCTGCACATTTAATTTCAGTTTATTGATCAGGGCCCAGGTACTAACAGCATTCATGCCAGTCATTACAGACTGAATTGGGTCTTTATTTGAAGTGGTCACTGGTAGGAGAAGCAGGATGTCATCAGCATAGTACAGTAGTAGTTTGCTAAGACCCAGATGTATTGAACTAAAGGATGACAAAGAAATTGATCAGGATAGGAGAAGGGGGATCCATGTAGAACCCCACAGTTAGGAGACCAGTAGTTGGAAAGTTTATTATTTTGCTTAACAGAATAGCTTTGATTTGAAAGGAATTCTCTCAACCATTTGAGCACAGTACCTGTTATTCCTATCTGATTCAAGCATTCAAATAACAATCAACCTGATATTTTTCCATATACTGCCCCATCTTCCTATGTATCTAAAACCTTCTTCCTTACACCAGGCTTCAAGTCACTTATTGAACCCCTCTGTTTTATGTAGTCTTTTCCTCTCCCAGAAAAAGCTCCAGTCAAAACCAAAGATTTGAGTCCCTCCCCAAGCTTCTGGAACACTCTCTGTGCTCCAATTTGCTATTGCTGGCCAGATCATTTGTCCCCAGATGGATTACAATATCAGTATTACAATCCCTACTCTCTTCTAGGACCAAAATCAGTATTTGGTTGGTACTTCTGATAGCAGAGGATCCTGGAAGACATTTCACTAGATTGAGACTCTTGAACTGTACTCCTAATGGAGGCTCCTAGCAGTAAGAATTTCCTGCTTTGAGACAATTTGTCATTGTTTTTGAGAAGTCCTTTGGCCTAAATTACATTCCTTGCCTCTGGCTCCACCTCAGTACATCTTTTCTGAGTATCATAGTGCTCCAATGCAACAAAATAATTATATAGGGGCAAAAGTTGGGAGGGTGAATGCCTCTGTGACACAGATCATGATTCTCCTATTCTTATATGTCTTCAATGACTTCCGGTTGAGGCAAGAATATTAAAATTTATTGTTTTCTTTTTAAGATTTTGCAAGGTGATACACCAACTTGTATGTATGATATTTTTGTTTTCCCCCTAACTACAAAGACATAGTTGTAGAGATATGTCAGTCCCTTTCATTTCCCAAATCCTATGGGAAAAAATTTGACAAAACTATTCAATTCCTCTTTCACTTTTCAGGGTGCAAAAATTTCTTCCAACCTAATTTAGGGTTGTTTGTGTCTATAGAAAATTTAGAACACTTTTTAAAAACCTTCTATTTCAAAAATTTGTCATATGTTAGAGGATTTAGGTGGATGTATTGATTGAATTGTATATTTTTTGTTTGTAATTTCTGAGTCTCTGTCCACAGTTCTCTTAAATTGTAATTCACACTGAATGTGATTTTTTTTTATTTTTTAGGTACATGCGGACTAGAAGAATAAATGCCATACTATACTGTGACCCATCTGTTGCTCTGTTGCTTTATTCTCTGTGGCAGTGCTGGTGATAAATTGGCTAGGAATTGGGTACTCCTGGATGCTTCCTTAAGTGAAATTGCTGCCAAATCCTTCTTAAGTTTGTTGATTTCCTCTTTCATATCTTACATTTGGAGACAGAGGGGGCCAGCTCCAAGGTTCCAGACGGTTTGCTTTAGGACTAAGGCACAACAAATATCGCATTGAATAAAAGTCATGTTAATATAATTAATAAACATGAGAAGGTGCATTATACATGCTTTCCCTGAAAGAATAGCATTCACCCACATAGTAGACTGATAGTCCACCGGCATTATTCCCGGAAATTCAATGCCAGACCATGTCCGGGCTCCAGCATTGAATTTCTGGGTTTATGGAGTTGGCAAAAACCATAGCCAATTAAGTGCAATATTCAGCACTTAACGGGTTATGGTGAACCACATAAAGACAGGACTGACTTTTATACGGTCCTATTTTTGCAGTTACCTTGGCCAGTTAAGTGCTGAATATTGCACTTAATTGGCTATGGTTTTTGCCAACTCCATAAACCCAGAAATTCAATGCTGGAGCCCGGACATGGTCTGGCATTGAATTTCCGGGAATAATGCCGGTGGACTATCAGTCTACTATGTGGGTGAATGCTATTCTTTCAGGGAAAGCATGTATAATGCACCTTCTCATGTTTATATTGGCACTTGAATATTGGCACTTAACCAGCCAAGTGTTGATTCCGCACCCAGAATGCACCCAAAGTAGTTAACCAGTGCTAACTGGTTAAGTGCCACTAAAGTGATTTAATCAGCCAGGAACTATTTCAGGCCAGTTAAATTACTTTGAATATTGACCCTAAAATTTACAAGTGCCTGAACACATTTACAGTCTGCAATAAAGTGCCTACAGGCCACTACAAGTCACCCTTATCCCATTCCATGGCTTCATCCCATCCAATTAACAATCCTACCACACTTCTATCATAATGCAATTTGGGAGAGTCCCTGTCAACAAAATCAGCATGCAAGTGTGTGGGATCCATAGGTGAAATATGAGGACCACTTTCCAGGTACAAAGCATTGCCAAGATCACTGACTCCCCCACATAAAAATGACTCCACAACCAGCTCTCCATACTATCACAGGGCTGGTGAGCCTCTCCTTGCAATCTAGGCTTCCCAGACATTGCTTTCCTGGAAGAAGAGATTAGGCCATTCCAATTTTTTCTTCTGACCTCATCCTTATCCATTATGGTCAGCACCCAAGAAAAAGATCTAGGTGTTGTTGTAGACAATATGATGAAATCTTCTGCCCAGTGTGCGGCAGCAACCAAAAAAGCAAACAGGATGCTGGGAATTATTATGAAAGGGATGGTAAATAAGACCAAGAATACTAAAATGCTTCCATATTGTTCCATGGTTCAACCACACCTTGAGTACTGCATTCAGTTCAGGTCGCCATATCTCAAAAAAGATATAGCATAATTAGAAAAGGTTCAAAGAAGAGTGACCAAAATGAGAAAGGAGATGGAACTTGGAAAAGAGATTGCTGAGGTAAGATATGATTGAGGTTTACAAAATCCTGAGTGGTGTAGATCAAGTAGAAGTGAATTGATTTTTTTTACTCTTTCAAACACTAGGAGACACTCAATGAAGTTATATGGACATCCTTTCAAAACAAATGAGGAAATATTTTTCACTCAATGAATAGTTAAGCTCTGGAACTCTTTGCCAGAGGATGTAGTAACAGTTAGCATATCTGGGTTTAAAAAAAGGTTTGGATAAGTTCTTGGAGGAAAAGTCCATTGCCTGCTATTGAGACAGACATGGGGAAACCACCATTTGCCCCAGGATTGGTAGCTTGGAATGTTGCTACTATTTGGGTTTCTGCCAGGTACTTGTAACCTGGATTGACCACTGTTGGAAAAAGGATACTGGGCTAGATGGACCATTGGTCTGATCCAGTATGGCTATTCTTATGGGCCCTGCAGCACTGATTATTGTAACCCATCAGCTATGAGCTATATACAGTCCTACTTCTTTTACCTTAATCTGTATTCATGGATTTAGCCAAGTCATCTCAGACTACATTCAACTCACAGGAGACAGGTTAGACAAAAGAAATTACTCCACCCATATAAGATGTCACTGGATGAAAACTAATAAGAGGTATTATATGTATGGGTGTATTTTCACAAAGAACATTGCACATGAATTGTATTGCTTAACTTTTAAGTTAACAGAACTGAGTTTTTCACTTAGTAAATTCTTTCCCTTTCCTTATAGGGTGTACTATAGAAGTAAGTATAATTTGCAGACCTAAGGAATAAATTGCATGTCAATAAAAGAATATTTTAACACTTCTCTTTCTCTTTTCTAGGTTTCAGGTCCTTCAAGGTAAGTATGAGTAAGTAGGTGTAAAAGTGTAATTGTGTAAATTCTTTTTCTCAGTCCTAAATATTTTCTTCTTCTTTATCTATCTCTATCTTCCTGCTCTCTTGGTTTTTCAATTTTTCATCTGTCTTGGATGACTTTGCCTTTATCTTCTCCCTAAACCTTTACTTTAAATAAAAATAAATGGAGAGAAACTACCTCCCTTCAGTGTGTATAAAGCTATAAATGTGCCTACCTGTCACAGGAACTTTTACTGTGAATTCTAATTTAATAAAAATAAAATAAACTTATTTATTCCTGTTCTGGTTGCCTGACTGACTTTAGTTGGTATTAATTTTAAATAGAAAGTATTAATTTTAAATAATTCTTCTTTTGTTTTCTCAGGATTCACATAAACCTTATACTCATCAGGTTCAGAATCTTATAAGAGAAAACTGGTTTGGCTCCAATTTTTCCCCCTTAGGTTTAATATTTTTTTAAAAACCTCTGAGAATGATTAATTTTCCTTAGGAACAGTATTATATCAGTTCCTTATATAATCTCTCAAAACTTTCCAATATATTTCCACACACTATGAACGAACCCAGAACTAATCTGAGAGGAAAAAGATTTCTGTTTCTCAGAATTATATTCCAATTACTCTTCAAAACATATACTATCAAATTTCCTTTAGTAAAGTAAACTAACTTCAGAATTTCTCCTTTAGAAAAGGATTAGAGTAATAAACCTCCTTATAACCCTTAAATATTCACAATTACTACTACACACAAACATTCCTTTATTATCTCAGTCAAAAACTCTTTCATTTGTTCCTCACTTTCCACTCAGTCAGACAGCTCAGGAAACACCTCTTCTCTCCTTGAAGTCTTCAATTGCTCTCCCACTGTTTCTTGTCAGGTTCCTATCTGGAGTAGGGCAGCCATTCAGAAAGCACCATTCAAACCCTCAGCTCCATACCAACATTCCATTATGCATTTAAAGTTTTTAAAATGCTCCATTTTTAAAGCTCCTTTTTGCCATTTATATATTGTTTTTTGACACATATTTTATTGCTTCAATGTCATTCACACATCATACTGTTTATGGCTTTTTCAGCCAACATCAGCATATACAGTATAATCCTAGGCTCATTTGATATACACAATTTTTCATATATCATTGCTTTATCATCATCTTTTTGTTTAAAATTATATCTCTTTTTTTCTTTTGGGTTTTTAAAGAAGTATGCTGCTTATTTTTCCACAGATGCATTGTGTATATTTAGCTGCACTAGCAGTTCATGATAATTGCAGCTTACAATGATTTTCAAGCTTTGGAAGGTCTGTATGTATGTTTGTTTTCTCTCATTGTCTGCTATTGTTTCCTTCATACAAATTACTCTTTCTTCTATTTCTTTTCCAGCATACTCTTTTCCTATTTATTCCTCATTTCTTTTATTTATTTGGATTTTGCTTACACCTTTTTCAGTAGTAGGTCAAGGTGAGTCACATTCAGGTACACTGGGTATTTCCTTGTCCCTGGAGGGCTCACAATTTTGTACCTGAGGCAATGGAGGGTTAAGTGACTTTTTACACTTTGGGGATTAATTCTTTAATTGAATTATGGATTTATGACATGCAAAGCGGAGATGTAGATGTTATTTTATGACTTTTTCTACCTGTTGGATCAATGAAACACATATGGTACACTGCATATTCCCCTTTGTTTATACTCTCTCTATAATGGATATCATGTATTAGACAGATTGATGACTTAATCATTACAGATCATGGTTGACTCTAGACCTATATTCTCTTTGTAAGAGTAACAGGTATATTTTTATGTTTATTGAACACCATTGTTTGACTATATACTTTGTAATTTGTGAATTTCTATTTGGAATTTGTAACGTTCAATTTTTAACATTTTATTTTCATGTATGTATATTTAAATGATATGGTCCTTTAGTTATAGTGCTGCATTTTTTATATTTTTAATGTGTTCCATATTTTAGTTACATTCTCTGTTGATGTACATCTTTATATTTTTACATAGACACTAGTATCTAGTTTCAAGTTTATTAGAGGTTTATACCCCGCCCATCAAGGAAAGTCTGAGTCAATTACAATATAAAGGGGGAGGAAGGACAGAAAGGAAAAAGGGAAATGGCAGCAGAGCAAGGGGGAGGAGGGGATGAACTACAATATAAACAGGAAAGCACAAAGAGGGAGGTATCATGACTTCCAGGGTACCACCACTCCCAGGGAGCATGAAAGGTATAGATTAATTATAGGCATCTGCAAATTGGAAAAACTGCACAGTATCCTCTGATAACTCACTCTCTGCACCATCCAGCCCTTGTTCAGGAGCCCCACAAGGTTTTATCCTGTCACCAACATTGTATACTACATTTCTAACCGCTTGTTGACCTTGGCACAATCACTTGGCATTGCGATGTACGTCTATGCCGATGATATCCAACTCCATATCATCTTAGACCTTTGAGCTACTATCTGGGATGAACCTGCAAAGGAAATCTACTGTAGCTTGTGAGAAGGAAGAGGCTGTCCTACCCTGGTTAGGCCCCTAGAGGGCGCTGTTCCCCTAAAATGTCTAGGGAGAAGGGCTGGGTGAGTCACTAAAGGGAGTCAGTAAGGGGGATGCATAGCTGGAGGTCGCTAGGACCGGGGAGAGTCCTGGGGATAGAAACAGGTGCAGCAGGTTATGGGCTGGGTCCTGTTTGGTCATTAACCACTTAATACCCCACCTGAGTGTGAGGGAGGAGGAGAGCTAGCAGCTGAAGAAGAGAGCTGGTAGCTGAAGCAGGAGGATCCCCATGAGAAGTACTGGCTGAGCCCTTTGGACTGGTGGCAAAGCAAGGAAGCTGGCTGGGGTAAGAAGGCCCTAGAGTGTCAGGTATAGGAACTGAGTAGGAAGAAATGTTTAAGCTGGAAGAACTGTTTAAGTGTTTTAAGCTGGAAGAAGTGTGCCCCAGGAAGGGGGAATAAAAGCTTTGTATGAGAAATATCCTGTTGGTGAGACCTGACTGTGTTTGCCTTTTGAGAAGCAGGTCACCCTGAGCAGAAAGGGGTAGTAGACTAATTTGCATAAAATCTGCATACTGAGAACCAGCTCACCCTGAGTGAAAGAGGGACCTGGGATCCTGAGGTGGGAGCTTCCTCTTCAGAATAGTGTCATATTCACAAGCTGCATTAAATTTTCAAAAGGGCCACTATAATAAGATGAGGGAAATGGTTAAAAAGAAGCTAAAAGGATTGGCTGCAAAGGTTAGGATACTAATGACGGTATTTTCAAAACGAAAGATGGACGTCCATCTTGTTTTGAAAATACAGGTTTCGATCGGTACCTGTGTGGGGTTAGAAGGATCTAGTGTACAAAGAATTTGATATCATTGGCATAGACTTAAAGGAGTAAAGTCCAGTAGGAGTGTCAAAAGGGGTGCAAGGAAAATTATTATAAAGGGTTGGAGCCTTGTGGCATTCCAGATGGGAGTGAGAAGGGTTTGGGTGTAGTCATAGTGGTTTGCACTGTGTAGAAGCAGTCAAATAAGTAGGAAGTAAACCACTGGAGAGCAGCATTTCTTAATCCAAGTTGATACAGTCTGTTAAGAAGAATAGCATGGTCAATCAGATCAAATGTTGCTGTTACATCAAGGCAAAGCAGAAGAACTGAACATTTTGAAGAAGCCAACCAGACGATCAATGTGGAATAATGATTCAGATAAATAACTGGGGATAAGCAGGTTAATACCACGTTTTCTTTGTTTACTGTTGTTTAATTGATCTCCTTGTCTTGTTTCACTCTCTCTATTTTGTGGTCTAAGGAAGAGTATAGAATTACCTGATTGAAATAATTCTTGTGTGTTATTTTCTCTGTATTTCTGGCAAGTTATTTTAGTGCTTGTAAAATTAAGTTGTTATAAATAAAATAAAATAAAGAACGCTAGAGATGGTAATGGACATATGTAGTGAAACCTAGGAGAGACATTTCAGTGCTGTTTTGGGTGAAGGGCTGATGCATTGTCTAAAAAGTCAAGAAGCTGGAAGTGGACAATGGATTTTGCAATTTTGGCTAGAAATGGGAGGTTTGCAATCAGTGATATTTACCACAATCCAAAGTAGATTGCGAGCAGTCCTTAAGCTTCGTACTATATTTATCTTTAGATGCATATTTCTTTTAGAGACTATTGTCACAGTGTATTTCTGTACTTATAAACGACAATATTTTGGGTACGGTTGTTTTCATGTTTTGATATTTTATATTATTAATGTAGTTATATGACACATATGGGTATATTTTATGTTTAAATCTGTTTATTAAGGTTTCCAAATATTCAACACATTCGTAGCAGAAACAACAACAGGAAGCATAGAAGCAAACAAAAATCATAGAGTCATGTTGCATGGGTCAACAGACACATTTACAAAATATGCCATATTTTATTGTATTTTTATGTACTTGAAGACTCGTGACGTAGATTTGGGCTTATCTGGATTTAAAGACCAATTTTGTGTTCCCTAAGCCAATCTGTTATCTGAGAGAGTTTCTGGTTAACAGTGAAGATCTCATGTGTGCAACAGAACATAGGAACATAGACCAATGGTCCATGTAGCCCAGTATCCTGTTTCTAACAGTTGCCAAGCCAGGTTTCAAGTACCTGACTAAAACCCAAAACATGGCAACATTCCATGCTACCAATCCCAGGGCAAGCAGTTGCTTCCCCATGTCTGTCTCAACAGCAGGCTACAGACTTTTCCTCCAGGAAATTGTCCAAACCTTTAAAAAACCCAGTTACGTTAACCAGGCACTACATCCTCTGGCAAAGAGTTCCAAAGCTTAACTATTCATTGGGTGAATAAATATTTCCTCCTATTTGTTTTAAAAGTATTTCCATGTAACTTCGAGTGTCCCCTAGTCTTTGTACTTTTGGAACAAATAAAAAATTGATTTACTTCTACACCACTCAGGATTTTGTAGACCTCAATCATATCTTCCCTCATCCATCTCTTTTCCAAGCTGAACAGCCCTAACCTCTTTAGCCTTTCCTCATACGAGAGAAGTTCCATCCCCTTTATCATTTTGGTCACTTTTCTTTGAACCTTTTCTAATTCTACTATATCTTTTTTGACATACGGTGACCAGAAATGAATGCAATACTCAAGATGTGGATGCACCATGGAGCGATACCAAGGCATTATAGTATTTTCAGTCTTATTCACCATCCCTTTCCTAATTCCTAGCATCCCGTTTGCTTTTTTGGCCGCCACAACACACTGAGCTGAAGATTTCAGCGTATTATCTACAACACCTAGATCTTTTTCTTGAGTGCCGACCCCTAAGGTGGACCTTAACATCCGGTAACTATGATTCGGATTATTATTTCCTATGTGCATCACCTTGCATTTGTCCACATTAAATTTCATCTGCCATTTGGATGCCTAGTCTTCCAATTTCCTAATGTCTTCCTGCAATATTTCACAGTCCTCACGTGTTTTAACAACCTTGAATAGTTTTGTGTCATCTGAAAATTTAATCACCTCACTTGTCATTCCAATTTCCATATAATTTATAAATATGTTAATTAGCACCAGTCCCAGCACTGATCCCTGCGGCACTCCGCTGTTAACCTTCTACATTGAGAGAAATGACCATTCAACCCTACCCTCCTATTTCATGACTGTTTAATTATCTCAGGAGTCTCTCGTGAGGAACTTTAACAAAAGCTTTCTGAAAATCTAGATACACTACATCAACCAGCTCACCTTTATCCATGTTTATTCATGCCTTCAAAGAAATGAAGCACATTGGTGAGGCAAGACTTCCCTTGGCTGAACCCTTGCAGACCATGTTTGTCTATGTGTTCCATAATTTTATTCTTAATAATAGTTTCAACTATTTTGCCCGGCACTGACATCAGGCTTACTAGTCTGTAATTTCTCGGATTACCCCTGGAACCCTTTAAAAAGATCGGCATCACATTGGCCACCCTCCAATCTTCAGCTACTACAGATAATTTTATCAACAGGTTACATATTACTAACAGCAGATCAGCAATTTCATGTTTAAGTTCTTTGAGTACCCTTGGATGTATGCCATCCTGTCTAGGTGATTTGACTCAGTACATCTTCCAGTTTCACTGAGATTTATTTCAGTTCCTCCGCATCATCACCATTGAAAACCATTTCTAGTACAGGCAGATCTTTACATCTTCTTCTATATAGATCGAAGCAAAGAATTCATTCAGTTTCTCTGCTATGGCCTTGTCCTCCCTGAGCGCCCCTTTTGTTTCTTTGTGATCTAAATCCCACGGATTCTCTCACAGACTTTCTGCTTCTTCTGTACCTGAAAAAGTTATTACTGTGAGTTTTAGCCTCTGTGGTGTTTCTCTTCATATTCTCTTTTAGCTTTCTTTATTAATGCTTTGCATCTGACTTGCCAGTGCTTATGCTGCTTCTTATTTTCTTCATTTGTGTACTTTTTCCATTCTTTGAGGGGCATTCTTTTGGCTGTAATAGCCTCTTTCACTTCACGTTTTAATCATGCTGGCTGATGTTTTCTCTTCTTTTCACCTTTGCAAATATGTGGAAAGTATCTGGTCTTGGCTTCCAAGATGGTATTTTTGAATAACGTCTATGCCTGATTTAGAGGGGCATAATCGAAAGTCGTCCAAGTACGAATTAGGACGTCCTTACGAAAACGTCCAAAATCAGGCATGTATAATCGAAAAATAGTATGGGTGTTTTTCGATAGATTATCCCTGTTGCAAAACGACCAAATGAGAAGCACATAAACGTTACTAAATAGGGCGCCCTAACACGTTCGATTATCGCAGCTGAAAATGACCAAATCAGAAAGTGTGTAAAAGAATGTACATAGTTGTACCGCAAGTACAGTGCATGCTGTTCTGGACATCCAGGTACGGGAAATGAGGGACGTTCATATGCGTCAAAAACAGAAAGATCATGCTGCTCCACCAAATATTCCTCATATGTGCCCTATCTGGATGTCCGGAACTGCATGCACTGTACCTACTGAACATGCAGCTATATGCATATTGTGTATATGTGAAAAGGGTCGGGTGCTTCATTCTCATCTATATAAGGCAAGTTCCGCACGCATCAAGGGCCCGCACACATAACAACCAGTCATGCACGTCAGGGATGTCTATGATTACAACGGCGTCCACGTGTTGATAGGGCCATATATGGGATGGTAATACATATATGGAGTTGTGCACGAAACAATGTCCGTCATGCAAGGGCTTCCATATAAGGCACTTGTTTTCCAACACCTATTCTCACTGAAAAAATGGCGCACCTGCGACGTGAGCCAAATTTCAGTGAGGCTGAGAGCCTGCTGCTGGTGCGGCTGTGGCACAGGCTGTATATACAGCACCACCACAGGATTCAGGCCATGAGAGCCTGGTCCCGCATCAGGGATAGGCTTGAAAGGTAAGTGTTTGGACCACACACCCCCTCCTGTACCTACACATATAACAGCTCCGTCATCAATGTAACCAGTAACTGGAGTGTGCATGCAAGGATAATGAGTAATATGGGTACATGCACAATCACTAATAAAATGTGTGTACTTGAAAGGACGACCATTCCCACATCCCTACAATAATGTATTTCGTTATTTAATTATTTCTTGCATTTGTACCCCACATTTTCCCACCCCTCTTTGCAGGCTCTATGTGGCTTACACCACATCATGAATATTGGAAACATTTTACAAAATAAATGTATAGCATACAGAAGGATCTTCATAACATGGTAATGATAAGACATATTAGTAATTTAACAAGCATAAATTATAATGCATACAAACGGTACTTTCTGGCCTCATGGCCACCTCTATGGCATCATCTGCATAGGAGCCAACTTGGTGGCTGCTGTGGGTGCTTCAGCACCCCCAATATTGAATAAATTCCTTGTATGTGTCCAGGGAGGGGTGATCTCCACTGGGGTTAGCACCCCCAATAATTTAAAAAAGGTGGCTCCTATGAATCTGTACCAATGGAAGTGGTCCCCCCCTACAGTGTTGACCCCTATTTGATTGACAAATGAATGTGTGTGCAGAGGGCAAGAAGGACCATCCCCTGACTCCTTATCTACAAACTTATATCTTACAGACGGTTCGGGGTTCACCGGGACCTCGAGTCCATGAGGAGGAGGTTCCGCCGTGTGAGGCGGGAGAGCCCAGATCTCATCAGGGCAGTGCGACGGCACCTCAGGGCTCGCCGTAAGTATTCAAAACAGGACACCTGTAGTGAATTGTAAATATATTTATTGAATCATGCAAATGTCCTGTACAATATCAATTTCCATGTGGCTAATAGCCAACTAGTAAGTAATAACATATCTGTCCCAGATCAAGGACGCAGGTTGCAGGTGCCCTCCCATGACTGTGGCTGCAACTTCCAACGACCATCCCCCCCCCAAGATGAATGAGATGACATGTCTCACTTTACTCTCCCCCTTTCTGGGGTGGGTGGATAGTGTGTCATGGTAGACCTGCCTGAGGCGCTACTTTTACTGGATGTCATCGCCTCCCTCACATAAAAGGGTGCTAAACACCCTTCCCACCGCCCCCCCCATTGAAAACAACAAAAACAGGTCAGCAAACCCTCGTCGCATCTCACAATGCAAACATGCTGGCCAGCAATGAGTGTGGTCTGCCAACATGTCCTGTGTGTGCTGTGTGTCAGAGCAGCTTCCAGGGTTCCCTGTCATGTCATCTGATGCATCTCGGTCCCCATGGGTATAGATCAAGCCTCACCACACCTTTCCCCCGCCTCAGGCCACCCAGCTACTGCAGTATGCAAGCCATGTTGCATGTGCTGATCTCAACCACACTCCTTTTACATACACAGGGCTCCAGCACCAGCAGGAGGAGCAGGCGGATGAGGAGGGGCACCTGGAGGAGGAGGAGCCAGGCCAGGAGGGCCACCTGGAGGAGCCAGCCCAGGAGGACCACCAGCAGGAGGAGGAGGAGGAGGAGGAGGATGATGAGCCGGCCGAGGAGGGCCACGAGGAGGACTCGGAGGACTCGGAGGAGGGGGTCCTCATCATTGATGAGGACATTCTGGAGGACCCCTCCCCACTTGCAGCTCCATCTGAGCCATCTCCATCGCCTGGGCCACCTCCATCGCCTGGGACACCTCCATCCCCTGGGCCACCTCCAGCCCTTGGGCCAGCTGCAGTCCTGCGCCTCCTGCAGCAGGTGGTAGATGGCCAGAACCAGCTGCTGCAGGAGGTCAGAGCCATACGGCAGGGTAATGAGCAGCTCCACGGCCCACTGAGGGTGGTGCTGCTGCTGCTGCTCATTACCCTGCTACAGAGGGCGCTGGTAAGAGGCCGTGGCCTGCCTTGACCTACTTTGTGTGTGTGTGTGGGGGGGGGGGGGGGGGGAGGATATGTAGCGGTTGTGGGGAGTTGGGGGGGTTGGGTGAATTGTTGAATATTGTGTGTGTGTGGGGGGGGGTGTTGGGGGGATATGTACGGGTGTTGGGGATTTGTTGTGTGTGTGTGGGATTTGTAGTGGTGGGGTGGGGGGGGGGAATATGTTGGGGTTTTTGCATAAATTTATTTTTTTACATTTAATCTAACAGGGTGTGTGTGTGTCTGTACCTTGTGCATTACATATAACCAAATGGTGGTGTTGATGTGAGAGGAGGCAGCAATATGCATTGCATGAAATGTGAAGTGTGAATGAGAAAGTTGATGCATGTCTGTGATAATGTTGGCCATACAGAAGCCCACCTGTTCATTTCAACCTACATGGCCGTATGTGCAGGGGGGGGGGGGGGGGTGGGCCGCGGAGGCTGGATGGCTATTAATGTTGAGGAACACAAATGGCCATCCAGCCTCTCTCCCTCCCCCTTACCATACAGCCCCACAGCACAGATGTGTTGTCTAGCACTTGTGATCTGCCAAGCAGTGGCGTAGGAAGGGGGGGGGGGCGGTGGGGCGTTCCGCCCCAGGTGCACGCGCTGGGGGGGTGTCGGCTCGCTGGTTCCCTGCTCTTTCTGCCCTGGAACAGGTTACTTCCTGTTCCGGGGCAGAGAAAGCAGGGAAGCAGCAGAGCCGATGCAGCTCCCAGTGATGTGCACTGGGGGCGGATCGGCCCTCCCACCTGCCCCCCGCTGAAAGGTAGGGTGCGTTTCGGGGGGGGGGGGCGCCATACCCTGTACCCGGGGGGGTGCGCCCTGCGGCGACCCGCCCCGGGTGTCAGGCACCCTCGCTACGGCACTGCTGCCAAGTAGACACTTGCACATAACCCTAGGTAGCACATAGATGATGTTTGCTCTCTGATCGCCACACACCCTTACCCACAACCAAACCACATTGGGGGGGGGGGGGGCCCACAAAGGAGCTACAAACAGCTGGCTCATCTTTTCACATCAGCAATGGTATGTAGTGCTGAGGAGAAAAGGGAAAACAATGGGAAAACCAATTAGATGGATGGTTACTTCATCACAGTTGCAATATAATACAAGAGTTACAGAAGGGCACAAAAAAATATGGTGTTCATTATTTGGATGTTTGCTCACACTTTTTCCAGTAGTAGCTCAAGGAGAGTTACATTCAAGTATTCTGGGTGGTTCTCTGTCCCAGGATGACTCTAAGTTTGGACCTGAGCCAATAGGCATTGAACTGGCAACCTTGTGATTACAAGGCTGGTGCTCTAACCACTAGGCCACTGCAGCCTGTAGCCACCTGCAGGTAATTTGGGTTTGCACCTGTAACCACAAATCCTCTCCCTCACCATGTTTTAAGGGCTCAGTAGGCAGTACCTGTGGCCACCTTGAACCTAGTTTGCAGCCTACCACATGTTAGAAATGTTGTTGTTCCATAACTATGGACAATTGTAGGACGGTGTTCAATAATGTGGTCAAGACATTCATTGCATATATTATTCCCCCTCCCCCTCCTATCGAACTTGAGAATGGGGGGCCACTTCATAAATGGAGACTGGGGTTCACCACATAAAAAAGGAAGATGGAACCTACCGGGAACCAATACAGCAGCTCCAACAGCTGGCCCACAGCATTAAGGACCTACCAAAACCACACAGAACGGCGCTGATGGCCTCCAACGTGTGCACAGGAACCTGGTGAAAAGAGAGCTAAGAGTTGACTGCAGACTACATACAGTGAATGGACACTCCTTGATTATGAGCAGAAAGAGAAGAGGTGGCTGAGAAGTATGAGCTTACCTTGATCGTGTGTTGCAAGATTGTGTAGTGCGGCTTCTATCGCCTGGACCATTAGCTCAATTTCTGCCTCAGTGAAATGACCCTTACCGATGGCTGCTTCCTTTGGTGCCATTCTACCAATCTCTTCGCTCCTACACACTGCCTGTAAGGGAGGCTCACGGGATGTGGAAGACTGGAAACGGAAGCCGTGTTGGCTGAGGGCCACCACAAATCACAACAAATCACAGGTGTACCCAAGCATACATAGCCAAACACAAACGTTATTATAAGTGACGGTAAAACACTGTAAACGAATGTTAATAAGAACCGCAAACGTCCCAGCACAAGAAATGCCGGTTTTAATGGCAATCAAGAAAGGGAAGGCAGGTGGGGACGCCCATACTTATCTACCCATAATCGAAATCACACGGCCCAAATCGCTACCTCAGCTGGACACGTTTAGGAAATTTGTATATAATTGAAATTAAAGCACCCATATCAGACACGCCTATCCCGTTCCAACATGGGCGTTCCTGGCGACTATTTAGACGCCTCTCTCCGTATTTTCGAAACTCATTGGTAAAATGCCGCCATGTCAGCCCCCAACCTGGAAGGGTAATTTCTCAGATGCAGAGGTGGAGCTCCTGGTGCAGGAGATAGAGCAACGGCACACCAATCTGTTTGCTCCCACAGGGCAGAGGCTGGCTGCGACCACAAAGCAGCGGGAATGGGAGGTTGAATGGGCTGAATGGGAGAGATGTCGAGGACTGTAAGCGGAAGTGGCGCAAGCTGAGGAGGGATGTGAGGAGGAAGGCTGGGGCCAATCCTGCATCACATGACACCGCCAACCTCACCCCCATGGAGCTGATGGTTCACGCTCTCCTACCCCAGCAGGGCATCCACGGGATCGGGTCCTTTGACACCTCGGCCCAGCCTGAGGGCTCAGGTAGGTTGTCCATTATGAAGTTGGGGTATCTGTTATGCTGCACTACACTGTGTTATACAAGTTGGGGCCAGGGGGAGGGAGGTGGTGAGTGGGGGGCAGGAGGAGGGAGGTGGGGGGAGGAGTTTCACCAGGGTGTGTCTCAGGCTGTCTTCATATGTGGAATAAACGCCCACCTTTATGATGGTGTCCTGACCTCCTAACCCCTACTCACTTGCTCTGTATCCTTACTCCCTATCCCTACCGTAGTCATTGGCTTCCCTCTTACTTGTCCTGTGTGTGCATCTTAATTAAATTGTAAGCTCTATGTGTGTCATAGGAGCAGACTTGTGGGTGCTGTGGGTGTTTGAGCACCCCCAATATTGAGGAAATATCATGTAGGTGTCCAGGGAGGGGTTATTTGTACAGGGCTTAGCACCTGTCACGTTTGTGACCATATTCCATGCTGGGCTTGCTTTGGGGTAGCTCCAGTCAAGTCTGGCCGGCTGGAAAATCCTGAAGCCTGGTGGAAAATCCTGAGTCCCATTCCAGTCAAGCCAGATCCGGTCCGGGATCCCGTTCTTGCCAAGCCATGCTTTGCTGTCAAGCTTCACCCTTCTTCATGACCTCAGCTGAGATTGTCTATATCAAGCACATGGGAACTTTCTGGTTTGCCTTTGCAACAGAGGTCCTCAGAGGAGTTTTCCTTTGATGAGAGTTAGTTGCAGTGCTTCTTCCTGTTTTCAGCTTTGACCCTGCTAGCCTTTTGGATTATTCTACTGTCTGCCGCCTGCCTAGAGACCCGGCTTGGTTTTGGATTATTCTACTGTCTGCTGTTTGCCTAGAGTCCCGGCTTGCTTCTGGACTTTTCTACTGTCGGCTGCTTGCCTAGAGACCCGGCTTGCTTCTGGACTTTTCTACTGTCTGCCACCTGCCTAGAGACTCGGCTTGGTTTTGGATTATTCTACTGTCTGCTGTTTGCCTAGAGACCCAGCTTGCTTCTGGACTTTTCTACTGTCTTCTGCCTGTCTGGAGACCCCAGCGTGTATTGCCTCAGCTGCAGTTCTTGTCCAGTGGTTCCTGGTCTGGGATTGACGGTACGTCTATTTTACCTTGTCTTGTGTTTGGGTGATTCTCCTGCTGCTGTCGCTCTGCGGCAGTGGTCCAAGGGCTCACTACCCAGAGGTTCTGCGAGAAACCTGACAGCACCCCCAATAATACTTTACACTTGGCTCCTATGGGTGTGTGTAGGTTACTACTGTGGCACAACTTTGGGGCCCTTCCTTCCCTACTCCCTCCTATTTTCCCATCACCAAACTGTGCCTATTTCCTTCTGTCACCTCTGTGCTCTAGTCAGTGTGGGCCACATGCATGCAACTTAAGGAGCCTGTAATCGGGGTCATAAAGCAGTTCTAGGCAGTCTACCAAGTCAGTAGTAACACAAGACATGCTCAAATGTCCTTCACTTTAACAAATATACAACAAACAGCGTGTCCACAAAGTTGTGAGTGGTGTCCTTCTCTTGGCTGTCCGTCCACCACCTGTACCCAGCTGCCTGTGGTGCTCTCTTTCACATCGGTGTCAATTCCATTCCTCCTCACCATCTCTCTTTGCTGGGTCATCAAGTGTGGGGCAATGTATATGAATGCTGAAAGACAAAAGTGGGTTATTTTCACCAACACACTTACTCACCCTTGTGCTATACAGGTGATGACTCTGATGAGGCTGGCCCTAGTGGCCTCCAATCCCAACAAAGGGGATTAGGATAGATAGTGGGTTGTGGAGTGAGGTGGAGGAAGCCAGGGCGGAGGGTTGCCCAGTGGAGGAGGTATAGTATGGGTACATCCATGTTGCACTTACCTAGTAGCCATCCACCAGTGAACTCCCCTCGCTCAAACCTGCGGAAGATGCCCGAGTGCTGTAGGATGTAGGCATCGTGGGTGGAACTGGGGTACCTGGCACACATGTCTAATATCTCCCCCTGGGCATCACACACAACTTGCAACCATTGTGCAGCTTTGTGAGCAGCTGAAACCCCTCCTTCAGCCCCAGACCTGTAGGAATAACCCCATCCCTGTCCACCTCAAAATCACTGCCTCTCTCTCTGTCCTGGCCACTGGGAGTTTTCAATCTGTATTAGCTGCTAACACAGGGCTCACCCAGGCTTCTATTTCACACTGTCTCACCCAGTTCTTGAATGCCTTTCTAACTCACACCTCTCACTACATCACTTTCCCCACCACCCCCCAGGCCCTGCACAACAACATGGCTGCCTTCTATGCTGTTGCTAGATTCCCCTCGGTCATAGCACACGTCGCACTCAGATGCCCCCCCCCCCCCCGGCCACACGAAGCCACCTACAGAAAAAGGATACCAGCTGCAGTGGACTTCATAAATTGCTCCCAGGTACATAGCTCCCTTACCTTGTGTGCTGAGCCCCCCAAAACTCACTACCCACAACTGTTCACCACTACCATAGCCCTTACAGGTGAAGGGGGGCACCTAGATGTGGGTACAGTGCAGGGGCGTAGCTACGGGTGGGCCTGGGTGGGCACAGGCCCACCCAGTTTCAGTGCCAAAAAGTGCACAACCTTCAGCTGTCGCGGCTCAGCCACCTCTTTTAGGCAGTCGGCAGCGCTCAGCGGCTCTTCCGGTCCTCCTCGGCTCCTCCTCCTACCTGTTAAATGTTTTCGGTTTTGATAGGTCAGCGCTGCGTTGCCATCCCGCGCCACTCTCGGCTCTCACGCTAACTCCGTCCTGTCTCCTTCGGCACCGCGCTGGTTTACATTGCTTTGCTCCCTGTCCCCGCAGTGCGTAAGGCATGATGGTGCGTGCCGCAGTGCCACATGGGAAAGGCTGCCGGATTTGTAGCGGGCGCGGCTCCTTCAAACTGTGCCTGCCGGCTGGGTCTGAAATTAGGAAGCGAGAGGATTCTGAAGAGCACCATAACCCCAGTAGGACTCTTCAACTGGAAGCAGCCCTGAAACCCATTCTCAACAGACAGGAAGAATGCGGAGCAAGATAATTCTTGTGCCAAAACTAATATTAGTCTTCACGTCACGAAACATAAACAGCAGCTAAGCAGCACTCCCCATGGCCCCACACAACAGGTATAGGAGCCAGCACAGTGCTCTGCACCAGCAAGCAGCAGCCCAGGTAAAATAAAAATACATATATTTTTTAAAATTTTAATGTGTACAGAGTGACTCAGAGTGTCATCAAAATGCTAGCTGGTGATGGGCTTCTGGGTGGGGTCAGCACTTCATTGCCTAGGGCAAAAAAGATATATTTAATCATTAAATATACTTTTTTTTGCCCTAGGCAGTGAAAAGCCCACCCCCACCCAGAAGTCCACTACCAGCCAGCATTTTGATTACTCTTGTAATCAAATTATGGCTCTGGTGGTAGGCTTCTGGGTGGGGGGTGGACTTCACTGCCTAGGGCAAAAAAAGTTATATTTAATCCAGTGGCGTAGCCACAGGTGGGCCTGGGTGGGCCGGGGCCCACCCACTTAGGGTTCAGGCCCACCCAACAGCAGCACACATTTTGTGGTAGTTGGTGGGGATCCCAAGCTCCGCCAGCTGAAGACCTCCTCCTGATGGTGCTGAAAACATTGCTCTCCACTTCAGAAGTCTGAGCTTCCTAAGCTGCCGATACTGGCAACTGCGCATGCTCAGTTTTCAGCGCATGCCTGCTGCAGGCTGCCAAGGTAGAAAGCAGTGTTTTCCTGCCAGCTGAGATATTTTTTTAAGTTGGTGGAGGAGGGGGGAGAACACTTGTGCCCACCCACTTCTTGTCTAAGCCCACCCAAAATCTGCTGTCTAGCTACGCCCCTGATTTAATCACTAAATATACCTGTTTTACCCTAGCAGTGAAGAGCCCACCCTCGCTCAGAAACTCACCAGCAATACATTTTAATAGTGACCAGGTTCATTTTAAAAAGGTTATCTATTTCTCATGTTGGTGGTGGGTTTTTGGATGGGGATGGTCTCTGCAGTGCCTAGGTTAAATTTTTTTTTAAAAAGTGTGGGTGGTCTTCTTTGGGTGGAGGTGGGCTCTGCAGCAGTTCCCAGGACATTAAAAAAAGTCTTATATTTAATGTCATGGGGGGTGGGTTGGGAGTACTAGGCTACAAGGAGGGGTGGAGTGGTAAGATAGGGCCAATACGTAACTATGGGATGGATGGTGGGGAAGGGAAGGATAGATATTGGGCTACAGGGATGGATGGGGGGTAAAGTAGAGAAGAGAAGGGCTGATTCTGGGCTACGGGATTGGATGGGGGGTAGGGAAGGGAAAAGCTGATGTTGGATTACTTGGATGAATGGGGGTAAGGGAAAGGAAAGGTCTTTGTTTTATGTTTTTGTGATATGTTTTAAAGCTATGTGTGTTGAATTGTGATCCGCTTAGAATTGCAGAGATAGTGTGGTATAGAAATTTAGAAAATAAATATTTCTAATTTTTGGTCTTTTATTCTGTAATTGACGAGGGTTGGTCTGTGGTCTGCATGTGACTGAGCAGGTGAAGGATATGTGCCAAACTGTGGCAATTTTATTTTGTCAGCATCAGAATAGAGAGAAAACAGTAGAGCCAAAGGAAAGGAAAAAGACTTCAAAGGTATTTTACCTGTTTTGCTTAATCAGGCATTTACATTTGTTATAAAGCAAAGTTTGAAGGATATATGCCATTGCTGTAATTATATTGCAGGATTCTGTTATGTGTGTTGATATGTTTGCCATTATAGAAGACTTATATCTGGTCAAGTTTGATATGGCATAATGTAACTATATTTAAAAATATTGGTTTTTTTTTTTCATTTCCATTAAAGTATGTATGTGGTTTATGATGATACAAGGCAACTGTTGGGCAAGCTACTTAGAAATCCATCATCGAGTGCATTCTAGGGCATTATTTTGTAGTATCCCAAGAAACACTACTCATACTTATATACATAGTGCCCACCCATATTAGCTCTGGGCCCACCCAAAATGTCAGGTCTGGCTACGCCACTGGTACAGTGTGTTTATGGTGGGTTTTGGAGGGCTTGCTGTTTCCTCCACAAACGTAACAGGTAGCGGGGTATGGGCCTGGGTCTTCCTGTCTGAAGTGCACTGCACCCACTAAAACTGCTCCAGGGACCTGCAAACTGCTGTCATAGACCTGAGTATGACATCTGAGGCTGGCAATCAATATTTTGAAAGATATTTTTTGAGGGTGGGAGGGGGTTAGTGACCACTGAGGGGTAAGGGGAGGTCATCCCCAATTCTCTCCAGTGGTCATCTGGCCATTTCGGGCATCTTTTTGGGCCTTGGTCGTAAGAAAAACACGACCAGGTAAAGTCGTCCAAGTGTTCGTCATGGACGTCCCTGTTTCTTTCGATTACGAGTCACGGACGTCCAAATGTTAGGCACGCCCAAGTCCCGCCTTCGCTACACCTCCGATACACCCCCTTGAACTTTGGCTATCCCTGCAACGGAAAAACAGTTGGGGATGTCCAAAATCGGCTTTTGATTATACCGATTTGGACGACCCTGGGAGAAGGATGTCCATCTTCCAATTTATGTCAAAAGATGGGCATCCTTCTCTTTTGAAAATGAGCCTGAGAGTGGCTCATTGTAAACAAACCTGTGTTATACCCCAACAAATTGAAAATTATTCTTTTCCCCAATCGCCCAGGTTTAACATTAGCAGAACCCATTCAACTCTGTTCAACCTCAATCCCTTTAGTCCAAACTGTAAAGATATTAGGGGTCCTTCTGGATGCTTCACTATCATTCCTCTTACCGCCATGGTTCAGTGCTCATTTTTCAAGCTTTGTCTGATCCATTCCATTAAAACCCTACTTCATCTATCAGCAATAAACATCCTCATGCATTCCCTAGTAATCATTCAGCTTGATTACTGTAATGCTCTGTATAAAGGCCTGTGTGTTAAGGATCTACATTGCTTGCAATTAGTCCAAAATACAGCTATCAAATAATCACAGGCCACCGTAAATTTGAACAAGTTACCCCACTTCTAAAAGCAGCAAACAGGTTCTCAATATCCCATCATATAACTTACAAGTTGCTGTTTCTTGTCTATAAGATTCATATGGCTGGCGAACCAGTTATTTATCTTGTGTCCTCAATATCTACTGTCCCTCTCGTACACAAAGGTCTTCTCAGCAGAACCAACTCATCATTCCAACTTTTTGTGAAATTAAGCATATCACTACACAGCAATCCATACTCTCCGTACAAGCTTACTTAGCCCTAGTAATGAGCCATAAAATTTAACAAGTGTCTGTTTGTTTGCTTCAAACAGGCTCTGAATTAACACAGAGCCATTTTCAGTGAAGGACAAGAATGAGTGATAGGCATTCAAGGGACAGAGGTTACAAAGGGCAAATGATGAATATTTGAGAAAAATACCAAAGAGACAGAATTATGTGAAGGTGACCTTAGAGGTCAGAGTTGAAGAATACCAGATAAGTAAGAGGCATTAAGTGATTGGACAAAATTAAGCTTCAGTGTTCTGATAGCTTCCAAAGGAAATCCAGAGAGAGAGAGAGAGAGAGAGAGAGAGAGAGAGAGAGAGAGAGAGAGAGATTTCCTTATACTGAAATTTGGACTGATATAAATAGTAATTCAATTTTCTGTAATACTGGGATAAAAGAATTTTTATTATAACCATTATTTTACTCTAATAAATTTTAGCATTATTATCATGAAATAACAATTGAATATCACTAAAATAGCTTCAAAAATTATTGTAGCTGGTAGGAACAGCAATTATAAACTTTGTGGTAATTTTTCTTCACTGTTCTTCTATACAATACAGATGGCCAAATTTCAGTAAGGATAGCCTGTTTCCTGATGGGTTCATCGTAACTATTGTTGTAATCTGCCTTGGGAAGCTTGGTGTTATAAAGATGATGGAATATATTAAAATTATAATGGAAGTAAAATTAAACTGTCATTGGGGCACATGGAATCACATCTTCATCTGTTTTGTAGACGTTTACCTTTTAGATACACAAATGGATTATTCTGTTTTGAACTTGTTTCAGGAACAAGTGGCTTTATAATTAAAAATCAAAATAAATATTATGTTTCATGCAGATTCTCTTTTGTTTAAACATAACTGGATGGGGGGGGGGGGGCTATAAGTCCCTAATGCAGTCCATTGTGTTGAATAAAAGCATGAAAGATTAAAGTATAAAAAAATAGGAGTGGAAAGCTTCAAAGAACATGCAGAGCTAGCTGTTTCAACACTAAAATCTCCTGGGACATGATGAGGCCCACATCAGCCAAAGGCAGGCTCCAGAAAGTCTGTGGAATAATGGGAACCAGATGCAGCATATGTTCTGCCCATGATTAACAGTTTGTGGTATTCAGAGACTTGCACAGGAATGTTGTATGAGAGAATTGGTCAGATGCCAAAGAAGAACGATATAAAATCAGATTGGAACAAAGAGGTAGCAAGCATTTTGAATTTGTCTTTGTCTGTATATAGATTTCTCTCTCTGCATATAGCATCCTGATTTCTTTGCTTTACATTGCTTTGTTTTAATCATTCATTCTGGCTTGTATATTACTTATCAAGAAATGCTTCCTGCAATAGCCCATTGAGCTATGCAGAAAAATTGTAAATACACTGTTTATATTAAATATCGTCTAGCCTTCTCTACAAAAGTGGCGGCATCCTTTTCTTCAAAGTGGCGAGCCAGCCAGGAGTAGGAGTAGGAGTAGGAGTAGGCCGCACACGGAAAAGAGAAGGCCAGACGAATAACAAATTAAGTGTTTGTTGTTAACGAAGTTTTTTGCAGGATTTTGAGAGAGCAAGCGTTGTTTAAGCCTAATTTCTGTGCTCCACTGATGTGGGATTGATCAAACTACTGACGTGGACATACAGGTGATAACTCCTGGGCTTGCTAAAAAGAGAAATAAGAAGACGCGTGAGTAAGCTTACATTGTGGACGTATTAGTGGTATTTGTTTAGCTTTGTAGTTTTCTTTTTTGTATATTTTCTTTGTTTAAGTGCATTAGTATATTTTTGTAGGTTGTGGCTCTATAGGAGAAATTGTAATAGTCAGAATAAAATGAAAGGGAAAGGGGCAGATAAGAAAGAAAAGCCTCCTGTATATGCTATGTATTTAGATTTAGATAGTTCAAAAAAATGCTCCCCTTTGCAGCATGTCATAGAATTATTCCCATTAGAAAAAAAACAGATTGAAAAAATACATGAGAAATGGATCAAATATGATGCAAAAGATTCTGTTTTGAGCTGGTCTCAGGATGGATCGTTTGATCGTCCAAAATTATTATCTCTCCTGACATATATACAAGAAAATAAGAAAAAGAAGAAAAGCTTAGAACAACATCTTACAATTTGGAATTTATTTTCTTTAGCAGCAGATCTGTTTCATGCTGATGTAGATAGGATACAAAAAGAGGCAGAAAGAAATAATCCCCCGTCATATGAATCTAGCAGGGACACGTTGTGCCCCCTAAGGGCGACTGATAAAATGAAGGAATCAAAGGCAAAGCGCCCTGTGCCATGCGCTGGGTATTCGGCTCTTGATGACCCCCCCAGTGAGTCAGAAAGTGAAAAGGGAGGGGATAATGAGGACAGTGATGTGGGGACTAGGGAACAGAAAAAGGAGAAAAAACGGGTGAGACAGAAAGAAAAAGGAAAATCTAGTGCAGAATCAGGCACTTACCCTGATTTGAAAACCCTAATTACATCAGAACAATATGACCTGGCAACACAATTTGAAATTGAGGGACGGCTTCGGCTATGTACCGAGTCACCCCCTGAACCTTCCTTTAGAGTGGATCCTCAGACACCCACGTTTAAAATCAGGGAAACACCGCCCAAATTGACACCCAGACCGTCAAAGGCAATTTTTAAGGAAACCTATGTAGCTGCAGAACTTGTGAGATTGGATAAAACTAAATATGGGGCAGAATGGTGGGGAGCTACTAAGAACCTGTTGGAAGTTAAAAACCTCTTTTTCCCCTGTGATAAGGGAGGACCTACCTCACATGAGGACGTACAGAGTTTGACAAACGTAATAAATAAATATTGCCCCAAGGCGGGAAGCCTGGACTTTATTAAAGCAGGGCTGGAGTACTGGGACGATTGGTTTTACAAAATGAAACAGGCTGAAGAAGAGGTGGAAGAGGAAGGTAAACAGGAGATTTGCAGTGCTTTAGATAGTAGTGCTTTACATATGCCAGTTATGACGCGCTTAGACGCAGCTGGCAATCGAGTACGCCATTACAAACCATACACCCCCGTAGATGTTACAACTTTAGTTGCAAAAATTCCCAGTATAGTGAAAGGAGCTCGTATGTGGTTAGATGGGATAGAACAGGCAACTGCAGGGACTCAATTGACTATTGGAGATTTTAAAGCCCTGTGTGCAGCGTCAGGTATTAGTATTTCTCAACTGGCAGTGCAGTGTGGATATCGGCGTCTGCCGTCACATACTGCAGATGGGGATGTATATGCAGGGAATGTTAAGGCTGCTCTTTCTGCAGCTCTGCATGTGATGTATCCAACCCCGATTGATTTTTCAGCCATAACAGCAAATAAATGGGACCCTAAAACTGATTTTTCGGCACATTTAACAAAATGTATAAATTTGTATAAGGCTCAAACAGGGCAAGATGCAGATGTGGACCATAATGTAGCAGTATTTTTACACCTATTCATGTCCACACTGCCTGATAATATGCGTAAAAATTTAGACGCTGTCATTGCCCTGTCCTCAAAGCCATGGCCAGAAATAAGAGAGACATTGATGCATTTTAGTAATGTGCATCGTAAACTGATAGAGACCCCACAGAAAGAACAGGCAAAATTAACCTCTAAGTTAATGACTATGCAGTTAAAGGATTTGGAAAGCAAGGAACAGGATAGAAATAAAAAACAGGAAACAATGGTAACACCCTCTGCCTCACCTCCACAGGTCATTTACTATGTACAACCGGGATATAGCCGGCCGTACCAACCAAGGGGACGAGGTATGGTTAGAGGCAGGGGTAGAAGTCGAGGGATGCAAGGATCAGGACTATCACCTAACAGGAGGGCACATGTACAATGTTGGGGATGTCAGCAATTTGGTCACTATGCTTCAGAATGTTATCAGAATGCAGGAATGCCCCAAGTACAAATGCAGACGCAGCAAGGATTAATGCCACAAGTAGTAGGGATGCCTGTGAGTGCCCCGCAGACTGCAATACAGCAGCCAGCGACGCAATCACAGGGACCAGGAGCGGCAGTACAGAGACAGGGTACTGTAAATGCTTTTCCAACTTGGCAGAATACTCCAGACCAATGCTATTGACTGGAAGCAGACCCGTGTCAGGAAGAGGGAATGATTTTCAGGTTAGACACAAGGGAACCCTTTATTACATTGACAATTGGCAAATATGGAACTCCTGTGAGATTTTTGATAGATACAGGGGCGAGTACCTCTGTATTGTGTGCAAAACCACAGGGAGTTAAACTTTCAAATCAGTATAGAACAACAGTGGGATTTACGGGGATAGAACAAAGAAAAAGGCTAACGGAACCGACTCTGGTGCGCTTGGAATGCCAACCGCACGGTTCAAGGGAGGCTGTGGTACCCTTTTTAGTGGCACCTGATTGCCCAGTAAATTTGTGTGGTAGAGACTTATTGTCTCAATTAGGATTGTGTTTAGATTTTGGAAATAAAGAAATACCAAGTTTGCTCACCATGGTCCAGCAGTTGAATAATGAAAATAAAGTAAGGGTTATGGAAGAATTACCACAACATATTTGGAGTACAAGTGATTCACCATATGGACTAGCCATAAATGCAAAACCCCATAAGATAGAATTAATAGAAGGGGCAAAGGGGCCGAAGCAAGACCCTTACCCCATACAACCTAAATTAGTATCCAAAACCCTGGAACACATTGATAAATTATTGAAATGTGGTATTATTGAACCTTCAGTATCCCCGTATAATACCCCATTGTTTCCGGTCCCGAAAGGGGAAAACAATGTAAGGATAGTACATGATTTAAGAGAGCTAAATGAGATTACAAAAAATCAATTTCCGATTTGTGCAAATCCTGCTACACTTTTGCACACTCAGAATATATATGCATATAACACTGTTATTGACTTGTCTAATGCATTCTTTTCAATACCTCTTCATCCAGAGTCTAGGGATTTGACGTCATTTATAGTACAGAATGAGGCATACAGGTGGACTAGGATGCCTCAAGGCTTTACTGATAGTCCATCGGTATTCTCAAAACAACTAATGATGGATTTAAAGGATTTCAGGAGTCAATTGCCTGACACGGTGTCATTGTTTGTCTATGTAGATGATATTCTACTGTCTGCTGAGACTGAAGCAGAATGCCTAGATTGGACTACAAAATTATTTTTGTTATTAGGAGAGTTAGGATATAAATGTAACAGGGAAAAATGTGTTATAGCTCAGTCTACTGTCACCTTTTTAGGACAAAATGTTTCAGCAGAACATAAGGTCATTATACCGGAAGTTATATCTATTTTAAATGAAACTCCGGTACCGCAAACAGTTACCCAGTTACGTGCTGTTTTGGGAATGTTAAATTACTGCAGACAATGGATACCAAATTATACACAAAAAGTAATGAGACTTTATAAACATTTGAAACTGCCCGCAGCCACACCAAAGAATACACTAATTGTATTGGAAGAACAGGATAAGATGGTATTGGCTAAGATTGTGAGGGATTTATTATCTCCAGGACCGTTAGCAGTAATAGATATCCAATCACCTGTGCATTTGTGGGTAAAAGACATGGGAAATAGTTGGGCAGCTATGATTAATCAAAACAATGAAGTAAATGCACCAGTAGCTTTTTTGTCAGGCTCTTTTAATCATGTGGAAAAGGGAATGAAAGAAATACCAAAGTTACTGACAGCTATTGTGGCAGCAATAGGCAAATGGAGAGCACAAATGCCTTTTGTTCCTATTGTAATACATACCAACCACACGATTAAAACGCTGTTGAGCCCTAGCCAAACAGCATTGACAGCCACTAGATTTGGAAAATATCAAGCAGTACTTTTAGGACAAGATATAAGAATAATACCATTAACTAAAGAACAGAGAAATAAGATAGATCTGCTTTTTCCTGTCGATCAAGAGGGTGAGATTGATACTATAGAAATCCCTACATTTCATTGTCTTACTTTTGAACCCTTATCTGATGGATTAATATGGTTTACAGATGGAGCTTGTGAAAGGACTGTTGCAGGCTTTGCCTGCGTGCAGGTAGATGAGAATCTAAGAAAGATAATGCAAGTACAATATAAAACCCCTCCTGATCAGACTGCACAGCATGCTGAACTTTTAGCCGTTATTACGGCCTTACAACACACTGATATGACTCAAAATGTCACTATATATACTGATAGTGGTTACGTTGCAAGTTCACTACAGTATCATATATTAAAATGGCAGCGTAGGGGGATGATAACCAGTGCAGGTAAAAATTTACAACATTACACATATTGGAAATTGCTGTTTGAAATTTTGGCAAAAAGGGAACGTGAAGGTAGAAAAACTGCAGTTGTGTGGACCCCGGCCCACACTGAAAAGCCAACCTTTGAGGCACTAGGTAATGCAATGGCTGATGCAGCAGCAACGGAGGTGGTTAAGCAAAGTGAAAAGATTTTGTATAATACTAGACAGACACAGGAAGGGCCACTTACGAATGTAGATAAGATTGAAATGTGGCAGCCAGAGGGACAGGAAAGTGAAAAATGGTTGAAGAGAGGATGTATGAAATTGGGAAGTGAATGGTTTAATGCAGAAGAAGGATTACCTTGTATGCCAATGAGCCAGGCGATTAAGGTATTGGCTGGTTGGCATGCAACCATGCATTGGAATAAGGAAACAATGAGACAACAGTTTGAACAAAGGTTTTGGACCTTGAAAATTGATAACTTGATTCAACAGGTTGTGCAAAATTGCATGGTATGTAATATTAACATACCTAAAAGAGGTCCTAAAATATCGCCTGGGACACTTCCAATACCAGAAGGCCCAGCAAAAGAATGGTATATTGATTTTACCGATATGATTGTTCCAGTGCAGGGAAAAAGGTATTTGTTAGTTTGGGTGGATGCTTTTTCAAGGTGGGTAGAAGCATTTCCATGTAAAAGGGAGACAGCACATGAAGTGGTACAATGCCTGGTAACTCATATTATGCCAAGACATGGGTGTCCATCTAGAATAATTTCTGATAACGGGACACATTTTAATAACAGTGTTTTGAAAGAAATGGCAACGATTATGGGTTTAACACACAGAAAAGTATCAGTGTATCGCCCCACCTCCAATGGTTTGGTGGAACGCTACAATGGTATTTTAAAAACTAAATTGAGAGTATTACTGAAGGCTTTAAACAAGGAAACAGCAGGTAAACCATATACCTGGCTTGATTTGTTACCATTAGCTTTGATGGTTATAAGGGCCCAACCTAATGGGCGTACTAAATTGACCCCATTCCAAATTCAGACAGGACGTCATTTCTTCCCGATGCAGACAGCAAGTACTGATAGCACAGCTCAGTACTGGCAAAAGCTACAACCTATGTTGAACTTGACAAGTGATATGATCCGAACAAATGTAGTATCACAGGCAGGAACTACTAATGATGTTTGTGCTTTTAAAGTAGGTGACCTAGTGCTACGAAAGAACTTTACACATAAAACATGGAAGGATCCTGTGTATGTAGGACCTTTTGCTATCACGGCCCTTACTCAGACCGCTGCCTGTCTGGAAGGTCATACTTCTTGGATACACTTATCAGATATTCGACGAATTAATAACATTGAAATGGACAAAGAATAAACAAACATCATGTCCCTAAACATGATGGTATTGGGATGTTGTTGTTTGTTAATGGACAATGAACACATATGATAATAGACTTGTTGCAGTGGCCAAGATGTTGAATCTGACTGATTGTATCATATGTGCCCACATCCTTGTCCTTGCCAGCTATGATATATGGGACTACAATGATAAAATTGAGTGGGCACCATGACTGTGATCCCAATAATACCTGTGTAAGGGACTTCATTGGACAAATGAGACTATTTATAAGCAAGCCTTGCTTATGGACAAGTATCCACAGACATCATGTTGGTGTCTGATGAATAGTATGACAACTGAACACATTCCCCCGATAAAGTGCACTTACACGCAGAATGTTGTAACAACTGATTCAATGAATGTTATACTTTTAATTTGTGTAATTTTTAATGCCACATCAGCTAATGAAAAGTAAGAATGAATGACAGTGCACTTCCCTTTAATGAAGCTCACTGTCCTATAAATTATATACCTCAAGAGATATAAATTTTGTACCCTAGTACAATTGAATCTGTTTAATGCAACATGTATTAGCATGTTTGCAAAGATGTGCCAGGATGTTTTTAAAATAACAATGATAACTGAAATTCAGAATAAATAGAACTTTAATATGTCAGCCAAAAATATTGAAAAAGCGTGCAGAAACTGAATGCCACAAACAAGGGGGGAGGAGATTTAGAAGGGAGGTGAAGAAACAGACTGGAGCTGAAATAGATGTTTGAGGCCTGAAATAATCAGCCCTCAAAGGGAGGATGTTGAATAAAAGCATGAAAGATTAAAAGTATAAAAAAATAGGAGTGGAAAGCTTCAAAGAACATGCAGAGCTAGCTGTTTCAACACTAAAATCTCCTGGGACATGATGAGGCCCACATCAGCCAAAGGCAGGCTCCAGAAAGTCTGTGGAATAATGGGAACCAGATGCAGCATATGTTCTGCCCATGATTAACAGTTTGTGGTATTCAGAGACTTGCACAGGAATGTTGTATGAGAGAATTGGTCAGATGCCAAAGAAGAACGATATAAAATCAGATTGGAACAAAGAGGTAGCAAGCATTTTGAATTTGTCTTTGTCTGTATATAGATTTCTCTCTCTGCATATAGCATCCTGATTTCTTTGCTTTACATTGCTTTGTTTTAATCATTCATTCTGGCTTGTATATTACTTATCAAGAAATGCTTCCTGCAATAGCCCATTGAGCTATGCAGAAAAATTGTAAATACACTGTTTATATTAAATATCGTCTAGCCTTCTCTACAAAAGTGGCGGCATCCTTTTCTTCAATTGGTTTTCTTATATTTTGTTCTTGTGATGACTTATACTGTGCCAAAACTGGAAATACAGTGAGACAGAATAATAGAATTCATTAACATCCAAAACATATTTTTTTATGTTTTAATCATCTTTATTAAAAGCACAACATGTTGGCTGATAAGCTTCATACAGAACAAGAAAAAACAGTTAAACCTTTTACAGAGAACATATCCCAAGAGCCCTTCCCCTCCCTTCCTATAAGCCCACCTGACTGTTTCCACCCACCAAAATAACAAAACAGATGTATAGACTAAACGTTTACCATATCCTCTGGCAATGAGTTATACAGCTTAACTATGCTGGAGTGGAGGAGTGGCCTAGTGGTTAGAGTACTGGTCTTGCAATCCAGAGGTGGCTGGTTCAAATCCCACTACTGCTCCTTGTGATCTTGGGCAAGTCACTTAACTCTCCATTGTCTCAGGTACAAGCTTAGATTGTGAGCCCTCCTATGACAGAAAAATATCCAGAGTACCTTGAGCTACTACTGAAAAAGGTGTGAATAAAATCTAAATAGATCAGTAGGACCCAAAGCATTTCAAAACAAGTAACGGCATAAACAACACTGTTTATGCCAAATTGTTTAACCACCCTTAGGTTTTGCCTTTTGGATTTAACAAGCAATACCATGTATTGTACAATCTATGTTTGAGGCATATGCCCTAAATATATCTCTAGTAGCAGGTTCAGGAAGTGGCAACTGTATTTCATTATCAGGATTTGGTATGGGTGGTGTGTTAGATGATTGAGATGTATCTGGATTATTTAACAGAACTGTCTCTGAAGTGGCAGGTTCAGGAAGTGGCGTGTATTTCGTTTTCAGGATTTGGTTTGGATGGTGTATTTGATGATTGTAACTTTGGAGGTTTTCCGGTTTTTTGGACTGTTCGAAGATAAGATGAAAAAGCATCAACTGTGCTCGGCACAGCATCTTCATCACAAAAACTAAAAAGCTGCTTCTGTCAAAGTCCTCTTCCCTGAAGTGCTTTGAGCGCAAAACTGCAGTATATGAAGGGACAAAATCTTAAGTACATAATTATTGCCACACTGGAACAGACCTACCAGCAAGGAATTCAAAAAAATCATCACGTACATTCTTGAATCTCCATTTTCCCAACTGCAAAGGCCTCAAATATAAATCAATTTATGCATCTAGCTTCTCCTATATCTGCATGCAACTTTGGAATGCATTACCAAGTTCCATAAAAGCAGCGCACGATTTGGTAGCCTTCCGGAAACTATTAAAGACTAACCTATTCAAAGAGACTTATCATTTGGACTTGTCTCAATGATCTATCATCACAACTTTACCAGAGCAAGCTAACATTGAACTCTTTTTATTTGTTTACTTTAATCTCATTGATATTATTTAATGTTATACTTTATCCTTGTTCTCAAATATCTGAAATGAATTGTATATCTACTCATTTCTAATTTCTATTACATTTTCTATAACTTAAATGTAATAATATTCTGTATTTCTCATTCCGATAGTGGCGATCGCCATTGCGGCATAATGTAAGCCACATTGAGCCTGCAAAAAGGTGGGAAAATGTGGGATGCAAATGCAGCAAATAAATAAAACAGAAAAACTGAAGTGTTTTTCCTTTGCCAGAAGGGCTTGCTTTTTTCAGCCTCTTCTGTTCAGCTCTCCCTCCCTTTTAGAGGCAAGAAGGGAGTGCTGTATATACAGGAAGGAGGGAGAAGCAGAACAAGATGCCTACCCCCTCCCCTCCACCCTACAGTCCAGTATTTCACCTTCTTCCCCTGCCACATGAAGTCCAGTATCTCTCTTGCCCTTCTCTCCTCCCCCCTCAGCACTCCACTGTTCCTGCAGCCACTGGCAGCATTATCAAGGAAAGACTGAGGTTTGTCTGTTTTGGGAAATGTATATCTTTTCTGGTTTTGTATTTTGCAGAGTAAAAGAGAAAATGCATTTCAGTTTCTCTTTTACCAATATTGCTCTGCTTATAGAGTCTAGCTTTCTTGGATTGAGGGGAAGGGAGGTCTTTCAGTTTAGTGTACATTGTTTTTTGTGGTCTCCCTATTTTGTAGTAGGTGAGGATCTATCAGTGTGACGTATATACAACTGAGGTGAAGGATTGTGCTAGCATGTAGTATCTGTGTAGGAAATCTGTAATGGTGCAGCTTGTTGTAGTTTCCCAGTAGTAGGTATATTAGAGTTCTAGAGCCCAGTGTAATATTTATAGCATTGTGTTTTCATAGGTGGGTTAAGGCTTTGAATGTCTTTTTGCAGGGTTTTTGTGTTACTTTCAAAAGTGTCCGGCCCTATATGAAAGCAGGCTCATGGCACCCAATTATAAAAATGTTCACATAGTCACTACAGAAACAACCCCCCCCCCCCCCCCTTTAAACAAAGTGTGCTGTTCCTAAGGTGATGATTATAATTTTGAATACTTTTTGTATGGTGAGTTGTAAGGGGCATACAGAACTGGAGATTCTATCCTAGGGTGGGAAACCTATGGCCTGCCATTGAATTTTTTGCAGCCACAGTGAGACCATGGGAAGCATACACAGAAAAGGGCCCACACAAAATGTCATTAACCAGAGTTTTGGTGATTTTAGCCACTCCGTTTGTTTCCATCATTTTGGAAGTGTATGTTCTCAACCAAGGAGGTGTGTTGTGTGCCAGCATCATACATTGTTCTCTATGCCTTGGCAGAGTACAGGAGCACTCCTGCTGCTGGTGTTGACAGAATCATGGTTGAACCACAACAGAAGGATTTGTTCTAGTGGCACCAGTGCTCCACTCTTCAGTTATGAACCTGACTACACTAGCAGCGTGTAAGAAGCCACCACAGAAAGCAGCTGCTTCTCACGCGGAAAAAGTGAAACTGAAGCGGCATGTTCAATTATTAAACCTTTTAATCAAAATTAATTACAGTATTAAAAATTGTAATCACACTCAGTGATGTACCTAGGGTATTTGACACCCGGGGCCGGTCATTTTTTAACACCCCCCTCCAAAATCCAGTACTAGGCATACCAAGAATACAAAACACTCGGGACCTATAGAGCAATTCTACCATACCATAAGCAGTAATTTCTACAACTCACACAAGGAAAAGGAAAGCAATCTTAAATACTGCAGTGAGCACTAGAACACCAATTCACCTATTGTAAAACGAAACCAGCCAGAATAGTACAGATCGTCGATCCTGCACAGTCAATGCCAACTGAAAATCATGTCTTTTTCACATACACAGATACACCCTAATCCACTATAGAATAAGAAACCATAAACTTTCTATTTAGACAAAAATTAAACTGAACCCCCAAGATGCCAGATTCTGCATACAATGCAACACATCACAGAAACAGAAAATATCCCCTAGTACTGTGCAAAGTATAAAGACAGCAGATGTAAATTTGAAAAAACTAACAAATACCAATCACCACTTTACAAATTAACAAATAGAAATAAAACAAATATAGAAAATAAAATAATACCATTTTATTGGACTAATACACTTAGCTTTCAGAGGCCAAAACCTCCTTCCTCAGGTCAGTACAATATCCTGACCTGAGGAAGGGGGTTTTGTTCTCTGAAAGTTAGTAAAAATGTATTAAAATTAGTCGAATAAAAAGATTACCTTATTTCCATGTTCTATTATAAAACATTTATTAACACAGCTACAATACTACTTTATCCTAAAGCAAAAAAAGAAAAATATATATTTTATTTACAGTTTGTTGTCTCTGGTTTCTGCTTTCCTCATCTTCTCTTCACTCTCTCCCTTCCATCCAACATCTGCCTTCGTTCTCTCCCTGCCCCTGCCATGCAGTGTCTGTTCTCATCACCATCTGCCCTCTCTCTCTCTCTCTCTGCCCCTTCCAACCACTATTTGACCTCTCTCTCCCTTCCATCTAGCATCTGCCCTCTATCTCTGTCCCTTCCATCCACCATTTGCCCCGTCTGCCCTCTCTCTCTCCCCCTTCCAACCACTGTCTGCTCTCTCTCTCTCTCTCCCTTCTGTCTGCCCTTTCTCTCTGCCCCTTCCATCCACCATTTGCCCCCTCTCCTTTCCATCTAGCATCCAGGGTCTGCCCTCCCCTTCTCTCTCTCCCTTCCATCCAGCATCTATCCCCCCCTCTCTCTCTCTGCCCCCTCTTTTCTTTCAGCTCCCAGTTCCAGCCCCATTATCCCACCTGCCCCCCTTTTCAGCCCACCAGTCCCCAATTTCAGCTCCAGTCACTTTCTCCCTGTCTCCACAGTTCCAGTCCCTAGTCCCCACAGTTTCAGCCCCTGCCCCCTTTCAGCCCCCAGCTCCAGTACTAGCCCCCCTTATCCCACCTACCCTCTTTTCAGCTCCCAGTTCCAGTCCCCTTCATCCACCTGCCTTGCATTATGGCCCCTCTTTTCAGCCCCAGCCCATTCTCTCATCTGCCCCCCCCTTTCAGCCCCAGACTCACCTGCCCCTGCCCCAGGCGTGGCCCCATTCTCCCTCCTGCCTTCTTCTCAGACCCTAGTTTCAGCTAAAGCCCCCTTCTCCCATCTGAGCCCCCCCTGACCCAGTCCCCACCTGCCTACCATAAGCTCCCTCCTCTCTGCCACACGCCCCCTGCATTTTAAAAACCTTGGAATCGGTGGTGCAGCGCCTCGCGTCTGCCTGCCGCCTGTGAAAGAAGCAGATCGCCTTGTTGTTGGGCCTTCTCTCACTATGTCCAGCCCTCATGGAAATAGGAAGTTACATCAAAGGAGGGCGGCACACAGTGAGGGAAGGCTCGACAATGAGGCGATCTGTTTCTTTCACAGGTGGCAGGCAGACGTGAGGCACTGCACCGCCGATTCCGAGGTTTTTAAAATGCAGGTGGCGGGTGGCAGAGAGGAGGTAGCTTAGGGTAGGCAGGTGGGGACTGGGGACTGCGGCGCCACGGTCTTTGGGTCGGGAGCAGTGGGAGCGAAGCACCTCCCTTGTGCTGCTGACACCCGGGGCGGACCGCCCCCACTGCCCCACCCTTGGTACGCCACTGATCACACTTCATCTTTAGCTAGTTCTCTCTCTTTCACACACACACACACACACACACACACACACACCGTTGCCTGCACTCAGCATTGCTCCCCTTTCATCACATCTTTCCTCCCTCCCATTGTCCACCAGTTCACTCTCCCCCTGCCAATTCTGAGTCTGGAATCTCCCTTCCTCTCCCCCAGTCTACCTTAACAGGCTTCTCCCTAAATAGGATTGCCAGCACCGATTCCCATGTGCTGCTTGCAACTGACCCTGATGCCTTCCCTCTGCCCCGGAGAAATAGGAAGTTGCATCAGAGAGGGGGTGGGGTGGGATGTGGGTAGGAATCACCGTTGCAAGTGACTTTATGAAGAGCAAGGTCTATTAAGGTAGACATGTGTGGGGGGGGGGGAGGGGGGCCAGTATCTGTGTTGCCCCATGTACAAAATAAGTACCTATATATAATATGTAAATCGCTTTGACTGTAACCACAGAAAGGCAGTATATCAAATCCCGTGCCCTCTCCTTCCCCATTAAAAAATTCTATCTTCGTTAAAATTTTATCCCCCTGTTTACTAAGCATTGCTAGCAGCTGCCACTTGAATTGCTGACACATTCAAAATTAATGGGCAGTGTCGGCTTTACCGCACCGCCAGTTGTTAGGGCGGCTTAGTAAACAGGGGGTTTAATGTGTTAATCGCATTATTAAGGTGTTAAATTCCCACCTCTAATTTTTTGGTTTTATATTTATGTCTAATATGCATTCTAGCATTCCCATATGTAAAAAAACATCAATTGGCCATAACTGGTAGCAGTTTATTCATAACAATATCAATTCCATTACTTCCAAAACCACAACTATTTGTTACTGACTAACTAATGTCTTGAATAGTAAGAGTTCAAAGTATCAATGACAATGTAATAATTTGACTCTCCCAGTCAGGATCAGTGGTTACACAAGACCCTAGCTTGTCTGTCCCCCCCACCAACCCCTTGGTCCATGACATGAACCATTTCCTTACACCATGCATTAGCACTCCCCCACCAGTAACCCCTCACTTCTGCAAAATTCCCCATAGTCTAATGCCCCCACAGCTGCTGCAACAACTACCTTCCCAACCCTTGTCCTCCCCATCACCACCCCACTAACTACATATGAACTACCATCTACCTACCTGCAGAGCAGGTGACACCCTTCTCTAGTCAGGCTCCCGATCTCCAATTCCTTCCTGCTCAAATCTATCCTCAACTTCTAAACACCCTCTTCATGCTAATTGGAGCTAGTACCTATACCTACACTTAAATCAACTTCTGAGCCCTCCTAACCTGCTTTGAAACCCTCCCCTCTTCCCGCAAACCTACACTTCTCCCTCTCTCTTGCCTTAAATATTCATAAGTAATAATCCCACTCTTTCCCTCTCACTCCTTTTACCTCCCCTCCCCCATCTCTGATATTTTTCCTCTGTGCCCCCCCCCCCCCCCCCCCAATTCTAGTCAACGCATGGTTTGTGGTCTTCCTTGTGTTTTGGGAAAACCTACTACAATGTACATTGTCTACATACTTCAGAAAAGTACCATTGACATGCTAACAGCATCTCACTTGATCCAGCTTTTTCAAAGAGACTTAACTAACATGTGCAATGATTATGAAAATGAATTTAAAGAAATTGAACAGGAGGCTACTGAGTTATCATTAAAGTATAAAGCACAGAGAGTACAAAAAAGATAAGGTTTCATTAGGAATTTGCTGATATTGAAGCAATTTCTGTTGCTAGAAAGCATTTCTTGGTGGAGTCATATTTGGAGGGGCATAATCAAAAGTGGGTGCCCATCTCCATGAGCGCCCATCTCAGTGGGCGGCCATGCGAAGGGGCGGGACAAACTGTATTTTCAAAAAAAGACGGGCACCCATCTTTTTTTCGATAATACGTGTTGTGCGGGGCGAATGCCTAGGATTTGGGCGTTTTTGAGCTGGGCGCTATCGGTTTTCAGCAATAATGAAAACTGAAGGCGCTCAGCTCAAAAACGAACAAATCCAAGGCATTGGGTCATGGGAGGGGCCAGGATTCGTAGTACACTGGTCCCCCTGATATGCCAGGACACCAACTGGGCACCCTAGGGGCACTTTTACAAATTAAAAATTTTTTTTTAATAGCTCCCAGGTGCATAGCACCCTTCCCTTGTGTGCTGAGCCCCCAAAATCCCCCCCAAATCCCACACCATTACTATAGCCCTAAGGGGTGAAGGGGGACACCTACATGTGGGTACAGTGGGTTTTGGTTTTTTTTGGAGGACTCAACATTAACCACCACAAGTATAACAGGTAGGGGGGGGATGGGCCTGGGTCTACTTGGCTGAAGTCCACTGCACCCACTAACAACTGCTCCAGGGACCTGCATACTGCTGTGATGGAGCTGGGTATGGCATTTGAGGCTGGCAAAAAAAGTTGTTAAAGTTATTTTTGTTTTGGTGGGAGGGGGTTAGTGACAACTGGGGGAGTCAGGGGTGGTCATCCCCGATTCCCTCCGGTGGTCATCTGGTCATTTAGGGCACTTTTTTGGGACTTGTTCGTGATAAAAAAGGGTCCAAAAAAGTGACCTAAATTCTCGCTAAAAACGCCCATTTTTTTTGATTATCGGCTGAAGGCGCCCATCTTTGCTCGTCCAATAAACATGCCCCAGTCCCGACTTCACCATGCCTCCGACACGCCCCCGTCAACTTTGGACGTTTCCGCGATGGAGTGCAGTTGCAGGCGCCCAAAATTGGCTTTCGAGATGGGCGCCCATCTCCCAATTTGGGTCGAAATATGGGCGCCCATCACTTTCGAAAATAAGCCTGTTGGTCTCCTTGGGAGGTAGCATTCATATTTAGTATACTTGATCCTAAAAATTTTGATTCTGAAGAGGTTGATGCCAGATTACAGATCCATGCACACCAGTATGCTGCCATTCTTGACGGTGCGAGTGTAATTCTGGAAGAGTTCAGCTCCTTGAAAATCTTGATGAAAGAATTCACAAGCTGTACCCTAAACACGGCTAGCAGTAGTAAAGAGAAATTTACAAGCACTCTGGCCAATATTCAAAATTATTTAACCAGCCAGGAACGGCTCCTGGCTGGTTAAATAGTATTTTAGTGCCTAACCATGGATATTCAGTTGGAGATAACCAGTTATCTCTGCTGAATATTCATGGCTAGTTGTTAACCGGCTAAATTGTGAATACAGAAGAGAGTTGAAAGTGAAAAGAGTTGGATTTGAGCAGAGAAAGAAAGTTCTAAAACTGTTTTTTTTGTGTACTGTTTAAGTATCTGAAAGGGAATTTCTGTAATAGTGTTTAGTGCTGAAACACTGGCTGGATGCAGGTGAAGTGTGCTGAAGGTGATTTGAACAAGAGAAAGAAAGAACTAAACTGTTTTTTTGTTTGTGTGTTATTTAAAAGTTTTACAGTTAAGACTGGTAGAGAGACCATGATTCTGTAAAACAAATTTGTGCAAGTATCCCAGTTAAGCCACTAGGAAAACTGGTCTCCAAGCTTAAGGTTGGGCTTGCAGTATGTGTGTTCACTTGCTGGTGGAAGATTGCATGAATTTGGAGAGACAAATATGCTGAGAGCTGTGTGACTGCAAGATCCAATGAAGAGTGCCCTTCCTTAGTTAGGGAACTCAGTACAAGAACAGAGAAACTATTTAAGGATATACAATTATTCTTTATTTTGTTAGTTAGCAAGCCACAGTTATCCCCGAATCCCAGCTAGTGCTGTTCCTGCTTTTAGTCAGGAAGGAAGGTTTTTTTGTTGATTTCATTTAAAGGATGAGGTAGTAGGTTCCTGTACTGAAAGAGAAGATCCTGAGCTTCAACATACAAGGGGGAAGAACAAAGAAGCTCCAAGAAGGGCCAAAGATAAGTCTTCACTCCTATGCAAAAGTACACTGCAAAAGGACACTGAGAGGTCACAGTTTAATCTGACTTACCCGTTGTAGAGACTGAATCTGGGTGTTCACACCTAAAAGACAAAGTAATTCAAAATAATTGATTCTTGATACACACAATATAAAGGGAATTTATAGACTGAGAGAGAACAAATAAGATACTTTGGTCTGTTGGTTTCACTGTTGTTCTACTGCTGCACCTGTAAGAAAAAATTATGCTATTAGTTTATGTATAAATGTATTTTTATGCTACAAAAGAACCTAATGTGTCAAGAACATCATGTTTTCCATACCCCAAATTGGGTTTAAATAAACAACTGGTAACTTGTACTTACCATCTGTCTGGTTACTGGGTCTTAAAATCCTTTTTGTTTTCTTTCCCTTCCTTGGTCTAGGACTTTGGAGGCGAGGTTAGTTTAATTGTCTCCGAGCTCAGAGGTGAACTGCAGGCTTGAGGTATTCGGCCACGGGTAATAGTAGAGCTTGCAGGGCCTTCTGGGATGAGGAAGCTACACTTAGCAGTTAAAATAGGCCACGTAAATAACAGGCTGTCACATTTTCCCAAAAACAGGAACTAGTATCATGAGCCCTTGGGCCACTGCCAAGGAGCGGCAGTGGCAGGCAAAACCACCCCACACAGGGATAAGGCAGAACTCTGACAGGGCCAGCTAGACTTCACCTGCACTTGACCACCGTTCCTCAGGAGTTGAGCCCCTAGGTGCAGGTGGCCGGCAGGACTTGCCGGACAGGGCCGGAACTGGATACCAGCAGGATACACTCAGGGACTAGAGCACACAGGGAGGCTAGGCAGAATACTCTAGGACTCTCAGACACAAGGGACAGAACTGAAAGCTGCAAGCAGCCAGTGAAACAGGGAACAAACACTGGTAGACAAGAGACAGAACTGAAAGCTGCAAGCAGCCACTGAAACAGGGAAAAAATACTGGTAGATAAGAGACAGAACTGAAAGCTACCAGGCAGCCACTGAACAAGAAACGCAGACAACCTAGAACTAGACAAAGACATACAAACAAGAAACAAGACTGGAAAACAAGCAATAAAGTACAAGAAGCTACACGAAGACTAAACTAGAATCAGGCAAGAATACAGACTATAAACTGGACTAGGCAGAAGTGCAGCAAGCACCAACAAACCAGGGCCTTAGGCGATGCAAAGGCAAAGCAGAGTTTCCAAATGGCTAATAAGCCCAGCAGCAGCTGAGATTCAGCTGCAGCAATCACCAGGCAGCTATGGGTGCTGTGCAGGCTCACACAAGACAAGCAAGTCTGGCAGGCCAGAAGATCCAGACTGGACTGTGCTGAAGTCTGGAATGGGAAACAGCACACAGGCAATCCAATGCGGCCACCAGAGGAACACAAACCAAAACACAGGCAGAAAGCATACTGAAGCACAGAGAGGCTTAACACACACAGGTGCAGTATAGTGGAGCAATCAGAGCCATGCTGGAAGCAGCCAGCACACAGAGACAGAGACAGAACTAAGTCAGAAAGACCAGACAGAAGCCAGCTTAGAAGCCTGCGAGGGGTCACGCAGGGGACTACAGACGTGACACAGGCCTATCTTTAACCGCTAAGCACTTAACTGGCTAGCGCTTAACCGGTTAAGTTGCTGCAGTCAAAAACATGTCTAAAATCTCATTGCTATAACATTTTGTCTTTTCTCATTACTCTGTGATTCAGGGATTTTGCCTTCTTTATTTTGTATTTGTATTTAAATTCAAATTTCAATTTAAAATTAATAAAATTTCTTGGACCCAAAAAAATGAATCAGATATTCAACGCCGGTATCGGGCAGTCACCGCACAGGTCAATGCCAGCTGAATATCAGGGGGGGAGGGTCTGTGTTAACGTTCACGATTGCTAATGACGTGCTCCATATATCAAAACATTACCACACTTTATCAACGGCTTAATTTCTAGGGGAATGGCCTGGAACGCAGTTCAGATTCAAAAGCAACAGAGGTGTTCTGCTCCAGTTCTTCCCACCAAGAAGTCTGTAAGGAAGGGGAGGGTAAGAGGTGAGCCTGGAGCAAAGAAGAGAGCAGTCACTCTAATCCCTAATCCAGTCCCTCGTCTGGCACTGCTGGCCCTGGCTGACCTGCCCTGAAAACTTTAAGGTGGCTAAGCAGGTAGAAAAGGAGAAGGTCAAAGCCAGAAGAATGCTTGGGTGCATAAGGAGAGGGATGACCAGCAGAAAAGAAGAGGTGATAATGCCCTTGTATAAGTCTCTGGTGAGGCCCCATGTGGAGTATATTTCTCTCATGAATAAATAAAGATTAAATTGTTAAACCATTTCAGATTGTCAAAAGGAACATTATTTCTATTTTTCTTATTACAGAGTTTAAGACCAAAGACCTTGTCACAACTTTCAGATAAGTACATACAGTTTAGAAATTAAAATTTTACATCCTTCTTTATTTGTTTGGCTAACTTAACTTTCATCAAGAACTTGACTCTTTGTTGTCACTTCTTGTCTTTCAAAACATACAGCATCTTTGGCGTAGGATCTCAAACAGGTAAGTATGTCTTTTCCTCTCCCTCTCTCTCCCCTCTCTGTAGGCCCAAATACCTCATTAGTTAATCCCAGTCCAATTTTTTACAGCAGGATATGTTGGCCAGCTTCAAAAACCTTCAGTGCCACAGGACTGATCTTCTTCTGTTCTTCTGATACCTTCTCCCTAGCTCAACAAACTCGAAAAATAAATTTTAAACTCTAACTAAGCCTGTGCAAATGGCATTTTGAAAAAGATGCAATTACTTTTTCCTATCTGCTTTTCCCCTAAAATCAATAATCATCCACTTAACTGGAACTTAAACGTATACTGTCTATCACACTTCAGAGCATCAACTCAGCTCATCACATAAAACTCTACTTTACTGTTTACATGTCTCTACTGTATACTAAATATACCATTACCTCATACCTGACTCTTTTCCCATAGCACAAACACACGCAGCTTGAAGCCAAAACACCACAGGCTTCAAAATTTTAACTAAATCACACAATTCTCTATTCCACAGACAATCCTTAACTTAAAATATAATTTTCTCATTCAATATACAGGTAAACACCTGTCTTTCACAGCGCTGCCCATCCAACTACCAGGTACAATAACAGCAGCTTTTAGAATGTTTTGCCATGGTTATAAGGGCAACCAGCAGACACATGCATGCCTGCACTAAGACACTTCTCTTTAGCTTGCAATTCCTACCCACAACAACTACTAAAAATCTTTTTTTAAAAATAGGGTTATTCTAACCCTACAGGGGTTACTCTAACACAACTTGACTCTGGAATCGAACCTCACTATTATCTTTCAATTCGTTTTTATTCGGCAAATATGATTAACATTGTACATGTTCCAGTTTCTTTAACTCAAATCACCTGTTACATATGTCAATTACATGTACATCGTGTATAACATTACATTTACAAACTTTTTGGTTAAGGAACATCCTACCCTATCTTCCTTTCCCCCTCCTTTCCTCACTCCCCCTTTATCCCCATCCCTCCCAGGGCTGCTCTCACTCCAAACTTTACTTTCTAGTTTCTGTGTTCATATGTTTAACAGATAGCTCTTCGCTGCTAGCGTTAATGTGTTCCACAGTGGGCTCCAGCGCTGCGTAAATGCCTTTTTGTACCCTTGTGGTTGTGTGTTCATTTCCAGTCGTTCAAACCGCATGAGCTCTCTCATACCTCCCCTCCAGTGTTGAACTGAAGGTCTCTTCGGAGCTAGCCAATCTTTTAGAATGGCTTTTTTCCCAAATATGGTGGCTCGTAGAGCAAATTGCCGCATTCCTTTTGGGGTAGGATGCGGTAGCTTCAGATTGCCAAACAGTATTCCTGGTTGTGGTCGCCATGTCACTTTCCAGATCTTAGAAATTTCCTGTAGTAAAATTCTCCAAAAGTCCCGGATGCGGGGGCATGTCCAAAACATGTTCCCCAGCTCTGCTCCCTCCAACCCACACTTGGATCAGGCACCATCCGGGGAGAGACCCATATGAAAAGCACGCCTTGGCGATACGTGTGCTCTCAGTACTACTTTGTACTGCAGTTCCCAGTGTCCCACAATTGCCATGTATTGTTTCATCCCCAGAACATGCTCCTTGATCGTTTCCTGCTTTATTATAATTACCAAGTCCTCACTCCAGGCTGCTGCCAATCGTGCACAATCCAGTTCTAAACAGTTGTCCCTAATATATCGATGATGGTATGCTAGTGGGACTTTCTGTTGCGCCCGGAAAGAATAAGCATCTGCTAGTTCTTCCTGTACGTCCTCTGCCAGGGACTCCCACGATAGGCCTCTAACATAATGTTGTAGTTGAGCGTAGTGGAACTGATCTGCTAGTTTCAAATTGTATTCCCGCCTCAGTTCATTAAATGTTTTTATGCGGCCTTCCTCCATGACCACATGTAGCAAATAATTGATACCTTGTGTCTTCCAGTCTTGAAATGTCTTATGTAACATCCTGGGAGCAAACTCCGGGTTGCCCTGTATTGGTAGATACGGTGTCACTTTAGGTTTGAAGTGGTAAATACGACAAATCCATTTCCATACAGCTTGGGCTGAACTATAAATTCCAGTGTCTTTTAGTTCCTGTGCGATTTCAGCCCTCGGTGTGTGCACCACATATCCAAGGTGTAAACCCTGTGTCATGTGGCGTTCCACTGTTGTGGCTGAAAAGTCTGATGTCCCTCTGTACCAATCGTTAATGTGGCGCATACCACTAGCCACTGTTATATGTCTAATGTTAAGGAGGCCCAAGCCTCCGTACTCTTTAGGTGTCTGTAGTACTGCCAACGGTATCCGGGCTCGTTTTCCATTCCACAGAAATTTCTGTAGAGCTTTATTTATCTTTGTTTCGTCTTTGCGAGTCAGATACAGTGGCAGCACCTGAAATAAATACAGCCATTTTGGTACAATCATCATGTTAATCACAGCAATTCTACCTAGGAGTGAGAGCAGGTACCCTTGCCACATCTTTAGTTTTGCCTGTGTAATCCCCAATAAAGTGGCTACATTTCTCGTGTACAGTTTTGTAAGATCATTTGTGATTGTTACTCCTAGATATTTAAATTTCTCAGTTTCCCAGCTTATGTTTAGGCTACCTTTCCACCTTTCCTTATCTTCCTTTAATACTGATAATCCTGTAGATTTGTGAAAATTTAGAGTGATCCCCATATCTTGTAATGACTCTCAACAGCACTGGTACTGATTGATCCGGATCCTGGTAGATCATCGGCAAAAGCCAATGTCTTTACCTTATGGTCTCCCATAGTCACTCCCCTTATCCGATCTTCGCATTGTAATTCCCTTAGTAGGGGTTCCAGGGACAGAATGAACAATAGGGGTGAAAGAGGGAAGCCCTGTCGCGTGCCTCTGTGAATAGTGAATTCTGTACTGCGGGTCCCATTAATTATCACCTACACCCTCACCTCTTTGTACAGGGCCCTAATAGCTTCCTGAAACCAACTGCACATTCCCATATGGTCCAACACCTCAAACATGAATTCCCAGTCGACTTTATCAAAAGCCTTTTCGGCATCGAGACTTAAAATCAATGCTGGAGTGTTGGCCATGTTGCACTGCGCCATTGCCAGTAGTGACTTCCTGATGTTACCCCCCGCTTGCCTTTGACGGACAAAGCCTACCTGCTCCTCACCTATTATTCTGGGCATCACTGGGGCCAGCCGGTTCGCCAGCACTTTGGCTAGGATTTTTTGGTCCACATTTATTAGGGAAATGGGCCTATAAGAGTCTGCATGGTCACCCGGTTTCCCGGGCTTTTGGATCAGCGATATCAGAGCTAAGTTCTCTCCCTGTGGCAATTCACCTTGGCTGACAATCTGATTATAATAGTCCTGCAGTGCCCCAACCACCGATTCCGGGAGGAGTCTGTAAAACTCCCCAGAAAATCCGTCTGGCCCCGGGGCCGAGTTCAGTGGAAAACCTTTAATTACCTCTTGAATTGGATAGGTCCATTTAGTAGATCTAGCTCATTAGGAATCAGTTTAGGTAAATGTAGGGTGTTCAAGTATTCCTTGAGCTCTCTAGTAGTTGGTGTTGGGTGTTTTCTAAATAAGGTGGAAAAGTGTTATACTATGATTTTTTCAATTCCCTCACAACTGGTTTCTATCTTCCCTTGGACTCCCTGCATAGTTGTTATGACTCGGTTAGTTTCCCATGTGCACATTAGCCTACCTAACATGGGGCCTGTTCTATTCCCATACTTTTGCAGTTTATACTCCTGATATAATCTAGACCTAGTTATTTTCTCATGGGAATTTACTGCTATTTGAATGGCCCTCATATGCTCTCTTGTGGCTGCCGTCTGTAAGCGAATATGAGCTCTTTTAGCCTTTGCTAATTGTAGTTCTAGGTTCAATAGCGCTTTAGCGTTCTTCTTTTTCTGAATGAAAGCCATGACCTCACCCCTCATCACCGCCTTGGCCGCCATCCAGAACAACTCTGGGTTCTCTTTATGTTCTACATTAAATTTGGAATATTCTTCCCATTTATGAGTTAAGTGTTCCCGGAACTCCTGGTTTGTAAACATGTACCCCGGGAAACGCCATCCCGTTCCTTTTTGAAAATACGGTGGTGCCTCTACTTCTACCCAAACCAATGAGTGGTCCAACACCTCTTCAGGACCAATCTTGGATTGAATGACCCCTGGAAATAGGCTTACCACCATTAGTATATAATCAATTCTTGAATGTGTGCCATGGGCTCTGGACTGATGCGTGAAGTCTTTCTCGTCTGGGTGCATTGCGTCTGGGTGCAAACGTCCACTACTCCCAGGGTCCGCATAAATGTACTTAACGCCCTTGCCCGTGGCCCCCCTTGCTTTGCTTCCCTTGGGTGAGTACAATCTCGCTCCGGTTCTACTACTAAATTAAAGTCTCCCAGGAGTATAAGGTTCTTGTTAGGCACCGCAGAACAAAGATTAATTATCTTCTGGTAAAACTTCGGGTCATATACATTTGGCCCATATAATCCCATTATCATGTATTCTTGATTATACAGCCATAGGCGGATGCAGATATAACGGCCCTGTGGGTCCCTGACTAGGACTTCTGCCTTAGCTGCTAAGCCTTTCCTTATTATCAGTGCAACTCCCCTCTTTCTACCCTCTGCGGAGGCAGAATAAACCTCACCTACCCAGGCTCGCTTTAGTTTTGCATGTTCTTGCTCATTTAATCAAGTTTCCTGTAAGCACGCAATGTCCGCAGCATGGCATTTTAAAGCTGCGAGGATTTTGGCCCTTATCACTTCACCAGTAAAAAGGGCCAAAATCCTTGCAGCTTTAAAACATTCCATGTAACTAATCTTGTTTTTTTAACCTGCGTCATTGTATATTAATTTGTCCAGCTGCAGGTGTTGTTTATGCTCCTGGCCTCAGAGGCCCAGCCTCCCTCCAAGGCCTCTCCTCACTGGTGACCATGTGTAGGGTTACCATTTTGTGTCCTCTGAAAAAGAGGACACATGTCACGCCCCCTACCCCGCCCCCGCCACGCCTCATACCCCGCCCCCCGCCACGCCCCCTTCGGGTCCTCGTTCCGCCCCTCTATTCCCCGCCCCCCGTCACATGGTTCCCCCCCCTCACATACTCCCCCCCTCACTTACTATCTAGCCCTGGTGGTCTAGTAGGGTCTTCTCTTCAGGGCAGGAAAGAGCCCCCTCTTTCCTGCCCGGAGCGCTGCCTGTCCTTGCCTGCTGCATCCTCCTCGGTCTGGCTGGAGATTCAAAATGGCCACCGAGAGTTGAAGTGGCCTCGCGAGAGTTCAACTCTCGGCGGCCATTTTGAATCCCCAGCCAGACCGAGGAGGATGATAGACAGGGGAGGCAGCGCTCCAGGCAGGAAAGAGGGGGCTCTTTCCTGCCTCGAAGACGTCACTAGACCACCAGGGAATATGGTAAGGAAGGGGAGGGGACGGGAGTAGGGTTACCACGGCGCCGATCGCCCGCCCACACGCACGCGCCTGCCCGCACCCGCGCCCACGTTTGTCCAGAAATCCGGACAAACGTGGGTGCAGGCAAAATCCGCCGGATGCCCCGGACATGCCCTCAAAAAGAGGACATGTCCGGGGAAATCCGGACGAATGGTAACCCTAACCATGTGTAAACTAGCCAGCTTGTTCTTACCTTCAACCACAGTTCCTGAAGTGTTTCGACCTCAGCCCCCTCCCCGGCTTTGGTGTTAAACCCCTCTGTTCCTTCCTCACTCTTCCTTTTGCTACTCTTACCCCCATTTATTTTATTTTTGTTACATTTGTACCCTGCGCTTTCCCACTCATGGCAGGCTCAATGCGGCTTACATATTGTATACAGGTACTTATTTGTACCTGGGGCAATGGAGGGTTAAGTGACTTGCCCAGAGTCACAAGGAGCTGCCTGTGCCTGAAGTGGGAATTGAACTCAGTCCCCTCCATAAACCCTCCCTGGATTAACCCCCCTTCTCCTACTCCCCATTCTTACTGTAGGGCTATTTCCTTGTGAGCCTCACTCTGCTGATCTCTGCCTGTGTATACAACTATGTCAAGATGGAGTCTGTGAACTAAGACCCTGCACTTCAGTGACCAAGCAGATTCAACTTTCTGTTTGTACCAGAGCTCTGCTTGTGGTAAATAACTGGAAGGTCTGGAAAAAAAAAAACTCAAGGATATGCATTGGGCTACCTGACCCTTGCACCTCCCTGATGAGCTACAGGGGGTAAGGCCATGGTGCCAGCGAGTCTGATGAGAGACAGGAATGCATACCACAATGTAACAACTGGAAGATCAAAAAAAAGGTTTTCTTGCTCAGGGAAGGAGCTGGACAAGATCCGGATTGGTTGCTGTCTGGTCACCTGGGAATCAGGGGCCAGAGAGCGGGAGACCAGAAAGGGAGAGAAGTGCAGAGAGACAGACAGAAGAAGAAAGAAAAGAAGAAAGGGAGAATTTGTCTGGTTCTACTGGAAGAAGGGTAGCTGAAAAGAAGACCAGCGAGACCTGAAGTGGTCCACAACCTTGTGAACTGATCATCTGAAGAAAGTACCTGTTGGTTCAGCTCTACCGGCCAGAGAGACTGTAATCCTGCATGCTGCAGAACCTGTGTTGTTTCCTGAGACGGGGACTCGCTGTGGAAAACAGCTGGAGTCTAAAGGGGAAAACCTGTGTCCACTTCATCTGAGATACCACCTAGAGTCGGCTCGGTGAGGATTGCAGAGATTTATTTCCTATAGTCGGGGATTAGCTAGTGGGTTCTTACCTAAGCAAAGGCGGGTTAGTCAGAACTTTGTGATCAGGAAGATGTGCTGCTAACTGTATTGAAGCAGCCATGGGCATAATCATATATAAGAAATCATATGAAGGGTTAATTCTGTTAAAAGCTTGAAGTTAGAATTCTAACTTTTTACTTTGCAACTAAAGTGAAGGTATGCCAGATGGTTCATATTATTTCAATGTCTAGCTTGGCCGAGCTAAGGTTAGGAAAGGTCAGTGAGAAATGAAACTCTGTCCCTTGTGAATTGCCAATGCTAGCTGGCACAGCTGTAAACTATTATGAATGAATAAAGGAATGAGCCAGACATATGATTAATTGTAGTTTAAAATGCTTAGATAGAAAATACTATTTAGAGAGAGAGAGGCAATAGATTAGTATTTACAAGTTTTTGATATTTAGAATATGTCTTATAAGAAATACTGATTCTGTGTAAATTAATAAGGTTTGTGTCTGTGTAGAATATCTGTTAAATTCTGTATTACTCTTTGTCTGCTGTTTAAGAGGTCAAGCAAGGACTGCATTGAGGAGATCAACATGTGGTTTGACTTAGCCATAGTTCTGGCTGGTTCAATGTATAAGCTGATAGGTGAAGAGGTCAGAACTAGTCAGCTCTCTTCTCCTTGATTAATTATAGCTAAGTGTAGGACTGGCCTCCTGGAAGTAATAACCTGATATGTATGCTATTAAGTAAGATTGGCTTTTGACCCCTTTAATGAATGCCAGAGTTTAGTTAGCAGTTAGTACTAGGAATATGAGAAATCAATCATAATAACATGTAAGAGACTGGAGACCAAATGTCTGGCTTAAGGGGCCCCAGGTCAGAGGTCAGTTTAGGATGTCTGGAACCTATGTAACTGATATTTCAAAAGTAATGATTGGTTGAGGCAAGGTAGCCAATCAATTTCTTAACCAATTGGGAGTAAAGGGGGCTAGGCTAGGAGGAGGGCTTAGGACCCTATTTAAGTAGGAGCAGAAGCAGTTTACGTCAGAAGGAGCTCAGAAGAAAGAGAAGGACAGAAGGAACAGACAGAAGAAGGAGAAGACAGCATAAGAAGAGAAGCAGCTGAGACAAAGACACAGAGAGCTGAGAGAAAGAGAAGAGAGCTAGAGCTGATGTCTCGCTTTGTTTGCTGGCAAATAAAGAAGATTTTTCTCTCATACTGGTGTGTGCTGTCTGACTCCTGAAGCATCACAAATTCATGCATCCATTCCTGCAACAATTCTTGGTGGCAGCGGTGGGATGAATCCTGCATTAATCCCAGCACCCAACTGACTGGAGAACATTCGCCGGGTATGTATTCTGTATTCTGTATTGTAATTCTAGCTAGAAAATTGTAAATCAGCCCCTCAAACAAATTGAGGAAGGAGAGCCTGATCAACTCTCAGCGAAGGCCCTAGTACCTTCTAATCTAGAGGAGATTAGAAGCGAAAACGCTTGAGCTTATCTGTATCTTAGAAATCTGAAATTGTTGGGTGGGATTTTCTGTACTGAATGAATGTGTGATGCCTGAATGTTAATGAGTGCGGACTTCTTATAGCTGCATTTCCAATTAACGCGAGTTCAATTGGTCAGCAACGGAAGGAAGCGATTGTTGTCTGTCTACCTAGTGTCTCGAGAGTGCAGACCCCTTACTGCATTCTCAAAAATTCCCCCCCTCTTTGTGTGTTGTAACTGTAAGCATTATGGGTGGGACATCATCTAGACAAATTGCTACCCCCCTAGACTGTATGCTTAAGAACTTCAAGAAAGGATTTTTAATTAATGACTATGGACAGACTTTAAGCTCAAGTACTCTAAGAACCTTGTGTGAAGTTGAGTGGCCATCTATGGGAGTGGGGTGGCCCCTAGTGGCAGCTTAGATATTGAAGTAATCCGGAAGGTCTACAGCATAGTTGTAGGAGAACCAGAATATTCTGAACAACTCCCTTATATAGATTCCTGGGACAGCCTTGTGACTGACCCTCCCTCCTGGTTGAAAACTTATATGGGATCCCCAGTAAAATTCATGTTAGGCCGTGTTCAAAGAAAGATTAGAAAATCTAAACTAGAAGAGGGAAAGAGCCCTAGGAAGCTTACCACCCAATCAGTGGCTTCCGCCCCTACCCTGTCTGAGAAACCTATACTCTCTGATGACCCCTCAGATCTTGAGCCACCACCTTATGGCCCATTGTTGGGGTTCCGTGCCACCCCCAGAGATCCACGCCGCCCAGCCCAAGCTTCTCCAGCACAGGCTTCTCCGGATAGTTCTTCCCCTCCTGTGCAAAACCTGCCACATCCTAGGTTGGACTTTTCACCCGGCCTCTACCCTTCTGTGCCAAATCCTCTCCTGTTAACCTCTGAAGACCCGTTTTGGGTTCCACTCCCTGACTCCTCAACTCCTGACAGCCCAGCCTCTCCCTCTAATACCCCTACCCACTCATCAGGGGCCCGGCATCCCTTTCAATGGACTGACTCACCTGTGACCACCTCTCAGTCTATGAGTACCCCTCCCCATCCCTCAGGGGTTCAACATACCTCCACTGAATGGGTTAGACCTGCTGCAATCACCTTTGAGCATGATAGGAGGGTAGCTCCTAGCTCTACCTCAGGTTCCATTCCCACCTCCTCGAGAGTTCTGCCACTTCGTCAGGTAACTACCACTCGACCAGATCCTAATAATCAGGGTCAGGTTATACAGGCACAGGCCTATCAGTATGTACCCTTCACAACCACCGATCTCCTGAATTGGAAGACGCATTACCCCTCTTATACTGAAAAGCCTCAGGCAGTGGTGGACCTAGTGGCTAGCATTATGGCCACCCATAACCCAACCTGGACTGATTGTCAACAACTTCTCCTGACCCTCTTCACAACTGAGGAGAGGCGGAAGATTTTGCAAAATGCTGAGGCCATCACGCGAGAGCGTGTCCCCGGGGGGACACAAGACCCAGAGGGATGGGTTAGAGCTCGGTTTCCTCGCGCAGCTCCAGATTGGGATCCAAATGATGGGCAGCACTATGAACTGTTGTCTGGCTATTGCCGGGACTTACTGGAAGGTATGAGGAAAGGCATAAAGAGGCCCATTAATCTGGCAAAGGTCTCTGAAATTCTCCAAGAGGCAACTGAATCCCCTGGGGCCTTTCTAGAGCGACTAATTGAAGCCTACAGAACATACACCCCATTTGACCCTGAAGCCCAAGAAAACCAGAGAATGGTGAATAGTGCATTGGTGGCCCAGAGTATGCCAGATATCCGGAAGAAGTTGCAGCGTCAGGAGGGATTCGCAGGGATGAATACCACCCAGCTAATTGAGATCGCAACCAAGGTTTTCATTAATAGAGATCAGGAGGTGCGCCGAGAGGCTGACCGGAAGATGCAGAAGAAGGCCGACCTTTTAGCGGCAGCCATTACTAATTCCACCCTTAACCGAGGTCGACCTCTAGCTAATGGGAAGCCAAAGTGGGACCCCGGACCACCAGTCAGGCCCCGAGATTCCTTCAATCAATCCCGGCCAAGGGGGGAGAATCCCAGACCAAGATTGGAGAGGGACCAGTGTGCCTATTGTAAGGAAAGAGGGCACTGGAAAGATGAATGCCCCCAGAGGCGCCAGGGACTGAGAAGGGGACCAGGAGATCGAGGAAGCCGAGGCCGAGTTCGAGAGGGAAGATATGAGCCTCCTGAATCTGACATCATCGGGATAGCCGAGATGGCAGAATGGGACGAATAGGACAGACCGGGTTCCTACAAACTGGGCTCCCAGGAACCTATGGTCAAGCTAACTATAGGGAGCCGCTCAATTCCATTCATGATTGATACAGGAGCTGAACATTCTGTTGTGACGGAGCGATTAGCGCCTGTGTCTGGAAAAACTGTCCGAGTGGTGGGTGCCACGGGGGTGCAGAACCGGAGGCCCTTCCTGACAACCCGTAGATGCCAATTAGGCTCACACATAGTCACTCATGAATTCCTGTATATGCCAGACTGTCCAATCCCTTTGTTAGGCCGAGACCTGCTGTCCAAGCTTAGGGCCCAAATTTCCTTTGACTCTGATGGCCAGACTTCAGTCTCCTTTCGGCCCCCAGCATCCAGCCCTAAGGGTATATTGAGTTTCTGCTGCCCTCTTGAAGAAGAATGGCGGCTGCATCAGTCACAGGGCCAAGTTGACCTACCCCTGGCAGACAGCTTTCAGGTCAGTGGGGTATGGGCAGAAGATAATCCCCCAGGGTTGGCCCGAAATATTCCTCCTGTACATGTAGATTTACTTCCAAATGCCCGGCCAATCCATCTTCGCCAATACCCAATTCCCAGAAAGGCTCTGGAAGGGATTCAAGCACATTTGAATCGTCTGTTATCCCATGGAATTATTCGTCCTTGTCAGTCTCCATGGAATACGCCACTATTGCCAGTTCAGAAGCCAGGGACTGAGGACTACCGGCCAGTCCAAGACTTACGAGTGGTTAACAAATCCACTATCTCATTACACCCTGTAGTGCCTAATCCATATGTCCTGCTAGGATTGATACCTTCTGGAGCTACCCATTTCACGACACTAGACCTAAAAGATGCCTTCTTTTGTATTCGGGTGGCCCCGCCAGTCAACTGCTTTTTGCCTTTCAATGGGAAAACCCAGTAACAGGAAGGAAGCTTCAGTATACATGGACCCGCCTGCCACAGGGGTTCAAGAATTCCCCCACCATTTTTGGGACAGCCCTAGGGCAAGACCTTAAGACTTTTAAATCTGAGCCTTCCAGGCGAGTTTTACTCCAGTATGTAGATGACCTCCTGATTGCAGCAGTGACCCAGGAAGAGTGTTTTGAGGCTACTAGAGAATTGCTGGAGCTACTCTTGGATGCAGGCTATAAGGTCTCACGCTCAAAGGCCCAACTTTGTCAGTCAGAAGTGAAGTATCTGGGCTTTTGTATTTCCCAGGGAAGTCGGAGACTGGATGCTAGTAGGAAGCAAGCGGTAGCTGCAATTCCCCAACCCAAGTCCAGAAGAGAAGTTAGGGAATTCCTGGGAGCAGCTGGATTCTGCAGAATTTGGATTCCAAATTTTGCATTGATGGCGAAACCCCTTTACCAAGCCACAAAGGGGGGGTGAAAAGGAACCATTTGAATGGGGACCTACTGCTCAACAATCCTTCATTGCCATAAAGAAAGCCCTACTCCAAGCCCCTGCGTTAGGCCTTCCTGATGTGGAGAAACCTTTCTCATTGTATGTCCACGAGCGACAGGGGGTTGCTCTGGGTGTGCTGACCCAGATGATGGGATCCTGGCAGAGGCCTGTTGCATACCTGTCTAAACAGCTGGATGGAGTGGCTAAAGGATGGCCAGCCTGTATGAGGGCCATTGCAGCAACAGCCTTACTGGTCCAGGAAGCTGATAAGTTGACCTTGGGGCAAGAACTGGTTGTTAAAGTCCCCCATGCAGTTCTCACCCTCATGGAGTATAAGGGCAACCACTGGTTTACAAATAACCGCATGGTTAAGTACCAAGCTAGCTTGTGTGAGAATCCACGGATACACCTGGAAACAGTGGCTACATTCAATCCTGCTACTCTTTTGCCAGCATCTGAGGGACCACCGGATCATGACTGTATCCAAACTATGGATGAAGTGTACTCCAGTCGACCAGATCTTAAAGATGTTCCGTGGAGGGACCCAGATGTAATTTATTTCACAGATGGAAGCAGTTATGTGGAGAACTCCAAGCGACTGGCAGGCTATGCTGTGGTGACAGAGGACAAGGTGATAGAAGCGAGAGCCCTGCCCCAAGGAACTTCAGCCCAGAAAGCAGAACTTGTGGCCCTCATACGAGCTCTGGAGTTAGCAGCAGGACTGGTAACCAACATTTATACTGATTCTAAGTATGCCTTCACAACCCTACATGCTCATGGAGCTTTGTATAAGGAAAAGGGACTCATAAATGCTGCAGGCCAACCTGTTAAGTATGGACCTGAAATACTTCAGCTGCTAGAGGCTGTTTGGGCCCCCAAGAAGGTAGCTGTCATTCACTGCAGGGGACACCAAAGGGTAGATACTCCAGTGGCCCGAGGGAACCGCCATGCTGATCGGGTGGCCAAAGAAGCTGCTCGAGGACCCCCAGCAAGTACTGTGACCCCCCTGTTCCAAATCCGACTGCAAGAATGGACACCTATATATACCCAAGTGGAAGAGAAATGGGCTCAAGAAGAAGGTGCAGTAAGGAGACCTGATGGCTGGTTACATCTCCCTGATACCAGAGTTCTGGTGCCACGCCACCTAGCTTGGCCTGTAGTGTCTCAAGCTCATGACCTATCACACTTAGGGAAAACAGCACTAGCCCGCCTACTCAATCGAGTAGTGGTGCTGGAAGGATTGGATAGTCTGGTTGCCACTGCCTCTGCCCGATGTACTCTCTGTGCCCAGAATAATGCCCGCCAGGGACCCCGTATTCCACCAGGAGTTCAGTCTAGAGGACTAACACCCTTTGAGTCCCTAGTTATAGACTTCACAGAAATGCCCAGGAGCGGTAGGCTCCGATATCTCTTAGTCATGGTCTGTACCTTTTCTGGGTGAGTGGAAGCATATCCTACAGTCACTGAGAAAGCCACAGAAGTAGCTCGAGCTCTCCTTAGGGATGTCATCCCCAGGTATGGACTGCCCCTTGCCATAGGTTCAGATAATGGTCCCGCCTTTGTTGAAGCTACACTTCAGGCCCTGTCCCGCGCATTGCGCATTACCTGGAAATTGCATTGTGCCTACCGTCCCCAGAGTTCAGGGCAGGTTGAGCGGGCAAACAGAACCTTGAAAAATAGCCTAGCAAAGATTTGTCAGGAAACCCAATTGAAATGGCCACAGGCATTGCCACTAGCCCTCTTTCGCCTCCGATGCACTCCAACTAAAGGAACAGCCCTTTCTCCCTTTGAAATTGTGTATGGGAAGCCCCCAGCCATTTTACAGGGAATTAAGGGAGACATAGGGATTTTAGGGTCTGCCCAGGTGCAGGAGCAGGTAGCCCTCCTGGGTAAGATAATTTCTGAGCTTCAGTCTTATGTGAGAGAAATAAACCCTGTCCCCTTCCAGGCTCAGGTACATTCCTTCCTGCCAGGGGATAGAGTTTGGGTGAAAGACTGGAAGCTCCAGCCTTTGGGGCCCCGATGGAAAGGACCTTTTACTGTTTTGCTTTCTACCCCTGCAGCTGTGAAGGTCGCAGGGATTACTCCATGGGTCCATTGGTCTCGAATTAAGTCTGCTGACCAGACTGAGCCCAGCACGGATCAGACGGAGCCTAGACAGTGGAGAGCAGAAAGTGATCCAGCGGAGCCATTGAAGTTGCGCCTGACCCGAACCAAAGAATCTACTAGCTGAAAAGAAGGGTCAACTGCATACTGCAGGAGCTGCTGAACTTCGGCTTCATACTGAGACTCTTTCTGTCCAGATTCTGGCTTTCTTGGAATTTGAGAGCTTGATCCTTATCAGTTGAGGGTCTATCCCAACTGGTATAAGAACTCAAAGACTGAGAACACTATATGAGAGTAATCTGTGATTAGCACAGACTGTTGAAATATTATTGCTTAATTAGTTTGCTGTATTTGTTTAGATTAGGAAGAAAGAAAATGTTAGTAGTTTGGATGCTTTGTTGTTTCTACTCCTTGCCTCCTTGTTCCTAATACCCCAACTCGCTCCAACCTTTGGTTACACTCTGTCCAGGAACTAATTAGCCAGGCAAAGATTACTTCCCCTTGTATTGTGTGTTCCCGATTTTCTCCTTATACTACAGATGTCCCAGCTGTACCTGTCCCTGTGCAACTCCCAGCTCTTATACCTCCCTACTTTTCGAGTTCAGGCCCTTGGAGCCAGGATTATACTTGGTGGTCCTTTTATAATGCTACTTCCCCCTCTGAATCTTCTCTAAGGCCAGTTTTTACGTCTCCCTATCCAGCCTCTGGAGTGTTTTGTTTAACAAGAAGCATCTCAACTGTTCTTCCCATTCCCTGTAACTATACTAATGTTCTCCCAGAAAAAGGAGAATCTGTGTGGGTAGTTTCTCCAGGTACTCCTATGTGCCCTGCTACCATACCTGTAGATTATGACCCAGGTGATTATCTGGCTCCTAAGCGTACCACTGAGAAGACTATAGTGTCCAAGCTTATTTTCTACTTTCATAAGTCCCCGGGGTATGAAGAGTTATTAACAAATGAGCAGCCTGTCACAATTGGGGATTGGCGCCTATGGTGTGCAAAGTCTCCATTTCGTCTTCGTTCCCCCTGGGATAGGGGCTCGCATTATGGGCACCCTAAGTACCCTGTCCAGCCTGAGCCAACATTTATTGGGAACTTTCCTCACCCTCTTCTTGGTCATTACTGGCTCTGTGATAATGTCCTCCACATGATTCTTCCCCCTACATATAATTTTTGTGTATTGGTAACCTTGAATTATTTTCCTAAAGTTATTCCTCTTAAGCCACTATCCCCGCACCGCTCTAAGCGAGAGGCTTTGTCCTTACCTTCCTCCGTTGCCACAGAGGATGAGGCGATTGAATTAGCCCTCCAGTATATCAACTCTACTTATCCTCTGACTAAAAAGAGACTTGTAGCCCTTTCTGCCACGGCCTGGATTCCAATTGGAGGCCCAGTAGCGGGTATTACTGAACTAGGTATGGCTACCCGGAGACTTCAATCCCTACTCCATGTTTTAGTTCATGAGCTGAACGTGGTAGTCAATGCATTGCAGGATCAAATTAATGAATTAAGTATAGTTTCTCGGTATAATCGTATGGGCCTTGACTATCTCTTTGCAGCTCAGGGTGGCCTCTGCACAGTGTTAAATTCTTCAGAGTGCTGTACTATTGTCATAAATAGGACGCATGTAGTTAGGCATGCCATGGATAAAGTCCTACAGTTGGCTAGCCTTAATGTGGAGGATTACCGAGGAGGATTAGACCTTACCTCCTGGTGGTGGTCATTGACCTCCTGGATACGTCCCTTGTTCATTTCCCTAATAGTCTTAGTTTTAGCAGGGTTGTTGTTTTGTTTCCTGGCCTCATGTGCTTCGGCAGTATGCCGTCGAACCTTAACAAGTAGGGTAATGGTGATTCACAAGTCTATTCCTAGTTAGGATCACTATAATCTCCAGAGTTTGAGTTGTGAGACTTATCTCTGCATAAGCTGATTTTAGTCTCAAAGGGGGGAATGAAGCAGCCATGGGCATAATCATATATAAGAAATCATATGAAGGGTTAATTCTGTTAAAAGCTTGAAGTTAGAATTCTAACTTTTTACTTTGCAACTAAAGTGAAGGTATGCCAGATGGTTCATATTATTTCAATGTCTAGCTTGGCCGAGCTAAGGTTAGGAAAGGTCAGTGAGAAATGAAACTCTGTCCCTTGTGAATTGCCAATGCTAGCTGGCACAGCTGTAAACTATTATGAATGAATAAAGGAATGAGCCAGACATATGATTAATTGTAGTTTAAAATGCTTAGATAGAAAATACTATTTAGAGAGAGAGAGGCAATAGATTAGTATTTACAAGTTTTTGATATTTAGAATATGTCTTATAAGAAATACTGATTCTGTGTAAATTAATAAGGTTTGTGTCTGTGTAGAATATCTGTTAAATTCTGTATTACTCTTTGTCTGCTGTTTAAGAGGTCAAGCAAGGACTGCATTGAGGAGATCAACATGTGGTTTGACTTAGCCATAGTTCTGGCTGGTTCAATGTATAAGCTGATAGGTGAAGAGGTCAGAACTAGTCAGCTCTCTTCTCCTTGATTAATTATAGCTAAGTGTAGGACTGGCCTCCTGGAAGTAATAACCTGATATGTATGCTATTAAGTAAGATTGGCTTTGACCCCTTTAGTGAATGCCAGAGTTTAGTTAGCAGTTAGTACTAGGAATATGAGAAATCAATCATAATAACATGTAAGAGACTGGAGACCAAATGTCTGGCTTAAGGGGCCCCAGGTCAGAGGTCAGTTAGGATGTCTGGAACCTATGTAACTGATATTTCAAAAGTAATGATTGGTTGAGGCAAGGTAGCCAATCAATTTCTTAACCAATTGGGAGTAAAGGGGGCTAGGCTAGGAGGAGGGCTTAGGACCCTATTTAAGTAGGAGCAGAAGCAGTTTACGTCAGAAGGAGCTCAGAAGAAAGAGAAGGACAGAAGGAACAGACAGAAGAAGGAGAAGACAGCATAAGAAGAGAAGCAGCTGAGACAAAGACACAGAGAGCTGAGAGAAAGAGAAGAGAGCTAGAGCTGATGTCTCGCTTTGTTTGCTGGCAAATAAAGAAGATTTTTCTCTCATACTGGTGTGTGCTGTCTGACTCCTGAAGCATCACAAATTCATGCATCCATTCCTGCAACAGTATTACTTCATGACCTAGTCAGTATTACTAATCGGGATTGTGTAATAATCTAGTAACCAGTGAAATCAGTGTTTTAGTTAGACAAAACATTCTACAGTTGCTTATCAGCATAAGGGAGCTACAATTGTACAGCTGAGCTGTAGTGTAGGGTGTATTATACTATTTGCTTACCTATATAATAAATTAATATATTTCATAGCAGTGACTTTACTTTTATTCCAGTTCTCTCTAACAGAAGAAAAGTTCTTGTGTAGGCCCAGAACAGCCAGGTTCCTTCATAATATATAACCCCTGGACAGAGCTAGGAAGTTGGTTTAGCCAGACTCCTGTAAACGGAACCTGGGAATTACTCATTGGGTAGCTTTGCCCAGAAGAGTTATTCATCCTATAAAGGCTTACATTACCCAAAACTCTTCACCCGTGAAGAGCTCTGTCTGGATCTCGTTGTGCTGCCCCTAGCCCTCCCCCCAAAACCAGCCTCTGTGTCAACCTGTGTGCCTCATTATCCTAGCTAAACAGTGAACACAAATATTAATATTATCAAAAATCATAAAACATCTTGCAACAACAGTGTCAATCTATATACACATTACTGAGTATTTATTCCCCCTCCAGCGGGTTCCTTTGTATACTTCACCACTTTGTGGATCTTCCTCTGCCTTGTCCTAGCTCATGTCAAGTCCTCTGGCCCTCAGTCTTTGGTGTCCATTCTAAGATGCTCTTCCAGAAATTTGGACGCCGCCACCGGGGTAGCTAGTGAGGTCCACGCTCCGTTGTGGATTTTGAGAAGTGCAGGGTATACTAGCATGAAGCGAATCCCAGCTTCCGATAACTGTTTGCAAGCTGGCCCAAAAGCTTTCCGCCGCGCCTGCAGAGTTGCGGAGTAATCCTGGAATATTTTAACTGGTGTCTCATCATATTTTAGGATCTGCCATTTCCGCCTCGCTCCATTAAGGATCTCCATCTTATGTATATAATTATGTACTTTGATTATCACTACTCTGGGTCTTTCACCTGGGCGCACCCGTCTGCCTATGCGATGTGCTCTCTCCAGGCACAGCTTTTATGAGCTGTCTGTTAGTGCGAATTCCGTTTGGAGCCATTTCTCCAACAGCAAGCCCAGTAAAGAGTCCGGCACTGTTTCTGGTATGCCCACTATTCTCAGGTTGGAGCGTCTTGATCTGTTTTCAAGGTCATCTATCTGTTGGGCCTGGTCTGCCACTTTTTTCTGTAGCTGTGCAATGGTTTCTTTCCGGCCCTCTTCGTCATCTTCTATTGTGGACACCCATTTTTCAAGCTCCTCCGTCTTATGGTTCGTTTCCGCCAGGCTTTGTTCGAAGGCGGCGATTTGTCCAGCTAGCAACGCAAATTGTGGTGCCAACGCTGTTTTGACCACCTCCATGAGCTGCTGTACCTGAGGCTCCGTGAGTAGCTTTGTTGCGGGTTACGGTCTCGTCGCCGTTTTGTTGTCCTGCCCGCTCCGTTGCTTTTCTGATTCCTTCTTTGTGGCTTTTCCGGGCATAGCCTCCACGCTTCTCATCATGTATTTGTCCATGTACCGGCGCCTGGGTATTGTTTTTCCTCTGTTCAGCCGGCATTTTATTGCTAGTATTCAGGCTGCTTCGGGGAGAAGGCAGGGAGAGCAGCGGACTTGTGACCGCTTGCTTCAGCACATCTCGCGAGATGCGAACCTCACTATTAAAGTTCACCTCTTTTTTAATTTTCTTTAGCTACAGACTCTAGTTTCTCTTGCTTCTTTGTCCACTTTTAACCTCTACTCTTTTACTGTGTCTTCCCATTTTATAAACCATTGGGGGGGGGGGGGGGGGGTTAAAATTTGTTATTGTGTAAATTGCATAGGTGCCTATGTGTAGGCCCTTGCAGTGGTATATTAAGACTGAAATAAATAAATAAAAGTTACGCTAATACATTTAGGCCTGCCATTAGTTTACCTAGATTTATGAACCTAGTGCTAAAAATCAGTGCTAAGCTCATAACTTCTTTTCCTCACCCTATATCCACCTCTGTTGTCACCCACTTTTTATGCTCCTAAATTTAAGATTCAGTGAAATTTTGAGTATTTATTTATTTATTTGTAGCATTTATACCCCGCTCTTTCCCGCTCGATGGCAGGCTCAGTGCGGCTTACAATAAATGGGAATAAGGTGTATCAGAGATAACATAGTAGATGACAGCAGAAAAAGACCTGCACGGTCCATCCAGTCTGCCCAACAAGACAAACATACCGTATTTTTCGGACTATAAGACGCACCGGACCATAAGACGCACCTAGGTTTTAGAGGAGGGAAATAGGAAAAAAAAATTTTTCCTCTTTCCCTCCTCTAAAACCTAGGTGCTCCGGTGCGTCTTGTCCGGGTTTTGGACCTCCGTCCCGTACTTACAGGATTCCGTGTTCCCTGGTGGTCTAGTGACGTCGGGGCAGGAAAGAGCCCCCTCTTTCCTGCCCATCGCGCTGCTCTCCGTGCTTCTCAATGCTTTCCGACGGTCTCGGCGATATTCAAAATGGCCGCCGAGATTCTTTCAGTTTCACCCGGTATTCCTCCCCGTGTTCCTCTTCTTGAGATTTTCTATATTTCTGGAACGCTAACTCTTTAGCCTTTATTTTCTCAGCCACTTTCTTGGAGAACCATATCGGTTTCCTTTTTCTCTTGCTTTTTCTCCTTACATAAAGGTTTGTGGCCCTATTTATTACTTCTTTCAGCCTGGACCACTGTCCTTCCACTTCTTGTACGTCCTCCCAGCCCATCTACTACTACTACTACTACTTGACATTTATAGAGCGCTACTAGTGTTACGCAGCGCTGTACATAATAACGAAGAAGGACGGTCCCTGCTCAAAGGAGCTTACAATCTAAAGAACAAATGTCAAGCTGGGGCAGTCTAGATTTCCTGGGTAGAGGTGTAGAGGTTAGGTGCCGAAGACGACATTGAAGAGGTGGGCTTTAAGCAGAGATTTGAAGATGGGCAGGGAGGGGGCTTGGCGTATGTGCATGGGGAGTTTGTTCCATGCGTTGGGTGAGGCAAGGCAGAAAGGGCGGAGCCTGGAGTTGGCGGTGGTGGAGAAGGGTACTGAAAGGAGGGATTTGTCTTGGGAGTGGAGGTTACGGGTAGGAACGTAAGGGGAGATGAGGGTTGAGAGGTAAGGAGGGGCTGCATATTGAGTACATTTGTATGTGAGTAGCAGAAGCTTGAATTGAATGCGGTATCTGATCAGAAGCCAGTGAAGCGACCTGAGGAGAGGGGTGACATGAGTGTATCGGTTCAGGCGGAAGATAAGACGTGCAGCAGAGTTTTGAATGGATTGGGGGGGATAGGTGGCTAAGTGGGAGACCAGTGAGGAGTAGGTTGCAGTAGTCAAGGCGAGAGGTAACGAGAGAGTGGATGAGAGAGGAAGAAGCAACAGGTCTTGGCTATCTGCTGGATATGCACAGAGAAGGAGAGGGAGGAGTCGAAGATGACACCGAGGTTGCGGGCAGATGAGACGGGGACGATGAGGGTAACATAGTAGATGACGGCAGAAAAAGACCTGCATGGTCCATCCAGTCTGCCAAAGACAAACTCGCTTTGGGTACCTTCATATCTTTTTGTTCCAACTTTATTGCTTTTTCCTCTGCCTCAGTTTTATTTTTAAGAGCATCACAGTGCTGTAATGGAGCAAAAGAATTCTTTAGTGGCAACACTTGTGTGGGTGGATGCTTCTGTGTCACCTGACAAAGTCTGCCTGAGCCTACTGTGAACCATCTGTTCTTATGTGGTTTTATTCTTTGAGGCAGTGGTGAGAAGTTTTTATTGTGTGCAGTCCTAGAAGCTGCTTTAATTGCATCCAATTCTTGCATTACTTTACTGAGCTCTTGTTTTAAACTAGATAGCTGAAGACAGATAGGACAAGCTTTAAGTCTCCAGATGATTGGCCTTGAAACTAAAGCACCACAATTATTGCAGAGAATAAAAGTCATCTTCATTGGTTGAAATGGGTATGAACAGGTGTACTATGTTGGGGTTAACAGTCTGTTATGGATACATCATTTTACAGAGATACAAATTGTATAGGGAGTGAGAAGACGAAGGGATATGGGGGCAGGATAAGGTGTGGTTAATGTCAGTGGTTTGTTTTAGAGGTGTGGTTTAGGTAATTAGATTAAGTTGGGTCGTTCGAATAGGCTCGTTTGAAGAGGTATGTTTTCAGCAACTTTCGGAAGGGTAGAAGTTCGTTGGTTGTTCTAATGAGTCTTGCCTATCACGGAAAAGTTGGAAGCGTAGTAGGTTTTGTATTTGAAGCCTTTGCAACTAGGAAGATGAAGATTGAGATATGTTCGAGAGGATTTGGTCCTGTTTCTGTTTGGGAGGTCAATTAATTTGGTCATGTAGCTTGGAGAATCTCCGAGGAGGATCTTGTGGATCAGTGTGTGTATTTTGAAATTTATTCGCTCTTTGATGGGGAGCCAGTGTAGCTTTTCGCAGAGTGGTGTTGCACTTTCAAATCTTGATTTACCAAAAATTAGTCTGGCGGCCGTGTTTTGGGCGGTTTGTAGTTTTTTCAGTATTTGGGTAGTGCAACCAATGAAGATGCTATTGCAGTATTCAGCCTGGGTGAGTACTGTGGATTGAACCAAGTTGCGGAAAGTTTTTAGAGGGAGGAATGGTTTTACTCTTTTGAGTACCCACATCATGTTGAACATCTTTTTCGTTATTGCTTTTGCGTGAGTTTCCAGAGTCAGGTGGTTGTCCAATGTTACTCCTAAGATTTTTAAATTGTCGGATATCGGGATTGTCACATCGGGGGTGACCAGAGTGGTTGGGAGTAGAGTAGAGTGTTTTGATGATAGGATTAAATATTGAGTTTTTTCTTTATTCAGTTTCATTTTGAAGGCATTGGCCCAGGAAGCTAATATGTTCATTCCGGTAATAATTCTTTCAGAGATTTCTGCTAGGTTGGATTTGAAAGGGATGAATATGGTGACGTCATCTGCATAGATGAAAGGGCTTAGACCAGCTTTGGATAAGGATTTAGCCAGAGGAATCATCATAAGATTGAAGAGGATTGGGGATAAAGGCGATCCTTGGGGGACTCCGCATTGAGAAGACCATGCGGATGATATAGATGAGGTTGATTTGACTTGGTATATTCCCCTCGGAAGATGTGCTAATCCCAATGAGACTCCAAAGCAGCCACCAGTGTCCCCCAGTCTTGTGGCACGATAGCAGTGCCTTGTCTTTTCCAAGAGTGTGTAGTTGCACCAGTGCTTTTTTTTGTAGAAAAAAGGTGCCGGTACTCATGGGTGGGGTCACCACATATGGCTCCACCCCTATGATAGCCACACCCCTTATGCCAGCCATGGCGCATATAAACAGACATCATTGAAAATATACTAGTATAGGAGAAAAACAATAACTTGTGATTTTTTTTCATTATAAATCATTTCTGTAAGATGTTACAGCTCCAGTATACCCAGTGCAAAATAAGACAGCAGATGTAAATTCTCAAATTGGACAAATTCCAAACCCTAAAATGAAAATAAAATGATTTTTTCTACCTTTGTTGTCTGGTGCTGTTTTTTATCCAAGCGTCTGATTCTGCTGCTCTCTATCTGTTCTCTTAACTCCGTTTCCAGGGCTTCCTTTCCATTTATTTTTTTACTTTCCTCCTTTCTTCTTCCATGTCCAGCAATTCTCCTCTATCTCCTGCTCTGCTCTCCTCTCCATCCATTTCCAGCATCCCATCCATTTCCTCCCCTGCCATCCTATCCATGTGCATCTCCTTCCTGTCTTCCCTCCCCTCCATCCATGTCCAGCATGTCTCCTCTCTCCCCTGCCCTCCCCTCCCATGTCCAGTGATTCTCCTCTCTCCCCTGTCCTCCCCTACTCTCCTATCCAAGTCCAGCAATTCTCTCTTCCCTGCCTTCCCCTTCCATCCATGTCCAGCAATTCTCCATTCTCCTCTCTCCTCTGCCCAGCAATTCTCCATTCTCCTCTGCCCTCCCATCCAATCCATGTCCAGAATGATTCTCCTCCCTCCCCTCCCCTCCATGTCCAGCGATTCTCTTTTGCCCCCTATCCTCCCCCTCCCTTCCATGTCCAGTGACACGCCCCAGCCTCCACCTGCCCCCGAGATCATTCAAACCCCAGCCCCATTTGCCCAGCCCCCTAGCCCCACTTACCCACACACACACCCAGCCCCACTTGCCCACACACACACCCCCCAGCCTCACTTGCCCACACACACACCCCCAGCCCTACTTGCCCACACACACCCCCAGCCCCACTTGCCCACCCTCCCCTGCCTGCTCTCTTCCGTTTGCTCCTGGCTGTGTTCCCTGCCTTACAAAACTTTTCTTTTTTACCGAAGTCGCGAACCAGCAGCCTGAAGACTGAAGAAAGCAAACAGCAGGCAGGCTCGCCTACTTGCATCGCGTTGCTTCATTTCCCTGCATTCTCAGCGCGTCCCGCCCTCGAGGAAAGGAAATGACATCAGAGGAGGGCGGGACGTGCTGAGAATGCAGGGAAACGAAGCGACGTAATGCAAGGAGGCAAGCCTGCCTGCTGTTTGCTTTCTTTAGTCTTCAGGCTGCCGGTTCGCGACTTCGGTAAAAAAGAAAAGTTTTACAAGGCAGGGGCACGGCCGGGTGCAAACAGCAGGAAGCGAGCAGGTGAGCCCCCGGGCCCAGAAAATAGGTGCCGGTACGCCGTACCGGCGCGTACCGGTACAAAAAAAAGCACTGTTTATATCTGATGTATCTGAAAAAGTTGTTACTGTGAGTTTTTGTCTCTGCAGCAAGTTTCTCTTCATATTCTATTTTAGCCTTCTTTATTAATGCTTTGCATCTGACTTGCCAGTTTTTACGTTGCTTCTTATTTTCTTCACTTGGGTCCTTTTTCCATCCTTTGAAGGAAAATCTTTTGGCTGTAATAACCTCTTTTACTTCACCTTTTAACCATGTTGGCTGTAGTTTTCTCTTCTTTCCACGTCTGCAAATACGTGGAATGCATCTGGTCTGGGCTTCCAAGATGGTGTTTTTGAATAACGTCCATGCCTTATTTAGTGCCCTAACCTTAGCAGCTGACCCTTTAAGTTTCTTTTTAACCATTTTCCTCATTTTATTATAGTCACCCTTTCAAAAATTAAATGCATCTACAGTAGATTTCCAGGTTCATCCCAGATAGTAGCTCAACTTTGATCATGTTATGATCACTGTTTCCAAGGGAACCCAACACCGCCACCTCTTGCACTATGCCCTGCATGCCACCAAGAAGTAGTCATTTATTACATCTAGATATTTTATCTCCCTGGCACTCCCTGATGTAACGTTTATCCAGTCAATATTGGTGTAATTGAAATCACCCATTATTATAGTGTTGCCCAATTGTCCAGCTTTCCTAATCTCTGTAAACATTTCTTCATCTGTCTGTTTGTTCTGTCCTGGCAGATGATAGTACAGCCCTACAAGAATACTCCTTCTCTTTACACATGGAATTTCTATCCATAATGCTGCTATCTGTTTCATATGGAATGTTTATTTTCTTTGACTCAATTCCCTCTTTAACCTATAGTGCAGCCTCCCCCCCCCCCCCCCCCTTCAATTTGATCCTCTCTATCATTGGGATACAATTTGTACACTGTTAACACATTGATTGTCCTCTTTCCACCAAGTCTCTGAGATACCTATTATATCTACCTCATCATTTAGTGCTATTTACTCTAACTCTCCCATCTTATTTTTTAGACTTCTAGCATTTGTATACAGGCACTTCAGATTGTGTTTCTTCCTTGGATCTACAAGCTGCTTAGATGTTGAAGAGGATAATGTTCATCCTTTATCCTGCTCTTTCATTAAGCACACCCGGCTTACTTTCAGCATTGTTGAAACCTCTATATTGGGAATTTCTAAATGTCCTGTTTCAATAGTATCCTTCAAGGATACTCCACACCAAACCATGAGCTTCTGGACGATTGTCAGCTTTCTCCACAATTCTAGTTTAAAACCTGCGCTATCTCCTTTTTAAAAGTTAGCGCCAGCAGCCTGGTTCCATCTCGGTGAAGGTGGAGCCTATCCTTTCGGAACAGTCTCCCCCTTTCCCAGAATGTCACCCACTTCCTAACAAATCTAAATCCCTCATCCCTGCACCATCGTCTCAACCACATATTGAGATTTCGGAGCTCTGCCTGCCTTTTGGGTCCTGCGTGTGGAATGGGGAGCATTTCTGAGAATGCTACCCTGGAGGATCTGCACTACGGCTTTCTACCTAAGAGCCTAAATTTGGCTTCCAGAACCTCCCTTCAACATTTTTCTATGTCATTCGTACCCACATGTATCAAGACAGCCTCCCCAGTGATCCTCACATCCAGTTATCTACATTCCTAATGATCGAATCACCAACTACAACAGCTGTCCTAACCCTTCCCACCTGGGCAGAAGTTCTTGGAGACATATCCTTGGTGCATCACCTGGTAGGCAGGTCCTGGCTACAGAAGTACTTCCTACTTCACCAGAGTGATGCTCTCTTTCTAGGCAACCTCCCTTCTCCAAGGCAGCACAGGGGCTGCCAGACTGGAGGTGGAACTTCTCTACAATGTCCCTGTAAGTCTTATCTATGTAACTCTCTGCCTCCCTCATAGGACAGTTGTGGTAAAGTGATCGATGGTGTGGCTTGGAGTTTGCACAAACATAGTTATTACACACTACTACTACTTACCATTTCTATAGCGCTACTAGAAATACACAGTGCTGTACACTTGAACATGAAGAGACAGTCCCTTATAATCTCATCAGGACAGACAAACAGGACAAATAAGGTGTAAGAGAAGTATTAAGGTGGGAATGATAAAGTAGACATGGGTACTGAACAAGTGAATAGGGGTTAGGAGTTAAAAGCAGCATCAAAAAGGGGGGCTCTTAGCCTAGATTTGAAGACTGCTGTAGATGGAGCTTGACATATTGGCTCAGGAAATCTAACCCAAGCATATGGTGCCGCAAGATAAAAGGAACGAAGTCTGGAATTAGCAGTGGAGTCGAAGGGTACAGATAAGAGAGATTTACCTAATGAACAGAGTTCCCGGGGATGAGTGCAGGGAGAGATAAGAGTGGAGGAGCTGCAGAGTGAATTCACTTGTAAGTCAATAAGAGGAGTTTGAACTTTATACGGAAATGGATAGGGAGCCAATGAAGTGACTTGAGGAAAGGGTTAATATGAGCATAGCGACACCGGTGGAATGTAAGTCGTGCAGCAGAATTTTGAACAGATTGAACGGGAGAGAGATGGCTTAGTGGGAGACCTGTGAGAAGCAAGTTGTAATAGTCTAAGTGAGAGGTGATAAGAGTGTGGATAAAGGTTTTGGTAGTGTGCTCAGAAAGGAAATGACAAATTTTGGTGATATTATAGAGAAAGAAACAACAGGTTTTAGCAGTCTGTTGAATATGTGCAGAGAAAGAGAGAGAGAGAGAGAGAGAGAGGAGTCAAAGATGACCCCAAGGTTATGAGCTGAGGAGAGTGCTATCCACAGAGATAGAGAATGGGGGAAGAGGAGAGGTTGGTTTAGGAGGAAAGATAAGAAGCTCAGTCTTGGACATGTTTAATTTCAGATGGCGGAGAGACATCCAGGCAGCAAAGTCAGACAGACAGGCTGATACTTGGGCCTGGATTCCTGCTGAACTTTCTGGTGCAGAGAGGTAGATCTAGGATTCATCAGCATAAAGGAGATACTGAAAACCATGGGGTGAGATCAGAGCACCAAGGGAAGATGGAGAAAAGAAGAGGTCCCAAGACAAAGCCCTGAGGTACACCAATTGATAGTGGGATAGAAGGATCCACTAGAATATACACTAGAGGATCCACTAGAATATACACTAAAAGTGTGATGGGAGGTCAGCAAGAATTGAAATGTATGAAGTCAGAATGGGCATGGGATTTCAGCCAAAGGCATTAAGCAGATCGGGCACAGGAACAAACATAGCAGAGTCTAGAGGTCAGCCAAGGCTGGGGTTTGGTACGCCTTACAGAATGGGGAATGGGAGGAGTAAAAGTATCCAGAGAAGAAGAGAGAATGGTATTACAGGAAGAGACAGCCTCATTGACAGACTTGGATAACATAGTGGTTGAGAAGAGGTTTGAAACACAGAGGATTTCAAGTAAAAGAAAATGCTTTATTTCTATGATTCAGCATGTGGATTCACAGGCATTAATCCAGCACTAGTAAACTTTCTTTATTTCTCTCTGTTTCTTTCACATATCACTGTCAATACTCTCTTCCTGGGGCTGGTTCCTAGCCTAGCCCAACACAGTGGCTACTAATGCAATCTTGCATTCCATCCAGACACACATAAAAAGTACACTCTGAATACAATTCAAGGTATCTCCTACCTTGGTCATCTTTCTTACACATACATCTTGTCATAATCACAGGACTGCCCTACCCTAAGGAGGCCGCCAGAGGGCGCTGTCCCTGGGGAAAGTCGGGAAAATGCCCGCTCTGGTCACTAGAGTGAGCCAAGAGGGGTACATCCCCGTAATGACTTGGTGGGAGAGCTATGGGGTGTTCAGGATACAGGACCTGCTTTTCCGGAAGGGACCACTAGGGGAGTGGTCAGAGTTGGGGAGAGACAGGTGGAGATAGTTATGGGCATGGACCTTTCTGGAACCAGGGGGAGAGGCCTAAAGAGGTGGGGAGGGTTATTAACCACCCTATAAAGAGCCCTATGAGAAGAGAGGAGTGGAGAGTGAAGCAGGAGCAGGCTGACATGCTTTGGGTATGAGAAGGTTCCTAAAGCATGCAGGCTGCAATTCCTTGGGGTAGGAAAAGGTCCCTAAAGTATTGAATCTACCAGGAAGGGAAAGAGAGTGAGAGGTAGAAACCTCTGCTTTATGGTCTAAACTATTTATGTGGATTATTTGCAATTGATTAATGCAGGCTGTAATTCCTTGGGTAGGAGAAGGTCCCTAAAGTATTGAATCTACCAAAAAGGTAAAGAGAGTGAGAGGTAGAAACCTCTGCTTTATGGTGTTATCTGTTAAGGTGGATTAGGTGCCGTGGGGTGGAGGATAGGACTGTAGAGTTAAAGAGAGTAAAGAAAGTCCTATCCAGGGGAGGTGGCTGTTTTACACTGAGACCCAGGTCCCCCAAGAGAGTGGGCTCAGTAAAGAAGAAACCAATTGAATAATAAGCTGGAAAGAAGTTGTTCCCCCACAAGACTGGCGCCAAGTACTAATAAATTGTATTTGCATTTACTTGACTAGTTTGCATATTTCTGGAAGCAGAGAAACCATGGTTATATTCTTTTTTTAGGTTTAATAATTTTTATTGATGAATGTAAAAGCAACATCATTCCATGTTAAACATAATAACTCAAACATTCAACAGTGCCATCTTATACTAATACAGCAAAACTACTATCATCAATTTTTCCAGTCCCCCCCCCCCCATCTTTCCCCCCCCTTCCCCTCTCAATATTGCTATATAGATTAACCATGGCATATGCATGCGTTAGAGTTACCTCTAGCTGTGGTCAATAACTCTTCCTGTAATTTTGAAGTGTATCGAACAATGACCTAAACCTTATATAACAATATTAAAAATAAATATAAATCTTTGATGTCTTTCTGCGTACTTTGTTTTATTTATCTCCTATACAAACCACAGTTCTTTAACTTAACTCTGTTGTGATCTGATGCATATAAACACTACTCACATCCACCTCTATCCCTCCCTCCTCCCCCTCCCTCCCATCTCCTTACCCACCCTCCTCCCTCCCATTGATCCTTCCTACCAACTCTTCTTTTAACACAAGCTATATTGTGAGTGAGTTCACTAGTAAGCTGCGGGCTCTACCTGACAGGGCCTGTACATATGGCTCCCATATCTCCCAGAATCGTTGTTTACTCCTAGGGCTGCGGTGCACCTCACGCGCCTCACAAAGCACCAGTGCATGAAGCGAATTCCTCCATTGCCAGAAAGAGGGTCCAATATCCTGAGTCCAAAATTGCATAATGCACTGCTTCCCTATAATTATTGCTTTATATATGAATATACCTTCTGTATGCTTCAGATTGAACCCGCTCCCCCCTGGCCCCAATATTAGATTTTTAGGTATCCAACTAATTGTCTTATGCAGTAGTGTCTCACAGAATTTCCTGACATTATTCCAGAATCTCTTAATGTCCAGACACTCCCACAGCATATGATATAGTGATGCTCTCTGAAAATTACACTTGCTGCAATGTGGTGCTTGTAGTCTACCAGCATAATATGCTTGCACAGGGGAGAAGTATGCTCTCATAATGATTCTGAATTGGATCTCTCTATGTCGTGCACTAGTCACTTTATGTACTATCTCCTTCAGGGCCTGGGCTATATCTCCACTTCTAATCCCCACTCTCATATCCGCGGACCACCTTCGAGCAATATCCTCATATTCACGGGGCGGGGAAATCATTCGCAGTTGTTTATAAAGTGTCGAAATCGAGGTCTGTTCTCTACCCTGAGGTAGAAATATATTCACCAGTAAGTCATATATCCCTCTCTCGCATCCAGCATAATTTAACTGCTTAATATAGCTATGTAATTGATAATAATCAAACCATGTCACATTCTCAGCTCCCACTATATCCTCTAGGGCCTCTCTCGATATAATCTTCCCCGAATCCTGTAAAACATCGGCCACCAATACTACCCCTTCCCTTGCCCAGTTTCTGATCCTAGGTTGTGAATTCCCAGGATCAAAGGCGCTGTTCCCCACCAGAGGAAGCAGATCCGTACAGTATGGATTCTTATTTAATCCCTTTAATATATATTGCCAAACCCGCCGCATTGGATGTAATAAGATATGCTGACTCCATCCCTTAGGTAACCACTTCCCCTGTACATGCAGCATATAGTATGGGTGATAAGGCTCAAACATTACACACTCCGTACTCCACGCCGTATGTTCTTCTGTGTCTAGAATCCAATCAGCTAAATGTCTGGCCAAACATGCCCAATTATATTGTTTAATATCAGGCATCCCTAGACCTCCCTCTTTCCTACTCCCAAACATATATTCCATTTTAACTTTGGCCTTCTTTCCACCCCAGCAAAATCTGGTCACCATTCTCCTAAGTTTCTTTAAATCCTTACTCTGTAACACAATCGGCAGTTGTCTTATAACATACAGCCACCTCGGGAACAGCATCATAGCATACATACCAATTCGGCCACTCAATGTTAACGGCAGACCTTCCCATAGATCCAATTGATTCCTTGTATGGTTTAATAACTCATCCACATTTCTTCTATATAATCTTCTCAAGTCCCCCGTCAATTTTATACCCAGGTACTTGAATTCCTGATCCGCCCATTTCAAAGGAAATGGTCCCTTCCACTTCTCTCTTACCCTGCTGCTAGTGGGCATTCCTTCTGATTTTTCAAAATTTAACTTAAAGCCCGAGAAGGCCCCATATTCTGCAAATACTTCCATTAACACCGGCAGCGTTTCCTCCGGTCTCGCCAGATGGACTAAAATGTCATCCGCAAATGCCGATACTTTGAATTCTCGATGACCCAATTTTATCCCCTCTATCTCCACATTTCCCAGGATTTCCCTAATCAGGGGATCCAAGGTGATGGCGAATAATAAGGGGGACAGAGGGCATCCCTGTCTGGTTCCCCGGTTTATTGGGAAACATCGAGAGTACGTGCCATTTACTAATACTCTCGCTGCCGGATTCTTATACAAAATAGATATCGCTTGTGTAAAGTATCCTTCCAGGCCATAAGCTTTTAGTGATGCAAAAAGAAACTCCCACTCAACCCGATCAAACGCCTTCTCGGCGTCGAAGCTGATCAAGAGGGAGCTCTCTCCCTCCCTTCGCACCCTCTCCATCGTGGCCAATATTAACCTGATATTCTTCCCACTCTGTCTTCCCTGTATAAAACCCACCTGCTGGGGCGCCACTATATGTGTCAGCACTTTTGCCAGCCTAGAGGCCAATATTTGAGCCAATAATTTAGCCTCATAACTAATGAGTGATATAGGCCTGTATGAGTCTGGCAGAGTCGAGTTTCTCCCTGGTTTCAAGAAAACCATAATATCTGCCATGCACAGCGATTGCTGTAGCTCCCCTAATTCGACTGACTTGTTAAAGGCTTCTGTTAAAGGCTCTCCTATATCCTGCATTAAAATTTTATACAATTCTGCCCTAAATCCATCTGGCCCCGCAGCTTTATGTAATGCACTACCTCTAATTTCCTTCAGGACCTCTTCTAATTCTATCGGCTTGTTTAACTCTTCCTGCTGCTGCGCTGTTATCTTCGGCAACTTTGCATTCTCTAGATAGATATCTGGATCTAAATCATCCATCTCATTCTTAGTATACAGCTTAGCATAATAGTCATGAAAAACTTCTTGTATCTCTGTATCAGTATGTACCAGTCTCCCAGTTTGTGTCCGAATCGCAAGCACTCTCCGCTGTCCCTTCGCCCTTCTCACTAGACCCGCCATCATCCTCCCTGACTTATTACCATACTTATACAATTGATATTTATAGTATTCTGCCGATTTATTAGCACGCTGATGTAATAACTCGTTCAGAGCTGTCTGCGTAGCTAATAGTTGCTCGCGAATGTGGTCCGCGGACTGTTGCCCATAAGCTCTTCTCAACCTTATCAGGTTATCTCCTAATCTTATAATCTCCTTATCTCTGCGTCTCTTCTTCCTAATGCTATATGCTATGATCTCTCCCCTTAACACAGCCTTTCCAGCCTCCCAAAACAATATCGGGTTATGCCTGTGAGATGCATTGTGTTCTGAGTATTCTTTCCATTTTTCTCTAATGTATGTCCAAAACGCTGTGTCCTTATACAGATCCATAGGGAATGCCCACCTAAACTGTCTATTATGTGAAGTTTGATCTCGAAATTTGATATATATCGCCGCATGATCCGATATAATCGTTGGATCAATATCCGCCTCGGCTATATGTGTGAAGCTCTCTTCATCTATCAATAAGTAATCAATCCTCGATTGGGTGTGATGGGCTCTTGAGTAGTATGTAAAATCTTTAGTATTTGGATGTAACACCCTCCACACATCAACCACTCCCAGTGCTCCACATAGCAGTCTTATGCCCTTCCCTGCCCCCACCACAGAGTTTGCTGTCCCGTGGGATTTATCCAGCATTGAGTCTGCCACCACATTAAAATCCCCTCCTATTATCTTCTGTTGGGTGTTAAATTGCTGTATCTTACTTATTATTGTATGATAAAATTGCTTACAATACACATTGGGGGCATAAATATTACTGATGAGGCATGTATTGCCATTCACCTTTACCTGTACCAGTATATACCTCCCTTCCGAATCCGCACACACCTGGCCCACCTCCACCTGCAAGGACTTATGAAATAAAATAGCAACGCCCGCTTTTTTCCCCACTGCCGGGGCCTCCACCACTGTCCCCACCCACCAAGTTCTCAACTTCTCATGTTCCTGCTTTGATAAATGTGTCTCCTGAAGGAGCGCTACATCTGCCCTTTTCTTTTTAAGATTATACAGTATTTTCTTTCTTTTTATTGGGGAGGAAATTCCCCCCACATTCCAGGAGTATACTTTAAGGCCCTTCAGGCTCCATCATCTCTTGCATATACCAGCTCACAATTCTTATCTAATGGTAAGTAGGTGTGGTGTCCCAGCAGCACCACCCCCACCATTCTATCTCGCAGCCATTCAACATTCCCCTTACTCACGTATCTTCTTCTGCCCTCTTTTGGTAGTCGTTCCTCTGCTTCCCATCCCCTGATTACTCCCCCCTCCCCCCCCCTGTATGTCCCGCCTATTCCCTATTCCCTTATCCTTCCCCCCCGTCCCTCCTGTTCCCAGAACTGGTCACGCTATAACACCAGCACTCCCCCTACAACATATCGCACATCCCCCCTTCCCCCAGGCTTCTTTCCCCACTTCCCCAACATACATAACTTAACATGTCTTATCTCTAATGTCAGTTCTTAATTGTCTCACACTTCCATTCCTGTGTAAATCCTCCGGTGATCAGACTTGCATAGTTCTTATACTTCAGCTCCTGCAGACTTCTGACTTCCACTCCATATCTTATAATCACATAATAATCATTTGGGCTTTGCCACGTCGTCAGCATCTGGAGCCACAAGGCGTCAGAACGATCCAGGTGAGCCCTGAATACTGTCTTGGGCACATTCCCAAAATATATCATCACAATCTGTCATGTGTCACCATCCATGTGCTCAGTCCAGAGGCTCACGTTATCACTCTCCAGATCTGCTCTCCACTATAGAGCTATATTATAATGTTCAATGTCCTCTTTTGAGCCTCTGTATCATCCTTCACACTATCTCCACTTCATCCAGACTCTGATGTCCCTCCGTGTTGTTGCAAATATTCTTTAGCTGCCTCCACCCTTTCAAAAAACTGAGTTGTGCCATTTACAGTAAGTCTAAGTTTAGCAGGGTAGAGGAGTGCAAATTTTATCTTCTTGTTATATAACTCCGTGCAAAATGACGCGAAGGATTTCCTCTTCAATTGTACCTGATGTGAATAATCTTGAAAACAAAGGATTCTGTTCCCTTGATAGGTAAGTGATTGTCCCGCTCGGAGCGCATCCAATATATATTGTTTATGTCTGAAATTAAGAGTCTTAAAGATCACCACTCTTGTTCTGTTCCCTGGCTGCCGCATGGGTCCCACCCGATGGGCCCGCTCCACGCAGAATTGTTGTAATTTATCCTCTATTTGTAAAGTCTTTGGCAGCCATTCCTCCAAGAAGTTGGTCAATTCTCTATCCGATAGTGACTCAGGAAGTCCTATCAAACGCAGATTATTGCGTCTACTTCGATTCTCCAAATCATCCAATTTGGTCTCCAGATCCTGCACTCTCTTTTCCAGTTTCATATTTAGCTCTTTCTGCGCCTCCACGCTCCCCTCTACCTCTGAAACGCGCTGCAGGCCTTCATCCAGCTCTAAACTCATACTGTCGATGCGTTCATGAGCTTCCTCCGTGCGGTCATATAGTTGTTGGAGCTTCTTATCTAGCGCTGTCTCCACCGCTGCAGTTACCTCGGCGGTAATTTCTGCTAACCACGCGGAGCCCACGGTGAGCTCCCCGTGCTCACGCTGGTCGGCCATCTTGGCATCAGCCGCCTTAGTCTTGTCTTTCTCTCAGCGAACTGTTTTCGCAGCCATATCGTATCTCTGCACAGTTTCGGCGAACGCTAACGATTCCCACTTCTTTAGCTCACCAGCCAGCGCCGTTTCCCTCCTCAGGGCCGTTAAATTTGCTGATTTTTGGGCGAATGAGCGCGGAGCCTAGCTATCCAGCGTCAGCCCTGCAACATGGCGTCACGTGACCTTCAACCATGGTTATATTCTTAAGGTGGGTGTCCCAGGGACTCAGCCGGAGTACCAAAAGGGTGACCAGTTACCAGAGGATGCAGTGGGGAAGAATTTCCAGAATGGGGGGAATGAAGGACCAGTCACCCTGAGTTGAAAGGGGAGTCTAAATACTGAGGCAAAGATTACAGGATACTGTAAATGAGAATGGTTTGAGTCCTTCTTAAGAAACCAAGTTCTAGTGAGGCTGTGTAGAGAGGATGTGAAACAGGACAAGAGCCATTAGAGAGTCTCAGCACATGTGAGAGACTCCTGGGGGTTTACAAATGGCACCCCAGAGGGGATTTTGTTGTTGAATGACCACCTGAAGACAAGGATATTAGAGGATCCCTGCTTCCCTTGGCAAGTTGAATATGGATGTTTATAAGCTGAAGTCAAGGAAGGAACAGAGGGTTTTTTGGACCCAGGCAGTAATTGTAACCCCAGGGAAGTGTGCTGAAAGGCCAACAAGCTACTGTCCAGTGAAGGGAGAACCAAAGAACTTGGAGCAAAGCCTTGAGAAAGTGGGAGCGGTCGAGTCCCGGAGGCGAGGCGAGGTGGAGGCATTCCAGAGTCCCGAGACCAGACCAGATGAGTAACCAGAGTGAGGTGGTGGTGTCCTGGAGGTTCCTGAAGCCCGTCGAAGGGGCCAACGCTGATAAAGGTGCATTACTCACCTACCCAGGTAAAGGGTACCTAGGGGGGAGGCGAGGGAGGATCCTAACTGAGAAGGGCAGTTCCAGTAAACTGTAGAAAGGCTTGTTTTGTGTGAATTCTGGTACAAGTTTTAAGAAGTAGCGCAAGTGTAGGACCAGGGAAACAGGCAGTCCGCACTTAGATTCTCCTCTTGTGTTACAGGCGGCAACCCATCAGACGGTAAAGGAGGACGTCGGAGCCATGGGAAGGCGGAGACAGCCCAGATCGGGGGCAAAAGTCCAGAGGCTAAAAGAGCCGGAGCTCAAGTCGCCAGCAGAGGGCATGGACATGGTGGAGATGGATACCATGATCCAGGTTCCGGGACTTGGGGAGAGACTATGTCCAAAGACTGATGGGACTATGCTTAAGCCTGAAGGGGGGTCTTGGGAAGACAGGACCCCGAGGAAAAAGGGACAGGTGGAGCCAGTGTGTTACCAATGTGGGGAAATAGGCCATGTTGGAGAGTGATGTCTGGCAGTATTCAGTTCAGAGGATGAACTGGGAGACTGGGAGGAAATAGGAAATCCTATAGTCAGTTGGTGGGGGTTAAGTGACATGGCAGGCGAGAGGAAGCCCAGAGGCCTTGGGAGTTGGGAGGTGACCCATTCCTCAGGGGCAGACTTCATGGTTAGGCCGGGAACCCAAGAGGAAAGAGGGGTCTGCAGGGAAGAGGGTCAGGAGGAACCCACTGCAGGGGGAGCACCCAATGCCCCAGGGAGAGGGGAGGCCACAAACCTGGAAAGTGCCAAGAGGGAGGATAAGTGCCAGGACAAGGAAGAAAAACCCCAGTTGCAGGATAGTGGTAGTCCTGGTAAGAAGGGTAAACCCTCTAGGAAAGGGAAAGGGGGTGTAGGCCCAGGTGAGAGCTTCCCAGGTGACAGGATGGAAAGTAGTCCTGATTGTGTAGGGGTAGAACGCACATTCACTCTCTCTCTCTCACACACAGTCACTCTCACATACACTCTCTCAAACATACACACTCCGAGGAAAACCTTGCTAGCACCCGTTTCATTTGTGTCAGAAATGGGCCTTTTTTTTTTTTTACTAGTTTAATATATAAGAACTGACATACTGTATCAGATCAAAGGTCCACGAGGGTCATGTATGTAGTGTGTCATGGATGTGAGCATCGACCATCAAGTATGTCCTCACTAAGAAAAGTTTGAGAACCACTGGTGATGCTGGATTGGGGGGGTGGAGGTGTAGAAAGAGAGACTGATGCTGGATTCTGACAAAAAAGAAAGATGGGGTGATGCTGGATGGGGAGGAAGAGTGAGAGATGCTGGATGGGGAAAGAGAGACAGGGTGATGGGTGAAAAGAGAGATAGATGGGGTAATGCTGGATGGGGGAGAAGAGTGAGAGTAATAGAATGAAGCTGGATGCCAAGCTCTGATAGAGAGGGAGGCTGCATTGCATTGTATTGAGGCCCTAAAGTGCATTTTACATTGTTGAAACTGATATAATTATTGGAAATATCTGGATTTATATTACAACAAGGAAAGTTTTTTATATTCTAGGGCAATTTTGAAAGTTAAATCATTTGAAAATTCTTTCACCAGACTGTACCAATTCTGGTCCCATTCAGAGAATTGCCTTGATAACAACATTTAGCTGACCCATTGGGACTTATAATCCCACCCACCCCAGGGTTTTCCACTCATTTATAGACAAACCAAACCTCATTAACTTTTCTCAATCATACACAGGCAGTCTTACAGACTGTTAACCCCAACTAAGTACACCTGTTCATACCCATTTCAACCAATCAGGATGACTTTTATTCTCTGCAATAAGGCCAATCATCTGGAGACTTAAAGCTTGCCCTATCTGTCTTCAGCTATCTAGTTTTAAACAAGAGCTCAGTAAAGTAATGCAAGAATTGGATATAATTAAAGAAGCTTCTAGGACTGCACAGAAAAATAGCTTCTCACCACTGCCTCAAAGACTAAAACCACATAAGAACAGATGGTTCACAGTAGGCTCAGGCAGACTTCGTCATGTGACACAGAAGCATCCACCCGCACAAGTGTTGCCACTAAAGAATTCTTTTGCTCCATTACAGCACTGTAATGCTCCTGAAAATAGAACTGAGGCAGAGGAAAAAGCAATAGAGTTGGAACAAAAAGACATGAAGGTATCCAAAGTGAAACGACACCCCCAAATCACTAATGTTGAAACACATACCAGGAAATATAGATGGAAAGCGATGGCCACAAATGCTCGTAGTCTAAGCAATAAAGTTCATGACCTTCAAGCCCTGATGTTGGAGGCAGACTTAGATGTTGTTGCAATCACAGAGACATGGCTCAACGGTTCCCACGAATGGGATGCAAGCATACCAGGCTATAATCTATTTAGGAAGGATAGAGAGGGTCGTAAAGGTGAAGGAGTAGCTCTGTATGTGAGGAATGATATCATGGCAACTGAAATGACAGGGACCTGGGGAAAAGAAGAAGCGATATGGATCACCTTAAATAGAGAGGACAGAACCTCTGTCCACGTGGGTGTTGTCTACAGATCCCCCACACAATTAGAGGAACTAGATAAAGATCTGATCGCAGATATTCAAAAATTAGGAAAGAAAAAAGAGGTTCTGTTGATGGGAGATTTCAATCTGCCGGATGTAGATTGAAAGGTTCCATCTGCCAAATCGGAAAGAAGTAGAGAGATCATGGATGCTTTCCAAAGTGCTCTGCTCAGACAGATGGTGACGGAACCCACGAGGGAGGGAGCGATGCTGGATCTGGTGCTCACAAATGGGGATAGTGTGTCAAATGTCCAAGTGGGTGCACACCTGGGAAGCAGTGACCATCAAACGGTTTGGTTTGATATAACTGCTGAAGTGGAGGGCGGCCACTCTAAACTCAAAGTCCTGGATTTCAAGCGTGCTGACTTAAGTAAAATGGGGGAATAACTGAGGAAGGAGATGATGGGCTGGAAGGACGAACATGAAGTGGAAGGGCAGTGGTCCAGGCTGAAAGAAGTAATAAATAGGGCCACAAACCTTTATGTAAGGAGAGTAAATAAAAGCAAGAGAAAAAGGAAACCGATATGGTTCTCCAAGAAAGTGGCTAAGAAAATAAAGGCTAAAGAGTTAGCGTTCCAGAAATATAGAAAATCTCAAGAAGAAGAACACGGGGAGGAATACCAGATGAAACTGAAAGAAGCCAAGAGAGAGGTACGTCTGGCGAAGGCGCAAGCGGAAGAACAAATGGCTAGAAATGTAAGGAGGGGCGACAAAAATTTCTTCAGGTATATTAGTGAAAGAACAATAACTAAAAAGGGAATTGTGAGACTAAAAGATACAGCGAAACGCTATGTAGATAATGATGAAGAAAAAGCCAATTTGCTAAATAGATACTTTTGTTCTGTTTTCACTGAAGAAAATCCTGGAGAAGGACCGCGAGGGACTGGCAAAAGTACACCTGAGAATGGAATGGATATAGCACCGTTCACGGAAGAGAGTGTGTATCAACAACTTGGAAAGCTAAAGATGGACAAAGCCATGGGACCGGACGGGATCCACCCCAGAATATTGAGGGAGCTCAGAGAGGTTCTGGCGGGTCCTCTTAAAGATTTGTTTAATAAATCCTTGGAGACGGGAGAGGTTCCGAGGGACTGGAGAACGGCGGAAGTGGTACCTCTTCACAAAAGTGGTGATAGGGAAGAAGCTGGAAACTACAGGCCGGTAAGCCTCACTTCGGTTATTGGGAAAGTAATGGAAGCCTTGCTGAAGGAAAGGATAGTGAATTTCCTAGAAGCCAACAAGTTGCAAGATCCGAGACAACATGGTTTTACCAGAGGGAAATCGTGCCAAACGAATCTCATTGAATTCTTTGATTGGGTAACTGGAGAATTGAATCATCGACGTGCTATAGACGTAATCTACTTAGATTTTAGCAAAGCTTTTGACACGGTTCCCCACAGGAGGCTCTTAAATAAACTAGATGGGCTGAAGATAGGTCCCGAAGTGGTGAACTGGATTAGGAACTGGTTGACGGACAGACGACAGAGGGTGGTGGTAAATGGAGTTCGCTCGGAGGAGGGAAAGGTGAGTAGTGGAGTGCCTCAGGGATCGGTGCTGGGGCCGATTCTGTTCAATATATTTGTGAGTGACATTGCCGAAGGGTTAGAAGGTAAAGTTTGCCTATTGGCGGATGATAATAAGATTTGCAACAGAGTGGACACCCGGGAGGGAGTGGAAAGCATGAAAAGGGATCTGAGGAAGCTAGAAGAATGGTCTAAGGTTTGGCAATTAAAATTCAATGCGAAGAAATGCAAAGTGATGCAATTAGAGAGTAGAAACCCACGAGAGACTTATGTGTTAGGCGGTGAGAGTCTGATAGGTACTGAGGGGGAGAGGGATCTTGGGGTGATAGTATCTGAGGATCTGAAGGCAACGAAACAGTGTGACAAGGCGGTGGCTGTAGCGAGAAGGTTGCTAGGCTGTATAGAGAGAGGTGTGATCAGCAGAAGAAAGGAAGTGTTGATGCCCCTGTACAAGTCGTTGGTGAGGCCCCACCTGGAGTATTATGTTCAGTTTTGGAGGCCGTACCTTGCGAAGGATGTTAAAAAAATGGAAGCGGTGCAAAGAAAAGCTACGAGAATGGTATGGGATTTGCATCCCAAGACGTATGAGGAGAGACTTGCTGACCTGAACATGTATAGCCTGGAGGAAAGGAGGAACAGGGGTGATATGATACAGACGTTCAAATATTTGAAAGGTATTAATCTGCAAAAAAATCTTTTCCGGAGATGGGAAGGCAGTAGAACGAGAGGACATGAAATGAGGTTGAAGGGGGGTAGCCTCAGGAAAGATGTCAGGAAGTATTTTTTCACAGAGAGGGTGGTGGATGCTTGGAATGCCCTCCTGTGGGAGGTGGTGGAGATGAAAACGGTAACGGAATTCAAACATGCGTGGGATATGCATAAAGGAATCCTGTGCAGATGGAATGGATCCTCAGAAGCTTAGCCGAAATTGGGTGGCGGAGCAGGTGGGGGAAGAGGGGTTGGTGGTTTGGAGGCGAGGATAGTGGAGGGCAGACTTATACGGTCTGTGCCAGAGCCGGTGATGGGAGGCGAGACTGGTGGTTGGGAGGCGGGAAGTACTGCTGCGCAGACTTGTACGGTCTGTGCCCTGAGAATGGCAGGTACAAATCAAGGTAAGGTATACATATATGAGTTTATCTTGTTGGGCAGACTGGATGGACCATGCAGGTCTTTTTCTGCCGTTATCTACTATGTTACTATGAGAGAAGCAAAAAATGTATTTAGTCCAATAAAAAGATATCACCTTATTTTCTGGGGTTTTTTTTTGTTTTATTTGTATTTTTTAATGCCTAATAAAGTGATTGGAATGTGTCAGTTTTTGAAATTTGCAGCTACTAAATTTGTTTTGCACATTACAGGGGGACACATATTGTTTCTATTTCTCTGGTGTTGCAGACTCTGGCTTCATGGGGGTTCAGATTCATTTGTCTACATATTTCTATTTGTAGGTTATCATTACTTATTCTGTATTTGGTGAGGGTCTGTGCGTGAAAGAGGCTAGGTATTCTGTTAAGCACTGAATTTCTGTGTAGGATCAATCTATACTAATCCAGCTTGCTTAGTTTTCTCAATAGATGTACTGAGTTCTAGTACTGACTGCAATATTTACAGTGCTGCCTTTTCCAAGATAGTCCCTTGTTGTGTGATTCCTGGAAATTTAGTGCTATTATAGCATGCTAGAGGTGCTTTATAGGCAGTGGTGTGCTGGTAAATTTTTAACAACAGGCTCTCTCCCCGGTCCACCTCTGCGCCCCCCCCCCCCCCCCCCGTCCACCTCTGCGCCCCCCCAAAATTGCAGAGCTGGCTATAGCCGGGGGGGGGGGGGGGGGGGGGGCAATGCATTACTCTCTCCAGGAAAAAAAATTTAAATGATCCCAGGTTCCAATCTAATTCATGTTTAATGTGGGATAAAATGCCATAAATAAGTAAATAAATATAAACTTTTAATGTTGAGCACCTGATTCTCAAAGTGAACATATTCCAAACACTATAATGAAAATAAAATGATTTTTTTTTCTACCATTGTTGTCTGGTGACTGTTTTTCTGATCATGCTGGCCCAGTATCCGATTCTGCTGCTATCTGTCCTCTTAACTCCGTTTCCAGGGCTTCCTTTCCATTTATTTCTTTCTTCCTTTCTTCTTCATTTCTGGTCCTCAGCTTCTGCCTATTTTCTTCATCCATGTGCAGTTTTTCTCTTCTCTTCCTTTTCCCTCATCTCATCTCCTTCCTCACTTTTCTCTCCCCTCCATCCATGTCCAGCATTTCTTCTCTCTCCCCTCCTCTCCCCTGCCCTCCATCCACCCATGTCCAGTGACCCTTCTGTCCCCTGCCCTGCATGCACCCATGTCCAGCAGTGACCCTCCTCTCCCCTGCCCTTCATCCACCCATGTCCAGTGACCCTCCTGTCCCCTGCCCTGCCCTGCATGCACCTATACCCAGCGATCCTCCTGTCCCCTGCCCTGCATGCACCCATGTCCAGCAGTGACCCTCCTCTCCCCTGCCCTCCATCCACCCATGTCCAGTGACCCTCCTGTCCCCTGCCCTGCCCTGCATGCACCTATACCCAGCGATCCTCCTGTCCCCTGCCCTGCATGCACCCATGTCCAGCAGTGACCCTCCTCTCCCCTGCCCTCCATCCACCCATGTCCAGTGACCCTCCTGTCCCCTGCCCTGCCCTGCATGCACCCATGTCCAGCAGTGACCCTCCTCTCCCCTGCCCTCCATCCACCCATGTCCAGTGACCCTCCTGTCCCCTGCCCTGTTTGCACCTATAGCGACCCTTCTCTCCCCTCCCCTCCATTCACAAATGTCCAGCGACTCCCTCCCTCCCTCCGGATCCGGTCCCTTACGTCAGCGACTTCACAAATTCTTCGGGGTCGCTGCAAGCGCTGACTCTCCCCCGCTGGCGCTGCAGGTTCGCGATTCAAAATGGCCGCCGAGACTTACAAGGGCGGCCTCCAAGACTTCGGCAGAAGTCTCGTGAGGCCGCCTCTGGAAGTCTCGGTGGCCATTTTTTAAATGCGAACCTGCAGCGCCAGCATGGGAGAGTCAGCGCTTGCAGCAACCCCGAAGAATTCGTGAAGTCGCTGACGTAAGGGACCGGATTGGGAGGGAGGAAGAGACCTGGCTCACGCAATTCAACAACTGGCTCGCAAGAGCCGAGCAAAGTTAACAACCGGCTCTTGCGAGCCGGTGCGAGCCGGCTCCAGCACACCACTGTCTATAGGTCCTGGGTAACTTTTGTAGGGTTTTGTATCTACAATATACCTGGTACTGGACTTTGGATTTGTATTTAGCTCATACCTCTTATTGTAGTAGCTAGAGGTGAGTATTTTCCTGCCTGTGGAGGCTTACAGTCTAAGTTTGTACAGGTGGTAATGGAGCAGCAGTGGAATTTGAACCCTGGCTTCTCTGGTTCTTAGCTCACTTCTCTAACCATTAGATTCCTCTAATATAGATAATGCCTATTCCAAACATGTTTTGTAACTCTGCAGTAAACCTGGTGGCCATTTGGCAACTTACCAAAAATGTGATAACCAAATCATCTTATGGTTGTCAGTAACCACAGGATTTCTGATACAGTGCTTCTGAACATCACTGTTCACATGGCCAACAGGAAGACGCTGAACTAGAGAGCTAGGCCTGGCTGGGAGCCAAGTTTTAAAAGTACCTGCATATATTTTCAGAATACTGTAAATACTATTCTGTTTAATAATTATTGTGGTTCAGTATAGGGATTCCCTGGAATGTATTCAGTGTAAATACCTTCTGTAATAGAGATGCTGGGGGAAATGACTAGTGCAGGTGCACCAGAGACACAGTGAAGGGGTCCTTCACTGCTGTGTTCAAAAGTGCCCTCACTGTCCCTTTGCTGCTGACATAGGTGCTGCCTTCACCCTAAGGATTTTACCTAGCCCTGCCCCCCCAACCCCACTCTTGGCCCACCTCACTCCATATTAGCCTTCCCAAACAACTGAGTCACTGACCACACATATATGCCTATGAGGATTTTTTTTTTTAATTTGTAAAGGGTCTTTAACAATCCAACTTAAATGCCTAACCCTGCGACATAACAAAACCAAAGCTAGAACTGGACATAACTTACGATTCCCAATGTGTTTGTCACACATGAACTTTACTCTATCACAACCTCACTATGTATTTGTTCAAACCGGTACTGGTGATTGCCTCCACGGTACTATGTAAGCTACATTGAGCCTGAAAATAGGTGGGAAAATGTGGGATACAAATGTAACAAATAAATAACAGAATTCCTTTACAAAAAAAAAAACATCCACAATCAAGGAAAGCAGCCTAATAGCTTAGCCTCTAATCAAACTCCAGGTAACTAGAACTACACACAATAACCAAACCAGGAATTCAGATTCCACTTAAAGCATGTATTTTGACCCCATGTTTGTAAGTTTTTGTACCCCCAAGACCCATATCCCCCCTCCCCCATTCCCCCCTACCCAATCTAGCTCCTCCAAACCTCCCTCCCCCTAACATGTGCAGTGTTTCAAAAAGGGCTCCCAGATCGCCTCCCATTTCGCCTCCGTATGAGACCGAACAGCTCGAAGTCTCTCCATTTCACAAAGGAACCAGTTTATTTAGCCATCGTGACAGAGATGGGACCTGCCTAGATTTCCACTGCCCAGCAATCACTACTGTCGCCGCCACCATTGCTTGCCTGACCAGCAACGCCTGTGATTTAGAAAGGCCTGGGGGTTTCTTTGGAAATATAAAAAACTCAGGAGACCACTTAATAGGTCTTTGGATCCACTGCTGCAATCTGTGTTGTATTGCTTTCCAATAGGCTCTATTTTTTTTTTGTTACATTTGTACCCTGTGCTTTCCCACTCATGGCAGGCTCAATGCGGCTTGCATATTGCATACAGGTACTTTTTTGTACCTGAGGCAATGGAGGGTTAGGTGACTTGCCCAGAGTCACAGGGAGCTGCCTGTGCCTGAGGTGGGAATTGAACTCAGTTCCTCAGTTCCCCAGGACTAAGGTCCAGCACCCTAGCCACTCTTCCACCCCCCACCAAATGTGTCCCATCCAGTGGCGTTCCTGGACTGGATGGCACCCGGGGCGGAGCGCCGATGCGCCCCCCCCCCAGATGCAGCGCCCCCCGCTAGATGACACCTCCCCCCCCCCGCGAAATGACACCCCCCGGGTGCACACCGCTGGGGGGGGTGGGTGCCACAGCGCGCGCCTGCTCCTCCGAGTTTGCTAAACTTCTTTTGTTCGCTGATGCTCCCTCTGCCCCGGAACAGGAAGTAACCTGTTCCGCGGCAGAGGGAGCTGCAGCGAACGAATGAAGTTTAGCGAACTCGGAGGAGCAGGCGCGCGCCGCGGCACCCCCCAGCGGCGTGCACCCGGGGTGGACTGCCCCCACCGCCCCCCCCCCTTGGTACGCCACTGGTCCCATCATACCCCTTTGACCCCTTTGACCACAGCCACGCCAACAAAGTGGTGAAACTCCAGGAAACATGTGATGGAGCCTAACCGGAGTAAGATACCACCGGTAGAGCACTTTTACCACATATACTGAAAAAGGACTGAAAAGGAACTGAAATAGAGATCTTGGACCAATTATTTTCAAAAAAGGCCCAATCTCCCTCCTCAATAACCACCCCTAGTTCCCAATGCCATCGCTCTGTATGAGCATAGTTAGGACCCAACAGCTCACGTAAAAAGGAATACAAACATGTAATAAGCCCCCTGGTAGTTTTAGAATCTTCACACAAGTCCTCCAGAAAAGTGTTCTCACGCACAATAACCGCCCAAATCTCCTTAGAGAGAAGAAAATGCCGCAACTGAGAGTATGCAAACAGTTCATTAGGCAATATAGGGAACTGACCCTGCAGAGACACAAATGAAGTCAATCTGTCCTCATCAAACAACTGACCCCAAGAGACCAATCCCAAAGATTCCCACCGATAAAAGGGCCTCAGAGAAACACCAGGAGGAAAGAGTGGGTTATGCGCTATCGGCGACAACTTAGATAACACCGCTTCCGGCCTATCAAATAGCCCATCCCAATAGAAAAAAGTAGAATAGATCGATGGACACAAATTCGTACCCAAAGACCTATGCTTACGAGGAAGCCACATCAAAGCCCTAAGCGGACAAGATCCTACCTCAGCTTGCTCCAACTTCACCCATAACTTGTGCGAGTGGTCATGATGCCGCTCGTGCTTGAGCCACCCTATAATACCACACAACATTTGGAACACCAAGGCCTCCCCTTTTTCCTATTTATACAATAAAGCTCTGGGTAACCTAGGATGCTTATTCGCCCAAATAAATCGGATCAATTTGTCCTGCACCCCCTTCAAAAAACCTCCGGATACCCTAATTGGAAGGACATGAAAAAGGTACATCAATCTCAGACGTTCAAATATTTGAAAGGTATTAATCCGCAAATGAACTTTTTCCGGAGAGGGGAAGGCGGTAGAACTAGAGGACACGAAATGAGATTGAAGGGGGGCAGACTCAAGAAAAATGTCAGGAAGTATTTCTTCACGGAGAGTGGTGGATGCTTGGAATGCCCTCCCGCGGGAGGTGGTGGAAATGAAAACGGTAACGGAATTCAAACATGCGTGGGATAAACATAAAGGAATCCTGTTCAGAAGGAATGGATCCTCAGGAGCTTAGTCAAGATCGAGAGGTGGGGCTGGTGGTTGGGAGGCGGGGATAGTGCTGGGCAGACTTATACGGTCTGTGCCAGAGCCGGTGGTGGGAAGCGGGACTGGTGGTTGGGAGGTGGGGATAATGCTGGGCAGACTTATACGGTCTGTGCCAGAGCCAGTGGTGGGAGGTGGGGTTGGTGGTTGGGAGGCGGGAGGCGGGGATAGTGCTGGGCAGACTTATATGGTCTGCGCCCTGAAGAGGACAGGTACAAATCAAGGTAGGGTATACACAAAAAGTAGCACATATGAATTTATTTTGTTGGGCAGACTGGATGGACCGTGCAGGTCTTTTTATGCCATCATCTACTATGTTACTATGTAATCTCGGCATGACATTCATCTTCAAGACAGCAATTCTACCCAGCCAAGATAAGTCAGTCATATCCCACTTCTCCAAATCCCTATAAAGTACCTTCAAAAGGGAGGGATAGTTATCTGAAAACAACTCAGATATATTATGGGTGATCATCACACCCAAATAAGCTATACCTTTTGTCACCCATTTAAAAGAGAAAGACTGCTGTAGTGAATCCAAGACCAGAGAGGGGATGCCAATTGCAAGGGCCTCTGATTTACTCACATTTAATTTGAAACCTGAGACCTCTAGAGTATAAAGACAAGCCTTTGATCAGATTAGGAAGAGAAATTAATGGGTTTTGTCAATGAGAGAAGTACATCATCTGCAAAAAGCGCCAACTTGTATTCTCTATTGCCTACCTGGATACCTGTTATGTTTGGATCTGACCTAATGTACATCGCAAGAGGCTCCATAACTAAAGTAAACAACAATGGCGACAAAGGGCATCTCTGCCGTGTCCATCAAGACAACGAGAACATCTGTGAATTCCCTCCATTAACTCTCATACACACTCTAGGTGCTGTGTATAGGGCCCTAATCCATCTGCAAAATCCAGATCCAATTCTAAAGTGATCCAACACTTGGAACATAAAAGGCCAATGGACTCTATCAAAAGCCTTTTCAGCGTCTAGGCCCAATAGACAAACCGGTAGGTTTCTTTTCTTCGAAATAAGGATCAAGTTAACTATTCATCTTATATTATCCATCGCTTGCCTGTAAGGGATAAACCCTGTTTGATCTGAGTGAATCAAATGAGGCATAACTTTAGCTAGACGGTTGGCCAACACTTTTGCCAAATTTTTTAATATCTGAATTTAGGATTGAGATAGGACGATACGAGGCACACTTGGTCACATCTTTTCCCTGCTTGGGAATCACTGCTATCCAGGCTTCCATCATTGAGGAAGAAAATTCACCACCCTCTAAGATCTCATTTACTATCTCTTTCAGAATGGGGGCCAATTCCCCTCTAAAAGCTTTATAAAATCGTTGGGTAATCCACCCAAGCCAGGAGACTTCGCCGCAGGAAGCGCCTTAATCATCTTAACAACCTCCTCCACTGAGACTGGGGCTTCCAGAGCTGCCCTCTGCCCATCTGTAAGTTTAGAGAAAGAGCAGTCCGACAAAAATTTACTTGTCACTTCTGGATTTGACTTAATATCCGAAGTGTAGAGGGATTGATAAAACGCCTGAAATCTCTCCCGTATCTGCTTGGAATTAGTTGTCATAGTACCCACACCATTCCGTATTTTAAGAATAGTCCTGTCAACCCTTGATTGCCTCAATTTTACCGCCAAGGCCCTACTCGGTTTATTACTAAAGACAAAGTGCGAATATCTCTGTTCATCCTGGAAAAACTGTAACTGATCCTAGTATATCTGGTCCAACTTCAAACGGAGCCCCTGAATTTCTCTCAAAGTTGTGGTAGAGTGCGTGGTTTTATGTCGTTCTGTTAAAAGATTTAACTGCGTTAAACACTGAGCAACCTCAGCCCTTTGCTGCCTAGCCCTAAAACTAGACTTTTGAAGGAAATAGCCCCACCCCCAAAGAAGATCCTGAATCAACATTGTGCTCCAAATAATCACGTAAAGTCTTTCTGTACCATTTCACTGCACAACAGGAGATAGATTGGCCTTGAAGGGGGAGACAAACCAATTGTGATTGAAATTTTTCCAGGTTATTTGGACCCCTGCACACTAAAGTAAATTCTGACTTTAAAATAAAGTCCAAACTTCTCAACTTTCAGGCTAGAGGTGAGATACCTGATTCTTCTCTTAAATTTAATGCTTATTTAATACTCTGTAAGCCACATTGCGCCTGCATGAGTGGGAAAATGTGGGATATAAGTATCAAATAAATAAATAAATAAAATTGCTTAATTAATTAATTAATTAGCCCTGTGAAACCTTTTCTTTCTTTCTATCTTGTCCTGCCAAGCTCTGATTGATAGGAAGAGAGAGGAGAGGCTGTTAAAACAGCATTGAATTCATTTGAGACTCAAAAGTAACATTTTACACAGCTGTAATTATTGGGAATATTTAGATTAAAAAGTTATAATTCTCAGACAATTTTAAAGGTTAATTCAATTGGAAATTCTTTGGTCCTGGTCCCACCCAGCTAGAGAATTCCTTTGATAAAACAGCAGTTAGCTGACACTTGGGGACTTATAATCCCACCCACTCCAGGGTTTTCCACTCATTTATAGCCAAACCAAACCTCATTAACTTTACTCCTCAATCATACACAGGCAATCTTGCAGCCTGTTAACTCCAACAAAGTACACCTGTTCATACCCATTTCAACCAATCAGGATGACTTTTATTCTCTGCAATAATTGTGGTGCTTTAGTTTCAAGGCAAATCATCTGGAGACTGAAAGCTTGTCCTATCTGTCTTCAGCTATCTACTTTAAAACAAGAGCTCTGTAAAGTAATGCAAGAATTAGATGCAATTAAAGCAACTTATAGGACTGTGCAGAATCATAACTTCTCACCACTGCCTCAAAGAATAAAACCACATAAGAACAGATGGTTCACAGTAGGCTCAGGCAGACTTCGTCAGTGACACAAAAGCATCCACCAGCACAAGTGTTGCCACTACAAAATTCTTTTGCTCCACTACAGCATTGCGATGTTCCTGAAAATAAAACTGAGGCAGAACAAAAACCAAGGAAGGTGGAACAAAAAGATAAGAAGGTACCCAAAGAGAAAAGACACCCCCAAATCACTAAAACCAAAACACATACTAGGAAATGTAGATGGAAAGCGATGACCACAAATGCTCATAGTCTAAGCAATAAAATTCATGACCTTCAAGCCCTGATGTTGGAGGCAGACTTGGACATAGTTGCAGTGACAGAGACATGGCTCAATGGTTTCCATGAATGGGATGTAAACATACCAGGCTATAATCTTTTTAGGAAGGACAGAGAGGGGCGTAAAGGTGGAGGAGTAGCTCTGTATGTGAGAAATGATATCGCAGCGACTGAAATGACAGGAAACTGGGGAAAGGAAGAAGCGATATGGATCACCTTAAAAAGAGAGGATGGAACCTCTGTCCACGTGGGCATTGTCTACAGACCCCCGACACAATTGGAGGAACTAGATAAAGATCTGATCGCTGATATTCATAAGTTGGCGAAGAAAAATGAGGTGCTGTTGTTGGGAGATTTTAATCTGCCAGATGTAGATTGGAAAATTCCATCTGCCAAATCTGAAAGAAGTAGACAGATTGTGGATGCTTTCCAAAGTGCTCTGCTCAGACAAATGGTGACGGAACCAACGAGGGAGGGAGCAACGTTGGATCTGGTGCTCACAAATGGGAATAGTGTGTCAAATGTCAGAGTGGGTGCACACCTGAAAAGCAGTGACCATCAAACGGTTTGGTTTGATATGACGGCTGAAGTGCAGGGCGGACACTCTAAACTCAAAGTCCTGGATTTCAAGCGTGCTGACTTTAGTAAAATGGGTGAATACCTGAGAAAGGAGCTGATGGGCTGGGAGGACGTACGAGAAGTGGAAGGACAGTGGTCCAGGCTGAAAGAAGTAATAAATAGGGCCACAGACCTTTATGTAAGGAGAGTAACTAAAAGCAAAAGAAAAAGGAAACCGATATGGTTCTCCAAGCAAGTGGCTGAGAAAATAAAGGCTAAAGAGTTGGCGTTCCAGAAATATAGAAAATCTCAAGAAGAGGAACACGGGGAGGAATACCGGGTGAAACTGAAAGAAGCCAAGAGAGAGATACGTCTGGTGAAGGCGCAAGCGGAAGAACAAATGGCTAGAAATGTAAGGAGGGGAGACAAAAATTTCTTCAGGTATATTAGTGAAAGGAGAATGACTAAAAAGGGAATTGTGAGACTAAAAGATACAGCGAAACGCTATGTAGATAATGATGAAGAAAAAGCCAATTTGCTAAATAGATACTTTTGTTCTGTTTTCACTGAAGAAAATCCTGGAGAAGGACCGAGACGGACTGGCAAAAGTACACCTGAGAATGGAGCGGATAGAGCACCGTTCACGGAAGAGAGTGTTTATCAACAACTTGGAAAGCTAAAGGTGGACAAAGCCATGGGACCGGACGGGATCCACCCCAGGATATTGAGGGAGCTCAGAGAGGTTCTGGCGGGTCCTCTTAAAGATTTGTTTAATAAATCCTTGGAGACGGGAGAGGTTCCGAGGGACTGGAGAATGGCGGAGGTGGTCCCTCTTCACAAAAGTGGTGATAGGGAAGAGGCTGGAAACTACAGGCCGGTAAGCCTCACTTCGGTTATTGGGAAAGTAATGGAAGCCTTGCTGAAGGAAAGGATAGTGAATTTCCTGGAAGCAAATAAGTTGCAAGATCCGAGACAACATGGTTTCACCAAAGGGAAATTGTGCCAAACGAATCTCATTGAATTCTTTGACTGGGTGACGGGAGAATTAAATCAAGGACGTGCTATGGACTTAATCTATTTAGATTTCAGCAAAGCTTTCGACACGGTTCCCCACAGGAGGCTCTTGAATAAACTAGATGGGCTGAAGATAGGACCCGAAGTGGTGAACTGGATTAGGAACTGGTTGACGGGCAGATGCCAGAGGGTGGTGGTGAATGGAGTTCGCTCGGAGGAGGGAAAGGTGAGTAGTGGAGTGCCTCAGGGATCGGTGCTGGGGCCGATTCTGTTCAATATATTTGTGAGTGACATTGCCGAAGGGTTACGAGGTAAAGTTTGCCTTTTTGCGGATGACACCAAGATTTGCAACAGAGTGGACACCCCGGAGGGAGTGGAAAACATGAAAAAAGATCTGAAGAAGCTAGAAGAATGGTCTAACGTTTGGCAATTAAAATTCAATGCGAAGAAATGCAAAGTGATGCACTTAGGGAGTAGAAATCCAAGGGAGACGTATGTGTTAGGCGGGGAGAGTCTGATTGACACGGACGGGGAGAGGGATCTTGGGGTGATAGTATCCGAGGACCTGAAGGCGACGAAACAGTGTGACAAGGCGGTGGCCGTAGCTAGAAGATTGCTAGGCTGTATAGGGAGAGGTGTGACCAGCAGAAGAAGGGAGGTTTTAATGCCCCTGTATAAGACGTTGGTGAGGCCCCACCTGGAGTACTGTGTTCAGTTTTGGAGGCCGTACCTTGCGAAGGATGTCAAAAAAATGGAAGCGGTGCAAAGAAAAGCTACGAGGATGGTATGGGATTTGCGTTCCAAAACGTATGAAGAGAGACTTGCTGACCTGAACATGTATACCCTTGAGGAAAGGAGGAACAGGGGTGATATGATACAGACGTTCAAATATTTGAAAGGTATTAATCCGCAAACGAATCTTTTCCGGAGATGGGAAGGCGGTAGATCGAGAGGACATGAAATGAGATTGAAGGGGGGCAGACTCAGAAAAGATGTCAGGAAGTATTTTTTCACGGAGAGGGTGGTGGAGGCTTGGAATGTCCTCCCACGGGAGGTGGTGGCGATGAAAACAGTAACGGAATTCAAACATGCAAGGGATGTGCATAAAGGAATCCTATGCAGAAGGAATGGATCCTCAGAAGCTTAGCTACAATTGAGTGGCAGAGCAGGTGGGGGGAAGAGGGGTTGGTGGTTGGGAGGCGAGGATAGGGGAGGGCAGACTTTTATACAGTCTGTGCCACAGCCGGTGATGGAAGGCGGGACAGGTGGTTGGGAGGCAGGAAAAACTGCTGGGCAGACTTATACGGTCTGTGCCCTGAGAAAGACAGGTACAAATCAAGGTAAGGTATACACATGAGTTTATCTTGGGCAGACTGGATGGACCGTGCAGGTCTTTTTCTGCCGTCATCATCTACTATGTACCCAGCCAAGATTTCCTCGTCCTTCAACAAAGTGATGTTCAAGGCCCATCTCTTTTCTCTCTCCTCCCCTGCAAACGAAGGGAGAGCAACCCAAACCGGTGCATAATCTGACACGGTGGGCGAACCAATATCTGATGTCTACTCAGCGTGTGTCAAGGTTACATCCACAAAGATATAGTCAATTCCCAGTGTTGGATAGGTCAGGTGTGGCTTCTCCTGCAGATGCCGTGTTATCCCAAGCTTTGACCCAGTTTACTAGAGATCTTGGACTATCTGATGTATGGCGTGTCTCCCACCAGGGGGTTCGGGATTACTCATTTTATTCGCATCCCCCTGATCCTCCAGTAATACACTCAGTATCAAGAAACGCCCCTCCCTATCTCGCGTCACCCTCACCACCTGAAACTGCAGCATGGAATGAAGCAATATGGCCACCCCCCTTTTCTTAGACCCATCTAGTGCAGACGCACAGAAAACAGATGAGTATTGAGGATGTGATAATAACTTTTCGTGCTCCCTTCTCAAATGAGTCTCCTGGATAAACACCACCTGCGGCTGAAAGTAAGTTAATTCTTTAAATAACTTTTGGTGTTTTTGTGGCGAATTCAGGTCTTTTACATTATAGGACAAGACATGTCAAGCACCTACAGGCAAGTCTATGCCCCACATTGCACATCTGGGGACCCTTTGTTGCCACTTATCCCTCCCTCCCCTCCCCCTCTTCCCCTTCAAATCTTCCACCACCAGGCCTGGTACCCCCCTCCTGGAATGTACACTCCCCCTCCAACCACGCCTGGGAATTATAAGAAAAGGACATCACCCAACCCTCAAAACCACTCCATCCCAACACCTGACCCCCCCCACCTGGCACATTCCGACCCCCTCACCACCAATCACCCATCTACCCCTTCATAACCCCATTACCTCACACAAACATCCTCGAAGCCCAAAGTTACAGCCAAGTAAGAAAAAAAGAGCGTCTTAGGTAGGGTTACCATATTTTGTCCTCTGAAAAAGAGGACACATGTCACGCCCCCCTGCCCCGCCCCTTTTGCATCCTCACCCTTTCTCATTCTCAGCCCGCCCCCTGTCACATATTCCCCTCCCCTTACTTACTATCTACTGCCCTGATGGTCTAGTGACGTCTTCGGGGCAGGAAAGAGCCCCCTCTTTTCTGCCTGGAGCGCTGCCCTTGCCCTGCATCCTGTTGCTGTGACGGTCTCAGGATTCAAAATGGCCACCGAGAGTTGAAGTTTTGCGAGGCCGCTTCAACTCTCGGCGGCCATTTTGAATCCTGAGACCGTCACATAGCAACAGGTTGCAGGGCAAGGACAGCGCTCCGGACAGGAAAGAGGGGGCTCTTTCCTGCCCCGAAGAGGTCACTAGACCACCAGGGCAGTAGATAGTAAGTAAGGGGTGGTCACCAGGGCAGTAGATAGTAAGTAAGGAGAGGGGAGGCTAGGATAGGTCCGCCGCCCGCCCATCCGTTTGTCCAGAAATCTGAACAAACGGGCGCCCAGACATGTCTTCAAAAAGAGGACATGTGCGGATAAATCCAGACATATGTTAACCCTAGTCTTAGGTAAATCACTTTAACATACAGAACTTCCACAATTTTACTTAAATACTGGACCAACTGAATGTTCAAGTAGCTGTCCCGGTTGTCTTAGCTTTCCCTTCCACGCTCTTCCATTTCGCCAGCTTGGTTTTCACAGGCGCAATCGGGTTAGCAGGTGCTGGTGCTTCCGCCGCAGTCACTCCTATATCCGATAATATCTTACAAGCTTCCCCTACAGTACGAATGTGATGCCTCTTACCCCCTGCAGTAAAACAAAGCGCAAAGGGAAAGGCCCACCTATAGGAAATTTTTTGCTGGTTTAAGACCTCCAGTACTGGTTTCATTAGCCTCCGCTGACTGAGAGTGTACTGAGACAGGTCCTGAAAAACTGTTATTTTGGCATCGATATATTCCACCGAGGACACCTGACGCGCCTTCTGTAGTATTTGTTCTTTCACAGGAAAGGCAGCAAATCACACTATGATGTCTCTCAGCCTGATGTCAGCTGGTTTACCAAACGCCCCGTGTGCCCGGTCAATCTCCTTCTCCTCCAAGCCCAGGTTTGCTGCAAATCACTTTAACAATTGTAGGGACATCCTCCTTGTCTCCCACCTCAGGGACACCTCTCAAACGGAGATTATTCCATCTACCACGGTTCTCCAGGTCGTCCAGTTTATATTGTAGCTCCTCATATGCTGCAGTTATTTTTTTTAGGCGCGAATCAGCACTGCTAAATTGTTCATCGTGGCCCTCCACGCAGTTCTCCAACTCCTCTACCCGACCTCCCAGCTCGTGAAGATCCACGCTCAGTGCGTCCATCCGCTCTAAAATCTCCTCCTTAGAGGATTTAATGTCTTCTCTGATATCCGCTAGCATTTTCGCTAGGTCTTTAGGAAAGATCTGTACCTGCGCTGCGGAACCGACCTACGACGACGACGATGCAGAGTCTGAGTCGGAGCGTGGAGGGGAGGTATGGCGGCGCGGAGCCTTCACCACTTACTTAGCAGACTGCCGCGCGCTGTCTTTCTTGGCCCCCGACATCTTCCGGATCGCTCAGCAAAAGCAATTCAGCAAATCTGTCCCAATCTCCAGGCAGGAAAAAAAGGCACACTTCAACGCTGATGAAGGCAGATAGTGCTAATTAAAGGTGGGGAAGCAACGGAGCCCAGAATCATGCAACCATTACGTCACTTCCCTCTGCCTATGAGAATTTTAACCCTTTCCTCTCTCCCAGCCCTTCAGCCTCGCACTGGCACCTATTTAACAAAAGTCTGCTCCCCCTGATGTCAAAACCTGCCTATGCCTCTGTTTTGCACCCCAGAAAAACTACTGAGCTCTGGCCACTTCTCTTCCCTGGTACTTCCATCAGATACTGTAGCCTCAGTTGCCTCTCCCTTGGAGACCTCATGACTCTGGGCCTCCCTGTACTACCTCAGCATATTTAATCATCTCCCATCTGAGCCTCACCCCTCTGACTCAGCAGGTGTACCTTAAGGTGGCTTACTTTCTGTCTCAGTGAGAGAGTGATCCTATGGGAACCCGGCAATGTACCACCCACTCCCTCACAACAGTATATCAAATCTAATAAATAATCTGTTACATTTGGGTGCACTATTGGTGCCTAAATATTATAGAATTGCCCCCTTTAAAGAGTATCTAGGTGGGATCTCTGGTTTCAAAAATCAAGTTCTTTAGCCAAAGTAAAACAAGAAACAAAACAAAAAGCATAGGGGTCAGTCCAAGACTCCACTCCAAATCAACCAAGATTACAGATGACCAGTAGAAAAAGGATTGCTGAAGAAACACAGTAATGTCATGAGTAGGCTCACTACATATATAGAGACTTCAAAAAGCTTTAGAGGGTCTCTGAGTCAATATAGGTAGTGGTTTTATTATTATACATGACTTTCATTCTTGCAGAGTATAGACATCCTTACAAAACTCTCAATTCTTTTAAGGGCTGTCTTGAAGCCAGAAAAGCTTTCCTTTTAACTGCCGTTGTTTTTGCCATATCCAGGACAATGAATATCTTCTAACGCTGCAAGTTAATCACAGTTAGCTATGTGATTAATGCATTAATCATTAAGCGTGATTTTAAAAAAGTATCACAATTAAAGAATTTATTCACACTGCTGCATCTCCTGTATCCTCCAAATGTCTCTTCTGCTCTCTTCCACTCCCAATCCCTGTCCTCAGCATGATTCAGCATCATTCCCTCTAACCAGGATTCAACATCACCCCCGCACATCAGCCTACCTTAAAATGGTCTTCTGTTGGTCCCCAGCAGCAGCAAGTGGTGCATATATGCTGGCTGCAGTCTGCTCCAAAGCTTTCCCTCTGGCCTGTTCTGCCTCCTCTGATATCATGTCCTGTTTCTGACACATCCTATCTCTCTGATCCTTCTAGGTCCACAAGGATGCATACATTATTCCTCCTATTTCAATTTGAGAGGTTCTCAAAATCTAAGTAAAGCCGTTGAATTGCTGCTACATACTCTATTGTTTTGCCATGGTCTGCTTGAGCTACGTTGCATGTTCTTCAAATTACTTCAGTCATGATTGAGATGCATTTAAAATTTAACAGTTTTTATTGAACAATAAAAGAACAAATACAAATACTGTAGATTCATGTTCATCATTTTACAACAATGTTCCCCTCATTCCTTCACTTTCCCACCCTCCACTTCCCCAACTCCCCCCCCCCCCCCCCCCCCCCGCCTTCCCGTTTCTAATAAACTCAACCAATAGAAAAGTCTGGTGAGAAAAGGAGCCATTTGCGTGCCACCGGGTGAAGTGTCATCAAAAATCTTTGCCACGTACATTTAAACTGTCGTTGCACAGCAAAGGGGGCCTTTTGCAAACTACACCTCTCCAATTTTAACAAGTCTATCATATGTGTTTTCCACACAGATAGTAAGGGCCCGCATGTCTCTCTCCAATATAATAAGATCACTTTCTTCCCCATCAATACTGACTTGTGTAGGAATTGTTGTAAACCCGATGGGGGTCTGTCACCCAGCTGGAAGTCCTCAAAGAGAATCAAAGCTGAAACTGGAATGGACCGCTTCCAGAGCTGAGATATTGTGCTCATGATCTGTTTCCAAAAATTGTTAATGTCTGGACACTGCCAGAACATATATGCCAATGTGGCCAGTTCTTGTGAGCATTTAGGGCAATTACCCTTAGTGTCCATCCTATGTAGGCTATGTAGGCTCTTCGTGGTGATATGTAGAGCCTTAAGACGAATTTGTACTGCAGTTCCCAATATCTTGGAAATGTCTCTCGCCTTTGGATAGAAGTGAAGTGTTGACAAAATTGGTCCTCTGTCCAGGTAATTTGTAAATCCTCGGTCCATTGACCGATTAACTGTTTAAAGTTCATTTCTTCAGTCGTGTCCTTAAGATGTCTATTATGGAAACGCAAGGTTACTGCAGTACTAGCGTTCAATGTGAGAGCCTCACTCAACACATCCTGTACATCTTCCATCAGGTTGGACCACCCTAAGGAGGTAATGTAATGCTTTATCTGTAAATATGCAAGCCAATCAGTGGGCATCAATACAAAAGACTGTCTCAGATCAGAAAAGGGTTTGACAACTCCCTCCTCTGTGATGATTTGGCTCAGATATTTTATCCCCCGCACTATTCAGTGACGAAACACTCTCGACTCTGTACAGGCTGGAAAGTCTGGATTTTGGTGTATGGGCAAGTACAGGGTGCTCGCTGCAGAGAAACCATGCCTCCGACAGAGCCATCTCCACGTTGCTCTGGACGACCGCAGCAGTGGGTTGCTTACCAGTCCCCGGACCCGTGCCCCGGGTATCGTGTGTAAAAGCCAACTGAGATGAGCAGACGGCATCAAGGCCCCCTCCGCTGATCTGTCCGAAAAGTCACCAGTCTCCGCAATCCAGTCTCGTATGTGCCACATGGCACAGGCTACGGACAGGTACCTAATATTGATCAACCCCATACCTCCCTGTTCTTTGGGTTTCTGCAAACTAGAAATTGGTAATCGTGGTCTCTTTCCCCTTCATAAAAATCCCTGCAAAGCTTTATGCAATAATCTTTCTTCTCTTCTCCTCAACGCCAGTGGTAGCATTTGGAACTGTAATCCGTTGGGTTGGTCATGAGCCCTTGGGCCCTGGCCGAGGCCAGCAGGGTGCCGACCCAGGCCAAGGGAAGACCGACCCACCACCACACACCCCAGCTACACAATACCCCTGAGCTACCCCTCCCCGCAGTCCCTCAGGAAGAAGGCAAACAGGCGGGCCTCGCGGCCGAACCGGAACCCACGCACACAGAGCCACTCATGCGGGCCTCACGGCCAAACAGGAACCCAGACACACACAGGAGGGGGTGAAAGAACCCAGAGGGTCCCCGGGACCCCAAGATGCCAGGCACGCGCTGAACACCAGCGATAGGGCAGAGGGAGAAACGAAAGAACCAGAGCAGGCCACGCCCACCCAGGGGACTAGCGCAGGACAGGGGAACTAACACAGCCAGCCCCCCCCCACCAGGGTAGGAAGCCCCAGGCAGAAGCCAGAGGAACCAGACACAAAAGGAAGGCAGAAAGCCTTTGCCTCAAACCCACTGTAGACAGAGGCAGACAGAACACAAAGGGTTAAGCTTGTAGAGCCAGCCGGCACACCAGGGAGAGAGAGAGATCCATAAATCAACAAACAATCAGAGAGAACGTTCCGGAGAGGGAGCAGGGCCGATAGAACAAACACACTGGCAGAGGCAGGAACACAATACACACAGGGTTAACTCACTGAGCCAGCAGGCCGGGACACTGGGAAGAGAAATCCTTAGAGTAAACAAACAACTGGAGAGGATGCTCTCAGCCAAGCAGCCTAGCTGAGACGAGAACTGAACAAAGCCCAGCCCCCACTGAGGAACAAGCAGCTGGCTTCCCACCGAGAGCCGCAGCCAGCGAAGGGAAGCCCAGCTGGAGGCAAGAGAACTAATTAGACACACACACACACTCTGCTCCAGCTAACACAAACAAAGGGAAAGGAAAGAAATCCCTGAACAGGGAACTCAGATCAAAGCCAGAGCACAGAGCACGTTCTGACCAAGAACTGCGGCTTTCAAGTCACCATAAGAGTGAAAGTAATGCGAAAGCAGAGGAACTCTTCAGCTGCAGGCTAAAGTACTATCCCCTGACGTCAGCACAAAACCTGGCAGCCAATCAGAAGAGACATCCCCCCTCCCCCTCAGCCAAACCGGCAGAATCATAACAGGAACAAATACAGCCAGTGAGGCGCTAGCATCATATTAAATAATGAAATGCATCCCACCAGCACCAAGGGAAACCTGCCCCAAAGACCCAACAATCGTTTTGTTTCAATAAGTAAGGGAAGTACATTTTTCTCATACAGTTTCGTAAGATCAACAGGAATAGTCACCCCTAGGTAAACAAGTTGCTCCATTGCCCATGTCAGTGGAAAAGACCCCCTCCAAGCCAGTTGAGTTGCCTCTTGTACCGGCTTAGCCAAGGATTTAATAAGGTTTAACTTGTACCCCGATAGGAGACCATACTCCTCTATTACTTGAAGCAGTCGTGATAATGAGCTCTGTGGTTCACTCAAAAGAACAAGGAGGTCGTCTGCATACGCTAACACTTTAAGTTTACAATCATTCAGACATACTCCTTTTATGCCCCCATCCACACGAATCATACATAATAATGGTTCCAATACTAAAAGAAACAACAGTGGGGATAGTGGGCATCCCTGTCTGGTGCCACGACCAATAGGAAAAGAATCAGTTTGCACTCCATTCACTAGCAGGCTAGCCTGTGGCGCAGTATACATAGCTTGTATAGCATCTAAAAACCACCCATGCAATCCCACCCTCCGCAAAGTTGTGAACAGGAAAGGCCAGCCTACCCTGTCGAATGCTTTTTCTGCATCTAAACTCACGATCAGATATGGGTTACGGCTGGCCTTCCCATGCAGTAGGGCGACTATGAGCCTCCTCACATTGATGACAGACTGCCTGCCCCTCACGAACCCTACTTGGTCTCCTTGAATCACCTGAGGTATCAACGGTGCCAATCTCTCTGACAAGATTCTGGACAAGATATTTATGTCAACGTTAATCAGTGAGATTGGCTAGTAAGAATCTGGGTGCAAGGGATCCTTCCCCGGTTTAGGTATAAGGCTAATCAGCGCTGTGTTGGCATGTTGGGGAAATTTCCTGTCTTCCACTACTGCTGCATAATAATCTAAGAGGGGGCCAGTAACCTGACTCTGCAAGATCTTAAAAAATTCTCCCATGTAGCCATCGGGCACGGGGGCCAAGGAGAACTTTGATGGCTCGCTGAAGCTCCTTGGTGGAGACTGGGGAATTAAGCGCTTCCACCATCTCTTCCGACAAACGTGGCATACCAGATTGCTCTATATATTCCATCATTTCTACCTCTGACCTCTGCACGGTCTCTGGTGCATATGATTTGGCAAAATAATTCCTAAAAATCTTTGCAATCTCAGAGAGATCCGTAGTGAGAGAGCCCTTTTCATCTCTCACCACCGATATATAATGAGATCTCCACATTCTCTTAGTCAATCGCGCCATCATGCCACCATTTCTCTCCCCAAATCTAAAAAATCTGTATTTCTGATAAAGGAGTGTTCTAGTTGTTTTTTCATGAATTAAACTATTGAGAGTCACTCTAGTGGCTGTTAATGTCTCATACATGGTCTGTGTGGGATGTCTTGTATATCTCTTTTTTAGCGCTCTCATCTTATTTTCCAGCTCCACTATTTTAGCAGTTATTCTACGATTTCTCCCACTGACATACGATATTATATCACCTCTGATCACTGCTTTCGCAGTCGACCAAAACAGCACGGGATCATCTGCATGCTGACTGCTAGTAGAGATAAACTCCTGCCATTTAGATTGTAGATAGGTGACAAACTCCTTTGAGGACGATAGGTAGGCTGGGAACCGCCAATGGGGTGCACACTGAAAATAATGAGGCGCCTCCAAATCCACCCATATCATCACGTGGTCTGAAGTGTTGGAAAAGATGCTATGCTACGAAAATGTAATCCAACCGAGATTGGGTTTTATGTGCCCTGGAAATATGTGTACAATCTAGTTCCTCCGGATGGAGAAGTCTCCAGGGTCCACCACCCCCACCGCTGTGATAAACAACTCTAATTCAGTAAGTGAATGTGTGGGTCGATGGGATCCCCTTCCTGTGCGGTCTAATATTAGATCTATCACCGCATTCATATCTCCAGCTATCACTAGTTGCAGTTTTGGATATTTCTGACACTCTTCTAATAGGTGCGCAAACAGATCTGTCTTGCTTCCCACAGGAGCGTATATAGCCACCAACAAAAACTCTCGACCCTGCAAATTTACTTGAAGCCCCACAAATCGTCCCTCTATATCATTAAATAATAGTTTGGCATTGTAATGTAGGGATTTATTGAATAAAATGGCCACTCCCCTCTTCGCCCGTCAGCAGGAGAATCATACACTTCCCCAACCCAATAACGCATTAACTTTTTGTGCTCCTCTGAGGAGAGCCTCGTTTCTTGAAGACAAGCTATGTCTGCACCTTGCCTTCTCAGAGCCTGCAAAATTTTTGTTCTCTTAGCTGGCGACGTAATGCCGCAGACATTCCAGGATACAATTCAGACACATCTACCCTTATGTCTAGCCATTATCTATAAACCAGAACTTTATAAAGCGTGAAGTTTTGAATCTCAGCCCCGGGGCGCGCAGCCACCCCCCAGGGAATCTCAAACTAATCTTTCCAGCGTGTCTATTTGATTTCCATTGCACCCAATTACCATTCATTCGTCCAGTCCTTCGCCCTGCCCAGACTAAATTAGTTCCTCTAATATATTTGTATTGCTTCCAATCCTTCTCCCCGTCACCTTTCCCACCTTCCCTCTCCTCCCCTCCCCCTATCCCTCCCTTCCCTCCTGTATCCCTTACATGCATCCAACCCACTAGTGAGTCCGATATCCAGGTCATGTTCAATGCTATCGGCCCTATCCCAGTCTAATATGAAACATTCAAAATCTCATAATACAATTATTTATCTCATTACCCTGTCAGTTGCATTGTTTAACAGTAAGTAATAAACTCTATACATTTATTTCAATACTCCGTTATCAGTCAGGAAATGTATTACCACTCAGTACCAGAGGATAACTGTCTCACTTGTCCAACAACTGTGCCACATATTCTTGTGCAGGCTCAATGGTGGTAAACGACTTCCACTGATTATTGTGGTAGATTTTAAGAATCGCCGGATATAGCAGCAAAAACTTTATGTTGTTCTCATGGAGTTTCTTGCACAAGGGAGTATACTGCTTTCGTTGTTCCTGGAGCATCATTGAAAAATCCTGAAATATGAGGATCTTGTGCCCTTTGTATTGAAGAGTAGTGCGCTTCATGCGATATCCCCTTAAAATTTCCACCTTGTGGGTATAGTTATGGACTTTTATCAGCACCGCTCTTGGAGTTCGGCGGCCATCTTGGAGTCTCCCCACGCGGTGCGCCCTCTCGAAGCATAAGGGCCAGAATGTGTCTGACAAGGCAAGTTCTTCGGCCAGCCACTTCTCCAGAATCGATGGGAGATCTCTATCCCCTATTTCTTCCGGGAGTCCTATGATTCGAAGATTCGCCCGTCGAGACCTATTTTCTAGGTCGTCGATTTTCTCCGCCATCCTGCTCACCTGTTTCTGAAGTTGCTCCACTGCAGTTCCCGTTACCGGAGCCACATCCTCTAGTGCGGAGACCCGACTTTCCAGTTCTCCTGCTCTTCTATTGATGTCTGTAAGTAACGCTTCAACATTTACTATTTTCTCCTCTAAGCGAGTGATTTGCGGCTCCAGTGCTTTCCCTACTGCAGCTATAATTTGTGAAACTTGCTCCTCGGAAAAAACTGTTCCCTCCTGTTGCTTTTTCTCCTCCATCTTTGCTCCAGGCGCCTTCGCCTTCTCGCGTTTCGTGCCCTTGCCTACCATGCCGCTCTGGAAACTTTCCAAAAACTTTTCCATTCACTCCGCACCCTTGTAGTTGACAGGGATTGATCCAAAACTTTATTATTGAGAGTTTAATTTGCGATTTTGGGATTGGGGCCTCGGAGAGCTAGTGCTGCACGTCTGGCTCTCTCAAAGCATCACATGACCCTCGATTGAGATGCATTTAATTGTGCAGTGAGTGACTCTAGGTCTTTCTGCACTGATTTGGTGGCTTCTAGTTGGGTGTGTATAAGTTCTTTCAATGAATATATTTCTCATATCAGCAGACCTGTTCTTCATCACCACCTTGGGGTCTGGGTATGGAGTGGTCTACTTGTGCCTTTTCAGCTCAGACAATCACAATAAAGGTTCCCAGCAACAGAATATCTATATATTCATATCTATGAATATGGAACCATTCAATCAATCACTTTCAGTAAACTTTTTTTCTGATTTTTTTTTGTGGACCCTCAGAATGGCATCATATTTAAGAGTCAATTTTGCTCATTGAGTGCCTCAAATCTAAATTGTCCTTATTTTTTTACACTCAGTAGATTTTAAACATTGCTTCTCCAATTGAAAGGAAATCAAATTTACTTAACTTTAGAAAGAAACAGACACACTACCCATTCAGCCCAGAATCAGGAATAAAGTGCAGATCTATTTATGCAGGCTTATTCCCTGACATATCTGCAGCAGTCTTATCTGCTTTTTATAAAGAAAGACCCTCTATCAGGGCAATAATACTCCATGAGTTACATTAGACTGCTGAGGGGACATATGATATAGGTCTATATAATACTGAGGGGAGTACAATGGGTAGACGTAAATCGCTTGATTACTTTTTCCAAAAATATAGGACATGGGGACATGCAATGAAGCTACTAAGTAGTAAATTTAAAACAAACTGGAGAAAATATTTCGTCACTCAACCTGTAATTCAACTCTGAAATTCGTTGCCATAGAATGTGGTAAAAAGCAGTTAGCTTAGCGGGGTTTAAAAAAAGGTTTCGATAATTTCTTAAAGCCATTATTAAGATGGACATGGGAAAATCCACTGCTTATTTCTAGGATAAGCAGCATAAAATCTGTTTTGCTGTTTTGATATCTTGCCAGGTACTTGTGATCTGGATTGGCCACTGTTGGAAACAGGATACTGGGCTTGATGGACCTTCAGTCTGTCCCAGAATGGCAATGCTTATGTTCTTAAAATCAGCCTCTATCTTCATAGAGCTCAGTCTAAACTCCACAGCACCCTCCTCACTGTTATCGAGATAAGGTATAATTTTATCAAGATCACTGCTGCTGCTGTATTAATGTACAAATAAAGGTTGATGTAGTTTATCTAGATTTTTCAGAAAGCTTTTGACAAAGCTCCTCATGAGACTCCTGAGGAAATTAAAAAGGCATGGGATAGGAGGCAATGCTCTTCTGTAGATTGGAATTGGTTATTGGACAGAAAACAGGGGGTTAAATGGACATTTTTCTCAGTGGAGGAGGGTGAATAGCAGAGTGCCGCATGGATCTGTACTGGAATCAGTGATATTTAACATATTTATAAATGATCTGGAAATCAGCAATGAGTGAGGTGATTAAATTTGTAGATGACACAAAACTATTCAAAGTTGTTTAAACACATGTAGATTGTGAAAAATTGCAGTAAGACCTTAGGAAACTGGAAGACTGGGCATCCAAATGGCAGATGAAATTTAATGTGCAGGGCTGGTCTTAGGCAGAGGTGACCGAGGCGGCCGCATAGGGCCCCGCACCTAAGGGGACCCCGCGCGGCGCGCCTCAACTCGCCTCACCTTTCCGACCACCGCCACTGCTCACCTGCCCTCCATGTCCAGCGACGCGACTCTCCAGTCCTCATTCCCCTGCTCTCCCTCTCTCCAGCTGTCTGAGCCCCCCCCCCCCCCCCCGTCTGAGCCCCCCTTGCCCGACCCGCCAAACGACCCTCTTCTGCCACCCGACCCGCCGGCACCTCACCTGACCCAGCATTTTTTTAAAATCTACAAGCGGCGGTGCCTCGCATCTGACTAAAAGAAGAAAAATCACTTCGTCCATTGGCCGGCCTTCCCTCATGTCCCGCCCTCTGATGTAACTTCCGCAAGGGCGGGACATGATGGAAAGGCCGGCCAATGGACGAAGCGATTTTTCTTCTTTTACTCAGATGCGAAGCACCGCTGCTTGTAGATTTTTTTTAAATGCTGGGTCAGGTGAGGTGCCGGCGGGTCGGGTGGCAGAAGAGGGTCATTTGGCGGGTCGGGGAGGGGAGAGCTCAGACGGGAGGGGAGCTCAGGTGGCTGGAGGGAGGGGGAGAAGGGGAACGAGGAGAGTTGCGTCGCTGGACATGGGTGGAGGGCAGGGGGGACGGGGGGGTTACTGGACATAGGTGGATGGCAGTTGGCAGGGGAGGGCAGGGGGCACTGGACATGGGTGGATGGCAGGGGAGGGGGGTTTCTGGACATAGGTGGATGGCGGGGGAGGGCAGGGGGTACAGGAGGGTCGCTGGACATGGGTGGATGGCAGGGGAGGGGGGTTTCTGGACAGAGGTGGATGGCAGGGGAGGGGGTTTCTGGACATAGGTGGATGGCAGGGGAGGGCAGGGGGCACAGGAGGGTCGCTGGCAGTGGTGTGCTGGAGCCGGCTCGCACCGGCTCGCAAGAGCCGCTTGTTAAATTTACTGGCATCTTGCCTCTGCTCCCCCGCTGCCCCGGTCGTCCATCATCCGTCTTCCCTGTGCTCCCCGACAGACCTGGTTTCCTTCCTGCGCTGCTGCTTGCCTTTAAAAATTGTATTTTCCTTTGAGGCGCGCCGGCATTGAAGGGAAGGCAGCAGGCTCAGCTCGGTTTCAGCCTTCCGTTCCCTTCCCTCGCATCATGGCTCCACCCTCGCGCAAACAGGAAATACGTCAGAAGAGGGCGGGCCATGATGTGAGGGAAGGGAACGGAAGGCTGAAACTGAGCTGAGCCTGCTGCCTTCCCTTCAACGCTGGCGCTCCTCGAAGGAAAATAAAATTTTTAAAGGCAAGCAGCAGTGCAGGAAGGAAACTAGGTCTGTCGGGGAGCACAGGGAAGATGGATGATGGATGACCGGGGCAGCGGGGGGGGGGGGGGCTAGAAGAAGGCAGATGGAGGGGAGGAGGGCAGGGGGGAGACGAGGGTTGCTGGACATGGGTGGATCATGGAGGGGATGGCAGGGGGAGACGAGGGTTGCTGGACATGGGTGGATGCAGTGGAGGGGGGAGAGGAGGGTCGCTGGACATGGGTGGATGGAGCATGGAGGGCAGGGAGGAGAGGAGGGTTGCTGGACATGGTGGATGGAGGGCAGGGGAGAGGAGGGTTGCTGGGCATGGGTAGATGGAGGGCAGGGGAGAGGAGAGGAGGGTTGCTGGACATGGGTGGATGGAGGGCAGGGGGAGAGGAGGGTCGCTGGACATGGGTGGATGGAGGGCAGGGGGGAGAGGAGGGTTGCTGGACATGGGTGGATAGAGGGGAGAGGAGGGTTGCTGGACATGGGAGGATGGAGGAGAGAGGAGGGTTGCTGGACATGGGTGCATGGACAGCGGGGGAGAGGAGGGTTGCTGCTGGACAAGGGTGCGTGGAGGGCAGGGCAGGGGGGAGAGGAGGGTTGCTGGACATGGATTGAGGAGAGGGAAGGGAGAGAGAAGAAATGCTGGACATGGATGGAAGGGAGGGAAGAGTGAGGAATGAGATGAGAAGAGGGAAAAGGAAGAGAGGAGAATGGATGGAGAAAATAGGCTGAAGCTGGATCCACTAGACAGTCAAGTCTGCGGAGGACCAGAAATGAAGAAGAAAGGAGGAAAGAAAAGAAATAAATGGAAGGAAGCCCTGGAAATTGAGTTAAGAGGACAGATAGCAACAGAATCGGAAACTGGGCCGGCATGATCAGAAAAACAAAGTCACCAGACAACAAAGGTAGAAAAGATCATTTTATTTTCATTATAGTGTTTGGAATATGTCCACTTTGAGAATCAGGTGCTCAACATTAAAAGTTTATTTTTATTTACTTATTTATGGCATTTTATCCCACATTAAACATGAATTAGATTGCCCCCCCCCAGGCTCTCTCCCCGGCTATAACCTGCTCTGCAATTTGGGGGGGGACGCAGAGGTGGACGGGGGGGGGGAGCAGAGGTGGACCGGGGAGAGAGCCTGTTGTTAAACATTTACCAGCATACAACTGGTCGCTGGACATGGGTGGATGGCTAGGGAGGGGGGTTTCTGGACATAGGTGGATGGCAGGGGAGGGCAGGGGGCACAGGAGGGTCGCTGGACATGGATGGATGGCAGGGAGGGGGGTTTCTGGACATAGGTGGAGGGCAGGGGGCACAGGAGGGTCACTGGACATGGGTGGACGGCAGGGGAGGGGGGTTTCTGGACATAGGTGGAGGGCAGGGGGCACAGGAGGGTCGCTGGACATGGGTGGATGGCAGGGGAGGGGGGTTTCTGGACATAGGTGGATGGCTGGGGAGGGCAGGGGGTACAGGAGGGTTGCTGGACATAGGTGGATGGCAGAGAAGGGCATGGGGCACAGGAGGGTTGCTGGACATGGATGGATGGCAGGGGAGGGGGGGTTTCTGGACATAGGTGGAGGGCATAGGGCACAGGAGGGTCGCTGGACATGGGTGGATGGCAGGGGAGGGGGGTTTCTGGACATAGGTGGATGGCAGGGGAGGGCAGGGGGTACAGGAGGGTTGCTGGACATGGGTGGATGGCAGGGGAGGGAGGTTTCTGGACATAGGTGGATGGCAGGGGAAGGCAGGGGGCACAGGAGGGTCGCTGGACATGGGTGGATGGCAGGGGAGGGGGTTTTCTGGACATAGGTGGATGGCAGGGGAGAGCAGGGGGCACAAGAGGGTCACTGGACAAGGATGGATGGCAGGGGAGGGGGGTTTCTGGACATAGGTGGAGGGCAGGGGGCACAGGAGGGTTGCTGGACATGGGTGGATGGCAGGGGAGGGGGGTTTCTGGACGTAGGTGGAGGGCAGGGGGCACAGGAGGGTCACTGGACATGGGTGGATGGCAGGGGAGGGGGGTTTCTGGACACAGGTGGATGGCAGAGAAGTGCAGGGGGCACAGGAGGGTCACTGGACATGAGTGGATGGCAGGGAGGGGGGTTTCTGGACATAGGTGGATGGCAGGGGAGGGCAGGGGGCACAGGAGGGTCACTGGACATGGGTGGATGGCAGGGGAGGGGGTTTCTGGACATAGGTGGATGGCAGGGGGGACAAGAGGGTCACTGGACATGGGTGGATGGCAGGGGAGGGGGGTTTCTGGACATAGGTGGATGGCAGAGAAGGGCAGGGGGCACAGGAGGGTCGCTGGACATGGATGGATGGCAGGGGAGGGGGGTTTCTGGACATAGGTGGAGGGCAGGGGGCACAGGAGGGTCGCTGGACATGGTGGATGGCAGGGGAGGGGGTTTCTGGACATAGGTGGATGGCAGGGGAGGGCAGGGGGCACAGGAGGGTCGCTGGACATGGATGGATGGCAGGGGAGGGGGGTTTCTGGACATAGATGGAGGGCAGGGGGCACAGGAGGGTCACTGGACATGGGTGGATGGCAGGGGAGGGGGGTTTCTGGTCATAGGTGGATGGCAGGGGAGGGCAGGGGGCACAGGAGTGTCACTGGACATGGGTGGATGGCAGGGGAGGGGGGTTTCTGGACATAGGTGGATGGCAGGGGAGGGCAGGGGGCACAGGAGGGTCGCTGGACATGGGTGGATGGCAGGGGAGTGGGTTTCTGGACATAGGTGGATGGCAGGGGAGGGCAGGGGGCACAGGAGGGTCGCTGGACATGGATGGATGGCAGGGGAGGGGGGTTTCTGGACATAGGTGGAGGGCAGGCAGCACAGGAGGGTCGCTGGACATGGGTGGATGGCAGGGGAGGGGGGTTTCTGGACATAGGTGGATGGCAGGGGAGGGCAGGGGGTACAGGAGGGTTGCTGGACATGAGTGGATGGCAAGGGAGGGGGGTTTCTGGACATAGGTGGATGGCAGGGGAGGGCAGGGGGCACAGGAGGGTCACTGGACATGGGTGGATGGCAGGGGAGTGGGTTTCTGGACATAGGTGGATGGCAGGGGAGGGCAGGGGCACAGGAGGGTCGCTGGACATGGGTGGATGGCAGGGGAGGGGGTTTTCTGGACATAGGTGGATGGCAGGGGAGAGCAGGGGGCACAAGAGGGTCACTGGACATGGTTGGATGGCAGGGGAGGGGGGTTTCTGGACATAGGTGGAGGGCAGGGGGCACAGGAAGGTCGCTGGACATGGGTGGATGGCAGGGGAGGGGGTTTATGGACATAGGTGGATGGCACGGGAGGGCAGGGGGCACAGGAGGGTCGCTGGACATGGGTGGATGGCAGGGGAGGGGGTTTCTGGACATAGGTGGATGGCAGGGGAGGGCAGGGGACACAGGAGGGTCACTGGACATGGGTGGATGGCAGGGGAGGGGGTTTCTGGACATAGGTGGATGGCAGAGAAGTGCAGGGGGCACAGGAGGGTCGCTGGACATGGATGGATGGCAGGGGAGGGGGGTTTCTGGACATAGGTGGAGGGCAGGGGGCACAGGAGAGTCGCTGGACATGGGTGGATGGCAGGGGAGGGGGATTTCTGGACATAGGTGGATGGTAGGTGAGTGCAGGGGGCACAAGAGGGTCACTGGACATGGGTGGATGGCAGGGGAGGGTGGTTTCTGGACATAGGTGGAGGGCAGGGGCACAGGAGGGTCGCTGGACATGGGTGGATGGCAGGGGCGGGGGGTTTCTGGACATAGGTGGATGGCGGGGGAGGGTAGGGGGTACAGGAGGGTCACTGGACATGGGTGGATGGTAGGTGAGTGCAGGGGGCACAAGAGGGTCACTGGACATGGGTGGATGGCAGGGGAGAGCCTCGTTTCTTGAAGACAAGCTATGTCTGCACCTTGCCTTCTCAGAGCCTGGACATAGGTGGATGGCAGGTGAGTGCAGGGGGCACAAGAGGGTCACTGGACATGGGTGGATAGCAGGGGAGGGGGTTTCTGGACATAGGTGGATGGCAGGGGGCACAGGAGGGTCACTGGACATGGGTGGATGGCAGGGGAGGGGGTTTCTGGACATAGGTGGATGGCAGGGGGGACAGGAGGGTCACTGGACATGGGTGGATGGCAGGGGAGGGGGTGTCTGGACATAGGGGGAGGGCAGGGGACAGGAGGGTCGCTGGACATGGGTGGATGGAGGAGAGAGAAGAAATGCTGGACATGGATGGAGGCGAGGGAAGAGTGAGGATGGAGATGAGGTGAGGGAAAAGGAAGAGAGGAGAAAAAGTGCACATGGATATAGAAAATAGGCAGAAGCTGGATCCACTGGACAGTCAAGTCTGCGGAGGACTCAGCTTTTACTTACGGATGTAGGCCAAGGAATGAAGAAGAAAGGCAGAAAGTAAAGAAATAAATGGAAAGGAAGCTCTGGAAACGGAGTTAAGAGGACAGATAGCAGCACAATTGCATACTGAGCCAGCATGATCAGAAAAGCAAAGTAACCAGACAACAAAGGTAGAAAAAACTATTTTATTCAGGATTTATTAATTGGAATATGTCAGTTTTTGGAAATGTGCATCTGTGATATTTTTCATGTAAGTTTCCATTTTTGTAGTATTGCTGCAATGCTGAGTCTGACTTCTTGAGGTAACTTTCCAGTTCAGTATTTTGCCTTCATGTGTTTTTCAGGTGTGATCAAGGAAGGTGCAGTATTCTGCTAGCGTATAGTTTGCAGCCCTTTTTGTTTGTTTTTTTCACTAGGTTGTGCACTGGTGTTTTAGAGCCCGGTGTAATTACTGTTGCCTTTCCACGCCACGCATAAGGTTGTAGCTCGTCCTGTCCTTGGAATTAGTGCTGTTTATGGTTTGTTAAGGTTATGAGTGTGTTTTTGCACAAGTTTGTGTATAGTGTTTTGCAGTGGAGAGATTGTGTGTTGGCCTTACTAAGGTGGCACCAAACATCAGAAAGGGTGTAGAGCGTAAATCATGACACACTACCTCTAAAAGGGTGTTTTGTGGCTCTACATGAGAATTGTGATATTATGATCCTTTGCTAGCTTCATATTGTTGACGGTCTGCATTTTCCGTATGGCTGGTATATTGGTGTATAAGGTATTAATTGTGACTATTTTATTTTTACTTTTTTTTTTTCTGTGTGTTGTCAGACAATTATGGATGACAGACAGAGTCGGAGTCTTCTTGAGTCAGAGAGCTGTGGTATATATTTTAAAACACTTTTAATACCTTGGTGGTCTATATGTTTTTATATTGTACATTATATTTCACACATCACTTTATTTTATTGTATATCTTTTCATTTCATTTTTATTTTATTGCATATATGGGTTACAGAGTAATAGGGGAATTTGAAAGTACTGAATCTTTTCTTAATATTTTTCCTTTATTCTCCTTTGTTATGAGAATTAGAACTACTAATTGTAGTGGACTTGAACTGAATAATTTCTGGGGAGGGGAGGTTTCATGATAGCATTGTGCTTATTATTTCAATCAGTTTTTTTTGTACAAGTTTAGCTTCATTTGTCTTTATTTGAAATTTCATAAATAAAAAAATGTTCTAAAAATAGAATAATCTTATCAATGGGGCGGAGCTACGGTGGGGGTGGGGCTACGGTGGGGCGGGGCTAGGATGGGGCCCCACCAAATTGGTCTGCATAGGGCCCCGCACTTGCTAAGACCGGCCCTGTTAATGTGGACAAATGCAAAGTGCTGCACATTGGGAAGAATAATACAAATCATAGTTACCTGATGCTAGGGTCAGTGGTGTGCTGGAGCCGGCTCGCACCGGCTCACAAGAGCCGGTTGTTAACTTTGCTCGGTTCTTGCAATGCGCGAGCCAGCTCTTCTCCTCCCTCCCGATCCGGTCCCGTCCCTCCCTCCCGATAAGATCCCTGGCTCCCTCCCGATCCGATTCGGCCCCTCCCTCACGTCACCGACCTGACCTGACTCTTCGCATTCTTCGGGGCACCCGCTGCCAGAACTGACTCTCCCCCGCTGGCGCTGCCAGTTCGCACTTTAAAAATGGCCACCGAGACTTCCAGAGGCGGCCTCGCGAGACTTCTGCTGAAGTCTCGGCGGCCATTTTGAAGCGCGAACCGGCAGCGCCAGCGGGGGAGAGTCAGTTCTGGCAGCGGGCAGGCAAGACTGCCTGCCCCAAAGAATGCGAAGAGTCAGGTCGGGTCGGTGAAGTGAGGGATCGGGAGGGAGGGACCGAATCGGATCAGGAGGGAGCAGGGGAGGAGAATTCGCCAACAACTCGGGAGGGGGTGGCAGGGGACAGAAGGGAGTTGCTGGGCATTTGTGGATGGAGAGGAAAGGAGGGTCGCTGAGTATGGCTGGGTGCATGCAGGGCAGGGGAGAGGAGGCAGGAGGGTCACTGCTGGACATGGGTGGATGGAGGGCAGGGGAGAGGAGGGTCACTGGGTATGGGTGCATGCAGGGCAGGGGAGAGGAGAGTTGCTGGGCATGGGTGCATGCAGAGCAGGGGAGAGGAGGCAGGAGGGTCACTGCTGGACATGGGTGGATGGAGGGCAGGGGAAAGGGGGGTCACTGGGTGCATGCAGGGCAGGGGGAGAGAAGGGTCACTTCTGGACAGGGGTGTGCTGGTAAATTTTTAACAACGGGCTCTCTGTCTGGGCATAGCCAGCCCTGAAATTTTGTGTGTGTGTGTGTGTGGGGGGGGGGGGGGGGGGGGGATACATGTCTCTTTCTCCCCTCCCTTGTGTGGGCACGCTAGGCATACCTTTGCTGAGCCCCACCAGCCAATAAATGGACTGCCACCATTCTCTGCTGCTTGTTCCTAGCTCTGAGAAGCATGATGGAACCTTCTTGCGCTTGCAAGAAAAGTCTCAGCCTGATGCTCAGAGGAAGCAGGAGCAGCAGCAGTCTATTTACTTGGGTGGTGGGGCCAGCATCACTGCCAGCAATGTAAAAGAGAATTCAGGAGGTGGCCCAAGCCCACATTTTGAGAGTCAGTTGTTAAAGTAGCCATGGGGAGACCTACTTTAACAACCGGCTCCCAAAATTCTTAAAAACGTAACAAACAGGCCTAAAGGAACAAGATGGCGGTCAGAGAGGAAGTGGACCTCTGAGCTCCCGATCTCTGCTAAAGCCGACGGTGAAGTGAACTTTCTACCCAATAACATCATGGGGAAAAGAAAGGGGAAAGCGGCGAAACCAACCTCCTCTGGTCCCGTTAATTCCACTCCCCGCCAGCAGACGCTTGAGAACTGTGGAATTCGGAGACTGGAGTTGCAGACGCCCACGATGGTCAGTCTCGATGTTTCTTCCTCGAACTACAGCATGGAAGGCGTCTCGTTGAGTTCGCCTTCATTCACTGCCCCTCCTCGACCCGGAACTTCTTTTGCAGTCGGAGAACAGCTAGAAGAGCGGACCGAAGTGCCTAGCTCCCAAGCTGTGTCAGGATGTAGGAGTGGATCACTGAACACTGGATACTACTAAACCAACAGGACAACCTCAAGCTCTGTGTATACTACTGATGGACTTTACTTGTGCTTACTACCTCTGCTTCTGCCCGTTTGGGCATACTCCATACTTTAATGTATTGGGCATTTAAGTTCTCTTGTACTGTGCCTTAACCACAACTTGTCAGCTCCTGCTGCTTTAATGCCTATCTGTGGGAGACAGGATGCAGATGCATTAGATAAACAGCTTGTAACTGTAGTTGGCAAGGCTTGCACACAGAAACCAGCCTGCACTAGATGCCACATGAATAGATGGCCTTGGAGGGTGTTGCTAACCCCCACCCTGCATCTCTGAGCCTAACGAACCTTATCTCCTCTGCTAGAAAGGAGCTTTGTATTATGTGTGTGTGTAGAGCAAGATGCTAAGTTTCGTTTCCCTAGCCAGTATCATTTCAGTATTATGACGTGTGTATGTACTGTGAACTACAAATGTGTAATGTGAGAACTACAAATGTTTACTGCGCATGTCAACTGTGATGTATAAGGGGCCTAATGCGCAGGCCCAGCAGGGAAGTATAAATGTAGGTGTCAGATGATTTCTGACACACAGTATCCTGAGAGAGAACTCAGTGCTGTTCATTGCTAGCAATAAAAGCTGCATTGCTTTGGAACCAATTTGCCTTTCGTCTCCTGATTTCTGAGCCTGTTTCAGTGGTGAGCCAGCCAGGAGTACAAAAGGGAAATCGGATTATATTCTTTCCCCTCCCCACTGCAGCCGGATTGGGTCCCCGATCCCCCTCCCGAGAAGGTGGTGAGTGGCCACCGCTGATTTCAGCGTCCATCTCCCGGCGGAGGGCCGATCGATTCCGGCCGACTGAAAGTGGGGCTGTGTGGTTCCGGCAAGGCACCTTTTCCGACTCCGGAGAGAAGCGCACCGACGGCGCGGCCTGCAACGACGACGGACAGGCGAGTATACTCAACGTAGTGACCGGCCCAGTAAAGGACCGAAGAAGAGGCTTGATCACCCTCTTAGCCAGTGACTAATACGGACTAGGTCCCGAAACCTCACTAGGCTTTTGGCGAAGGAACCGAACGGGAGGGTTTCTTGTGGCGTATGAAAGTTGTGTGAGTGGGCTTGCATTTCCGGGCCGGGAGACCGCGTTCCGGTCAGGCCGAGTGTTGACCCTTTTGTGTCCGGTGGAACGAGACCCCTTACTCCTCCACCATCCTTTTCCCCCTTTGTCTGTCTCCTATCCTTTGGCACTCAGGTTAGGATGGGCGGGGGTGGATCCACACCTTTAGACTTAATGACGGAACACTTTAGCGAAGTGTTCGACCAAGATAAATGCAGTAGGGCCGGGATGATACAGCGATGTCAATTTATGTGGCCCGGGCTAGGGATTGCTGAATGGCCCCCGGAAGGGTCATTTGAGTATGAAAGGGTGGCGGCGGTCATGAATATTGTTATAGTTGAGGGGAACCCAGGCTGTGTACCGAGGACATTCCATATATAGAAGCGTGGTTGGATGTAGTCCGGGATCCGCCGGGTTGGGCCCAACGCAAGGTAGAAAAGGCCGCCCTCATGGTGGTAAACCAAAGAAAGGGGCGCAAAACTAAACTCAAGGCCCTGCAGACCCCTGCCTTCGCTCTCCAAACCCCGGCAACCGTTGCCGTCCCGAAGGCCGTGGGGACCGCCCCCATAAGGCCGACCGCCCCCAGCATTGAAGCCCCAGAGACCACGCCCCGCACTACCATCACTAAGACCAAGGCCACGCCCCGTACCACCAGTACACTTCCCAGAACGAAACCCCTGAAGGGAACCCGAGGGAAAGTTCAGGGCTCGCCCGAAAAGATACCTCCGAGGGCCCCAATACTTGCTACGACGGAGGCCTACGAAGATGATGCTGCGCCCCCTCCCTACGCCCCCATATATCCTGACCTCGCGGACTTGGCAGTGGGCCAGGATAACGCCGAGGCATTCGAGTCCGAGTCGGACGCTGAAGACACTTCCCGGCCAAACACACCCGAGACAACAGGTGCAGGTCCTGCAACCTCCAGGAAGAGCCAAAGGGTAGTAAAGAAAATTACTCGATTCCCCCAATCGAGTCCGGTAAGCACCCTCCCTTCCAACCGGAGAGCGGAAGTGACCGACCTATACCCGGTCCGGCAATCTACGACCTATACCCCTAACCCGACGGCAGGAGCCCAGCCCATCCAGTCGACCGTCTACAGCCACGTTCCCTTCTCCAGTGCCGACCTGTATAACTGGAAACTGCATGGGCCTTCGTATGACCAGAAACCCGAACAGCTGATAGAGCTGGTGGAAGGCATCATATACAGTTATAATCCCACATGGGGTGACCTCAGGCAATTGAGCTCCCACATTCTGACCACTGAAGAACGCCGTCTCCTACAACAGAATATGGAACAAGCCATTCGGGACGCCAACCCGGGCCATGCCAACTTGCAGAACCTCTTAGACACGGAAGTGCCCACCGCGGTCCCTGCGTGGGACTACCGAACCGATGAGGGCCAAACCGTCATCCGCCGGTATCAGCAGGCATACCTGGCGGCCCTAAGAAAGGGGAAACAGAAGATTACCAATATGGGCAAAATCCACAATGTAGTCCAGCAGAAGAACGAAAGCCCAGGGGATTTCCTTGAATGCCTTATGGACGCATTTAGGAGACATAGCCCGATAAATCCCGAAGATCCCAAAAACGTCCCTACAGTGGTCATGAGTTTTGTTAGTCAGTCAGCACCGGACATAAGAAGAAAACTCCAGAGAACTGAAGGATTTGAAGGGATGAGTATCAGCCAACTGAAAGCCATAGCTGATCGCGTATTCGGATACCGCGACCAAGAAGAGAAGACCGAAGCCCGGAAGGAGTTGACCAGACGGATGCGCGAGAATGCGGATGTGCTGGCCACGGTGCTGGAAGAACGCCTGGGGTCCAGACCGCGTGGCAGAGGCAGGGGCCGAAGGGGGAGAGGAACACGGTCCCCCATAGGACGCAACCAGTGCGCTAATTGCCGGGAAGAAGGGCACTGGTGGGCGGACTGCCCGGAGAAGCCACGAGACCAGAAGAGAGAGGAGGAGGACGACGACCGCCCAAGAGGCCCCAGACAAGGACAACGAGGACGGGGCCGCGGCCGGGGACGAGTCGAACAACAGGAATGGCAGATGGCCCTTGACGCCACCCGGGACCATACTGCATGAAGGGACCGGGAGGGCAGAGTCCCCACTGACCCTCTGGTGGAGATCCGGGTGGGGACGCAGTTGATGAAGGCCCTACTAGACACTGGGGCCCAACGATCTGTTATCACCACTGCCATAGACCCGGCCACGAAAGAAACCATACCGATTGTGGGTGCCTCTGGGAAGTCACTCACTGCTCCCCTCCTCAAGGAACACCAAGTCCAGATCGGAGGGACGATGGTGTCTCACCAGTTCATACATATCCCCGACTGTCCAGTCCCCTGATTGGCCGAGACCTACTGTGCAAGCTCCAAGCCACCTTGAAGTTCAAGACTACGGGTGAAGTAGAAGCTCACTTTGAAGACCGACCGGTGACGCTTATCTGCCCTGTGCGGGAAGAATGGAGACTACACGCCCCCCTAATTGCAGGCCCTGACGACTGCCGTTACTGCCAGGACACCCCTTTCGCACGGCAGAGGAAGGCCCTAATGGCTGGGGTGCCCGACGTATGGGCAGAAGTGAACCCCGGTGGACTGGCCGTTAACGCCATCCCCATCTAGATTGAACTCAAACCAAATGCTCAAGTCGTCAACCAAGGACAATACCACATCCCTTATGCAGCCCGGCATAGTATGCAAACTCATCTACAGAAACTCCTTCAACAAGGGGTCCTTAAACCGATCAGATCCGCGTGGAACACCCCACTGCTGCCCGTTAAGAAGCCAGGAACATCAGAGTACAGACCCGTCCAGGACCTGAGGAAAGTCAACAACCAGGTAGCCGACATAGTCGCCCTTGTACCAAACCCCTACTCAATCCTAGCCCAAGTGCCAGCCCAGACCAAGTGGTATAGTATCATTGATCTGAAGGACGCCTTCTTCTCCATCCCTCTTGCTGCCGGCAGCCAGAAGTTGTTTGTCTTCACGTGGGAAGACTTACAGACTGGGAATAAGCAGCAATTTACATGGACCCGGCTTCCCCAGGGATTCAAGAACTCGCCTACCCTCTTTGGTGACCAACTTGCCCAGGACCTGAAAACGTATCAGGACGAGTACGGGCCGGTCGTTCAATACGTGGACGACCTGTTGGTGGCCCGTGAAACGTACACGGACTGTGCAGAAGCCACCCTTTACCTCTTGAAAACCCTGGAAGCCCAGGGGTACCGAGCCAGCCGGAAAAAGGCCCAGATATGTGAGATCGAAGTCGAGTACCTGGGATTTCGCCTCCGAGAAGGAACCCGAAGGCTCGGTACTCACCGAACCCAAGCCATCCGCAACCAACCCACTCCTGCAAATAAGAAGGAATTGCGGGCATTACTAGGAGCAGCTGGGTACTGCCGGATCTGGATCATTAACTTCGCTGTTCTGACCCAAGACTTGTACGCCAAACTGAAAGGACCTGAACTCGAGGGCCAAAACCTCCAGTGGGAGAAACACGAACTGAAAGCCCTTCAGGACCTCAAGGAGGCCCTTGTGGCCCCACCAGCGCTCGGACTGCCAGATGTGACCAAGCCGTTCCACTTGTTCATCGACGAAAAGAAGGGATTGGCACTTGGAGTCCTTACCCAACTGGTCGGCACCTGGCAACGCCCTGTAGCATATCTCTCCAAGGGCATGGACAACGTGGCACAAGGATGGCCGGGGTGTCTCCGAAGCATTGCGGCGGCTTGTCTGCTGATACACGAGGCCAATAAACTCACGTTTGGCCAAACCCTCTTTGTGACTACACCCCACACCATCCGCGGCCTACTCGAGAGCCACGGACCCAGATGGATGACCAACTCCCGATTGGTCAAATACCAGGCCCTCCTGTGCGAAAATCCGGAGGTACGGATCCTGGACACAACTAACCTTAATCCCGCTACTCTCCTTCCGGCCCCTGAACCACCACTCCACGACTGTGAAGAGGTAATGGCCACTGTGCATTCTAGCAGACCTGACCTCAAGGACCAACCCTGGCAAGGGGGCATCACCCTGTTCACCGATGGAAGCAGCCAAGTAATAGAGGGAATTCGAAGAGCTGGCTATGCTGTTGTGTCTGAGGACCATGTGATCGAGGCTATGGCTCTGCCGCCCGGAACGTCAGCCCAGAAGGCGGAACTGATCGCCCTCACCAGAGCCCTCCTGTGGGCTGAAGGAAAGGTTGTTAACATCTACACCAATTCCAAATACGCCTTCCTCACCCTCCAGGTGCACGGGGCCTTGTACAAAGAGAGAGGATATCTAACCGCTGAAGGGAAGGGACTCGCAAACGCCACTGAGATCTGTCAACTACTCGAGTCAGTGTGGAAGCCAAAGAAAGTAGCTGTGATGCATTGCAGGGCCCACACCGGCCGGCCGGACCCTATCACCCAGGGAAACCAACGGGCGGATGATGCCGCAAAAAGGGCAAGTCAACTCCCTTACCTCTCTCATTCCTCTGACCCCGTACTCGTCCTTCACCTCCCCACAGAGACCCCCATCTATGCCCCACAAGAAATTGAATGGGCCTGGCAAGAGGGCCTGGAGTCGCGAAATGGCTGGTGGGTACTACAGGATGGTCGGATATGGATACCCGAAGCCTTGGCCTGGACGGTGGCCAAAGAGGCCCACAACCGCACCCACCTGGGCAGGGACGCCCTGGGGCGCCTGCTCGAGAAGACCTACTACATCAACAAGCTGTCCCTGTGGACCAAAAACGCTTCCAGCCAATGCGCGACTTGTGCTCGTAACAACCCAAGGACGGGACCCGGTCCTACGCCAGGACATGTCCTCCGGGGCACCAGCCCCTTTCACATCTGCCAGATTGACTTCACGCATATGCCCCCAGCCCGGGGCTACAAAGCCATCCTTGTCGCCGTGTGTACCTACACCGGATGGATTGAAGCCCAGCCCACCAGAACAGAAATGGCTAAAGAAGTCACCTCCTTATTGATCCATCACATCCTGCCAAGATACGGCCTCCCCAAGCAGATAAACTCCGACAACGGCCCTGCATTTGCCAGCGAAGTTACACAACAGCTCAGTACAAGACTGGGCCTCGATTGGAAGTTGCATTGTGCTTGGAGACCCCAGAGCAGTGGAATAGTGGAGAGAGCTAACCGATCCCTGAAGAACCAGCTAGCCAAGCTATGCCAAGAAGCCAAAGCCAAATGGCCCGACCTGCTCCCACTGGCCTTGCTGCATCTTAGGTGCACCCCCAAGGCTACAGGTCTTACTCCTTACGAGATGATGTACGCCAGGCCACCACCACTACCCTCCTTTCCCGACTCCTTGCAGATACAGGGCGAGAGCTCCTTAGTAAAACAGATGAAGGCCCTACGCGAGGTAGTGCAGGACATCCAACAGTACACTGAGAGTGTAGGTCCCCTGGTCCTTACTAGTCCTACACACCAGTTTAGGGTGGGGGATGAAGTCTGGGTAAAGGAGTGGGATGAATCTGACTGTCTAAAGCCCAAGTGGAAAGGGCCCTCCCTTGTTCTCCTAACTACCCCAACTGCTGTTAAAATTGCAGGAAGTCCCGTGTGGATACATTGGACCAGGCTGAAACCCGCTGCGCCTACCGGCGGCACACCTAAAGTTTGGACTGCCCGTCAACATCCTGACGCTCCACTACGGCTGACCCTAACGAGGAAGTGAGCCAGGTCCATGCCTACCCAAGAACAGAAGCTCAGCTACTGGACCCACTGCGTCTTTGGCTCCCTGTTTATTGGAGCCGTCATCCTAAGCCTCCTTATCTTCCTACTGCAGAGACTTGGATACCTCCCCCCGTACATATGATGCTCAACCTACTCCTCATCATCCTCCTTTGCCCAGCCCCGAGCCATCCTACCACCCTGAGCCAGAACTGTACTGAGTGTGTGCGCTCAGTACGTCACCGCATAGAGGGGGGATATCACCTGGTCACCACCCTCATTCATCAATCACAGCCTCCGGAAGGCGATTGCTGGTCCTTTCCGGTCTGTGCCATTACGACCCCGACTGGACCCCAACAGTTCCACAGGTGCCTCCAGAACAACCTCACTATCTGCCACAGCCCAGTCAAGCCAAGATACTACAATGTCACCCTCAGTGTGGGGCTCCCTCAGTATGTCGGATCTATGGGAGTCCAGGGAGATGGCGTCCTGTATTACGTAAATTCCACCCGCATTATTGCAGGTAGTACTCAAACTGTGGCTACCCTTACCTTTGACGTTTGTGTTGCTATAGACAGACACCCCTGGTCCCACAAGTGCGGAAGTCTAGCTTGGCGCAAGGCCTACGCGAATGATCACAAGTATGTTTGCCCCCTTACCTTAGACGGAAGATATGGATCCCCTTGGTCTTGGCTACCTTGTGCAGCAGACACCCGGACCTCGGGATGGGAACGAGTGTGTGCCTACACAGGAGGCGGATACCCCGGATGTCCCGGTCTAGGTGAAATTCGCAGGGGCTCTGACAACACCGTGCTCCTTGAATGGCCGCTAAGGGGACCTGGGACCCCCTGGAGACAAACTTGGGGTTTTGGCATCGACGGGGCCGGAACGGACCCTATAACCTTCATCACCATCAGCCAGAGCCTTGAGGAGAAGGCACCCACACACTATCAGACCACGGTTGTCGGGTACCAAGATGTATTCAACGAAATTGCTCGCGCTGAGGAGGCAGCAACTAAGTTCCCCATTTCTCCCGAAGCTCGGAACATGTTCCTCAACCTGGCCGAAAACATTGCCCTCTCCCTAGGAATTGCCAATTGTTTCGTCTGCAGAGGCACCGATATGGGTGAGCAATGGCCCTGGGAGGCGAAGGAGATTCACCAGCACATGTGGGACGCCCTCAACGCTACCAACATTACCTTTCCCCGGCGTCCGAGGCCTTATGAATGGGCTCTGAGGACCAACATCATAGGTACCCTCTGCGCTAGCCGGGCTCCCTCGAAGCGCTATTCCGTCCCAGTGGGAGATTCCGCTTGCACGGGGGTCCTCCAGTTTAATGGAAGCCGAACCACTTGGTGGCAAACGGACAACCTGCCCGCCCCGGTGCCCATTTGGACCGAACCCACACTGAATACAACCTGGACATACGGGGGCAACGCCTCCCTTAAATGGATAGCCCCGGAGGGCTACTACTACATTTGTGGTCGCAGGGCCTATGAGCAGCTCCCAGCCCGCTGGTACGGCACCTGTCTCTTGGGCACCGTCCGACCTAGTTTCTTTCTCCTGCCCCTGCGCGTAGGCGAGACGTTAGGTATACCTCTCTATATGAAACAGGGGCCTGGAAACATAGGCAGGCGTAAACGGTCCCCTCAAGACAGCAAGCCCAAGGTCCAGATAGGAGACTGGAAGGACAACGAGTGGCCACCAGAACGTATCATTCATTACTATGGGCCGGCCACGTGGGCTGAAGATGGCACGTATGGGTACCGTACCCCTATCTATATGCTGAATCGCATTATCCGTCTGCAGGCGGTGCTCGAAATACTCACTAACGACTCGGCCCTTGCACTTAACGTCCTGGCGCGACAAAACACCAAATTGATTACCGCAGTATACCAGAACCGCCTGGCTCTTGACTATCTCTTAGCCCAGGAGGGCGGGGTGTGCGGCAAATTTAATCTCAGCAACTGCTGCCTGCAGATTGATGACCAGAGTCACGTCATCAGGGAGATCACTGACCGGATGGTAAAGTTGGCTCACGTCCCTGTCCAAACCTGGAACAGCGCCTGGGATTGGACATCCTCTTTAACCGACTGGCTACCGACCTCTGGGAGTCTCAAGAGTATCCTTGTCATGGGTGGCCTGTTCTTGTTGTCCTGCTTACTAATACCCTTGTCTCTCCTCCTTGTTTTCAGGTGTCTCCGCTCCACCATGGAAAGCATCGCCGACCGCCGGGCAGCCGCCCAACTTATGGCCCTCCAGATGTATTCCCCCATACCACAATCAGATGTGGATGAAGCAGAACTCTGTTCCCCCGAGGCTATCAACGGGCCGATGCCCTTGTGACAGCATAAGTCCGGCTACAAAGGGGGGGGGGGACTCCACTAGGGACCCTCCGTCTCAACCCCGGCGAAGTAACCAGCGGCTGCGCAAGGGCCTAGGGCTCTCTTATTGCCTCTCCCTGCTAACTTTTCTTGTCTCTCTTTTCCCTTCCAGGGCTTACGGAGATGATACTCTCCACCAGAATGGATGTTCAAGTATCAAAAGGGGGGAATTGTAGGAGTGGATCACTGAACACTGGATACTACTAAACCAACAGGACAACCTCAAGCTCTGTGTATACTACTGATGGACTTTACTTGTGCTTACTACCTCTGCTTCTGCCCGTTTGGGCATACTCCATACTTTAATGTATTGGGCATTTAAGTTCTCTTGTACTGTGCCTTAACCACAACTTGTCAGCTCCTGCTGCTTTAATGCCTATCTGTGGGAGACAGGATGCAGATGCATTAGATAAACAGCTTGTAACTGTAGTTGGCAAGGCTTGCACACAGAAACCAGCCTGCACTAGACGCCACATGAATAGATGGCCTTGGAGGGTGTTGCTAACCCCCACCCTGCATCTCTGAGCCTAATGAACCTTATCTCCTCTGCTAGAAAGGAGCTTTGTATTATGTGTGTGTGTAGAGCAAGATGCTAAGTTTCGTTTCCCTAGCCAGTATCATTTCAGTATTATGACGTGTGTATGTACTGTGAACTACAAATGTGTAATGTGAGAACTACAAATGTTTACTGCGCATGTCAACTGTGATGTATAAGGGGCCTAATGCGCAGGCCCAGCAGGGAAGTATAAATGTAGGTGTCAGATGATTTCTGACACACAGTATCCTGAGAGAGAACTCAGTGCTGTTCATTGCTAGCAATAAAAGCTGCATTGCTTTGGAACCAATTTGCCTTTCGTCTCCTGATTTCCGAGCCTGTTTCAAGGAGGTCCCGCTGCAAGTGTGCCTCTAGAAGCGACTTCCATCGTGAAAGATGGGGGAAACCCAATCTCTGCTAAGGCTTCGAGGGACGTATCCGGAGAAGTTCGGGGAGTAGTTAAACCAGCAGTGATAACTTTAGAGAATCTCTGGGACGTCATGCAGAGCATGAACAAGAACCTGATCCAGGTAACTGATATTCTAAGAGAAGATTTATCATCAGTTAAATCTATGCAAACCCTGACAGCCTCTGAAGCTCAAAAAAATAAGGAGAACATTGAAAATATGGATGGGGAATTGAAATCTTTACAAAATCTTACGAGTTTAATAATTAAAGATAAAGAGACTCTGGTAAAAAGAGTTGAGTATCTTGATAATCAGACCAGGAAGAACAACCTGAGATTTCTCAATTTTCCTAAAGCACCTTTAATACCACCTATAGATATGCTTAAGAAATATTTTGAAGAAATCTTGAAAATTCCTAAAGAAAGTTTCCCTCCTGTCGTTAAAACTCAATATATATTGGGGAAATCTTCTAAACCAGAACGTTTACCTGAATTGAATGTAACAGCTTTTCTAGAAGACTCTCTTGAGACAATTACACAAAGATTGACTTTATTAGTTACTTTTGCTTTTGAAGTTGACAGGCATAACATATTCCGCTTATATTTCAAGAATATGCAAGCCAATTTTTTGGGGGGTAAAATTCAGATTTACCCGGATCTTAATAGAGATACGCAATGGAGAAGGCGAGAGTTTTGGCTCTTAAACCGAGGACTCTCGCCTTAGGAGGGACTTATATCTTGAAGTATCCATGTAGATGCCTGGTAATAATTAGTAATGCTACTTATGTTTTTCTTGACCCCCCAAAAATGGCTGAATTTATAATTGCTAAGGAAAAGGGAATTGTTCAGCCCTGAATGGCCCCAATGGCATGCTGGTTGTACCACCTTGTGGACGTCTAATGCTTATCTCTCTGAATGATTGTAAGAAGGAAATGTATTTTTTTCCTTGTTTTTCCTTAAGGTTTTGTTTTCCTATATCTTGTTCCTCCAAATTATGGTGGTCAATATGTATATGTTTTTGTTTCCTGTTCATTAATCCTAATAATGGAGAGATTTATCTCTGTTTGTAATAATATCTTTAATCCTGCATTTATATTAATATGAATGTAATTTGTTGAAAAGCATAAATTAAAAATTAAAAAAAAAAACTTAACAAATGGCTCTCGCGAGCCCGTGAGAGCCCGCTCCAGCACACCACTGCTTCTGGACATGGGTGCATGCAGGGCAGGGGAGAGGAGGCAGGAGGGTCACTGCTGGACATGGGTGGATGGAGGGCAGGGGAGAGGAGGGTCACTGGGTATGGGTGCATGGAGGGCAGGGGAGATGAGGGTCGCTGGGTGCATGCAGGGCAGGGGGAGAGAAGGGTCACTGGACATGGGTGGATGGAGAGGGGGAGAGAGAGAACAAATGCTGGACATGGATGGAGGGGAGGGAAGAGTGAGGAAGGAGATGAGATGAGGGAAAAGAAAGAGAGGAGAAAAACTGCACATGGATGAAGAAAATAGACAGAAGCCTGAGGACCAGAAATGAAGAAGAAAGGAGGAAAGGAAAGAAATAAATGGAAAGGAAGCCCTGGAAACGGAGTTAAGAGGACAGATAGTAGCAGAATCGGATTCTGGGCCAGCATGATCAGAAAAACAGTCACCAGACAACAAAGGTAGAAAAAAAAATCATTTTATTTTCATTATAGTGCTTGGAATATGTCCACTTTGAGAATCAAAGTGCTCAACATTAAAAGTTTATATTTATTTACTTATTTATGGCATTTTATCACACATTAATCATGAATTAGATTGGAACCTGGGATCAGTTAATTTTTTTTTTCCTGGCGTAATGCATTGCCCCCCCTCCACCAGGCTCTCTCCCCGGCTATAGCCAGCTCTGTAATCTGGGGGGGGGGGGGGGCGCAGTGGGGGACGAGGGGGCGCAGAGGGGGACTGGGGAGAGAGCCTGTTGTTAAACATTTACCAGCACACTACTGGCTAGGGTCCACCTTAGGAATCATCACTGAAGAAAAAGATATAGTTGTCATTGTAGATAATACACTGAAATCTTCTGCCCACTGTGTGGTGGCGGCCAAAAGAGCAAACAGGATGGTAGGAATTATTAGGAAAGGGGTGCAAAATAAGACCAAGAATATTATAATGCCTCTGTATCACTCCATGGTGCGACATCACCTTGAGTATTGTGTTCAATTCTGGTCACCATATCTCAAAAAAGAGCGACCAAAATAATAAAGGGGAAAGAACTCTTCTCATATGAGGAAAGATTGAAGATGTTAGGGCTCTTTAGCTTGGAAAAGAGAAAACTGGAGGGGGGGGGGGGGGTTTGAATGAGGTGTGCAAAATCCTAAGTGGTGTAGAATGGAAAAAAGTGAATCGAGTTTTCACTCTTTCAAAAAGTACAAAGACCAGGGGACACTCAATGAAATTACATGGAAATGCTTTTAAACAAACAGGAGGAGATATTTTTTCACTCAAAGAATAGTTAAGCTCTGGAACTCGTTGCTGAAGGTCGTGGTAACCATGGTTAGCATATCTGGGTTTAAAGGTTTTGGACAAGTTCCTGGAGGAAAAGTCCATAGTCTGTTATTGAGATGGGCATGAGGGAAGCAACTGCTTGCATAGAATGTTGCTACTAATTGGGTTTCTGCCAGGTACTTGTGACCTGGATTGACCACTGATGGAAGCACCCAGTATGGCTATTCTTAAGTTCTTACCTATATTTGGAGAACAGGTTTTTAATCTGCCTCATGTTGATGTTATGAAGATGTTTCTGGCACAAAGTGTCTGCTGCATCCTTCTCTGTTCTCTGACATTACTGTCTCTCCTTAACATTGCTTAAAACGAACCAAGTGATCAGCTATTCGGTGGATTATTTTGGCCACCAAACTCAGCCAGCGATATGCTGAATATTAGCGGATAACTGGCAATATTCAGCGGGAGATAACCTGTGATCTCCTGCTGAATGTTGCCAGATAGCCAGTTAAGTCCATTTAAGTGGCCAGGAACTATTAACCTGGCCGGTTAAATTGTTTTAAATATCAGGCAGTATATCTTTATTTTTGCTCACATGTAACAGTAGTAGCAGCCAAAGCCTCAAATGTTTTATATTTTATACTAAAAAAAAAATATTGTTCTAACCATTTATAGATGTTAAGTCACAGAAATTACTGAAAACAAAGTACTGAAGAAAGAAAAAGCAGATTAAAATATTCAAAATTAAATTTACAGAGTAGATTCCCAAATTGTATGTAATTCAGTATGCTGAGTTTCAAAACTTCCTTTAATATTATAAGAAATATGGGGAAAAATGCTTGAAACCTCTGGCAATCTTTGCACACTAGCTTACTCACAGTTTCATCCATGGAGAGATCAGTGCTACGAGAGATGCTTGAGTAATGAGTTCGGGAACTTTCCAATGTACCACTTCTTCTGCTTCTCATCCTGGCCTACTTGGAGTGACTGCCGACTAATCTGTATAGACATATTTTTGGAGAGGAGATAATAGAGGTCACACTAACGATCTTTTGTTTTCAAAAAGCCTGATATTCAAAGGATTTATACTTCTAACTTTGGGACCCTTTTACTAAGCTGTGAAACATATCTTATTTCCAACAGTTTTTATTAATAATCCAGCATGTTAAACAGTACCACCAAGTCCAGCAAGTATCACATAGCATAAACTGAATAGCAAAACATGACATACTTTCTGAAACTGAGATATAAAAATCCATCAGCAGGAAAAAGCAATTTTAACATTTTCTCCCTTCCCCACTCAGCCTCCATTCCCCCCCACCCCCACCCCCAGGAGGGATAGTCACCCCTTAACTGTAATCACGTAATAATAGAAACCAGACCAAACCTGGCTGTTGCCTAAGAGACACATAAATCGACAATTATCTAATCCCCCCTCCTCCCAAACCCCTCCCGAACTCAAAGAGATGCTTCAGAGATAGTAATTAACCAACAAACCTCAAAGAAAAAAACCCTCCCCCTAATCAGACTCCCTCCCCCTCCTCAACAGTCCTATTCTAATCAAACAGCAATAATCTATTGAGCCACTCTCGACCCATACCACAAAACCCAGTACCAGACCCATTAATCAACTACCCAACTAGATCCTCCCCTCCTTCAAACCCATCCCACCTGTCCAGGACTGAAAGGGGCCTAGAAATTTATCCCAAATCATGGGCTGGACAAGGCAACAAAAATGAAACCCCTACACCCCTTCCCCTCCATATAGTAAAGAAATGAAAATTCATACCAATAGGTATATGAATTAAGTAGCAGACTGCACCCTTTGGAACTGAGATTTTGCAAGTACGGTTGCCATATTTGAGTAAAAAGCGCCCCGCGTCTGGGGGAATCTCTTGCCTCTCTAGTTTCCCAGGTCGCCAAAAGATGTACCTGGTTCCACCATTGCCAATAAGCAGGGGTCTCAGACGAAGTCCAGTATTGTAGAACACATTTCTGAGCCACAAAGCTCAATTTCTGACAGAACAGACTTGAATGTCAGTCTAGGGGAGCAAAAGGCAACAGAAACTGCCCCTCCATCCCCCAAATCATGTGCCCTAGTAACCTAATCAGAAAGTCCCTTACCCGCAACCAGAAGGCACGCACCGCAGGACACGTCCAAAATGCATGATAAAACAAATGGGGACTACCCCCATACTTAGAACAAGCCGAAGCCTCAGAACCTAACACGTGTGCCAATTGAGCCTTAGACGTGTATCCCCTCAACACCACTCGATAGCCACACTCTCAGTCTCTCATCTGTTACCAGCCCACGTATGCCCCTTAATGTGGCTGCCACATCCCAATGCGCTAGAGATATCCCTAAGTCTTTCTCCCATCTACTTTTAAGAAGATCATAGTTCCTACAGGGGCCTCGACGGACTGTAGACCTATGAAGACCGAGATCGAAAAACACTCCTCTAGAGTCTCTTGAAAAAAAGCGTGGAGCTGCGCTCCCAGATATTGTCTCAAAGAGAGTTGATCCATACACAAACCGGTTCCCCCAAGTAGGCCCCACCCTATCCTGTATGACTTCAAACGACAGCAACCACCCATCCTCTTGTAAGAAATGTTCTAATATAGAAAAACCTTTGCAATCCCACACAAGAAAAAACGTGTGAAACATATCTTAAAATGGCACACCGTGGGACATGCTCAGGTGTCCTGCATTAGCTGCCAAATGTCCACATGCTAACCACATGTTATTTTTTTTAAAGAAATTTATTGAGTTTTGATATTCAAAAGTACAAATAGAAAAAACGATTAAGAAACAGCACATTTATCAAACTATCTTCTTACATGAATCTGGTGTAAACATAGCAGCTGCTATAAAAAGGGTAATATTGTCAAATACAAGAACAACAAACATGAGTTAGCTCATTGGTGGAAATAGTATTGAGTGGAAGATAGTTAAACAAGTAATGGGAGCAAGAAAGAAATAGTGGTGAAGAGGAGAAGTATAAGCCAAAATAGGGTAAAGTAATATAAAATGCCTTTACGGTACTATGTAAGCCACATTGAGCCTGCAACTAGGTGGGAAAATGTGGGATACAAATGCAACAAATAAATAAATAAAAGATAAGAGAGGAAAGTTACTGTAATACATAATATCATGATATTGTAATAGTTTAACAGGTAGCCATATTTTGTCAATTTGTATAGATGTTTTTAATTTGATGGAGAGGTTTCAAATTTGTGAATTTGCAATACTGAGTGCCACGAAAATGAGAATTAAGTTGATTATTATCTTTCCAGATGGATAAAGCCATTTTGAGGACAACTGTGATTAAAGTATCATATAATTTGGAAGTATATATGTCCAAGGATCTTTCCAGAGCTAAGGATCCAAATATAATTTTGCTGGTAGAAAGACCTTCTAAAAAGTGTAAAATAGCAAATATTATTTTGCCAGACTTTATTCAAAATGGAAAGTATGTTGGCATTCCACAAGTATATGTATGAAGGTACCTTTATTGGTTTTGCAGGACCCACATCGATTATTTTCAAGTAAACCAGCAACTTTCATTTTTTGTGGAGTCCAAAGAGTTCTGTGATGCAAAAAATAAAGACATTGAATATAATTCGCAGAAGCTATTGGTCTGCTTACTTTAGTCCAGAATATTGTCCACTGATGGTCTGTTAGCTGATAATGTAGATTGGGATTGGTTTCCCAAATTGAACGAAGACTAGATTTTCCATTGAAATTGTGAGAAATGAGAAATTTGTATAGTTGAGAGGCAACTTGTCCTTTTTTGTTGATTGAAGAGATGAATTCAAAAATAGAAGGTGCACTGGAGTTGATTTTTGTTAAATATATTTGGAAATGAGTCTAGACAGTGTTTTAGTTGAATCCAATGGAAATACTGATTGGAGTTTAGATTAAATTGTTCTTAAAGAGTTGTGAATGGTTTCAGTTTATTGTTTGAGCAAGGGTTCAAATGTCATTGTTGTACCATTCTTTCCATTGGATAGGTTTATTATTTATTTGAATGTTGAGATTGCACCAAATTGTTGTCTGAAGTGATGTGTCAGAGGGAATGCATATGTTTATCTAGCTGAAACAAACATGAAAATGCTGTAGATATGAAGATATCATTCTTAACATTATCATGGAGAGAATAAGGGAGACAAGAGTTAAGGGTAAAAGGTTTCAAAAGCATGTTTTCAATTTGTAACCATAATGGAGTATAAACTTTGTCTATTAGCAACCATTTAGAAGCTTGTTGTAATATAATGGCTTTATGATATGTAAGGAAATCAGGAAAAGAAACCCCAGCATTTTCTTTAGGAGATTTGAGAGTAGAGAGCTTTATTTTTTTTTTTTTTTGGGGGGGGGGGGGGGGTGGTTCCAGACCATAGAAAGGTGCTCAAGAGTTTGTCCATTTGTTTATAAAAGTTGGAGGAGAATATGAGAGGGATCATACTTCCAGTCTCAGACAGCCTGAAAATACTGGGAGTCACAATTGACCGAAATCTCACACTCGAAGACCATGCAAAAAATACAGCAAAGAAAATGTTCTACTCAATGTGTAAACCCAAAAGAATCAAACCTTTCTTCCCAAGGGAAGTATTCCGCAGCCTAGTTCAATCAATGGTACTTAAGTCATCTAGACTACTGTAATGCCATCTATGCCGGATGCAAATAACAAATCATTAAGAAGCTTCAAACCGCTCAAAACACAGCAGCCAGACTCATATTTGGGAAAGCGAAATACGAAAGCGCCAAACCCCTAAGAGAAAAACTAAACTGGCTCCCACTAAAAGAATGAATTGCATTCAAAGTTTGCACCCTGGTCCACAAAATCATTTACGAGGAAGCCCCGACCTACATGTCAGACCTTATAGACTTGCCTATTAGAAACGCAAAAAGATCATCACACACATTCCTCAATCTCCACTATCCTAACTGTAAAGGACTAAAATATAAATCCATATACACGACCAATTTCTCATACATCTGCACACAGCTATGGAACGCGCTACCGAAGGCCATAAAAACAACGCAAGACCTAACTATTTTCCGAAGATTACTGAAAACAGATCTTTTCAAGAAGGCATACCATAAACATCCATCCTAAATACCAAATAATAACATTATACACGATCTATATAAAACCGAACTTTTATTGCATGATTGCGTAACCTCTCTGCTAATAATGATCAAGCACTACCACTTTAACCTTATGTCGAATAGGGTCTCTCTATAGTCGATGACCTAATGTATGTTACAATCCAATTTATTACTCAGGAACCCTCATGCAATACCATAATGTATTTCTCTTTACCATGTATGTATGCACATGATATATATATATACCAAGATCTGCTCTCTTTACCATGTATGTATGCACATGATATATCTATATACCAAGATCTGTTCCATATATACTATGTTCCATGTATGCTAACATTATGTATTCACCATGTACCAATACCTGGAAATGGCAACCGCCATTACAGCAAATGTAAGCTACATTGAGCCTGCAAATTGGTGGGAAAATGTGGGATACAAATGCTACAAATAATAATAATGTAAGTAATTTTAGGTGAGACCATCATTTTTATGGTGTCTAAATGCTTCCGCCAAGATAGGTGTAATGGTGACCAAGATTTGAGAAAAGAATGTATTGTATCTAAAATATTTTTGGTATTAATTTCTATGGTATTTTCTAGGGATGATGAAAGCTCAATATCTAAGTATTTTAAACTTCTGGATGACCAGACTAGTCCATATGAGGAAATAATATCTGGAGTAGCGTGAATGTTAAGAGGTAGTACCTCTATTTTCAGTATGTTTATTTTGTAACCTGAAAAAGAAGTATAAGTATCCACTAATTTAAGGAAGTGGTTGAGTGATTGTTCTGGATTGGATAAGAACAACATGATGTCATCAGTTTATGCTGAGACTTTAATTTTGACTGATTTTATTTTTACAACAGTTATAGGCGGAGAGAAGTGAAGGGCAATCAAAAGGGGTTCCAAAGCAATATTAAAGAGTAAAGGAGATAATGGGCATCCCAGACAAGTTCCTCTGAAGAATGACAGGTTCGGAGAAAGAGTCGTTTGCTGGAATATGGGTTGAAGGGTTATTATATAAAACTTTGAGTTTATTGATGAATTCTGTGGGAGTCCCAAACCATTGCAGAACTTGATAAAGGTACCACCATTCAACTCTGTCAAACACTTTTTCAGCATCCTTTGACAGAGCAATGATGAAGTCTGGGAGGGAACTGGCATGGTTTGAGCTACTGTAAAATAAGCGAGCATTATGAGATCTGAGTCGATTGGGTATAAATCCAACTTGGTTAGGGTGAATAATTACTAGTCTGTTGGCTAAAAGTTTTGCATAAATTTTATAGTCTAAATTAAGTAATGAAATAGGCCTGAAATTAACTACTTGTGTAGGGTCTTTGTTTGGTTTGGGTAACACAATGATAATGGCTTCATTAAATCTGTTAGAGGTTTTGATATTATTTTCTAATTCTTCAAAGAATGTTTTTAAGGGATTAGATGGATCGTTAAATAGTTTGAAAAACTCACATGTGAGCCCATTGGGGCCTGGAGCTTTTTCAGTATTAAGTTGCTTGATAGCATCATGTATTTCCTGTGTTTTGATCGGAGTTTTTAGTATGATTTGATCAGATGTTGTGAAATTAGGTTTATCAATACAATCTAGAAAATTATTTAAACCTACTTAATTAATGGAGGATTCTGAAGAGTATAATGAGGAATAAAAAGTGTGAAATTCTTGAAGGATATCTTTTGCGCTGGTTAGAGCATTTTTGTTGACATTGTAAATTAGAGGAATTTGTGTTTTTTTTCGTTTATTTTTTAAGTAGTTAGCTAATAATTGAGCCTGCAAATAGGTGGGAAAATGTGGGGTACAAAGTCGCAATGTAGGCGCACAAACCTTTTAGCGTGCACTAATGCTACAGACACCCATCCTATATAATAAAAAGCACCTCCAACATTCTGAAGCCAGCAGCCTTGCAGTGAAGCCTGAAGCCTGAGGTGTTCGTAGGCATCATAATAGCTCTGCCCACATTCTCAGCTGATTCCATAAAAAGCACCTCCAACGTTCTGAAGCCAGCAGCCTTGCAGTGAAGCCTGAAGTGTTCGTAGGCATCATAATAGCTCCGCCCACATTCTCAGCTGATTCCAAGGCAAGGGGAGGAGTAGGGAAACACGTGGACCGTGTTTCTCTACTCCTCCCCCTGCCTGGGAAACAGCTGTCACTGCGCCGCTTCCTGCCACTTCAGAGCAAGTGGCAGGGAGTGGTGCAACAACCTCCCCCCCCCCACTCGGCGCATCAACAAAGCCGTTGCGTACCTCTGCTGAGCTGATGGATCCGAAGTTCTGTTCTCGGCTGCAGGGCGTGGCTTCATGATTGAGCATCAGTGGAAGTTTCTGTGCATGCGTCTGATGTCAGACGCACGCACATAGACTTCAACAGATGCTCAATCATGAAGCCATGCCCCACAGCCAAGAAAGAACAGAACTTGATCCATCAGCTCAGCAGAGGTACGCGACGGCTTCAGGGGAGGTATTTCGGAGGAAAGGGTGGTGTACAAAGGGTCGCGGTAGGGGGGGTTGCAGGGGACATTAAAGCGGAGGGGGGGTTTGAATGTGAGGGAGGGGGTAGTCTGGAATGCAGTGGGAGGGTTTGATGGCCCTTGAACTGGGAGGGACAGACATATGTGTGGGTGGGTGTGTGGATGTGCTTCGGGTGGGGCCCTTGAACTGGGAGGGAGGGGGGTCTGCAACTTGGGAGGGAGGGAGTTCTGCAACTCAGCAAGGAAGGAAGGAAGGGAGGGAGAGGGGTATGGAACTCGGGAGGGAGGGGGGAGGGGTATGGAACTCGGGAGGGAAGGAAGGGAGGATGGGTGGGAATTTACCTTGCTAGCGCCCGTTTCATAGCGTTTCAAAACGGGCCTTTTTTACTAGTAGGAATATAATGGGTGTCTCTATCATTAGTGTATGCTCATTTTTAGCACGCACTAAAACATTAATGCTCCTACAATGCGGCTTAGTAAACAGGGCCGTACGTTTGTTGGGATTTGGGTGTAATGTATATTGTTGTTCTAAGTCTTTTAATTTAGACTCCAAATGATTTAAATGGGCTGTGTCATGTTTTCCAAAAGCAGGAACTAGGATCGTGAGCCCTTGGACCACTGCCGAGGAGCGGCAGTGGCAGGCAAAACCACCCCACATCGGGATAAGGCAGAACTCTGACAGGGCCAGCTAGACTTCACCTGCACTTGACCACCGTTCCTCAGGAGTTGAGCCCCTGAGTGCAGGTGGCCGGCAGGACTTACCGGACAGGGCCGGAACTGGATACCAGCAGGATACACACAGGGACTAGAACACACAGGGAGTAAGACTAGGACTCTCAGTCAGACAAGGGACAGAACTGAAAGTGGCAAGCAGTCACTGAAACAGGGAACAAACACTGGTAGACACGAGACAGAACTGAAAGCTGCAAGCAGCCACTGAAACAGGGAACAAACACTGGTAGACAAGAGACAGAACTGAAAGCTGCAAGCAGCCACTGAAACAGGGAAAAACACGGATAGATAAGAGACAGAACTGAAAGCTACCAGGCAGCCACTAAACAAGAAACACAGACAACCTAGAACTAGACAAAGACATACAAACAAGAAACAAGACTGGGAAACAAGCAATAAAGTACAAGAAGCTACACAAACACTAAACTAGAATCAGGCAAGAATACAGACTATAAACTGGACTAGGCAGAAGTGCAGCAAGCACCAACAAACCAGGGCCTTAAGCGATGCAAAGGCAAAGCAGAGAGTTTCCAAATGGCTAATAAGCCCAGCAGCAGCTGAGATCCACTGCAGCAATCACAAGGCAGCTACGGGTGCTGTGCAGGCTCAAACAAGCCAAGCAAGTCTGGCAGGTTGGAAGATCCGGACTGGATTGGGCTGAAGTCTGGAACGGGAAAGAGCACACAGACAATCCAATGCAGCCACCAGGTCTGGCCACCAGGTGGCGAGATGACTGAGAGCCTGAAACATGGGCACAATCATTTATTTATTTATAGCATTTATATCCCGCTCTTTCCCGCTCGATAGCAGGTTCAGTGCGACTTACAAAGCATGGTACAAAGTATCATAGAGATAATACAAAGTATGGTACAAAGTATCACGGAGATAATCCAGTTATAGAGAGTACATAAGTACATAAGTAGTGCCATACTGGGAAAGACCAAAGGTCCATCTAGCCCAGCATCCTGTCACCGACAGTGGCCAATCCAGGTCAAGGGCACCTGGCACGCTCCCCAAACGTAAAAACATTCCAGACAAGTTATACCTAAAAATGCGGAATTTTTCCAAGTCCATTTAATAGCGGTCTATGGACTTGTCCTTTAGGAATCTATCTAACCCCTTTTTAAACTCCGTCAAGCTAACCGCCCGTACCACGTTCTCCGGCAACGAATTCCAGAGTCTAATTACACGTTGGGTGAAGAAAAATTTTCTCCGATTCGTTTTAAATTTACCACACTGTAGCTTCATCTCATGCCCTCTAGTCCTAGTATTTTTGGATAGCGTGAACAGTCGCTTCACATCCACCCGATCCATTCCACTCATTATTTTATACACTTCTATCATATCTCCCCTCAGCCGTCTCTTCTCCAAGCTGAAAAGCCCTAGCCTTCTCAGCCTCTCTTCATAGGAAAGTCGTCCCATCCCCACTATCATTTTCGTCGCCCTTCGCTGTACCTTTTCCAATTCTACTATATCTTTTTTGAGATACGGAGACCAGTACTGAACACAATACTCCAGGTGCGGTCGCACCATGGAGCGATACAACGGCATTATAACATCCGCACACCTGGACTCCATACCCTTCCTAATAACACCCAACATTCTATTCGCTTTCCTAGCCGCAGCAGCACACTGAGCAGAAGGTTTCAGCGTATCATCGACGACGACACCCAGATCCCTTTCTTGATCCGTAACTCCTAACGTGGAACCTTGCAAGACGTAGCTATAATTCGGGTTCCTCTTACCCACATGCATCACTTTGCACTTCCTAGGACAGTAGGAAGAGATGTGGGGGAGAAGATTGGAGTATGGGTAGTGTTAGTGGTGTGGATCAGGTTCGAGAATTAGGTTGGGTTGTTTGGGTATGCTTGTTTGAAGAGGTAAGTTTTCAGCAGCTTTCGAAAGGGTAGATGTTCATTTGTTGTTCGAATATGTTGAGGTATTGCGTTCCAGAGTTTGCTGCCTATAATGGAGAAGTTGGATGCGTAGTAGGTTTTGTATTTGAGGCCTTTGCAATTGGGAAGATGGAGATTGAGATATGTTCGAGAAGATTTGGACCCGTTCCTGGCTGGTAGATCGATCAAGTCAGTCATGTAGCTTAGGGATTCGCCATGGAGGATCTTGTGGATCATTGTGTGGGCTTTGAAGTTTATGCGTTCCTTGATAGGGAGCCAGTGAAGTTTTTCACGTAGTGGTGTTGCACTTTCAAAACGTGATTTGCCAAAGATGAGTCTGGCTGCTGTATTTTGGGCGGTTTGGAGTTTTTTTATGATTAGGGTTTTGCAACCGATGAAGATGCTGTTGCAGTAGTCGGCATGGGTGAGTACTGTGGATTGTACTAGATTGCAGAAAGTTTTCTGTGGGAGGAAAGGTTTTACTCTTTTCAGTACCCACATCATGTTGAACATCTTCTTCGTCGTGGCTTTTGCATGAGTTCCTAAGGTTAGGTGGTTGTCTAATGTTACTCCTAGGATTTTTAGATTGTCAGATATTGGGATTGTAACGTCGGGAGTGATCAGAGTGGTTGGGAGCAGAGTGGCGTGTTGTGATGAAAGGATTAGACATTGAGTTTTTTCTTTGTTCATTTTCATTTTGAAAGCGTTGGCCCAGGATGTTAGGCTGATAGAATTCTCCACGAAGGGATGCTTTGAAGACCTTCCAATTTATAATTGGATTAGTGTCTAATGGAGAAAATATTCCTTGATGAAAGAACTGATTTTATTAATATTTTCTTCATTAATCAAAATATATGTGTTAAGTCTCCATATTGGGTTTTTATTGGAGCATTGTAATGTGAATTGTAATTGAATGGCGATAAGAGCATGATCAGAGATAGAAATTTTACCTATTTTGGTGTTTAATAGAAAGTCTAGGAGAGAACTAGATAGTAAAAAAAAAATCTATTCTAATAAAACTTTGATGAGAGTTTGAAAAAAAGATGAAATCTCTATTATCAAGATTGTGAAGACGCCAGGGATCTAATAAGTGATATTGTTTAATAAGAGAGAGTAACAGAGTGTGATTTGGTAGGGTGATATATTAATTTTGATTGTCTATCTAACCATGGGTCTAGAGGAAGGTTAAATTCACCTCTTGTTATTATTGGGTCAAAGGAAAAGGTGAGTGAAAAATTCAGGTGTATCTTTATTAGGGGCATATATATTTGCTAAAATAATGTTCATGTTGTATATATGGATTTTTAAAATAATTCATTGTCCCTCTGTATCAATATGTTTATCAAGAACTTAGAAGGCAAGATTTTTATGGAAAAGAATAAAGACACCATTATGTTTTCCTGATGCAGGAGAGTCGAATGAGTGACTAATCTAACCTGCAGAGTTAATGTATTGTTATAGGTTAGTAAGATACGTTTCTTGTAAAAAGAAAATTTTTGCTTTTTGTTTTTAAGAGTTAAAAATATTTTTTTTCTTTTGATTGGGTGTCTCATGCTATGCACATTCCATGACACAATATTTGTTTTATTCATGAGTAGAGAAGGAAAGGAACATTATTAACCATAATAACACATAGAGGAGCATAATCAAGTTTTCCTGGGGACGTCCTCGCAGGACGGCCCCGTAAAGGGGCGGGGAAACCCATATTATCGAAACAAGATGGGCGTCCATCTTTCGTTTCGATAATACGGTTGGGGACGCCCAAATCCCGAAATTTGGTCGTCCTTAGAGATGGTCGTCCCTAGACTTGGTCATTTCTGATTTTCGGCGATAATGGAAACCGAGGACGCCCCATCTCAGAAACAACCAAATCCAAGCCATTTGGTCATGGGAGGAGCCAGCATTCGTAGTGCACTGATCCCCCTGACATGCCAGGACATCAACTGGGCACCCTAGGGGGCACTGCAGTGGACTTCACAAATTGCTCCCGTGCATAGCTCCCTTATCTTGTGTGCTGAGCCCCCAAAAACCTCCCCAAAACCCACTCCCCACAACTGTACACCACTATCATAGCCCTTATGAGTGAAGGGGGGCACCTAAATGTGGGTACAGTGGGTTTGTGGTGGGTTTTGGAGGGCTCACATTTACCACCACAAGTACAGTGGGGGAAATAAGTATTTGATCCCTTGCTGATTTTGTAAGTTTGCCCACTGACAAAGACATGAGCAGCCCATAATTGAAGGGTAGGTTATTGGTAACAGTGAGAGATAGCACATCACAAATTAAATCCGGAAAATCACATTGTGGAAAGTATATGAATTTATTTGCATTCTGCAGAGGGAAATAAGTATTTGATCCCCCACCAACCAGTAAGAGATCTGGCCCCTACAGACCAGGTAGATGCTCCAAATCAACTCGTTACCTGCATGACAGACAGCTGTCGGCAATGGTCACCTGTATGAAAGACACCTGTCCACAGACTCAGTGAATCAGTCAGACTCTAATCTCTACAAAATGGCCAAGAGCAAGGATGTCTAAGGATGTCAGGGACAAGATCATACACCTGCACAAGGCTGGAATGGGCTACAAAACCATCAGTAAGACGCTGGGCGAGAAGGAGACAACTGTTGGTGCCATAGTAAGAAAATGGAAGAAGTACAAAATGACTGTCAATCGACAAAGATCTGGGGCTCCACGCAAAATCTCACCTCGTGGGGTATCCTTGATCATGAGGAAGGTTAGAAATCAGCCTACAACTACAAGGGGGGAACTTGTCAATGATCTCAAGGCAGCTGGGACCACTGTCACCACGAAAACCATTGGTAACACATTACGACATAACGGATTGCAATCCTGCAGTGCCCGCAAGGTCCCCCTGCTCCGGAAGGCACATGTGACGGCCCGTCTGAAGTTTGCCAGTGAACACCTGGATGATGCCGAGAGTGATTGGGAGAAGGTGCTGTGGTCAGATGAGACAAAAATTGAGCTCTTTGGCATGAACTCAACTCGCCGTGTTTGGAGGAAGAGAAATGCTGCCTATGACCCAAAGAACACCGTCCCCACTGTCAAGCATGGAGGTGGAAATGTTATGTTTTGGGGGTGTTTCTCTGCTAAGGGCACAGGACTACTTCACCGCATCAATGGGAGAATGGATGGGGCCATGTACCGTACAATTCTGAGTGACAACCTCCTTCCCTCCGCCAGGGCCTTAAAAATGGGTCGTGGCTGGGTCTTCCAGCACGACAATGACCCAAAACATACAGCCAAGGCAACAAAGGAGTGGCTCAGGAAGAAGCACATTAGGGTCATGGAGTGGCCTAGCCAGTCACCAGACCTTAATCCCATTGAAAACTTATGGAGGGAGCTGAAGCTGCGAGTTGCCAAGCGACAGCCCAGAACTCTTAATGATTTAGAGATGATCTGCAAAGAGGAGTGGACCAAAATTCCTCCTGACATGTGTGCAAACCTCATCATCAACTACAGAAGACGTCTGACCGCTGTGCTTGCCAACAAGGGTTTTGCCACCAAGTATTAGGTCTTGTTTGCCAGAGGGATTAAATACTTATTTCCCTCTGCAGAATGCAAATAAATTCATATACTTTCCACAATGTGATTTTCCGGATTTAATTTGTGATGTGCTATCTCTCACTGTTACCAATAACCTACCCTTCAATTATGGGCTGCTCATGTCTTTGTCAGTGGGCAAACTTACAAAATCAGCAAGGGATCAAATACTTATTTCCCCCACTGTATAACAGGTGGGGGGGATGGGCCTGGGAACTACATACTGCTGTGAGGGACCTGTGTATAACATTTGAGGCTGGCATAGAGGCTGGCACAAAATATTTTTAAAGTTGTTTTTTGAGGGTGGGAGGGGGTTAGTGATCATTGGGGGAGTAAAGGGAGGTCATCCCCGATTCCCTCCGGTGGTCATCTGGTCAGTTCAGGCACCTTTTAAGGCTTGGTGGTAAGAAAAAAGGAACCAAGTAAAGCCGTCCAAGTGCTCTTCAGGGACGCCCTTCTTTTTTGGATTATAGGTTGAGGACGCCCATGTGTTAGGCACGCCCAAGTCCCGCCTTCCCTATGCCTCCGACACGCCCCCCAGGAACTTTGGTCATCCCCGCGACGGAAAGCAGTTGGGGATGCCCAAAATCGGCTTTTGATTATGCTGATTTGGGTGACCCTGGGAGAAGGACGGCCATCTTCCGATTTGACGTCATTTCCTTTTTCCGCGAAGGCGGGACTAAGGGCACGAACATCACCGAAGCAAGCAGAGGAAGCCTGGAGAGACGGGCAGCACGCAGCAGGGCTTTAAATAGCGCGGGCTTCGACGGAGGTAATTAAAAAAGACAGATGGGAGTGGGAGGGGAGGGTGGGGGCGACGGACATCATTCGCTGGACATGTTTGGGAGCGGGAGAGAAGGGCAGGGGAGGGAGGAGAATCACTGGGTATAGATGGGGAGAGGGGGGCAGGGGAGAGACTTGCTGGGCATGGATGGGGAGAGGGGGGCAAGGGAGAGATTTGCTGGGCATGGATGGGGAGAGGGGGGCAGGGGAGAGACTTGCTGGGCATGGATGGGGAGAGGGGGCAGGGGAGAGGGGGCATGGGAGAGATTTGCTGGGCATGGATGGGGAGAGGGGGCAGGGGAGAGATTTGCTGGGCATGGATGGGGAGAGGGGGCAGGGGAGAGACTTGCTGGGCATGGATGGGGAGAGGGGGGCAGGGGAGAGACTTGCTGAGCATGGATGGGTAGAGGGGGGCAGGGGAGAGAGGAGAGTTTCAAGACATGGATGGAGGGGAGAGCAAGAGAAATTCTGGACATGGATGGAGGGGAGGGAAGGGAAGGGAGAGAGAAGAAATGCTGGACATGGAGGGAAGATAGAGGAAGGAGATTAGATGACGGAAAAGGAATTGAAGAGAGAAACTGCACATGGATGGAGAAAAGAGGAAGAAGCTAGATCCACTGGACAGTCAAGTCTGCGGATGATCAGAAATGAAGAAGAAAGGAGGAAAGAAAAGAAATAAATGGAAAGGAAGCCCTGGAAACGGAGTCAAGGGAACAGATAGAGAGCAGCAGAATCAGATACTGGACCAGCATGATCAGAGAAACAAAGTCACCAGACAACAAAGGTAGAAAAAAATAATTTTATTTTCATTATAGTGTTTGGAATATGTCCACTTTGAGAATCAGGTGCTGAACGTTAAAAGTTTATATTTATTTACTTATTTATGGCATTTTATCCCCTTTTTAAACATGAATTAGATTGGAACCTGGGATCATTTAATTTTTTTTCCTGGAGAGAGTAATGCATTGCCCCCTCCCCCCGGCTATGGCCAGCTGTGCAATTTTGGGGGGGGCACAGAGGTGGGTGGGTGGGCGCAGCGGTGGATGGGGGGGCGCCAAGGTGGACCGGGGAGAGAGCCTTTTGTTAAAAATTTACCAGCACACCACTGAATTCTGCTATATCTTTTTTGAGATATGGTGACCAGAATTGCACACAATACTCGAGGTATGGTCGCACCATGGAGTAATACTAAGGCATTATAACATTTTCATTTTTGTTTTCCTTTTCTAATAATTCCTAACCTACAATTTGCTTTCCTAGACGCCATTGTGCACTGAGCAGAGGGTTTCAGCATTATTATCAACGATGACACCTAGATCCCTTTCCTGGGCATTGACTCCTACTGTGGAACCTTGCATCACGTAGCCTCTTTCCCACATGCATCTTTTTGCACTTGCTCATATTAAATGTCATCTGCCGGGGGTCATGTGATGACCACTTCTCTGAGCAGCAGCAAGCAGAAAGAGCTCCCCCAGATTTCTTTGCAAAAATCGGCTAAATACCAGAGTATTCTACTCCCTGAAGAACGATAAGTTAAAGAGAAGGGAGAGTGAATCGCAGAGAGGAACTTGCCTGCAGATTGAGGGGCAGGACGGTATGCCCACAAGAAATCAGAGTGGCCTAAAACACAAAACCGCAGCAGCGTGGAAACTGAACAAGATGGCGCTGACTCCAGAGCCTGCGGCTGGGCCTGAGAAAAACGCGGGAGAATGGGCGAGAGAAATATCATCGATGGTAACAGCAGCGTTAGAGGACCGCTTAAATAAAATACACTCGGTGGTCGAAGAAATTAATGAAAAATTTGACACGCAGGCTGACGGAGGTGGAACAACGAGTATCGGTGCAGGAGGATGCAGCACAAAGCATGGCAGCTCGGATCGTAGCCCTGCAAAAAGAAGCCGCAGCGCTTAAAGAACAAGTTGAGGAGCAGGAGAATCGAAATCGTCGTAACAACTTAAGGGTTGTTGGATTACCTGAGGCGGTAAAAGAAGCAGATTTATATAACTTCGTTAGCAACTGGCTGCCAACGCGGCTAGGCCTCGGGGGAGGCACGGGTGCATGGCAGTGTGACCGCGCGCACAGAATCGGGGCTAGAAGAGAAGGTGAGGGGAAGCCTCAAACAGCGATTGCGCATTTTATCAGTTGGCGGGAGAAAGAAGCATTGCTGAAGCAAAGTCGCTCAGGCCAGGCAAAACTGGAGTACGAGGGCCACTCACTTCTACTATTTAATGACTACTCATCCTCGGTGTCGCTGCTTCGGTGAGCAATGGCCCTAACTTGCACCCAGCTCTACAACAAGGGTATCAGATTCTTGCTTCTCTACCCGGCAAAGTTAAGAGTGTGGCACGGAGGCAAGAGCTTGGTGTTCTCAGAGGTGTCGGAAGCTAAGGCATTCATGGAGGGATTGAATTGAGAGGACCCGAGAGAGCATAATCAGTGACTGTGATGCTGCCCGGAGAGGGCAGGAGGGAGAAACTGGCAGTGGCTTTATTCTTCATGTTTTTGGTTTCTAACCTGTTTCAAAAGTGCCTAGTTGAACAGGCAAGGACTAGTGGATTCATGCCTCGAAGGAGTATAACAAGCATAGCGCAGGGCGGAATGCAGCAACCTGGAGAAGGATTTAAAAGGCTTGCAACAGGCTGATTTGTTTGGCTGGTCTTCTTTGAATGCAGTAGAACTTGAACTTGAGGGTTTGGAGAGGCAGCACGAAGATGCATCGGGTATTGTATGGGTCTGGTGGAGATGCAATGAGGGAACGAGAGTGGCTGCTGGGCGCGAGTACCTCCGTGTTGAAGCAGATGGCCCTCCATATCTGAGCGGGCAGTAACAAGATAGAGAGAACAGTTTTTGTTGAACCATCAGGAGTTTCACAAAATGTTATGTTTAAGTTGATGGGCATGTTTAAAATGTTGTGGGTGTTAGGCTTAATCGGCTGAAGGGGGGGGACTTGGGTGAGGAAAGAAGGGAGAGCTTGTTAATGGTTGCATGCTGTATGGCAGAGGGAAGAGGAAGGTTGATGAAGAAAGGGATTATAACGGTTTATAGGGACAGGGGGGCAGGAGGGGGCAAGAGGGTAGAGGGGGGAAGTGTGATTGGAGAGGGAGGGGTTGGGGAGAGGGATGGGGGGAGCGGGTGGGGGGAGGGGAGGGGTGAGATGATTTGCATGAACAGGGTAGAAAACACAAAATACAAGGGGTGGAAGTACAGGGGGCACAAGATGTCTGGGGGGCTCAGCTGGGAGGCCACTGGGCAATAAAGATGGACAGTATGTGATACATTGCCAACTGTTTGGGAATGGTTAACTTAAAGTTTATATCCATAAATGTGGATGGCATTCACTCCCCAGTAAAGTGAACTAAAATACTATCTTGGCTAAGAAGGGAGGGAGCAGATATGGCTTTTCTACAGGAGACGCACTTGACCAACTCTGAACATGAGAAATTGAAACGAGGGTGGGTGGGAGAGGTGGTGTATTCCCCTAAATATCCACAAGGTATTACAAGATAAAGAGGGAAGGTATGTTATTGTCATGGGAGAACTCTGGGGACAGAAGCTTAGTCTTTGTAACATCTATGGTCCTAATGTGTATAACCATAAATTTGTTTCAGACATAGCAGCACGAGTAGCCTCCTACCCAGAATACCAAGTGATAATGGGAGGTGATTTTAATACCTTGGCAGATCCCACTATCTATTGTAAGCCGGCTAAAATAAAAAATAAAGAGTGGCATCAAAAAGGGATAAGCTTCTTGGCTCACCAATTAGGACTGGTAGACATCTGGAGAGTGTTACACTCTCAAGACATAGAATTTACATTTTTTTCCAACCCACACAACACATATTCAAGATTGGATTACTTCTTAATATCACAGTCGCTGTTTCCGGTGGTGAAGGTGGCACACATATTAGACAACATACTGTCTGATCACTCAGCTATATCATTAGTGGTAGCGTATTGTGACAAGGCTACATCCCCGATGTGTAGAGTGAAGCAGCAGAACCATGAACTACATATCCCAGAATGCATTTCCAGTCCTAGCAGTGAGATCCCAGGGGATAGGCAAGCTGGCCATATACTGTCTCTGACCACAAGAGGGAGGGTGAATGAAGGAGCCAGTTCCTGGGACCAGCAATCTGAATATCATGCTGCCCACCTGTAATAGGGTGGGGTGGGCTGAGAAGCAGGAGGAGGATTAGATGGAAGAGGGAATTAATCAGCCTGAGCAGGGGAAGAAAGCAGAATGGAATGGGAGCTTGAGAGCTGAGGAAGGCTGCCCCTGAAGGTTTGGAAACCTACATGGTTTTGGAATTTATTTTGGTTTAAACCCTGCTTAAGTAGAGAAGCCTGTTTTTCTTTTGTGAAACCTGATTATTTTGAGAACCTCTGAAGTTGGAAGGCTTGTTTATGAAGGAGGGCTGCCTGGTGGGAAGAGGGGTTCAGTTCAGGAGGAGAGGAGCAGTGCAGGGTGAAAATCCTTGGGCAAGACAGGTCCCTAAAGAACTGAAGCAGGCTGAAATACCTTGGGTGGAAGGAAGTCCCAAAAGTATTGAACCTCCTGAAAGTAAAGGCTGCTTGGTGATTAACACTGTCTTGAGGGGAAATCCTGCTTGTGGGACAAGTACTATTTGTTTGCTACTGACTGGGACCAAAAAAGCAGGGATTTCCAAAGGACTATTGCATTCCCCTCAGGGAAGGGGGCAAAGTCTTTGTGTAATTGGCTGATGTACTAAGCAAGGCAGAACAGCCCTGCCTGAGAAAAGTCTCTACTCTGGAGTGAAGTTTTGTTTATGAATCTGGAAAATAAAGGAATGTTTTTGAAGTATTTCCTGGTAGCAGTTTTGTGAAGTCCTGGCTATTCGCGGGAGGCGGCTTCCTCCCCCCATACTGGAGAAGCGGGCCCATTTACAGTATACAGCGGGAGGAAAGGAGAGGGTGTGGAGATTCCCCCCTTCTCTGTACAGAGACCTTGACTTCAGAACCTATCTAAAAGATAAGTGGGTGGAATATCAGAGCTTTAATGATACCCCGGAGGTGAGTCCAGTTATATATTGGGAAGCAGCCAAGGCAGTGCTGAGGGGTCATATCTTGGCCTACACAGCAGGGAAAAAGAAAAAAGCAGAGGCAAAGCTGCTAAGGCTGTCCACTGAGTACCAATAAATACGCAGACAGCATATGGGGAGAATAGATAAGGAACATAAAGAAAAAATGGTGGAGATTAGGAAGCGCATTGACCTCTTGCTTAATATGCGGGCCGAGAAAGATATCTATTTTCAGAGATTCAAAATGTTCCAATGGGGAAATAAAGCCGGGCGTCTTATGGCTAATTTAGTGAGACCTTATAGGAAGAGACAGGTTGTCACTTCAATTCGAGATAGCACAGGCAGACAGTATCATCAAGAGGCCCAAATACAAAAACAATTTGTTCAATATTATACGTCTCTTTATGCTGAGAGAGACCTAGACCCGGCGCAGAGAGACGCTTTCTTTGCGGATCTCCCTATACCAACCCTCACGGACGACCAATCGAATTGGTTGAATGCCCCCATCTCTGAGCAGGAGATACGACAAGGAATAAAGGCATTGAAACTGACTAAGGCCCCAGGCCCGGATGGATACGGACCAGAATATTATAAAATATTAGTGGAAGAGATAACTAGCCCCCTAGCGAATATGTTTAATAATATGAAGGGAGGGGGGGGGGGGGGGGCGGGGGTTGGGGGACTCCAGAGTGACAATTTGGCACATATTATATTATTACCTAAACCAGGTAAAGACCCTGGGCAAGTGGGGTCTTATCGCCCCATATCCCTGTTAAACCAGGATGTAAAAATTTTAGCTGCTACATTAGCTAAAAGATTGAATCTCTCATTGGCTGGGGTCATTCAGGAGGATCAGGCAGGGTTTGTCCCCGGTAGATATGCGTTGATGAATCTTATTAGGGCTTTAGCAGCGATTTACACTTATAAAAAAACGTGGGGAAAGGAAGCCATAGCAGGTTTGGACATGGAAAAAGCATTTGACAGCATATCATGGCAGTATTTGTTCTGGGTAATGGAAAAATACGGAATAGGAGGTCGTTTTCTTGCATGGGTTAAAGCATTGTACACCAGGCCAAGGGCTCGGCTGATGATAAATGACTCCTTAACGGAAAGCTTTGACTTGCGGAGAGGAACGAGGCAGGGGTGCCCGTTGTCGCCACTCTTGTTCCTCTTGGCAATCGAGTCCTTGGCAATAAAAATAAGGCAGAGTGATAAGATTCGGGGTCTGTAGGTGGGGGGAGAGGGAGGGAGATCCGCATCAATCTATTTGCGGACAATATGTTACTCTATATACAGGATGCCTCTAACCATCTGGCACAGGCACTCCTTCTAGTACAGGATTTTGGGGGACTATCGGGCCTGAGAGTAAATTGTGATAAATCTGAATTACTGCTCTTGTCAGGCAGCATGAACAGTCCTACGGCTGAGAGCTTCGCTATCCCGCCAGTGAAACAGGAATTTATCTGAGTACAAATAACATAGTGATGTACAAGAGAAATATACTGGATCATATAGATAAGATCAAACAAACATGCGCGAGGTGGAAGGATCTCCCTTTGTCATTATATGGGAGGATAGCTTTGGTCAAGATGGTACTATTGCCAAAGCTGCTGTATCCGCTCCAAGCAATGCCTATATGGATTAAATGACAAGATGAGAGGGCCTTTAGGTCCACTATCCGAGCCTTTATATGGAGACAAAAAAGGGCCAGAATAGGACATCCTACACTCATACGTAATAAGGAGAAAGGTGGTCTCAATTTACCGGATATTCGCCTGTATAATGTGGCAGCGCTAATGCACCTGGTCTATGAAGGTATTGTCGGAGAGGCAAAATTTATGCCAGTCCATTAGTGGGAGGGATGGTGTTCCCCATACACATTTATAAACCTACTACACTCGCCTCCGGGGTTGGGCACACCCGCAAATAGGCAATATAGTTTCCTCACACCGCTCCGCTTCACTTGGAAATGGTGGAGAAACAGACAGAATAGAAGCCCGAAGGCATCGACTTTTTTGAGGATGGTGGGGTTGGTAGATTTCCCGGCAGGTATGGGATCTTTAAGAGATGGGCGGAGAATGGGTGTGTAACATGGGGGGACTTAGTATCTTTAGAGGGAGATGGTTTCTTAACGTTCGAGCAGTTGAAGGAGAAATGGGGAGTTCCTAATAATCATATGCTACAATATATGCAAGCTCGTCATTATTGGCGGGAGATGTGGGGGAAGCATGGAGTCACATGGAATTATGGTAGCATGGATAAGATGTTGCTGAGTATGTCACCGGCAGGAAACAGACTATCTAACTGGTATAAGATAGTGAAAATGCCCATACAAGAGACGGGAGAGGAGGGGGTTGTTTCCAAATGGAATGGGGAATTGGGAATGCAGTATACCCAGCCTCATTTTAACACATTATTTGTGACACTAGCTGAAATGGTGAAGTCTGCAGATTGGCAGGAAACCCAATTTAAACTGCTACATAGGGCCTATATCACTAGAGAGAGTGGGACAAAAATGAAACTGTGGGATTCAGATAAGTGCTCTAAATGTCAGGTAGGAGTGGGTACTTTTATTCACACATTTCTAGAATGCTCTAAACTGACCCTGTGGAATGAGATTTTTAGGATACACAGTAAGGTGCTTCAGACAACGGTAGAATGTTGGGGGACCAGGCAGACCTTATTGAACAGGGACTCTCCCAACCTCAATGGAGATTTTTGTATATGACAACGTTAGCAGCAAAAAAGGTTATTTTGCAATTTTGGACAAGTGCGGAACTGGTGCCATATAATTCCTGGCTGAATAAAGTCACAGAATTGGCTAGGTATGAGAACTCCTTGTACAAGCAGTCCCCAAATACAGAATATAGACAATATGCACAGTTGTGGCAGAAGCTTGAAGAAGTAGTTCAGTAACTCTCACCCTTAAAAGCTACTGTTCACATGAAGAGGGGTTAGGGGAGGGGAGGCAGGGTAGGAGGATACTGGGGAGGGTGGGATTAGGGGGAGGCAGGTGCATAGGTTTTTCCTTGGTATCCCTCTTGACTGGACTAGGATATGGAGGAATTTGAGAGAGGGATGTAGGGTATGTAGGGGGGGAGGTATAAAGTGAAAATGTCAATGTGGTCATGTATGACAGAAGACGTGTACATCATAGCACAGAGTGAATTTGTTACCAACAGTATTTGTTACCAACAGTATTGAAGTTTTATATATTAGAGCATAGAATGTACACATGTACTGCATTGATGCCAATAAAGATAATTTAAAAAAAATGTCATCTGCCATTTGGATGCCCAGTCTTCCAAGGTCTTCTTGCAATATTTTACAATCCACTTGCAATTTAACTACTTGAGTAGCTTTGTGTCATCAGTAAATTTAATTACCTCAATAGTTATTCCATCTCTATATAATTTATAATTATGTTAAAAAGTGGTGGTCCTAGCACAGATCCTGGGGAACCCCACTATCTACTCTTCTCCATTGAGAATACTGACCATTTAACCCTACTATCTGTTTTCTATCTTTCAACCAGTTTTTAATCCAAAATAGGACATTACTACTACTACTACTACTACTATTTAGCATTTCTATAGCGCTACAAGGCGTACGCAGCGCTGCACAAACATAGAAGAAAGACAGTCCCTGCTCAAAGAGCTTACAATCTAATAGACAAAAAATAAATAAAGTAAGCAAATCAAATCAATTAATGTGAACGGGAAGGAAGAGAGGAGGGTAGGTGGAGGCGAGTGGTTACAACTGGTTACGAGCCAAAAGCAATGTTAAAGAGGTGGGCTTTCAGTCTAGATTTAAAGGTGGCCAAGGATGGGGCAAGACATAGGGGCTCAGGAAGTTTATTCCAGGCGTAGGGTGCAGCGAGCAGAAGGCGCGAAGTCTGGAGTTGGCAGTAGTGGAGAAGGGAACAGATAAGAAGGATTTATCCATGGAGCGGAGTGCACGGGAAGGGGTGTAGGGAAGGACGAGTGTGGAGAGATACTGGGGAGCAGCAGAGTGAGTACATTTATAGGTTAGTAGAAGAAGTTTGAACAGGATGCGAAAACGGATAGGGAGCCAGTGAAGGGTCTTGAGGAGAGGGGTAGTATGAGTAAAGCGACCCTGGCGGAAGACGAGACGGGCAGCAGAGTTTTTGAAACGACTGGAGGGGGGAGAGGTGACTAAGTGGGAGGCCAGCAAGAAGCAGATTGCAGTAGTCTAAACGAGAGGTGACAAGGGTGTGGATGAGGGTTTTGGTAGATTGCTCGGAAAGAAAGGGGCATATTTTACGGATGTTGTAAAGAAAGAAACGACAGGTCTTGGCAATCTGCTGGATATGAGCAGAGAAGGAGAGAGAAGAGTCAAAGATGACCCCAAGGTTTCGAGCTGAGGAGACAGGGAGAATGAGAGAGCCATCAACAGAAATAGAAAACGGGGGGAGCGGGGAGGTGGGTTTGGGGGGGAAATGAGAAGCTCGGTTTTGGTCATATTTAATTTCAGGTGGCGTTGAGACATTACCTCCTATTCAGTGGTGTGTTGGTAAATGTTTAACAACAGGCTCTCTCCCCGGTCCACCTCTGCACCCCCCTCAAAATTGCAGAGCTGGCTATAGCCTGGGGGGAGCAATGCATTACTTTCTCCAGGAAAAAAAAATTAAATGATCCCAGGTTCCAATCTAATTCATGTTTAATGTGGGATAAAATGCCATAAATAAGTAAATAAATATAAACTTTTAACGTTCAGCACCTGATTCTCAAAGTGGACATATTCCAAACACTATAATGAAAATAAAATGATTTTTTCTACCTTTGTTGTCTGGTGACTTTGTTTTTCTGATCATGCTGGCCCAGTATCTGATTCTGCTGCTATCTGTCCTCTTAACTCTGTTTCCAGGGCTTCCTTTCCATTTATTTCTTTACTTTCCTCCTTTCTTCTTCATTTCTTGCCCTACATCCCTAAGTAAAAGCTGGGTCCTCCGCAGACTTGACTGTCCAATGGATCCAGCTTCTGCCTATTTTCTCCATCCTCTCTTCCTTTTTTCTCATCTCATCTCCTTCCTGTCTCTTCCCTCCCCACCATCCAAGTCCAGCATTTCTTCTCTCTCCCTTTCCTCTCCTCCATCCATGTCCAGCATTTTTCCTCTCCTCCCTCTCTCCATCCATGTCCAGCATTTCTTCTCTCTCCCCTCCATCCATGTGTATCTCCTTCCTGTCTCTCCCTGCCCTCCATCCATGTCCAAGAATTCTCCTCTCTCCCTGCCCTCCCCGCCATCCAACCATGTCCAGCAACTCTCCTCTCCCCTGCCCTCCAGCCATACCCAGCAATTCTCTTCTCTCCCCTGCCCCCCTCTATCCATCCATACCCATCAATTCTCTCCTCTCCCCTGCCCCCCTCTATCCATCCATACCCAGAAATTCTCTTCTCTTCTCTGCCTCCTCCGTCTATCCATACCCAGCGATTCTCCTCTCTCCCCTGCCCTCCCCTCCCCTCCCATCCCATCCAAGTCCAGTGATTCTCCTTCGCCCCCATCCTACCCTCCCATTCATATACACCTGCCTGCCCTCTTCTCCCCCCAACATCCTGCGGGGTTTAAATCTCTTTTATTACCTCCGTTGAAGCGGCCGCATCATTGAAAGCCCTGCCTGTCTCTAGCATTCCTTTCATGAGTTTGTTCCCTCAGAGTCCCACCCTCATGGAAAGAGGAAATGTCAGAAGGCAAGATTCTGAAGGAACGAACTCAGGAAGGGAAGGCTAGAGACGGGCAGGGCTTTCAATGACGCAGCCACTTCGACGGAGGTAATAAAAAAGATTTAACCCCCTCCCCCCAGGACGGCACGGGGCAGGCGCAGGCAAAAGTGGGCTGTGGGAGGTGAGGTAAGCATGGCTTGTTGCACCCTCCTGCCATGCTTACCTCGTTTACTGGAGCCGGCTCGCCATACAGAACAACCGGCTCACAAGATCTTAAAAAATTTAACAACCGGCTCTTGCAAGTCGGTGCGAGCCGGCTCCAGCACACCCACTGCTCCTATTCCATGACTTCCTAATTTTCTCAGGCATCTTTCATGAGGTACTTTGTCAAATGCCTATCAAAAATTCAGATGCACAATATCAACCTGCTCACTTTTATTCACCCCTTCAAAGAATTTCCCTTGACTAAATCTATGTTGGCTTTGTCTCATTAATGCATGCTTATGGATATGCTCTGTAATTTTGCTCTTTATAATAGTCGCTACCATTTTGCCCTGCACTGATGTCATGCTCACTGGTCAATAATTTCCTGGATCCATAGGCGCCGACTCCGTGGGTGCTCGAGCACACCCAATATTTTTAAACCTGCCCTCCTTGCTTTCCTGCAGCTCAGCCAGCACTTAAAACTGATTTTACCTGAATAGCAGTGAAAGCAAAACAGGCTGGAGCACAGCAGGCTGCCTCTCTGAGCGTCCCACCCTCATTTCCTATTTAAACAAGGGCGGGAGGCTGAGAGAGATAAGGAGAGAAGATAAGAGGCAGCCTGCTGTGCTGTGCTTTGCTTTTACTGCCCTTCAGTCAGGTAAATCAAAGCAATAGATTTTAAACTAACAGGAGGTAGAAAAAAGTTTAATTTATCGTCCTCTTATTTCATGAAAAAAAATGTCTTTGAAAGTGAGACTAAAGTGTCCTAAGGGCTCATGTTTAGGGTTATTTTTTTTCTTTTCAGTTAATGGCCATGATTTGTCTTAATATTTATAATAAATTTCTCCTGCCTACACCCCTCAAACAGACTGCAAGCACTGAGTCTTTCCCGATTAAATGGTGCTCTGTCATTTGAACCTTAAACTGCTGTTACACATAACTGATGAGAAACCAAAAGGAGATTGTGCAATGGCAAGAAAAACATTTTTTGTTCTCTGTTTTAAAATTGTAATTGAAATGCTAAAGAAGAGTTTATGGTTCTTGTAGCCAGAGAATGTAGAAAAATCACTTTGCATTTTGAAAAGAAGTAGCCTGTTCAGAAGTTTGGGCAGAGTTAGTGTCTTTGTGATGCACTTTTAATAGGAGTGGTATGTTAAGCCTTATTCGTTTACTGTTGGAACCAGCTGCTCCTGAGCTTTCTGTAGTAGACTATCCACCTTATAATTGAAAGAGAAAAACGCCTAGATTTCGACCCAAATTGGGAGATAGACGTTTATCTCACAAAAACGAATAAATTGGTATAATGGAAAGCCGATTTTGGACATTTTCAACTGCACTCCATCGCGGAAGCGTACAAAGTTGACGGGGGCATGTAGGAGGCATGGTGAAGGTGGAACTGGGGCGTGGTTATCGGCCGAGTAGAGATGGGCGCCTTTTGCCGATAATGGAAAAAAAGTATGCGTTTGTAGCTAGAATTTAGGGCACTTTTCCTGGACCCTGTTTTTTCACGAATAAGGCCCCAAAAAGTGACCAGATTATCACCAGAGGGAATTGGGGATGACCTCCCCTGACTCCCCTGACTCCCCCAGTGGTCCCTCCCACCACAAAAACTGATATTTCACAACTTTTTATTTTCACCCTCCAATACCCACCTCCCTGGCAGCAGTATACAGGTCCCTGGAGCAGTTGTTAGGGGGTGCAGTGGACTTCAGGCAGGTGGACCCAGGCCCATCCCCCCCTACCTGTTACAATTGTGCTGCTTAATGCTTAGTCGTCCAACCCCCCCAAACCCACTGTACCCACATGTAGGTGCCCCCCTTCACCCCTTAGGGCTATAGTAATGGTGTAGACTTGTGGGCAGTGGGTTTTGAGGGGGATTTGGGGGGCTCAACACACAAGGGAAGGGTGCTATGCACCTGGGAGCTCTTTTACCTTTTTTTTTTTTTTTTTGTAAAAGTGCCCCCTAGGGTGCCCGGTTGGTGTCCTGGCATGTGAGGGGGACCAGTGCACTCTTGGCCCCTCCCACAAACAAATGCCTTGGATTTATTCGTTTTGGCGCTTTCATTTTCCATTATCACTGAAAAACAAAAACACCCAGCTCACAAATTGTCAAATAAAACATGGACGTCTATTTTTTTCGAAAATACGGTTCGGTCCGCCCCTTCACGGACCCGTTCTCGGAGATAAACGCCCATGGAGATAGACGTTTTCGTTCAATTATGCCCCTCTATACATTGTATTCTGAGCATAATTTGAAGAATGGTGGTTACACCAGGGAACTATCCATAAATAGTAAAATATGCACAGTGTTTCCTTTGAAATACAATCTCAAATGAGAATAGGATGAAATGTAGAATAAAAAGCACAGAATTTATTGCTCCTCAAAGAGCCTCAGTGCTGCTTTATGTCTTGGAACATGGTATGCAGAGAAAGTGCCCTGCAAAATTAGACAGGGTTCTGTATAAATGTGTGGTATGGTTACTCTTCACCTGTGCCACACTGCAGTGAACACAGAATGATGGATGCATCTGGTTCTAGATTGTAAGCGCTTTGAGCAGGGACTGTCTTTTTGTGTATGGTGTACAGCGCTGCGTATGCCTTGTAGTGCTATAGAAATGTTAAGTAGTAGTAGTAGTATGGATGGGAGGGCAGGGGAGAGAGAAGAATTACTGGATATGGATGGGGGGAGAGGGCAGGGGAGAGAGGAGAAAAACTACACATGGATGGAGAAAATAGACGCTGGATGGAAAGAGGGAAGAGAGGGGACAGATGCTGGATGGAAAGGGGGAAGAGAGGGGACAGATGCTGGAAGGAAAGGGGGGAGAGAGGGGGTAGACGCTGAATGGAAAGGGGGGAAAGTTAAAGATCAAGGAAGAAGAAACAAGAGACTGGGACCAAAACAATTAGAAACAGTAAATGGCCAGACCACAAAGGTAGGAAAAAATGAATTTTATTTTTAGTTTAGGATAAAGTAGTGTGGTAGCTGTGTTAATAAATACAGAAAATGGAAGTAAGGTGATATCTTTACTGGACTAATTTTAATACATTTTTGACTAATGTTTGGAGACCAAACCCTCCTTTCTTATGTCAGAACAGAATACCATAACAGCAGTATCTGAGGAAAGAGGTTTTGGCCTTTGAAAGCTAATTGAAAAATGTATTTAGTCCACTAAAATGATATCATATTTTCCATTTTTTGTTTTATTTGTATTTGTTAACCTATAGTATAGTGATTGAAATATGTCAGTTTTTGAAATTTGCATCTCTTTATATTTGCACAGTACAAGTGGACTGAGGGGTGGGACTGTTCAGGGAAGAAGTCCTTGTGTAGGTTGCAGGCAGCCTATAAGTGGCGCTGCTACTGCCCAGGTGAAGACTGCAGTAGACAGAATTATAAGATGGGGGGGGGGGGGGGGGGGGGGGAGAGACGCACTGCCTGTAAAAAAAGAAAAAAAAATTTCAGCACCCCCAATCATTTTGAAAAGTTGGCTCCTATGCCTGGATCACTTCTGGCATTCCAATCTTCCAGTACCAGTTGCAAAGGACTGAAATATAAATCCACATAGCATCCAGCTTCTCCTATGTATGCACCAAACTATGGAACGCACTGTCGAAGGCCATAAAATCAATACATGACCTAACAATCTTCCGTAGACTACTGAAAACGAACCTGTTCAAGAAGGCTTACCATAATGTTCCATCTTATATACAAAATAAATAGACTTAATATGAACTAGACAAAATCGAACTCTTGTCACGTAACTGTTTAACCTTATTGCTATTAAAGAAAGACATACAGTACGCACTACCAATCTATTTTGAAATTAAAGATGACATCTCTATAGTTGACGACCTACCTTACGCTACAACTCATTTTATCACCTTTATGCAATGCCATAATGCACTCCTTTGCACCATGTATGTATGCACCTTGGTGCAAAATCATTTGTATGCAATACCACTAAATGTATTACCATCTGAAACTCTGTACCCGGAAATGGCGATCGCCATCACGGCATAATGTAAGCCACATTGAGCCTGCAAATAGGTGGGAAAATGTGGGATACAAATGCTACAAATAATAATAATAATAATGCTTGATTTTTAAAGATAAATTACAATAAGTAACAATAGCTCTGTAAGTTAATTTTTCAATTCTATCAGTACTCCGAGAAGCATACCATCCATTCCAAGCAACTTGCTACTCTTCAATTTGTCAAATTGCCCCATTACATCTTCCAGGTTTACGGAGATTTGTTTCAGTTTCTCTGACTCATCAGCACTGAATACCATTTCTGGCACTGAATCATTCCCACATCTTCCTTGGTGAAAACTGAATAATTCATTTAGGGGTCCTTTTACCAAGGTGCACTTACAGATTTAGTGTACACTAATGATTAGCACGTGCTAAATGATACGATGCCCATAGAAATATAATGGGCATCTTATCATTTAGCGCACGCTAATCATTAGCATGTGCTAAATCTGTTAGCACACCTTAGTAAAAGGACCCCTTGATCTTTCTGCTTTGGCCTTGTCTTCCATGAGTGCCCCTTTTACCTCTTGGTCATATATTGGTCCAACTGATTCTTTTACTGGGTTCTTGCTTCTAATGTATCTAAAAAAAGATTTTACTATATATTTTTGCCTCCAATGCAATCTTCTTTTCAAAGTTTCTCATTGCCTTCCATATCAGCGGTTTGCATTTGACTTTACATTCCTTATGCTGTTTCCTATTATTTTCAGTAGGATGCTTCTTCTGTTTTCTGAAAGATTTTCTTTTAGCTCTAATAGCTTCCTTCACATCACTTTTTAACCATGCCAGCTGTTTGGCATTCTCTCCTCCTTTTTCAATACATAGAATACATCTGGTCTGAGCTTCCAGAATGGTATTTTTAAATAGCATCCATGCCTGATATAAATTTTTGACCTTTGCAGCTGCTCCTGTTTTTTTTGTGTTTCTTTTTTTACCATTCTTCTCATTTTATCATAGTCTCCTTTTTGAAAGTTAAATGCTAATATATTGGATTTCCTGTGTGTACTTACTCCAGAGATTATAGCAAATTTGATCATGTTATGATCACTGTTATCAAGTGGCCCCAGCACCAGATCATGGGCTTTATTAAAGACCATGTCTAGAATTGTTCTCCTTCTTGTTGGTTCCTGAATGTAGTCCTTGATTTCATCATGGAATTTTACCTCCCTAGCATGACCTGATGTTACATTTACCCAGTCAATATTGGGGTAATTGAAATCACCCATTATTATTGTGTTCCTCAGTTTGTTAGCCTCCCTAATTCCTGATAACTTTTCTGTATCTGTCTGTTCATCCTGGCCAGTGGATGGTAGTACAATCCTATCACTATCCTTTTCCCCTTTACACATGGAATTTCTATCCAAAGGGATTCCAAGATCTTGTGTCCTGCAGAATTTTTGTCTATTCAATTCAATGCCCTCATTAATATATCCACCAATTTGATCCATCCTACCCCTACGATATAATTTGCACCCTTGTATGTCAGTGTCCCATTTGTTATCTTACTTCCACCAGGTCTCAGAGATTCCTATTATACCTATCTTTTAATTTAGTGCAATATATTCTAACTCTCTGTCCTGCACATGGAACAGGGAGCAGTTCTGAATATGCTACCCTGGAGGTTCTGGATTTCAGCTTTCTACCTAAGAGTCTAAATTTGGCTTCCAGAACCTCCCTCCTATGTCCTTGGTACCCACATGTGTAAAGACAGCAGATTCCTCCCCAGTACTGTCTAAAATCTTATCTAGGTGCTGCTTGAGATCCACCACCAGGCAGGCAAGTGACCATGTGACCCTCATGTCTTCACTTGTCAGTAGCTACCAGCAAGCTGCATTTTTCCTGCTCCTGAACTACAGCATGAGCTGTCATCTTTGTGTAAGAGCCGAGCATACACTACCTCTCCTCTGATGTCACCCAGGGTGCCTATTTCAACTGAGCCTGCATCAGCATTACCATCTAAGCTGCTCCTGTCAGTCAGTGGCTACCAGCAAGCTGCATTTTTCCTGCTCCTGAACTGCAGTGTGAGCTGTCATTTTTGTGTAAGAGCCAGGTGTGGGAGCATGCTCCACTCTGACATCACCTGAAGCACCCATTTCAACTGAGCCTGCTTTGGCATTATCATCCAAGCTGTGTTTTTCCCTCTCCTGAACTGCAGCATGAGCTATCATCTTTGTGTAAGAGTCTGGGCTTGGGAGCTTGCTCTGCTCCTCCTCTGACACCTACAGACCTGCTGTTAATAAGTGCATCGCCTAAGGCACAAGCCAAATGCACACTCTTTAGTGCTGTGACTGGTGCATTGACTGGTTTGCCTTGGTTTCTCTCTTTCTAATTTTTAGATGTAGTTTTTATTGTTGGTCTTTATACTGTCTATTTCTTATAGAATTGTATCTAACTGCAGTGTGTGATTATCCTGAGTCTGATTAGGAAAGGTTAATGCAGCGGACTCTGATCCTAGGGAACTGGGTTCAATTCCTACTGCAGCTCCTTGTGACTCTGGGCAAGTCACTTAACCCTCTATTACCCCAGGTACAAATAAGTACTATAAGTACTGTCGCGTTCTCGAGGACCTTGGCATACTGTCAGGCTTCTTCCCCGGGAGCACTGGGTTCGTGAGTCCTTGGGCCACTACCGTGGAGCGGCAGTGGCAGGCAAGATCACCTTCACGGTAGAGACGAGACAAGACTGGACCGGAACCCCGGACTGGAGTTCTACACAGGAATACACGGAACTGGAACGCACCGGACGGGTGCGCACTGGAGTGGAGCCCGCTGGACTGGAACACACTGGAGTGGACCCACTGGACTGGAACCCACGGGACCGGAACCCGCTGGACAGGTACACACTGGACCTAAGCTTCACCTACGCTTAGCCACCTTTCCCTGAGGGTTGAGCCCTCAGGTTCGGGCAGCCAGCAGGGCTTACAGGAAAAACCGGAACTGGAACTTGCAAGCAGGAACAGCAGGAATCCGGATACAGAAGTGCCCCCCAGGCACCTAGGCGAAAGCAAGGCAGACAGGCAGGGAATGTCCGGGTTCCTGCAGAAGGCAGGTTCAAAGCAATGGTCAGGACAAGGAGTAAGACTATGGCTGGAGCTTCAGTATCAAGGAGTACTGGCAACAGACTGAACAAGGGCTGAAGCTCCAGAAGCAAAAGAAAACACACACGGGAAAACCAGCAGGCTAAACACAAGAAGAATAAGAACTGAACACAAGCTAACAAGAAAGCTATGCCCAAGCTAACAAGTCATACACTAGAAACATACACTAAGCAAACCCAGGAGATCTGGTAAAGCTGTACACAGGCTAACAAGCAAAGCTGTGCCCAAGCTAACAAGTCATACACTAGAAACATACACAGAGCAATCTCAGAAGAACTAGTAAAGCTGTACACAGGCTAACAAGCAAAGCAGTGCCCAAGCTAACAAGTCAAACATTAGAAACTCACACAGAGCAAACAATGTAGCAGTGAACAGAGCACTCTACATACCAGGGCCCTTAGACAAAAGGCAAGGGCTGCAGGCTCTAAGTGATTAATAAAGCCTTTCAACACCAGAGGCACAGCTGCAGCAATCTCCTTGCCTCCAAACAGAGGCTTGACACACAGAGAAGTCAGCCCACAGGAGGGAACAGCGGGAGCCATCTTGGATACTGGCATAGAGGAGTCGGCAGCCATCTTGGAAGAGGCATAGCCCACACAGGTGAGGTCCAGTAAGGCAATCAGCACACAGAGCCAGCGAGAAACTAAGACAGAGACAGACACAGAGACAAGCAGAAGTCAGCACAGCCACTGACTCCCAGAAACAGGGTAAGAATGAGGGTGGTCACGGCCACAGACATGACAGTACTATGGAAACCGCTTTGAATGTAGTTACAAAAACCACAGAAAGGCAGTATATCAAGCCCCATTCCCTTTCCCTTCCCTTTCTTTCTGAGAAGTTCTGAGAAAAGAGGGAAAACTAAGTTTCTGCCACAGCTCAAAGATTTGTGTTTAAAAGAGGAATTGTAGGATATTGATAAACACAAATAGACTTTTAAAATAAAAGAAAAGGGGGTCACGTGATGCTCTAGAAAGAGGAAGACGTGGTCCCGCGTCCTCCTAGGCCCCGACTCCTAATACCGCTTTAAAACGTTGGAAATATACCTAAAACACATCTCCAAATAAGAGGGAAATCTTATGGAAAGATTTCTGAGTACACCAAAAGCACAGATGGCGAGTAGAACCGGGAAAAAAGAAAAAGAAAAATTAAAGGCGTCAAACAGCGCGGAAGATGGCCAGACGGCGCATGGAGGCGGCTCCTTCACGGAGGAGCAAATACGACAATTGACAGAAGTGGTGAGCACAACATTGGATCAAAAATTAGATAAGCTTTGCTCAAAAATATCAAACCTGGAAGCGCAAGCAGTGGAAACGGCGCAGAGGCTGGGAGAACTTGAACATCAGGTGTCGGAAGTGGAAGACACGGCAGGCCCAGTAACGCAGAAGCTGCAAAAGATGGCGACGGAGATTGAGCATTTACAAGCGAAAGTAGACGATCTTGAAAATCGGTCGCGACGTGGCAACCTTCGGATCGTAGGGCTTCCTGAGACAGTGACCGACAAGGTATTGCCTATAGTTTTAGAGAAGTGGTTGGCAGAAGAATTTGCCTTGTCGGATCACGCAGGGAAACTGTGTCTGGAGCGGGCCCATCGAATCGGCAGAAAGCAAGATGGGAAAATGACCCCGCGAACAGTGATAATAAAAATACATAACTATGTACATAAGGACGAAATATTAAGAGGAGCGCGTCTCAAAAGGAATGAACTGAGATATGATGGGCACCAGATACGTATCTATCAGGACTATTCAATGGCCCTACAGGAGAAGCGCCGACGCTACACACCACTTTGCCAGCAGCTGCACGAAGCACAAGTGCCTTTTATGTTGATATACCCAGCCATTTTAAAAGTGAAGACAGAAGGAAGATGGAAATCGTATGATAATTTCAAAGAGGCACAAAAACATGTTCAAGAACTAATACATATGGGTAAGACCGGCTCGCCAGAAGAGGAAGTTTGAAAATGTCAAGGAAGATCAGGTCTGCTGAGGTACACACACGCTATGGGTATGATAAGACCACATAAGGAATATAGACAATGAATTCCAACAACACGCAGTGTAATTAACACACAAGGGAGTTGGGGACGGAGGAGGCGGGAAACCCCACTAGCCCATAAGATATCATGGGTAAGGGACATGGGGAATTTAAAGAAACGGGGGGGAAAGGGTTAGGAGGCAGGGGGGGAGGGGGGAAGGGGGAGAGAGGGACACATAGAGGAAATAAGACATATAGAGAGTGGTTGGCAATTGGGATACAGAGGCATGTGCTAAGGGTTCAGATGATGAAACAACAGGGGATGAGGAATTGGCAGATGGCAGACATAACACGGATCCCTGGGGGGAGGCTGGGTCTCCTAGGGATAGGGAAGGCGGAAAGACAGGTACCTTTATATAAGGAGAAAGTAGGTAATGAGTAAACGACTGAGTGGTGTTACATGGGTGATTTCGTGGAATGTGTGCGGGATAACATCCCCAGTAAAACGAGCAAAGATCCTTAGTGCACTTAAACGGCATCGGGGGGACATAGCTTGTATTCAAGAGACCCGACTGTCCATGGGTGAGCTTCAGAAATTAAAACGACAGTGGGTAGGAGAGGTTTTTGGCTCCCCAGCAGTGGGTAGACGTGGCGGAGTAGCAATATTAATCCATAAAAATGCCATGGTGCAGGCCAAGCTACTATTTGCAGATAATGAGGGAAGATACGTAGGGGTCCGTCTTAATCTTCAAGGGCAATCATATTTACTGGTAGCAGTATACGCCCCTCAAACTGGCGGGAGAAAATTCTTTGCAGAGCTTTTTGCGCAGTGCCAGAAACAGGGGGCAGATCCCATAATAATGGCTGGGGACATGAATCAGGTGTTAGATCCCATATTAGATAGATCGAGGAATCAACGGGATGGGGGGACTTCTGGATCTGGGGTGCTTGATACATTGTGTGACGGGCTGGGTTTGGTGGACCCTTGGAGATTGCTGCATGAAGAAGAACGGGATTACACGCACACTTCGAGGGCCCACGGAACCCAGTCTAGGATTGATTATATATTGGTGACATCTGGAGTGTTCAATCGAATTATAAGTGCAGAGGTGGGCCCAGAGGAGCTCTCGGATCATGCTATAATCTGGGTAGATATTGAGCCCCGGCCGTATTATCGTGGTTTGGGAGGTTGGAGATTCCCATCGTATTTACACTCCTCCACAGAGTTCACAGAATCCTTGGCCAAAAGCTGGGAAGAATTCCTAAAAAATAATGAACAACATCTTAGTGCCCCAACACTGTTTTGGTCCACTGCCAAGGCAGTGATGCGTGGAGAGATAATTGCGTATGTCTCCAGGAGAAATCGAATGATTGCACAAAGGATAGTAGAACTGGAAGGAAAGGTCAAAATAGCTAGGAAGAAACATGCAGAGACACATACCAGGGCTAATTTAGACACCTTGATTGCAGCGAGGGTAGAGTTAAATAGTTTACTACAGGAAAGATACCATAAGGCAATGACCACACACAGATACAATCTCCGCCGCTATGGAGACAGACCGGGTGGTATGATGGCGCGCCTGATAAAGGGTGTCCGCAGGCCGCAGATTATAACACAGATACAGACTCCCTCAGGTACACTAATATCGAACCCGGAAGGGATAGCAGACACCTTTCATAAACACTTTGCCCGTCTGTATGCGGCGGAAGAAATGGGAGCAGAGGCACAGGAAAAAATAGGGGAAAAAATAAGAAAGTATCTACAGTGGTCGAATATGCCCCAACTGACAGGAGAACAACGGAATACTTTAGAGTCTCCTGTGGGAGCCAAAGAGGTACTGAAAGCTATACAGGCATTAAAACTGTATTCAGCTCCGGGTCCCGACGGCTTCTCGGGCGAATTTTATAAATCCCTGAAACGGCAGATCGTGGGCCCCCTTATGAGTTTCTATGAAACAGTGATGAAAGAGGGGAAATTACCTAGATACGCTAATGAAGCGCTGATTAGTTTAATACCGAAGCCTGGACGAAGCTTAGATGATCCAGCAGCGTACAGACCCATATCTTTAATAAATGTCGACATTAAAATTTTGACCCGAGTTATGGCTGAGCGCTTGGCCCGGGTAATACCTTCCTTGATTAAAGGGGAACAGGTTGGCTTTGTCCGGGGCCGTCATTCGGTGATTAATGTGAGGAAACTTATAGCAGCAGTAGTGGAAGCTCCAGAAAGGGCACCCAAAGGTATAGCGATCAGTTTGGATGCAGAGCGTGCCTTTGACAGGGTAACATGGCCTTTCCTACAAGGAACATTGCGTTGGATCGGAGTGCAGGGTTGGTTTGCGGGAGTACTGGGGGCGCTTTATACAGATCCGAGAGCTCGACTGATAGTTAATGGGGTAAGAACGGATGAATTTCTGATAAGAAGAGGGACACGACAGGGATGCCCACTATCCCCATTGCTTTTTCTGTTGGCATTAGAACCCCTTCTATGTAATATAAGGCAAAACCCTGGGATTAAAGGTGTGGAGGTAGGAGAAGAAGTACTTAAGCTCTTAGCATATGCAGATGATCTAATGCTGATGGTAGACAAACCACGAGACTCCATACAGAACTTGTTGAAGGAGGTACAGTTTTTCGGAGATTTGTCAGGATTCCGCTTGAACCTGTCAAAATCAATGGCAATGGGGATGACAGAGGAAGCACAACAAAGCTGGGTAGGGCCATTCCCTTTCCAGTGGGCAGAGGGGAGACTGAAATATTTAGGGGTAGAAATTCCGGTTAAATTATCCACACTGTATAAGATAAATGTGAGACCCCTACTAGCGGAGACTGGACGCCTACTGGGAATGTGGAGCGCTTGTCCGCTTTCCCTGTCGGGACGCATAGCTCTCTTTAACATGTTCATAGCCCCGAAATGGTTATATAAGTTCCAGGTATTGCCACTGCACCTGAGGGGAAGGGAAGAGAGGGAGTTGAAGGTCATGTTGAGGAAGTTTTTGTGGAACAACAAAAGACCCAGGTTGCCATTAGAAGTACTATATAAGCCTAAAACACATGGGGGAATGGGATTACTGAGTATTAGATACCTCACTATTTCTTGCACTATGCGACATGTAAGGGATTGGCTAGTAGGTAGTCAACACTTTACGAACACGCAGTTGGAGGCTTCCTTGACACCTGGAGTACACCTGAGCTGCCAGCTGCACACCACCAAAAGTGGGGTGGGAATCAAAACCCCCATGAACTGGTTTGTGCGTTCAGCTAGAGCAATGTGGAGATGGCTGTGTAAGAGACATGATTTTTCGGCAGCAGCGACACCATTTGTCTCCCTGAGGTTGAACCCGGACTTTCCAGCGGGAACAACAGATAAAGTATTTGTGCGCTGGAGACAGCTGGGAATTTTATATCTATATCAGCTGGTAGACGAAGAGGGGCAGCTTAAATCCATGGAAGATCTGAAGAGAGAGTACGGTATTGTGGATACAGACTTTTTTGGGTATGCACAAGTACAACATTATGCACAGGCGCTGGGAGCATTTAACTTAAGCGAGGACTTGCAAGACGTGCTCTCAACAGCATTAACACTGGGATCACAAAACATGGTGCCCCTGCGCTTTCATCATCGCAATCTTCAAGATACCACACCAGATATAGACTACTGCAAACTCGCGACAAGTTGGTCCTGAGATCTGGGAACCGAGTTAACGGTGGAAGATCTTCAGGACTTCCTGAGGGCAATTTTAAAGAGATCCATCTTTATACGACAGTGGGAACAGCAATACAAGTTTGCCCTGCGCACCTATATAGCACCAAGTAGGGCGCAAAAAGCAGGTTTTGGCACCGGGATGTGCCCTAAATGCAGAATGGCAAAAGCGACACTGGGCCATCTATTCTGGAGATGCCCAGATATTCAGAAATTCTGGATACAAATAATAACAGAATCGGGACAGTATTGGAAACGAAAACTGTCGGTGGGACCCCTGTTTTTGTTCGATATATTTCAGCTGGGACAACACATGCCATCGGGCATGATGGGATTTTTACAAAGAGTAACATTAATTGGAAAACAAGTGATCCTCCTTAAATGGAGAGAAGAGGAGCCCCCTACGAGAGAATTATGGAGGACGAAGATGACTGAGCTAATGCACCAGGAACTCTGTGGAGTGGTTTCAGTAACTAACCATGTAAAAGACCCCAAGGTGTTTAAACAAACATGGAGGAACTATTGGAACACAATGCATCCTGCTGTCCGCTGCCACATTCTTCAGAAGCTGACATATAGACAAGGGAGACGGGAGGCATCTGAAGCAGAGTGAACAAGAAAGTGCCGTGGTCAACTGCATCTATATTTCAAGGAACTGGGAAGGGAGGGGGGGAGGGATTGTTTTTTGAAACAAAGGCGTTTTGATATGAAAGGTGGAGAGCTATAAGAGACAAAGCTCTCTACATTCTAGTGTAGCTTATACAGATACACGTGCATAATACATAGTTAATAACGAACTTTATTGTTTGGAAGTTACACACAGGTGCTATATATAATGCTGTTAGATTTGGATAGGAGATAGGGGGGTGGGAAAGGGTTTACAAAACATAAAAGGGGGATAAATGGGGATGAAAAAAAATGTTTTCTAGTAATAAGCACTGTGGTTTGCGGAATCATCAGAATAATGTTGTGAATGGTGCTTCATATGTTTTGTATATTTCATTAATAAAAATTATTGAAGATAAAATAAAAGAAAAAGCAAGCAAACTTTATTAGCTAGTTTCCATACCCTTTTCCCCATAGTTTTAAAATTGAAGTTTCTGCCACAGCATTAACAGATAGTCTCTAGAAGGCACAGAAGAAAACAGTTCAGTCCTCATTCCCACCCACCCCTAGCTCAACTCTTCATTTATAGTCAATTATTCTAATTAAGACAATGAGGGGAATTTTCAATTTTCATCAGAGTCTGAATTACATTTATTTAGTTTCTAAGAAGCAAACCCTAAATAAATTACAAATTACCACAGTGCCTTAAGAAGTTTTAATTAAACAACTCTATAATACTAAGATGCAGACGTCCAGCAGCGAGAGGGATGCTATCCAGTCTTTTGCATTGAGTGTTGCATGTATGATTATCTCCCAGTTGGTGAAATGTCATATGTATGTGCTTGATGCAAAGAGCTCCTAGCTCTCAGAGAACAAATCCGTTCTCTTGAGGCTACAGTAGCAGACTTGGAGGAGCAGAGGGAGACAGAGAGGTACATAGAGGCAGTGGCGTAGCTAGGGTAGTTGACACCCGGGGCCGGTCATTTTTTAACACCCCCCCCCCCCCCCGAAATCCAGTACTAGGCATACCAAGAATACAAAACACTCAGGACCTATAGAGCAATTCTACCATACCATAAGCAGTAATTTGTTCGAGTCACACAAGGAAAAGGAAAGCATCTTAAACACTACAGTGAGCACTAGAACATCAATTCACCTATTGTAAAACGAAAACAGACAGATTAGTACAGATCGTCGATCCTGCACAGTCAATGCCAACCGAAAGCCATGTCTTTTTCACAAATAGATACACCCTAATCCACTATAGAATAAGCAATCATAAACTTTCTATTTAGACAAAAATTAAACTGAACCCCCAAGATGCCAGACTCTGCATACAATGCAACACCACAGAAACAGAAAATGTCCTCTAGTACTGTGCAAAGAAAACAGTGGAAAACAAAAAAGTCCTCTCTCAAGTGGTGTCTTCTAAAACAAGGTCTTTATTGCAAACCAATTAAAACAACGACCCGACACGAATCGTGTTTCGGCCGTATAGGCCTGCGTCAGGGGTCTATAAATAAACATAAATACAAATCAATAAACGAACATTTAAATTACATATGACACATGCTAAAATAAAAACATATATATATATATGACAAAAGAATTTTGAAATGAGGTTTAAAAATACATGCATAGAGGAACATACCTATTCACTTCCAATCAAGGAAGAGAATATGTAGATAAAAGTACTGGTCAAATTTCTGCAAATTGAAATGCTCTGTGATAAAGAGATAACGAAAAACAATTTTCATATAATGTTATCAAATAAATATAAATATAATTATATATAAAACTCAGAAACATATATCCATATTTTTTGAACATACAAATCATATTATTGAAACATTAAACAAGAGGGGATTGTGAATCATAAGTGTCAATAAAACAGAAAAAATTGGTATATATATATCTCTACATCTTTAGCACCAAACTACAAAGAAACAAATAAATAATTAGATGCGGACTGCAAATGAATAAAACCATTATATAGTGAGTATGAGAAAGACAAGTCACAGATCTATATATAAAACCAAAATATCAATGAAATGTGTGTTAATATTTTTGCATAACAAATGTAAATTTGTAAATAAAAACACATGGAGTGTGTTAGAATCATATAAAAAGATTATGTAATTATATGTATAAAAAAGGGGGAAAAAGGGAGAAAAAGAGAGAAAGGGGCATGGTGAAACCGGGCATATAACTTCAAAGCAATTTACCATAAACGTAGCCCAGCCTGTAGACCTGCATTAATATAACAGGACAAGGCAGAGCACATACTGGTGCAATGATAAATCACCAGACTATAAAGATATGAAAGTGAACTGTGTAAGCTCTAAATAAATAAAAATAAAAAATCAGAAGTCAAAAATGAGGTATAAATAAACTTCGCCGAGAGTGCTTATGGAGGCATAATTGAAAAAATTACACCCATCCGATATAGCCATAAAATAAAGTGTATGAAATCGCCACTTGAAACTTAGGACTCAACTATGTTGAAGGCGCTGGGTGCTTCTACCTAAAACTGAATCACAAACTGAAAATTATCACTTACCAAATCAGGATACTGCTGCTTAAACTTCACTATCGAGCTAGCAATGCACAAACGAAAAAACGAAAGCAAAACGCCGGAACTACAACAGGATTTTAAAACTAAACAGCGGAAGTGACGTCACATTAATCCCGTGTGGATGTATGAAATATATTTTTAATTATGCACAACTGAACAGATATCAAACGTATTATGAGCTCGAAACTAAGAAATGGGCAAATGAAAGATCAAACGGCAAAAAGATCTAAACAAAAAAAAGGGGAGAAAATGAACAGGAAATGACGTCGAACCGTTATCGTCAATAAATATTATGGAGTGCCATGTCCGAAAGTTCAATATGCATAATCAAATAAATAAAAGCCTTGGTATAAAAAATATATATATATACAAACTGTATGCCCAAATGCATTAATTGCACGCATTGATAAAAAGTTAATTAGGCATATAAGCGCTGATTTCAAAGGCACAAACAACAACGTGATAACGCCTGTCTGCTTGAATGTGAACATCTGAACTACACGCGATATCCATGCATACAAATTTGTCAAAAGAGATAAAACAATGTATGTAAAAAATGTACTCGTGAAAGTACAGAAAATTATGTATATATATGAATGAACAAAGTGGCGATTTGAATAAATCTTGCACATCTAAACATAATCTTGTACCATCAGTAAATGAATTTCACTCATTAAATAAGAGATTTTTAAATAAACATATTATTGATTTGCCTAATGTCTATGGCGGAGATGTTAAAACTTAGAAATTTTAAAATAACGTCTTGTGCACTTGATGTTCTACTTTTTCTTAAAAAAGGAGAGGCAGCATTTATCTGGCCGACGCTGAGAATTAAAAAATAAATAAAAAATACAGATTCAAAATAATAAATAAAAAAATAAAAAGAAGAGAACCCCAGTTTCACCATATTAGACTCTAAAAAGGACGATCCAAAAAGGTATTAATAATGAAAAATGTGTCTGAAAATGAATACGCATATATTGATCTGTGTTGTCATCATAAACATCTATCTTACAAAAATGAACTCAAATCCGTATCCGTATTGAGACCGTTTGGTATAATTGTGTTTAGAGTATATATTGTTCTTTGTTCTTCTCTTAACAACTTAACATCAATATTTCCTCCCCGCCATGACATATATATCTTTTTGTATACAAAAAAACCTAAGATCTTCTATGGTGTGATTCTTCTCAGCCCAGTGTGGGACCAATGGGGCACTTTGCACCTGCCTTGTCAAACAACTTCTATGTTCTATTATTCTTGTTTTCACTGCCCTTTTGGTTTTCCCCACATATAATAGACCACATGGGCATATGATAATGTAAATTACACCTACAGTATTACAATCTGAAAAATGTTTAAGAGGATAGTTTTTTTGATTGTTCTGACAATAAAATGATGTTAAAGTTAAGGAATGTTTGCACACTGAACACCTACTACAGGGGATATGGCCGTTACCCACATCTATAGTGGAACTCGGACCTGGAAGGGTGGATGGTACCAAAAATTCTTTCAAATTTCGATTGCGTGAATATGCTATCACTGGTACTAAATCGGTGAAGCACTCTTCTGTTTCTAAAATGTGCCAATGTTTTTTAATGATCTTCTTAATACCTCTAGAAAATTGTGAAAATTTCAATGTGCAAACCAAATCTGGGCTACGTTTATCTGTCTTCTCATATAGAAGATCTTGTCTGTCCTTCCCAATGGCCCTCCTTAGACTCTTCCTTACACATTCTTGGGGATAACCTCTATTGTTAAACCTATCGGCCATACTTTTCGATTTGTCCTGGAAGTCGTCAAAATCTGTACAAAGTCTCCGTAGCCTCAAGAATTGTGAATATGGTAAGTTTTCTTTTAATGACCGGTTATGAAAGCTAGTGAAATGTAAGTAATTGTTCTTATCTGTAGACTTCCTGTAAATTGTTGTTTTTAAGGAATAAGGTTTTTTTTTAATCATAATGTCTAAAAAAGAAATCTCATGATGATGATAGTGCATCTGAAAGTGTAAGTTTGGATCTCTAGTGTTCAACCAATCAAAGAAGGTGAATAAACTTTCCATATCGCCCTTCCATAGAATGAAAATATCATCTATGTAACGTTTGTACAATCTTATTTCATTTTTATATTGATGTTCTTTCAAAAATTTTTGTTCAAACTCCGCAACATACAGGTTGGCAATATCGGGAGCCATGGCTGACCCCATGGCTGTTCCTTTTATTTGTTGGAAAAAACTCCCCTCAAAACCAAAATAGTTCTTTGTTAATGCAAGAGTGGCTAAAGTAATTATAAAATGATTAGGGACGCGTCTATCATTAGTTCTTCTTCCAAGAGTGTTTTCGATAACCAGTAAAGCCTCTAACTGTGGTATATTGGTATAGAGAGCCTCTATATCTAAAGTAACCATAATCAGGTCGTCAAGTACACCATCAAAGGTCTCCAAAGTAGTGATCATATGTGAAGAATCTCTAACATAGGATTCTATTAATGGAACGAAGGGTCTTAAAAAGTGGTCAACAAATTTGGAGAGAGGTTCTAAAACAGATCCATTACCTGATATGATAGGGCGGCCTGGAGGGTTGTCTAAACTTTTATGGATCTTGGGTAGTGTATAAATAGTTGGAACTGTGGGGTATTTAATGATAAGAAAATTTTTCTCTTTTGATGTTATATACCCTGCATCATAGGCAAAATTTACCAATCCTAATATCTCTTCCTGGAGAACAGGAGTTGGATCCTCTTCTAATTCGACATAGTATTGTCTGTCTAGAATCTGTCTTCTAACCTCCATTGTATAGTTCTCTCTGTTTTGTATGACTATTGCTCCTCCCTTGTCGGCTGGTTTCAAGACAATCTCATGATTTCGTGATAATGCTAACATGGCTGTGTACTCATCTTTTGTGAGATTAAAATGTGCCTTATATTTGTTTTTCTCTAAACGACCAATGTCTGATAAGACACATTTGTAAAAAGTAGACACAACCGGATCAGGAGGACCAGGTGGCATCCATTTTGATTTGTCCTTCACTACTGAAATATCTTTACCTATCGCTGCATTTCCAGAAAAAAAATTTCTTATTAAAAGTTTCCTATAAAACCGATACATATCTACCCTCGTTTGAAATGAATCATATCTGGCTGTAGGTACGAAGGAAAACCCTTTCTTAAGGACCTGAATCTGATTTTCTGTAAGATTGACATCAGAGAGATTCACAATAGGAGTGTCTTCATTAATATCTGTCTTATCTAGTATTGTTGATTGTAATAATTCTGATGAGAAAAGTTCCTGCCTCTGGGCCGGCCTCTTCCTCTTCCCCGGTGGTAATAATAGCCTCTCATGTAGTGGACCCTGTTTTGGAACTGTGCATTGGCCCCCGTTGTCTGTCTTTCTTCTAAACTCCTTATTGGAAATATTTTGTCTAAAAAAGATGAAGAATTGGATGGGCCTGCTGCCGGTACATGAGTAGGGCTTGATAAAGGGGAAGTAAAACATTCTTCTGAATCGCTCCTAATCCTCTTATTGTTTCTATGATTTGGTGAGCCATTAGATTCTGCTGATCTTTTATTTTTTTGGTGTAAATGGCCTGTGGTTTGTCTATAGGCTGAATAATTCTGAACCCGAGATCTAGATCTGGACTGATTAGGTCTCGGGTCTTTCTTTGGCCTAGACCATGGGTATATTGAACCCCTCTTATAGTCTTCCGTATCTCTATGTAATTTTTTAATCTTACTCCTCTTGATTTCACTTCTGAAATTCTCCATCCTCCTATTTACATCAATAATAACCTCATCAAATTTAGGATCAATATTTTTCAAAACTTCTAATTTCTCAGTCACATTAGGACGCAAAACGTCATTCCTTTTCTTAGATGTTTCTATAATAAGGATCATCAAATCTAGAGAGCACTTGTTCAAGATAGAACACCACTGATTGAGGAAGTCCTCGTCATCAGTAAAGAGCCTGGGTTCTTTCATAACTCTTAGTCCCCTCGGGATCTTTTTATTTCTATAATATTGTAACAGAGTAGCATAGTGCAGTTCATTCTGTATAATGGATTTATTAACTTTAACCATATTCATCCACATATCTGTAAGAGATTCAACAGAATCTTCTTCGCCTTCTAAAGGTATAAAGTCTTGCATAAGTCTTTGTAATCTCTCTCCACTGAAGCTAAGGACATCGTCCCATGGCTCGAAAGCCATGTTTTACCTTCGGTACCAAACACGCCAACACACGCAGAAGGTGTTCTCTCCACAGAAGAACAACGAAGCAAAGAAAACAGTGGAAAACAAAAAAGTCCTCTCTCAAGTGGTGTCTTCTAAAACAAGGTCTTTATTGCAAACCAATTAAAACAACGACCCGACACGAATCGTGTTTCGGCCGTATAGGCCTGCGTCAGGGGTCTATAAATAAACATAAATACAAATCAATAAACGAACATTTAAATTACATATGAAACATGCTAAAATAAAAACATATATATATATATATGACAAAAGAATTTTGAAATGAGGTTTAAAAATACATGCATAGAGGAACATACCTATTCACTTCCAATCAAGGAAGAGAATATGTAGATAAAAGTACTGGTCAAATTTCTGCAAATTGAAATGCTCTGTGATAAAGAGATAACGAAAAACAATTTTCATATAATGTTATCAAATAAATATAAATATAATTATATATAAAACTCAGAAACATATATCCATATTTTTTGAACATACAAATCATATTATTGAAACATTAAACAAGAGGGGATTATGAATCATAAGTGTCAATAAAACAGAAAAAATTGGTATATATATATCTCTACATCTTTAGCACCAAACTACAAAGAAACAAATAAATAATTAGATGCGGACTGCAAATGAATAAAACCATTATATAGTGAGTATGAGAAAGACAAGTCACAGATCTATATATAAAACCAAAATATCAATGAAAAAGGGGGAAAAAAGGAAGCACCCAGCGCCTTCAACATAGTTGAGTCCTAAGTTTCAAGTGGCGATTTCATACACTTTATTTTATGGCTATATCGGATGGGTGTAATTTTTTCAATTATGCCTCCATAAGCACTCTCGGCGAAGTTTATTTATACCTCATTTTTTACTTCTGATTTTTTATTTTTATTTATTTAGAGCTTACACAGTTCACTTTCATATCTTTATAGTCTGGTGATTTATCATTGCACCAGTATGTGCTCTGCCTTGTCCTGTTATATTAATGCAGGTCTGCAGGCTGGGCTACGTTTATGGTAAATTGCTTTGAAGTTATATGCCCGGTTTCACCATGCCCCTTTCTCTCTTTTTCTTCCTTTTTTCCCCCTTTTTTATACATATAATTACATAATCTTTTTATATGATTCTAACAGTCCGCATCTAATTATTTATTTGTTTCTTTGTAGTTTGGTGCTAAAGATGTAGAGATATATATATACCAATTTTTTCTGTTTTATTGACACTTATGATTCACAATCCCCTCTTGTTTAATGTTTCAATAATATGATTTGTATGTTCAAAAAATATGGATATATGTTTCTGAGTTTTATATATAATTATATTTATATTTATTTGATAACATTATATGAAAATTGTTTTTCGTTATCTCTTTATCACAGAGCATTTCAATTTGCAGAAATTTGACCAGTACTTTTATCTACATATTCTCTTCCTTGATTGGAAGTGAATAGGTATGTTCCTCTATGCATGTATTTTTAAACCTCATTTCAAAATTCTTTTGTCATATATATATATATGTTTTTATTTTAGCATGTTTCATATGTAATTTAAATGTTCGTTTATTGATTTGTATTTATGTTTATTTATAGACCCCTGACGCAGGCCTATACGGCCGAAACACGATTCGTGTCGGGTCGTTGTTTTAATTGGTTTGCAATAAAGACCTTGTTTTAGAAGACACCACTTGAGAGAGGACTTTTTTGTTTTCCACTGTTTTCTTTGCTTCGTTGTTCTTCTGTGGAGAGAACACCTTCTGCGTGTGTTGGTGTCTCTAGTACTGTGCAAAATATAAAGACAGCAGATGTAAATTTGAAAAAACTAACAAATACCAATCACCACTTTACAAATTAACAAATAGAAATAAAACAAATAATATCATTTTATTGGACTAATACATTTAGCTTTCAGAGGCCAAAACCTCATTCCTCAGGTCAATTCAGTATAGTACTGTTACAGTGTCCTATCCTGACCTGAGGAAGGGGGTTTTGTTCTCCGAAAGTAAAATGTATTAAAATTAGTCCAATAAAAAGATTACCTTATTTACATGCTCTATTATAAACATTTATTAACACAGCTACAATACTACTTTATCCTAAAGCAAAAAAATAAAAATATATATTTACAGTTCGTTGTCTCTGGTTTCTGCTTTCCTCATCTTTTCACTGTCTTCCTTCTATCCAGCATCTGTCTTCGCTCTCTCTCTGCCATCCAGTATCTGCCCTCTCTCTCTGCCCCTTCCATCCAGTGTCTGCCCTCTCTCCCTTCCATCCACTTCTACCCCTTCTATGCACCATCTGCCCCAGTCTGCCATCTCTCTCCCCCCTTCCATCAACATCTGCCCTCTATCTCTGCCCCTTCCATCCACCATTTGCCCCAGTCTGCCCTCTTTCTCTCTCCCCTTCCACCCACCATCTGCCCTTTCTCTCTGCCCCTTCAATCCATCTGCCCTCCCTCTCCCATCCGTCCAGGGTCTGCCCTCCCTCATGTGCCCCCCTTCCATCCAGGATCTGTCCCCTCTCTCTCTGCCCCCTCTTTTCAGCCCCCAGTTCCAGTCCCCTTCATCCACCACATGCCTTGCATCCCCCCCTTTCAGCCCCAGACCCATTCTCCCACCTGCCCCAGGCAGGGACCCATTTTCCCTCCTGCCCCATGTCAGACCCCAGTTCCAGCTTCAGACCCCTTCTCCCATCTGAGCACTCCCCTCCCCCCTCCCCCCCACCCTCCCCAATCCCCTTCTCCCCTCTCTGAGCTCCCCACTCTCCCTAAGCCCCTTTAAGCACCCCTCTGAGCTCCCCCACCCTTCTCCCCTCTCTGAGCTCCCCCACCCTCCCTAATTCCCTTTAAGCACCCCTCTGAGCTCCCCCACCCTTACCCAATCCCCTTCTCCCCTCTCTGAGCTCCCCCACCCTCCCTAATCCCCTTTAAGCACCCCTCTGAGCTCCCCCACCCTCCCTAATCCCTTTAAGCACCCCTCTGAGGTCCCCCACCCTCCCTAATCCCCTTTAAGCACCCCTCTGACCACCCCACCCCTCCCCAATCCCCTTCTCCCCTCTGAGTCCCCCCCCTCCAGATCCGTTCTCCTGCTGTCCTACCCTGTCCTGCCTTTAACATTTTTTTTTTCGAAGTGCTGGAGAGTGGCAGGCAGTGCGCCTCGCGTCTGCCTGTGCTAGTAAAGAAGATCTCGCTGACGTCGTCGTCCTTCCCACACTGAGTCCCGCCCGCCCTCGCGGTAATAGGAAGTTGCCTCAGAGGGGGCGGGACTCAATGTTGGAAGGGTGACGACGTCAGCATCAACGAGATCTTCTTTACTAGCAGGGCAGACGTGAGGCGCGCTGCCTGCCACTCTCCGGCGCTTCGAAAAAAAAAATGTTAAAGGCAGAGCAGCGGGAGCAGAGCACCCCCCCCCACCCGATGACACCCGGGGCGGACCGCCCCCAACGCCCCGCCCTTGCTACGCCACTGCATAGAGGAGGTCTACAGGGACGTTGTAGAGAAGTTCCACCTCCAATCTGGCAGGCCCTGTGCTGCCTTGGAGGAGGGAGGTCTTCTAAAAGGAGAGCATCGCCCTGGTGAGGCTGGAAGTAATCCTGTAGACAGGACCAAGAAAAAAGATTCAAAAGCAAACTCACAGAAACAAAGGAAAGCATTGAAACACAAGACTCAGAGAAACACAGCACAGACCTTCAGGAACAAAGCCAAGCAAGGATATGACCTATAAAGGTAACACAGATTAAGAGACCTCTTGCAAAGGCCATGTAAGAAAGCTCCCTGGGTCCTTATAAAGGAGTAGGCTGATGATGTCACAAGTAGAAAAAGAAGTAGAAGCAAGGAGACCAAAGCGAGCCTTGGCTTCAGGGACACCAAAGCAAGGCTTGGCTTACAGGAAGAACAACAATAGGGAAAAAGGCAGACTGGAGAGGTCACAGAGCTAGAGAAACAATAGGTTTGAACATAAGGGCACGGCCACAACCGTGACAGGAACTGGGCAACATTCTGGGGAAGGGGGAGCCTATTCCGAAAGGATGGGCTGCACATTAACCAGGGTTGGACCAGGCTACTGGCATCGGTATTTAAAAAGGAGATAGAGCAGCTTTTAAACTAGAAACTGGGGGAAGGCTGACAGTCATTGAAAATTGCATTGGTTTGGAATAAGGTATGTTTCAAAGATATCACCAAAATAGGGAAAATAGAGTTGCAAAAGAGACCATAGTAGATTAGGTGTCCTTAAATAAAAATCAGACAAAAGATTGCAAATTAATACTGTCAAGTAGTGAGCATGATGTAAATAGGAACAACAAACATAGTTTGGAAAGTCTATATGCGAATGCCAGAAGCCTAAGAAATAAGATGGGAGAGCTAGAATATATTGCACATAATGAAAAATTAGATAAATAGGCATCTTTGAGACCTGGTGGAAGGAAGATAACCAGTGGGACACTGTCATACTGGGGTACAAATTATATTGTAGTGATAGGATGGATCGAATTGGTGGAGGGGTAGCATTGTATGTTAAAGAGGGCCTTGAATCATTTGATTGAAAAATCTGCAGGAAACAAAACACATCTTGGAATCCCTATGGATTGGAATTCCATGTATAAAGGGGAAAAGGATAGTTATAGGAGTGTACTACCGTCCGCCTGGCCAGGATGAACAGAAGGATGTAGAAATGTTAAAGGGAATTAGGAACGCTAACAAACTGGGCAACACAATAATAATGGGTGATTTCAATTCCCCCGATATTGACTGGGTAAATGTAACATCAGGGCATGCTAGGGAAAGTAAAATTTCTTGATGAAATCAAGGACTGCTTTATGGAGCAGTTGATACAGGAGCAGACAAGAAAAGGAAAAATTCTAGACCTAGTCCTTAGTGGAGAGCATGATCTGGTGTGGGAGGTAATGGTGTTGGGGCAGATTTGATATTAGCTTTGGAGTAAGTATTCACAGGAAATCTGATACATTAGCATTTAACTTTCAAAATGGAGACTATGATAAAATGGGAAGAACAGTGAAAAAAAGAGGGGCGGCTGCGAGGGTCAAAAATTTACATCAGGCATGGATACTGTTCAAAAATACCATCCTGGAAGCCCAGGTCAAATATATTCCGCGTATTAAAATAGGTGGATAGAAGAGCAAACAACAGCCGGCATGATTAAAAAGTGAGGTGAAGGAAGCTATTACAGCTAAAAGAAAATCCTTCAGAAAATGGAAGAAGGAACCGACTGAAAATAATTAGAAACAGCATAAGGAATGTCAAGTTAAATGCAAAGCAATGATAAGGAAGGCAAAGAGCGACTTTGAAAAAAAGATTGCGTTGGAGGTAAAAACACATAGTAAAATTTTTTTAGGTATATTAAAAGCAGGAAGCTGGCAAAATAAATGGTTGGACCACTAGATGACCGAGGAGTAAAAGGGGCAATCAGGGAAGACAAAGCTATAGTGGAGAGATTAAATTAATTCTTTGCTAGGAGAGATACCGGAGCCAGATATGGTATTCAAAACTGATGAGTTGGAGAAACTGAATGAAATCTCTGTAAACCTGGAGGATGTAATGGGGCAATCTGACAAACTGAATAGTAGCAAATCTCCTGGACTGGATGGTATTCATCCCAGAGTACTGATGGAATTGAAAAATGAACTTGCGGAACTATTGTTAGTAATATATAATTTATCTTTAAAACTTTAAAATCGAGCATGGTACCGGAGGATTGGAGGGTAGCCCATGTAACGCTGATTTTTTAAAAAGGTTCCAGAGGAGATCCAGGAAATTATAGACTGGTGAGCCTGACGTCAGTGCCAGACAAAATGGTAAAGACAATTATAAAGAACAAAATTACAGAGCATATTCAAAAGCATGGATTAATAAGACAAAGCCAACATGGATTTAGTAAAGGGAAATCTTGCCTCACCAATCTATTACATTTCTTTGAAGGGGTGAACAAACATGTGACTAAAGGTGAGCCGGTTGATATTGTGTATCTGGAGTTTCAAAAGGTGTTTGACAAAGTACCTCATGAAAGACTCCAGAGGAAATTGGAGAGTCATGGGATAGGAGATAGTGTCCTGTTGTGGATTAAAAACTGATTAAAAGATAGAAAACAGAGAGTAGGGTTAAATAATCAGTATTCTCAATAGAGAAGGGTAGTTAGTGGGGATGCCCAGGTGTCAGTGCTAGGACCGCTGCTTTTTAACATATTTATAAACATATTTATAAATGAGCAGGGACTGTCCTTCATTGTTAAACTGTACAGTGCTCTAGAAATGTTAAGTAGTAGTAGTAGTAGTAGTAGATGGTGAGGTAGATTGTGAAAAATTACAAGAGGACCTTACGAAAACTGGGAGACTGTTAGTGTCTAAATGGCAGATTACGTTTAATGTAAGCAAGTGCAAAGTGATGCATGTGGGAAAAATGAACCCGAATTACAGCTAAGTAAGGCAAGGTTCCATGTTAGGAATTACCGACCAAGAAAGGGATCTAGGTGTTGTCATTGATGATACGTTGAAACCTTTTGCTCAGTGTGCTGCAGCAGCTAAGAAAGCAAATAGAATGTTAGGTATTATTAGGAAAGGAATGGAAAACAAAAATAAGGGTGTTATAATGCCTTTGTATCTCTCCATGGTGCGATCGCACCTTGAATATTGTGTTCAATTCTGGTCACTGCATCTCAAAAAAGATATAGTAGAATTAGAAAAGGTGCAGAGAAAGGCGATGAAAATAAAAAAGGGGATGGAACGACTTCCCTATGAGGAAAGGCTAAAGTGGCTAGGGCTCTTCAGCTTGGAGAAAAGATGGCTGAGGGGAGATATGATAGAGGTCTATACAATAATGAGTGAAGTGGAATGGGTAGACGTGAAGCGTTTGTTTACTCTTTCCAAAAATACTAGGACTAGGTGGCATGCGATGAAGCTACAATGTAGTAAATTTAAAATGAATCAGAGAAACATTTTCTTCACTCAACATGTAATTAAACTCTGGAACTCGTTGCCAGATAATGTAGTAAAGGCGGTTAGCTTAGTGGGATTTTAAAAAGGTTTGGGCGGCTTCCTAAAGGAAAAGTCCATAGACCATTATTAAAATGAACTTGGGGAAAATCCATTGCTTATTTCTGGGATAAGCAGCTTAAAATGTTTTGTACTTTTGGGGGGATCTTGCCAGGTATTTGGATTGGCCACTGTTGGAAACAGTATGCTGGGCTTGATGGACCTTTGGCCTGTCTTAGTATGGCAATACTTATGTAATACTTATGTACTTACTGTATGACACCTGTTGCAATGAAATATCTTCGTATCTTATTTGGCCCCACCATAGATGATATGATTCAATTGAATACTGACAGGCTAATCCGAATAACCACTAAATTAACTTCTAAATGGTCACCCCTCCGTTTGTCTTGGTGGGGCAGAATGGATACTATAAAAATGATGACAGCCCCAAAAATTACTATACACTTAATATAATCCCAATTGATAGAAAATATCTGTTAAATTTTTATGGCTTAACAATCCCCTTCGTATAGCCACCAGAAGATTAAAATGTGATAAAATACATGGAGGTCTAAATTTTCTCAGCATAATTTGTCTTTTTCGTTGAAACATTTCAAACTGGATAACTTTGCATGATAAGCCCACAGCTCCTCTTTGGATCTGGTTTGAAACTAATAAGCGGGAAGTTTTCCGCTCTCTAATTTGCCATGGACCACTCTGCCTTCTGGGCAGCAGAATGTGTTGCTTTCTTTCTCATAAGAACATAAGAGTAGCCATACTGGGTCAGACCAATGGTCCATCTAGCCCAATATCCTGTTTGCCAAACAGTGGCCAAGCCAAGTCACAAGTACCTGGCAGAAACCCAAATTGTGGCAACACTCCATACTACAAATCCCAGGGCAAGCAGTTGCTTTCCCATGTCTGTCTCAATAGCAGACTATGGACTTTTCCTCCAGGAACTTGTCCAAACCTTTTTAAACCAAGACACGCTAACTGCTGTTACCACATCTTCTGGCAAAGAGTTCCAGAGCTTAACTATTCGTTGAGTGAAAAAATATTTCCTCCTATTTGTTTTAAAAGTATTTCCATGTAACTTGCTCGAGTGTCCCATAGTCTTTGTACTTTTGGAACAAGTAAAAAGTTCATTTACTTCTACTCATTCTACACTACTCAGGATTTTGTAGAGCTTAATCATCTCTCGCCTCATCTGTCTCTTTCCCAATCTGCAGAGCCCTAACCTCTTTAGCCTTTCCTCATATGAGAGCAGTTCCATCCGCTTTATCATTTTGGTCGCTCTTCTTTGAACCTTTTCTAATTCTGCTATATCTTTTTTGAGATATGCCGACCAGAATTGAATGCAATACTCAAGGTGCGGACACACCATGGAGCGATACAAAGATACTGTAGTATTTTTGGTCTTATTCACCATCCCTTTCCTAATAATTCCTACCATCCTGTTTGCTTTTTAGGCCGCTGCCGCACACTGAGCATAAAACACCCAGATCTTTTTCTTGAGCACTGACCCCCAAGATAACAATGATTTGGATTATTCTTTCCAATGTGCATCACCTTACATTTCATCTGCCATTTGGATGCCCAATCTTCCAATTTCCTAAGGTCTTCCTGCTATATTTCACAGTCTGCATGTGTTTTAACAACCTTTAATAGTTTTTTGTCATCTGTAAATTTGATCATCTCACTCGTCGTTCCGATTTCCATATCATTTATAAATATGTTAAACAGGACAGGTCCCAGTACAGATCCCTGCGGCACTCCACTGTTCACTCTCTTCCATTGAGAGAAATGACCATTTAACCATACCCTCTGTTTTCTGTCCAATAACCAATTCCTAATCCTTACCAGAACCTTGCCTCTTTAATTTTCTCAGGAGTCTCTCATGAGGAACTTTATCAAAAGCTTTTTGAAAATCTAGATACACTACATCAACCAGCTCACCTTCATCCACATGTTTATTCATTCCGTCAAAGAAATGAAGCAAATTGGTGAGACAAGATTTCCCTTCCCATGCTGACTCTGTCCCATTAAACCATGTTTGTCTACCGGTTCTGTAATTTTATTCTTTATAATAGTTTCCACTATTTTGCTCAGCACTGAAGTAACGCTTACCAGTCTGTAATTTCCCATATCCCCCCTGGAATCCCTTTTAAAAATCGCATCACATTGGCCATCCTCCAGTCCTTGGGTTGTGAGGAACCCCTGAGGGTCAGGGAAGAAGGGATCCGGGAGAGGAGCAAGAGGGGTAGGTTTCATACCCGGGATTCCAACTACAAGTCCCAGGATCCTAGGGGCTGGGAATCCACACCCCCACTGAGGCATAAGTTTCCCAAGAGCTGGAGAAGGGAGAAGGACTACAGTTCCCAAGAACCCCTGCAAAGCCCTGGGGGCAAGCAAAGGGAGCAGCAAGGGAGCTACAAGTCCCAGGATCCTGAGGGAGAGGAGGGGGATTGGCTGAGGAGGAATAATCAGGAGGGAGAGGACCAGCTGGGGACCATAAAGGGAGAGGAGCCCATGGAATGGGGGTGGAGAAAGAGGTTGGAGAGGATCCAAGCCCAAGATGACTGGGGAAGTGAGCCCATGGAGATTGCTGCTCTAGCTCAGGTACAAGGGAAGAAGTTGAAAGGCTTCATAACAAACCTTCTTCAAGGCTAGGGAAAGCTTGGAGGAAAAGTTAAGCAGCTGTTCCACTCAAGGGGGAGAGAGGTGCCATGCTGTAAAGCAGTGAATGATTTTAGCTGTGGCCAGAAGTCAGACCCAGCTGGAGAACTGTGTCCAGGAACCTGGCCATGCTGGGGAAGCAGTGAGTGATTTGAACTATGTCCAGAAGTCATGCCATGCTGGGGAAGCAGTGAGTGATTTAAACTGTGTCCAGAAGTGGTGCACTGCTGGGGAAACAGTGAGTGACTTGAACTGTGTTCAGAACACTGCCATGCTGGTGAAACAGTGAGTGATTTAAAACTGTGTCCAGGAATCAGGCCATGCTGGGGAAGCAGTGAATGATTTAAACTGTATCCAGAAACTGTGGCCGGCAGGGGGTAAGGAACAAGGGGTGATATATGCTGTAACCAAGGACTGTGTCTGGAAGAGGAAATGTCTTGGCCTTGCTGATGGAATAAAGCAGTTTTAAGCATATTTTTGGAGTCTGCTTCTGGGAGTGCTGTGTCCACGGAAGGGCCCTTCCAGGGTCAGCCGAGTTCATACCTGCAGGAAGGCCTGAAGGTAGTGGCCTGCTGACAGGGTACTATGGGTGATTTTAACGATTTTAATTAGCAATTTCATGTTTAAGTTCTTTCAGTACCTTGGAGTACCATCTGGTCCAGGGGATTTATTTATTTATTTGCTGCATTTGTATCCCACATTTCCCACCTCTTTGCAGACTCAATGTGACTTACATTATGCCGCCATGACAGTCGTCATTAGCGAAATAAGAAGAACAGAGTATTATTTCGATTAAGGTAAATGGAATTCATGAGAATTAGAAATAAAGAAATAATTAAAACATTACAAGAAATGCAAAGGGTAAAATGACAATATGATTAAAGTAAACCAATTTAAGGAATTCAGTGTTGTTTATCACTTTTTAACTTGTCAATATGGCTCAGTACATCTTCCACAGAGATTTCTTTCATTTCCTCCATATCTTCAAGCCTGAAAACCACTTCTGGTATAGGTAGATCTCTTACATCTTCTTCTACAAAGATTGAAGCAAAGAATTCATTCAATCTCTCCGTTATGGCCTTGTCCTCCACAAATGCTCCTTTTCCTCCCTCCTGATCTAACAGTCCCACAGATTCCCTCACAGGCTTCCTACTTTTGATATACATGAAAAAAGTGTTACTATGAGTTTTGGTCTCTACGGCAAGTTTTTCTTCATATCTTTATCAATGCTTTGCATCTAGCTTGTCAGTGCTTATGTTGCTTCTTATTTTCTTCATTTGGATCCTTTTTCGATTTTTTGAAGGATGTTCTTTTGGCTCTAGTAACCTCTTTCACCTCCTCTTTTAACCATGCTGGCTGTCATTTGCTCTTTTTTCCACCTTGGATAATACGTGACATACATCTAGTCTGGGCATCCGCGATGGTATTTTTAAACAACATCTATGCCTGATTTAAAGTCCTAACCTTAACAATTTTCCTCATTTTGTCATAGTTGCCCTTTTGAAAATTAACAGCTGCTACAGTATATTTCCTTGACTTCACTCCAGATATCAGCTTAAATTTGATCATGTTATGATCACTGTTTCCCAGCGGATCTAACACCATTATCTCTCATACTATGACCCGCATTCCACTTAGGATTATTCCAAAATAGCTCCCCCTCTCATTGGTTCCTAGACCAGTTGGTCCAAGAAGCAGTCATTTATTACATTTGGAAATTTTACCTCCCTAGCACTCTCTCATGTAACATTTATCCTGTCAATATTAGGATAATTGAAATCACCTATTATTATAATGTTGCCCAATTTGCCAGCGTTCCTAATTTCTATAAACATATTTTCATCTGTCTGTTCATTCTGTCAGCCCTACCAGTAAGCTCCTTCCCTTCACACCTGGAATTTCTATCCATAGAGATCAGTTTAATCTAGAATTTTTTTTTTTTGTTTGGCTCAATTCCCTCTTTAACATGTAGCGCACCCCCACCCCCTCCAATTTGATCCATTCTATCATTGTGATATAATTTGTACCCTGTTAAGACAGTGTCCCATTGATTGTTCTCCTTCCACCATGTCTCTGAAATGCCTATTATATTTACCTCTTAATTTAGTGCTATATACGCCAATTGTCCTATCTTATTTTTAAGGCTTCTAGCATTTGTAAATAGACACTTCAAATTGTCTTGTTTCCTTGATTCTACAGGCTGCTTTGAAGTTAATGGGGATAATTTGCATCCTTTACTCTGTTTGGTTAAGAGGGAAGGAGCTCCCCCTTGCTGAGCATGCTAAACTGCAGAGCACAGTATCATGTCTCCTACTTCAACACAAGCGGCGTCCTCAGGCTGTGCGGGGTCCCATCGACACGCACACTTGACTGGCACTGCCTGAGCCATGTGTGTGTAGTCCTCTCTGGGTTTGTTCAGAGAGCGGTGGTTGCAGGCTCCTTAATTGCTTTGCTTCCATGCACCTGTTTCTGCTCTCTCTCTGCCTGGCTTCCAGGCTCCTTGATTGCTTTGCTTCCACCCACCTGGGTCTGCTCTTCCTCTGCCTGGCTTCCCTTGCTTCTCTCCTATTGGTCTTCCGGTTCCTCCTTCCCCTGCTCTTGTCCTATGGCTGTGCCCCTTCTCTCTGCTGATGTCAGACGCCAGCACTTTATCAATCAACTGAGCTCTCCAGGGCTGTGCCAACACGGTAAGCGAGGTAAGCACCGCAGGGGGCGCCTGCCTTCAAGGGCGCCGTTGCGGTGCTGTGCCGCCATACCGGCACCTTTTTTCTGAGGTTCAGCAGCTCCCCGACGTTCCGTTCTGCCCCCTGTAAGTATAGAACTAATTACTACTCTAATCGATGAAACCAATACTTCCTCTGTGTAGAACCGCATGCTGCACAAGCCAGCATGTTTGAAAATATAAGTAAGATTAAATCAAAATGCTACCAACAATAAAGAACGACAACGAGGACAGCGCAGCTCTTAGTTTTGTTTGCTTTGTTTTGGGTGAATGGGGATGACGGCTGCCATAGGCGTAGACTGGGGGGGGCGAGGGGGGGCAATGCCCCCCCAAATGACGACGAGGCACCGCCGCGCCACTAGTTAAAAAAAAAAAACATGCAGGCACGCGCTCCTCTCCGTCCGCTTGGCTTCCCTGCCCTCTCTGTCTGCGTCCCGCCTTCCTAGAGGAAGGCGGGACGTAGACAGAGAGGGCAGGGAAGCCAAGTGGATGGAGAGGAGCGTGTCCGTCTACCCCTCTCTCTTCCTCCCTCCCTCCGGTGCAGGCAGCAGTCTTTTTCAGTGTTCCTGGCAACGGTAGCGATGTACACGCTGCCTTCGGCTCTGCCCCAAAGCCTTCTCTTCAAGTTCCTGTTCCCGCATAGGTGGGAACAGGAACTTGAAGAGAAGGCTTCCGGGGCAGACCGAAGGCAGCATGTACATCGCTACCGCTGCCAGGAACGCTGAAAAAGCTGAAGACTGTTGCCTGCGCCGGAGGGAGGGAGGAAGAGAGGGGGTAAACGGAGTCACCATCTTGGACCTCGCGGGGGGGGGGGGGCAGAGGGAAGATGGATGGTACTGGGAGGGGTGGGGAGCAGAGGGAAGGAGCAGAAGATGGATGGGACGGAGGGATTGTGAGCAGAGGGAAGGAACAGAAGATGGATGGTACTGGGAGGGGTGGGGAGCAGAGGGAAGGAGCAAGAGATGGATGGGACTGGGAGGGGTGGGGAGCAGAGGGAAGGAGCAAGAGATGGATGGGACTGCGAGGGGTGGGGAGCAGAGGGATGGACCAGGAGATGGATGGGACTGGGAGGGGTGGGGAGCAGAGGGAAGGAGCAAGAGATGGATGGGACTGCGAGGGGTGGGGAGCAGAGGGATGGACCAGGAGATGGATGGGACTGGGAGGGGTGGGGAGCAGAGGGAAGGAGCAAGAGATGGATGGGACTGGGAGGGGTGGGGAGCAGAGGGATGGACCAGGAGATGGATGGGATTGGGAGAGGTCAGGCACAGCAGAAGGAAGGAGCAGAAGATGGATGGGACGGAGGGATTGTGAGCAGAGGGAAGGAACAGAAGATAGATGGTACTGGGAGGGGTGGGGAGCAGAGGGAAGGAGCAAGAGATGGATGGGACTGGGAGGGGTGGGGAGCAGAGGGAAGGAGCAAGAGATGGATGGGACTGCGAGGGGTGGGGAGCAGAGGGATGGACCAGGAGATGGATGGGATTGGGAGAGGCCAGGCACAGCAGAGGGAAGGAGCAGAAGATGGATGGGACGGAGGGATGGTGAGCTGAGGGAAGGAACAGAAGTTGGATTGGACTGGGAGAGGTGGGGAGCAGAGGGAAGGAGCAAGAGATGGTTGGGACTGGGAGGGGTGGGGAGCAGAGGGAAGGAGCAAGAGATGGATGGGACTGCGAGGGGTGGGGAGCAGAGGGATGGACCAGGAGATGGATGGGATTGGGAGAGGTCAGGCACAGCAGAGGGAAGGAGCAGAAGATGGATGGGACGGAGGGATGGTGAGCAGAGGGAAGGAACAGAAGATGGATGGGACTGGGAGGGGTGGGGAGCAGAGGGAAGGAGCAAGAGATGATGGGACTGGAAGGGTGGGGAGCAGAGGGAAGCCTACTGGAAAGAAGACACTGCATAAAACAGAAGACACTGGGACCAAAGCGAATAGAAAAACTAAATGATCAGATAACAAAGGTAGATAAAAGTATTTTATTCATAATTTATTAATTGAAATGTGTCAGCTTTTTCAAATGTGCATCTGTGATATTTTGCCTGTAAATTTCAATTCCTTCATATTAGCATATTCATTTGCATATGTATATATGCAAATGATATGCTAATATGCTCCGCCCATTCTTTGCCCCCCCCCCCCCCCCCCAAATGAAACAGTCAAACTACGCCTATGACGGCTGCAAACAGAAGATGGAAAGTGAGATTCAGCTAATTGGTTCCGTTTCAGCTTTTAACACACAGAACTGCCTCCAGCCAGCCAGGAAATGAGGCGGAGCCAGCAAGCAAGCGCTGCTCACATCATCCTCGCAGCGAGCCTATGGGTAGTGAGCAGGAGAGGGGCGCTAATTCCGGAAGTGTTGCAAGCAGGAGCAACCCGCCGTGAAGTAAGTTGGAGATGGGGGTTCCCAGTCCGCTCCTCCCTCTCCTCGCAGCGGGGGGGGGGGGGGGGGGGGACCGACCGGGCCGGGTTCTCAGTTAGAGATTATGCTAGATCCGAGGTTGTGTGTGTCTGGTCAGGCCCGAGCTTATGGTGAAGAAGGAGTCAGTGGGGGCAGATGGAGCTCTTCCAGTTTTTAGTAATTATTTCCTTCTAAATCTATGAATCAGAGTCTGTTTGGGGAGGGTCTACTTGGTCCTGGGGTGTAGGAAAGCCATAGAGGTGCACTGACCCTGGGTGGGGGATGGAAGGTGTGTGTGTGAACTTTGGCTATGGGTTAAATAGGAGGGTCTGAGAAACTGGGTTCGATTCCCACTAAAACAACTTCAAAAATTATTGTAGCTAGTAGAATTATAAATTCTGTAGTTTGTGCTCATTTTTCTTCACTGTGCTGCTTCTCTACAATTCAGATGGCCAGATGTCAGTGAAAATATTCTGTTTCCTGATGGGTTCATCTTAACTGGTTGTAATCTGCCTTGGGAAGCCTAGTGTTTATAAAGATGATGGAATATATTACAATTAAATGGAAGTAGAACTAAACTCTCCTTTCATTGGGGCACATGGAATCACATCTTCATCTGTTTTGTAGAAGTTTACCCTGGACATATATGGGAGGGGAGGGCAGGAGAAATGTTGGGGGGAAGGAAAAACAGAGGCAGGAGATACACACGGATGGAGGGGAAGGGAGAGAGGAGAAATGCAGGACTTGGATGGAGGAAAGGGAAGACAGAGGAAGTAAATGCACAAGGATGGTGGGGAGGGGAGAGAGTTGAAATGCTGGACAAGGATGGAGAGGAGGAAAGAGAGAGGAAGTGTGATGAACATGGATGGAGGGGAGGGGGAGAGGAAAAATGCTGTACATGGATGGAGGGGAGGGAAGGGAAGACAGGAAGGAGATGCACATGGATGAAGGGGAGAAATTCTGGACATGGATGGGGGGGAGGGAAGATAGAGGAAGGCATTGCACATGGATGGAGGGAAAGGGAGAGAGAAGAAATGATCGACATGGATGGAGGGGAGGGAAGAGAGAGGAAGGAGATGAGATGAGGGAAAAGGGAGAAAACCTGCACATGGATGGAGAAAATAGGCAGTAGCTGGATCCACTGGACAGTCAAGTCTGCAGAGGACCCAGCTTTTACTTACGGATGTAAGGCAAGAAATGAAGAAGAAAGGAGGAAAGTAAAGAAATAAATGGAAAGGAAGACCTGGAAATGGTGTTAAGAGGACAGATAGTAGCAGAATCAGGTACTGGGCCAGCATGATCAGAAAAACAAAGTCACCAGACAACAAAGGTAGAAAAATATCATTTTATTTTCATTATAGTGTTTGGAATAAGTCCACTTTGATAATCTGGTGTTCAATGTTAAAAGTTACTTATTTATGGCAATTTATGCTAGACGGGGGGGGGGGGGGGGCACCAACTGATAGTCTGCAGGGGGGCACCAGAGACCCTAGGCACGGCCCTGGAGCTCTCCCTGGACTCCATGCTTCGAATTCTACTTTGGTAGGTGTTTCTAACTCTGTAGTCTGCTTCTTATCTACTGGTCCCTCGTTGCTGACTTTGCCTGTGTCACGTCTGTGGCCGTGACCACCCTCATACTTACCCTGTTTCTGGGAGTCAGTGGCTGTGCTGGCTTCTGCTTGTCTCTGTGTCTGTCTCTGTCTTAGTTTCTCTCTGGCTCTGTGTGCTGATTGCCTTACTGGACCTCACCTTTGTGGGCTATGCCTCTTCCAAGATGGCTGCCGCCTCCTCTGTGCCAGCTTCCAAGATGGCTCCTGCTTGCCTTTCCTTTGGGTTCACTTCTTATGTGTGTCAAGCCTCTCTTTGGGGTCAGTGTACTTCCTGCTTCTGTCCTACTGCTGGTGACTCATCAGTGAGAGCCTTCATAAGGAAGTGCTGGGCTTGCTTTCAGTGCCTTTGCATTGAAGTGTTATGCTCTTAGGCCAGGTCAGGTTAGTAGGTGTCTGCTGCACTACTGCTTAGCCTCTCTCTGGGTTCCAGCCCCGCTTCTTTCGGTGTCTGTGTCTGTTGTCTTCCCATGGGGGGTCTTCCCTGCCTCTGTTCCTGGCTTACTCTGTGTTTGGGGTGAAGCCTCTGTTCCTGGCTTATCCTGTCTTTGGGGTGATGCCTCTGTTCCTGGCTTACTCTGTGTTTGGGGTGAAGCCTTTGTTCCTGGCTTACTCTGTGTTTGGGGGTGAAGCTTCTGTCCGTGTTTGTTCTCTGTCTGCATGTGAAGCCTCAGCCTTTGTGAGTTCCCACTAGGTGTGTGGAGCGGCTGTGGCTTCAGACCCTTGGCTTGATATTCCTGGTTTACTCTGTTTGCTCTGCTGCCGGCCCAAGACCCTTAGCCTGTTCTTCCTGGTTTACTCTGTTCGCTCTGTTGCCTATCCTGCCTTGCCTAGTCTGTGTGCTTACCCTGTTTGTATATCCTGAGTGTATATCCTGAGTCCTACCTTGCCTAGTCTGTGTGCTTACCCTGCTTGTATTTCCTGAGTGTATATCCTGAATCCTGTCTCTGTCTAGCTAGTGTTTATTGCCAGGACGTGGTGCCTGTTTCCTGCTGCTTCCTAGCTAGTGGGTTTACCCGCTGGGTATTCCCTGATCCCCAGTCTGCCTTGCTGGCATGTTGCCCTAGTCTTTGCTCCTGCTAGCCTTCGTATGTCTTGTCTCCTTGGTCTGCCTTCTGGTTCTTGCTAGTGGCGGTGCAGCAGCTCAGTGAGTTTAGTTCCTAGTCTAGTCTCCCTCGTGTTTCCTAGACCCGGGGTGGGTCCTCTGGTTCTCCAGTTCCGGCCCTGTCCTACAAGTCCTGCCGGCCACCTGCACGCTAGAGCTCAACTCTAGTGGAATGGTGGCCAAGCGCAGGTGAAGCGGATCCTGTCCTGCCGGTTCCAGTTGCCTACTTCCGATCCCGAGTTCCAGTCCTGTTCTTCCGTATGTCCGGTTCCAAGATGGTCTTGCCTGCCTCTGCCGCTCCTCGGCAGGGGCCCAAGGGTTCACGAATCCCAGTGCGGCCCCGAGGACCTGACAGCATACCAAGGGCCTCGGGAACACGACAGCCTGTACCTGGATTACTCTTCTGCCTACCGCCTGCCTACTGACTTTCGCCTGTACCTGGATTACTCTCTTGCCTGCCGCCTGCCTACTGACTTTCGCCTGCATCTAGATTACTCTCTTACCTGCCACCTGCCTACTGACTTTCACCTGCATCTGGAGTACTCTCTTGCCTGATGCCTGCCTGGCCGATACATTCATCACCCCGCTTCCAGCTCCGTCCTGTAAGTCCTGCAGGCCGCCCGCACCTAGGCAGGTGAAACCTGGAGTTGTCCAGTCGCTAAGCAGAACCTGGTCCAAGTACCGGGCTCAGCAGCGCTCTACTTGGTACAAGAACTCAGAAGTCCAAGAACTCACAAGTCTGACACACAGGCTCTAGGATGGAATTATTTATTTATTTAATTTAGATTTTGCTCACACCTTTTTCAGTAGTAGCGTAGTAGCTCAAGGTGAGTTACATTCCAGTACACTGGATATTTCACTGTCCCAGGAGGGCTCACAATCTAAGTTTGTACCTGAGGCAATGGAGGGTTAAGTGACTTGCCCAAGATCACAAGGAGCAGCAGTGGGATTTGAACCGGCCACCTCTGGATTGCAAGACCAGTGTTCTAACCACTAGGCCACTCCTCCACTCCACTTAATCTGCAAAGAGCTGTAGAGACTCACGAGTTTAATCTGCAAAGAGCTGTAGACCTAGAGGGGAAGTGAACCTGAGGGATGAAGATTCCTCCAGAAGAGACAATCGAAGGTGGAAGGCCAGCTGAAGGAGACAAGGCCCCTAGGAGTGCACTCAGGGTCCAGTGGTGGCTCTTGGTAGAACAGCTGGCACTCAAGGTCTGCAAATGGAATTGGTGCTCAGAGTCTGGTGGCAAGAAGGCCCATGGGAGCACAATCAGTGCTCAAGGCCTGGTGGAGGTGGAAGGCCCCTGGGAGCATACTCAACACTCAGGACTGGCTGGCAGGATGGTCCCTGGGAGCGTGGCTGAGTCCAGCAGAGGTAGAAGAATTCTGAGAGCACAATCAGTGCTCGGGGCACGATGACATCAAAGGCCCTCGGGAGCACAATCAGCGCTCATGGCCTGGCAGTAGGAAGGCCCCTGGGAGTAGTCCATTACTTGGGGCCTGGTGGAGGTCCCCTGGAAGCACAACAAGCACTCGGGGCCCAGCGACAGCATAGGCCCCTGGGAGCACATTCAGTGCTTGCGGCAAACACCAGCAAAGACCCCTGGGAGAATAGATGACATTCAAGGCCTGGCAGAGCAGCAGAGACTGTCAGGGCCGCCGAGAGGGGGGGCAGGGGGGAAATAATTCCCCCGGCCTCCAAGGGGGGCCCGGCGCCAGGGAGGCGATCTACCTTTCCAAACGTAGCTCAGCTGAGGCGCTGCTGATTTTAATGCAGAGGGCCCGGTGGCGGACGGAGCCGAGGGCAGGCAGGTGAGACCGGGGACTGCGGTGGCAGGGCCGGCGAGAGGGGCAGTGGGGGGGGCAGCCTTGCCCCGGGCCCAGCTTAGTCTCTTGGCGGTCCTGGAAACTGGCCAGGCCAGACAGCCTCAGACCCTTACTGAATATCCAGCAGCGTCAGGGAGAATCCACTTGCAAGTTCTGCAATGGAACCAATGGAATATGGAAAGTAGGAGAAAAAGCTCTTTAAAGAAGTAGATCAACAAACAGGGAAAAATAAGTGGTAAATGCACAAACACAGTGGGAACTATTAAATGTTTCTTCAGAAACCATATATGAATCAAGCCAGACACAGGAATGTTTAAGGAGAGGAGAAATGAAACCTAAGAAAATAAAACTTAAATTCTAGAATACATCTTGCTGTACACCACCTTGAGTGAATGCCTTCAAAAAGGTAGTAAATAAATCCCAATAAATAAATAAATAAATACATAAATAAATAAATATACTTGGATAAAAAATGCATGGAGAAACAAAAATAAGATTGTTTATTTGCACCACCAGATGTCAGTGTAGTATTATTAACTTGTTCAAATGTATTAAGAGCACACAAATCTCTCTTTTTTCTGAACCTTAGTAATATATATAAACAATAGATCTGACATACCAGGTTTCCAAAACACAAGGTGATAGAAAGAGAGCCCTAATCTAAAAAAGATAAATAATTAGTACAAATAAAAATTCTTCATTCTATCTGCCTGTGATAATCACTTGCTGAAAGATTTTTTAAATAAAAACACGCTGATTGCATAAAATATCTGTGCTATGCTAATAATTACAATCTAAAAGTGAACTACCTTTAAAATTAAAACTTTTGCTTTTGCTAATAAAACCACACCACAGGAGTGTCAAAAGAAGCAGAGAACCAAAATATCCACAAAAAGCGTCTTTTGAAATCCATTGATTAACAAAACAACTAAGGCTGCAAGTTAATTGCAGTTAATTATGCGATTAATGCATTAATCATTAATCATGATTAAACAAATTAATCACAATTAAAGAATTTAAGCACACTTCAGCATCTCCTGTATCCTCCAAACATATCTTCTGTTCTCTTCCACTCCCGACCCCTGTCCTCAGCATGATCCAGTATCTTTCCCTCTGGCCAGGATTCAACCTCACCCACCACACATCAGCCTACCTTGCGGAAACAGGAAATGAGGGCGGGACCAGAGCTGAGAGAGACAGAAGGAAAAACTGAACTAAGCGTCGAGCCTGCATGCTTTTTACCGCTGCTGCCACCCTAACCCCGACGAGGTAAAATAGATGACTTTTAAAATTTGGAGGGAGGGGGCCTGGAACTCGAAGGGAGAAGGGAGGGAGGGAACGAACTTCCGATGGGTGCACAAACTTCTGGTGGGTGCAATATTGGGGGTGCTCGAGCACATAGGAGCCACCTTTTCAAAATTATTGGGGGTGCTAAGCCCAATGGAAATGACCCCTCCCTGGACACATACAAGGAATTTTCTCAATACTGGGGGTGCTCAAGCACCCACAGCACCCACAGAGTCGGCTCCAATGCTCGAGCACCCACAGCACCCATGGAGTCGGTGCCTATGGTTATAGCCTTACTCCACCTTTATTAATGCTCATGATGGATATGCAAGTGGTTTTCCATTTTGCAAAAGGCATGGTCTAGATGCTGGCTAACATCACGCTGCACCACAAGATCAACTCTGGGGTCACAGAATCCCAACACTGGGGCCTCCCTCAATAAATGCGCTGTGCTGTGTCTCTAATAGGAGAAAATATTTCAGAGAATCCAGGTACAAACTTTGCTAGATACATCACCATCCCAAGTAATCTTGAGATCCCATGTTTATCTGTGTGGACACAGGCTAATATCTATTGCTTCAACTTTCAAGGGATCCAGCTGCAATTCTTCTACTGATAGCACATCTAATAAATTCTACAGACTTTCAGTTGAAGCTCAGCTTCTCTTGGTTTAAGTTTATTTTTGTCTGAATCTAGTATGGCTTCAAAGTTAGGATCAAGGTCCGCTTGAGCTTGCTCAATGGTATCTCCACAGCCAGCAAGTCATCTGTGATACAGGCCACCCCTCTCTGGGCAGACAGGAAATTGTGAAGGCACCTCTAAATTTCCTTTAGTGCCAAGGATATTCCAAAGAGAAGTCTGTGCCACCTATACAGTGGGGGAAATAAGTATTTGATCCCTTGCTGATTTTGTAAGTTTGCCCACTGACAAAGACATGAGCAGCCCATAATTGAAGGGTAGGTTATTGGTAACAGTGAGAGATAGCACATCACAAATTAAATCCGGAAAATCACATTGTGGAAAGTATATGAATTTATTTGCATTCTGCAGAGGGAAATAAGTATTTGATCCCCCACCAACCAGTAAGAGATCTGGCCCCTACAGACCAGGTAGATGCTCCAAATCAACTCGTTACCTGCATGACAGACAGCTGTCGGCAATGGTCACCTGTATGAAAGACACCTGTCCACAGACTCAGTGAATCAGTCAGACTCTAACCTCTACAAAATGGCCAAGAGCAAGGAGCTGTCTAAGGATGTCAGGGACAAGATCATACACCTGCACAAGGCTGGAATGGGCTACAAAACCATCAGTAAGACGCTGGGCGAGAAGGAGACAACTGTTGGTGCCATAGTAAGAAAATGGAAGAAGTACAAAATGACTGTCAATCGACAAAGATCTGGGGCTCCACGCAAAATCTCACCTCGTGGGGTATCCTTGATCATGAGGAAGGTTAGAAATCAGCCTACAACTACAAGGGGGGAACTTGTCAATGATCTCAAGGCAGCTGGGACCACTGTCACCACGAAAACCATTGGTAACACATTACGACATAACGGATTGCAATCCTGCAGTGCCCGCAAGGTCCCCCTGCTCCAGAAGGCACATGTGACGGCCCGTCTGAAGTTTGCCAGTGAACACCTGGATGATGCCGAGAGTGATTGGGAGAAGGTGCTGTGGTCAGATGAGACAAAAATTGAGCTCTTTGGCATGAACTCAACTCGCCGTGTTTGGAGGAAGAGAAATGCTGCCTATGACCCAAAGAACACCGTCCCCACTGTCAAGCATGGAGGTGGAAATGTTATGTTTTGGGGGTGTTTCTCTGCTAAGGGCACAGGACTACTTCACCGCATCAATGGGAGAATGGATGGGGCCATGTACCGTACAATTCTGAGTGACAACCTCCTTCCCTCCGCCAGGGCCTTAAAAATGGGTCGTGGCTGGGTCTTCCAGCACGACAATGACCCAAAACATACAGCCAAGGCAACAAAGGAGTGGCTCAGGAAGAAGCACATTAGGGTCATGGAGTGGCCTAGCCAGTCACCAGACCTTAATCCCATTGAAAACTTATGGAGGGAGCTGAAGCTGCGAGTTGCCAAGCGACAGCCCAGAACTCTTAATGATTTAGAGATGATCTGCAAAGAGGAGTGGACCAAAATTCCTCCTGACATGTGTGCAAACCTCATCATCAACTACAGAAGACGTCTGACCGCTGTGCTTGCCAACAAGGGTTTTGCCACCAAGTATTAGGTCTTGTTTGCCAGAGGGATTAAATACTTATTTCCCTCTGCAGAATGCAAATAAATTCATATACTTTCCACAATGTGATTTTCCGGATTTAATTTGTGATGTGCTATCTCTCACTGTTACCAATAACCTACCCTTCAATTATGGGCTGCTCATGTCTTTGTCAGTGGGCAAATTTACAAAATCAGCAAGGGATCAAATACTTATTTCCCCCACTGTATTTCCCAAAAGGAATCTTGAACCTAGTCCGTTTGCTGCCCTGCAAATGTAGGAGCACATGCCAGAAGCTACTCTTAGCATCGGCAGGAAAAAACCTTAGCATTGTGTAAATCTGGGAGACTATCCTCCAGATTTGGCAAGGTGTAATGATTTTGATGGACAGCCCAGTTGAGTGGTTTTTGGTTTATACATATTCTGATCATCCAATTAGATTTCCTTACCACCAGCAGTGCTGATATCCACTCAAATGGCTCCTTCATCTTAGCCAGAATTTCGTAATCCTCTCTCTTGTAATTCTGCTTTAACTTTCTCCTTCATAGTGACTGGCAGATGTCTCAAAGGCATCTGGACTCAGACAGTGAGGTCAACGTCTAAGCAGAGCCACTTTAACCACCTATAGGGCCCTGAGCAAACTTTGAGGATGGGCTCTCCATCCCTGGTCCAGTGACACTGTTCTCCCATCACATTTCCTGTCCAGCGGCACAGCTTCCTCAGCTCTCTGGGTTGAGAAAGTGGATTGATTTTTGTTATCTATAAATCTGAATTTGTCACTTCTCTATATACATTGCACAAATTGGGAACACAGCAAGAATTTCTATGGAAGTTGAGAAGGACAAGATGGCCGATCAGAGCAGACGCAGGTGACTGAGCTCCTCACTTACCAGGCTTTTGTTCATTAGGAGTTCCGCATCTTTCCGTGCAGGACATGGGGAAGCGGAAAGGAAAACCCAAGGCATTGGCCTCCTTACCCCCTGGGAGTGTTCCCTCTTCGCGACAAATGGTCCTGGAACAATTTGGGGTTCAGCCGCTGATCATGCGGCAACCCACTTCAGAGTGCTCCGCTGTAACAACCTTGGAGATCAGCAATGAGGCGGTTTCGCTTAGCCTGCCTGGGAACATCAATCCTCCTCAACCAGGAAGTATACTGACCTCGTCGGTGAGAGCGGAAGAGACGCCCGAAGAGGTCGATATCTCGCTGCCCTCAGGAGGCCTCAACGGCAGTCTTTCCCCAATTGGAGCGGAACAGCAAAGGGGTTTGGCTACTTCTACCCCTTCTCCGGTGGGAGCTACTCCGGTATTATTGGAGGTAAAAAAGCCAAAAGTTGTGACTTTAGACGCCCTATGGGATGTTATCCAGGGAATGAATGCTCTGCTTTCTCAAGTTACTCGTGATTTTTCTCAAGATATTGATAAATTAAAACAGACGCAAAATCAACTTGTGGACAATTTTCAAACCCAAGAAGTGCAAATTGATTCATTGAGAACTGAACTTTCTACCTTAAAAAAATTTTGCTGGGAATGTGGCAAAGGACAGAGAGATTCTTGCACGAAAGCTAGAATTTCTCGAGAATCAGGGGAAAAAAATAACCTGCGTTTTATTAATTTCCCAAAGTCGCCATTAATCCCAGCTAAGGACATGTTGAGGAAGTATTTTAGAGAAATATTAGGTGTACCAGCGGAGGGATTTCCACCCATTACCCGAACAGTGTACATAACTGGGAGAACAGTGAATCCCCTGAATCCTCAACCACAGCAACCAGAACTTAATATTACAGAGTTTTTAGAAAACTCATTAGAACTAATTACTGAAAGAACTACTCTCATTGTCTCATTCGCACTGGAAATGGACAAATCAAATACCTTTAAACTTTATTTTAAAAATATGAATTGTAAATTTCTTGGCCAAACCATTCAAATTTTTCCTGATTTGAACAGAGAGACTCAAGCCCGACGGCGAGAGTTTCTCGGTTTAAAATCCAGAACTTTAGCCTTGGGAGGATCGTTTAAATTAATTTTTCCCTGTTGTTGTATTATAATACTAAATTTTGTTACATATATGTTTATGGATCCCAAGAAATTGAAGGAATTTTTGATTTCAAAAGAAAGTGTAGAAAGTTTGACCCCGGTAACTTAATAGGGCGTGTGTACTCGCTGACCTGGCTGTGGACTGCCTCTTTTGATCCTGCTCTTAATTTCGTTTTTCTTTTTCATGTAATATAATATTTACATTGTATCTTGTCTTAAGTTGTGGTCTAAAAGAATTAAAATTTTCCAATTAAGTTCCGAAATTATATATTTCCTGTATCCAACATTTATTGTTTAATAGATGGATGTTAAATAAAATAAAAAAATTAAAAAAAAAGAATTTCTATGGAAGTTGTGTGGGGACAGTTTCTGCATTGAAAATGCCATCAGCGTAGTCAGTTTTGGAATGTACATTGTTAAACTAAGATACAACACCAAAGAGGATGAAAATAGTTCACCTAGTAAGGAGGAAAAGGTCTGACATCACTCGGAAGTTGCCCATTTAAATATTAGCAGGTTAAAGCAAAATCCTGAAAGTGAACTTTTCAATCATTGACCAAAGACGTCTCCTCATTTACTTTTTCTCTTTTTATTATTTTTCAAATTTATTTACAAAATATTGTTTCCAAGAGAGGTACATGTCTCTAATATCTATACATACATGATGATGTTAACTTTTCTTCTCCCTTAAGTTTTGAATAAAAATGATTGTCTCCTAAACTATAGCGTCCTAATGGCATCCAATGTAGAATGGCAGGCACCCATTTCACTGTCACTTCTTCATGGGGTGAGAACCAGCAGTCGCAATGCTCCTGCCATTATACTCCATTTATTTATTTTATTTATTTGTTACATTTGTACCCCACATTTTCCCACCTATTTGCAGGCTCAATGTGGCTTACATAGTACCGTAGAGGCGTTTGCCAATTCAGTTAGTAGATACAAAGTTATATTGTTGTCAGATGAGGTAGGTGTGGATGAGGCATCATGGGGTCGAAGGAAGTTGTAGAGAAAATGTTTTGCTAATATAGGGTTAATTATTCTTACAATTTCTAAACATGTAAAAGAGGAACAGTTCAGCTCTGACCTTGTAAGTAGAACTGAATGTTGTTAGATATGCTAACAGTCTAGAACTGTAACATGTTAATGACAGACACACAGGCACTGTGAAACTGCATGTAAGCATTGTAAGAGAAAGGTTTATAAGAGCAGGGGGGGGGGGGGGGGGGTCTAGAGTCAGACAACCTCCTGACTTGTTGGATTTTTGTCTCTCTTGCAAGAAAACCAATAAACCTGTTTGTGGTTAAACCTGCTTCATCCTTTGAGGATTCGTGAGTATATTTGGTTAAATTCTTTTAACAGAAGTGAAGATTAATAAATTGTCAAGTACGATCATTGGTTATGCTGTGCTGCTGGGTGCTGGGATTTATGTTGGATCGATGGGATAGGCCTTTTTGCAGATGTGAGTTTTGAGTGATTTCCTGAAGTTTAAGTGGTCACGGATTGTTCTCACAGCATTTGGGAGTCCGTTCCGTAGTTGTGCCAGATACTTATGATGTGGCTTAGCCACTGTTAAAACAAGATTCCTTTCATCTGACCCAGTAGGGTAATTCTTATCTCTTATGTTTTGTGCATATTGTTTTAAGACACCTTCAAGAACCAAATGAGTGTTAATGAATGCACATCCTTACTACATAGCTACTTATGGGTTTTTTTTAATTGTTTTGTTCTTTATTTTGTGGTATTGGTGCTGGTGGAAAATATTAGCATGTAAATTAGAAATCATGCCGTTAACCAACTAACACGTCCAGCACAAGCAGGAGCAATTCAGATTTACTCATGCACACAAAGAAGGTATAATACGGGCAAGCTTCCCACCCACATTGTTCCACAGTAAAAAAATGTTTGTGGATGACAACATATGCTTACACTCACACTGTCCCACATACACTGTCCTGCACAGAGTGGAAGCAGAACAGGCAGTTGTTGTACAAGCTTTTCTTACACACTATCTCACTACACAATGACACCGAGAGGATAATTTTCAAAGACATTTCATCACAGGGGAGGCACATTACCTATGGAAAAGAGCTTTTATAAAACTGCCTACCTTGTGAGCAAGTAAAGTTATGCATATGCAATGTCTATGTGCCTGAGGAGTTTTCCTGGGTTATTTTCAAAGCAAAAGAATGTAGATTTTCACTTTAAAAATTTGGCAGAGTCTGCAGAGTGAAAAGTAAGTGCATACCATTTACTAAATTAGACAGTTTTAAAATTATCTTCAGACTGGACAGCCACAGTGCAAGTCTGCCCTATACACTACCCTACCACAACCCATAAAGTATGAACGGCGTACTGCTCCACCACAGAACTGTTACAGCATTGGCAACAGAAGTGCAAGTTTCACTTATACTGTTCTATTGTGCATTCAGCATGTACAAAAATGTATTGTCAAGTCATTATAGGAGTAATTCTATAACTGTACATATATATGTAGGTGCCCAGAGGGTCTCTGATTGCACCTACTTTCCTTTATGGAATACAAGCGTAACCGAGCATATGCACATTTATGCACGTAGGTAAAAACACTTACACCAGTCATGGAGCTGGCACAATATGCACCTATAGTCTGGAGATATGCACATAACTTATATGCTATAAGTTATGCATGTAAATTTGTGCTCCCACCTATGGTCTGTCCAGATGTCACCTATGTGTATGCCCACCTACAAACAACGCACTATCAGAGATATGCTTGAAGAAATAGAAGAATGCTTAAGTAGCATACACACATAGAATGAATTGTGCATATATATGGTGCCTAAATGTAGGCACTCACATTACAAAATTGCCCCCTATGGGGCTGCATGTATGTTTCTGAAGTATTATTCTATAAAGTATTAGGATTCCATTTAGACTTAAAGTAGCATGTACATTCAAATTATTATTATTTGATGGATATGTAATGATGACCTGGTTTGCATTTCAAATATATTTTTTGAAAGTTCTTTTGGTATCTGCTGCTATGTAGCCACTCCTACATATAAACCTGTAAAATTATGGAGGAAAATTGACTTCAGATAAAGTTCATTTTCTAATCTGCATTCAGGTGAACACCTCAAAACAGGGGGAAATAAAAATACATTACAAATTTTGCTGCTAAAATAAATGTCTTTTGCAACCATCTAAAGCAGTATAAAGTACACATAAAGATGCACAGACGTCAAAATATACAAAGACACACAATACTTTTGTAAACATACTGTACCTTCCGAAACTGTTTCATGCCAATACTGGAATATCCTGCTTGACTCTAAATTTCTTCTCAGATGGAAGCTTTTCATCTCTTCAGTATCTGAAGACCCACCTCCAACATCTGTGGGATCACTGATTTATGCATTTCTTCTGACAGTGATAGGTGGAAGGAAGAAGTAGCATGCCATAGACTAGAAATGACAAGTAGCAGAACCAGAGCTTTTGAATAATATGGAAAATTTCCATCCCTACACAGTATCTACTCCTTAACACAAACATGATTCCTACACTATAGTCCCTGAAGTGAGTCCAATTTTTTATACATATTGGGTCTCATTTATTTTATTTATTTATTTGTAGCATTTGTATCCCACATTTTCCCACTGATTTGCAGGCTCAATGTGGCTTACATTTGCTGTAATGGCAGTTGCCATTTCCGGGTAACAGAATACAAAAGGCATTGCATTAAGGTGCATACATACATGGTAAAGAAGAATACATTATGGTAATGCATATTGGTTCCTGAGTGATAGATTGGATTGTAACATACATTTGTTCATCGACTATAGAGAGACCATATTCGACATAAGGATTAAAGTGGTAGTGCTTGATCATTAATATCAAAGAGGTTATTCAGTCAGGTGCAGTTTTATTATTTAGTATTGAGGATGGATGTTATTGGTATGCCTTCTTGAACAGATCAGTTTTCAGTAGCCTTCGGAAGATAGTTAAGTCTTGCGTTGTTTTTATAGCCTTCGGTAGTGCGTTCCATAGTTGCGTGCAAATGTAGGAGAAACTGGTTTATATTTTAGTTCTTTACAGTTGGGGTAGTGGAGATTGAGGAATGAGCGTGCTGATCTTTTTGCGTTCCTAGTAGGCAAGTCTATAAGATCTGACATATAGGCCAGTGCTTCCCCTTGAACGATTTTGTGGACCAGGGTGCAAAGTTTGAACGCAATTCGTTCTTTTAATGGGAGCCAGTGCAGTTTTTCTCTTAGGGGTTTGGCGCTTTCGTATTTCGCTTTCCCGAATATGAGTCTGGCTGTTGTGTTTTGAGCGGTTTGAAGCTTCTTAATGATTTGTTCTTTGCATCCGGCATAAATGGCATTACAGTAATCTAGATGGCTTAGTACCATTGATTGTACTAGGCTGCGGAATACTTCCCTTGGGAAGAAAGGTTTGATCCTTTTAAGTTTTCACATTGAGTAGAACATTTTCTTTGCTGTATTTTTTGCATGGTCTTCAAGTGTAAGATTTTGGTCAATTGTGACTCCCAGAATTTTCAGGCTGTCTGAGACCAGAAGGGTGTAGTCTGGGGTGTTTATGGTATTGGGTTTGTTTGTGTTATATTGTGAGGATAAGATAAGACATTGTGTCTTTTCTGCGTTTAGCTTTAGTTGGAATGCGTCCGCCCATGAGTTCATTATTTGGAGGCTGTGTTCGATTTCATTTGTGATTTCGGTTATATCTTGTTTGAACGGGGTGTATATTGTGACATCGTCTGCATAGACGTACGGGTTAAGTCCTTGATTGGATAGCGATTTGGCTAAAGGTGTTATCATTAAGTTAAAAAGGGTTGGTGAGAGCGGTGATCCTTGTGGTACTCCACATTCAGGTTTCCATGGTGTCGACGTTTTTGAATTTGAAATCACTTGATATGTTCTTGCTGTTAGGAAGCCTTTAAACCAGCTTAGTACATTTCCTCCAATCCCGAAGTAGTCTAGGATGTTCATATCTGGTGACTAACAATGTCGAATGCGCTGGACATGTCAAATTGTAGGAGCAGTACATTGTTCCCGTTTGCAATCAATTGTTTGAATTTGGTTATGAGGGTGGTTAGCACTGTTTCAGTGCTATGGTTGGATCGAAATCCTGACTGTGATTCATGTAGTATTGTGAATTTGTTTAGGTAGTTAGTAAGTTGTTTGGTTACCATACTTTCCATTAGTTTGACTATCAGGGGGATGGATGCTACTGGTCGATAGTTGGATGTGTCATTTAATTTTTTCTTTAAGTCTTTCGGTATAGGTGTAAGTAGTATATTTCCTTTGTCCTTGGGGAAAAGTCCGTGTTGTAGCATGTAGTTCAGGTGTAACGTCTGTTATGAAGCGTTTGGGGGTGGACCTTATTAGGTTACTGGGGCAAATATCCAGTTTGGAGTGTATTTTGGAGAATTTGTTGATTGCTTGAGTGATGGTTTCCTCGGTTAGCAGATCGAAGTTATTCCAGGTTCGATCTGCTGGATATTCACCAGGAGTTGGGTCCAGGCAGTCCATACATTTTTCGTGATCAGTGGTGTTGAGTGGTAGCGTGGATCGAAGTTTTATGATTTTCTCATTGACGTATTTGGCAAGTTTGTCTGCCGATGGGGTGTCTGTGCTGTCTGTGGTAATTGATGTGGTATCTATTAGTTTATTCACGAGTTGGTAGAGTTTATGTGCATTAAGTGTATGTTCGTCTTTCATTTTTTTCCATGCTCGCTCAAGTCTCCTAACATGTGTTTTTAGTGATTTCAGTTCTTTGTTGAACCAAGGTATTGAGTTTTGTCTTCGTGTAGTCCTTTTTTGTAATGGTGCAATTTTGTCTAGTGTGTTCCTGCATCTGTCGTCCCAGTTTAGTAGATAGTGTTTGGACTCTGTTTGTGCTGTCAATTCATTATTGTAGAACTGTTGCCAGAATGTTATAGGGTCGATTTGGCCTCTCGTAGTGTAGGTTGTTGGTTCTTGCCTGAGGTGCGTACCTTTTTTCCGCCACTGTAGGGTGAGGTTTAGTTTATAGTGATCTGACCATGGTATCTCTGTCCATTTTGTTTCTGTTAGTATAAGGTTTAGGTCTGAGGATAGTTTGAATGTGATGAGGTCAATTGTGTGTCCTTTGGCGTGGGAGGCTTGCATGCTAGGCCAGCTAAGGTCCCATAGCTAGAGGAAGTCTTTACATTCACGTACATTGGTTGCATTATGGTCTTCTAGGTGTATGTTTATATCCCCAATTATGAGTAGGTTGGAGTTAGATACACAGGTATTCGATATGAAATCCATGAAGTGTGTTTGGCAATCTTGCCAATTACCTGGTGGTCTGTAAAACAAGACAACGTTTAAGTTGTCAAGCAAGGCAGTATGGTTGATTCTAACTGAAGCGATTTCAAGTTTAGGTGTAATAGACTCGGCAGTTGTTGTTACAGTAAAGTGAGATCTGTATATTAGTGCTAGGCCTCCTCCTCTTTTTTCTTTCCTTGTCCAATGGGGGGGCAGAGATCCAAAATTATGGGGTCCAGGTTTCACTGATGAATAGTAGGTCGAGATTGTCTGCTTTGATCCAGTCTGTTATAGTTATTGTTTTATTGACTACTGATCTGGCGTTTGTGTATCCCGCTAGAATTTATTGGTATGGATCTGTGTTTATTTTAGTAGGACCTTTATTTCTCTTCTGTTGTAGTTGTCCATATGTTGGTGTTTTTTCATTGTTTGAATTCTTATCAATTTGATAAGGTGTTTTGTGTTCTATCATTCTGTGGTGTGTGTGTAATATGAGTATCATGTTGTTTTCAGTGAGTGGAATGGTTGGAGTTGTGAGAGTTAATGTTAAGGAATGAATTAGTAGGATCAGTTTAAAGGTATTCATTTAGATTTAAGTTCTTGTGGTTTCTAAGGCAGTGTTTTGGTAGGATCTCTTGGAGTTGTGTCAGTAGTAGGAGTTAGGGATTTTATTGTATATATTGTATATTCATTTTGTTGTTTCTTTTTTGAGATTCTCTATAAGGCTGGGGTGGTGTCCTTTTTTTTTTTTTAACGGGTGGGGATCTAGTGGTTAGTCTCTATTTCCACTCCATCAGTTTGCTGTCTGCAGAGTACTATTAGGGTTAGATAGTCTGGTGAGGAAGTTAGACTATTTGATCCTCTTTGGTCTGTTGGTTAGTCTCTGTTTCTATATTATCGATCTGTCGTCATTGCTCTACTCTCCTCCCCGAGCAGGCTGATCTTAGGAATGCCTAGTATCCGCTAGATGGGAGCACTTCCTCTCTGATGGGTCCTACTAGGACTTGGTTACTTACATTGGGTTGTTAATGATAGGGTTCCGTCCGGCGCTGATCGGCTCTAAGGGTCCAACACCTGCTAGTATCTGCTCAGTGCTCCTCTATCCGCTGTTTTTAGTTGGGTCCGGTCGCCCTCGGCTGCAGTTCGGCCGTTCCGGCCTCTGTTCTCTCGTTCGGTTTCTGCAGTGCCGACAGTCACAGGTCACGGGTGATTTCGGGTTGCGCCGTCCTTCACGCGTTGTGCACGGCAATGCCATTGGCCACAAGTCTCTCCTGGTCCCGCTGCGTCGCTCCGACCATCTGCAGGAATTCCCCCCCCCCGCTCACCCGCCTCCTCGTTCCGTCCCGCAGTCCACTCTCTCGCGCCAGCTGGGGTCCTCCGCCCCTAATCGATTCTGGCGGCCTGATTGGCGGCACCAGAAACTAACAGCTGATTTGGGAGGACAACCTCAAGGACAACCTCTGATTTAAATCTGCCTTTTATTTCCTAGGACCCAAACTGTGGAATGATCTACTTCGTTCTATCCACTCGGAACCCTCTTTAAAGAAGTTCAAGGCCTCACTTCTCTAGTGCATTTGGCATGCACTCTCAGTGAAGTTTTATTTCTCGACTTGGGCTCCTGATATAAGATTGTTAATTTGAGTTTTGTTTGTTTCTTGTTGCATGTTTATCTTTTCTATTTATAATGGAATTCTGTTTCCTTTTTTTATTGTTTTATTTATATTTGTATTTTTGCATTTTAGTTTTTGTAAACTGCCCTGGCCTGTGTACCCAGACAGGATGGTATAACAAAAACATAAACAACTTCACATTTACAGGCCGCTCATGTGTGTAAATGTTTAGATTTAGAATAATAACCAAGCAGAGGTGGAATAAAGACACAAAGAAGAATGTGCAAATCCAAACAGCCTTTATTAATGAGACCCGACATAGTCACTGTATTTCTGCTGTAAAGCCTGCATCAGGAGTCTAAAACCAACACATACATATGACAATTAAAAAGAAAAACTCTCTTAAAAGTGCATTGCCTAGAGTGCAAATTTGTGCATGCAAGTTTTAGAATAAGGGCAGCTGTGCATGTGACTTAATAATAATTGGCTGTTGATTAAGGTTACTAGCTAATTATTGGATTAAATTGGTGTGTGAGGAAGTGCGTGGTTTAAGGCAGGGTTTCCTTAGGAACTGAAGAGGAGCCACCCTAGGTTTGTTAGCCTGTCTGGCCAGGAGGGCAGGACTGAAGCAGAAAGCAGGAAGTTAAAAGCCCTCAGGCAGAACAGATCAGAGAGTCCCTGAACTAAGGATCCTCCCAGGCTGATCTGGTTTGGCTGCAGTACCTGAGGGGAGTTCCAGGGAAGAGGAGTGGCCTTAGCTGAGATAGTTATGGTGTATTTGAATTTGCTATACCTCCTTTACTAACTGGCAGCTCTTGGCGGTTTACAATAAAAACAAATCAAAATTTGAGAAGAGGAAAGGAACTACAATGTTGTGTGTTACAGGAAAGTGGATAGAAAAGAAGGCTGGCGAGGAGCATGCCGAGCAGCCGCAGGTAACATGGCGGCTGCCACACGGCAGCTCCCCAGCACGAGCCCCCTCCTCCTTCCGGCTTCCCCCTGACGTGGCGGGACCCTGCCCGCCGCTGGTTGGGGTAGCCGAGGGGGAGGGGCTTCAGGGTCTCCATGCGCCACTTAAACGGCTGCCGATGGGGCGGGGAGGTTTTTTTGTCGGCAGCAAGCGGTGCAGGAGTTGGAGTCGCGTGCTGTACGGTAAACTTCTCTTCCCTTGCTTGCGGCAGCCAACAGTACAGGTCCAAGAACTCCTCGGTTTGTTATGCTTCGCAACTAGGGTGATTCCTATGGGGCGCATATTTGCTAGGAAGCTAGCCTTGGCAACCGCAGGGGTGAAAAAAACGCATTTTTATATCAGAATTACGCAGGACATGAAATTAGATTTAGAGGTGTGGAGCAAGTTCTTGGAACAGTTTAATGGGATTTCATTCTGGCATGATTCACCCACTCCGGCGGAAGCGCTGCAGTTGTTTACAGACGCGGCGGGAGGGGAAGGTTTCGGGATTTATTTCCAGGGAGCATGGTACGCAGCGAGATGGCCACAAGCTTGGTTTGCGGCAGGGACCACGCGGGACATTACATTCTTGGAGCTTTTCCCTATCATGGCCACATTCCACATATGGGGTCCTGGCTTAGCAAACAAGACTATTGTATTTAACTCAGACAATATGGCAGTAATCGAATCGCTTAACCGGTTATCCGCCCATACACTTCCCATTATTAATTTGCTCAGAGAGATAGTTTTGCAGTGTCTGCTACATAATGTAATGATTAGGGCTAAACACATACCTGGCAAAGAAAATGTTATAGCGGACGCTCTTTCTCGTTTCAAGTTTACAGTTTTCAGATCCAGGGCCCCCAGGGCGGAAGAAGTGCAGACCCCGGTTCCGGACAGCATCTGGAAATTTGGCACGCCGACGTTTGGGACTTGATGCTGCGTTCACTGTCAGACACCACGCAGCGAAGATACACAACCACAATACATTCCTATATTCAACACATAGAAGAACAGGGTGGGACAGATATATTCTCAGCCCCGGCCCTGGTCCATTACATCTTAGTGGCACGTACAAAGGGCCTGAGCAGAACCCGTCTCAATCACTTTAGCAGCCATTAGTTTTTTACGCCAAAGCGGTGGCTGTACAAAACCCAGCTAGATCCTTCGTTGTCATGAGAATGATGAAAGGATGGAGCAGGGCTAGTGTACCTTGCACAGATAAGAGGAAACCCATTACGGGTAGGGAAATGGTCTGTCTCTTCGCTGCACTAGAGGAGGTATGTCACAGTGAATTTGAGGGCCGCCTATTCAAATGCGCCTTCTCATTAGCTTTTCATTAGCTCTACGTGTCAGTGAGCTAGTGGCTAAATCCAAGCATGCCCACCAGGACATGGCCCTCCTATTATGTGATGTGGCCATCTCAGCACCTGCAATTGACCTTCTTATTCGCAAATCCAAAACGGATCAAACGGCAAAAGGTACTCACATTTTGTTGCACCGCAGGGAGGCAGACCGAACATGCCCCATCCTGAATCTTCAAGCTTATTTAAACCATAGACCACAATGTGTGGGCTGGCTGCTGATTCACGCAGATAGGAACCCATTAACTCGTTTCCGATTCACCAAGGTGCTGCAACGGTGCGTGGAAAAGGTGGGCATGACATCCAATATGTACAGTACCCGCTCATTTAGGATTGGGCAGCTACGGTAGCAGCAGCACGGGGAGTATCCATAGAGGCCCTAAAGCGACTGGGCTGCTGGCGATCTAATGTTTACAAGCGTTACATTAGACCCGTTCAGGCATCCCCAGAAAATGTATGAAGGCCAATCATTTCTGTCAATTCCTTGCACTGTGCTAACATGTTACTTCCCATTATATTGTATTACAGGTATCCGAAATGAGAAGCAGCGAATTTGGATATGCGGTCACTCGTATGTACACTGGCCGCATAGAAGGGCAGCGATAAGACCGACCGGGGAGAACCTGGGCTTTCAAGCAGATAAAGTAGCCATCACATGGTTAGGTAAGAGAGGGATGACTTGGGCACAGCTAATGCCAACAGTGCTATGGACATTACAGTCCACCCCAGCGCCAAACGCAGTAATAGTGCATTTGGGAGGGAATGATTTGGCTTCAGTCAATAGCGTATTACAAGTCAAAAACATGCAGCACGACATCTTAAAGTTGGCATGCTTGTTGCCGCATTCGCACTTGGCTTGGTCCAACATCATCCTGAGAAGAGTGTGGAGAGGGGAGCGATCGCATAGGGCACTTGATAATACCCGAAAGAAAATTAACCAGTGGATGGCAAGATTCATGTGTACATTAAAGGGCCATACGATCACGCACGACTTACTAACAGAATCCCGTGCGGGCCTGTACCGGGCCAACGGAGTGCACTTGTCAGACATAGGACTTGATATCTTCAATTCAGATATCCAAGACTGCATACAAGCCATAACATTAGGGCACGGCCGCAGCCAGGAGGGATGGGGGACCACGGCAAATGTGCTGGTAAATTTTTAACAACAGGCTCTCTCCCCGGTCCACATCGGCGCCCCCCATCCACCACTGCGCCCCCCCAAAATTGCAGAGCCGCGGAAAAAGGAAATGACATCAGAATGACGTCAGAAGGCGGGACTAAGGGCGTGAATGCCTCAGAAGCAGGCAGGGAAGGCAGCTGGAGACGGGCAGCAGGGCTTTAAATAAGGCAGCACTTCGAGGAAGGTAATTGAAAGTGACAGATGGGAGCGGCAGGGGAGGGTGGGGGCGAAGGACATCACTAGACATGGATGGGAGCGGGAGGGGAGGTAAGCATGGCGCTCTCCTGCCATGCTTACCTCGTACAATGGAGCCGGCTCGCCCCGAACAACAACCGGCTCGCAAGAGCTGTCACAATTTAACAAGCGGCTCTTGCGAGCCGGTGCAAGCTGGCTCCAGCACACCACTGCCTGTGGCGTTAGACTACAATGTTTACGCACAGCCAGCAAGGGGTACACAGCAGCTTGATACATAACAGTTAAAAGTTTGGGGTAACTACTGCTGCACATAGGTGCCGACTCCGTGGGTGCTGTGGGTGCTCAAGCACCCCCAATACTTTGAAACCTGCCCTCCTTGCTTTCCTGCAGCTTAGCCAGCACTTAAAACTGATTTTACCTGAACAGCAGTGAAAGCAAAGCAGGCAGAACACAGCAGGCTGCCTCTCTGAGCGTCCCGCCCTAATTTCCTGTTTACACAAGGGCGGGAGGCTGAGAGAGATAAGGAGAGAAGACTGTCCTTCAGAGGCAGATGCACTAAAGCTAAATGAGCCTTTAATGACCCTCCAACGAGGAAAATTTGATCCGTTGCATGCATCAAAGGGCTTTTACCGAGGAAGCCAGCAGCTAACGAAAACGGAATGGAGATGAGCAATTAGTGTGAAAACCCCATTGAAACGACATGCACTAACCTTTTCCGATTGCCTTTACGTAGGAAAAAGGCAGGAAATCTAACGAGAGGTCTGGACCTCTCGTTAGGACAGCTCTGTGCTAGGAAAAATCATTAAGTGAAAAAATAAACAAACTTTGAGCCAATCCCAGCGCATTAGCAGAGCTAAAAGCGCTGTGATTGGTCCAAAGGACGTCAGAAAGCACATCAAATAAAAAAATAAAAAAAGGATCGGGAGGGGGCAAGGGCGCTCATCAGGAGCGTCCTGTACGGACGGCCTTGCCCCCCCCCCCCCGCTGCTCCCCACTTTCCGCCGCTCCCCCCCCCCGAAAAAGCAAAATTCTAGCAGCCCCTGCTCCCCTCCCTTCCTCACTACGTAGGTTACTGACGTCAGACAGGGGCGGGCGCAGCAGGAGAAAGATGCGCCATCGAAGCTGGGCGAAGGCAGCCATCAGCTTTCTTCTTGCCCGTGCAGCGCCTTCGGACAGAGGAGAGAGGCGCTGCACGGGCCCGGTAAGAGGGAGGGGGGCCCGATGGAGGAGGGGAATGGCGGCGACGACCCCAAAAGGGGGCGGGGCACAGGACGGAGGATGTCGGGAGGCGGAGCTGAGGTGAGAGAGTAGTGAGGAAGGGAGGGGGACCGGGGCAGCTAGAATTTTGCTTTTTCGGGGTGGGGGGAGCGGCGGAAAGTGGGGAGCAGCGGGGGGGGGGGGCAAGGCCGTCCATACAGGATGCTCCTGATGAGCGCCCTTGCCCCCTCCCGATCCTTTTTTTATTTTTATTTTGATTTGGGAGCCATGTGCTTGTGATTTGACTGTGTTTTGACTGTTTGTGGCATGCGCAGAGCAGCTAACATAACGCTTGGCTGCTCTGCGCATGATTTGGGGGCCGATTAACGATGTGTATTGTGATTCTTTGATACATTGTACGTTTCAATACCGATCTCAGCATGTGTGACTTTTTTTTTTGGTGCATTTTTCGTTATTTTAAAATCGTTAGGGACTTTAACGATTTAGATTTTTTTACATTTGGTTGCTGCATCTGCCCCTCAGTCAGGTAAATCAAAGCAATAGATTTTAAACTAACAGGAGGTAGAAAAAAGTTTAATTTGTGTCGTCCTCTTATTTCATGAAAAAATGTGTCTTTGAAAGTGAGACTAAAGTGTCCTAAGGGCTCATGTTTAGGGTTATTTTTTTTCTTTTCAGTTAATGGCCATGATTTGTCTTAATATTTATAATAAATTTCTCCTGCCTACACCCCTCAAACAGACTGCAAGCACTGAGTCTTTCCCGATTAAATGGTGCTCTGTTTTATCTCTGGCTGCTGTTACAAATGTTTAAAAAGGTCAAATGTCATTTGAACCTTAAACTGCTGTTACACATAACTGATGAGAAACCAAAAGGAGATTGTGCAATGGCAAGAAAAACATTTTTTGTTCTCTGTTTTAAAATTGTAATTGAAATGCTAAAGAAGAGTTTATGGTTCTTGTAGCCAGAGAATGTAGAAAAATCACTTTGCATTTTGAAAAGAAGTAGCCTGTTCAGAAGTTTGGGCAGATATTAACAAGGATCTGGGCAGAGTTAGTGTCTTTGTGCTGCACTTTTAATAGGAGTGGTATGTTAAGACTTATTCGTTTACTATTGGAACCAGCTGCTCCTGAGCTTTCTGTAGTAGACAGTATACATTGTATTCTGAGCATAATTTGAAGAATGGTGGTTACACCAGGGAACTATCCATAAATAGTAAAATATGAACAGTGTTTCCTTTGAAATACAATCTCAATTGAGAATAGGATGAAATGTAGAATAAAAAGCACAGAATTTATTGCTCCTCAAAGAGCCTCAGTGCTGCTTTATGTCTTTGGAACATGGTATGTGGAGAAAGTGCCCTGCAAAATCAGACAGGGTTCTGTATAAATGTGTGGTATGGTTACTCTTCACCTGTGCCACACTGCAGTGAACACAGAATGATGGATGCATCTGGTTCTAGATTGTAAGCGCTTTGAGCAGGGACTGTCCTTTTGTGTATGGTGTACAGCGCTGCGTATGCCTTGTAGCGCTATAGAAATGATAAGTAGTAGTAGTAGTATGGATGGGAGGGTAGGCGAGAGAGGAGAATTACTGGATATGGATGGGGGGAGAGGGCAGGGATGGATGGAAAGAGGGAAGAGAGGGGGCAGATGCTGGAAGGAAAGGGAGGAGAGAGGGGGTAGATGCTGGATGGAAAGGGGGGAAAGTTAAAGATCAAGGAAAGAAGAAACAAGAGACTGGGACCAAAACAATTAGAAACAGTAAACGGCCAGACCACAAAGGTAGGAAAAAATGAATTTTATTTTTAGTTTAGGATAAAGTAGTATGGTAGCTGTGTTAATAAATACAGAAAATTGAAGTAAGGTGATATCTTTACTGGACTAATTTTAATACATTTTTGACTAATGTTTGGAGACCAAACCCTCCTTTCTTATGTCAGAACAGAATACCATAACAGCAGTATCTGAGGAAAGAGGTTTTGGCCTTTGAAAGCTAATTGAAAAATGTATTTAGTCCACTAAAATGATATCATATTTTCCATTTTTGTTTTATTTGTATTTGTTAACCTATAGTATAGTGATTGAAATATGTCCGTTTTTGAAATTTGCATCTCTTTATATTTGCACAGTACAGGGGGACTGAGGGGTGGGACTGTTCAGGGAAGAAGTCCTTGTGCAGGTTGCAGGCAGCCTATAAGTGGCGCTGCTACTGCCCAGGTGAAGACTGCAGTAGACAGAATTTTAAGATTGGGGGGAGGGAGAGACGCACTGCCTGTAAAAAAAGAAAAAAAAATTTCAGCACCCACAATCAGTTTGAAAAGTTGGCTCCTATGCTGCTGCAGGAAGAGTTGTGTAAAGTTATTCAAGTTTATGCAAATGTTAGGCTTGCAGGTTAGCAGCCTTGTAATAAAGAAGCAACGTGGACACAGCTTGTCTCCTGGCTTCGACGGCCGGAGGCCAAGATCGTCGCTTGCTAAATGTGGTAGGTGCCTGCTTCAATGGCAAGCATCAAGTGACTGCGTGTGCTTAAGGAGACAGCACAGAGGAGCCACAGGGGCTTGGGATGGCACGACCTGTGGCTCAGAATATGCATCTATGTTTAGAAGCTGTGTACCCCGGTAGAATTGTTAGCATAATGATTATTTGAAGTTATAATGTATTGCGTTTAAGTTATAACATGTTTGATGTTCCTAGCTGCGGCCAAAATAAATCCAATTCTAACGAACATACGGCTTGCAGTGTGGTATTGATGGCAGGGGATAGTGCGTCTGAGTATGTGCCAAATGCCCGAGTTGAGAACTAGGCACGCCCATTAAGGGGGGCTGCCCACAACCGGGCTGAAGGCCAGCGAAGACTGAAGTGTGGGGGAGGGACAGAGAGGGCCAGCTAGAGAGCAGAGGGGTAGGCAAACAAAGGGTAGCAAAGGGAGGGGGCAGGGAAGAAGGGGAGGAGAAAGGGAGGAGGAGTGAGAAATACAAAGTACACGAGGAAGTCATTTGAATTTGGAAGCAGGAGAAGAGCAGCGCTGGCCCACCCGCCCACCCAATTGAGAAGCAAGGTTTGTCGCAGCGAGGCGTTAGACTACAATGTTTATGCACAGCCAGCAAGGGGTACACAGCAGCTTGATTCATAACAGTTACAAGTTTGGGGTAACTACTGCTACAGAAAGAGTTGTGTGCAAAGTTATTCAAGTTTATGCAAATGTTAGGCTTGCAGGTTAGCAGCCTTGTAATAAAGAAGCAACGTGGACACAGCTTGTCTCCTGGCTTTGACGGCCAGGAGGCCAAGATCATCGCTTGCTAAATGTGGTAAGTGCCTGCTTCAATGGGAAGCATCAAGTGACTGCATGTGCTTGAGGAGACAGCACAGAGGAGCCACAGGGGCTTGGGACGGCACGACCTGTTGCTCAGAATATGCATCTATGTTTAGAAGCTATGTACCCCAGTAGAATTGTTAGCATAATAATTATTTGAAGTTATAATGTATTGCGTTTAAGTTACAACATGTTTGATGTTCCTGGCTGCGGCCAAAATAAATCCAATTCTAATGTACATACGGCTTGCAGTGTGGTATTGATGGCAGGGGATAGTGCATCTGAATGTGTGCCAAATGCCCGAGTTGTGCAATAGATTGTTGAGGCAAGATTTCCCTTCACTAAATCCATGTTGGCTTGGTCTCATTAATCCATGCTTTTGAATATGCTCTGGAATTTTGTTCTTTATAGTTGTCAAGTCTCTCGAGACTTGTATAGCAGTTTCTTAAGAGTTATTTAGCTATAAGTCTCAATATCTTGAAGTATAAACCCCTAGCACATCAACACACCTAAATCTCTTGTTCTTTTTTGAAGTTCCTTTATTGAATAACATAGATGATTACTCACAGTTAGATGTTCATAAACACAAAGGAACCCTGTAGTTTCATGAGCTGTATCAGTGAAGAGAAGGTAGAAGTTTAAATGGGATCAGCTCATTGCAGAGATAAGAAAAGTAGTTCCACAGATAGAGGCAGCTCGGAGTTAGGTGTTTGGGAGTGCAGTACCCTCTTCTAGAAGGGTATTTTCAGGGTGAATAGTGCTTTTCCAGAGCTACAACAGGATCATTGCTTTGTCCTGGAGCAAAATGGATACTGTCCTCCTCATGGACAGGTGGGGCGGAGCTAGAAGCTCATACAGACTCAGAGTAGAAAGGCCAATAGGGACAAAGCCTGCCCTTGAGTGGCAAGGGCGGCTCTAGGGGGCAGCCCCTGATTGGAGGAAAAGGTCATACCTGGCTGACCTCTCAGGACAGAGATAGCAAGATTGGCCAGGAAGTGCTGGCACGTAAACAAAGAAGCCAAGCTTGGCTGAGACAGAGGAGTGATCTAAGCAGCATCACAACCAGTAGTAACGGATCTTATACAGACAAGCAAGTGGGGTTGCGTTGTCTATGAACTACATTACACACAATGCATTGCTCACACACATATCCTAGCAGTGAAAACATTAACACATTTCAGGGTCACATTATAACTAGTGCCAGGCTGTCAGGGGACAGAACAATAGTAGTCTCTACCATTTTGCCCGGCACCAACATCAGGCTTACTGGTCTATAATTTCCTGGATCTCCTCTGGAACCTTTTTAAAAAATCAGTGTTACATTGGCCACCCTCCAATCTTCCGGTACTACACTTGATTTTAAAGATAAATTACATATTACTAACATTAGTTCCACAAGTTCATTTTTCAATTCTATCAGTACTCTAGGAAGAATACCGTCCGGTCCAGGAGATTTGTCAAATTGTGCCATTACATCCTCCAGGTTTATAGAGATTTAATTCAGTTTCTCCAACTCGTCAACTTTGAATAGCATGTCTGGCACCTCATGCGCCGTCACCTTCCCGCTTGCATGCGGTGGCAGAACTATCGGATCATCGCCTGCCATGCTTGCCCTAACAGCGCACGAAGAAATGAACAGACTACTGCTGCTGGCCAGCACCCATACACTCCCGTCTCCCGCTCCCACAGTGCTGCCTGCACTGCTTCAAGCCAGGAGGAGAAAGTTGTTGAGAGAGCTCAGCTGCAGCGGCCGTTGTGGCCCAAGTTTACGTTAAACGATTAACTGACTTTCTTGAAAGAATTATATAAACTTTTAATGCATAACTAGGGATACAAACACACACTCATTTATTCAACATTACAATTCTCCATGTACAGCCACAAAACAACCTTTTAGGGTGGATAGTGTTCACAATGAACTCCTTTTATTATTGACCAGATAGAGAGAAGAGTTTTCGGTTTTGGCACAGTATATAAGTCATCACAAGAACAAGAAAACCAATGGACTGCATTAGGGGCTTATAGCCAGTTTAGTTATGTTCAAACAGAAGAAATCTGCATGAAACAAAATATTTATTTTTATTTTGACTTATAAAACCACTTGTCCCTGAAACATGTCTCAAATAATCCATTTGTGTGGAAAGAACTGTTTGCCCTGGGATTTGTAGCATGGAATGTTGCCATGATTTGGGTTTCTGCAGGTACTTGTGACCTGGCTTTGGCCACTGTTGGAAACAGGATACTGGCCTAGAAGGACCATTGGTCTGACCCAGTATGGCTACTCTTATGTTCTAAGTCATCTATTTGATAGTGGAGGAAAAAAATTAAAGATCGATACCAGACAGATGTAGAGAAAGGAAGAAGAAAAGAGGAGATAGAAGAAATGGAAAGGACAACCTGGAAAATAATTTGGAACACTGACTCATGGAAAGTGCAAAAAAAAAAAAAAAGACTGGGATCAACCCAATTAGAAAATTAAATTCCCAGAGAACAAAGGTAGAAAAGAAAAAAAATTATTTTTATGTAATACTTTGTAAGGACTGAGATGTACCTGGTTTGTAAAATATGCATTTTTTCTTTTTTTTTCTATTTTTATTTGGCACAGAAGAAAATGCTTTTCTGTTTCTCTTTTACCAGTATTGCACTGCGTCTGGCTTTGTTAGACAGAGTGGAGGGGGTCTCTATTTCAACTTTTGTCTGTATGGTTTTTTTGTGGCTCCCTATTCTGTATTAGATGATGGTCTGTCCATGTTCTGCATGTGCGACTGAGATGAAGGATTCTACTAGCATGTAGTGTCTGTGTAGGAATGTGTCAGTGCAGCTTGTTCCAGTTTATATATATATAGCACTGTCTTTTCTTAGGTGGGTTCAGGCTGTTACGGTGTGGTAAGTTTGGTGTTCTAGGGCAGTGTTTCCAAGTTGGTCCTGGGCTACCCCCTTGCCAGTCAGGCTTTAAGGGTATCCACAATAAATATGCATGAAATTGATTTCCATATGCTGCCTCCATTACATGCAAATTCATTGTGGATAGCCTGAAAATGGCAAGGGATTACTCCAGGACCACCTAGGGAAACACTGCTCTGGGACTCATTTGTAGCACTGTCTTTTCGTAGGTGGGTTAGTTTTCAGTATAGGTTTTGGGTGTCATTTTGTAGGGTTTTGTGTTATTTCACAAAGCATCTGGCCCTATTTGAAAGTAGGCTCTGGGGCAAGGGCCGCCTTTGGTGGCCCTTGTCAACCAAAATAAAAATGCTCAGGACTAGTGGTCTCCACATCCTGTAGAGTCACCACATAAACAATAGTCCATCTGATTTAAACAAAGTGTCTAGCAGTGGAAGAAGTGTGTGTGATGTTCCTTTGGTGATGGTCACAATTTGAATATTTTTACTTGTAGTTAAGAAGACAGGTTGCCTGCTCTGGCCAGTCTGGGGACCTCTTCTGCATCCTGTCTCCTGATGTATCTTCCTGTTTCCTTGTAGGCAGGACATAACAGAGAGAGCCTGTATTAATCATTGCCCGTCACAGCCACAGACACTGTTGTATAGCTGACACCAACTGGCGCCTATTTTATAAAAGCCTGCTCCCCCTGATGTCAGAACTTGGTTATGCCTCTGCTGCTATGGCTTTGTCTTCCCTGATTGCCCCTTTTACCCCTCGGTCATTTAGAGGTCCAACTGATTCTTTTGCCGGCTTCTTGCTTTTAACATAGCTTTAAAAAAATTTAATATGTGTTTTTGCCTCCAACGTAATCTTTTTTTCGAAGTCCATCTTTGCCTTCCTTATCAGTGCTTTGCTTTTGACTTGACATTCTTTATGCTGTTTCTTATTATTTTCAGTCAGTTCCTTTTTCCATTTTCTGAAGGATTTTCATTTAGCTCTAATAGCTTCCTTCTCCATGCCAGCTGTCATTTGGTTTTTCTTCCTCCTTTTTAATACACAGAATATATTTGGTCTTGGATTCCAGGATGGTATTTTTGAACAGCATCCATGCCTGATGTAAATTTTTGATCTTCACAGCTGCTCCTCTAAGTTTTTTCTTTTCATCATTCTTCTCATTTTATCATAGTCTCCTTTTTGAAAGTTAAATGCTAATGTATTGGATTTTCTGTGTGTACTTTCTCCAAAGCCAATATCAAATCTGATCATATTATGTTCACTGTTATTACACTGCCTTAGTTTGACCTTTATAGTTCCTTTGCTTGTTCACCAATTTAGTATCCTTTTTAGGTGTCAGTCATGCATAACATCTTGGTGTATGATCAGGATTTCACCTCGCTGCAGAGCAGGATTATTTTACACATTTGTCTTATATGCATTTGCTTTTTATATATTCAGTTTCATTCATCCTTGGTTTCATTTAAGGAGTTGCTTTTAACCATATCCTTTTGCCTTTTGGTGTTTGTAGTTTTTGACATTGGATTTTCTGGGTAGGTTTCTTTGAATTTCTATGTGCTTTACACAGCATGTGCTTTTTCTTTACAGTGGGTGTTCCATATATTTAAAATATGCCCTTCATATATTCAAAATTGTTCTTTTAGGTACACACATACCCTCTTTTATTGTTCTTTTAATGATTCATACAGAGGGGCATTTTCGATATGATGTCTAAGTTGGACTTTGGACCTTTTGGGGCTAAACTTCCAAAATCCGAATAACAAATGTAACAATTTTTGATAAAGAAAAATGTCTATATATTTTTTTCAAAAATACAGTTAGTAACAAGGTTTTGCACTCTGTTCATTTATATTTTCAGGCCATTTTTGGAAAAAAAAATGCTCAAGTGAAAAATGTAAAAAATCAAGCCATTGGGATGTAGGAGGGGCCAGCATTTTTAGCAGACTGGTCCCCCAGACATCCCAGGAGAGCAGTGTGGCACCCTAGGGGACACTGCTGTGGACTTCGTATAAATGCTACCAGTTACACATCTCACCAATACTCACTTATCTTGTCTGCTGAACCTTCCAAAACCCACTCAAAATCTACTACCCCCAACTGTACACCACTACAATAGCCCATATGGGTGAAGGGGGCACCTATCAGGAAGCAGGTAAAAGCCTGGCTCTTCTCCAAAGCCTTTAATACATGGGGGGGGGGGGGGTCTTTTACTAAAGCTTAGCTCGAGTTATCTGCAGCAGTGTCCATTTTATTCCTATGGGCCCTGCTGCAGATAGCTCGAGCTAAGCTTTAGTAAAAGGCCCACAGAGTGACTGACTATACACCCATTCTGCACGTGGATTAACTTGCTTCACACACTGTAACTTAGATCAGTTCCTTATATGTTGATTAACTGTACAAAGAACTTGCCTTTAGTTTAGCCACCCATTTATCCCAACTTACTCTGTACTACGTATCTTGTCCCCCATCTATATATCTGTGTTTGGTCCCTCAGCTATATGGTAAGCTGTATTGTAGAAAAGCATTAGTATCATAGAATGTTATTTGAATAAATAAATATTTGGGCACAGTGGGTTTCTGTTCAGTTTTGGAGGGCTCACAGTTTCTAGCACAACAGGTAGGGGGAGGAATAGGCTTGGGTCCACCTGTCTACACTACTCCGGGGACCTGCATTCTGCTCCACTAGACCTGGCTATAACATCTGAGGCTGTCATAGAGGCTGGTAAGTACTATTTTTTATTCATATTTTCGAGGGGTGGGAGGTTGTCAGTGATAACTGGGGGAGTAAGGAGGGTCATCCCTGATTCCCTCCAGTGGTCATCCGGTCATTTAAGGCAACTTTTTGTGCCTTATTCATTCTGTAAACAGGTCTAGACCAACACATTGATGCTTTCACCCTAGACATTTTTCTTTTGTTCCATTATAGCTGTAAAACGTACAAGTGTTAGGCACCCCCTAAGCCCACCTAAGCCCACCTGTAAAATGCCCCCAACACATCCCCTTGTGATTTGGATGCACCGCAGACGAAATACATAGATAGACATCTGCAAAACAGGTTTCGAAAATACCAATTTGGACATTTAGAGAAGAGGTCCATCCAAGTGATGCTTTATGACACTTTTTAGACATTTTTCTTTTTAAAAGATGAGCCCCTCAGTGTCTCTGTGTTAATATTAAATTGCATGTAACCATATTCATGAATCCACTCATTGTATTAATATTAAGATATTGATATGATTTTATTGTTTTTTTATAAATATGTAATATTTTCTTGATATGTGACATCATACTTCTTGTATGTCATTAGATGTTGTAACACTAACAATAATTTCCTGGGCCATTGAATGACTATTTTGGGGTGTCCATTGAATTGATAGGTTTTGTACATTTATCCTTTTTGCATGTTTGTCCTTTATATATATATGTATGTTCTTTCCTGAAAGTTTTTATTGAATTTTAAGAAAAAGCAACAATGACAAGCAATACAACCCAGAATGAATAAAACAACATGGGAAAAAAGATAATGTAACCAGAGGCTAAATATCTGGAATATAGACTATATGTAGATAGATAGAAAATAGAAATGTATGTATACATGTATTAAAAAATGAATATGTTAAATAGATGGTCCTTTAGAATTGACAAACTCAGCATGAGGTGCCCAAATAGAGCGTTTTTTGAGAATTGCCCCTGAGAAGGTAGCAGCTGCTAGTTCATATTTATGGTAAAAGAGAATTGAGTGCCACCAAAAGTGTTCATTTAGCAGATAGAGTTTTTCCAATTTGTTAAAATCATTTTCTGTGTGTGTGTGGGGGGGGGGGGGGGGGGAGGGGGGGGCGTGTCAAGATGGTGCCGAGAGCGGACGTGTTGTAAGTTTGCTCCAGCTTGTTTCGCCAAAATTTTGTTTCTTTGTAATCGAAAATGCCTCATTCTAAAAGAAAAGGGACAGTCCAGGCAGTTCTCCCACCTACCGGGACATCCACGCCAGTGAGACCAGGGCTGGAGCGCTTCTTCCCCGCTCTTTCTCCGGCGGGGTAGATTCCATAGCGGGTGGAGTCAGTGAAGCGCCTCCCCTGCTGGAAGGAGAAACATCTTTGTCTCCCCCAACGTTCTCAACGATTCCTCCGTGCCCCGCGACGTCAGCAAGCCGAGTAGCGAACCCAACGGACACCGGAAGGGTGGAGGTTGGCGGACCTTGTGGGGCGACCAGCTCAGTGTTAACAATTATGACCTCAGGGAAAGAACCGGAGGTAAGCCTTGGGAAGATATGGCTGAAATTATTTGACATGGAGAAAACCTTACAACAATCCTCAGGAGAGGTAAAGGCTGTGAATTCTAAAGTACAAGAATTGAAGGATTCAATAGAAATGGTTAAACAGGATTTTTCTCAAAAAACTGAGAGCATACAAACTGAGATGAAACAACTGAGTGAATTTAAAGTGGCAGTAGTAAAGGACAATGCTGATATAAAGAGGAAGATTGAGCAAATAGAAAATTACAACAGGAGATTAAATCTCCGTCTGCTTAATTTTCCTAAACTCTTTGGGGTTTCTCCATTAGAAATGTTTACTAGATTCCTGAGAGAAAATTTGAACTATCCATAAGAGATAATTCCCCCTTTAAATAAAATTTACTTTATACCTAATACAATCAAAAAGGCAGACGGAGAAAGGAATGATAATGAAGGCAATGAAATAAATGTGGACGATATTACTACTATATTGGAACAGTCACTGGATAACGCCACAGAAAGAGCGACGTTGATTGTGTCTTTTGTATTTCAGCAGGATTTAAACTCAATTATGAGACTTGACTTTATGTTTCAACAATTTTTATTGATGATATAACAGGATTAACAGTCAACAATCGCCATATATATCCATTTGAAAATAAGACAAACTGAGTACAAGTTTGTTGCGATATCATCAAAAATGTTTTAAACATTTCCTCCCCATTTGTGGCAAAGAAAGAGGGCATGCATGACCATTAGCAAAGCAATTCTGCCAAAAACACATGGAGGGTTGGGATTGATGGACCTACGTATGTTTTCTGTGGCTAGTGGTATGCGCCACATTTCAGATTGGTTCCGTGCCACTAATCATTTTTCCCTCATGGCTGCTGAGACTAGTTGGTTCGAACCCTTGCATTTTACCAGCTGGCTTCACCAGGCGAAAGGGCAACTCCCTGATTTGGGTATGGCTTACTCTATACTCTGCCCCTTGCGACAGACGTGGAGGTGGCTCTGTAAATTCTTTACCTTAAATAAATCAGTGTCCCCATTGCTTTCTATAAGAGGTAATCTGGAGTTTCGGGTGGGAGATACCTCCAGAACTTTTAGGGACTGGAAGTCCAAGGGTATTACCTATCTGAGTCATGTGGTATCAGAGCAGGGAGGGATGAAAACATTGTCAGATATTAGTGGAGAATTTCACCTGGGAAAGAGGGACCCCTTTGCATTTATACAGTTAAGCCATTATGTTAACTCATTACCTAAGAAAGATTTATCTGTAACAGTGTGGGAATGTTTTAATACAATGTTCGTGCTTGATGGGCAGGGTAAGATTCCGCTGAAGTATTTCCACACTCATTTAAGAGAGCATTTGCAGTCAACAGACTTCACCCGGATGGCACAACAATGGACTAAAGAACTAGCCTTCGTGGTAATGGAGTATCAAAAACACCTTGATAGGTACTTACAAACTGACAGAAAACGCTTGCTGGTGGGAATTACAGTATAAGTTCCTGTTTCGTCTATATGTGTCGCCGAGAAGAGCGTTCCGGGCCACTCTGCGAGATTCAGACATCTGCCCTAAGTGTGGGAAAGCTAATGTAAACCTGGGCCACATGTTTTGGACCTGTCTGTGTATTCAGAAGTTTTGGAGACTTTTAGCATTGCATGTTTCCTCGATGTGGGGAATAAGGTGGCGTATTTCTCCAGGACAGTTGTTTGACGATTACAACATACTGGGGCTGGCACGATCAGGCTCTTGTGTGTTCCTGCATAAAGCTCTGCTGATGGCAAAAAAAATAATTTTACAACTCTGGTTGACTCCGGACACTCCAACAGTATCAGATTGGCGCTCGTTGATGATCTATATGTGTTCATTTGAACGTAGTGGTATTACTGATCTCGCAGGATCAAGGGGAGACAAATTCTGCTCAGTCTGGGCACCTTTTTGGGACACCTTGACTCCAGTAGCTCGTAGTAGAGTGTTAAATTCCTGAAGTGGAGAGGGGGTGGGAGGGAGTTTGGGGGGGAAGGGAGGGAGATGGGGGGGGGGGAGAAAATGTTTCAAAATGTTGACCAATGTTATCTAAACTGAACAAGGGTATGCTTGGTATTGTACAATATCCAGGATATGATATGGCAATGCCCTGTTTTGTGTATTTTTATTTTATTACATTTGTACCCCATGCTTTCCCACTCATGGCAGGCTCAGTGCGGCTTACATGGGGCAATGGAGGGTTAAGTGACTTGCCCAGAGTCACAAGGAGCTGCCTGTGCCGGGAATTGAACTCAGTTCCTCAGTTCCCCAGGACCAAAGTCCACCACCCTAACCACTAGGCCACTCCTCCACTCCACAATATCAATAAACATGAGTTAAAAAAAAAAACATTTCCTCCCCTCCACTCCACCCGCCCGTTCAGAGGTTATTTCAGTCTGTTTACTAGTTTCTAGACATGGTTCTAACAAGTAAACTCACCATTTCAATCAATTTCTGTAACCATCAACATTCAAAGGAAGTAGAGAGAGCCTGGTTTCTTATAGCTCTCCCCCCTTGTACTTTTCAGCTTTGTATGTTTCAACATTTTTTAGTGATGTAATCAAAGGTAAATACACAGCATTTTCTTCCATACTCTTAATACCATATCTAATTTTGTGAAAGAAGAATAAAGAAAAACTTGAGCAAGTAAACAATGTGAACATCAACCATTTATCATTTTATTCCTCATCTGATCTCACTCTTCCCCTTTCGTAAAGACCCCCCTTCCCCCCCTTCCAAATTTACCCTCCCATTCAGTTATCAGTAGTACTACTCTGTCCGAGCCTATAGTGATATCCTTTTGGTTCTTCCTCACTGTTCCTATTATCCTGTACCCTCCCTTCTTCCCCTAGCCTACCACCCCTCTTCCCCCCCTTTTTGTTTCAATTCGGCTCTGTGCGTATCCAAGGCCGCGAGGCGTCCCAGCCGCCCCGGATTCCAACCTGTCTAAGGCCTTCTGTGCTGCCTCTCTTTATGTGTCTCCGCTAGAGATTGAATTCAATACAAGGCTGTGGGCTCTGTGGGACAAGGATTGAATATATCTATCCCAGGTTGACAAAAAAAGTTTCCTCCTTTTGGGCGTCGATCGTGCATACTGGAGTTCCAGTAGTAGCAGCCCATGTAATCTATTCCTCCATTGCCAATAGGATGGCACTTGATCGCTGGTCCACACCCCCAACACTATTCTCTTGCCCAGCATTCCCGCTTTCCGAATCAGCATTTTGAAGTGTTTATCGTGTAAACCAAAGTCTTCAAATCGGTCTAAGAGATATCCTGTCGGGGATAACCTCACTGGCCGCCCCCCCCCCCAGCTGTTCTAAATAAAGGGATACCCTTTTCCAGAATTTTTGAATTTGTTCACATTTCCAGAACGCATGAATAAATGAGTTGACCTCTTTCTTACATTTTGTGCAAATGGGGGTGCTTATCCCTCCCACCTTAAATAGGCGTTCCTGCGTGAAATATGCTCTGTGTAATACTTTAAAATTGCATTCTCGAAGTTCTGCACTAATCGATCCCGATGGTATTCGCCCTATCATTTTATCTAAGTCTATGGTGGTGGTCGGGAGATCCAAATCTCTACTCCACCGTTGTTGTAGTATCTCCTTCCCTGACTTCCTCTTTATTTTGTCTAATGCTTGCTTTAATGTTGATAACAAGATCCCTTTATCGTGAATAGGTTCATAAAACTCAAGTAGTTTCTGTCTGATGGGGAACTTTTGATCTGTTATGTCCAGGCTATGGACATAATGTTGTATTTGCCTATAGGCGAATAAGTCCCGGGTCTCCACCTTTCCCGATGCCACCATTGTCTCCCATGTCCGCAGCCACCCTTCCTCGTCTAGTAGATCTTCAATATATCGGATCCCTTTACTCTCCCAATGTCGAAAGCTATCATTGTCATTACCTGGAGTAAAAGCCGGGTTCCCCACCAGTGATATGTAGTCCGACTGTTGTGGATTCCCACTCAACAATGGGATCAAAAAGTTCCACGTTGGCCGAATAGACTTCAATAGCTGGTTATCCCGCAGCTCCCCAGGAATGTCACCCGTGGGGCAACGGACCAACGAAAAAATATTCCATTTACCATATATTGCCTGTTCCAGCTTCCTAGGGGTATATTTTTGTTTATCTAGGATCCAGTCCCCCAGGTGCCGTAACAAGCATGCCCAATTGTAGCTTTGCATGTCCAGCACCCCTAATCCCCCTTGGTTCCATGGGCCTGCTAAGTGTTTAAATTGGGTTCTCGGTTTCTTCCCCTGCCAACAAAATTTTGATATCAAATTATGTAGGGCCTTAATGTCTTATTTCAGAAGCTGAATTGGCAAGGTTTGTAGTATGTATAGCCACTTAGGAAATAAAATCATATTAAATAATTGTATACGACCATACATTGACACCGGTAGGGATGCCCAATGCAAAAGTATTTGTCCCGTTTGGTCCAACAGGTGCGCCACATTTAAGTCCCTTATCAAAAATGTTTTGTATGGAAGTTTAATACCCAAATACTTGAACTGGCGTGTTGCCCATTTCAAAGGAAATGGACCCTCCCAATGTCTGCGCACCATCGGACTTGTTGGCATTGCTAAAGATTTATCCAGATTCAGTTTAAACCCTAAAAAATCTCCATATTCTGCAATGCTGTCCATTAAATTGGAGAGGGATCTCTGGGGGTTAGTCAGATGTACCAAGAGGTCATCCGCGAAAGCCGAGACCTTGAAGCCCTGGTCCCCCACTGCCACTCCCTGGATGTCCGGATTAGATAGGATTTCTTGTATCAATGGGTCCATGCTCAACACAAATAATAAGGCTGACAGAAGACAGCCCTGTCGGGTTCCCCGCTGAATATTTATGGGTTCTGATAAGACCCCATTCACCAAATATTTGCCCGTGGTGCCCTGTATAAGGCCCTTACCGCTGTAACCCAGAATCCTTCAAAGCCATATCTCTCCAGGGTTGCAAATATAAAATCCCAGTTCACTCTATCGAACGCCTTCTCCGCGTTAAAACTGATGAGCAAAGAAGGCGTACCATGCGTCTTCACCCAATCCATCGAGGCCAAGATCCTCTGCATATTTTTAGCTATGGTTCATCCTCTAACAAACCCCGCTTGGCTTTCTTCTATAAGGGTAGGCAAAATCACTGCTAGTCTGTTAGCCAATAGTTTGGCGAACATCTTGGCCTCCACATTCAGCAACGAGATTGGTCTGTAAGAGGCTGTCTGTTTCGGGTCACGACCTGGTTTTCAATAGGACTACCACCCTGACCTCCCTGAGAGAATCTGACATGTTTCCAGTCTCTACAAAATTATTAAATAGAGATGTCAGGGTTGGCACCACTTGGTGCTCTAAGATTTTATAAAATTTGTAGCGAAATCCGTCAGGGCCCGGTGCTTTAAGTGATGCCCCTTGTTTTATGACTCTGAATACCTCTTCTTCTGTGATCTTGTGATTTAGTCAAGACCGTTGGAAGTCGGTTAAACTAGGAAGATCCCTCCCCTCCAGGTACAGCTTACTATCTAGGTCACCCTCTGACGATCTCTCATATAACGCGTCGTAGTATTGTCGAAACATTTCTACTATTTCCTTGTCCGATCTAACTAGATTCCCCCCCGGAGCCCTAATCTGTAATATTTTCTGCTTCCCCATATTCCGGTTCACCAAGTTGGCCAACAGCCTCCCCTGTTTATTACCATGCAAATATAATTGGTACTTATAATATTGTATAGATTTGACTGCTCGCTCATGCAACAAGGCATTGAGGAAAGATAGGTCAAGGAACATTTAGGTCTGAAATAATAGGCCAGATTAAGAATCCAAAAGCCTGTCTGACTCAAAAAGAACAAGCAGATTGACAAATATCTTGTTTGTGACAGTTTGTTACAGTTATAGATGTTGAAACTAGGGGCTGTTGAAAGAATGGGGGAGATGTAGAAAATGGAGGCTACATGTCTTTGAGAAAGATAGGTCAAGGAACATTTAGGTCTGAAATAATAGGCCAGATTAAGAATCCAAAAGCCTGTCTGACTCAAAAAGAACAAGCAGATTGACAAATATCTTGTTTGTGACAGTTTGTTACAGTTATAGATGTTGAAACTAGGGGCTGTTGAAAGAATGGGGGAGATGTAGAAAATGGAGGCTACATGTCTTTGAGAAAGATAGGTCAAGGAACATTTAGGTCTGAAATAATAGGCCAGATTAAGAATCCAAAAGCCTGTCTGACTCAAAAAGAACAAGCAGATTGACAAATATCTTGTTTGTGACAGTTTGTTACAGTTATAGATGTTGAAACTAGGGGCTGTTGAAAGAATGGACATGACAAGATGCAAAATACCAGGTGCGGGGCCAAAACGAGAAGTTGTCGGTTGAATATATGTCAGAAGGTGTAGAAGGAAAAACAGGGGCTTTTTGGGGAACTTGTGAAACCAGCAGCTGGGGACACAATAAATGGTCATTAATTAGATGTAAACATGTTTACTAGAAATTGGAGCTAATAGGAAAATAATGTTAGCCCTTAGAGTATTTAAGTAACTGACAGCTCAAATGCGGGGGGAGTATCTTTGACATATAAGACCTGGTCACTCTGTCAGATCTCCCCTAAGAATATCTGCATATTCTTATACTTCACCTGTACTCCTTGCTTTGGTAAGTCAATAAACTATTGAAAGACTTTGAGGCTCATTTTCAAAGCACTTAGCCTCCCAAAGTTCCATAGAAACCTATGGAACTTAGCCTCCCAAAGTGCTTTGAAAATATGCCTCTTTATCTCTTATTCTCTTTATTACTTCTGACCTGCCTGTCTCCCTATTGGGTAGGAGAAAGTGCATATCTCTGTCCTAATTAAGGAGTCGATACACTTTAGAAGCAGCCTGGGATTCCCACTCCTCAATCACAGAAGCTGGTTTTCTGTGGTTTCAGGTCTGGGAATACCCTAATTTTGAACAGAAGGCAGAACCACAGGGAGCAGAGCAGCAGCTCAGCACAAGCAAGGGAACACAGAAGGAGAGAAAGCTAAACAAACAAACTGAAATGATTCAAGGCAACAGCTTACCCCAGACAGCACAATGTTAGAGCAGGAGAAGCAAACCAAGTGGGGAAAGTGAGGCAATCAGGCTCATGCTGGGAATACCCAGCACACACACACACAGAAACAGCAAGCACGAGAAGTAAGGTTAAACTCCCACGTAACACAAGTGCCCAAACACAGGCTGGCTTCAGCAAGGCAATCAACGCCAAAGCAATGATTGCAAGGGAAAGGCAGGCTCAAATGGATCAAGCTTCTGACATCTGCTGGCTCAGCCCCTGACAAGCCAATCAAGAGTGAGTCCCAAACCTTCCCCTGCCTATCCAGCAGAATCATAACAGTAGGTAAGGGGAATAGCGGGAATACTCTCTATAGCTTGACCATGAGTCCTGATTCTAACCTGTCTAGTTATATAGTTAGTTATGTTGGAGAAGGCATTTACTCCCTTGTAGTAATTTCCATCTCCCCGGGGGGGGGGGGGGGGGGGGGGGGGGGGGAGATGTAGGAGTCTATTTCTGCTAGCTCACCTTTGCTGTTCTGGGGCCTGTACAAATCTGAACCATTATTTTATAATCAACTAGTAAAAAAGGCCCGTTTCTGACACAAATGAAACGGGCGCTAGCAAGGTTTTCTTCGGCTCCCCTGCAGCCACCCATGTCCAGCGACCCTCCTCTCCCACTGCAGCCACCCATGTCCAGCGAACCTCCTCTTTCCCCTGCCCCCAGCCACCCATGTCCATCGACCCTACTCTGGACATGGTTCAGCTGTGAGGCATGTTTTTTTTTTCCCCCCGGGTTCTGAAGTTGACACCATAATGGCTATGGTGATGTCAGCCTGATCTAAGGAGCCTAGCAGACCAACTCGGAATGAGCCATGGTCCCAGGCAAGTCAGAACGTTGGAGATGAGAATTATTATATAGGATATGGATTCTACAGCCTGAATACATCTGAACTACTACTACTACTATTTAGCATTTCTATAGCGCTACAAGGCGTATGCAGCGCTGCACAAACATAGAAGAAAGACAGTCTCTGCTCAAAGATCTTACAATCTAATAGACCAAAAAAATAAAGTAAGCATCTGAATACATCTGAAACCATCAAAAAAACCAGCTTTTCTACAAAGGAAAATTACTGCTGGGCATACCATGATGACTTCATCCAAGGACACATTGTTTATTACAAACTAGCCTCCAGTTGTATCCTGGGAAGAGCGGAGGCTCCAAGTTTTTAATGAGAATTAAGAGGGAGGTTTGCTACCATCTGCCCTGTCTGACAACATTTTCTTTGCTAATAACAAGGCCTCTCTTCATGACCATGAATTCTGCTGGACAGAATTACACCATTTGTGATTGGTCCTTAGGTATCATCTGACCCAGTTGGACTGAAAAGGAAGAAGAGAAAGGAGAAAAACTGAAGACTTGTTGGTGGATAGATAGCTCTGAGAAGAGAAAGAGTGAGAGAGGCTGATTCCTAAACACCAGTGAACTGAATTCCTTGTAAAAAGCTAACAAGGTCAGTTCTGCAGCAACAGTGAGGCCTTACCCAAGACTGTGAGCAGTATACAGAGTCAAGATCTTGGACTTTATTCCTGGACTGAGATAAGACTTGCAGAGAAATTCTGCTAGAGTCTCAACGGTGGAATCCGATTCTTCATTCACTGAATGTCTGCAATATGGACTGCAGGGTGAGATAACAGGATTTTCTACCTCCGGTCAGGGTTTAGTTAGACTAGGCTTTTATTTGTAAAAGACTGGTTCATCTCTGGATTTGTGATCCGTAGTGAATAACTAGCTGCTAAGTGTTTATTTTACACAATTATTTGTTGTAATCTCTCATACAGAGTTATTTAGCTGATCAGATTTCTAGATAGATCTTGGTGATAATCTATTTTTGGTAGTACAAGTTTATTTTTGTAGCTTGCTTAGCAATTTGCCATATGCATTATTTTTATATTTATAATAAACTAGTAAAAAAGGCCCGTTTCCAAAACAAATGAAACGGGCGCTAGCATGTGTTTGTTTTATTTTGTTTTCTTTTTCTGTTTGATATTAAGGGATATTTTTTTTTTTAAAAAGGAAAAGAGTTTTTTTTTTAAGTTGTAAAGTCTGTATGAGTGTTTGTGGTTTTGAGGGGGGGTTGTGGGGGTCTATGGGTGTATGCTATTTTTTTTGGGGGGGGAGGGGTGTTTGTGGGGTAGGGTAGCGTTGTTCTGTATGAGTGTTTGTGGTTTTGAGGGGGGTTGTGGGTGTCTGTGGGTGTGTGTGCCATTTTGTGGGGGAGTGTTTGTGGGGTAGGGTTGTTCTGTATGAGTGTTTGTGTTTTTAGGGGGGGGATTATGGGAGTCTGTGGGTGTTTGTAAGAGAGAGATGTAGGTTTTTACTGTTTCAGTTTTTGTATTAAGGGGGTTGGGGGAGGGAGTGTGTGTGTATGAGTGTGAAAGCAAGATGTTGTCTGTCCATGGCAGTGTGTGGCTTTTTGGGTGGTGGGCAGTTTGGTTGTATGTATGTGTGTTAGTGAGTGATGCTGATTGTCCATATTAGATGTGGGTTTTTTTTGTGGCTGGTAGGGGGTGATTCTCTGCGTGTGAGTGTGATACAGTAATCTTAATTCAGCAGGGCACTCTGATGTGGTATTTGTAGGCACTTGTATTTTTGTTGAAACCAGAGGGATCCGTTGCAGGCAGGCAGTAGGAGTAGATATGGATTTTTTTCGAGTGTGGAATGTGGGTGGTGTTCTGTAGGGGGGGACGGGGCTGAGGGCGCATGTGTCTGGAGGTCTCCTTGTAGGCACTGATTTCAGCTGGGCACTCAGGTGGGCTATGATCCGTTTTTTTTAGGGGGGGGTTGGGCGCCGGAGGTTTCCGTTTGGGTGGTTTTTTTTGGGGGGGGGGGTTGGTTTGGTTTTAGTGTGGAATGTGGGTGGCGTTCTGTAGGGGGGGCGGGGCTGAGGGCGCATGTGTTTGGAAGTCTCTGTTGTAGGCACTGAACGCCGGCTTGGAGACTCACCGCATGAACAGCTTGCAGAGTAAGGTTATTAGTTATTTATTATTTATTGCATTTGTATCCGCGATGTAGTGGTTGTTTAGTGGCGTTCTTCGTCCGTGCTTTCCTCGCGGTTGGTCCCCGTGCTGGTAGCTACCCCCTCCTCAGGAAGGGGCGGGACTCGTGTGTGTTTGTTTTTTTTTTCCTGAATGCCGCTGCATTTTCTTCGCTGTCCCACTCCTGCTCCTCTGCAGCACCGGTCCCATTCAAAGGCTTGGTGGTTTCTAAGTCCATGTGAGTGTTTGGGAGGTGGAACCGTACTTTGTGTGCATCACCTGAGGCACAGCCAATCAGCAGCGTGTGGGCGGGGCAAACACTGATGTTCAAAAAGTGGTCTCTGCCGCCTCACTTTAGAACGTTGGGAAAGTGAGACTTCATTAGAATGTTGGAGGTGCGTTTTATATAGAGAGATAATAATATATTCCATCTGTGGCATTGTTCCTTTCATTGGTACAGTTAGTTAGCAGAACGAAGGACCAATTAGGTACTATCATATCCCTGAGCAAACGAGTCCAGAATAATTGCTTTTGTGTGATTATCTGATATAGAAGTACCTACAGATCGCATGCAAATGAAATGCACAGATCTCCCTTTGTGCATTACTTGCTAATTGAGAGCCTATGCTGTTAAATGTATTTTACAGGTCTGATGCACCGGACTCCCCCCTCCCAACACCAACCCCAAGTGTCTGAGAGGGTGGAACCACTGACCAGGATAGGTTGTAGATCCTTGATGATACATTTAAGTGGTTTCAGCTTGGAGCTGCAGGTGACAACCAGAGGTATTCTGTCATGTAGCAGATGGTTCCTGGGTATTTGTTTGGTCCAGTATAATCTAAAAAATGCCTGTTGTAGTTTCTCTAGATGGGAGTCTCTTTCATAGGGTTCAAAACAAATGTGTCTCCCAGTGGCGTATCTAGGTGGGGCACAAGGGGAGCGGCTGCTCCCCCAATCAGATTTCAAACAAAAACGGCGCCTACCTCGCCTGCTGCTAAGCCGCCACACAGCAGCATGGATTTTATTTTAAACTTTGCTGCACTTCTTCTCCCCTTTCTCTCATCGTACCAAAATGACCGTCCCTCTTCTTCCCTCTCCTCAAACACTCCCCCCGCCCGAGCCTAACAGACTAAGACAGCGCTTCTGCTTTCTCTTCCCCCTCCCCCTCGGTTCCCCAAACCTGCTTTCTCTAGCAGACCCTCCCTGCTGCTGTTTCCCTGCAGCAATCTCAGGCTGCCTGAGTGAGCTGGAGTCTGATGCTTCCACCTCCAGTATTGTGTGGAATTGTAGGGAATTGATACGTTTCTATGCAGTTTTTTCATTTTCCTTTTATTAGAGCTTCTGTGTGTTCTCCAACAAGAGCTCTTTTTCTTCTCCTCCTCCTTCCTATATTTCCTATATTGCAACAATCTGTTTTCCTATGGTTATTTTACTTCTGAGATAAGAATTGATATTGTAATATTATTTCCATTCAAGTTATTCTTGATAATTTATAATTGAAAATTAATAAATAAATAATTTAAAAAACATTTAAACCAGACAAAATACAGCTGGATATTCAATGCCAGTCATCGGAAATGGCCTGGCACTGAATATCTGGGCTCAGTGCTGACCGCGGGAGTCAGCCCAGCTAAGTCATGCAGTCTTAATATTAGGCCCCTAATACCTTATTTGTCCTGTTTGTCTCAAATAGATTGTAAGCTCTGTCAAACAGGGATTGTCCCATACATGTTTAGTGTACAGCACTGTGCACTATAGAAATGATAGGCAGTAGTAGTAGGTACTTATGTATCCCTCATGTAATTGCACAGTGGTATCCAAAAAAGAGCCTGCTAAGTGAACTGTTCTAGGCTCAGATTGGGTCTATATTTCTCCAGCTAAAGTAGGACAGTGTGTGAGGTTTTTGCTTTTTGGGTTATCTGTTCTGGTCACTGCCATAGAGTGCAAGAATACTCGACAAAGATACAGACATATTGGATGAATAACAAGCAGTCAGATGGAATTCTCATGGGGTTTTGACTTTAAGGAGGTAATTTTATAAAATACATACTAATATTTACATGCCAATTATGCATATAAATCATTTAAATAATGGCAGGTATGCAGATATGTGCGCACATACTGTGACCAGCAAGTTGGATCAAAATCCCTAGCAACAGAGAGATTAGGATTCAAACCTTGTCGTCACCTGAGAGGCCCTCTATTCCCAGGAAATTCAAAAAGGAAAACTTTCAGTAATATATCCTTACCTTTTTACTTCTCTGTCTACTTCCAAAGAACTACCTGAAGGCATTGGGGGGGGGGGGGGGGGGGAATAGTAACAGGAAATAGCACACAGAAGGTACATCAAGCAGCCAGCTGGAGGCAAAGAACAGAGCCCCTTGGGATAGGTAGTCCAGGAACTAGTTTTTCCCCAGATGAGGCAGATAACTCATTGGCTCCTTTGGTTGTAGCGAGAGGGTATGGCTAGAAGCACACACTGCAAGCTATTTATTTATTTATTTATTTGTTGCATTTGTATCCCACATTTTCCCACCTTTTTGCAGGCTCAATGTGGCTTACATATTACTGTTAACGGCGTTAGTCAATTCCGGTCTAAACAAATACATGGTATGAATGAATACAAGGTGATATTGTGGTAGATAAGGTACTTGTATGGTAGGTACAATTGGGGAGAATTTAGGGAGGGAGGAGGCAGGGCCGGTCTTAGCAAGTGCGGGGCCCTGTGCAGACCCAATTTGGTGGGGCCCCATCCTAGCCCCGCCCCTGCCCTAACCCCACCCCCGCCCTAGCTCCACCCCATTGATAAGATTATTCAATTTTTAGAACCTTTTTTATTTATTAAATTTCAAATAAAGACAAATTAAGCTAAACTTGTACAGAAAAACTGATTGAAATAAGCACAATGCTATCACGACCCCCCCCCCCCAGAAATTATTCAGTTCAAGTCCACTACAATTAGTAGTTCCAATTCTCATAACAAAGGAGAATAAAGGAAAAATATTAAGAAAAGATCCAGTACTTTCAAATTCCCCTATTACTCTGTAACCCATCAAACCAGAGAGGCAACACTGAGATCCCCAAGTAGCCAAAAAAGATGTAAGTGCATAGGTTCCCATTAAAGACAAAACCACAACACATTTACAGTAGCAAATTTTTCCATAAATCAGCTATATTGAAGATAGACTGACTGTCCTAAATCTAATCCTCCTGCTCCTGGGTGTGCTGCTTTGAAATCAGCTCCCCCTGCTGCCGCGAAGCTTCCATGAAGGAAGAATTGACTTTTGTATCTGAATGTAACTCGCCTTGAGCTACTGCTGAGAAAGGCGTGATCTAACATCACATCCCAAAGACTAGTACCACACATAATAAAGTGATATAAAACACAAAAAAATGCACTTAGGACCAGGGCTGTGCTAACCTGGTAAGCGGGGTAAGCACCGCAGGAGGGCGCCTGTTTTCAAGGGCGCTGCGCCGGCCGCGCCCTCCAGTTGTTAGAGTTGTATTTTTTTAAAAAAAACCTTACCGCGTTGGCGCATCGGCGCCTATGCACATGCACTGCCTTCCAGCGTGCAGCGCTCGGCTCTCCACACGCCTTGGGGCGGATGCGGAGCGCATGCGTATTGCGAGTCACCTCCTCTCCCTCTCTGCAGGGTCCGTCCGCCAGGAGGAGCCGACCCAGAAAAGCCTCAGCTGCAGCCAATAAGCACGGAGAAGAGGGCGGGATGGCTGGGACGTGTAAGGCTTTGGGGTTAGTGTGTGCCGGTGGGTAGGCAGCGGCTCTGACGGGCGGAAGATGGTGGGTGACGCTCGGGGTTTGTTTCATGAGAGATTGCCTTTTACCTTCAAGAAAAACAATTGGGGGAAAGACTACAGAGCTAATTTGCAGTAGATTCTCCAGCAGATAAGCTGTCTAGTGTTTTCTTTAACGTTGCGACATTGAGCTTGTAGCTAGGTATCTGAGCACTGGGAATCAGATAGAGGATAGGATGCAGCAATAAAAGGGTGTCTGTTTCACCATGGCAAGGGGTTCACAAGTAGGAGCTCTCTGAATCCATTATATCTTGGACTCTGACACTCCAGTGAATAATTACTGTAGTATCATTTGGTTGTATGCTTCTGGTGTGTTTCCAATCCTCACTCCCATTCCCACCACCACTTAACTGTATCATGAATTGCTGAAACTTTCAGTGACACACAAAAACTCCTCCAGAAAGGGATGGAAGAAGAAAAAAAGTGCCATGCATAGACTCTGGCATCCTTCACAGATCAAGGAGAATGTTTTCTATGCCCATGTAACAGCCCACTGAGGATATGTCCTATATATGAGTCTTTGGAGGAAGGCAAGTAACCCTCTTCCTGAAATAATGTTGTTCCTTAGGCTTTTGTAGCATCTCCTTTATTAACAGTAGAATTTTCCACTTGGTTGCTCGTGCGTGTAAAGAGGCAGAAGCATATACTGCAGCCCAGGTGACAAAGACATGTGTGTGTTTGCAAAGGAAAAAGGGTAGTTTGTTAGTCTGGGAATGTTGCTGTGCAGGATTGTGTGTGTGTGTGTGTGTGTGTTCCGTACCACATTGTGATTTTATTTATTTAGATTTAGCTCACAACTTTTCAGTAATAGCTGAGGATCAGTTACATTCACACACACACTCTGTATTTCCCTATCTCCAGAAGGCTTATAATCTAATTTTGTACCTGAGGCAGTGGTGGGTGGGTGTGTACACGCCTATTTCACTCTGGCTGGAGACACTATAATATATGTTCTATTGTGCTCTATGTGTATATCACAGCACTTGGGTAAGATTGCTGAAAATAATTTTAAGCTTTCTATGGAATAATGTGATTGGCTTCTTCTATAGGGTTGGAGTTTCTTAGGCTGCACTGTGGGTGGCTGTGGGTGGATGCTGTGTGTGTATATAATCCAGAGCACTGAAGCAGGACCCTGTAGACTCAGCACAGCAATACCCAGCAGAGACTGCCAAAGAGCTGAGGTCACTTCCTGTACAGCTTTCCATGAGCCGAGAGAGAAAATAATTTGATGTGTGGAATAGAGAATGGCGTGGGGATTGGGACGGGGACTGAGCTCGTGGACATTTTAACAGTGTGAATTAGGATTCCTTGGTGTAGTATAAATCACCTGTTGTCGGGGTTGGAAGGGTAGAGGGTGCTGGTGGGGTTATTATAGCTGCTCATTTTTGGCAATAAATTAGAATTTACACGCATAACTCAATAAGCGTATTCCGTAATGAACTCAGCCTAAATTCTAAAGCACTTGTCATTCACCTTTTATGGTAATGGGCTGAAAAAGGGGGCAGGGTGGGAGAAGAGGGAGAAGAGAGAAAGGAGATGCCACACGGGGGGGCGCCAACTTATAGTCTGCAGGGGGGCGCCAGAGACCCTAGGCACGGCCCTGCTTAGGACCTAAAGAACAATTCTACAATACCATAATAGCACTAACTTCCAGGAATCACACAGCAAGGGCAGCAGCAGCAATGCAATATCAATATTGGAAAACTAAACAAGCCGGATTAGAACAGATCAGCCCTACATAGACATTCAGTGTTAACAGAATACCTAGTCTTTCACACATACAGAACACGGATAGACCCTTACCAGGTATAGAATAAGTAACCATGAACTAAACATAGAAATATGTAGACAAAAATGCTTATGGATTAATTTACAGCAATATAACTAGGCATACCTCAGATGTACAGTCATATGTAAAGTATTAAAATTTTCTTGAACCCATATCATTAAAAATACACTAATATGATTTTAAGAATATGCCAAAATGTAAAGATAGCAGATGTAAATTTTAAAATATGACATATTCCAATTACATTGCAAATTAACAAATAAAAATATAGCAAAAAAATGGAAATAAGGCATTTCTTCTTTCCCCCTTCCATCTAGCGTATCCCCCTCTCCCCATTCATCCAGTGCCCCCCACTCTCCCATTCCAACCAATGTGTCTCCTCTCTCCCTTTTCCATGTCTCCCTTTCTCTGTCTCCCCCCTTCCATCTAGCATGTCCCCACTCCTCCCCTTCCATCCAGCATGTCCCCTCTCTCTCCTCCATTCAGCTTTTCCCCTTCTCTATCTCTACTTACATCCAACTTTTCCCACCTCTCCCATCTTCCATCCAGCATGCCCCCCTCTCTCCCTCTTCCATCCAGCATGTCCTCTTTGTCTCCCCCTTTCAACCAGCATGTCCCCTCTCTCCCCTCTGTCACATGATCTTTCATCCAGTGTTTCTCTCTTTCTTCCCTCCCTCCAACATCTCCCACTCCCTCCCCCTTCCATTCAGCATTTTCTCTCTCTCTTTATCCTTTGGTCTCTCCCCTGTCTCTCTCTCTCCTTATTCAACCTGTCCACCAGTGTCTCAGTGTCCAAGTCTTTACCCTCCCTCTATAGTCAGCATCTCTCCGCTTGCCCTATGCTCCCTTCCATGGTCTGCATTTCCTGTCTGTGTTCCTGTTCCTTTCCATGTCCAGCTTTTCTCTCTTCTCTACCATCTGTACCCCCACCCTTGGTCCAGCCTCTCTCCCTCCCTCACTCATAGTCCAGCATCTCTCCTCCTGATCCAGTCTGTCTCTTCTCTCCACCAATCTACCCAGACCAGCATTTCTCCGCATCTTCCACCTCCCCTTTGCTCCAGCAGGTCTCTCTTGTTTCCTTCCCTCTGTTTCCTCTATCCCTCTCTCTTCCTTCTATACATGGTCAAAATCACAGAGAAATTAGGACTTACCAGCTGCTGCTGCTATTTTCCCTTTAGTCCACCAGACCAGCAGAACCAGGCTGTGGGTGTGCCCAACTACTGAAAGTTGGAAACAGATGCTGCTTGAGGAAGGAAGTTGTGTCCAGCGGGCTGCGCGTCGCAGGGGTGGATGGGCCGCGCGTCATGGGGGTGGGCGGGACACACACCACGTGTCACGGGGGTGGGCGGGACACATGCCGCATCAGCGCCACGGTCAGGAGGGCACGGGGTGACAGTGCATTGTGGGACTCGTGGCGCTGGGAGCGCAGAAGTCAGGAACCAGGAGGCAAAGAGAGAGCAGCCTCATCTAGCTGGGTCTGGCGGCGGCAGCGGCCAGTGGCGGGACTTGGAGCGCCGCAGAACCATTGAAGGCAGCACCCGGAGGCCGAAGCAGGATGGAGGAGGCGGAGTCGAGGCGGCCGCACGGGGCCCCCTTAAGCGCGAGGCCCTATGCGGCCGCCTCGGCCTAAGACCGGCCCTGGTTACATTGTGTCACAGGTGTCCATGTCTTTTTATGTTGGGTCGGTGGGGTATGCTCTTTTGAAGAGGTCTGTTTTTAGTGCTTTCCGGAATTTAAGGTGGTCTGGCATAGTTTTTACTATTTTTGGCAGTGCGTTCCATAGTTGTGCGCTTAAGTAGGAAAAGCTGGATGCATAGGTGGATTTGTATTTGAGTCCTTTGTTGCTTGGGTAGTGGAGGTTTAGGTATGATCATGCAGATTTTGTGGTGTTTCTGGTTGACAGGTCAATAAGGTCTGTCATGTATCCAGGTGCCTCACCATAAATAATTTTATGAACAGTTGTGTAGACTTTGAAGGTGATACGTTCTTTGATTGGTAGCCAATGCAGTTTTTCTCGGAGTGGTTTAGCACTGTCAAAATGTGTTTTTCCAAATATAAGCCTGGCTGCTGTGTTTTGGGTTGTCTGAAGTTTTTTTATGATTTGATCTTTGCATCACGCATAGATTCCATTACAGTAGTCTGCGTGGCTTAGTACCATTGATTGTATCAGGTTACGAAATATTTCCCTGGGGAAAAATGGTTTCACTCGTTTGAGTTTCCACATTGAGAAAAACATTTTCTTTATGGTGGATTTCGCTTGGGTCTCTAGTGAGAGCTTACGGTCGATTGTTACTCCGAGAATTTTCAGGCTGTCTGAGATAGTGAGAGTTTATCCTGGGGTGTTAATGTTTGTGGGTTTGTTTAAGTACATAAGTAATGCCATACTGGGAAATGACCAAAGGTCCATCGAGCCCAGCATCCTGTCCCCAACAGCAGCCAATCCAGGTCAAGGGCACCTGGCAAGCTACCCAACGTACAAACATTTATACATGTTATTCCCGAAATTGTGGATTTTTCCCAAGTCCATTTAGTAGCGGTTTATGGACTTGTCCTTTAGGAAACCGTCCAACCCCTTTTTAAACTCTGCCAAGCTAACCGCCTTCACTATGTTCTCCGGCAACGAATTCCAGAGTTTAATTATGCGTCGGGTGAAGAAAAATGTTCTCCTATTTGTTTTAAATTTACTACACTGTAGTTTCATCGCATGCCCTCTAGTCCTAGTATTTTTGGAAAGTCCTTCTGTTCCACTCCACTCTATCATGTCTCCCCTCAGCCATCTCTTCTCCAAGCTGAAAAGCCCTAGCCTCCTTAGTCTTTCTTCATAGGGAAGTCGTCCCATCCCCGCTATCGTTTTTCTCGCCCTTCACTGCACCTTTTCCAGTTCTACTATATCTTTCTTGAGATGCGGCGACCAGAATTGAACACAATACTCAAGGTGTGGTCGCACCATGGAGCGATACAACGGCATTATAACATCCTCACACCTGTTCTCCATACCTTTCCTAATAATACCCAACATTCTATTCGCTTTCCTAGCCGCAGCAGCACAATGAGCAGAAGGTTTCAGTGTATTATCAACGACGACCCCCCAGATCCCTTTCTTGGTCCGTAACTCCTAACGTGGAACCTTGCATGACGTAGTGGTGGGAGGCGGGACTAGTGCTGGGCAGACTTATACGGTCTGCCGGGGCTGGTGGTTGGGCGGCGGGGATAGTGCTAGGCAGACTTATACGGTCTGTGCCAGAGCCGGTGGTGGGAGGCAGGGATAGTGCTGGGCAGACTTATAGGGTCTGTGTCAGAGCTGGTGGTTGGGAGGCGGGGTTTGGTGGTTGGGAGGTGGGGATAGGGCTGGCCAGACTTATACGGTCTGTGCACTGAAGAGGACAGTACAAATAAAAAAGTAGCACATATGAATTTATCTTCTTGGGCAGACTGGATGGACCGTGCAGGTCTTTTTCTGCCGTCATCTACTATGTTACTATGTAGCTATTGTAAGGAGGAGGTAGAGGGAAAGCAGAGAAGAGCTGACAGGGGCAGTCAGCCAAGAAATGAAGAGCACTCTCTGCCGGGAAAAGGGGGTAGGAGCCTTGCAAGAAAGGAAGAGAACTACAGAACCCAGCAGCACTTGCAAGAGAGGAGGGAACATGAGAAACAGCACTCCAACTCCCAGCAGGCAGAAAAGTCAGGAGGTGATTGGGAGATGGAAGATAATCAAGTGGAGGAGCAGCACCTGGGAGAGAGGGTGGGGGAAGGCTCCATGGAGTGGGAGGAGATTGAGTTAGAGGAGAACAGTGAAAATGTCATGAAGGAGGCTGAGCAGGAGCAAATGGAGTTCTTCTGCTCAGGACAAAGGTTAATTGCCTGAAGAAGGTCAGTCTGGACATTTTCGTGGGAGGTTGTCAGAGTGTTGGTGTCTGACAAGCGAGGGTGGAGAAAATGCCTCTATCTCCTAGGCAGTAGGAGAAAGTGAGTAGAGGAATTGACTGATTCAAAGGTTTATTTCAAGTTGTTATTGAGTTCCAAGACTGAACTGTTCTGAACTATTGGGGATTGTTGGGTGGGGGAAGAAGGGAAGCCAGGGGCACAGAGACCAGCAGCTATAGTACTGTGGACCTGCTGTTTTCTCGCTGGTTGTGCTCTGGAATAAAGTACTCTGCTGAATAAATAGTACTGTAAATTACTCTTTGCAAGTGAGCAGGAGCAGTTCTGCTTAGAAGATGGATTAGCCCCAATTGTGTGGGTGAAGAAGGACAGCACAGAGAGGTGCTAAGCTGCGCACAGACCACACGGAGAGGTGTTGAGTGGAGAGCGGACAGCACGGAGAGGTGGTGAATCGAGAGCGGACAGCACGGAGGGGTGCTTGCGGACACTATAATTCAGGTTCTTTTTTCCCACATGCATCACCTTGCACTTGTTCACATTAAACGTCAGCTGCCATTTAGCCGCCCAGTCTCCCAGTCTCGTAAGTTCCTTCTGTAATTTTTCACAATCCTCTCGTGAATTAACGACTTTGAATAACTTTGTGTCATCAGCAAATTTAATTACCTCGCTGGTTACTCCCATCTCTAAATCATTTATAAATATATTAAAAAGCAGCGGTCCTAGCACAGACCCCTGAGGAACCCACTAACTACCCTTCTCCATTGTGAATACTGCCCATTTAACCCCACTCTCCGTTTCCTATCCTTCAACCAGTTTTTAATCCACAATAAGAGCTGGCAGAGCTGGTGGTTGGGAGGCGGGGCTAGTGCTGGGCAGACTTATACGGTCTGTGCTAGAGCCGGTGGTGGGAGGCAGGGATAGTGCTGGGCAGACTTATACGGTCTGTGCCAGAGCTGGTGGTTGGGAGGCGGGGTTGGTGGTTGGGAGGCGGGGATAGGGCTGGCCAGACTTATACGGTCTGTGCACTGAAGAGGACAGTACAAATAAACATAGTAACATAGTAACATAGTAGATGACGGCAGAAAAAGACCTGCATGGTCCATCCAGTCTGCCCAAGACAAACTCATATGTGAATACCTTACCTTGAATTTGTACCTGTCCTTTCAGGGCACAGACCATATAAGTCTGCCCAGCAGTATTTCCCGCCTCCCAACCACCAGTCCCGCCTCCCATCACCGGCTCTGGTACAGACCGTATAAGTCTGCCCTCCCCTATCCTCGCCTCCCAACCACCACCCCCTCTTCCCCCCAACTGCTCCGCCACCCAATTTCAGCTAAGCTTCTGAGGATCTATTCCTTCTGCACAGGATTCCTCTATGCATATCCCACGCATGTTTGAACTCAGTTACCGTTTTCATCTCCACCACCTCCCGCGGGAGGGCATTCCAAGCGTCCACCACCCTCTCCGTGAAAAAATACTTCCTGATATCTTTCCTGAGTCTGCCCCCCTTCAATCTCATTTCATGTCCTCTCATTCTACCGCCTTCCCATCTCCGGAAAAGATTCGTTTGCGGATTAATACCTTTCAAATATTTGAACGTCTGTATCATATCACCCCTGTTCCTCCTTTCCTCCAGGGTGTACATGTTCAGGTCAGCAAGCCTCTCTTCATACGTCTTGGAACGTAAATCCCATACCATCCTCGTAGCTTTTCTTTGCACCGCTTCCATTTTTTTAACATCCTTCGCAAGATACGGCCTCCAAAACTGAACACAATACTCCAGGTGGGGCCTCACCAACGTCTTATACAGGGGCATTAAAACCTCCTTTCTTCTGCTGGTCACTCCTCTCTCTGTACAGCCTAGCAATCTTCTAGCTACTGCCACCGCCTTGTCGCACTGTTTTGTCGCCTTCAGGTCCTCAGATACTATCACCCCAAGATCCCTCTCCCCGTCCGTGCCTATCAGACTCTCCCCCGCCTAACACATACGTCTCCCTTGAGTTCTACTCCCTAAGTGCATCACTTTGCATTTCTTCGCATTGAATTTTAATTGCCAAACGTTAGACCATTCTTCTAGCTTCTTCAGATCTTTTTTCATGTTTTCCACACCCTCCGGGGTGTCCACTCTGTTGGAAATCTTGGTGTCATCCGCAAAAAGGCAAACTTTACCTTGTAACCCTTTGGCAATGTCACTCACAAATATATTGAACAGAATGGGCCCCAGCACCGATCCCTGAGGCACTCCACTACTCACCTTTCCCTCCTCCGAGCGAACTCCATTCACCACCACCCTCTGGCGTCTGTCCGTCAACCAGTTCCTAATCCAGTTCACCACTTCGGGTCCTATCTTCAGCCCTTCTAGTTTATTCAAGAGCCTCCTGTGGGGAACCGTGTCGAAAGCCTTGCTGAAATCTAAGTAGATGACGTCCATAGCACGTCCTTGATTTAATTCTCCTGTCACCCAGTCAAAGAATTCAATGAGATTTGTTTGGCACGATTTCCCTTTGGTGAAACCATGTTGTCTCGGATCTTGCAACTTATTGGCTTCCAGGAAATTCACTATCCTTTCCTTCAGCATGGCTTCCATTACTTTTCCAATAACCGAAGTGAGGCTTACCGGCCTGTAGTTTCCAGCTTCTTCCCTATCCCCACTTTGTGAAGAGGGACCACCTCCGCCGTTCTCCAATCCCTCGGAACCTCTCCCGTCTCCAAGGATTTATTAAACAAATCTTTAAGAGGACCCGCCAGGACCTCTCTGAGCTCCCTCAATATTTTGGGGTGGATCCCGTCTGGTCCCATGGCTTTGTCCACCTTTAGCTTTCCAAGTTGTTGATACACACACTCTTCTGTGAACGGTGCTATATCCATTCCATTCTCAGGTGTACTTTTGCCAGTCCCTCGCGGTCCTTCTCCAGGATTTTCTTCAGTGAAAACCGAACAAAAGTAGCTATTTAGTAAATTGGCTTTTTCTTCATCATTATCTACATAGCGGTTCGCTGTATCTGTTAGTCTCACAATTCCCTTTTTAGTCCTTCTTCTTTCACTGATATACCTGAAGAAATTTTTGTCGCCCCTCCTTACATTTCTAGCCATTTGTTCTTCCGCTTGCGCCTTCGCCAGACGTACCTCTCTCTTGGCTTCTTTCAGTTTCATCCGGTATTCCTCCCCGTGTTCCTCCTCTTGAGATTTTCTATATTTCTGGAACGCCAACTCTTTAGCCTTTATTTTCTCAAAAAAAAAAAAAAAGTAGCACATATGAATTTATCTTCTTGGGCAGACTGGATGGACCGTGCAGGTCTTTTTCTGCCGTCATCTACTATGTTACTATGTTATTTCCTCCTATCCCATGACCCTCCAATTTCCTCTGTAGCCTTTCATGAGGTACCTTATACATAGTAACATAGTAGACGATGGCAGAAAAAGACCTGCATGGTCCATACAGTCTGCCCAACAAGATAAACTCATATGTGCTACTTTTTGTGTATACCTTACCTTGCTTTGTATCTGTCATTTTCAGGGCACAGACCATATAAGACTGCCCAGCACTATCGCTGCCTCCCAACCACCGGCTCTGGGACAGACCGTATAAGTCTGCCCAGCAATATCCTCACCTCCCAACCACCAGCCCCGCCTCCCATCACTGGCTCTGCCACCTAATCTCAACTAAGCTTCTGAGGATCTATTCCCTCGGAACAGGATTCCTTTAAATTTATCCCACGCATGTTTGAATTCCGTTACCGTTTGCCTCTCCACCACCTCCCATGGGAGAGCATTCCAAGCATCCACCACTCTCTCCGTGAAAAAATACTTCCTGACATTTTTCTTGAGTCTGCCCCCTTCAATCTCGTATTGTGCCCTCTAGTTCTACCGCCTTCCCATCTCCGGAAAAGGTTCGTTTGCGGATTAATACCTTTCAGATATTTGAACGTCTGTATCATATCACCCCTGTTTCTCCTTTCCTCCAGGGTATACATGTTCAGGTCAGCAAGTCTCTCCTCATACGTCTTGTAACGCAAATCCCGTACCATTCTCGTAGCTTTTCTTTGCACTGCTTCAATTCTTTTTACATCCTTAGCAAGATACGGCCTCCAGAACTGAACATAGTAACATAGTAACATAGTAGATGACGGCAGAAAAAGACCTGCACGGTCCATCCAGTCTGCCCAAGAAGATAAATTCATATGTGCTACTTTTATATTTGTACTGTCCTCTTCAGGGCACAGACCTTATAAGTCTGGCCAGCCCTATCCCCGCCTCCCAACTACCAACCCCGCCTCCCACCACCAGCTCTGGCACAGACTGTATAAGTCTGCCCAGCACTATCCTCGCCTCCCAACTACCAGTCCTGCCTCCCACCACCAGCTCTGGCACAGACCGTATAAGTCTGCCCAGCACTAGCCCCACCTCCCAACCACCAGCTCTGCCACCCATTCTAGGCTAAGCTCCTGAGGATCCCTTCCTTTGCACAGGATTCCTTTATGTTTATCCCACGCATGTTTGAATTCCGTTACCGTTTTCATCTCCACCACCTCCCGTGGGAGGGCATTCCAAGCATCCACCACCACCAGTATCCACCACATACTCCAGGTGGGGCCTCACCAACGACTTATACAGGGGCATTAAAACCTCTTTCTTCTGCTGGTCACTCCCCTCTCTATACACCCTAGCAACCTTCTACTTACGGCCATCGCCTTGCCACACTGTTTCATCGCCTTCAGATCCTCAGATACTATCACCCCAAGATCCCTCTCCCCGTCGGTACCTTTCAGACTCTCCCCGCCTACACATACGTCTCCCGTGGATTTCTATTCCCTAAGTGCATCACTTTGCAATGCATTTCTTCGCATTGAATTTTAATTGCAAAACCTTAGAACCATTCTTCTAGCTTCCGCAGATCCTTTTTCATGTTTTCCACTCCCTCCCGGGTGTCCACTCTGTTACAAATCTTAGTATCATCCGCAAAAAGACAAACTTTACCTTCTAACCCTTCAGCAATGTCACTCACAAATATATTGAACAGAATCGGTCCCCAGCACCGATCCCTGAGGCACTCCACTACTCACCTTTCCCTCCTCCGAGCGAATTCCATTTACCACCACCCTCTGGCTCTGTCCGTCAACCAGTTCCTAATCCAGTTCACCACTTCGGGTCCTATCTTCAGCCCGTCCAGTTTGTTCAAGAGCCTCCTTTGGGGAACCGTGTCAAAAGCCTTGCTGAAATCTAGGTAAATTACGTCTATATCACATCCCTGATTTAATTTTCCAGTCACCCAGTCAAAGATGAGGTACCTTATCAAACGCTTTTTGAAAATCCAGATACACAATATCAACCTGCTCCCCTTTTTTCCACATGTTTGTTTACTCCTTCAAAGAATTGAAGTAAATTGGTCAGGCAAGATTTCTCCACACTAAAGCCGTGCTGACTTGGAGGGCATAATCGAAAGGCGCCGGCAAAATAGCTGGCCGGCCATCTCCGGCGCCGCAAGCAGGCGGAGCCAACCGTATTTTCAAAAAAAGATGGCTGGCCAAATGTCAGAGTTCGCCGGGGTTGAGATGGCCGGCCTCATTTTTCGGACATAATGGAAAAAAATGCCGGCGATCTCAAACCCGGCGAAATCCAAGGCATTTGGTCATGGGAGGAGCCAGCATTTGTAGTGCACTGGTCCCCTTGACGTGCCAGGACACCAACCGTGCACCCTAGGGGACACTTCTAAAGATTAAAAAAATAAATAAAAATAGCTCCCAGGTGCATAGCTCCCTTCCCTTGGCTGTTTAGCCCCCCAACCCACCCCCCCCAAACCCACTCCCCACAACTCTACACCATTACCATAGCCCTAAGGGGTGAAGGGGGGCACCTACATGTGGGTACAGTGGGTTTGGGTGGTTTTGGAGGGCTCCCGTTTACCACCACAAGTGGAACAGGTAGGGGGGGATGGGACTGGGTCCACATGTCTGAAGTGCACTGCACCTACTACAAACTGCTCCAGGGACTTGCATACTGCTGTCAGGGAGCTGGGTATGACATTTGAGGCTGGCATAGAGGCTGGCAAAAAAGTTATTTTTTTGGGTGGGAGGGGGTTGGTGACCACTGGGGGAGTAAGGGGGGAGGTCATCCCCGATTCCCTCCGGTGGTCATTTGGTCAGTTGGGGCCCCTTTTTGAAGTTTGGTTGTGAAAAAATAGGGACCAAATAAAGCCGGCGAAATGCTCGTCAAGCCTGGCTTTTTTTTTCCATTATCAGGCGAAGCCGGCCATCTCGTGAGCACGCCCCCGTCCCACCTCCGTCCCGCCTTCACTACCCTGCCGACACCCCCCCTTGATGTTTCGCCGGCTCCGCAATGGAAAGCAGTTGAAACCCAGCCAAAATCAGCTTTCGATTATACCAATTTCGCCGGGTTCAGGAGATCGCCGGCCATCTCCCGATTTGTGTTGGAAGATGGCCGGCGATCACTTTTGAAAAATAAGCATGTGGTCTCAGTAATCCATGTCCTTGGATGTGCTCTGTAATTTTGTTTTTTAATAATAGCCTCTACCATTTTCCCCGGCACCGTCAGACTCACCGGTCTATAATTGGGATGAGATGATGACGCAGTGTGTTTTTTCTGTATTGAGTTTTAGTTGGAATGCATTAGCCCATGAGTTCATGATGTGTAAGCTGAGCTTGATTTTGTTGGTGATTTCTGCCAAATCATGTTTGTAGGGATATAGAATGTAACGTCCATCAGCGTAGATAAATGGGTTAAGGCCTTGGGTGGATAAGGTCTTGGTTAGTGGTGTCATCATGAGATTGAAAAGGATCGGTGTTGGTGATAATGGTGATCCTTGCGGTACTCCACAGTTTGGCTTCCATGGTGATGATATGTTGCTTTGATTTCACTTGATAAGTTCTTGTGGTTAGAAAACCCTTGATCCAGTTGAGAGTGCTGGCCACCAATTCCGAAATATTCTAGCAGTTTAACCATGTCGAACGCACTTGACATGTCAAATTGGAGGAGGAGAATGCTCTTGCCTATTGCTATTCCTGTTTGAATTTGGTTAGGAGAGTAAGTAGTACTGTTTTGGTAATGTGTAGGGGTCGAAATCCTGATTGTGACTCATGTAATATAGTGAATTTGTTTGTGTAGTCATTGAGTTTGTCATTATGGGTGACTGTTTCCTTGTCTTTGCTCACCTTGCCCCTCTGGTGGCCAGAACCAGTGGCTGCTATGAACTGTCACCCATTCCAGACTTCAGACCAGTCCGGTCCGGATCTTCCGGGCTGCCAGATTTCCTTCTCTTGTTTGTGCCTGAAACAGCACCCGTAGCTGCCTTGTGATTCCTGCAGCTGAACTTCGTCTAAGGTCCCTGGTTTGTTAGTGCATTGTTGCACTTCTGCCTAGTCTAGTTTTCTTGTTTGAGTTTCTTGTCCGGTTCTAGTTAGTCTTTGTGTAGTTTAGCTTAGGTTTATTGCTTATTTCTTAGTCTTGTTTCTGGATTTTATTCCTGTCTAGCTTCTGTTTGTCTGTGTCCCTGTTTTAGTGGCTGCGCTGCAGCTTTCAGTCCTGTCTCATCAGTATTTGTACCCTATTTTAGTGGCTGCTCTACAGCTTTCAGTCCTGTCCTCTTGTCTGTCAGTATTTGTACCCTATTATAGTGGCTGCTCTGCAGCTTTCAGTCCTGTCTCTTGTCTGTCAGTAGTTGTACCCTATTTTAGTGGCTGCTCTACAGCTTTCAGTCCTGTCTCTTGTCTGTCAGTATTTGTACCCTATTTAGTGGGCTGCTCTACAGCTTTCAGTCCTGTCTCTTGTCTGTCAGTATTTGTACCCTATTATAGTGGCTGCTCTACAGCTTTCAGTCCTGTCTCTTGTCTGTCAGTATTTGTACCCTATTTTAGTGGCTGCTCTACAGCTTTCAGTCCTGTCTCTTGTCTGTCAGTATTTGTACCCTATTATAGTGGCTGCTCTACAGCTTTCAGTCCTGTCTCTTGTCTGTCAGTATTTGTACCCTATATAGTGGCTGCTCTGCAGCTTTCAGTCCTGTCTCTTGTCTGTCAGTACTTGTACCCTGTTTCAGTGGCTGCTTGTCAGTTTCAGTTCCTGTCCTTTAGCTTGTCCTTTTCCTGCCTTGTGTAGTATTGTCTGTCTGTGAGTCCTAGCCCAGTTTCCTGCCCTTGCTGACCATGTATATTCCTTTCCCGTCTGACCCTTAGTCCCTGTTCAACCTAGTTGGTATCCAGTTCCTGCCCTGTCTGATAAATCCTGCCGGCCGCCTGCACCCAGGGGCTCAACTCCTGGAGAAGGGCGGTCAAGTGCAGGTGAAGTCTAGCTGTTTCTGTCAGAGTTCTGTCTTATGTCTGGTGTGGGGTGATTTTGCCTGCCACTGCCGCTCCTCGGCAGTGGTCCAAGGGCTCACGAACCTAGTTTCTTCTGCCTTGAAAACCTAACAGAGTTGTTTGGTCACCAGTCCTTCCATTAGTTTGACTACTAATGGGATAGATGCTACTGAGTGGTAGTTGGTAATGTCGTTTTTTTTTTTTTTTTCTTGGTGTCCTTTGGTATTGGGGTGAGCAGGATGTTGCCTTTTCTTTAGGGTAGATACCCTGCTGAAGCATGAAGTTCAAGTGGGATGTGAGATCTGTTTATGAAGCGGTGGGGGGCAGATTGTATTAGGTAACTGGGGCAGGTTGTCCAGTTGACAGTGGCTGTTGGAGTATTTTTTTAATTGCCTAGGTAACTGTATTGGTTTGAGGGGGGCAAAATTTGACCATATTCGGTCAGAAGGGTATTCACCAGGAGTTGGGTTTAAACCATTAATGAAGTTTTTCTATGTCCATGTTGTTCTTAGGTAGGGTTTTGCGTAGATTAAAGGATTACTGTAGCCTTGGAAGTGGGGACTGGAAAAGTAAAACCTTTGAAAAGTAAAAAAAGGATTATTGCAACCTAGAAAGAGTGCCTAGAAGAATGTTTAGGCTGGGAGGAAAGCTGTAGTTTAGGGAATAGAGATCCCAGTAAAAAGGACTGGGCTAAAGCATAGCCTAGTATGGATTATGGGCAGCTAGGTTTATTTACATGATGAAGGATTACAGCAGTGCTAAGAATTAAGAGCGCTTTATGCTGGATAAGAGAGGGGACGGGAGAAACCTCCTTGTTCAGTGCTTTGCAATCTAAGGCCCCAATGTTCAGAAGCAAATGCAGGCGCTAGAGGCCATTAGCTCTTAACTAGCACCCACATTTGCTAGCACTGGATGCTCAGAGCTGGGAAATCGCATGAAACAATGAGCTTGCTGGCTCTGAGCTCAATGGGCATGCAAATACAAGCTGATTAGGTGATTTTCCATTCCTTCCTAATGCACAAAAGCACAACATGCCAAACGGGTGCTCTTCCCACTGGAAATACTATGCCAGAAGAGACAGGAGAAGGCTCCCATCCCCTCCTCCGAATACAGCAAGTCAAAGGATATTAGAAGCAGAAACTCAAAAAGGAGATAAAAGATATCCCTAATTTGATTAGCATACATTTTTTGGTATGGTGATTTAAAGGTTAGGGTTTAAAAGAGGTAAGGTAGGTTTATTGAGAGAGACAGAATTTATAACAGCAAACTGTTTAACTAGTCTCCATACCCTTTTCTCCATAGTTTTTAAAACTTGAACCACAGCATACAACATTAACAGATATCCTCTAGAATACACAGCAGGGCCTAGGTCAGCCTTCATTTAAAAAAAAAAAAGAAGAAGAGAGAGCCTTGGAGGCATATTTTCAAAGCACTTTGGAAGGCTAAGTTCCATAGGTTTCTATGGAACTTTGGGAGGCTAAGTGCTTTGAAAATATGCCTCATAGTGTACAACCCTTTTCCCCATAGTTTTAAACTGAAACTTTCTTCTAGAGGCAGAAACTTAACTGTAACAGCCAAGACCATTAAAAAGGATAGTAGCAGGGAATAAACCTTGTCTTACAAGAAAGTTTACTTTCTGCTCTTTCAGGCAGATGATCAAAAGCAAACGTGGGTGCTAGAGGTCAATAGCGCCCAACTAGCGCCTGCGTTTGTTCCCACTTGATGATCAGAGCTGGCCAGCACGTGTAACAATGAGCTGACTAGCTCTGAACACAATGAGAATGCAAATGCATGCTAAACATGGCATTACCTATTCCTCTCCAATGCTTAGCAGGCAGCATGCCAATCAAGGGTGCTGCTCCTGTGGCAAAACCTACGCCAGGTCAAAGCTGGCGTTAGGGTTTGCATGGCATTGGGGAGAATGGAAAGCCCTGTCTAGCATGCATCTGCATGCTAGCAGGCCTCCCCATCCCACCTCGGACAGATGACCTGACACAGCACCTGACACCCCCCGCCCCCGACATAGCACCCAACACCTCCCTGGTGATCTAGCGTTTCCCAACTCCCCCCCCCCAACAGAGTCAAACCAGACCCCCCCCCCCCCCCCAACAAGATGGCTCTGGGGTTGGAGGTCTGATGGACAATAACAATTCCTCCTTCAGCACCACCACCAAAATGGTAGCACCCTGCCCTTATATGGTAGAAAAGTCCCACCCAGCGCATCCCAGGATGCACTGGGCAGGGTATTACTATTTGGAGGCGGCGCTGAAGGAGGGAGTGCTAGAGGGGGGTTGAAGAGGGATGCAAGACCACCGGGGGGGGGGGTGTCTGGTTTGCCTCTGTTGGGAGGGGGTCAGGGGTTGTTATTAGAGGGGGGTTGAGGAGCACTAGACCACCAGGGAAGTGTCAGGTGCATTGTCAGGAGGGTGTTGAGTGCTTTGTTGGGGAGGGGGGCTGGGGGTGTCATACCCTGTGTCAGGATGGGATGGGGGCTTCCAGCCCTGTTTGACAGGTCCGGGCTTTTTTTTTTTTTTGACAGCCCGGACCTGTCAAACAACTTCTGCAGGAGGATTATGCCTTGGGCACATGCCCAGGCACAATCCTCCTGCAGATGCACCCCTATGATCACAGCTAAAAGCGTGCTTAAATTTGCATGCTATTAGCTCTGATCATAGGGGCATTAATACCCCACACTGTTCCACTGCTAATTTTAGAGCCGAGGTCAGAAAGATTGTTTTTATTTCAGTGATAAGGCTTATAATATCCGTTTGCACTGACTGCATTTCCTCCCACAAAGCCTCCAAAATGGCCAGCAACTCGCTCGACAACACCACAGGGATTTCCAAATTTGCACCTCCGCAACTCGCACCATGGGTCAGCTCAGATGAACTAGGCTCTGTAGCCTCCACCATCTTGTCCTCATTTCCCAGGCTTGCAGATTTCAGCGCATCTGCAATGGTGTTGCCACCTGTGTATTTGTAACCCTCGAGCTTCCTCTGGGAGGACATAGCAGTTTTTCAGCAAGGGAAACTTATACAGATAGAGCCAAAATTACACCAATGGAGAGATTTGCAGGCCAAAAATAGCATGGCTTTACACCAGAGCGGCCATCCACTCCGGTGATGTCACTTCCTAGGTTGGGCTAGTTCTAGGGGGAAGTACCCTCTCAGTTCCAAGCCATAACTGAGTGAGACTCCTTCAGGGCCTGGTTATTCAGCTTAACCTGTAATCAAGACCAGGATTCACACCCTAGAGTGCCCTCTAGCAGTGTCAGTACACAAGTAAATACCAAATTCCACCTAAGTTCTGTTCTGTAAATATGCACATATCATGCAATGAGGAATGGAGGAGTAGCCTAATGGTGGGCTGAGAACTGGGTTTGATTCACACTGCAGCTACTTGTGATCCTGGGCAATCACTTAACCCTCCATTGGCCCAGGCACAAAAAAAAACTTGTGAGCCCACTATGGACAGAAAAAGTACCTGCATACTTGCGGTGCCACGCTTGCTTTTTTTAAACGCTGTTTTTGTTTTTGTAGCGGCCACTGCTGCTCAACAGGAGTGGCAGCAGGGGCGGGGCCTCGTGCTGCTGTCGTGCGGTTGGTCAGTGCTGCTTGTGAAGTCAGTCTGGCTTCGGAGCCTGCTAATCCTATATAATAATTCTCACCTCCAGCGTTCTGTCTTGCTGCCTGTGTTCGTGCTGAGTTAGGCTCCAAAGCCAGGCTGACGTCACACGCAGCACTGACCAACCGCACGACAGCAGCATGAGGCCCCGCCCCTGCCGCCCCGCTCCTCCCCCAAGGTTGTCGCCACCGCCGCTCACCCCTCCACCCCCCCCAAGGTTGCCATCGCTCCCCCCCCTCCACCCCCCCCGAGGTCGCCACCGCTCCCCCCTCCACCTCCCACGAGGTCGCCGCAGCCACTGCTCCCCCCTCCCCCCCCCCAAGGTCGCCGCCCATGCCCAGCCACTTTCCCTCCAGGATCACCCACCCAAACAGACCTGCCAAGTCTCCCGCGAAACACGCGGTGCCAGCTCCCATTTCCGGCCACTGCTGCTTCTCCTGTTGAGCAGCAGCGGCTGCTACACAAACAAAAACAGCTGTTTTTAAAAAGCAAGTGCGGCACCGCAGGCAGCCATCAGGCATTGGCTGTCTGCTCTGCAGCCGCTCCTCTCGCCTCTCATGTCACTGCCCCTGGGTAAGACCCGGAGGAGCGCAGCGACGTGAGAGGCGAGAGCGGCTGCAGAGCTGATAGCCAATGCCTGATGGCTGCCTGCGGTGCCGCACTTGCTTTTTAAAAACGCTGTTTTTGTTTTTGTAGCAGCCGCTGCTGCTCAACAGAGAAGCAGCAGTGGCCGGAAATGGGAGCTGGCGCCGCATGTTTCACGGAGACTTGGCAGGTCTGTGGTGGATGGGCCTGGAGAAAGAAGGGGATAGAGAGAGAGACACAGGATGGGAGAGGGGGTAGACGGATGGAAGGTTGGGGAGAGAGAGGGAAAACAGATGGAAGGATGGGGAGGAAAGACACAATGGAAGGATGGGGAGAGAAAGGGGGAGATGGATGAATGGATGCAGAGAGAAAGGGGACAGGGCCATGCCTAGGGTCTCTGGTGCCCCCCTGCAGACTATCAGTTGGCGCTCCCCCCCCCCCCCCCCCCCCCCCCGTGTGGCACAAGATGCAAAGGAAATAGGAGCTGAAAGATGGCGTGCATCTTTGTGGGATTGCTCAACAAATAGAGGGTTTACAACCACAGCTTTTCGTGCTTTCATGTTCACGAAATTAGTAATGAAATCTTTGATATCTAACTGGGCACATATATCATTCTCAATAGCAATCATGGCAAGGCTTACAAGCCTTTCTTGCGAAATACTTGATCGCAAATAATTTTTTATGATTTTTAACTGTGAAAATGATCGCTCACCACTTGCCACACTGACAGGAATTGTCAGCAATATTCTTAGAAACAAATTGCTATACATTGCAAAATAAGATAGCAGATGTAAATTCTCAAAGTGGACATATTCCAATCACTAAAATGAAAATAAAATGATTTTTTCTACCTTTGTAGTCTGGTGACTTTCTTTTTCTGATCATGCTGGCCCAGTATCTGATTCTGCTGCTACCTGTCCTCTTAACTCCGTTTCCAGGGCTTCCTTTTCATTTATTTCTTTACTTTCCTCCTTTCTTCTTCATTTCTTGCTCTAAGTAAAAGCTGGGTCCTCTGCAGACTTGACTGTCCAGTGGATCCAGCTTCTGCCTATTTTCTCCATCCGTGTGCAGTTTTTCTCCTCTCTTCCTTTTCCCTCATCTCATCTCCTTCCTCTCTCTTCCCTCCCCTCCATCCGTGCCCAGCATTTCTTCCCTTCCCCTCCATCCATGTGCATCTCCTTCCTCTGTCTTCCCTTCCCTCGCCTCCATCCATGTCCAACAATTCTCCTCTCTCCCCTCCCCTCCATGTCCAGCAAATTCTCCTCTCTCCCTGGGCCCTGTCCTTCCATCCATGTCCATCCTTGTCCCTCTCTGCCCTTCCCTCCTCCATCCATATCCAGCAATTCTCCTCTCGCCCCTCCCCTCCATTTCCAGCAATTTCTCCGCTCCCTGGGCCCTGCCCTCCCATCCATGTCCCTCTCTGCCCTTCCCTCCTCCATCTATATCCAGCAATTCTCCTCTTCCCCTCCCCTCCATTTCCAGCAATTTCTCCGCTCCCTGGGCCCTGCCCTCCCATCCATGTCCCTCTCTGCCCTTTCCTCCTCCATCCATATCCAGCAATTCTCCTCTCCCCCCCTCCCCATTTCCAGCAATTTCTCCTCTCCCTGGGCCCTGCCCTTCCATTACCTCAGCTCCGCGCCACCCTGGGGCTTTAAATCTGAGCAGTGTCAGTGAAAGCACTGCAGACGTCTCCAGCCTTCCCTTCGCGCTCGCTCGTTTTCGTTCCCTCAGTGTCCCACCTTCTTCTGACATCATTTCCTTGTGAGGGCGGGACACTGAGGAAACGAAAGAGCGAGTGCGAAGGGAATGCTGGAGACATCGGCAGCGCTTTCACTGACGCTGCTCAGCTGCTGCGACCATCGGAGGTAAAAGATTTAAAGCCCCCAGGGTGGCGCGGAGCTGAGGTAAGCGGCGAGGGTAAGCACCGTGGCGGTGCCCTCCAGAGGTCAGCGCCCCCCTGCGGTGCTTACCCCGCTTACCGTGTTGGCATGGCCCTGGATATGGAAAGCGAAGGGACACTGAACAGAAAAGGGTAGCGAGATAGAGAGACACTGGATAGAAGGCGGAGGAGAGCGACATTAGATGGAAGGATCAGGAGAGAGGGTACATGGGTGGAAGGATGGGAGAGAGAGGGAAGATGCTGGATGGAAGGGTAAGGAAAAAACAGGAGACACTGGAAAAAACAGGAGACACTGGATGGAAGGATGTAGAAAGAAAGAGGGGAGACATTGGGAGGGGTCCTGAGACCAGAGGGGGAGGGGGTTCTGAGAGGGGGATGAAGGGGTCCTGAGACCAGAGAGGGGGGGCGGAGGGGGTCCTGAGACCAGAGGGGAGGGGGGTCCTGAGACCAGTGTGGAGGGAGTCCTGAAACCTGAGAGGGGAGGAGAGGAGGGGGAGAGAGAGGGGGGAGGGGGTCCTAAGACCAGAGAAGGGAGGATGAGGAGGAGGGGGAGAGAGAGGGGGAGGGGGTCCTGAGACCAGAGAGGGAGGGGGGAGGTATCTCTGTCACACACATACACACTCTCTCTGTCTCTCACAGTCAGTGTCTTTCTCACTCTCACACACTGTCTCACACACTCTATGTCTCACACTGTATCACATTCACTCACTATGTGTCACACAGTCACTCTCAACATTCTCTCGGTCTCACAGAGGGTCTGTGTATCGCACACATACTCTCACACTCTATCTGTCTCACACACGATCTCTCTCTCTCTCTGTCACACACACACACTCACACATTCACTCTCTCACACAGTCAATCTCACACACCTCTCTCAAACATACACACTCCGAGGAAAATCTTGCTAGCGCCCGTTTCATTTGTGTCAGAAACGGGCCTTTTTTACTAGTATTACAGAAAAGTATGTGATATTCATCAGCTGCACATACCAATACCCTTGGACAACTTTCAGGCCTTTAGGCCCTCTCCTGAGACTTGATAATAAACATAGCAATTATGATCACCCCAAAACCCCATATTTTTAATTTGAGGACCTGCAAAAATGTTTCAAAAATAATGTACTTCTTCAGTTCCATTCTAATTTGTCTACATGCCTTCAGACTAAACAAATCCTCACCTGGAATGCGTTTCTACATGTTACCCTATGCAGGTTCCAGATACCAAAAGGGTCCTTGAAAACCCAGCAGAATTTCATAGATAGCCCAAATGTCAATGGAAAAGAAGGAGGGTGTCTCAGAGGTGTTTGAAAGCAAGGATCTAACCCCTAAGGAGTATCCTAATGGTTAGTGCAGTGACCTGAAAACCAGGGTTAGAACATAGAACATAAGAGTAGCTATACTGGGTCAGACTAATGATCCATCTAGCCCAGTATCCTATTTTCCAAACAGTGGCCAAAACAGGTCACAAGTACCTGGCAGAAACCCAAATCGTGGCAACACTCCATACTACAAATCCCAGGGCAAGCAGTTGCTTCCCATGTCTGTCTCAATAACATTTGGGTTCAATTCCCACTGCAGCTCCCTGTCACTCTGGGTAAGTCACTTAACCCTCCATTGCCCCAAATAAATACCTGTATGTAATATGCAAACCACTTTGAATGAAATCACGGAAAGGTGATATATCAAATCCCATCTCATTTCCCTTACCTTATTCTACATTCTGTATATGTATTCTGTACATTTGTTTTGTAACCTGTTGCGTTTACTGCTTTGAAGAGGTTTATTCAGTGCATCTTTTATAATACACTTTGAGCCTTAAAGTGGAGAATCCCTCCTCCCCCCCCCCCCCCCCCCATTAGAGAAGGAAAAAAGAGGAGGAGGCATAGCAATAATCTATAAATCTCAATTCAAAGTCACAACAACAGCGGAATCTATTCTCCCCCAACTCAAAATAGCCTCAGTCAGAATTAACCACTCCAACTTACGTGATCACCTAAACTTAATCCTATTTTACAGACCCCCAGGCAACTGGCAAGACGCACAAACGCACTTTCTGGATTTCATATCGAATACTTGTGTTTCCACCCAGAACCTTCTCATAGCAGGCAATATCAACCTTCACCTTGATGATACTAACTCAAGCAATGTACGCGAATGCAAAGACTTCCTCCAACTATGGGAACTCCACTGGCCAAACACAACCCACCCATAACAAAGGACATACACTAGATATCATCACTCACAAATTCTCACCAGAACCAAATATCACACTAATAAACACAAAATGGACAGCTAGGCCATGGTCCGACCACTACAGTGCAAACTTTTCCCTCCACTGGAGAACAAAAAAGACACAACAAAAACAAAAACAACAAACATATACTACGAGAGGCAAAATAGACCCACTAACATTCTGGCAGCAACTCTACACTGATGAATGGACAATACCTATAGACTCACCCCAATTTCTCCAAGATGGGATAACAGATGCAGAATAACACTAGACATATAGCACCACTTCAAACCAGAACCTCACATAGAAAAAACTCAATACCATGGTTTAACGAAGAATTAAAAGAACTAAAAACACAAGTCAGAAGATTGGAAAGAGCATGGAGCAAGAAAAAGATGAACACACAAAAATGGAAACAACTACAAAGAAAATACAAATACACTATCAGACAAACGAAAACCTACTACAAAACCAAAATAGGACCAAATTACAAGGATACACACAAACTCTTCTCGCTTGTAAACAATCTCAGGGCCGGTCAAACCCGGTAAGGGGGGTAAGCGTTGCAGGGGGGCGCCTGCCTTCAAGGGCGCCGCTGCAGCTGCGCCGCCATACCGCGCCGCCCTTGGTGCTTTAAATCTTTAATTTACCTCCGTTCCAGCAGCCGCTTCATTTGAAAGCCCTGCCCGTCTTTAGCCTTCCCTCCCTTCGTGAGTTCGTTCCGCAGTCCCGCCTTCTGACGTCATTTCCTCGGGCGGGACTGCAGAACGAACTCACAAAGGGAGGGAAGGCTAGAGACGGGGCAAGGCTTTCAAATGACGTGACTGCTGGAACGGAGGTAAATTAAAGATTTAAAGCACCAAGGGTGGTGGGGGATGGGGCAATTCGGGCGAAGGAGAATCGCTGGACAGGTGGGAGAAGAGAGAAAGGAGATGCTGGGAGGGCGGGGGCGCTCAGGTGCCAGAGGGAGGGGCGTGGGCGCCAACTTATCGTCTGCAGGGGGGCGCCAGAGACCCTAGGACCGGCACTGAACAATCTCCTAAATACTACCAAGGTCACCTCCAACAACTCAGATACCCTATCAGCAACTAACCTTGTGAACTATTTCAATGAAAAAATCATAAACTCCGACTCATGATACCCAGTACCACAACGGACTACACAAATATCCTCGAATGACTAGACCCAAAACCCGGAGAATGCCCAGCAGATCGATCATGGACCGACTTTGACATGCTCTCATCAAAAGAAATTTCATATTGGCTAGGAAAATATGCCAAATCGCAATGCAAATTAGACATTTGCCCTAACAGTCTAATAAGATCCGCACCCAAACAATTCAAAACAGACCTCACGAAGCATATAAACTACAGGCTTCAAAATGGTCTCTTTCCTACGGATAAAGGAAACATCCTACTCACTCCGTTACTGAAAGATGCAAAAAAAAGCACAATGGACCTAACTAACTACCGATCAGTAGCATCTATTCCACTCATGACCAAACTCATGGAAGGCAAAGTGACGAAACAACTTACTGAATACCTAAATAAACACTCAATTCTGCACGAGTCCCAATCAGGATTTCGGACGAATCACAGCACTGAAACCGTACTAGTGTCCGCAATGAACTCATTCAAACAAGCAATTGTGACAGGTAACAACATCCTCCTCCTGCAATTCGACATGTCCAGTGCCTTTGACATGGTCAACCATGAAATACTAATACATATACTAGAATACTTCGGAGTAGAAGGCAGTGGCATACCAAGGGGGGGGGGCGCGGTTTGCCCCGGGTGCACGCCGCTGGGGGGTGCCGCGGTGCGCGCCTGCTCCGAGTTTGCTAAACATCGTCGCTCATTTGCTGCAGCTCCCTCTGCCCCGGAACAGGTTACTTCCTGTTCCGGGGCAGAGGGAGCTGTAGCGAAGCGAAGTTTAACGAACTCGGAGCAGGCGCGTGCCGCGGCAGCCCCCCCCCCAGCGGCGTGCACCCGGGGGGGGATGTCATTTCGCCAGAGGGGGGGCGAAGGTGTCATTTAGCGTGGGGGGGGGGCGCATTGGCGCTCCGCCCTGGGTGCCATCCAGGCCAGGAACACCACTGGTAGGAGGCAGTGTTCTCAAATGGTTCAAAGGATTCTTGACCACAAGATCATACCAAGTAACAACGAACGACAGATCACCACCATGGATACCTGAATGTGGAGTCCCCCAGGGATCCCCTATCTCACCAACATTGTTCAACCTAATAATGATACCTCTAGCCAAACTAGCCAATCAAAATCTCAACCCCTACATTTATGCAGATGACGTCACAATTTACATCCCATTCAAACAAGATCTAAATGAAATCACCAACGAGATCAACCAAAGCCTCCAAATAATGCACACCTGATCAGATGCATTCCAACTAAAACTTAACGCAGAAAAAACACAATGTCTTGTACTCACCTCACAACATAACACAAAAAACTTCAACGCCATAAGCACACCATACTGTTCTCTTCCAGTCTTACAAAACTTGAAAATTCTTGGAGTCACCATTGACCGAAACCTCACTCTTGATACCCACGTGAAAAACACGACGAAAAAGATGTTCTACACCATGTGGAAACTTAAGAGTCAAACCTTTCTTCCCGAGATACATCTTCCGTACCCTGGTACAGTCAATGGTAATAAGCTATCTGGACTACTGCAATGCACTATACACCGGGTGCAAAGAACAAACATCAAAAAACTCCAAACTGCCCAGAATACAACTGTCAGACTCATATTTGGAAAAACCAAATATGAAAGCAAAAAACCCCTAAGAGAGAAACTTTACTGGCTTCCACTTAAGGAACACATTGCGTTCAAGAACTGCACGATTGTACACAAAATCATTCATGCATTCGCCCCAACCTACATGCTAAACCTCGTGGACCTACCTCCCAGAAACGCCACAAGATCATCCCGCAAATTTCTCAACCTGCACTACCCCAGCTGCAAAGGACTTAAATACAAGCTGATGCACGCCACTACCTTCTCTTACAAGAGCATGCAGATATGGAATGCATTACCTACAGACCTGAAAGCAATCAAAGAAACATCTATCTTTTGAAAATCTCTTAAAACATTCTTCTTCAACAGGCCTACAATGAGAACCTATAACCTCACTAAGTCCACTCAACTATGACACACACCTTCCATAACTACCCTAACAACTCCCTTCTTCCCTCTCCCTTCCTTAATCACTACACATTACTAACTGTATCCGATATCCTGTTATGACAATGTTATCAAATCTATGTAAGCCACATTGAGCCTGCAAATAGGTGGGGGAATGTGGGATACAAATGCAATAAAATAAATAATCCATGCCAGGTTATACAATGTCCACGGGCCCGATGAGCATGTATGTTTACTATGAACACCCAGAAGAGGTAAAACATTAAAACTGTTTGGCTTCTTTACCCTTGATCCTCCTAAAGGAGCTTTCTTGCATTGCCTACATTTCAGTTTAAATCCATGGTCTATGGATTGATGCCATGATAAATTGCAATGCTCTTTGTCTGAGCCAGAAGCTACATGACAGCAGCAACACGCAGTGCAAGGAAACATGTTCCAGACACAGTGACTGCACAAATTGCTCAGATATGATTCCCTTGCTTCATGTTAAAATTTTTCCACCGCTAAGATAATGCAGCTGAAATGAGTGCTGGTTGTCTGAGTCACAATGAAGTACAGAAGGGTCATTCAATATACAGCAAATTAGCAGCTCTTGTGAATTTTTTATGAAAAGATGTATTCTTGTTTTCTGCCTGTTATAAACCTTAAGTTTCAGTGAATTACCTAGGAAAACGCTTTGTACCGCTATAAAAATGCTAAATAGTAGTAGTAGTAGGAAAACACAGTCCATATAAATTACCCTTCTGGGATTTCATTTTGGAAAGACTACTTCCGTGAGGTCAATTTACAGCCGCATGATACTTAACTAAAGATAACCAGATAAGTTACCCAGTTATCTCTAACCATAAAGTCAAAGATTTAACCATGGCATTGAAAATGCCTGTCCTAAAGTTGACTATATAAATAATTCATGCCCAGATGATCAAAAGTCAACGCGAGCGCTAAAGGCCATTAGCGCCGTTCTTGCTTGCACACTCACCAATGTAAACAGCGAGCATACCAGGCACTTGCACAAATATCATGTAAATGTAGTCAATCTCATGTAAATAAGGCCATTTCCTATTCCTCCTAGATGATCAAAAAATAGCGCCGCAATGAACAGAAGTGTTTAATGGCGTTAGGGAGGCTATTTTGGAACTTTATGGCAATATAAAATGTGATATTGAATCCCACACCGCACGATCACATGCAGTCCCAGGGGTTAAACTACTTTGCACACTGCAGTTCCTGGCTACGGGTTCTTTCCAGCACGTGGTTGGAGCTTGCTGTGGTGTGGAGCAATCCACATTTTCAAAGCATCTAAAGGTGGTTTTGAATGCCATACCTAGATGTTACAAGGACTATATCCACTTCCCGCGGTGCGAGGCAGAATTGCTGGAGTTAAAGGTGCAATTCTTTGGTATAGGCGGTTTTCCCAATGTCCTGGGTGCCATTGATTGCACCCATGTCCCATTGATCCCACCATCAGAATCTGAAGTGGCCTACCACAACAGAAAGTCGGGCTCCTCCATCAATGTACAGGTTGTTGTGACGTCAAGCTGAGGATCCTAGACGCTGTTCCCAGGGAGCTGCCATGATTCATATATTTTTTTCCAACTCTGGGATAGGCCACAATTTCACAAATGGCACTTATGGTGATGGCTGGCTCTAGGGTGAGTAACTTGACTCTTTGCACCAATGTGCAACCTCCACTGGAGGTCCACAAAAACGGGGGTCTAGGGACATTGGAGGAGGGGGATGGTGGGGATTCAGGTATCTGGGAGAAGGGTGCAATGGGTTGTAATGGCCTGGATTTCAGGCTGTTAAAAAGTAAATACTCTCCCATTCCTGTAGTTCTGGAAGTCAGTGGGTTGTAGCTGTGGGCAGGCGATACCAGCAACATGGAACATTGATAATGAAAATATGTGCATCTCTTTCTTCTTTTTTGTAGGAGATGCCGGATATGGCTGCAAGCCGTGGCTTTTGACACCAGTGGTGGTCCCACGTACCCCTGAAGAGGAACGTTATAATGCCTCGCATATCAGAACAAGAAATGTCATTCAGCGTACTTTTGTTGTGCTGAAGATCAGGTTCCGCTGCCTATACCTTTCTGGTGGGGCACTACAGTACTCCACTCAAAAAGTTATGCAGATTATCATAGCATACTGTATTCTGCATAATATAGCGCTACACCATGGGCTTCAGAGGGACATAGATCCAGCATTGTTACCTGAGGTGGAATTCCACCCACCTCCTATTGATTGCTTGGGACAGAGGCGATCAAGGGGAATCATAAAAGGAGAAACATCATACAACAGTACTTCTCATTTAAGTAAGCCATGTTTTGGTCCATTTGTATCTGTTTTACTCCCTGTTGATTTTCCAGCCGCCCATACCATTTTTGTGTAAGCTTACAGCTGGAAAGAACTCCCTTGCTGCATTTTGTGTGACTCTAAAGATCAAAGCGTTAGAGCCGGCAAGTGCGTGAAAAACAAGTTTGCTGGCTTTAACCACAACTCACATGCAGAATGTATGATAAACGGGGCATTATATATTTGTCCTCAATGACCACAAATGTGGCCACTGTGACAAACGTGTTTGACAGAAATGGCCTTTTTTTGTCAGCCCATAACTGCGCGGAGGATTGTGTGATGATCAAGACATATAGCGGAAATTCCTTTGCATGCTATTAGTTTTGATTATTGAGTCCAAAATCCCCCATGATATTCCTTGTCACTGGTTCCAGAACAGCGTGATGGATTTTAGCTTCTGGAAATGTTGGGGTCAGTTTGTGATCAGCTTTATTATTGCTGTTGTTATGACACTCCTTCTTTTCTGACTTTTTAATTGCAGGATGCGGCATTGACCATTCGACTGGATGTTTCTATACACTGTTGTACCATTTGATACAACTTCTGTAATTTGCCATGCAGTTTCATGTTCATCTATTCAAGCTACATGCACAGTCTGTCAATTTCCGTATACAAATTGCACCAATTTCATGTTTTTTCTCCTATGGGGCTACTGGATGACAAGTGTAGGGATTGTTATGTTACATCTTCTGTGCAGCACGTACCCGTTCATTTGCCATTGCTGTCAGAAACTACTTTTTCTCCCTCTACCACAGCATCTGGCAGCGATTTTTCTTCCTCCTGCTACAGTATCAGCTACTAGTTGGTATTTACAACGTTAAGATTTTGTTGTTTTTCTTTTGTGTGTGTGAGTTTTCATAACCAATACCCAAATTCACGCACATCATCCTCTTTTTCTGTAACTACTCCTTCTGTGGATCAGGTCTGCACCTCTGTCCTTTGCGCTCACCAGCCACATGCAAGTGCTCCCTTCTGTGGGGTCCTGCCTGTGCTTTTTCCACCCACACCCCATCCCACCCCACCCATCAAGATCTTTTCTAATCTTGCATGCTTAAGTTACCTGTTACTGTTTGCAGTTTCTTTTTTTGTTCCACTGTTGTAACACATACATCGGTTATAGAATACCACTTTGTGTCAACTGAAATGGTCCGTATTAACTGTTTGGCACAGTTGTCATTAATTTGTGAAACCAATTTTTCCTGTGGAAGCCACTCCTTAATCTGTACATGAAGCTTGCCATAAGTTATGAGAGTTGTTCACACTGCACCACATGCACAGTCACCCATCTATCCTTATCAGAGTAACAATACAACGACTGCATAAATAACCCAGTGTCTTTATTATCATGTGTGACACAACATAACATAATAGTTCTCTGTGTGTGTGTGATTGCCAAAAATTGTGACACACTGGTGGGGTATAGGAGGCGATGCGGTTGGGTGGGTCTATGGATACAGAGGGTCGTGATGTGGCACAGCTGGGGGATGCGATCAGCGAGTGATCCCACCATCTCGCTGATCGCATCCACCCTCCATGCCAGCCCATGCCACTCCTGGATGCGCTGCTGGAGTTTGGATAGGGGCGTGTCCTCGGTGGATGGAGATGAGGACAGTGGGAAGAAAGGGAGTGGTGTCAGATATGGGAGAAGGAGGGGAGGTGGTGAGAATTGGGGGTGGGGGATGGGGGGTGTTGTGGTGGGGGATGGGGGGGTTGTGAGGATGATGGGGTTTGGCAGCTTCTTGGTTGGGGCCAGTCTGGCGGCCCTTCTTGGGGCACCTTCTTTTCCATCTTCACACCTGCGAAGGTTAAGTGGAACACACATTCTCCAAGGACAAGCAGGCTGCTTGTTCTCACGATTGGGTGACGTCCGACAGCAGCCCCAGATCGGAAGATCTTCCTAGCAACAAAGTTTGCTAGCTCCCGCGTGGACATGAATGAACCGTGCATGCGCGACTGTCTTCCCGCCCGTAGCGCGAACGTGCTCCTCAGTCTCTTCTTTTCCATGGTTCAGGACGGCTGTTTTACAGTGGTTCTGTGTCCCAGAGAGGCCCCCCGCGTTTTCGCCGCTTTTCTTTGCCTTTTTCGCCGAGTTTCAGCGCCTTTACGAGTTTGCTTGTGTTCTCCGTTAAAAAAAAAAGTTTCCTCTATTTCTTTAGTTTTTCCCCGTAAGTTTCCTTTCTTTGTCGTGAGCGGCCATTTTGGCCGCCCGTGCGGGTATTTTCCCTTTTTTGGTGTCTTGTTTTCGGCACCATCGTGAATTTTGACCTCACCGGCGCGATTTTTCCACCCGTGTCCTCGAAGTCTGCCAGCGGCTTCAAGAAGTGCACGCAGTGCAGCCGGATAATCTCGCTCACTGATAGGCACGTCTCGCGTCTTTAGTGTTTGGGGGCTGGTCATCGTCCCAACGCCTGCACGCTGTGTCTTCAGCTAAAAAATAGGACCCAGGCAGCGAGATCGGCTCAGTGGAACCTGTTGTTCGGAGCCCAGTCCGTCCTTCGACATCGACAGAGCCAGCGGTACCGAGGTCATCGCCAGTATCGATGTCGGCATTGGAGGGTGATGGCTGGTGATGGCAGGTGATGGCTGTCCAGAGATCCCACGCTGGTAGCAGTGAGCCATCGAGTAGGTTTCCACCTGCCTCAAGGGCTCCTGCGGTACAGACCCCTCCCGGGACCGCCCTTCTTCGGACCCGGTCCCGAGGAGACGTGTGGATTCCACGTCCTCCTCGTCGGTACCGGGAGGTACCGCTGATGTGCTTCGAGCGAAGACGAAGCACCATCATCAGTCACCTTCCCGTCACGGTAACGGGAGCTCCGTGGTGCTGAAATCGGCACCCAGAAAGCGTCGACACCGGGAGGACCGCTCACCCTCCATTCAGGAGGTGTCGATGCGCACTTCTCCGACAGCCTGGTATCGCCTCCGCACCCCAGACAGATTCTATCCTTGTCGCCAGTACCGGCCCCACAGCCTTGCTTGACGGACACTCTAGACGAGCGCCTCTGAGCCATACTTCTGGGGATTCTGGAAGTACTGCTGTGACCTTCTGCTCCGGTACCGCCGGTGCTTGCGCCGTCGGTACCATTGAGAGATGCGGCAGTTGACTCCCCGCCCGTGGTGAGGACTGCAACACCGGTACCGCTTGCGGCATCGGCGTCCGCAGCCACCCAAGTTGACTCCCCGTCGACGTCGCTGGAGGGAGCTTCGTCACCGGCAGCGAGGGAGTCTTCTTCTTGACATCGCCATAGAGGACTTAGTTCCTCGGCATCGAGACGGGCTCGGCTTCGGACCAAAGTTCGTGAACTGGTGTCCGATACCGAAGGTGAGGCCTCGTGGGAGGCAGGGGAAGACCCCAGATATTTCTCTGATGAGGAGTCTTGTGGTCTTCCTTCTGATCCCACTCCTTCACCAGAGAGAATGCTTTCTCCCCCTGAGAGTCTGTCTTTCTCGTCCTTTGTCCGGGAAATGTCTACGGCCCTTCCCTTCCCAGTGGTTACGGGAAATGTCTATGGCCCTTCCCTTCCCAGTGGTTACTGAGGATAGCCCAGGGCTGAGATGTTCGAGGTCCTGGACTATCCTTCGCCACCTAAGGAGTCATCCACTGTTCCCCTTCATAATGTCCTGAAGCAGACATTGTTGGCGAACTGGACGAAACCCTTAAGTAATCCCACTATCCCCCAGTATCGGATCCACAGGGACCCAGAGTTGATGAAGACCCAGTTGCCTCATGACTCCGGAGTTGTGGATCTGGCTCTCAAGAAGGTCAAGAGTACTAGAGATTATGCCTCGGCGCCCCCAGGGCGGGACTCTAGGACTCTGGACTCTTTTGGGAGGAAGGCCTACCATTCTGCTATGCTCGTGTCCAAGATTCAGTCCTACCAGCTCTACACGAGCATCCACTTGCGGAACAATGTGAGGCAGCTGACGGACTTGGTCGATAAGCTCCCGTCGGAGCAGGCCAGGCCTTTTCAGGAGGTGGTCAGACAGCTGAAGGCGTGTCGCAAATTCCTGTCCAGGGGTTTTACGACACTTTTGATGTTGCATCCAGGGCCGCTGCTCAAGGTATAGTGATGTGCAGACTCTCATGGCTGCGTGCCTCTGACTTGGAGAATAGAGTCCAGCAGTGGATAGCGGATGATCCTTTCCGGGGGATAATATTTTTGGTGAGCGGGGTCGAACAGGTGGTAGAACAGCTCCACCAGCGGGACACCGCATTCGACAAACTCTCCCACCGGACACCTTCAGCATCTACCTCATCAGGTAGACGTTTTTGGGGGAGGAGGAATGCTCCCTATGCTTATAATAAGCGTAGGTACAATCCACCTGCCCGCCAGCCTGCTCAGGCTAAGCCCCAGCGCGCTTGTTCACGTCAACAGCGTGCGCCTCAACAGGCCCCTGCAGCTCCCCAGCAAAAGCAAGGGACGAGCTTTTGACTGGCTCTAGAAGAGCATAGCCGATATAAAAGTGTCCGTGCTGGATGATCTACCGGTAGGAGGGAGGTTAAAGTTTTTTCACCAAAAGTGGGTTCTTCAAATAGTCCGGCTAGGATACTCCCTCAATTTGTTCTCCAAACCTCCAAATTGCCCACCAGGATCTCAGTCCTTCAGCTTCCAGCACCTTCTCAGCACCAATGCAGTCGAGCCCGTGCCACCAGGGCAGGAAGGGCTGGGATTCTATTCCAGGTACTTCCTTGTGGAAAATAAACAGGGGGGATGCGTCCCATCCTTGACCTAAGGGCCCTGAACAAATATCTGGTCCGAGAAAGTTCAGGATCTTTCCCTGGGCACTCATCTTCCCATGATTCAGAAAAACGATTGGCTATGCTCTGGACTTAAAGGATGCTTATACTCACAGTCCGATACTGCCAGCTCACAGACAGTATCTTCGATTCCGTCTGAGAACACAGCATTTTCAGTACTGTGTGCTACCATTTGGTCTCACCTCTGCGCCCAGGGTGTTCACAAAATGCCTGGCAGTCGTGGCGGCAACTCTTTGCAGGCTGGAGTGCAGTGTTTCCTTATCTCGATGATTGACTGGTAAAGAATACCTCGGAGGCAGGAGCTCTACAGTCCATGCAAATGACTATTCAACTCCTGCAGCTACTAGGGTTTGTGATAAATTATCCAAAGTCCCATCTTCTTCCAGTACAAAGACTCGAATTTTTAGGAGCTCTGCTAGACTCCCAGACTGCTCATGCCTACCTTCCCGAGACGAGGACAGACAATCCCTTGTTTCCTGGGTACGAGCATCTCAGCAGATCACAGCTCGGCAGATGTTGAGATTGCTCGGCCACATGGCATCCACAGTTCATGTGACTCCCATGGCCCATCTCACATTCGATCAGCTCAATGGACCCTAGCTTCCCAGTGGTTTCAAGCTGCGGGAAATCTAGAGGACGTGATCCAACTGTCCACGAGTTTTCTCACCTCCCTGTATTGGTGGACAATTCGCTCCAATTTAACATAGTAACATGGGGGGGGGGGGGGGGGGTAACATAGTAACATAGTAGATGACGGCAGAAAAAGACCTGCACGGTCCATCCAGTCTGCCCAACAAGATAAACTCACATGTGCTACTTTTGTGTATCTTACCTTGATTTGTACCTGTCCTTTTCCAGGCACAGACCGTATAAGTCTGCCCAGCACTATCCCCGCCTCCCAACCACCAGCCTCG